>NW_027223752.1:80203586-81473586 GCF_028538775.1 Myotis yumanensis
CAAGACCAGTGCTCTAACCCCTGAGCTATGGAGCCTCACCCAAGCATTACCTTTCCATATCTCCTCTTATAGATACAATCACTAAGTTTACTACACCGAACTGGTAAATGGAATGTTGACAGGAGCAAAACTCCAGGATAGTCGCCAAAATAGGAATCTTTTCATGTTCTCTCAACACTTCAAAAGACTGCTTGGAGCAAACCATTTATCAGATCGTCTTCTCATCCCTCATCTTGATACTCTGCCGAGACATTGCCTCCTGTGACAAGATACTCCTTCGGTGTTCAATCCTGTGCCTTTCTAGTTCCCAGAAAGGATGCAGATCTTTAGAATTCCAGATGTTTGGGTACATGAGGGACCCACCTAAGAAAGGAATCTCATAATAGAGGGTGTCTGATGGGGAAGAAGATTGCAGTGCACCCCTTCACTCAACACGGTGGTGCTTTTTGTGGTGCAGTCGGCGCTAAAGAAATAAGGATAAGACGTGGTCTTTGCCCTCTAAACCTTATAGTCGGGCGACGTAGACAAATAAATTCAACAGCTGGATAAGTTAAGTTCTGTGATAGAAATATTTGTAGGGTGTTTGGGGTTACAGAGGAGGGGGATCTAAGTCAGTTCGTGTTAGAAGTGGGGCTCAGGGAAAACTTACAGGAAAAGCTGCCTTGAATTGACTTTTTCTGGTTACTCACTATTATAAAAAAAATTAACTAAACTGCACAAATTGCAATATAATTTAATAGATTTTGACAAATGCATTCATCCATGTAAATGCTACCCTAATAAATATATAAATCGTTTTGTGCTCCTTTTCACCAATACCCCACCCCCTCCCACCACCTCAGAGGAGACCAGATGAATTGCCTAGACTAGAGACATTTACAACAGGGGGAAAGGGATGAAAGGCAATTACGTGAAGGGAACAGTATGCAAAGGCATGGACTTATGAGAAATTAAAATAAAACGAAAATGAGGTGGTAAATCGGAGAAGAGATCTGTCCCGGTTTTGGCCTTTCTAAATTCAGAGCCCCAAACCCATAAGTTTGCTTTTTGGGGATTAATGCCTCTCTCTCAAAGGGACAGGAGCAAGCAAGAAAAAGGTGTGTTGGGGAAGAGTTTAATCTTTCCTTAAGATATAGATTTACATATATCTTTGGTATAAAATACCATTTTATTTTTAAAGAAAAAGGCTCTTGTTTTCACTTTATAGAAATCTCATTTGTATAAGCTAGTAAACAGGAACTAAAATTTTTTTTAACTAAGAAAGATCTTGTGCCTGTTTCTTACTGCAAATATAGTCCTTGATGAGAACATTAGAAAAAGCAGATTCATATAATCCCCAAGAAATGAACCAATTCTGCTAAGATTTAGACCCTCTGATCACAGCCCTACTCTTGTACCCATGATTTTTAAATATTTTCATTTGTCCAGGATCACAAAGATTACATAAAAAATATGTAAGCTTGTATATGATTGTGTCCTTTAATTTTCATTGTGTAAATGTAAAACATGACCACTGACCTTACACAATTTTAAGCAAGAGAAATGTTCTGTTTAGATAGGCAAAGTGAGGCATTCATGGCGGATGTTCTTGGTTGAGGAATGAGTCACCGAGAAGCCTCACCATGTTGTCCTAAGAGGAGATGAACCTGTACAACTGCCCAGGGTGAAGAATGTTACAGGACCTTCTGTGGTTTGACAAGATACTCCTTCGGTGTTCAATCCTTAGTCTTTGTACACCAAGCAATATCCTCCATGCCCTCTCCCCCCACAATCGGAGGCTTTGTTTTAACTGACTGTTCGGCTTGATCTCTGTACCCCATTTTCCTACACAAGGCATTGCATTGGGGGACATCTCCAAGGTGATCAGCATGGTAATCTTTTGGGACCTACTGACAGGCATCATAATTCTTGAGGAAATGGGGGAGTGCTTGACATTTTTCTAGGACAAGAAAATCAAATCAGAATAAACTTTGAATCACAGGTGATGTTATGTTGGTGTGTGTAGACACTCAGTATAGAGTATAGTGGTTAGAAAACCTGGATCAGTTATTTAACCTTGCAGAGTCAGTGACCTAGTTTGGCAAATTAGGATTTTTTATTACCATTGTTATTATTATCTTTATTAATGTTATTACTTTAGGGAGACAGGCTTTAGGCAAAATTGCTAACCAGTGAAAGCGCTCTCTCCAACAGCTTTCTCATCCCCTCTCTCCTTGCGGTTTCTCCTCCTCTCTTGTTATTCTCCGATTGTATTCTTGGCTCCTTTGACCTTTTCAGGGAATCTATTCCCTTATCCTCATCCTGTCACAATTCAGCAATCTCACATCTGTTCCCTGTATGAACTGGTTTCTTCCCCTTTAACCATACTCGTTACACGTCTGAAAGGAATTTAAAATGCTCAAAAGAGAATTCCAAGAAGAAAGCCAGGACAACAACCACTGATGTGATTTGTGTGTGTGTCATGGACAGGATGTTTTTTGTCTCTCAGAGACAGAGGTTGGCTTCCTGGGCTCGGACGCCAACCTCTGTCAGGACAAATAAACCTTAGGCTAATAAACCATATCTGCATCCCACTTATCTCATACCCCTGAAATAAATTAAGGCCAATTAAGGATGTTATGTCAATCTTTCTCATTGTCTCAGCCACGAGCTGCCCACGTGGCACTGGGCTGACCTGTCTGACTCCAGGTGGTTCCCAGAGCCCTTCCCACTACAGCTGACCCTTGGACAATGCAGGGATGAAGGGTGCAGACCCCCAGTTGAAAATTCACATAGAACTTTTGACTCCCCCCAAACTTAACTACTGATAGCCTACTGTTGACTGGAAGCCTTAGCAATAACATAAACATTCAATTAACACATACCTTGTTCGTTACATAAATTTATACTGTATTCTTATAAGCTAGAGAAAAAAATTATTTATTTTTCCAAATATATTTTTATTAATTTCAGAAAAGAAGGGAGAGGGAGAGGGAGATAGAAACATCAATGATGAGAGAGAATCATCGATTGGCTGCCTCCTGCACACCCCACACTGGGGATAGAGCTCGCAACCAGGAATGGAACCGTGACCTCCTGGTTCATAGGTTGATGCTCAACCACTGAGTCAAATCAGCCAGGCTAGAGAACAAAATATTATTAAGAAAGTCATAAGGATGAGAAAATACATTTATACTATCTATTGGGGAAAAAAAAAAAAGTCTGTATAAGTGGACCAGTGCAGTTCAAAACCTTGTTGTTCAAGGGTCAATTGTAGTTTATTAGACCCAGCAAGCAAAGGAAAAAATGGGCATGTTTCAGTGTGCTATGGGCCATCCAAAGCTCTTTTCTGGGACAACCTGACCCCTAATAAGGATCTTAGGAATATTTCTAGTTGCTGTAATGTCTGTGTTTCTATTATTTTCCCTCAACTTTTTATTTTGCAGTTTTAATCCTGATGTGGAAATAAATTAAGGCCAATTAATGGAGAACAAGCAAAGGCTATTTATTTAGAGCAGTGGTTCTCAACCTGGCTGCACATTAGAATCACCTGGGAATCTTTTTAAAATCCTGATTTCTGGGCCTCACCCTCCGGAAATTCTGTTTCTTTGTTACTAATGTTGTGGCCCCACCCCATAACAAAGAAACAGAATTTCCAGAGGATGAGGCCCAGAAATCAGGATTTAAAAAAGATTCCCAGGTGATTCTAATGTGCAGCCAAGGTTGAGAACCACTGATTTAGAGCTTGCTGCAGCAAGGGAGTCAGCCATGATCACTTGAGTTTTGGCAGTCACTCATAGGCAGATGGAGGAGTGGGAAAGCTTTAGCGTGGTGAAAGGGAAAGGCTTCAACTGACTGGAGGCGTTGGCCTGGGGAAGCTAGAGGTGGGCCAATTGGAAGCCAGGCATCCTATGTCATTGGTCAGGGATGCATATTTGACTTTCTCTGCTTGGTCCCATATTTGATAAGCTATTAGTTACTAAACAAGTCCTGGCCATTTGAGGCTGCTTCCTACAGGGGTTATTATTTTGTTTCCTGGATTATTACTAGAGATAGTGTTCTGAGTTTCTGTAAATCTGACTTAAAGTTAGTAGGCTGGCTTCCTGAGCTGGTCGCTGCAGGTTGTGAGTCAGAGTCCTATTATCTATTATATGTGGTCTGGCCATTGCCCATTTGTATATTCAATCTCTCACTAGAGAAAAGTTGAAAAAACGTTACAATAATGCCTGTATGCCCCTTACTTAGAATCATTAATTATTATTGTTGTTCATCCTCACCAAGGACGTTTTTCCATTGATTATTAGAGAGTGTGGGAAGGAGAGGGAGAGACAGAGAAAGAGAAACATTGATGTGAGAGAGACACAGCAATTGGTTGCCTCCCTCGCGCACCCTGACCAGGGCCAGGGATCGAGCCTGCAACACAGGTACCTGCCCTTGACTAGAACCAAACGGTGACCCTTTGGTGCACAGGCTGATGCTCTATCCACTGAGCCAAACCAGCTAGGGCCTTTAGTGTCTTTTTTTTTTTTAAATATATTTTATTGGTTTTTTACAGAGAGGAAGGGAGAGAGATAGAGAGAGTTAGAAACATCGATTAGCTGCCTCCTGCACATCTCCCACTGGGGATGTGCCCGCAACCTAGGTACATGCCCTTGACCGGAATCGAACCTGGGACCTTTCAGTCCGCAGGCCGACGCTCTATCCACTGAGCCAAACCGGTTTCAGCAAGTGTCTTTTAATCTAGAAAAATTTCCCTCCTCTCAGCCCTTTTTTTCTCATGGCTTATAAGAAGTCTCACATTCTGAATTTGTGTGTTTCCTCATATTAGATTTATTTCATTTGGTTATTTTCAGGTCAAATATTTTTTCATAGTCTGAGGAAACTAATAATTTTCCAGCATAGATTGTCTAGACCAGCGGTTCTCAACCTGTGGGTCGCGACCCCTTTGGGGGTTGAACAACCCTTTCACAGGGGTCGCCTAAATACATCCTGCATATTGCCGGAAGCCGGTCCATCCTTGCTGCTTGACACAGTCGCTGCAGGAAAGAAACATCTGCACAACATATGTTTCAATGGACCTGGCGTATATAGCATACTGTTCTTAATATGTTTGCTCCCTTTAGCGCCATGTGTTTTAACCAAGGTCACCTCTCCGAGAAAGGTTGTTTCCCCAGGTGGGAATTTTTCCCTGAGGTTAGGGAGGGGATACAACCCCTTAAGTGCCAGGCGGGTAGTTAAGCTACATAATCTTTACTCCCTGGAATGGAGATAAGAAACGCCCTAACCTTTGTAATAGAAATTGACAGGATTAAAATCGGCTGGTATAAATACGGATGTAACAAGACAATAATCATCAGATCCTAACCAGAACCTAGCCAGAGAACATGGCAAAAGATTCTGGACAGAACCTTGCTACAGAACCTGGCTGGAGAACCTAGAACCAGAACTTCTCTGGAGATCCTGAACAGAACTTCGCTAAAGAACCTGGATAGAACCTGGCTAAAGAACCTGGTGACTGAACCTGGCTGGAGAACCTGGAGAACCTGGCTGGAGAACCTAGCGAGAGAACATGGCACCAGAACTTGGCTACAGAACCTCTGGTGGGAGAACCTTGCTATGCTGATCAACTGATGTAGCCTCCATGTCATTCCTTCTTCGCCGACTCCATCCACACCTTTGGGGACCCCTGGACCTGCTGGGGCTGGACCCCAGCAGCATATCAGATATTTACAATATGATTCATAACAGTAGCAAAATTACAGGTATGAAATAGCAACAATAAAGTAACTTTGAAACAATAGGTGCTTTAACAAGCTTTATTGCCAAAATATGGGGGTGATTCCTTCAAAGAATGTTATAAACTACTACAAAATTCCTCTCTTTGGCTAGTGTCTGGGTTTGACTTCAGTTTTTATGCTCCATGAAATTAGGTAGTTTTTCAAGCAATATGTCATCTGCTTTCTGGGCAACACTTCAGATCGCTCCGGAAGATTTCCTTTTCCCCCTCAAATCACTGATCCTTCCTTCTCTTCCTTTAGTTCTCTCTCAGAGTTCTTTTGGGATAGACATATCTAACGTGTGTTTTTGGGTATTACTAATAGAATTAGATGAAAGTATTATTGCTATTTCCACTGCCCACTGAAGTTTTATAGCCATCTCTTTGCATGCTAATGCTCAGGTTGCCAATTTTGCAGCACTTTTTAAAAGTTGATGAACTGTCCACACCTTGATATTTTTAAAAACATTGTCTCTATGTATACAAACACACTCTAACATGGAATTAATTCCTGTTTAATGAAAGATTGCTTCTGAAAACTTCTCTAACAAGAGAATACTAGGAAGGGTAAATCAATTTTCATTTGATCTCCAATGTCATTTTGTAAACCACTTTATAATCCCCATTCCTGATCGAGGTTAAGAACCACTTCTTGTTCATCTTAGCATATATTAGTATATGCTTACAGACCTTTGTTATAGAAATGAATAAATATTTGCCTAAGATTTCCAAGGGTACCAATAATAGGAGTCCCCATTCCCTTTTAAATATCCAATGAGGTAGATAAAATATATCACAAAATCTGGTTCTTGGTTGCTGGTTGCCATAGCTGGCATTCTTAACTCTGATATTCAAGGTCCTCAACCCAAACCCAATTTTACTACAAACTAAAGAGGACTGATGACAACAGATATAAGAATTAAAAAGGTGGAAAGATGAAAGGAACATAATCCAGTGATAAAATGAGGGCTGTCTTAAATTTATCTTGGTAATAAAGTGCAAATTAGAAAAACACTTCAAATGCTATTATTCATGAAATTTCTCTTTTAACTGCTTTTCCAGAGTCACCTTGGATTTCTGTGGAGAAGTGAATAAGTCACTTATTATGTTTGTTTTACCTCTTTTTCATCTGACAGTAAATGCAATTGTTTTGGAAACATAGACAAAAATATTCAGATAATATATTTATTTTATTTTATTTACTCTTTTTTATAGGAGTTCTTTTAATTATTGATATTCATAAACAATTGCAAGATTCTACTGAGAATTTTAAATCCACTTTTAATTCCATTTTGGCGAAGGTCACATATAGATGCAAGACTGGGATTAAAGCTACAGATCCTCTTCCTGGAAAAATACATATAAGCTCAGACACATAAAATTTACATACCAATGAGGCTTATAAATTTTCTGAAGCCCCTGCTTAGATGATTCCCTGGTGATCATGGACCCTTAGGTTAAGATCTTGAACCAGATTGTCTAGCTTTGAATTCCAGCATCTCACAGATTGGAGGGTCTTGTGATGTAATGATGGTATTGATTATGCTTTAACAATAATTATATAAATTTATGTGTGAGATAAAATCAAGGAATTTTTCCTGAGAGAGACTTCCATAATAGTTCCAGAACTCAGTCATTTGGTGATGTCCATGATTATAATAGGGACGAGAATGACAATAGAGAGTACTCGGACTTAAGACTGGACCTTATGTCCCTTTACTTTTCACCTCATTATTTTCTTGGTGAAACTCCTAGCAAGTAAAAGATCCCCCCAGAGGCCTTCTACCACCTTCCTAAACATATCCTTCAAAGCTTCCTTGACTCGCTCATTGCGCAAGGCATAGATAAATGGATTCAGCAACGGTGTCACAAATGTAGTTACCACCGTCACTGCCCAATTCGTATCCACAGAGCCACTCTGTGATGGCCGCACATAGAGAAAAATGGCACTTCCGTAGAAGAGTGTCACCACCATCAAGTGAGAGGTACAGGTCGAGAAGGCCTTCTGCCGGCCTGAGGCAGAGGGGATGCGCAGGACAGCTAGGACTATGCGGCCGTAGGACGCGGCAGTAATCATCAGCGAGGAAACAATAACAAGGGAGGCCAGGATAAAGTCCGTTTCCTCCAGCTTTTTGGTATTGGTGCATGCCAGACGGAGCAGCGGGCCACTGTCACAGAAGAAGTGCTGCACCACGGCATCTTGTTCACAGAAAGGAAGCAAGGCCACAGCGACCGTGGGGCCAAGCACAGGGAGGAGTCCCCCCAACCAGCAGGCCAAGGCCACCCGAAAGCACACAGTACCATTCATGAGCAAGGGGTAGTGCAGAGGGTGACAGATGGCCAGGTAGCGATCCACAGACATGACGGCCAGCAGCAGGAACTCAGAGGCCCCAAGAAAGAAGTAGAAATAGAATTGGGCAATACATGCAGCAAAGGAAATAGTGTGTTGCCTTGAGAGAAAGTTGCTCAGCATCTTGGGAATTATGACAGACGTGAGCAGGATTTCTAGGCAGGACAGGTTACCCAGAAAGAAGTACATGGGAGTCTGCAAGCGAGTATCAGCTCCTACCACCCCAACAATCAACACATTGCCTGTTAGAGTCAGCAGATAGACAAGAAGGAAGACAGAAAATAATTCTTCTTTGGTGTTGTTGAGATTTGGGACACCTGCCAGAATGAACTCTGTCACACCACTGCTCTGGTTCCCACCAAGAGCCATGATCTTTCCCACCTGTGCAAATACATGAACATAATCCTGGTGAGGACATGTCTTTTCCAGCACAATCCTGAAACGTGTTTTATCATGATATGGCATACATACCCCCACTTTCTCCAATCATATCTTCTGTTAAGATTTTGAAGAGCCCTGGCCAATGTTTCTCAGTGGTTAGAGCAGTGGCCAACGTACTGGTTGCAGGTTCGATTCCTGGTCAAGGGCATGGACCTGGGTTGCAGGTTTGATCCAACAAGGGCTGCATGAGAGAGGAGGGAGGCAACCAATCGATGTGAGATGTTTCTTTCTTTCTCTCTCTCCCATCCCCTCTGTCACTTCCGTTCTCTCTAAAAATCAAAGGAAAAATATCCTCCAGTGAGAATTAAGAAACAAAGAAAAATATGAAGAATCTGAGGTCCTTATCTAACTTATTTTAGAGCTGACAAAGGTTTCCCATAAAGGATAATTCACACTTAGATATGAAAATGCCAAGAGCCTCCAGCTTCACATCTCCTATTGTCAAATTTTAAATGGTGATCCTTCATTATTATAATAGTGTCATTGAGCATTTGAGTTGAGTAAAAATATCAGATAAATGATTTTGTGAAGAATATGATTCCCATTTAACGAGCATCTGAAAGTGAACAAAATTGCCTAGCTTTGAATTCCAACATTTCTACTTACTAGCCAAGTAGCCTTGACAAAGTTGTGAGGAACAAGTGAAGTAATAGTACAAAAGGCTTAAAGAGTTTCATTAGAGAAAGCCCTGGACTGCAAGTTAGGACACCAGACTCTCTGCTTGACTTGCCACTTTCTTTGTAAGACTATCAGTGCATCCAATGCATTTGTCCTTCAACTGCTCAGCTATAGAATAAGTAATAGAAACCTAGGCCTGTTAGATGAAATTATATAATCTGTTATATGAAATCTGTTATATGAAATTACCCTTTTCATGGAAAATTACCCCCAAAACCCAAGGCTCTAACTAAATTCAGCTTCTCACAGAGTGCTTACCTATGTAAAGCAAGTTATGCCATATTTAAAAGGAATAAGAAGGATAAACTACAATGATTCAGTCAGGTATCCACATCTATTTATTTAGTGTCAACTTCAAGCTAAGTATTCTGGGAAATATTAAGATGAGTTTCTCAGGCTTTTTAGTCCATGATACTAATCCAAAGCCCTTTCACAAACATGGCTCTATTAGATAAACTTGCCAGAGACAATTATGAATCCCTGGTAATTATTAACAAATTCAGAAATGAAGTCCTTACTATTCAATTTGAGTCCTTCTAGTTCCGAAGTCCATAAGTTATAATGTCACTGGAAAAGGACGGGATCCGGAGTGGGTCTGTCTCAGGCTGACCAGCAGTGTGTGAGTTCTGGACTTCACGCAGGAAAGATTTCACAACAGAAGTGCAAGTGATTTTGACTGCACATTTATTAAAGCTGAGGACAGTGAAACAAAGGAAGGGCTTAGGATAGAAGAAGTAACAACAGGAGAGAGCCTAGGCAGTGTTCTGTTCTGGGCCTCTAGAAACGTTATGGAAAAGAAGTGAGCCACACTGGGCTGTTTGGACTCACTGAGAAGTAAAAATCAGTGACAGAAGTGAGCCAAGGTGGGGCTGCTGTTAGCACACTGAAAAGTCAGAGAAAAGGGGACCTTGGAGACAGGTTCAGGGGCTTAGCCTGGGACAAGCTGCTGCCGCCCACTTCTGCCCTAGTTGCAAGTCTCGTCAGAACCCTTAGAGCTTAGGACAGTGGTTCTCAACCTTGGCTGCACATTAGAATCACCTGGGAATCTTTTTAAAATCCTGATTTCTGGGCCTCATCTTCCAGAAATTCTGTTTCTTTGTTACTAATGTTGTGGCCCCACCCCATAACAAAGAAACAGAATTTCCGGAGGATGAGGCCCAGAAATCAGGATTTAAAAAAGATTCCCAGGTGATTCTCATGTGCAGCCAAGGTTGAGAACCACTGGCTTAAAAGAAAGAGAGAAGATGTGCACCTGAGAAAGAAAGAGGGAAGAAAGGTGTGGGCATGCTCCAGGGAGAGCTGGCACTGGCATCCATTGTCTTGAGGGTTTTTACCTCTGTTCTGTGGGCAGGAATCTTAGGGGAGGTCTCATGGGAGGGTCTCAACAGAATATTTATCAGCTTCCCAGGTGTGTTCTTTAATATGTTTATGTATCAAAATGAGCGGGAAAGGGGACCAGGGTCATTTTATGGTCAGCTTTACCATTATCTTGGATTTGTTTGACTCTGATTGTGTTTTTGTTTGTTTGTTTTTATTCCCCTGACTTCATCCCTTTGTGGATTTGGCTGGCACTAATTGGGTTTCTGTTATCCATCTCCGTGACCAGGGTGATTTAGGCTATTTACTCTCTAGTTAGGGAGGAAGGTGTAAACCATTTGCTCTCAAATGTCCTTGCTTAGGGAAGATGAGATCCTGTTATTTACTAGCTGGCTGTAAATTGCTCAAATTATTTGGCCACATTTGTCTAACCATCTGTCTCAGTTTCCTTTTTCTCACTTGTCAAAATTTCTCCTAACATCTAACTATCCTGCCTTAATAAGAACCAAATAAATGATATCTGGAACTTAGTTTTAAAAATGCCTCAGTTATTAGGCAAATACTGATCCCTTCAGCCATGCAAAGCATTAGAATTTAGCCTAGGCCTTGGTTCTTTGTCAGCCTTGTTTCTTTAGTACACCCCAGCAGTCTTTGTCCCAGCAAGCATTACGTTCTTTACTTACAATTTCTCACCTGTGGGTCCCACTTGAGTAGGAAAATGTTTGTGCCTTTTGTCTAAGATAAGCAACTTTATAGTCTTTTTCCCGAGGGACTCCATTCAGAGCTTCATCTCCCTCCAGCTTCTAAAGAATACAACTTACTGTCAGTAAAATAATTTTATTTTTGTTCTATGTTGACTATGTATCAGATGCTATATTTGATGATTCAGAGATAAAGGAGACATTGTTGCTACTCTCATATAGATCACTGCCTGAGAATGACACACACACAAAAATTAGCATGTGTCTCAGGTGGAATAGCACAGGTAAGCACAGGATCTAAGGGGACACATAGAAAAGGAACCAAACTGATAGGAAGTATTCTGGAGAAAGGTTGTGCCTAAACTTAATACTAAAAAATGAGTATGGATAGTTTCCTTTGCTAAAAAGCTTTTGCACAGCAAAGGAAACTATAACAAAATGAAAAGATAACCCGGTGAGTAGGAAAACATATTCACCAATGATATGTCTCATAGGGCATTAATATCCAAACTTTATAAAGAACTTATAAAACTCAACACCAGAAAACACAAGCAATCCAATTAAAAAATGGACAAATGAACGGAATATATACTTTCCCAAAGAGGACATAAAGATGGCCAATAGATATGTAAAAAGATGCTCAGCATCACTAATCATCAGAGAGATGCAAATTAAAATCACAATGAGCTATCACCTCACACTTGTCAGAATGGCTGTCATCAATAAATCAACAAACAACAAGTGTTGGTGAGGATGTGGAGAAAAGGGAACTGTAGTGCACTGTTGATGGGAATGCAGACTGGTGCAGCCATTGTGGAAAGCAGTATGGCGTTACGTCAAAAAATTTAAAGTGGAACTGCCTCATGGTAATATATCTAAAGAAACCAAAAACACTAATTTGAAAGAATATATGCACCCCTATGTTCATTGCAGTGTTACTTCAATAGCCAAGATCTGGAAGGAGCCCAAGTGCCTGTCAGTAGGTGAATGGATAAGAAAGCTGTGGTACATTTAAACAATGGGATATTACTTGGCCGCCAAAAAGAAGGAAATCTTACCTTTTGTGACAGCCTGGATAGACCTGGAGAGCATGCTAAGTGAAATAAGCCAGTCAAAGAAAGACAAGTACCATATGATTTCACTTATCTGTGGAATACAATGAACAAAATAAGCTAACAAACAAAACAGAAACAGACTCATAGATACAGAGAACAGACTGACAGCTGTCAGAGGGGAGGGGTTTGGAGGGCTGGGTGTAAAAGGTGATGGGATTAATAAAAAACAAATAAGAAAGAAAGAAAATAAAAAGAAAACTCATCGACAAACAACAGTATGGTGATTTCCAGAGGGAAATGTGGGTGGCGGAGAAGTAGAAGAGGGTAAAGGGGGGTTAGGCAGTGATGGAAGGAGACTTGACTTGGAGTGGTGAATGAACAATGCAATATACAGATGACGTATTATAGAATTGTACACCTGACACCTATATAATTTTAGTAACAAATGTCACCCCAATAAGTTCAATTAAAAGGGGGCAGCAACTCAGATTAGCCCCAACAGAACAATAAACCCTATTTGCAAGGGAAAATTATATTATATTATATTATGTTATATTTATTATATTATATTATATTATATTATATTAGAAAATGGGTAAAGTTTCAAGATACTCCCAAGGTTACAGTACAGACCATCAATTTTTAAAAAACAGCCCAGAAAACAAGCTGCTATGTGCAGGAAAAAATGTAATATAACAATATCTTGCAGTTTGCAACATTGCTAAAGCCCTAGCTCTTGGGAAAGCTGGAAAAATAGACAATAGATGATAGAAACAAGTTAGAAACAAAGAATACTCTTCTTACAAAGAGTAAGAAGCCACATAGCTCAAATACTAAGTTGGACTAGATGTAGGACTTAAAAATATTTAACCTTCCTATCTTTAGTCATTGCATTGTAACTAATAAATCATATGTTACATTAAAATGAGTATGGATTTGATAGAAGAGAAGGTTTTTAATGGAAAAGAGCAGCGTGTGAACATACTACATTTAGACAGAGGCCAGAATATAAGAGGCAGAGTGGAATGAGAGAGGACCGGTCACCTCAGAGAGTAACCTTTCTAACTCTGTTGCTCTCTGTGAAAACATTTCCATAAGTGAGAGGAAGATGAGTCCCAACCCTAAATATGGAAGGAATTCCTACTAGTTACCCCTGAATGATCTTGCTGTTTCCATGAGGATGGAGATCAACCTACAAGAATACTCCTTTCCTTTCTATTACTCAATGTCCTTTTCCATCTGGCATCCTTCCCATACCCTGTACTGTGAGACTGACGATAGCCTGAGATCCTTGGAGTTCCTGGGCATTGGCAAAGCACTCTGGGAAATGCGCCAATGTTGGATAATCTTCTCTTGTGCTTTCGTCCTGGGTATAATGCCTGAGATATTTTCCTTCTGCTTTGTAAACAAAGGGACCTTTTGATTCTCAGGAGGCTGCATCATGCTGCCCTTTTTCTGGTCAGCTATCGGGGCCCTCCCTTCTCTCCTTAGAAAGAGTGCCTTCTGCAATGTGATCATTACTTTAGGCTCTAACAGGCATGCTTCGAGTGCAGGACAGTGACCTCACAATCCTCCAAGGTATGCCACTGTAATAACAACATGGGGCTGAAAGGCAAGGGGTGGATATGGAGGAGTTAAAACATTCATCCATCTATTAAAAAACAATGCACTTACCTACAGTTCCTTCCGTCTCTATTGGTTGAAAGATGTTCCATTTAAAGCCAGGTCTTCACTTTTTTGCTGACGAGTTTTATATACAAACTGTCAATTTTCTTGTTTTAGATCCCCATCCTGGCATTAGCCTGAGTGCATGGAAGAAGAAGGTTGAATAAATCATTTGCCTTTAACCAATCTCTTAATTGAAGGGCACAAGGTATAACCTTAGTTTCCAGTGGAGATGCTCCAATATGTGAATTGGTTGATCTAGACATCAGGAGTCCAGCTAGCAGCAGCACCTGCTAGGGAAAATGGTGAGGAGATAAAACTGTAAGAGAGTAAGAAAAACAAGGAGAGAAAATAATACTTAAAACACCCAGGGCAGCTTTGCAATTCAAAGTAAATTTCCCAGATTCCAGGCCTGATCATTTGAAAAGAAGGCTGACCCTTCATTCAACAAAGGATGACTAGGAATGTTTCAACTACCTTCATTTATCAACTACCCTATGCCAGGCTCCTGTAAAAAAATTACTGGGGCAATAAAGTGTGGAATGGAGTTTGACCAGGTGTGGAAGGCCACAGTAAGCTCCCAACTTTCTCCTGCATGGCACTCAAAGGAAATGTTTATATCCCAAATAACACAGACATGGTGTCTTCTCCCTGAAGACTTAAAATGATGTTGGGAATTCCTTCCCTGCCTTCTAGGTTGGAAAGTAATCAGAGCCCCAAGAGAGTGATAAGATAGGGCAAGATTCTCTGCATCATCTCTGGTTTCTTCTGCTTCTAGTAATAGTATATACCGTACACACACCCAAAACTTAGTTTAGAATTATGAACCATTATTCACATTTTTCCATTTGTGTTCACTATATACCCCCCTGACTAAAAACTTGACTAGATTCTATTCAAACTCAATTTACTCTGGCGCATATGAGTTCTTTTGAATACCTTCCTCTGCCCACTTTGCAACCTGAACTGTTGCATGTTCTGCTGACCTCAGTCTCAACACTTAATCCACTGTATTATTACTCTGCATTTTCATCTGTGTCCTTTGCCAGACTCTGAACTCCTGGAGCAGGAACTATATTCTGGTCACTGTATTTCCAGCACAAAGCACAGTGTCTGGCACACATTAGGTGTTTAATAAATTACTAGTATATGCACTAAAATGCTCTGAACCCTAGACTTAAGGAACAGTTGCTCTTGTGAGAGAAATACCAGTTGTCATGAGCTGAGAGGAAGAGTACACAGGTCCCCCTGGAACTCAGTTTGGCTGAATTCCATCTTTTCTAGACGTACTCCTTTTTAAGAAAACAAAACACCTAAATGGAAGCAAGGATGAGGCATGAGAAGTGTCATTACTTTAGGTTCTGGGGAAGGAGTGGGAGCAAAGACTGGTAGAATTGGCTGAGCTAAGATGAAATAAATTAATCTAGAAATTAAACTAGAAGCTCTGAGTTGTTGAGCTGTGGAAGGAAGAGTTCTAAGCAGAAAGAGAGGTCATGAAGTCTAGGATCTAGTAAATCTCACTTACATGTTTTTATTTTTACTTTTTAAAAATATGCTTTTATTGATTTTAGAGAGAGAGAGGAAGGGAAAGGAATACCAATTAGCTTCCTTGAGCCTATAACCCAGGCATGTGTCCTGACCAGGAATTGAACTGACAACCTTTTGGTGCATGGAACATTGCTCAACCAATTGAGTCACACCAGCCAGGGCAAAGCATACATGTTTTTAAACTTTAAAGCAAAATGCAACAAAAGCAGTGCTAAGAGGGAAGTTCATAAAGATTAATACCTATCTCAATAAACAAAAATATCTCAAATAAACAACCTAAAGGGTGTCCCAAAATTCACGCAAGAAGTAGTTTTGATAGAAAACACAAGTTTATAATTAAAAATTGTAAATTTTTTATTGATTCATAAAGTATACAATACAGGGTTATGTATGGAATAGCATATCAGGTAAACTGGATAATCAGGTCACGGTAGCGAGCACCATTAACTGTTATTGCCTGAGCAGCCGCATTTTCGAAGAAGAATGGTCCGATGATGCCTCCAGCCCCAAATCCACACCAAACAGTGACACGTTGTGGATGTATTTGTTTCTCAACAATCACTCGTGGATTTTCTGAACCCCAAATGTGACAATTTTGTTGATTAACCAAGCCATCAAGATGAAAATGAGCCTCATCGCTGAAGATAATTTTGTTAGAAAAATCAGCATCCACTTGTTCCATAATCCATTCAACGAACTCTCTTCGCTGTGCATGGTCAGTAGGCTTCAGTTCTTGAGTCAATTGAACTTTGTACGCTGTAGAGAGCTTCTTGAAATGTCCAATTCTTTTTTGTTTAAAATATATTTTATTGATTTTTCACAGAGAGGAAGGGAGAGGGATAGAGAGTTAGAAACATCGATGAGAGAGAAACATCCATCAGCTGCCTCCTGCACGCCCCCTACTGGGGATGTGCCCGCAACCAAGGTACATGCCCTTGACTGGAATCGAACCTGGGATCCTTCAGTCCGCAGGCTGACGCTCTATCCACTGAGCCAAACCGGTCAGGGCAAAATGTCCAATTCTTGACCACGTTGCCGAATTGATGTCCCTGGACTCTCAGCAACACTCTCACGAACTGCTTCAATGTTTTGTGTTGAACGACTTGTTGAAGGACGGCCAGAGTGTTTAAGATCTCTAATTGATCCAGTCTCCCTAAATTTTTTAATTAATCTCTTCACAGTTGATGAAGTTAAATCACTACTCTGACCATATTTTGCAAGAAAATTGCAAACTGTAGCTGCCAAACCTTCATTATTTTTAAAATATTGCTCAACAATGAAAACGCGTTGTTCTTTCGTGTAGTGCTCCATTTTTTTTTCAGTTGTGTGAAACCCTACACTAAGAGCATGTAAATATCCTGTTACATAATGAAATCTTGTAGCTTAGTAGAATTTTAACAGTGTTTAAAGATGAATTGTGATAGCAATTTCTAGAAAATATTGTCAGAATTCGTTGTGTGATTAGAAAATGAAGATGGCTGCAGAAAAAGAGCCTACTTAGCAGATATTTTTTTATCCCATGAATCCGTTGAAAAACTCTGAAGGCTCTAGAGAAAATATTTTTATTTCATAATAAAATATTTTTATTTCATAATATTTTTATTTCATAATAATTTTGAATTTAAAAGGAAACTGAATTTTTTGGAAAAATTGTGTTGTAAAGAAATCTTGAAATGTTTCCACCTCTGCTGGGACTTGAGATTGAGTAAGAATATCATCATTTATTGAAAACCATCAGGATGAGCTGCAGAAAAAATTAAATGATTTTTCTTCTCTTTGTAATCAAGAGTTTGGATGAGAGATACTTTCTCGGAATTTTCTGTTCAGTCTGAGAACCTCAAGTTGATGCACTGTCTGATTATACACACAAAATGAGATTTACTGCTCAGCCACTAGGAAAGCTCTGGATTTTTCATATTTAGAGGAAACTCATGAATATTTTATTTTACTTCTCAATTTCTTACATGTGTGAGCAAGCTTATTCAACTTTAACAAGGATAAACAGCAAGGACAAAAACCATCTCATTTCAGTTGAAAATGAGATTTATATATGCTTAACTGAAGTTGGATTCATAATTGTACCTATGCAGCAAACTCAAGTATAGGTTTCACATTAAAAAGTAAATTTCATTTCTTTATTTTTAATTTCAAAACTTACAAGTTGCAAAAACTAGCACTATATAGTAATTGTGTATTTGTGAGAGCTGTATTTTAACCTGATCATGTCATTCAGTAAGAATTTTTTTCAAAGTAAACAAAATTGTGTCAGTTAAAGATGTATGAGTTAAGGGCTATAGAGTAGGTACCCTCTGTTTGTATTTAAATTAGCATATTTCCCTGTTGTTTTTAATTCAATTCTATTTGCTATTTTATGGTCCTCAAATTTTTTAAAGCTAAATATTTGGTAATGGCACTCTGTTTTGTTTTCCTATGTTGTGAGTATATACTTACCCTCTGTGTGTTTGTAGTATATGTTTCTACGTTGCCCCAACTCCTTTTGGATCAGAAAGCAGGTGGTTGCTGAGAGGGCTGAATTCCTCTTGGAGTTGGTAGTTCATTACAGTTTTACTTTCCTGGCCTTGAGTAGCCCACCTGGTATTTGACATTCCCCAGTGGCTGGATAGTTAATTTTGTGGAATTAGAGTTGCCATCTTTAGGGAAGAATTCTCTTCATTAAATTGTGCTGAAGCAATTGTGTATTCCTAAAAATAGATACCTGATTGTCACTACATATTTCTGAGGCTTTTGCATTATGAAAAATTTCAAATATACTAAAAATAGAATAGTATAATGAATTGCCAATTCATACCCAAGCCAATTTGATCTGTACCCCCACTCACTCTATTTTGAATAAAATTTCAGATATCATCCCATTTTCTATAATTTATTTTACTTTCAAATTGATCATTAAATATTTGATGTGATTTCTACCACAATAGGATTTTTATTGATGGAAGAGATATCAAACAATTATTAAAGGTAAAATATAATTCAAGAATGTTACAATCCATTCATTCAATGGATTTGTCAAGCTAGTAGTCTCTTTATTTTAAATGTTTTTCTTCTGTTGTCTATTTACAGACAGGGAAAGTTTTCTAGGGTATCCTGAATGGAAGACACAAGGTGCAGAATAGCATAAAAAAAGTCACAGGTAAATAATATTTATTTGACATTTGTTAATACATACACAAAAATCACAGGAAAGATGCATAATAAAATAATGAAAATGGTTAATTAGACAAGGGGATATGGTATGGATGGGGTTGGGGGATAAGGACTTTTTAATCTATAACTTGTTTCGAGCCATGCATGTTTTATACTTTAAAAAGAAATAAAATATTTTCTTCTAACATGCTCTATTACATGCCCAAATTAGGATATTTCTATTTGAATGTATTGTAAGTTGCATACCAAAACAATTGTCAGTTGGACAAATTGCTATGTAATTTTTACAAATCACCTGACTTTGATATCATCTCTTTTGTGCCTACAGCTACTCAGGGGATAGGGCCCCTCTCTGGGAGATCCTGAGGTTTATGTTCCAAAGAAAGGTCCCAAAAGCTTCTGGGCAGCAGGGACCAATCAAACCTGAAAGTCGCGGGGAATTGGAAGAGGAAGTCTGCAGAGTTCACTCTGGGCCAAGAGGAGGGAGCCAGTATTGACTGGTGCGGGCTTTGGGTCTCAGGGAGCAAAAGAGAACTAGGAGACAAGACTTTCTTGGTTCTTTAACGCATGGCCTACACCTTCTGGTGACTCCAAGACTCTTCTCCCAGCTTCAGAACCGAAAAGTATGAAGCTGAAGACGTCGCAAAGAAACTTAAGTCGCAGCGAGGTGGCATCAGGGAAAGACAGCTTTGTTCTTTATGGCACCACCATTCCGAACTCCAGGCATTTAACTCGGATTTCACTGGTCCGCTCCTTGAAGAAATAAATGTAGGGCGCTTAGTGGGCACCAGACAGAAGCTGAGGCGACCCCTGCCTTCTGGAAGCTGTTCCGTTCTACCTCCCAAGAGCCTTGCTTCAGGGGAGTTTAGTTTGTTTTTGAAGATCTTTCCTGGAGTGAGAGGAGCTTTTCAGGGTGGTTGCATGCAGGTTGAGACCTAGTGGAGCACAGGAGGGAGCCTATAACTTATTGTCCCTTGTTGATATTTAGAGTCAGGATTTGGAAAGGGGAGGGGTGTCCAGGGGACAATGCTTAAAAAGGGGGCGGGAAGATACAGGTAGTAATTATAACTTAACTTTTCTTGTCAATTTGGTACTGTGTCTGAGAGGTGTCAGATGCAGGATGTAAGCCCCAATTCCTTTGGATGTGAGGGTTCGAATCCCAGCACTGCTAGAGTTTTGTTCCCTGCAGGTGCTTTCACTCCAGATATACGTTCTGTAAATCCATGCAGGGGGTACCCTACTACCTGAATTTTCTGAACACTGAGCTCTGGACTGGGGGAATGAGATCAGTGAATGAACGATTCACAGCTTCCGGCCAGGGAGTTCACAGGTAAGCCTGATAAGACCCACTCCTCCTGATGTCTGTTTGGAAGGGCTTTCGCAAGGCCTTGCCGAAGGGGTGACATTTAAACTGGGTCACTCAGCGTCGACCTATGAACCAGGAGTTTAGGGTTCAATTCCTGGTCAAGGCACATGCCAGGGTTGTGAGCTCCATCCCTAGTGTGGGACGTGCAGGAGTCAGTGGATCAATGATTCTCATCATTGATGTTTCTATTTCTCTTTCCCTCTCCCATCCTCTCTGAAATCAATTTTTAAAATATTTTTAAAAATATTTAATTAACTGGGGCGCTCAAGTTGAGAGAGGAGAGGTAGAGAGTCTTGGAACCTTAAAATGCAGGGTGTGTCCTGTAAAGTGGGGCACTGGAGGGGAGCAAGGAGTGAAGTGAGCCTTTGTCTCATCATTTGCTCCTAAATGTTAACTCCGAAAAATTGAGGCACTCACTCACATAACCTAAGAAAAAATTTGGGCAGTTGCACACAGCACCGAAAATGTCCCTATGGTCCCTGCTGCTGACTATCTCACAGGCCCTCACTGCATTGCTCACAGGATGTTCTCTATTTCTCCACCTGCCGCTGGACTCCCTGCTACAAGGGCACCACTCCCTTCTTCACTCCTCTCTCTCTTTTCATCTTTTCTTCCGGGGCCACCAATAGGAGAGTAAAGGAGATGGTTAATCAGGAAGCTAATCATCCAGGGAAGCAACTGCTCACCAGCTCAGGGAAGTGACTCAACTTCCAGACTTGAGCCAACCAAGGAAGGCCATTCTAAATACCACCCAGCCCAGAGTCCTAGGATGGGTTCCAAGTCAGAATTTGAACTCTTGAAGGAACATTCTCACTTTCTAATTTGAGGGTAATACCTTTCCTGCCCCTCAGACATGGTACCCAGAAAGTTCATTGGGCTCCACTACACCCAGATTTGCACCTTCCTCAAGGCCTTGTGAAGGAGTCACTGGTTAATTTTAATAGGTGGTGCTTTTAATAGGTGGTTAATTTTAATGGAACCTGATTGGCCCATGGCCTGAAAAGGTAAGAGAAAGCCTGTAACCAAGGGGTCTTAGTGGCACTGACCCTCATTCTCCCAGGGGGAGGGGTGTACCAACATCCGACTTATAGGGGTGCCAGAAGAAGAGAGAGAGCAAGATATTGAAAACCTATTTGAAGAAATAATGACAGAAAACTTCCCCTACCTGGTGAAAGAAATAGACTTACAAGTTCAGGAGGCACAGAGAACCCCAAACAAAAGGAACCCAAAGAGGATCACACCAAGTCACATCATAATTAAAATGCCAAGAGCAAAAGACAAAGAGAGAATCTTAAAAGCAGCAAGAGAAAGATAGTCAGTTATCTACAAGAGAGTACCCGTATGACTGTCAGCTGATTTCTCAACAGAAACTTTGCAGGCCAGAAGGGAGTGGCAAGAAATATTCAAAGTGCTGAATACCAAGAACCTACAACCAAGATTACTTTATCCAGCAAAGCTATCATTCAGAATTGAAGGTCAGATAAAGAGCTTCACAGATAAGAAAAAGCTAAAGGAGTTCATCACCACCAAACCAGTATTATATGAAATGCTGAAAGGTATCCTTTAAGAAGAGGAAGAAGAAGAAAAAGGCAAAGATACAAATTATGAACAACAAATACACATCTATCAACAAGTGAATCTAAAAATCAAGTGAATAAATAATCTGATGAACAGAATGAACTGGTGATTATAATAGAATCAGGGACATAGAAAGGGAATGGACTGACTATGCTTGGGGCGGGGGGAAAGGGGTGTGGGGGATGCGGGAAGAGACTGGACAAAAATCGTGCACCTATGGATGAGGACAGTGGGTGGGGAGTGAGGGCGGAGGGTGGGGTGGGAATGGGGTGGAGGGGAGTTATGGGGGGAAAAAAGAGGAACTGTAATAATCTGAACAATAAAGATTTAATTTAAAAAAAAGAAAAAAAAAGAAAATATTATCAATAATCTATACTAATAAAAGGGTAATATGCTAATTAGACCAGACATTTTCCAGATGTCCTTCCGGACAAAGCCACAGTGGCAGGGGCAAGGCAGAGGTGATTAGGGGTGATCAGGCTGGCAGGGGAGAGCAGTTAGGGAGCGTTCAGGCTGGCAGGGGGGAGCAGTTAGGGGATGATCAGGCTGGCAGGGGGGAGCAGTTAGGGGGTGTTAGGCCGGCAGGCAGAGGCGGTTAGGGGCCATCAGGCTGGCAGGCAGAGGTGGTTAGGGACAATCAGGCAGGCAGGGGAGCAGTTAGGGGCATCAGGCTGGCAGACAGAGGTGGTTAGGGATAATCAGGCCAGCAGGAAGGTGAGCAGTTAGGAGCCAGCGGTCCTAGATTGTGAAAGGTATGTCCGACTGCTGGTTTGGGATTGGGCCTAAGCTGGCAGTCGGACATCCCCTGAGGGGTTCAGGATTGGAGAGGGTACAGGACAGGCTGAGGGACCCCCCACCCCATGCATGAATTTTGTGCACTAGGCCTCTAGTCTATAATAATAAAAGCGTAATATGCTAATTAGACCTGACGTCCTTCTGGACAACCTTCCAGATGAAGCCGGGGCTGCAGCCATGGGATCGAGGAAGCCACTGCGGCTCTGAGGTATCCAGGTAGCCGCAGTGGCTGCGAAGGCCTACTCTTACACAAATTTCACACATCAGGCCTCTATGCCGGAAGCCAATTCCAGCATGTCATAATTGCAAAAGTTTCATCAAAAGGTTGATGGAACTTGGGGACTCAACAAGGGCTGAGTCACATATGTTGTCACCTGTTGGGAATGGCTGAGGGCATTTCCCCAAACCTGAAAATGATGCATTAAATGATTGCTTGCTGCCAGACAGCTCAGGGCATCTTAATCTACATGTTATTGCCTCCTACTGGCCAAACACCTGAACAGCCGTAGGCAAATTCTTCTAATCTGACAATGCATTGTGTACATGAAACCCTACCCTTTGATGTGTATATCTCCACCTTGCCTTAGGACAATTTGTGTTAATAAAAAGCAAGGGGTCCTGAGACAAGGAGAACTTAGTTCTTGTAGCTAAGTCTTCTCTGACTCCCTATAATGCCTTTCAAAATTATGTTTTGTTTCTGGACTCTTATTTAATTTATGCACAGTGCCTTCTCCAGAAGTCTGAACCCTTCTAGATGCTGGATCAGAACCACCGACGTTAATTGGCCCCCGAACAGGGACAAATTTGGAGATGAAGTATTCACCTGAGTGGGTAAAACAGCACCAGTGATGGCGATACGATTAACTGTGCGTAAAGCCCATGTCAGCTTTGGAAGCCCGTGGATCTGTAAGTGGGTGGGTGATACTTTTTGTTTAAGTCAGATTATAATGGGGAAGAATTTGATTAAAAGGCAAAATTAGGAGAAACCAAGATGGCGGCATAGGTTAACGCCGGAGTTTGCTGCCTCGAACAACCACTTCAAAAATACAACTAAAAGACGGAACGGACATCATCCAGAACCACAGGAAGGCTGGCTGAGTGGAAGTTCTGCAACCAGGAGGAACCGAGAATCAGAGGAGGCGCAGTGCTGAAGTAAAATACTAAGGTGCGGAGTGCGCGCGGCGCGGGCTGGTGGCTGAGAGCGTGGTTGTCTGTTTCAATCTGGAGGGAGCCTCAGACTCTGAGCTCCAGATCCAGGCGAGTCTCTAGGGACCCAGACTCAAACGGGAGAAGCAGGACTGTCTGGCTACGGTCCCTCCGAGGTTTGCAGCGGTTGCTGGGACAGAGAGGCAGAGCCCCTGGGGACGGACTGAGAGCAGCCATAACTGCTCCCTCCTCCGCCCTGTTGATCCCGTGGGACCCGCCCCGCCCAAGCCCTGCACAGAGCCATTTGCCAGATAGCCTCAGGCAAAGGCTAGATTAGCACCTCCCTAGAGGACACAAGTTCTTCCACTGCAGACACAGCTGATTATCACAGCCAGTCGGCCTGGAGGTCAAATCCCTCTGGTATTAACTACAACAATCAAGGCTTAACTACAACAAGACTGGGCACAAAGACCACTAGGGGGTGTACCAAGAAAGCATAAAAAATTCGGAGACAAAGAAACAGGACAAAACTATCAAGGGAGGATATTGAGTTCAGAACCACACTTTTGAGGTCTCTCAAGAGGCTTCTAGAGTCTGTCAATAAACTTGATGAGATGTACAGGAAATCTAATGAGACCCTTGATGGTGTGATAAAGGACCATCTAGAAAGTAAGCATACACTGACTGAAATAAAGAATATTATACAGACTCCCAACAGCAGACCAGAGGAGCGCAAGAATCAAGTCAAAGATTTGAAATGCGAAGAAGTAAAAAGCACCCAACCGGAAAAGCAAAATGAAAAAAGAACCCAAAAATATGAAGATAGTGTAAGGAGCCTCTGGGACAGCTTCAAACGTACCAACATCAGAATTATAGGGGTACCAGAAGATGAGAGAGAGCAAGATATTGAAAACCTATTTGAAGAAATAATGACAGAAAACTTCCCCCACCTGGTGAAAGAAATAGACTTACAGGTCCAGGAAGCACAGAGAACCCCGAACAAAAGGAATCCAAAGAGGACCACACCAAGACACATCATAATTAAAATGCCAAGAGCAAAAGACAAGGAGAGAATCTTAAAAGCAGCAAGAGAAAGAAACTCAGTTACTTACAAGGGAATACCCATACGACTGTCAGCTGATTTCTCAACAGAAACTTTGCAGGCCAGAAGGGAGTGGCAAGAAATATTCAAAGTGATGAATACCAAGAACCTACAACCAAGATTACTTTATCCAGCAAAACTATCATTCAGAATTGAAGGTCAGATAAAGAGCTTCACAGATAAGGAAAAGCTAAAGGAGTTCATCACCACCAAACCAGTATTACACGAAATGCTGAAAGGTGTCCTTTAAGAAGAGGAAGAAGAAGAAAAAGGTAAAGATACAAATTATGAACAACAAATATGCATCTATCAACAAGTGAATCTAAGAATCAAGTGAATAAATAATCTGATGTACAGAATGAACTGGTGATTATAATAGAATCAGGGATATAGAAAGGGAATGGACTGACTATTCTTGGGGGGAAAAGGGGTGTGGGAGATGTGGGAAGAGACTGGACAAAAATCGTGCACCTATGGATGCGGACAGTGGGTGGGGAGTGAGAGTGGAGGGTGGGGTGGGAGCTGGAAGGAGGGGAGTTATGGGGGGAAAAAAAAGAGGAACAAATGTAATAATCTGAACAATAAAGATTTAATTAAAAAATAAAAAAATAAAAAATAAATAAAAACAAAACAAAACAAAAAAAATAAAAAAGGGAAAAAAATAAAAAAAAATAAAAGGCAAAATTATAAATAAATTGGAATATTAAAAGGTACTTTTTAAAATCAGGCTGAAAAAAAGAGTGCAGTGGTCATCTTTAATGTGGTTTCTTGTTCAAATCATAAAATACCTAATTTGTTTTGAGGATCGAAAATCTGTAATTTCTAAAAGGCTGCTGGAGCCTCAGTTTCTGATCTCAAAACCAGCTAGAGAGGGCGGAGCTATCAACTTTCCCGCAAAAAGACTACCTAAAGCTTTGTTTAAGAATTATAGAAGAACGCATTGGGAAAAGCAAAATTTGGCGAAAATCAACTTAAGTCTAGTCATTACTTTGAAAAGCGAAATAGGAAAAAATTTAAAATCTGTTTTTTTCTATTAAACATGCCTTTAATTGGGAAAAGAAACGTTGCTGAAATCTCCCCCAAAGCAAGCAGGATGTGGGGGAACGGAGACACGTGGCAATCTAATATGGACGCCCACTCCCTGAGAAAGCTATTTTAAAAAGTCTCATTCTCACCGTGAACAGTTTTAAAAAATTTAGAAATGTGTCTGTAATTTCTGTACTCATAAAGAGAGAGGCTAGCTTAAGACAAAATGCGTGCACAGTCCGATTTCGGATTTTAAAAAGTTTTGAGCTAAAGTCAACTCTCTTTACGGATGGTGTAGAAAAACCAAGACTGTTTTTTCCTCAGAAAGATGGCGGAAAGGAACCAAAAAGAAAGATGCAGGCTGGTTCTAGCAACAAGATTGGTATTTCTATAATAAAAGGTAATTTATTTAAATAATAATAAGGAACCACACTCAAAAGTTAACATTAAAGCCTCCAAGAAAATCAGTAAACTATCTGTTACAAAATTTGCCAAAGAAAATGCCTTAAAATAATGATAATTAGCTCTAGAATCTGAATATTGTTGAAACATAGATAAATAATATATTAATTATAAAAATCTAAGTAGCCCAGGTAAAAACTGGCTATGCCCTTTGTTAATTAAGAAGGCTGGCTTTTCCCAAGACAATCTCTAAGAAAAGAATGTGGCCACCAATTTACATAAAAATAGACCAAGCTAGGCCAGACCTGTTTTGCTAACCTGAAACGTGGTTTTCCAGAGCTGCTGGCAACTTAAAACGTTAAAGTTTGCTAAATTAAATAAAAAACTTATTCAATAAACTAGGTATTTTGAAATGACAAAATATTAAAATATTAATCTGAGTATGCCTCATATGAAATCTAGAAGACAAAATTAAAGCTATTAATTGATTATGTCTTGTATTTTTGAAATTTATTCTTAAAAATATAAAGGTGTTACTAATAAAGAAATGCTAAATATTTAACTGCTAGCTAAAATTTAAGTCTTCTAAAAGAGTTTAAGGTTCAAATTAAATTGGGAGAAATTATGTAATTGTAGTAACAAAATGCATAAAATATAGAAATTTACTTTTAAGAAAATTATTCTTGTATTTTATCTAAAGAAATGAATAGTTTAAAATATATTAATATGCCAAGTGTGGTAAAATTTCAATCTAAAGCATAATATTTTATTGGTATAATTAAAAAAGAAGGATTGATTCTGTGATCCCAACCGAATTTTTTAATACAAAAAACAGTTTAAATTTAATTAATATCTTTTAAAATAATTATAAAAAGTATATAATCTTTAAATTACACATATATATACATATATATTTGGTGGTCTTTCCAAGTTAAATTTCAAGGCTTTAACCCAGGGATAACTTTGGAGCATTTCAAGGGCCTGAAATGTTTTCAAAGGTTTGTTCTCTCCAAAAAAAATTTTTTTGAATTAAGCCGACTTAATATACTTGAAATCACATGGAAAGCTTTATGCAAATAAAAATTAATAACTATATTTTACTTATATACATATACTTTAAATGTTAAGAAGGTTTTGGCCCCTAAGGAGGGCAAAATAAAGTAGCTTAAATATTTCTTAAAATTCAACAGCAGAATTTTAAGACGGAATTTTAATAACAAAAGCCTCTAGCAGCCTGCATTTTAATTAGGCTGGAGTTGGGGCAGCATTTGTGCCTTGTGAATCAGACGAGTAAGTTTACTAAACTTGCTTTGCTTTGCTTTTTTAATAATAATGCCTACTTTAATTACTTAATAAAATTGCTGTTTAAAATATAATCAAGGTCTCATATAAATTAAGTTATATGAGAAGCTAATATTTTTATAAACAATTGAATCTTAGCCGAAACCGGTTTGGCTCAGTGGATAGAGCGTCGGCCTGCGGACTGAAAGGTCCCAGGTTCGATTCCGGTCAAGGACATGTACCTGGGTTGCGGGCACATCCCCAGTAGGAGATGTGCAGGAGGCAGCTGATCGAAGTTTCTAACTCTCTATCTCTCTCCCTTCCTCTCTGTAAAAAATGAATAAAATATATATTTTTAAAAAAACCAAAAAAAAAACCCAATTGAATCCTAGTAAAGTCTAAGAAAATTACTTCCCATGAACCCTCTGTATATGCAAATAAGCCAAAGGGGATACTCTTTAAAAGTAAATTCTAAGCTTAATAAAAAGGAGAAATTTTATAATTTTGTAATCTCTTCTGCTAATATATACAGGTAAACTAAAGATTGTTGTTAAAGTACTAAATCTGACAATAATAGTAGCCAACATAATCTATAGAGAGTCATTGAAATATAGCTATTCGACCACATGACCCAGTATCCAAGCAGCAGCCCTGTAGGTTGCTTGGCGTAAAAAAAAAAGGCAAAGATTTTTTTTTTTTTAATTAAAAATACAAGAAAAGTAAATAATTTGTGTTTTTGTCTCCCTGACAAAGCCTATGTAAAGGTACTCAAAGACTAGTAGCAGAAATTTAATTAATGTCATGGCCAAGGATAAAAGGTTAAAAAAATAAGCCTTATTTCAGGATTGATTTAAATTGGCTAATTGAAATAAGTAATTATTTTTTTTGCTGTGCAGAAGCTTCTTATTTTGATGTAGTCCTATTTGTTCATTTTCTCTTCAGTTTCAAGTGCCCTAGGATTTGTATCAGTGAAGAAATTGCTTCAGCATATGTCTGAGGTTTTGTTGCCTTTGGATTCTTCTAGAATTTTTATGGTTTCCTGTCTTACATTTAAGTCCTTTATCCATTTTGAGTTTATTTTTGTGTATGGTGTAAGTTGGTGATCTAGTTTCATTTTCTTGCATATATCTGTCCAATTTTCCCAACACCATTTATTGAAGAGACTATCTTGGCTCCATTGTATGTTCTTGCCTCCTCTGTCAAATATTAATTGAACATATTGGTTCGGGCCAATTTCTGGGGTCTCTATTCCATTCCTGTTCTTGTGCCAGTACCAGGCAGTTTTGAGAACAGTGGCTTTGTAATACATCTTGATATCTGATATTGAGATCCTACCTACTTTGTTCTTTCTCAGGATTGCTGCAGCTATTCGGGGTCTTTTTTTATTCCAGATGAATTTTTGGAGAGTTCGTTCTAGATCTGTGAAGTATTCCGTTGGTAGTTTAATGGGAAGTGCGTTGAATTTATAGATTGCTTTGGGTAGTATGGACATTTTAATGATAAAAAGAAACCATCAACAAAACAACGAGAAAACCCACTGCGTGGGAAAACATATTTGCCAATGTCATATCTGATAAGGGCCTAATCTGCAAAATTTATAGGGTACTCATACAACTTAACAAAAAGAAGATAAACAATCCAATCAAAAAATGGGCAAAGGATCTAAACAGACACCTTTCAAAAGAGGACATTCAGAAAGCCAAGAGACATATGAAAACATGCTCAAAGTCACTAATCATCTGAGAGATGCAAATCAAAACAACAATGAGGTACCATCTCACACCTGTCAGACTGGCTATCATCAACAAATCAACAAACGACAAGTGCTGGAGAGGGTGTGGTGAAAAAGGAACACTCATGCACTGCTGGTGGGAATGCAGACTGGTGCAGCCACTATGGAAGACAGTATGGAATTTCCTCAAAAAACTAAAAATGGAACTCCCATTTGACCCTATGATCCCACTTCTAGGAATATATCCCAAGAAACCAGAAACACCAATAAGAAAGGATATATGCACCCCTATGTTCATAGCAGCACAATTTACCATAGTTAAGATCTGGAAACAGCCTAAGTGCCCATCAGTAGATGAATAGATTAGAAAACTGTGGTACATCTACACGATGGAATACTATGCTGCTGTAAAAAAGAAGGAACTCTTACCATTTGCAATGGCATGGATGGAACTGGAGAGCATTATGCTAAGTGAAATAAGCCAGTCAATGAAGGAAAAACACTACATGATCTCACTCACTCATGGATAATAAAGACCATTATAAACTTATGAACAAAAATAGATACAGAGGCAGAGCTGCCTCAAACAGATTGTCAAACTGCAGCGGAAAGGCCAGGGAGGTTTGGGGGGCAGGATGGAGGGGGGTAAGAGATCAACTGAAGGACTTATATGCATGCATATAAGCATAACCAATGGACATAAGACACTGGGGGGTATGGGAGGCTAGGGGATTGTCAAGGGCAGGGGAAAAAAAAAGGACACATATGCAATACCCTTTGTAATACTTTTAGCAACAAAAAAAAAATAAGTAATTAATCATAAAAACTTAATTGTACTGGCCAGGAAACTGTTCCTAAAGCATTAACTACATTTTTTACTGATGGTTCATCTCATAGTAAAAACTTGCTTAACATGCAATAAATCCAGAGCAGTCATATTTTCTATACAGAAAATTGAAATTAAAAGTTATCAAGACTGCATTACAAGATTCCCCAAAGCCTCCTAATAATATTTAAATAATAAAAGGGGGGATAGTGGAATAATGCCCTTTAAGTAAACGCCTTAATTGCTTTAAATTTTTTACTTTGAAAATTATTTTTCATTTGTAATGCTGATGACAAGACACCCATAAAAACACACATGGTGTCAGAATAAGCCAAAGGATAATCGTTTGGGCAAAAATGAAAGGATCCCAAGTCTAATTTATAAAAAGATTCCTTTATTAACCTTTGGTCAAGAATATGTTTGTATATTTCCAGAAAACTCCTCCAAGCCCATGTGGATTCCTGCAACAACGAATCCAGAGAGGAACTGACCAGGTGGCTCCAACCACAGAAATAGAAGCGGCTCCCAAAACAAGAGGAGAAAGTCCAGAAATAAAGATGGTGAAGATGCCTTGCCATACTAGTAGTCAGCAGCTGTGCATTGCTGCAGGTTGCCCACGACCAAACCAGAGAAGGTCAGACCTGCATTGCCAGTGTTTGTCCACCAACCAGAACTGAAATATCATTGCTGGCATGTACACATAAGGAACTGTTGGACATGGAAATTGGGACTCAAAGAACTGTTGGCCCAGAAAGAAACATACTGCAAGCTGATTCCTTTAATGGCCGACAGCGATTTAAAGGGACATGATAGAACTCTATCCTTTCCATTGAATTTAAAAATCTTAAAACATACATTCTTGTTAAATTTAAAAAATAAAAAGGGTGAGATGCCTGAAGCCAATTCCAGCATGTCATAATTGCAAGAGTTTCATCAAAAGATTGATGGAACTTGGGGACTCAACGAGGGCTGAGTCACATATGTTGTCACCTGTTGGGAATGATGATGTGTATATCTCCACCTTGCCTTAGGACAATTTGTGTTAATAAAAAGCAAGGGGTCCTGAGACAAGAAGAACTTAGTTCCTTTAGTTAAGTCTTCTCTGACTCCCTATAATGCCTTTTAAAATTATCTTTCATATCTGGACTCTTATTTAATTTATACACAGCATCTTCTCCAGATTTCTGAACCCTTCTAGATGCCGGATCAGAACCACCGGCGTTACCTTTAATATTATATTAACTCTGTATGGTGCCAGTTGGGTAATGGAAATATCAGGGAAACGCTTTGTAAAGTTTATCATTGTCTAAACTTTACTATGTTGTACACCTGAAGCTATTGCTGTTGAAGAAGTACAAAACAGACCGCCCCAACATGTGCCACTTTGAATTATTTTGAGCAGATGGCAATCCAAACCCTGCAAGTTCATGGGAAACGTGTATCATTCTCTGAATCTAAATTAGAGGCCTTGCGCTTAATAACAGTTTGCACAAGAAAGAACTTTTTATGACCCATCTAGGGTCATAAAGTTCTAATTACTGAACAGCTGCTCTACTTATTGTCCTTCAGAGAATGACCTTCCTGCTCTCTGAAATCCCAAGGTGCTAAGCTTATCCCATCCTTTCCTCAGAATGCCAAACATACCTCATTCTCTCTCTCTCTCTCTCTCTCTCTCTCTCTCTCTCTCTCTCTCTCAGTAGGTAGGGTCTCTGAGTCTCTTATATATGTGGGGTTCCCATATCTATGTGATTAAAGTTGGTTACTTTCTCTTGTTAATCTGTTTCATGTCAATTTGATTATTAGACCACCTGAAAGAACCTTTGAAGGGTAGAGACAATTTCTTCCTCCCCAACACCATAGGAGTGACATCTTTCAGGAAGAACCTATTGCCATGTGGCCATGAACAGTCTCCTGCCTTAGATATCACCATCTGAGGAGACCAGTGGAAATGAACCAAAGATAGAACCTTAGACCTTCCGTGGATTCACCACCAGATGAAGCTCAACTTCTTGGCAATCTAACTTTGGCTCTATGGGAGAATAGAGAGACATAATCAGTGAAGGAAAGATCTCTTTGGTATGGCTTGCCATGCTTTTGTGGGTGGGTGAGCCACCTTAAAGTGGCAAGCACACACCAGGTCAGATCTTACACTTTTGTAAAGGACCTGGAGCCAGGGTAAGAGGTCCTATTCGAACACCAGTTGCCTCTGCCTTTCTCTATTTGTTTCTGTTGCCTCTCCAGGAAGCCACAGAACCTTGGGCTACTTCAGGGAGCTGTGGCCTCTGTCCAAGGAATGTATCTTGAAAAGTTGTCATCTTGTAGGCCTGGGATTCCCAGAGGTGACTCGCCTGTCATGTGGGAGTCTTGCCTGGCAGGCTTGGACTTCTTTGAGACCTAGCTGTCTCTCTGTGCTCTAAATCTGGAGTTGCAATAGTTTGCACATAAGGGACAAGTCACCAAGTTGGATCTATTTTAATAACTTGTGAACTTTTCAATTTAGAACCTCTCCTGGCTGGTTCTGGTAGTGAGGCTGTGAGCCCAGGAGTTAGTGGCCTACAAATCATGAACCACAAGTTTAAATTTCAAGGGGCTAAATTATGCATAAATTGCCTGGTGTTTTCAACTTCTTCATCACATTCTCCTGCTCTGGATCCGAAACAGTGGGGTAAACTTCTTATTCAAGGAGATTTTGCAACTTAAGGTTTTGGCTAGAAAAAATAATTGTAGTGCACTCTCCTTGCCAAATGAGGCAAGTGGATTGTGGTTGGTGATGTGAGAGATCCTTGGCTCACAACTATATTTTCAAATGTTTAAGGTATAGGGAGTCAGGGTCATCAGCGCAAATGTAAACAAAATTATGTTTTTTACCTTATGAGGGATACATGAAATGGTGGGAAACTTAATGACAAAATTTAATTAAAAGTTTAAGTACAGCCCTGGCAGGTGTTCCCAGTGGTTAGAGCACTGAAGGGTCGCAGGTTTGATTCTTGTTCTTTGTGGATTTATATAATTTTCATTTTACACCATCATTTTCTCATTTTTATTTCTTCTAATGGAAATATCCAGTGTAATAGTGGTTAGGAAATAGCAAGGATCCTAATATTATTGAATTTAAAAGGAAACTGAATCTTTGGAAAAATCGTGTTGTACAGGACATCTTTAAATGTTTCCACTGATCCTTGGGCTTAACATTGAGTAAGAATATCATCATTTATTGAAAACCACCTGAATGAACTGCAGAAAAGATTAATCTATTTTTCTTTCTTTTCTGAACAAGAGTTTGGATGAAGGACCTTTTTTCTGAATTTTCTGTTCATTCTGAGAATTTGACACTGAGTCACTGTCCTATCATACACACAAGCTGAAATTTATTGATGTGCCCCTAAGAAAGTTCTGGATTTTTCATATTTAGAGGAAATTCATCAATATTTTGTTGTACTTATAGATTTTTTACATGTGTGAACAAGATTATTCTGCTTTGCCCTGACCGGTTTGGCTCAGTGGATAGAGCGTCGGCCTGCGGACTGAAAGGTCCCCGGTTCGATTCTGGTCAAGGGCATGTACCTGGGTTGCGGGCACATCCCCAGTGGGAGGTGTGCAGGAGGCAGCTGATTGATGTTTCTCTCTCATCGATGTTTCTAACTCTCTATCCCTCTCCCTTCCTCTCTGTAAAAAATCAATAAAGTATATTTTTTTAAAAAAAGATTATTCTGCTTTAACAAGTATAAATAGCAAGGATAAAAGTCATCTCATTTCAGTTAAAAATGAGATTTATGTATGCTTATCTCAAGTTTGACTCATAATTGAGTATTTATGTAGCAAAATTGAGTACAGATTTCACATTAAAAGATAAATTTTATTTTACTTTTAATTTCATGAATTACATGTAGCAAAAATGAACACGTTTGGTAATTTTATAATTGTTAGATATGTATTTGAACCTTATTTGTCCTTCAGTAAATATTTTTTCAAAGGGTATAAAATTATGTCAACTAAAATGTATGAATTAAGGCAGTGGTTCTCAACCTTTAAATATAGTTCCTCATGTTGTGACCCAACCATAAAATTATTTTTGTTGCTACTTCATAACTGTAATGTTGCTTCTGTTATGAATCGTAATGTAAATATCTCATATGCAGGATGATCTTAGACGACCCCTGTGAAAGGGTTGTTCGACCGCCAAATGGGTTGCGACCCACAGGTTGAGAACCACTGAATTCAGGACTATGGAGTAGATAACTCTTATTTGTATTTTATATTTTCACTGTATTTCTCTGTTCTTTTTAATTCAATTCTATCTGTTTTTTTTTCCTCCTCCTGGAAGTTCCTTTTATATAAAGACTAGAGGCCCAGTGCACAAAAATTTGTGCACTCGGGGGGAGAGGGGGTCCCTCAGCCCATCCTGTGCCCTCTCGCAGTCTGGGACCCCTCAGGAGATAATGACCTGCTGGCTTAGGCCTGCTCCTGGGTGGCAGAGGGCAGGCCCAATCCCTAGGTGCAGCTCCTGGTCGGGCTCAGAGCAAGGCCGATTGGGGAGTTGGGGCGCCACCCCCTGTCATGCACAGAGCAGGGAGGATCAAGAGGTTGCAATGCCACCCTTAGTCACGCTCAGGGTAGGGCCGATTGGGGGGTTGGGGCACCGCCCCCTGTCACACTCAAGGCAGGGTCGATAGGGAAGTTGCTGCGCCACCCCCTGTCACGCACAGAGCAGGGCCGATCAGGGGGTTGGGGCGTTGCCCCCTGCCATGCACAGAGCAGGGCCCATCAGGGGGGTTGGGGCTCCGTACCCTGTCACACACAGAGCAGGGTGCAGGATTGTGAGAGGGCGCAGGCCAGGCCAAGGGACCCCACTGATGCACAATTGGGCCAGGAGGGACACAAGAGGGCTCCAGGGTGTGAGAGGGCCCATCTCACTCAGTCTTGATCAGCAGAACCCCAGGAGCAAGCTAACCTATTGGTTGGAGCATCTGCCCACTGGTGGTCAGTGCATGTCATAGTGAGTGGTTGAGCGGCCTTAGCTTTGATTGGTTGAATGGACGACTGAACACTGAGCATATTAGGCTTTTATTATACAGGATATAGATAATGGATGCTAGTTAAACTTACAGTGGTAATCATTTCACAATATATGTAAGTCAAACCATTATGCTGTATACCTTAAACTTATATGGTGATGTATGTCAATAACATCTCAATAAAACTAGGGAAAATTGGCCTTGTAATTTTGAAAAGGAATCAAACTGAACCTCTAGAATTAACAATTGACGCAGTGGGTAGATTTAACAGCTGATTAAACACAGATATAGAGAGAATTAGTGGATTATAAGTAAGAACATGTAATTCAGAATGTAACAATGAAAGACAAAAAGGTAGAAAATATAGAAGAAAGGTTAAAAGTAGAGGGCATGTTGTGAAGATCTAATATATTTAATTTCAGTTTCATAAAAAATAGAGCAAAACAACATTTGAAAAGATAATGGCTGAGAATTTTCCAGAACTGGAAGAAGACAACAATCTACAGATTTTAAGAAATCCCATACCTAAGAATCTAACATCTTAACCATTGGAAAAACATGGTATTTCCTTATAGGATCATTTAGTCCTTTTTTTGCACTTCTAAATTGAAATCTTCCCTGGATGCATCTGATTGGTGGAACCTAGGTCACATGCCCACTCCCAGCTGCCAGTTGGGAAAGCAAATTTTCTAGGACAGACTTACTTATATGTGTAATTACCAAATGTAAAGAGAATGTTTAAAAAAAAAATGTTAGACACCCACTCATATGACAAATGCATGAAGCAACGCTGTTCAGAATGTTCCTATTCAGGCCTCTGCTGTTTTTTTCTTTGTATATTCTTCCTTCAAGAACACAACTCTCTTAGCTCCAACTCAATGGATGATCTATGTCAGTGATTTTCAAACCAATGTGCAGCTAGAATTTTAAAAACATGCAAACTAATTTAGTCAGGGGCACGGACTGCTTTTCCCTTAGATTCTCAAAAAAAACCAAAACTTATTTTTTTTGTCAGATTGGAAAAAAAGTGTTAATATATTTTTTGGGTGCCACAGAATTTTAGTAATTAGTTTATGTGTGCCATGAGATGAAAAAGTTGAAAATCACTGATCTACCAGTATGTAATTTGAGCTAACCTTGACCTATCAATCTATATAACTCTAGACACAAGAGTATTCTAGCTATTGTACAATTCCCATAAACTCCTCCATCCTCATCTCAAATTCAGCCCACCTAAATCCTAGCACACCTCTGCCCTCCCCAGATACCCATCTCTCTAGACTTTTTTTTTTCCCTCAGCAACTATCATCTTGCTTCTTCAAGGTATATTTGAGAGTTCTCCCTGACTCTCTCCTCTTTATTGTCCTTTATAACCTCTTTATTCATATCTAACTTCAGCAGAAACTGTCTTCCCTATTTCTCTTTCACTCATTTTTTCCCCTTTCTAGTCCATAACTGTTACTTCCTTGCAGCTTTGTGTTTGAGCATGGGCACCTGGCCAAGCTCTGGTGTTTCCTTGGCTTTAGTTTCTATTCCCTTTCCTTCAATTCATTCTGCATATGCATGCCTGCTGAGTTTCCATTCTCAATATTTCAAAGCGTATAACTTCATTCCACAAATATGTCTCCTACTAACCTTTCCTCACTTTCAGGAGGGTGGGGCTCTGCCCCAGATGATACTGTTGTAATTAGCCAGGAAAGGAGCAGGGGAAAGACCAGACTTATAGGCATGTTCTCTGTAAAACACGGGGGGAAGGATCCAACAAAGGGAAGATAAACCCATGCCCAGTAGAGTTGGAGTGACATAGGGAAGGTGCTTGTCTGTCAGTCACACCTAGGAAGAGAGATCATTAGCCAGAATGGGCGTGGCCACTGCAAGCACCCCATGATGGCTCACACCTGGCTTCCTGGCATTCTCCCATGTGGTCCATGGCCATGCAGACCCCCAGGACACAATAGATTAACGGACTGCAGCCAGCCTGATGCTGAACTGGACTTGGCTCCAACATGGAAAGGGCACTCTGGGCACTGGCTCTGATGTTAGCCCTAGTGAAACCCCAGCTACACTTCTTCTATGATGGGACTAAGGGAAAGCCAGACGTGTAATTCTAGGAAATAAAGCTTTCTACCATATCTCATCCTCCCGTGGGGGCTTCCAGAAATGCTTATCCCAGCGGTACCCCCAAGAACTCCACTCACACTAGCAATGAGGGGAGATAAGGCACGTTTTCACCTCAGCCTTTCTCTCAGACTTTTCTCCTAACGTATCTTTTACCAGAGATCACCCCGCCCCCAAATTTGTGTCTTTATCTCCCTTCAAACTGTTGCTCAAGTCCATCCCCGCCAGTGGGCCTGCATTTGTGATGGCTCACTCTGTAAATTTGTGAACCTTGGCTGTCTCAACTGACCCCTCACACCAGGCACAGCTACATTAAAAAAAAAAAAATTATCTTGTTGTTGAAAGTATTACATATGTCCCCCCCTTTTTTCCCCATTGAACACCTCCACCCCCCACACCCATCCTAGGCACAGCTACTTTTATCGTTCTCTTTTATAAAAAATCAAAGTTATTTTATTCCACAAAACTATGACAGTGTCTTCAAGGCAAAGAACATATGTGGATGCCTTGTTCCTAGTGCGAGCCTAGCACAAAATTGGAATTCAGTGTTTGTTGAATAAAGGGATGAATTAAATAGCGAGTTAATGAATGCCTGCTCCGGCGCTGAGACTCGAGCTGTGAGAAAAGTCCCTACGTCTAAGGAACTTAGGGCAGGCGGTTGCAGGTCGGTGGATGTCCTGAGTCAAGTAGAGAACTGAGTGCAGATGTCCCAGTTTCAGCTGAGAGAACTGTGGTAGGCAGGCAACTTGTCCTCTATGCAGGGTTTTCATTCTTAATTTTGACAATCTGCCGCTGAGGGGGTGGGGGGAAAAAGTATTTCACTGCATTGGATTGGGCATATTTTTCTAGCGGTCTCTGTCACTGACTCCCATGTTGTGCTATCCCCAGTAAGAGCCTGCAGACTGAACTCCTGTACGTAGTTGAAAAACAAAATGAAGCGACATTCAGGTTTTGTTTACTTCCAACACTGATACTCTAACAAACGCCCAGCATAAATATCTTCCTTTATTAGTAAGAACAAGAGCATTATGCTGTAAGGCCCTATAGCTCAGGGGTTAGAGCACTGGTCTTGTAAACCAGGGGTCGCGAGTTCAAATCTCGCTGGGGCCTAACAAGTGTTTGCTCACTCTTTTTAATTCTTCCCACCAGTCTCCCTCACGTTCCGATAACCTTGACCCCACCACAAATTCGGGCACAGTCCAGATCTCCGGCATAAACATCGCCGAGCCTCTCGGGTTCCTGTGCCAGTGCGCAAATGCTGCTTTTGCTACCGAGGGTGTCGCGGAATCCACTCTAAGCTGCGGGAAGTGCTGCGGGCCGGATCCGCGCGGCTATAGCCGGGAGGGCGGCCTAACCCTAGCCGGGAGGGCGGGTAGAGAAAGAGAATGGGATCGAGCCTCGGCACCCGCCCTTGGCAGGCTTGGATCCCAGAACCAGGCCCCCCTGCCGGCGCCTTCCTATAGGCAGTCCCGCAAGGTTTCATGTTTCAGTGGGTTTTCCAACACGTCCGCGTCCCAGCGGGGGAAATGCAGGCGGAGACTTGGACTCAAAGAACTTGTGGCTTTCTCTTTAGAAAACCTCAAAGTATTCTCACCAAAAGTCAGTTCTCACAGAAACACTGGGTTTTATATTCTCTCTTCCACACCCACTGGGTCCCCGAGTCTGCGGACGTGTGAGAGGGACAAGAGCTTCAGCTGGCCGGTGCCCACGCGCCTGGGGGTGCGGGGAGCGCAGGGAGTGAGGACATGAAAAGGCTCGCACCCTCTCCGCGGCTCGGAATTGCGCGATGAGAATCGTGTCCTACCGCCTCAGTCCCTGGTTCTCTGATGCCCGAGTGGCCGCTCCCAGGTTAGACACACATCGAGCAGGGAGGCTCGGGGCCGCGCACTGAGTGAAAACAGCAGCTCACCCCACTCCCAACCCGGGGGAGTGGCCCCCGGTCCGCCCGCCCGAGGCCTCGGCATGCACGGGGATTAGCGGCGCCTGTGAAGACCATGGTTTGGCCCTGCTTCTAAAGCAGGAGAATTCAGCTCTAGAAGGGTTGTCTCCGAAACTGTGGATGTAGGGACGTTCTCACAAGACGCTTCCTGCGTGGTGTCCATTTGCTAGCAATCAGGAACCATTTCATACCCGCTATGTTTATCTCTGTCTTGAATAGGGCATTCTAGAACATACGCTCACGTGCTCCCTTCGATAGCTCAGCTGGTAGAGCGGAGGACTGTAGTCACTTCCTGTCTAGCTATCCTTAGGTCGCTGGTTCGATTCCGGCTCGAAGGAGAGACTGACGTTTTGGGCTAGTTTCTTATTCCCCATGTATCACATCTACAGATCTTGTCTGAGAGGCTTGTTCAACAGTGAGAAATAGGAGCTTGCACCAGTTCAACTAACCAACTGGAAAAGTTCATAGTTATCTTATGGAGACGTGCTGATTTTTTTGTTTTTGTTTTTGGCTCCAGGTTATTCCTAGGTTGCTCCCTGAGGCCCAAATGTCGGCGACATTTGTTGGTACAGAGTATTGTATAAATGTACGTTCGCGACATTAATTTGAGGAACAAGCCCCTTAACTGTGACCTTCAGCCCGAGTGTCTGACCCCATTCTATGCACACATCCATGCAGAAAGAGGGCCTTTTAATTTATTTAGCTTTTAATATATTTTTATAATTCCATTAAAAGATTTTTGAGCCGTAGCAGGAAGGGGGAACAGGATTTGACGTGAGCGGGGATGAGACTGGGAGAGAGATTTCCAAAGCGAGAAAACAATTTATGCAAAGGTGGGGGAACCTTGACTCCCATTTAGGAAAACTGCAAGGGTCTGGAATATGCCAACACGCGCCGGACTGGCTCACCACCAACCAGCTCTGGCTCCCGATACTTTGATGCCCACCAGTCTGGTCCCTAGATTTTACGCTCCCGCGGGGTGGTAGCAACGCGGTAGATACACTTCCCGCGCGTCTGTTCTGGGGCTGAGGACCCTACAGCCTTGCAACCCAGTGCGGCTTGTGCCCTCGGTCTCCATCCCGTTTTCCTCCAGACTGGAGCTCCCGGCTAGACCCATCCCGGCGGGACTCGGCGGAGCTCAGAAATGTGGCCTGAAGTCTGCAAGGCTGCCTCTCCTCACCCCACTTGGCGTGTGGAAGGGTCCAGGACGTGGTTTGGGGAGAGTAACCGATGCTAGGCCCAGAGTCAGATGTGAGATTTCACGAAGATGGAGAGAAAAATTAAGCCGAGCAAAAAATAACAGCCACAAAGAACAAAACTGAGTAGCCTTGTAGAAAAGTGAAATTCAGAGGAAACAGAGAGGAGTTATAGGCATCGTGGCTCGTTGGTCTAGGGGTATGATTCTCGCTTTGGGTGCGAGAGGTCCCGGGTTCAAATCCCGGACGAGCCCACAGTTTTCAAACTTTGCTTTTCCACATTTAGGACCTAATACATAAAGTTCTGTTCCGTGCCAACTTTCTGTTGTTCCATAGTCTGCAAACCAGAGGTGCACTGAACTACCGGGAAGCAAACGCAGGCTGATGGCCTGTATTGGAGACCTCATTGCCTGGCTTCCTGGTCTCTAGGCCCCATTGCTTCTGGGAGTAGCAGCCGGTGTCCTGTGGGGCTTCTGCAGGCAGGGCGGGTGTTCCGAGTGCTGCTTTCGCTGACCGTGTGTCTCCAACGCTGATCTCCAGGGTTCGCTGGAGGGCTGGGCAGGGACTCTCGCTGCGCCTGGGGCTGGGTATGGGACTGGGGCTGCACAGCGGGTCCCCCTCCAGCGGCCACGCCCTGAGGTGATCGCTGCAAAAGCACAGCACAGAAAGCCAAGTAAGGCAGAAGAGAATGAAAGAAGTAGATAATCTTGAAAGTATAAAAGAAAAATGGGCTTGTGAAACAGGATTTTGACAACCAACCTCTTAGTGATAATCGACAAACAACTTTTGAATATTTTGTCAACAGTCTTTTTGAGGAAGGGCAGAAGGTTGGTGCCAAATGCTTGTCTCCCACTGAACAGAAGAAACAGGTAGATATATATATAAAATTATGGATTCACGGTTAATGATGATTTCTGAAGTTATTCAGTTGGTGCAAGTCAGCAGTTTCTGAACTTAATCAAAAAAGGGGATTTGTCTTTGGGATTACAGGGAACATTTGATAAGGAGGAGGTGGATGTAAGAAACACAAAGTATGTGTGGCAACGAAATCTGTGTTCCAGCCATTCTCAGGACAGGGTCACTGACTGGGAAGTGCCACACCAAAAATTTATTTCTAAAACAAAAAGTAATGAGGTTGAGAAGAAAAATAATTTGTCTACTGTCCCAGTAAACAACCTGGAACCCGTCACTAATATACAGATCTGGTTAGCCAGTGGGAAAAGGATTGTTCAGAAATTTAATATGTCTCATGACATAAAAGACTTCATTGAGAAATACCAAGAATCTCAAAGAAGTCCTCCCTTTTCCCTGGCCACAGCTCTTCCTTACCCCAGGTTGCTAGATGAAGTACTCACACTGGAAGAAGCGGACTTACAGAATGCTGTCATCGTTCAGAGACTCCACAAAACCACGGAACCTTTTTAAAAAAATTTTTTTTTATTGATTGAGTTATTATGTGAAGGCAAACCCCTATTCTGTAAAACTACTGTTTGGAATTCTCTGCCATTCTTTAGAGGGCCCCTTACTCTGAAAAAATAACTTTGCTTTCTAGCCCGCTTTAGCCTGCTTGAATAATGGGGGAGATAAACTTAGCTGAATGACCTTGTAGGCCAGAGACTAGATACACCCAATGCCATGCCAGGTGCATTTTTAATTGGATAGAACTGTGTAGTTTTCAAGGCCGCCAGCAAGCACACAAAGGGCTGGCTCTTCCATAAAAAGGGAAGCTCTGCTTGTAGTTTTGCTTAGAATTTGGATTAATTTCCCTAAGCCCACCGCGGTGAATAAAGTGCAACTCCAAACTCTCAGAGAGTTGCTTGGTTCTTTTCCAGTTTTTCTGTAACAATTACATATGTGTCCTTATCCCCACATTATCCCCATCACCCCCACAACTCATGCCCTCACCCCCCCCCCCGCCCCCCGCGTTGTCTGTGTCCATTGGTTAGGCCTATATGCTTGCATATAAGTCCTTTGGTTGATCTCTCCCCTTTACCCCCACCCTCCCCTACCTTCCCTCTGAGGTTTGATGGTCTGATTGATGATTCTCTGTACCACAGAACCTTTTAGAGAACTTTCATAACATTGATCTTGTACACACTAAGTGGAAAGTTTGCAGAGAAGTGATGGTTTATAAGTGAACATGCAAAATCAAAATTGGGGAGGGGGGAGGAGTCAGATTCACTGAACTTTTGGTTCAAGACCTATTTAACTCCCTCCGGATGGGAAGACTTTTAAGTAAGTACAAGTTAGGAGAGGAAACTATGACTGGAAACTGTATTCAGTGCACTGTCTCCCAAAGGCTACTCAGAAAAATATGCTTCTTTTCAAATACCAATGATCCAACATAAGATGTATTAAAGGACTATATCATTTAGTATCTTCATGTGGTGTTGAGAGAAGTTAGCTTGAAACACAGGCAGATAGGGCAGGGGTCCAGTGGAAAACAAAGGCAGGTGGAACATAGGCAGAGGCAGACATGGCAGTTTGAGCAGCCTGACCACAGGAATCAAACAAGCAGGAAGAATAAAATGTTTCTGGACTCAAAGCGGGAGGCATGGGAAAACAAGGGAGGACTTGCAACAATAAGGTGGACTGACACATAGAAATAGAGAAAGTTCAGCTCAGGCACAGAGAAAGAAAACATAGAAATAGGGAAAGTGTAGGTCCGCTGCTGGGCAAAATAATTGAGGGGGTCAACCAGGTGACCACACAGGTAGACATAGAACAGGCTTTTAGCAAATATATACCCTGGACTACAAGACTTTAGTGGGCAGTCCATTATTGGGTCCCCCTCCTTTTGCAGGGAGTCTGAATGTGCTTATAATAAATTTTCCACACTTTTGCTTAAACCTTCTGGTCTGCATAGCTCATTTTTCGGCGTTGTGAGGAGACACAACCCCAGGAAAACATCTTGGCTCGGCTCACTGCTCCTGGTTGTCAGTATAAACTCACAGATATGTTCACAGCTATCACTCATTTAAACATCATTCCCAAACAGCAGTGATTTATTTAAATGTTAGCTTGGCTCAGAATTTTTAAATAGCAATATATTAAAAATTATACTTGGCAGGTTAAAAGCATCAGTGTCCTTATTTTATACCTGAGATACACTAAAAATGCTAGAAGGAACCCCTTCCACCACAGCTATGCCTAACCCTTGAAGTGTTCTCATCTGCATTCTCTAATGGCAAGGTACACTCAATATTAAGTTGGCAATAGTATCTAGAATTTTCATGTAAGAATAAAATTCTGTAGCTTAGTATAATGTCAGTATTAATCTGTCTACTCACATTTCTACATTTTTGAGAAGTATGATTTTTTAAAAAATATTTTTTTTTATTGATTTCAGAGAGGAAAAGAGAGATAGAAACATCAATGATGAGAGAGAACATTGATTGGCTGCCTTCTGCAGGCTCCCTACTGGGGATCAAGCCCACAACTCAGGCATGTGCCCTGACCATGCCTGAACTGTGACCTCCTGGTTCACAGGTCAATGCTCAATCACTAAGCCAGGCCAGAAGTATAATTTTTTAAAAAAACTATGCTCTCTCCAGGAACCTCAATTCCTGCCTATTTTCTTTTCTTTCAAAAATTAGGGACTTACTTCTAGCTAACATTTGCATTAAGTCATTCATTTGAGACTGCTTACTTAGAATCTAATGTTGTGTTGTCACATTGCTAATTAATATTTTTAAGATGCCTTATGTAATGTATGGTTTTCTATTCATACATTAAAGTCAACTTGTGTATACATTCAAGGGTTATTTATTACATTCTGATATCACCAAGGAAGACTTGCTTTGTTTCTTAGACTTTAACATTCACTGTCTGATTGCATTGCCTTGCCCAAAAATAAGTTTAGGAAGTTTTTTTGCAATTGATCTGTTGAATCATAATTAAAGTGAAATATACACTGAGTGTCCCAAGGAACTAAGCAGCCATGCCCGTCAACAGTAATGTTCACAGGGCACTGGACTTTTGCTGGAAGGAGCAGGTCTTAAACTGTTTGGTCTCAAGACCTTTTATTTATGTGGGTTATAAATGTGTTAAAAATTAAAAGTTACACATATTTATTCATTTATAATAATAAACATGTAAATATTTAAAAAAGAAGAAAAGAAAAAGAAAGTACTCCTGTAAAACTATCATTTGGCAAAGAGGATAAGAAAGCCATTCCAGGAAAAGAGGAAGGGCTCTGGCTTTAGTTGAAAGTGCAGATGTCAGGTTATAAGCAGGCAAAGGTAAGAGGCTGGTCAAGATATTGTTGGAAGCATTTACCAGTGTGATTCACAAATGAAAGTAGGTGGCTAAGAAAGTGGACCAAACCAGGCTGGCAAAACCCCTCTTTAGGAGTTTCCATTATTCTGTATTTGAGCAAAAAGCAATCTCTGTAAATAGTTATTCTCAGAAGAACACCTTGAAATATTTGGGAAAGAGAGAATGGGCAAAAGCCCAGAGTTTGTTGAAATGTGAGTGACTATTGTTTGTCTGTTTGGAAACAGAGCCATGTCAGCATACCTGTGTCCCATTCTCCCTCTATCAGAACTGTCTCCTCTTCCTGGAAGTGGAGGCGTGATCCTTCTTTTACGTGAGCATCATCCTCTTTTACTCATTACGTCTCTTCTTAAGTAAGTTTCATGCTGTGGCAAGCCGGCACGGCCATGGCATACTCAGCCCCAGGGTGCCTTATGTGCCACACCAGCTCATCCAGGTTCAGTGACCCCGAGATGGGGCGGTGAGGATGGAGAAAAGACAGACAAGAGAATGAGCTGGGTCTGGGTGGGACACTGCTCCCAGATGGAGAGACAGCGCCATAGACTACAAGCTGTGTATTTATTTTATAGCCAGATTCCATGAGGCAAAGTAAGGGTGTGGTCAAGATGTTTACAACCTTCTCATGGGTTTTGATCCTACTCAACTACATGCACCTGAACTCTATCAAGCCCACATCATTCAGGCATGTGGGGCCACGTGTTTGGACCACAGGTTCAAACTTACAACTATAGTTGTTGGCTATAATTGTGCTGGGAGGGCCCTGCCCTCCAAGCTGGGACTTGCACATGGCCATGAGAGGACTGTGCCCTCTCATTAGTCTGAGGCTTGAACCTGTCCAAACACTATAGCCGCTCTCCACATAAGCTTATAGATCAGTGGTTCTCAACCTTCCTAATACTACGACCCTTTAATACAGTTCGTCATGTTGTGGTAACCCCCAATTTCATTGTTACAAATTGAACATAATTAAAGCATAGTGATTAATCACAAAAACAATATGTAATTATATATGTGTTTTCCGATGGTCTTAGGCGACCCCTGTGAAAGGGCTGTGACCCACAGGTTGAGAACCGCTGCTATAGATCAAAACTATGTAGGAGTTATAAAGAAATGTGGAGATTAACCTCTTCCCTCCATCACACAATTTTACTATTAGTCTTAAGGACAGAATTAAACATGTGTACTCTGTATAAAGGGAGAAAGTGCACCAGCACTAGAGCCCTTAAAAGGAGGACCCAACCTTCCCCTGTCTGTGCAGGGAAATTATTGGCTTGAAGAAGAGACATAGAAAAACATTTCAGAAAAAGGAGAATAGCTTTCAAGTTCAAGCTGTCAGAACATTTTTTAAATATATGAACATATTTTTCAGTTGGAAATTGTTTTACATCTATTGCAATCACTGGCAAAGATATAGAGTTTATTAATCATGGACTACAATTTCCCATTATATTTTAAAACACAAATGGATAAGACTTAGCTGCACTTTTATAAAAATTAAAGGGTCGAGGCACTTTAATAAAATTTTAAACTTTTTTTCTCAAAAAACCCAATTTTCTGTTTCCTCATAACCTCATTGTGCCAAGTTGAAAAGAAAACAATTAGAATGAAAGCAACCATTCACCTGACTCTGCACTGTCAACTGTGTAGGCAGGTTGTGGGTTTCCCCAAGGTTATTCAGTGAAATCCTAGAGGCAGAGAAGGGATGTGGCTGTGTTCAGAGGCTGGAGGCTGCTCCCCGCCATCACTGCCAAACTAATCCCAGCGGCTGATCTGTCTGTGTGAGCTGGGCTGGAACTGGTGTTTCAGGCCAGGGGACTGTTTGCGTGTGAATGTGACATTGGAGTGGAGTCGCTTGTCTCTGTTATTAGGCCATTCATCAGAGAAGGGTTGTGTTGGTCAGGTCATCTTGTCCCCAAAGACTGTGGGAGGTGCTGCTGCCTCAGTGTCCTGGGACTGCTGAGGCAATCAGGGTGTTGGAATGGGCCTGGCAGCCATCTTCCCTAACAAGTGACTGGTTGATAAGTTTTTACAACTCACTTTTCATTGTCTCTTTAAAAAGTGATATGTGATTAATTTAAAGTAGGTCCCACTCCCAAATAGCTTGTCTGCCCACAAAGGACAGTGAGGATTTGGGCACTCTGCTAGGTGCCAGTAGAGGCCCCACTCTAAGGACCCCATATCCTGTTACCTCTCTTTGCCCCTAAAAGACATTGAACTTTGGTGTTTGGCAGAACAAATGTTCTGGTCAGAGACATGCCTGCCCCTTCCTCTCCAGAGGCTTCAGTAACCCTGAGGCACCAAGTACTGAGGGAAAGCTGTTTATGGCAGTTTGCTTGGTGCTCTTCTCACTACCCCCAACTTTTTTCCTTTTAGCTCAGGATTTGGTTGGGGATGCAGGCAAGCAGGGAAAAGAAAACAAGAAAAGAAAAGGGGGGGGGGGGGTGAGGAAAGTGTAGCTCAGGCAGGACTGTGTCCCAGCACAACTGAAAAGCAGGGGAAGTTTGTCCTTTTCGGGTTCTCCATGCTGCCCATGTCACCTGGTGGGATGTCCTTTTCGGTTTCTCCATGATGCCCATGTCACCTGCCCATGTCAGCAGGACTGGGATGTGTGGGTTTTTGACATCTGCAGGAAAGAATTCAAGTCACAAGCCCAGATGATTGTGAGAGTGTGTTTATTAAAGCTTGGGACAGTGACACAAAGGAAGAGCTTTGGATAGAAGAAGCAAGGTCACAGTAACAGAAGTGACCTAGACTGGGCTGCCAAACTCAGAAAAGGAAGTCCCAGCAACAGATGTGAACCTAGATTTGGCTGCTAGATCACTGAGAAGTAAAAGTGTCAGAGATAAAAGTGAGCCAAGTGGGGACTGCTTTTGGCTCACTGAAAAGTTAGACAAGAGGAGGACACTGGGAACTTAGGAGAAAGAAAGTAAAATCACACACCTGAGGAAAGGGTGGCATAGGTGTGCTCAGGGGAGAGCATGTCTTGAGGATTTTATCTGTTTTCTGTAGAAGGGAATTTTAGGGGAGGTCTCCATCAGAATATTCATCAGCTGTTTAGGCATGTATTTTAACATGCTTAGGTATCAAATGAGCGTAGAGTGGGGTTTGGGTTCATTCTCTGGTCATCTTTAGCTCTATCTTGGATTTGTCTGGCTCTAATCGGGTTTTTTTGTTATTTATTCCCCCGACTTCATTTGTTCTTGGGTTTGGCACTAATGGCACCACTGGGTCTCTGTTATCTATCTCCCTGACTAGGGTGATTTTAGCTACTCTCTGTTTGGTTAGGTGTCTTTCCCTAACCAAGGACACCTGCTCCTATGTGCCCTTGGTTAGGCAAGATAGAGTCTTATGATTTACTAGAGGCCCAGTGCATGAAATTCATGCAGGGGGGTGAAGGGGGTGTCTCTCAGCCCAGCCTGCACCCTCTCTAATCTGGGACCCCTCAGGTGATGTCTGACTGCTGGTTTAGGCCCGATCCCTGCCTAAACCGGCAGTTGGACATCCCTCTTGCAATCCAGGACTGCTGGCTCCTAACCGCTCGCCTGCCTGCCAGCCTGATCTCCCTAACTGCTCTCCCCTGGCAGCCTGATTCCCCCTAACTGCCCTCCCCTGCTGAGCTGATCTCCCTAACTGCTCTCCCCTGCTGGCCTGATCTCCCTAACTACTCTCCCCTGCTGGCCTGATCCCCCAAACTGCCCTCCCCAGCTGTCCTGATCGCCCTAACTGCTTGCCCCTGATGACCTGATCCCCCTAACTGCTCTCCTGCTGGCCTGATCACCCCTAACTGCCTCTGCCTTGGCCCCACCACCATGGCTTTGTCCGGAAGAACGTTGGTCTAATTAGCATATTACCCCTTTATTAGTATAGAGAGAGGCCTGGTGCATGGGTGGGGGCTGGCTGGTCTGCCGTGAAGGGGGTCCTGAATCAGGGTGGGGATTCCCCTGGGGAACTGGGCCGGCCTGAGCAAGAGGCCACAGGGGGTTTGCAGGAGGGCTACGACCCCATTGGGGTGGGTAGGTCTCTGCTGGGGGTGGGGCCAGCCTGGGTGAGGGGCTGATGGCCATTTGGGAGCAGTTTGCAGGCTGGCCAAGCCCCCAGCTTTGTCTGGAAGGATGTCTGCATGGTCTCCAGAAGTTCTCTGGTCTAATTAGCATAGTACCCTTTCATCAGTATAGATTAGCTGGCTGTTGATTGCTTGGCCCTTTGTTTAAATATTTTGTCTCCATTTTCCTTATATGCCAGAAAATTTCCCTAGTTTTTTATTAACCTGCCTCATCCACTTTTCTTCTTCCTTAAGTCCTCAGGCCCTTCTGGTTACCAAAACTGTTCCTAAGATAGGCTCTAGAGCACGTGCCCAAGCATGTGTAACCCACTGACAGCTGTTTAAAGAGCTAATCTCTCCTAGGAGAGAGTGCTTTGGAACAGGGACCAATACCACCAAAGTGAAGGCATATCCGTGGGTTTTAAGGATTATCAGTAAGCTAGAAGCAGAGCTTTCCTGGGACTCTACCTGCCTTGTTTGGTAACCACTACCAAACCCACTTGTGCTGATTAGCCTTGAGAGAAGCAAAGAGAATTTGCATCGTTGGGGTCCCCAAAGTGAGATCAGAGAATGCATTTATAGACCAGGAGGGATAATAAAAAGAACTTGGGGTCTAGGTGTTTTAGAAACTAAGACTGTGGAGATGATAAGACAGTTATTCTTCTCTCAGGGGGTTCTATCAAATCAAGATACAATGAGATCAATTAACCATCTAAGGACTGATGCTTATCAGTGGAGATAATCAGTTTTGCAGCTGTGCTACAAGGAACAGAATATTGGGGGCTCCTGGTTAGTCTCTTGTGAACAGCTGAGGATGAAGTAAGGAGAAGCCCAGGAAATATGGCAAGGATAGCTCTGAGGGTTAGTAGCTGGGAGGTTGAGGTCAAGGGCAGTGGGTACTAACAGCTGTCACATGACCTTTCCTGGTTCTGTGAAACCTATGAATAACCTACTTATTGGCATGGCACCCTTTCATGAAACAAATTATGTGGGTAAATAGACAGAGCAGGGGAACAGCATTCTGCTGGGAGACCACATCTACTCTGTGGGGTTCTTCCAAGGCAGTTGTTGGAGTTGGCCCATAGATCAGAAACAGCGACTTCTGAATCCAGATCATATATGTGAACAATGAAACCTTGGTCCTGTCATGGGCAAGAGTAAGAACCACGAACATCAGAAAAAGGGCCGCTTTGGGACAAAGGGCCATGCTTACCAACATCAAAAATTGTCTCTTGGAACAAATCTTTAATCTACTCCAGTGGGTAAATATTTGATCTAGTCATTCCTAAGAAAAAGGTGAATTTCCTTGTTTGCCAAGGGCAGTGTCCTTGATTTGCATATCTCTGTCAGGATTAGGGATCTTTTGAACTAGTTTTCCCACCCAGTTCATTTGATCGCTATAAAATCAGAACCAGAGGGGTCCAGTTCACACAGCTGGAACCCATCTCCAGGAACCAAGAGCTGGAAACCATCTTCAGTTGGAGGAACTCTTTCCAATTTTGGTAAGATTCTTACCCCTGGGTAATGTATCGCTGTGTTTTTAAAAATATATTCATACTATTTCTAGCCATTTACCTATTTCAATGAAACCATTTTTCCCCTTTAAAGCCTATGGGCCCAACTTATGAACTAAGGAAAAATGAACCAGATTCTACAGCAGTGGTTCTCAACCTTCCTAATGCCTCGACCCCTTAATACAGTACCTCATGTTGTGGTGACCCCCAACCATAAAATTATTTTCGTTGTTACTTCATAACTGTAATTTTGCTACTGTTATGAATCATAATGTAAATATCTAATATGCAGGATGTATTTTCATTGATACAAGTTGAACATAATTAAAGCATAGTGATTAATCACAAAAACAATATGTAATTATATATGTGTTTTCCGATGGTCTTAGGTGACCCCTGTGAAAGGGTCGTTTGACCCCCAAAGGGGTTGCGACCCACAGGTTGAGCATCGCTGTACGTTTAAAAGGAAAGCAGATTTCTTTTGGCATTGCGTGTGTGTGTGTGTGTGTGTGTGTGTGTGTGTGTGTGTGTGAAGAGAGATCAGTAAGACTGGGAGCAAGTGGAGGTTTAGGAGGGATTCCTGAATTGTGATAAAATCCCCAAAGACCTGGGACGCCATTTGCTGAAGGGCATCTGGATGCCCCCAGGGTACAGGCATTAAATGTGGCAGAGCAAGGAAAGAAACAAAAGACTGCTTTTAGCTCTGTTTTCTTCTAATGTTCCCTACTAATTTTTTTACTTAAAAAAAGTTTTGATTGCTCTTTAAGAGCCAAGTGGAACACATCCAAGATCAAAAGGTATACTGGCAGGTTGAAGGGAAGAAGGAAAAGAGATAAAGGGAGGAATATGCCTTGAGTGTTATGCCTTCACTTTGTGGGATATTGCCCTAGAACCATGGTCGGCAAACTGCCACTCGAGAGCCACATGCGGGCGTGCACGTACAGTGCGATTGAAACTTCATGGCCCATGTGCACAAGTCGGTATTTTCTGGAAGAGCCAGCCACACTCAAGGGGCCAAAGAGCCGCATGTGGCTTGCGAGTCTCAGTTTGCTGAGCTGCAGTTTGCCGACCACTGCCCTAGAATATGAAAGTGTGAAGCTGCATGTATGGAAATTAAAACCATAGTTACTTATCATAGAGTGTAAGTTAAGTCCCTGGTGTATAAAGTTGGATGAACCTCTTGAATACAAAACATTGCCTGTGGAGAGAGGAAGAGAATATGAATTCTTGTGAAGATTAAAGGATGGGTTTGAGACAGATGATAAAGTTAGTCTGAAGAACAGTGGGGACATATTTCACTGACAAAGAGCTGACTGATGGTTATGTGCTTGAATATGAAAAGTTATGTGTGAGTGAGTTTGATGACCAGATGTGAGGCTCTAAACTCTTATCCTAGGCAGATTCACTTACCCACCACTAATAATCTGTCTCATACTTGTTATCTCCCAAACTTCATTTTACGTCTTTTGGGGAAATTTAGAATTGAATATATGAGTCAGCAAGTTGTGAGTCGGGGAGCAGATATTAGACATTGGTGGCCATGGTTGTACTGGCTGGGCTTTGATTTCTGGATGTCTTAGGAATTCAAGTTTACAATAAACCTGAGAAAAATTCAGCTAAGTTCTTACAAAATTAATGTGTAAATTCTACAGGTTTGTAGCAAATATTTTCCTTTACCTCTCCAGACTGGGATGGCCCTGTGTGGCATCAGTCCAGGGACTTAAGTAGATGAGGTGTGGGCTTATATTCTGAGCCTTAAGAAATGATACGTCTCAGAGAGATTGAGTCTCAAGTCTTCTTATCTATTTCTTTCACCTGGTGCCTTCTGCTATCAACTAAACTTATACAAACTTGGTCTCTGTAATTTCACTAGACTTTTGCTAGTAAAACAAGAAAATATTCTCTTATGCTTAAAGAGAACCATGGAATTTCAGACTTTAGAGTTAGCAACTCTCTCATTCTATAGATGAACAAACTTAAGTCTTGAGAGGAAAATGAAGTCAATCACTAAAAAAAATTAACAAAAAAATGGAGGATCTACTGTGAGGCAGGCACTGTGATTCAAGGTGAATAATATGGGGTCTGCCCTCCTGTAGAGTGTACACCAGTAGGAAACACTGACAAGGAGACAGGTGATTGGATAACAGCTTGGAAATGGCACCCGTGTGGATTTGCAATAGGTACATCTTTATTTTGGATATCCTTGTGAACAGATCCTGAGCTTTATGACTGTCGCTTTGACACTTGTGTCTAATGGGGTATCCTTGGTCTCAATATCTAAGCACAGAGTGTTTGGACAGACTCTAGACAGGCCCGGCAGCTCAGACCCCCTTCTTTGAACAACAAAATCCCCACAACCTGTAGAGCACTGGCACATCTTACAAGGACCACGGTCTCCACTACAGCATGGAAGATGTTGGCAACATTTCTATCCACCACGGCCACCTAATGACTCTTTTGGCTACTACAGCTCTGATTCTACTTTCTGATTTTGAACTCTGGGTTTGTGGTCCCAGGCAGAGAGGTGTTGACTTGGTGACCCTAAGGTCCTGTTCTATTGTAGGGGCCTGAGATTCTAAAATTGCCTTTGACGTTAGAAGACAATATTTGTCTATTGAAAAACAAGAGACCTAAATGAATCCAACTCAATAAAACTTTGATGAGGTCTTCCACAAAACTAGAAAATGAAAGCACACCCAGAAGACTAAAAAGCACAATGTAAATGTAAAGAGCTTGGCAAATGGGGAGCATGGCAGTCCAGCAGCTGTGCTGAAGCAGTGGCCATGTGTGAATACTTGTTATTCTTTTAGGGGTGGCTCTTCTCTCTTTAGTCATGTACCACCTTTTTTTCTTAAGATCCAAGAACATGCTTTCACTTGATTCTATTATAAATTACTAGAGGCCTGGTTCATGAAATTTGTGCATGGGAAGGGGGTGTCCTTCAGCCTGGCCTGCACCTTCTCCAATCTGGGACCCCATGGGGGATGTCCGACTGCCTAGATTGGGCCTAAACCGGCAGTCGGACACCCCCCTCACAATCAGAGACTGCTGGTTCCTAACCGCTCACCTGCCTGACTGCCTAATTGCCCCCTAACTGCTCCCCTGCTGGCCTGATTGATGCCTAACTGCTCCCCTACCAGTCTGATCGCCCCAAACTGCCCTCTCCTGCAGGCCTGGTTGCTCCCCATTGCCCTTCCCTGCAGGTCTGATCTCACCCCCAACTGCCTTCCCCTGCAGGCCTGATCTCACCTCCAAATGCCCTCCCCTGCTGTCCTGATGGGCCACAACTGCCCTCCCTGCAGGCATGGTTGCCCCTAACTGCCCTCCCCTGTAGGTTTGGTTGCACCCAACTGCCCTCCCCTGCTGGCCATCTTGTCATGACCATCTTGTGGTGGTCATCTTGTGATGGCCATCTTGTGACAACGTGGGGGCAGCCATCTTGTGATGATGTCACGTGATGCCATCTAGGCTTTTATATAGGACTAGAGGCCCGATGCACAAAAATTTGTGCATTCGGGAAGGAGAGGGGGTCCCTCAGCCCGGCCTGTGCCCTCTCGGAGTCTGGGACCCCTCAGGAGATAATGACCTGCTGGCTTAGGCCTGCTTCCGGGTGGCAGAGGGCAGGCCCAATCCCTAAGTGCAGCCCCTGGTTGGGCTCAGAGCAGGGCCGATTGGGGAGTTGGGGCACCGCCCCCTGTCATGCACAGAGCAGGGAGGATCGGGAGGTTGCGATGCCACTCCTAGTCACGCTCAGGGTACGGCCAATTGGGGGGTTGGGGCACCGCCCCTTCACATTCAAGGCAAGGTTGATAGGGAAGTTGCGGCGCCACCCCCTGTCATGCACAGAGCAGGGCCGATCAGGGGGTTGGGGTGCTGCCCCCCGTCATGCACAAAACAGGGCCCACCGGGGGGTTGGGGCTCCGTACCCTGTCACACACAGAGCAGGGCCGATCAGGGGGTTGGGGAGCTCCTCCCTGTCACGCACAGAGCAAGGCTGATCAGGGGGTTGAGGAGCTCCCCCCTGTCACGCACAGATTAGGGCCAATAAGGGAGTTGGGGCACTGCCCCTGTCATGCACAGAGCAGGGCCCATCAGTGGGGTTGGGGCTCCGTACCCTGTCACACACAGAGCAGGGCCAATCAGGGTGTTGAGGAGCTCCCCACTGTCACTCACAGAGCAGGGCCCATCAGGAGGGTTGGGGCACTGTCCCCTGTCACACACAGAGCAGGGCGGATCAGGGGGTTGGGGCGCCGCCCTCTATCACCCACAGAGCAGAGCCGATCAGGGGGTTGGGGCGCCACCACTGTCACACTCAGGGTGGGCCGATGGGAAAGTTATGGCTCTACCCCGTCACACACAGAGCAGGGCCCATGGGGGGGGGGGGCGGGAGTTGGGGCTCCTCACCCTGTCACACACAGAGCAGGGCCCATCGGGGGGGGGGGCGGGAGTTGGGGCTCCTCACCCTGTCACACACAGAGCAGGGCCCGTGGGGGGGCGGGGTTGGGGCGCCACCCTCTATCACCCACAGAGCAGGGCCGATCAGGGGGTTGGGGCGCTGCCCCCTGTCACGCTGATCCTGGTGCTGGGAGGCCTCGCGGCTCCGCTGATCCTGGTGCCAGGAGGCATATTACCCTTTTACTTATAGAATAGAGGCCTGGTGCACGGGTGGGGGCTGGCTGGTTTACACTGAAAGGTGTCCTGGATCAGGGTGGGGGTCCCCACTGGGGTGCCTGGCCAGTCTGGCTGAGGGGCTGAGGGCCGTTTTCAGGCTGGCAGGTGACTGAAGCTCCCAACTGCTCCTTTTTTTCTGTCTTTCTTTTTTTTTTTATTCTGGGCCAGCTTTAGCTCTGAGGCCTCGGCTGCTTTGTTTACCTTCTGTATTTGATACAATGTTGCAGTCCGGCTGGCTGAAGCCCGGCTGAGTAAAGCAGGTTTCTGGGGTTTTGTTTAGCTTCTATATTTGCAACATAGTTGCTTAGAGTTGCAGCTGAGAGGCCAGCAAGCCAGGTGGAAAACGTTGGAGTCCTCCGTAACTGAAGAAAGCAAGCCTCCCTGTTTGCATCAGCTGCCTGGCTGCCAGCCACCATCTTGGTTGGCAGTTAATTTGCATATCTCCCTGATTAGCCAATGGGAAGGGTAGCGGTCGTACGCTAATTACCATGTTTCTCTTTTATTAGTGTAGAAAATTGATGTTCTTAATGGAAATTTTTTCAGCTGTTATTTATTTCAGTATTGTAATATGACCAAAAATTTTCTTAGTGTATAATTTGGTATTCTTCAACAGTGTGCCAAATTTGTGTATCAGTATTATGAATCAGACAAGGTGTATAATGCCAAATGATGATGAGAAAGAGTGTTCACTTTACTCCCTCTCTCACATGCCTCCCCATGAAACCATCAGAACCCTGGATTTCCTGGTCTTTCTAGATTCACAGACATAATTCAAGGGCTGTTTAGTAATACTGCAGGCTTAGTGCTAGAACCTGTGGCATCTTTAAGGGTATAAACATGTTTGACATGAAAATAATTGTATTGACTTAGAGTACAAAATAAAGATTACTAATTAATTTAATGCCTATGGAAAATGTACCATTTTTATAAATTTAGGATTTGTATGAATTACATCATATTTAAGAATAAATTGTATGCCCTGACTATTTTGGCTTAGTGGATAGAGCGTTGGCCTGCAGACTGAAAAGTCCCAGGTTCGATTCCGGTCAGGGGCGTGTACCTTGGTTGTGGGCACATCCCCTGTAGGGAGTGTGCAGGAGGCAACTGATCAATGTTTCTCTCTCATCGATGTTTCTAACTCTCTATCCCTCTCCCTTCCTCTCTGTAAAAAATCAATAAAATATATTTAAAAAAAAGAATAAAGTGTAGGTCAAATTTTTTCTCTCATCAGTTTCAAATTTTTGCGAAAAGTCACTTTTATTATTGGATGTGGGAATACTTACATATATTTGATATAATGTGGGGGAAGATATGATGGATTTTAAAGGCTCTGAATGTTCTTTGAATTTTTCTCCAAAGAACTAAAGATATTGGCAGAAACTACCTGCTTCAAACACCAAATAGTTTTCAGTTCTCAAATCTTCACATTTCTTAATACATAAAGTTTTAAAAGTTCATAAGGAATTTCTTTCCTGTTTTTTATGATGTATACTTGTTTAATTCTATTTTAATAGCTATCATTGAGATAAAATCATACTCCAGGAAGAAGCATTCTATTTACTTTATGGGTTTATTTGAGTGTCTGTGATACACTGGCCCCGGGAAGTGTGAGTTGTACAGTTCAGACTGAAAAGTCTTGAGAGATGATGGTAGCAATTCTCTTCTCTTCCTTATTCTGTTTTTTAAAAATATTTTATTTATTAAATTTTTAATCCTCAACCCAGGATATTTTTCCATTGATTTTTAGAGAGAGTGGAAGAGAGAGGGAAAGACAGAGAGAAATATCGATGTGAGAGAAACACATTTGTTGCTTGGCTGCTGTAGGAGCCCCAACCAGGGCCCTGGCCAGGGAGGAGCCTGCAACCTAGGCACATGCCCTTGACTTGAATCAAACAGTTCTTTGGTCCACAGGCTGACACTCTATTCACAGAGCCAAACTGGCTAGGGCTTATTCTTCTTTTCAAGAAGATGTAAAGAAATCATTACAGCCCATTATAAGGACTTTGGCTTGCAGAAAAGTTCTGAAGAGGTTTTCTTTGTTGTTGTTATTGTTTTGTTATCACATAGTAACATCATATGCCTGTGTTATAACAGTTTATGTAAATTTATAGGGAAACTAAAAAATATTCTCTGAGAATAATCCACATTGTTCCCAAGAATAAGCTTGAATTCCTCTTTCTCCAGTCTTCTGTAAAAGTTGATCCCAGACCTACTTCCAAGAATTGTATGATTCTTCCATGCTCCTCTCTTTTTTTTCTAACTAGTATATAATAATTCCACCTTTAGTCACAAACCAATTAATTCTTGGGGAATTAGGTCTGTGCCCCTTCACCTCAGGGCAAAATTGCTCTCAGCTGTTCTCCTTATAGCCAGCTGGTTTATTAACTTGAATACTTGGAATACTAACTTTAACAATCCTCTGATTCGACCTTTCCTGGGTTTAGGGTTCATTAGAAGTCCCTCTTTGATCTCTTTGGTCAGTATAGCTCAGTTGATTGAGTATCATCCCATGCACCAAAAGGTTGCCGGTTTGATTCTGGTCAGATCATACCCATGGTGTTGGTTTGATCTCTGGTCTGGGTGCCTATGTGAGGCAACCAATAGATGTTTCTCTCTCACATCAATGTTTCTCTCTCCTTCTTGCTCTCTCTCTTCCCCTCTCCCTTCCTTTCTATCTAAAATCAATTAAACATATTTTTTTTAAGTCCATCTTTTTGATAGTTCTCTTATCTTACTGTCTCATCTCAGTGAACTGGAGCTCCTATTCTTTCCCCATGGATGCTATATCTCCTTTTAGGGAGGACTTGGGTATATAATGGTCTCTGTGATGGTCTCTGTGTGCCAGGACCTAGCACAGTGCCTTATACCCAGAGGAGCTTATGTAATGTTTTTTATTCAGTTAATTAATAAATGAATTAGAGTGTGAATGAATATTGCAATGCTATGACTGATAGAATGGAAAATACTCAGTGAATCTTAAGGAATAGGAAAGGATGTTTGGGGCTGTAAGTTGTGTTCAGGAAGCTTAGATTGATTTTCTAAAGGAATGGCTTGCCAAGAAATGTAAGATTAATGAGGAAAAGAAAATATGCACTTTAGGTGACTGAGGGTAGCTGACTCATGATGCCCTGTCCTTAAGCCTAATTTGCCCCATCATACCCTTTGCCTTTGGCAGGAGCCTTTGTTAGTAGAGATGATGGGCCTGGGTCCCCTGTTGCTGGTCTTCATGCTGGGTCTGGGTCTGACCTCACTGACCCTGGCTCAAATGACAACAGGTACAGACTCTTCCTGGCCCAGCACTATGATGCCAATCCAAGTGGCCAAAATGGCAGACACTGTGAAACCATGATGAGGAGATGACAGCTAACTTCACTCTGCAAAGACGCCAGTAACAACCTCAAAGTTATCTGTGAAGATGAGAATGGAATGCCTTACAAAAAAAATTCAGAATAAGCAGGTCTCCTTTCCAGGGCACTACTTGCAGGCATAAAGAGGGTCCCCCTGGCCTCCCTGCCAGTACAGAGCCACAACAGGTTCCAGAGACATAGTGGTTGCCCTGAACATGGCTTTCCTGTCCCTTTGATGATTCCTTTTACTGCCCATAACCATCAAGCCCCTGGCTCAGAGTTGGCTCTGCTCTCCATTCCTGGCATTTCCCCCACACACTCCAAAACAGTGGTGACTACACTCCTTGCCAGGGGCCCAGAAAATGAGCTGCCTGGGTCTTTTTTCTTTTCTGTTTTACAATATGTTAATAAATGAAAATGTCTCTGAAAGCAGTAAGAATCAAAGTCTTCTCATCAATTCTTGGCCTATTGATTTTCCCCATTTTCTCTATTCACATGCCCCCAGCGAGGATGGCATGGAATACAAATGCCTTTTCCCCTATCAGTTAGTTCCTTCTCAGTCAATAGGAAGGTAGACTTTCCCTTCCTGTGAGTGTAAGGATGTTAAATTACTCTTATAGAGAGATCTGGAAAATGCCAGGGCTCATGGCTGCTAAGCAAAATTTTCAGGAGACGCAAATTGTTCTGGCTATCAAATAAGCCAATATTCCTTTTACAAAAGTTAAACTTTGAGGAGTAGTGTTTAGAACTAAATACCAACAGATTAATTAAACTTTTTATCTACCTCCCTCTTAATCTCTCTCTCTCTCTCTCTCTCTCTCTCCTCTTGAACACATAAACACACACACCAACACACCAACACACCCCCACACACTCAGACACACACTCCTGCATGAACACCAAAATTCACTCCTAGTATGCACCTCTTGTCTTAGGCAGGAGGTAATTTTGAGTTGCTTTGACAAGAGTGCTCCCAGGGTATTCTCCTGGTTATTTCATACAAAGATTAAAAATTTGATTACTTTCCATTATTTTCTCTTTAAACTTTTACTTTATCAATGGATGTCAAGCAACTGTGAGGTTGTTGGGAATTTATAGAAAGATTCCAAACATATTCCTTCCTCTTCTTCATCTATATTTGTTTTCAAGTAAACACATACTTAGGTGAATAGACACTTTCTTTATAAAATATACCAATAAATTCACAGATTTAATGGTTAACTTCCCCTTACCTAATTTCTGTCAACAGGTGCCTGAATATCTACACTAATAAAAGACACAGATGCTAATTGACGTACCTTCGCTATGCCCAAACCATGCCCACCAGCCAATCAGAGTGACTATATGCAAATTAACCCAACCAAGATGGCGGCTGGGAGCCACAGAGCTGGAGCAAGCAGGAGGCTTGGTTGCCCTGGCAATGGAGGAAGCCAAGTTTCCCGCCTGCCATGGAGGGCTGTGGCCTCCCCAAAAGGCAACAAAGTTTGAATTATAGAAGCTAAATAAATCCCACGTACCTGCTTCCAGCCAGCCTCCACTGGGAGCTTGGGTGGCTGGGGGCTGTGGTCACCCTGCAAACAGCCATCAGCCCCTCACCCAGCCTGGCCAGGACCCCAGTGGGGACCCCCACCCTGAAGGGGGTGTGGCCAGTCTGAAAACGGCCCTCGGCCCCTCACCCAGGCTGGCCAGGCACCCCAGCAGGACCCCCACCCTGATCCAGGACACCCTTCAGGGCAAACCAGCCGGCCCCTACCCATGCACCAGGCCTCTATCCTATATAATAAAAGGGTAATATGCAAATTGACCCTAACAGCAGAGCGACTGGGAATCACTGGTCACAATGACACACACTGACTACCATGGGGCAGACGCTCAATGCAGGAGCTGCCCCCTGGTGGTCAGTGTGCTCCCACAGGGGGAGCTCTGCTCAGCCACAAGCCAGGCTGACGGCTGCCAGTACAGCAGTGGTGGTGGGAGCCTCTCCTGCCTCCTCAGCAGCGCTAAGGATGTCTGACTGCAGCTTAGGCCTGCTCCCTGCTGGCAAGTGGACATCCCCCGAGGGCTCCTGGGCTGCCAGGGGGATGTCTGACTGCTAGGTTAGGCCCAATCCCCCAGGTAGCGGGCCTAAGCCAGCAGGTGGTCATTCCCCGAGGGGTCCCAGACTGCGAGAGGGCACAGGCCAGGCTGAGGGGTCCTCTTGAGTGCACAAATTTTTGTGCACCGGGCCTCTAGTTTTATTTATAAAGTGTTTGTTAATAAATTAAAGTTATGAATCACTAGTTTTATAAGTACCGAGTGCTAACTGATTGTGCCACTGGAGCTCCTGAATCACTAGTTTTGCTGTCTTGTGAATATATGACTATAGTGATCACAGTATTCACAACGGTGCCCTCTCCTGCTGCCTACATTGCCCTGAAATGGGCCAAAAGCCTTGCTTCTTCAATATCCAGGTTATAGATCAGTGTCCAGGTGCCACCTGGGAGACCCCAGACTCAAAGTATTTAAACGTATGCAGGAAGAAATGGAGAAGTAAATTACTGGTGCACACTCAGCACATGAATCTTTCTTCCTTGAGTTACCCTATTTCAAACTTGATATCACTATTATTTGCTAAGAAAGTAGGAAAAAGAGTTTTCCAAACCTCTCTCAATAGAAAATTTGTCTTATTGTAAAATCCCCCCCAAAACCTTAGGAAGTGAGAAAAGTCCAGATTTTGGTAGAATATTTGGACCCTTTTCTGAGGTTCTCCAACCAGTACCTTCACGTCGATATGATGCAAGGTGACTTCCATAGAGATCATTGACCTACTCCAGGCCTTGATAGGAAAGGCCAAAGGTATGGATCATCATTATATTGAGTGTGCCATAGCTGGGAAAACACATATCTTCTCCAAACATCTGCTGAGAGTATTATCATTGCATTCTCTGCTCTGGTGTTAAGGCCAATGACTGTTTCCTAGGAAATCACATGGCAATGTGATGGGACTGTTTGCTGACCTGCTGATGGAACGAACTAGCAGCTGGGTAGCCAAGCCTAGCACTTTTTGCTCTGGGTCTCTTGTGCTCTCACAACCTAAAGCTGTATAAAATAAAATGTCATGGGACAGGCCAGTCAGTCTTTATTTCAAGTGAATTATTTAAGGAATTGAAGTCCTGGTCAACTTTGCAAGGAAAAGAAAATAAAAACCTCAAAATGCCCAAGCCCTTTGAAAATGGTGATATGCAAGGAAGAAAATTCCACTCAATGTGAAGAGGAAAATTTTCTGTAGGACACAGCATAAATTCTAGTAGCTTAGATATTTCAACTTAAAAACAGCCTTCTAATTTGGAAGGAATACAGGTGTTCAACAAAATAAAGGAGAGGGAGCAATAATATACACAACGTGGTGTAGTCATTCATTATTTTATCCAGATTGAAGGAAGCAAAGGAAACCAAGAAAATTTGAAATTACAAAAGTGATCATTGCCAACACTTACTGAGTACTTACCATGTACCTGGCATTATGATAAACACTTAACATTGATTTTTATCATTTATTCCTCATACCATCCCTAAGAGGTAGGTATTATTATACTCACTAACAACAAATAACGCGGAGAGAGGTTAAGTAATTTTCCCCAGATCATATAGTTAAAGTGGCAGAGCTAGGTCTTTGGGATCACAGCATCAAAAGAAGTTCTTATTGAGAATCAGTGTGGTAGAGTGGAGAAAGCCTTTGGGGCAAGCTCTGACCAAAAAGTATGTGTCGGGATGGTTTGGGGGTTATTTCATTTTCTGTTGTAGCTCGAGTACTGAGATACACCCATTGATGGCTACATGGGACTTCTGTTGACAAATTTTGTTGATGTCTTATCAAATCAGTTGGTTATTGTGGCTGAGGCTATGGGTTTGCTCTTGCATGAATAGTTTAGGTCTTCTCTGTAGCCAGTTATCTTTCTAAATTATATTTTGCACACAAAGAAGCAGGATGAGAAAAAGTTAAATAAAACCATGCAAAATCAGAGGTGCAGGATTAACCCTGCAAGATTAGATTTGGGGAAAATAACCCAAAGTACATTGTTGTGATGAAGCTATTATCCAAGTGCTAAGTGTACCTTCAGAAGTTCTATCCATTAGTCTAAGGATGAGGAATTAATCAAGCATCATTTCTCCCTGTTACTCTTCTTCCCACAACTGTTCCCTTCTCTCTCTTCCTAAGTCCATATCTCATATCTATAGCTGTGGCACTGAAACGTGACATAGAGCTTTCTAGCTTTTTGTACATAAGCAAAAAGTGGTTGTGACTATAGGAGATAGCATTTTAGAATGAAGTTATGTTTGAAACTGGTATGCAGGTCCCTCATTAGCTATTTCAGTTACCCAGACAGTGTGACCTGCCATCATGAAGCTTATTTGAAAACAGAGGACAGTAGTACCCATATACATCAAACCAGGACTTCCACATCAAACCAGGACTTCCGCTACGATCAGCCCTTGGACTGCATGTGTAGAAATGGGCCTGTATGACTCTCAAAAAACTGTCCTTTCTGTTTTGGGTTGCTCACTTCCTCTTGGGTCAGAGATTAATTTTATTTGCTCTAGTACAGCGATTTTCAACTGGTATGCCACAAGAATTTTTAAAACCTGCAATATCTGACTAGTCAGGAGCACTGACCACTTTTCCCTTAGATTGTCAGATTAAAAAACTGACAAACAACACAATATCTGCCTGGTGTGAATGCATCAAAATTATACCTATTTATTTTGTCAGATTGTCAAATAATATATTTTTGGTGTGCTTCAGAATTTAATAATTAGTTTATGTGTGCCATGACATGAAAAAGGTTGAAAATCGCTGCTCTCGTGAGTCAGCCCTGCCTCATTGCCATGGTCAAGGAGATTCACAGCTCATGAGTTCATGCCAATCCCAGGAGTGACCGTCAGATGGCAGCATCTAGCTAGTTGGTGTTGGTGAGTAATTCCCATTTCCACTCTTACCTTATTCCACCCCTGATTAAACTCCATTTCCAGAGAGAAGCACCTCTGAACATAAATGTTTTGAATATCCTGAATATTTGGGGTGTGGAAAGAGAGAGGGAGTAGAAGATGTGGAAAAAGCACTGATTTTAGAGTCAGATAGGTCTGGGTTCCTTCCTTTCCTCAGTCAACAGAAGCAATGTTCTGACACTATAGGGCAATGCTTTCTTTGTTGTGCTCTGAAGGTTTTTGTTTAGTTTTGTGGTTTGCTTGTTTTTTAAACTTTATTAAACATATGTTTATTTTCCACTGCCAAAAGTGCCAACAAAAGGATTCTGCAATTGGAGACAACAGAAAACTAAAAACAGAAAACTAGCTATTGACAAGATAGACACAGCATGAAGGATACATGCATGATGATAGAATGTATCACCAAGTCCTAGTTTTTGGTTGTGCATAGAAACAGCAAGGAAAAAAGACACTCTAAGTCCTCTTTTGTGGCGATTGTGCTGTTGAGATTTATTTTTAAAAATTCCTTTTATCAGTCAGTTCTACAAGTCATTTTATTTGATTTGTTCACTAGTTCCCTCGTTTTGTTTATTAGTTCATTCAACCAATACTTACTATATTCAGAGCACTTTAGCTGGATACTCTGTTTTTTACTTTTTTTAAATAAGATTAGCAAGATTTCAAAAAAGACTTGATTTTAATACCATTAGAGGAATGCCAACTGGGGAGAAACCAAGATGGCTCCATAGGTAAACACCGGAAATTGCTGCCTCCCACAACAACTTCAAAAATACAACAAAAAGACAAAACGGACATCATCCAGAACCATAGGAAGGCTGGCTGAGTGGAAATTCTACAACTAGAAGGAAAGAGAAAAGCACACTGAGACTCAGAGGAGCTGAGGAAGCAAAGTGCAGAGGTACGGAGGCTCCAGCACGCACGGAAAGGGGCTGGCACCTGAGGACGCAGCTGTCTTTTTCAATCAGGAGGGAGTCACAAGCCCCCGATTTCTCTGAACTCTGGTTCCGGGAAGTCTCTGGGGACCCAGGACTCATATGGGGAGAAATTGGACTGTCTGGCAGCAGGCAGAACTCGAAACTTGAGGGTGGCTTTCAATCAGAGGTGCTTGCAGCAATTACCTAGACACTGAGACGCGTGGCCCCTTAGGACAGGGCTGAGGAGCAGCCATAGCTGCTTGCTCCGCCCTTTGATTCCCTGAGACCCCACCCCACCCAGGCTGCAGCAGAGGCTTTTGCATATGAGTGCCCTGGCCCTTTGCAACCTGAAAATTACCTAACAAATTGCAGCTGGGCCAGACAGACCCAGAACTTCCAAGAGAAGGCCCCATAGCAGCTTGTATTGCCTCACAGCTGGGCCTCATCTGGGCACCTCCAAACTCCAAAAAAGGAAGGGGAATCTGCAGTTCTCTTCGTAGCTCCTGCTGGGTAGCCTCAGGCAGAGGCTAAATTAGCACCTCCTTAGATCCAAGAGCCAGTGTACCCAGTGGTCAGAGCGGGACCATCCAGATTACAACTCCTCAGATCCATAAGGAACACACTCAGGGGGCAGACTCAGTGAGCACCAAAGCCACACTGAAGCAAGTCTTGCCCCAGAAGGGTGTCTTCAGCACAGCAGTTCTCCCACTGCAGACACTGCTGATTCTCACAGCCAATTGGCCTGAAGGTCAATTCCTCCCAGTTATCCTACAACAATCAAGGAATAACTACAACAAGACTGTGTACAAAGCCCACAAGGGGGTGCACCAAGAGTGTCCACCTCAGGTAACTGGGGAGGCTGAGCCACTGGGCCCTTTAGGACACCTAGCACACAAAGCCACTCTACCAACACAGGGAAGCATAAAAAATGCGGAGACAAAGAAACAGGTCACAAATGACAGAAATGGAGGAAAGCAAACGACTGGATATAGAGTTCAAAACCACGTTTATAAGGTTTTTCAAGAATTTTATGGAAACTGCCGATAAATTTAGTGAGACCCTGGAGGATATGAAAAAAGACCAACTAGAAATTAAGCATACACTGATGAAATAAAGAATATTATACAGATTCCCAACAGCAGACAAGAGGATCCCAAGAATCAAGTCAAAGATTTGAAATACAAAGAAACAAAAAATACCCAACCGAAAAAGAAAAAAGAATCCAAAAATAGGAAGATAGTGTAAGGAGCCTCTGGGACAACTTCAAGCGTACCAACATCAGAATTATAGGGGTACCAGAAGAAGAGAGAGGGCAAGATATTGAAAACCTATTTGAAGAAATAATGACAGAAAGCTTCCCCTACCTGGTGAAAGAAATAGACTTACAAGTCCAGAATGCACAGAGAACCCCAAACAAAAGGAATCCAAAGAGGACTACACCAAGACACATCATAATTAAAATGCCAAGAGCAAAAGACAAAGAGAGAATCTTAAAAGCAGCAAGAGAAAGACAGTCAGTTACCTACAAGGGAGTACCCATATGACTGTCAGCTGATTTCTCAACAGAAACTATGCAGGCCAGAAGAGAGTGGCAAGAAATATTCAAAGTGATGAATAGCAAGAACCTACAACCAAGATTACTTTATCCAGCAAAGCTATCATTCAGAATAGAAGGTCAGATAAAGAGCTTTACAGATAAGAAAAAGCTAAAGGAGTTCATCACCATCAAACCAGCATTATATGAAATGCTGAAAGGTATTCTTTAAGAAGAGGAAGAAGAAAAAGGAACTCTTACTATTTGCCACAGCATGGATGGAACTGGAGAGCATTATGCTAAGTGAAATAAGCCAGCCAGAGAAGGATAAATACCACATGATCTCACTCATTTGTGGAATATAATGAACAACATAAACTGATGAACAAGGACTGATTCAGAGACAGAGAGGCATTGATTGGACTGTCGGGCCTTGGAGGGAAGGTAGGGGAGGGTGGGGGTAAGGGGGAAAGATCAACCAAAGGACTTATATGCAAGCATATAGGCCTAACCAATGGACACGGACAACAGGGGGCGCGGGTGAGGGCATGAGCGGGGTGGTGGGGGGGTAAGGGGTAACGTGGGGATAAGGACACATAGTAATATCTTAATCAATAAAAAATATATTAAAAAACAAAAAGAATGCCAACTGGGTGAAAAAGGTGAAGGAATTAAGAAATATAAATGGCCAGTTTTAAAAATAGCCATGGGGATGCCAACTGAGCATAGGAAATACAGTCATAGCATTGTAATAATGATGTATGGTGTCATATGGGTGCTAGACTTATGTGGTGATCACTTCTTAAGCTATATAAATCACTATGTAGTACACCTGAAACTAATATGCGTCAACTGTAATTAAAATTTTTTTAATTTAAAAAAAGAATAGACACATGAAAGGAAAGGCTAACCCTAAACGTTACTCTATCCTTTTTTACTACACCTTCCTCAATTCCCAGATGTCTGGAATTAAAATCAGTTCACAAACTTTTATTGGCATATCCTGTCTAGCCAAACCTTTGGGAATCAGAGTCTCCAGGGAAGCGAACACTCTCCAAAGATCATATAACTAGAGAAATTCCTCAAGAGACAGACAACTCCAGTGTCATTTAGATCTGCTTTTTCTCCCTTTTCACACCCTGGCCATACAGGACACATACACCTGGACATCCAGCCCGTCAGTCTCTGCCCTGAGTCACTGTACTGGCTACAGCACCGTCTCTCTATAAAAGAGAAAAGCTCTTGCTTTCAGAGAAGATCATGTTTGCAAACTTTTTACTCTTGGGGAAGCAGTGATGAGAAAAGTTGTGAGCAGAGAAGTGGGGAGGAAAGATTAGGCTGTAGAGTTGAGAAAATATCAGCTTGCCATTCTCAACTCCTCTCTCTGAAGCCCATTTCTTACCTTCCTTTCTCCTACCTCTTGGTTTCTCTCCAGGCACCTCCAAGGTAGTGATGGCTCTCCAGAAGACCCTTTCATTGCTTCTTCTCTCGCTGCTGACTCTGCTGGGGTTGGGGCTGGTGCAGCCCTCCTATGGCCAGCCCATGTACCAACGATTCCTGCGGCAACATGTGGACTCTACAGGGACAGGTGGCACCGACTTGTACTGCAACACGATGATGGAAAGACGGGGAATGACCAGGCCTAGGTGCAAGAAATTCAACACCTTCATCCATGCAGACATCGGTGCCATTAACAACATCTGCAGCACCCCCAATATCCGGTGCAAGAATGCCAAGGAGAACTGCCATGAGGGTGTAGTGAGAGTCACAGACTGCAGGCTTACAGCACGTTCCGGAGGAAACTGCAGATATCAGGGCAGGGGCAGCTCTAGGAGTGTTGTCATCGCCTGTCAGGGTAACCCCCTGGTGCCTGTGCACTTTGACAGATAGATACTACCCTGCAGGGGTTATGGTCCCGTGGTTGACCTTTAACTTACTCCTTGAATAGCAATGACTAATGCATTTGAGCTGTCTCAGGCTCTGCCTCTGCTCCTTATGCCTACTTCTTTTACTCTATATAATCCATTCTGTTAAATGCATCAAAGAGAAATGGAGACATAAACTTATAATGGGACTGGGCTTTCTGTAATAAAATTTTTATAAACTCATCTGCTTCCTTTTCTAATACTGGTCAGCTTAGCTCTCTCAAATCTGATCCTCTGGAATTTCGTCATTATGTGTATGATACAGCATTTCAAATATTTTAAGGTGTTTCCATCTCAGTTATCTCATTTTAATACCACCACACCCCTGTGATGCTCATGTTGCTACAAAAAGGGCCCAAAGTTAAAGGATTTGCTGAAGACCATGATGATAGTGGAAAAGCTGACACAAAAAATCCATTCAAAAAAAAGTCCATTTCAACTGGCTACTAATCCAGGGCTTTTTCTACTTCATCACAGGGAGTGCTTTAAAAGTAACAGCTTTTTGATATTCTCAAAGTCAGCTGTTGGGGGAAGCATTAAATATTTAGAAATATGAACTGGCAAAATGAGAGCTCTGTCTGTATAATTTGGCAACCTTGTTATGTTTGTAACTAATAAGATTAAGAAATTATACAGGACTTTCTTTTTCTCTTCACAAACTTTTGAATCACTGTAGTAAGTCAGAGTATTAACAATGTACTAGATCAGTAAGACTCATTCACTGTTCCTGATTTAAAAGATTTTTCATGTTTTCCCTTTAATAAAGAATTCAAACTGCAGATATCTGTGAAGATAGTGCTATGATTTTTGTGTGGGATTTCTTTTCTTTTATTCTCTTTTAATTATTTTTTAGTTTATGAACATGCACCAACACCTCAATACCCTCATAAACTGGTCCATGATTAAAACCTATTGGATCAATGACCAGGACACAGAAACATTTGTGTCATTTACTAAAGACAATTCTAACACCTCTCCCTTTTCCCTTTGATTATTTTGAAACAAATTGGAGAAGAGAGATGTATGAAGACACTAGAAGCTAAAAATGGAAGTATGTATGTGAGAGAGAGTGTGTGTGTGTGCGTGTGTATGTGCGCGCGCGTGCGCGTGCGCACGTGAAAGGACTAAACGGAAAATATTTAAATTGAAGCAAATATATATTGTTTATATTTAAGTTCTGCAACCTCATTCAGTATACATATGCATTGTGAAAGAATCACTACAATCAAGGTAACTAACGTATCTGTTACTTCACATGTTACCGAAGTGACCCCATTTTGGACTGCTTTCTACTCCATTCTTTTCAATACTACTGACCATCATAGTTTAGCCTACTAGCTTCTTCTGACAACATATTGCTTTCACACCATTGTAAAAGTTAAAAAATCATAGGCATGAAAATCCTATATAATAAAAGCATAGTATGCAAATTGTGCCCTTGACCTGGAGTTCCACCAGGGGTGGGGCCAGCTGGGGGAAGGGAAGGAAGCCCTGGCCTGCAGCAGCAGGCCACTGGGGGAAGGGAGGGAGTACCTCCTCTGCAGCTGGCAGCCGCTAAGGACCCTACTAGTGCACGGATTTCGTGACCTAGGGCTCTAGTTCATAAAAAAAAAATTGTGGATCATTTTTGCTAATCCATGTCACCAAACTAAAACTTAGTAATTAACCAAATTTAAGCCTCTTCCAGAGGTGAAATTTTAAACCAATCAATTTAGAATTACCTGATCAGCACTGGTGAGGTAATCAGGCTGATAAGACCCTCTGCCTTCCCCTGAATGAAGGTGCCCTTGCCTAAAATAACCCAGTCTTCTAACTACGTAGTCTCACCCTCTTTCTGCCTGTAAAAACCCTCCATTTTGTACAACTCACCAAAGCACCTTTCTAGTTGCTAGATGGCATGCTGCCTAATTCCTGAATTGCTTAATACAGCCAATTAGATCTTCAAACTTACTTGGTTGAATCTTGTTCCTTAAATCCTGCCCCCAGGGCCTTGCCATTCCTTTGCACCCAGAAGACTTTTTTTTTTTATCAGTAATTAAAAATATTTTATTAAATTGCCATATACACCTAGTTACAAATAAAATAAGACAGGAAAACCTAGTAAAATCCCTCTGCCCCTCTCCCATATCCACTTTCCTTAACTCCTCTGCCCAGCACCAATCATTTTTTTAATTAAATCTTTATTGTTCATATTATTACAGTTGTTCCTCTTTTTTCCCCCAAAGCTCTCCTCCACCCAGTTCCCACCCCACCCTCTGCCCTTACCCCTCCCACTATCCTCATCCATAGGTGTACAATTTTTGTCCAGTCTCTTCCTGCACCCCCACACCTCTTTCCCCCCAAGAATTGTCAGTCCACTCCCTTTCCATGCCCCTGGTTCTATTATATTCACCAGTTTACTCTGTTCATCAGATTTTTTATTCACTTGATTTTTAGATTCACTTGTTCATAGATATGTATTTGCTGTTCATAATTTTTATCTTTACCTTTTCTTCTTCCTCTTCTTAAAGAATACCTTTCAGCATGGTTTGGTGGTGATGAACTCCTTTAGCTTTTTCTTATCTGTAAAGCGCTTTATCTGACCTTCTATTCTGAATGATAGCTTTGCTGGATAAAGTAATCTTGGTTGTAGATTCTTGCTATTCATCACTTTGAATATTTCTTGCCACTCTCTTCTGGCCTGCATAGTTTCTGTTGAGAAATCTGTTATGCCCAGATTTCAGGATCCCCAAGAAACCACATCAGGGAGTCAGCCAGTCCGATGCAAATGCATAAGAGTCTTTATTGGAGCTAGCTCGGCTCCCCCACCTTGCCGACGCAGCGACAGGAAGCAGAGAGAGAGATAACTCTGTGTGGAGACCGGTTATATAGGGGGAGTTGGAGGAAGGGGAGGAGAAAGGACTGTGCTCTGCCGATTGGCCAGGCACAAGTCTGTGTCTTGTTCCTGGGTGTGGCTAGCAGAGGCTTAGACTTCCGGGAAGAAGCTCCTTGCCAACCATGTGGCCAAGGTAAGATGGAGCACTTACCCTGGGGCAAGGTGGAGGGCGTAGCCCTTATCCTGGGGCAAGGTGGAGGGCCTAGCCCTTACCCTGGGGCAAGGTGGAGGGCCTAGCCCTCGCCCTTTCATTATCAGCTGACAGTCATATGGGTACTCCCTTGTAGGTAACTGACTGTCTTTCTCTTGCTGCTTTTAAGATTCTCTCTTTGTCTTTTGCTCTTGGCATTTTAATTATGATGTGTCTTGGTGTAGTCCTCTTTGGATTCCTTTTGTTTGGGGTTCTCTGTGCATTCTGGACTTGTAAGTCTATTTCTTTCACCAGGTAGGGGAAGTTTTCTGTCATTATTTCTTCAAATAGGTTTTCAATATCTTGCCCTCTCTCTTCTTCTGGCACCCCTATAATTCCTATGTTCGTACGCTTGAAGTTGTCCCAGAGGCTCCTTACACTATCTTCATATTTTTGGATTATTTTTTCTTTTTTCTTTTCCAGTTGGGTATTTTTTGTTTCTTCGTTTTTCAAGTCTTTGACTTGATTCTTGGGATCCTCTTGTCTGCTGTTGGGAGTCTGTATAATATTCTTTATTTCAGTCAGTGTATGCTTAATTTCTAGTTGGTCTTTTTTCATATCCTCCAGGGTCTCACTAAATTTATTGGCGGTTTCCAGAAAATTCTTGAAAAACCTTATAACCGTGGTTTTGAACTGTCAGGGCCATCCTGACAAGGTTGAGCCGGGCTGAGGCAGGGAGGTTGGAATTGAGAAAAGAAAGAAAGACAGGAAAGTGGGATCGGGAGGACTCCAGCTCTCTCGATGAACTGAAGCAACTTTATTAGCCACACAATCCTATTTATACATAAAACACTGAATAGGAGGTCTGTCAAGAGGAATGTATTCTTTGTTCCTCTTAATATCTAAGGGAGAGACACAGCAGAAGGACAAGTTCTCAGTACAGCATATCTCAGTAAATAGTTACAGACTTCTTGGTAAGCTATGAAAGGCTGTTCTTATTTTACAAAGGTTGCTCTCATTCTACTGATAATCACCATCCAAACAAGTCTGGGAAAACTGTGTGGGTAAGGGTCCCAGCCTTGCTAGCCCCTTCAGGTGCAAGGACCTTGCCAGCTTACATCTGGCCCCCAACATTGCACTCTATATCCAGTCATTTGCTTTCCTCCATTTCGGTCATTTGTGACCTGTTTCTTTGTCTCCGCATTTTTTATGCTTCCCTGTGTTGGTAGAGTGGCTTTGTGTGCTAGGTGTCCTAAAGGGCCCAGTGGCTCAGCCTCCCCAGTTACCTGAGGTGGACACTCTTGATGCACCCCCTTTTGGGCTTTGTGCAGAGTCTTCTTGTAGTCTTGTTGTAGTTAAGCCTTGATTGTTGTAGTTATCACTGGGAGGAATTGACCTCCAGGCCAATTGGCTGTGAGAATCAGCTGTGCCTGCAGTGGGAGAACTTATGTGCTGAAGACACCCTTCTGGGGCAAGACTTGCTTCAATGTGGCTTTGGTGCTCACTGAGTCTGCCCCCTGAGTGTGTCCCTTATGGATCTGAGGAGTTGTAGTCTGGATGGTCTCGCTCTGACCACTGGGTACACTGGCTGTTGGATCTAAGGAGGTGCTAATTTAGCCTCTGCCTGAGGCTACCCAGCAGGAGCTACGAAGAGAACTGCAGATTCCCCTTCCTTGTTTGGGGTTTGGAGGTGCCCAGATGAGGCCCAGCTGTGAAGCAATGCAAGCTACTGTGGGGCCTTGGGCCTTCTCTTGGAAGATCTGGGTCTTTCTGGCCCAGCTGCAATTTGTTAGGTATTTTTCAGATTGCAAAGGGCCAGGGCCTTCATATGCAAAGCCTCTGCTGCAGCCTGGGTGGGGTGGGGTCTCAGGGAATCAACAGGGTGGAGCAAGCAGCTATGGCTGCTCCTCAGCCCTGTCCTAAGGGGTCCCGAATCTCAGTGTCTAGGTAATTGCTGCAAGCACCTCTGAGGGAAAGCCACCCTCAAGTTCCGAGTTCTGCCTGCAGCCAGACAGTCCAGTTACTCTCCATATGAGTCCTGGGTCCCCAGAGACTTCGTGGAACTGGAGTTCAGAGCAGTCAGAAGCTTGTGACTCCCTCCCAATTCAAAAAGACAGCCATGTCCTCAGGTCCAGCCCCTTTCCGCGTGCACTAGAGCCTCCGTACCTCTGCACTTTACTTCCGCAGCTCCTCTGAGTCTCAGTGTGCTTTTTTCTTTCCTTCTATTTGTAGAATTTCCACTCAGCCAGCCTTCCTGTAGTTCTGGATGATGTCCGTTTTGTCTTTTAGTTGTATTTTTGAAGCTGTTGTGGGAGGCAGCAATTTCCGGTTTTTACCTATGCCGCCATCTTGGTTTCTCCCCAGAAGACTGTCTTTGTTGTATGACCCCTTTGCTCCAGGCTCTTCTCAGAGTGACCCCCAGTGTTCTAATGAGGAGATAAATAGATGCACAGAGTAAGGCTGTCCCCTCTTCCCCCTCCACCACTGCCAATCAGTTGGAACACTGCCCCTCAAACATCTATTCTTTTATTTACTGCCTCAGACTTCTTAGCTCTAAGAAAAGGGAAAGGACATTGACTCTGCTCTTTAAATTGACACACTAATCCCCATGGACCTGTGAATGTAAGTATGGAATTTGAATAAGGCAAGTTAGAGTTAGAAGGGTTGGTACTGAGCATGGCTGGGGGAAAGGCACAAGAACAGTGGAAGGGGCTTGCTTGACCTTCTAGGTGGTAGAGTTGAGAATGCAGTGACCCAACTTGTAACAAGCAAAGACCCAAATTTAACTCAGCCTTAATCTCACTAATTCAACCTCCCTCCTTCCCCAATATTTTCTAGCATAGTACATTGAAGCAGCTTGAATGGTGGTCTTCTTATCCTGTTTAGGCCATTTGAGCTAGGGATAGGGTACCACAAATGAGAACCTGCCTATCCCTTGTTGTGTGCCTGATAGAGCACTTGAGATCCCCAAAAGTGCTCTCTTGCAAATCCCATTAGACTCTCACAGGTCAGTAAGGGAGCTACTATTAGGCTCATTTGAGGACACCAATTGTGAGATATAAAGGGGAGACTTTTTCAAACATCTCTAGGCCCTGATTTTGACCAGAGTAGCTCCTGTGAGGGCAGTTTCAATTTTGGTACTTGGTTGCTTAAAACACTATTTCAACTTTTTGATGGTATTCTTAATGGCAGATCAAGATCATTCAGCATGATGATAATTAGAGAAATGGCCTCTGCAAAGGCAAGTGGGCAGTATGAAGTGCTACCATGTTTCAGGCAGGCACTGGGGAAGTGCTATAAGGAATCAAGATGAGATAAGCCCCACTTGCAGAGTCAGTTTTAATTGCAGCCTGGGATTTCAGGGAGCCAAAGCCTTCCTTCTTGGAAAACGTTTCCCAAGTCTACTCATATTCTACATTCCCTAAAGGGTGACAACCTTTTCTACTTCACAGACATAAAACTTAAAGTTTTATTCTCTTTCAAACAAACTCTCTTATGAGAACTCACCTGGACTGTAAAACAGAGCTAGGTAGAATGCTCCTTGTTTTGGGTGAAGAGAAGGTGTTTGGAATTTTCAAAATAAACTTCATCTATTTTCTACAATTTTGTGCTTGTCTCTCTCAGGCTCTAGCATATTTTCAGTTCTTGTAAATTTTATTACCTAATGAAATTTATCATCTTCTAGTCTAGAACCAAATGGTAAAATTGAGCCTAAGTATCTACATTAGCAGGGAACAGAATTTTAAGGTGGAGCTCATTTGAAGACACCAATTGAGGGCAGTGTTGCAGTTATGTTTTCCTCTCTCTTCCATGTAGACCCACAGGTGCTCCTGGTGACAGAAGTCATCGTCTCTAAAGGTCCTAGGTCCTCTCTTGCTCCTTGCTGTTCCCCTTATGTGGGCTCCATGTACACAGCCAGAACCTTTCCTGGAGGGAATTCATGAAACAGCACCACTTGAGAACAAGCTGGGAATTCAATGAGTACAGATGCAATGATCTCATGAGAGAAAGAGAAGCTACAAAAGACAGGAACTACCACCTCTTCATCTATACCTGCTGGCACAAAATCGAGCACATATGCATCAGGAACTGGAGAGATCGCTACAGAAATGTATATATATGGGCCCAATATCCCTTCAAAATAATCAAGTGTTACCGGAGGAATAACAAAAAGGGCTACAAAGAGCACAGGAGTTACAGCTACATTGAATTCCACTGTGGCATGAATGGGTTTGTTGATAGCATAGAGGACATCAGTTGTTAGAGGTCATCAGTAACCTCTATCCACACGCCCTGGTTTTAGTAGAGTGAAGAGTGTTTCCCAAGTGGTGGGCCCTGCCCACATCAATAGCCCTTGCTAATCACTACTTTGCATTTATGTGTCAATGTTTTCCAACTACTTAGCGTTATGTATCACATGGTTTCTTGATATCACAAATTTATCTATGTTGGTTCTCTGCCTGGAATAGCCTTCTGTTGTCATTTACCTGCTCTACTATTATATATATAGTAGAGGCCCGATGCACGAAATTCTTACAAGGGCCTCTGCCCCAGAAACCCTGGCTTCATTCAGAAGGTCATCCAGAAGGTTGTCTGGTTGTCTGGTCTAATTAGCATATTATGTTTTTATTATTATAGATAATAATAATAATATATATAAAAGTATATATATAATAGTAGAGCAGGTAAATGACAACAGAAAGGTATTCCAGGCAGAGAACCAACATAGGTAAAGTTATGATATCAAGAAACCATGTGATATATAACTCTATGTATATATATGTGTGTATATATATATATATACACTAATGTATATATGTATATATATGTGTGTGTGTATATATATATATATATATATACACTAATAAAAGACAAACATGCAAATTGACCATACCTTTGCTATGCCTTAAGCCACGCCCCACCAGACAATCAGAGTGACTATATGCAAATTAACTCAACCAAGATGGCGGCTGGCAGCCACAGAGCTGGAACAAGCAGGAGGCATGGTTGCCCCAATGATGGAGGAAGCCAAGCTTCCCGCTTGCTGAGGCCTGGCTCTGAGCTCCACTCAAAGCAACAAAGTTTCAATTATAGAAGGTAAATAAACCCCAGATACCTGCTTTCAGCTGGCCGTGGCCATGGAGCTGGATCGAGCAGGAGGCTTCCCTCCCACCTGCCCTGGCTGGCTCTGAGTTCCTCTCAAGGCTACGAAATTTCAATTATAGAAGGTAAATAAATGCCAGAATAAAAAAAAAAAGAAAAAAAGGAGAGGCTGGGAGCTTCTGTTGCCGGGTGCTTGACCAGCCTGAAAACGGCCCTCAGGCCCTCACCCATACTGGCCAGGCACCCCAGTGGGCATCCCCACCCTGAAGGGGGTGTGACCAGCCTGCAAACAACAATCAGCCCCTCACCCAGGCTGGCCAGGCACCCCAGCGAGACTCCCACCCTGATCCGGGACACCCTTCAGGGCAAAACAGCCAGTCCCCACCCATGCACCAGGCCTCTATCCTATATAATAAAAGGGTAATATGCAAACTGACCCTAACAGCAGAACTGGGAATGATTGGTCACTATGACACACACTGACCACCAGGGGGCTGATGCTCAATGCAGGAGCTGCCCCCTGGTGGTCAGTGCACTCCCATAGGAAAGCTCTGCTCAGCCACAAGCCAGGCTGATGGCTGCCAGTACAGCGGTGGTGGTGGGAGCCTCTCCTGCCTCCTCAGCAGCACTAAGGATGTCTGACTGCAGCTTAGGCCTGCTCCCTGCTGGCAAGAGGACATCCCGTGAGGGCTGCCGGGCTGCCAGAGGGGTTTCTGACTGCCAGTTTGGGCCTGGTCCCCCAGGGAGTGGGCCTAAGCAAGCAGGTGGACATCCTCCGAGGGGTCCCAGACTGCAAGAGGGCATAGGCCTGGCTGAGGGACCCTCCCGAGTGCACAAATTTTTGTGCAGTGGGCCTCTAGTGTGTGTGTGTGTGTGTGTGTGTGTGTGTATATATATATATATATATATATATATATATATATATATATATATATATATAGTTCAGCTCACATAGCATCTCTTTTTCACTAACCCAGGAATTTTCCTGATATTTATTTCTTATACCTACCCAAGCTGAATGATCCTCCCTTCACAATAAATTATATCATTCCAATGTGTGTGACATTTATATATGTTATATGTGCAGAGTATGTGTGGTGATTGGTATAAGTATTAGATAGAGATTATACTTGACAACAGAAAGGTATTCCAGGCAGAGAACCAACATAGGTAAAGTTATGATATCAAGAACTCATGAAACAGCACAGATGTTCAGATTTATGCTCTGTGTAGTTTAAGGTATGATATGTGTGTAATGTGCTTATGCATATGATGAGAATGTAAATGTTTATGTACTAGTTGGGGAAAAGTTGTGACCCAGGCATTGGTTGTGTTGACATGCTGAATCTCACTCTGATTGGGAATGTGGGGATGGGCAGAGCTGATTTAGTATAACATGTACTATGGTCCTAGCTCATAGTGTGTGCTCTGTCTACATTGGTCTTCTTCCTTTCCCATCTTTTGGCTTGGTACTTTCTTTTTCACTTAGATGAAATCAACATCACAAGTGCCCATCAATATCTCTTCTCCCTGCCTTCAGAAGATAGAGATTTCTAATATAAAAACACAGGCTGTCATCGGTATGAAACCTATAAATTCCCAAGATTATAAACAACCTTTCCCATCAGCTAAGGAATGACGGAGATTCCTACTGGACTCATTTATTAAGAATATCACTAAGGCCCGGCTGCTGTTGTTCGGTGGTTGGTTGTGGACCCATGAACCATGAGCTCACTGTTCGATTACCGCTCACATGCCAGCGTTTCAGGTTTGATTCCCAGTAGATGCCTGCATGAGGCAGCCAATCAATGATTCTCTATCATTACTGATGTTTCTATTTCTCTTCCTTTCCCTTCTTCTCTGTCTAAAATCAATAAAAACATATTTTAAAAAAATATTTCTAAGGGGTGAAATGCAATTTAGCTGGGATAAGGCAGTACTTTCCTGAGGAATAATACACTCTGCAGAAGATATTAGCACAACTGAGTTTATCTGATAATAGTCATTTTCACTTAGCAGAGAAATAGTGTGGGGTTGGCAACTCTTCTCAGTAATGAGGCTCCAGACTTAAATTTTGTTGTAAGGAAGAGGAAGTAAATTGGGGGGTGAAATGTTGAGGACACAGTAAGTATAGTCCACTAGAATTCTGTTTGCTACGTGAGGGAGAGAGATACAGAGTAAGAGAAATATTCGCTTCATATAACTTTGCCTAAGGCAGGTATGGGGAGAAGACATACCAAACATTAAACATAGTACCTTGTGTTCTTTAGCCTCCTGTATTACGGAATGATTCCAGCCTTGAAACAATTACAGAAAGGGTCATGGTATTAACATTTCAACTAGGTGACTGCACACCTGCCTATAACTCAGATCTCAATGAATAATCAATAAATGTAGCTTGGTCATCATGTTTCAAGGGCAGCTCCTCAGCTTTGCAGTTTTTCAGTGCACCTGGGGATGAGCAGACACCTGGGAGATGATGACCTATACCAACCAAATTTACAAGAGATTAGTGTTAACCCAGTAGTTCTTCCTCAATGATCAATTCACATATGGAGAATACTGATTGTTTTTTCTCATTTGATAAATGTTGTTTCAAAATGTTCCGGCATATTTTGAGGTGACATATTCTGGTCTCCTATAGGGGAGTTTCACAAATACCTCTTTTAAAAAACTCTTTAGAAGATGCTTTTATGAAAGGGTGAAAAGATGTTGGTTCAAAACAGGAAGAGAATGTATTTAAGTGTATTGAATATAAATAGCATGTGTTGTGTTGTTGTTTCTTGAATATTCTCATATCCACTTACCCCCATTTGGATAGCTGCATATTCACTTCCTTAGGGAATTATCCTTTCCCTTTCCATGTGCAGTTTGGTGAGGCTGTCCATCCAGATTTCCAATGTCCTCTACAGAGCCAAGTGAGGATCATGAGAGCCAAGCGAAGCTAACTGGACACTCTTGTAGAAGGCTAGAATATACCACCCTAACGTATGCCCCTTTGGCTTAAGAATTATTCTGAGAAACAGCAGACAAAGGAGAAGTTCTGAAAGCAGAGTATAAGTTACTCATTTGTGAATAAAAAAAGAGGGTCTATGGAGAGTAAACTCCTATGGTGATCTGATCATAAATTCCTAATTCAGCAGGTCATGGTGGGTAGTCAGCCCCAGGCATTAATTGTTCAGTAAAAAGTCACTTATGTAAGCCCTGTCCATTTTTGTGTGTGTCTGTGTGTGTGCATGTACCTTTGGAATAAGCAGAAACCACCCTCAAGAAGGCACAAAATCTTGTCAACTGTAGTGTAATCCAATCATCACCATGTTTTCTCCCAGCTCTTCCTTATTTTCCTTTCTTAATTGCAAATGCATAAAGGAAGCTGTTATTCTCCAGATGTTTGAGTTCTTGCTTCCCAGCATATATTGTCAATTTGGCTTGAATAAAATAAAAATTCTCCACAGGTTTGGATGTTTACTATGTAGACACTTTTGCAGGGTAATTTAGTATATATATATATATATATATATATATATATATATATATATATATATATGTTTTCCCCTCGGTACCAAGAAGAAAAAGATGACTCTAAGTCACAAGAAACTCGTATTAATGGAGAATGCAAAGAGTTACATATGCATGAAAAAACCTTATCTTAGTTTACTGTGCTGTTCCTTGTCACTGATGCTATTCCAGACCTATACTAGATATCAGCCCTTCCCTCAATCACTGACTAATTGTGGACATCTCTACATCCCACCTAAGCATGAAGAAGCTACATAAGAATGAAATCAGCCTTCATCATCCCCAGTTTACAGAAACGCCAGCTAACCGGCGGGGAGCGGGGGGGCGGTGAGGGGAGGAAATGCTGGGATGTTAGGCATATTTTCTACTTTTCCATTGGGCTCAGCACTTTTCCATTATTCTCCATTTGGGGCTCTCACCCTGCCCCTGCAGTTTTGCAAGATATGACTAATTATCCTCATTTCAGATTTTGCAAGATATGACTAATGTCTTCCAGTTTCCAGTAAACCACCTACACTCAGCTTCCTGCCAGCAACCAACCAAAAGGTTGCTCGGACCTGCACAGGAGATATAAATATCCCACACTCCCTACTCTTGCTTGCTGACACTGACACATTGGTCTCAGCCTGCTGTGAAAGAATACAATAAAATTTCTTAAACTCTCTGGGCCTGGCTTCAGTCAACGCAAACCTAATAGTCACCTGTCCATAACTTGCCTCTCCCACACTCTTCTTCCTTTATTTCACCTGGTAGCTGAAGATGGTATTTAACTCCAAGTTTTAACCACATCTTTGAGTTTTTCTCGTGTACTAGTATGTATGATATATCCATGCTAATAACTTGTTTGTTTTTTTCTTGTTAACCTGTATTTTGTTACAGAGGCTTTAGCTGAGAACCTAGAAGGACAATAGACAAAGGTTTTTTTCTCCCCTATCTTGTCCTCAGAGTCTGAATTTCAAGTAGTGATGCAAGGTTAAAAAAACAATTTGAGGTGGATCTATGCCCATTAAGCCCTGATCTCCAGCTTACCTAAGCTTATTGGGTTCCAGCTATTTCCAAAGACCAATTCTTCTGCTATATTTTTTTCATATTGTAATTTCTCCCACATTCTTCCAATAAATCCTCACTATACTCTCACCACCATTTACACTTTTTCCCCCTTAAGTCACCTCAAATTGCTTTGTTTGCTTGCAACCAAAACACTAATGAATAAAATTAATTTGCAACATTTATGATCTTCATGATCACCAGCATGATTATGCCATCCAAATTTTGGAATTTTTCATGTATACTAGATGCATATCCTACAAGAAATATCAACTTTCTTTAGTACAGCATATAATCTCTTCCATAATCGGTCTGCTCACCTCTATGGTCTCATCTCCTATCATTCACTTCACTTTTCTTTTAACAGCAGTCGTACCTAGCCACTTACAGATCTAGGAATATACCATACACACATTTCAGCCACTGAAACTCTTTTCTTACTTGTTGCTACTGTCCTATGTTTATATCTCAATTTAGTACCATGACCATTGAGAAGCCTGTAAGCTCCAATTCATGGTGATCCCTCCCATCTTTTGAAAAACAAAATTCAATGGAGTAAATTTGAAGACCTATTTGGTTTTATTAAGCAATTCATAAATCTGGCAGCATCACATCTAGCAACTAGAAGGGTGCTCTGAGGGTTTGTAAAAAATAGAAGGTTTTATAGGAAGCAGGATGGGGCAACAAAGCTAGTAACGAAAAAAAAGAAAGGATTATTTGGGGCCTGGAACAACTTTTCTTTGGGGGAAGGAAAGGGGAAAGGATTTATTATGTAGACTAGAGGCCCGGTGCACGAATTCATGCACCAGTGGGGCCCCTTGGCCTGGCCTGAGGGGGTCAGACCAAAACTGGCTCTCAAACATCCCCTGAGGGGTCCTGATTGGGAAAGGGTACAGGACAGGCTAAGGGACCCCACCCGTGAACAATCGGGGCCATGGAGGGACCGAGGGAGGGCTCCAGGGCATGTCCAGCTCATCTCGCCCAGTCCTGATCCACTGGACCCAAGCAGCAAGCTAACCTACCAGTTGGATAATCTTCCCCGTGGTGGTCAGTGCATGTCATAGCAACTGGTCAAATGATCAAAAGAAAGGTCGGACACTTAGCTTATTAGGCTTTTATTATATAGAATTGTCTCTTCCTTCTATGGGAGATGGAGAGAGCCTACTAGACAGATTACTTTACTGGGTTTCATCAGAAAATTCCATACTGGTTGATTAAGATTATGCTTATGGGACAAGTTGAAATTGCAATTAGATCAGGTATTAAACCTATATTTGGTATTGTTTAAAAAAAAAAAAAGAAATACTCCATAGGCCTAAAATGGCATCATTTGTGCTAAAAGCCTATGATATAAAACTCAAATTCTTCCAACAAATTGTAAAGGGAAATAAAGTTCTCTTTGACTGCCTTAGGATTTCTGGATGGTTCTAAAAATTAAACTGACAAAGATCAATAGGGAAAAAATGAACAAATTTTATTAAATTTTTACATGTAGATGGGAAACTTCATGAGAGAATAAAGGCCCAAAGAAGACCAGAGCAGGAACCTTATTTACCTTTTAGGAAAAAAATAAATAAATTTGTGAAAATTTGACAAAACAAAGGGGTTTGGTTCATAGGTAGTAAATGGTAAAGATAAGGGTTAGTTTTGCAATCTGGGCTGATTAAGAGTTTATCTTTAGTAAAAGAATTTATTTCCTGCCTTTAGGCTGAAAAGGGATGTTTTATGGCATTTACTGATTCTTAATTGCCTTTAGCAAAAAATAATGTTTATATTAAAGAGCCATATTTTGGGGTGACATATTCTGGTTTCCTTCAGGATAAATGTAAAATATCTCTCCATTTATTTTCACCTGTTTTGATTTCTTCTATTAGAGTTTTATAGCTTTCCTCATAGTGATCTTGTATATATTCTATAAGATTTATACCTAAGTACTTCATTTTTATTTAGTGCTAACGTAAATATTTGTGGGTTTTTTAAAATTCAAATTCCATTTGTTTATTGTTGATATATAAGAAAGAAATTGATTTTTGTATATTAACCTTGTTATAAACAGACAACATTTTTTATCTTGTAGATAATCAAAGTCACTAAAAGCATTATGATCCTTAGCCAGTTTTGCTCAATGGATAAAGCATTAGCCTGAGGACAGAAGGGTCCGAAGGTGCGTGGGGGCAACCAATTGACATGTCCCTCTCACGTCAATAGTTCTCTCTCTCTCTCTCTCTCTCTCTCTCTCTCTCTCTTTCCCTCTCCCTTCCACTCTCTCTAAAAATAAATGAAAAAATATCCTTCAGTTAGGATTAACAACAACAATAAAAAAGTATTAGGCAAGAGTATTCCACTATTATTTTATGCTGAAGGGACTAACCTGCAAGTAATATGTAGAATGGGTTGTGTGGATGAAAGGGGCCACATATTAATCTGACAAGCTAAAGGGAAGGACTGCATGGCAGTCTTGCAAACTCTAAGACCTAATGTAACCACAAGGACAGTCTGAAATAAAACTTTAACTGAAAGCAGTTATAGTGGGTAGACACTAGCTAGGCCGGTATCTTCCCTGACAAGGTCAACCTTTACCTTAACTGAACCTATCTGTCTATTTGCATCTATAATAACACATCATTGAAATGTAAGAGTAACTTGTAACTTCCCTTTTTTCTGGACCCCTCAGGGCACAACGAAATGCCCTAGGTACCAGGACAGATACAGTTGCAGAATTTTTCAGGCGACCTAAAAACACACAACAGGTATTCAGAAGGTTCAGCTAAAACCCTTTATTTGCAGATATACTAGTATGATGACTCAGGGGAGTCTGTTTCCAAAGCCTAAGTGATGAATATGGAAGAAGCGTTCCCTTTATACCCTTAGTTTCTTTGTCCCCCAAATATGGATCAGGCTTCTGGACTTTTCACAGGCTTTGCAGTCCCCTGTGAGTTCAGATGGGGGGAGTGAGATTACACTCAGAGGCTTGACCTGTCTGGTACCAGCACTGCTGGGGCTTGTATATTGTTCATGGTTTATAGCCTCTGTAAAATGGGAGTAATCCGGGAAACAGGTTCTGCAAGGCAGGACAGGCATCACAGATAAGAGTGGAGTTGATTATTGGCTAGCAAGAGTATGTGTCAGGCCCTAGCCGGTTTGGCTCAATGGATGGAGCGTTGGCCTGCAGACTGAAAGGTCCCAGGTTCGATTCTGGTCAAGGGCATGTACCTGGGTTCTGGGCAAATCCCCAGTGAGAAGTGTGCAGGAGGCAGCTGATCAATGTTTCTAACTCTCTATCCCTGTCCATTCCTCTCTGTAAAAAATCAATAAAGTATATTTAAAAGAAAAAAAAAGACTATGTGTGAGAATGCAGGTTACTGGCACAGGTTCAAGGTGCTAGCCCACTCACAAAATGTTTTATTTTCCCTTTCATTCCCCACCACCCTTGTGATCCTCAAACTGATATTCAGCCTTGGAGATTCACTAGAAGACTCAAAGATAGGGAGTGGGGTGTTCAGCAGCTCAAGTCTTTTTCATCTTCATCACCCAAGGGATTGTAATGGCAGCCCAGAGATCTGGTCTGGAGTAACTTCTGGGGCTTCAGGGCTTACTGCTTCTATCTCTATTAGCTGTTCTAATCCTGTTGGCTTTCTTAGAGGAAGGGAGGGAGACTCTACACAAGTTTCTTCATTTCTGGCTTCAGAGCAGTTGGAGTGGTGAGAAGCACACCTCAGGGTCCCATCTATTTCTCCTCCAGTGGCCCATTGTCCTTGCTCTGCTCATGTCTGTCTAACTGCCTAACACATCCCCTCAAGGATCTTGGCTCTGAATCCTTTCAGGGAAAGTGGGCATCGGTGGGATCCTCTTAACTGCTTCAATGCTGAGGAGGGACAAAGTTTTCTCTCAGAGCCAAGACATCCTTGCTCTCTGTCAGAGGGATGATGAGGCCTGGGCACAGAAGGAGGTGGGCTTGTGACCCGGTGGAGACAAACTGTATTATAAAATTTAGTATTATTGAGCAATTACAACAGCAAGAATTACAACATATGGTCTGGTGGAAGGGAAAAGGAAACATTTCAGTTCTAATAATTTCCTATTGAAATAGAATTCTTCTCCTTAAAATCACCCTTATTTTTATGAAAGAGCCAAATTAAGACCAATTTATCTATTGCATTAAGTCTAGTTTCAATTTGGCTGATTGTTTGCATAAACACAACAAGAATGGTAACTGACAGCCTTTGCTGGAATTTCATGATTGAGTCTCAGTGTGCCCCTTAGGGAAGAGAAGCCAAGCCATCCAGCTGCCATCAGGCTTGCCTGCAATATCAGCTGGGTTAGGTGAATTCCTCACCAAGATCTGTACCTGCAGCAACTCCACCCAGCTTATGCACTAGGCTTCAGGGCCCATCTCAGCAGCCCTCCGACTATTCATGGCCTAGAGGGTGTGGGGCTTCGGCAGGGACACAGAGGCGCCCTCGCTGCACCCCTTCCACTCTGAACAATTGCCAGCAATGGCAGGGTATGGGCCTGATGCTCCAGCGCCATACATTGTCAGGGCTACCAAGCAAGATACCAGGCTTTCTCCATGGCACTCTATTGACTTCAAGTCTTCAGAGTCCAGATATGACTCTTTAAAACATGACACTCCAGTCGAAGTTTTCAGTCAATAAAACCACCATTGGTAACCCATCTTATTGAATTTATGCAAAGAAATGCATTGCCATGATTCATTCATTAAGAATTGCCAAATTTCGGAGAGATCACATAGGGAGAAAAAGACACTAACTTGCTTTAAGATCTTCTGATTTTCCCTGCCAGTTCTTTCTATGGACTCTTCAGAAGATGTAATATTTTTCCAAATGCACTATAACAAAACAGTAACTGTCTCCAAATGACAAGAAGAAATTTAAAATGACATGGTTATGGATTTCATTATAATGCAGATGACAGAGAATGTTGTCCTTCCTATAAAACCCAACATTCTATCCTATCTAATAAAAAAGAAACATGGTAATTAGCGTACGACCGCTACCCTTCCCATTGGCTAATCAGAGCGATATGCAAATTGACTGCCAGCCAAGATGGCGGCCGGCAGCCAAGCAGCTGGAAGCGAACATGAGGCTTGCTTGCTTCAGTGAAGGAGGACTCCAACGTTCCCCACCTGCCGCTGCCGGCCTCTGAGTTGGCAGTTTGAAACATTGTAACAAATATAGAAGCTGAACAAAACCCCAGAAACCAGCTTTCAGGCGGCCGGAATCTCAGAGCTGGAGATGATACAGTGTTTTGATTATAGAACCTACACAAACCAGATACCTGCTTTCAGCAGCAGAGGCCTTGACCCAGAATAAAAAAACAAAAAAGAAAAAAAGGAGCGGTTGGGTACTTCAGTCACCCACCAGCCTGAAAACAGCTCTCAGCCCCTCACCCAGACTGGCCAGGCACCCCAGTGGGGACCCCCACCCTGAAGGGTGTGTGACCAGCTGCAAACAGCTATCATCCCCTCATCCAGGCTGGCCAGGCACCACAGTGGGGACCCCGACCCTGATCCAGGACACCCTTCAGGGCAAACCAGCCAGCCCTCACCTGTGCACCAGGCCTCTATCCTATATAGTAAAAAGGTAGTATGCCTCCTAGCACCAGGATCAGCATGACAGGGGTGGGGCCACAACCTCCCTATCCACCCTGCTCTGTTTGTGACAGAGGAAGGCACCCCAACCCCCTGATCAGCCCTGCTCTGTGCCTGATAGGGGGGAGCTCCCCAATCCCCTGATCGTCCTGCGGCTCTGTGTGTGACAGGGTGCGGTGCCCCAACTCCCCCCACCCCCGCACAGGCCCTGCTCTGTGTGTGACGGGGTAGAGCCATAACCTCCCAATTGGCCCTGCCCTGAGTGTGAGAGTGGCAGCGCCCCAACCCCCTGATCGGCCCTGCTCTGTGCGTGACAGGGGGCAGCGCCCCAACCCCCTGATTGGCCCTGCTCTGTGGGTGATAGAAGGGAGCTCCCCAACCCCCTGATCGGCCCTGCTCTGTGTGTGACAGGGTACGGAGCCCCAACCCCCCTGATGGGCCCTGCTCTGTGCGTGACAGGGGATGGCACTGCAACCTCTCCTTTGACCCTGCCTTGAATGTGACTGGGGGCGGTGCCCCAACCCCCCAATCGGTCCTACCCTGCACGTGACTGAGGGTGGCATCGCAACCTCCCAATCCGCCCTACTCTGTGCATGACAGGGGGCGGCGACACAACTCCCCAATTGGCCCTTCTCTGAGCCCAACCAGGGGCTGCACCTAGGGATTGGGCCTGCCCTCTACCACCCGGGAGCAGGCCTAAGCCAGCAGGTCATTATCTCCCGAGGGGTCCCAGACTGTGAGAGGGCACAGGCCTGGCTGAGGGACCCTCCTCCCCCCCGAGTGCACAAATTTTTGTGCACCTTGCTTCTAGTCTACACTAATAAAAGAGAAAGATGCAAATTAACCATCACTTCACCACTCTGCTACACCCATAAGCCACGCCCACCATCCAATCAGGAGCAAGTATGCAAATTAACCCAACTAAGATGGTGGCAGCCATGGAGCTGGAGTAAGCAGGAGGCTTGGGTTGCCTCCGGTGATGGAATAAACCAATCTTCCTGCCTGCCCTGGCCGGACCTGGGCTCCACTCAAGACTACAAAGTTTCAATTATAGAAGATAAATAAATCCCAGATACCTGCTTCCAGCCTGAAAAATAAAAAATAAAAAAAGGAGAGGCTGGAAGCTTGGGTTGCAGGGGGGGGGGGCAGGGCGTAGCCAGCCTGAAAACGGCCCTCAGCCCTTCACCGAGGCTGGCCAGGCACACCAGCGTGGCCCCCCACGCTGATCTGGGACACCCTTCAGGGCAAACTAGCCAGACCCCACCTGTGCACCAGGACTCTATCCTATATAATAAAAGTGTAATATGCAAATTGACCCTAAGAGCAAAACAACTGGGAATGACTGTTCACTATGACACACACTGACCACCAGGGGACAGATGCTCAATGCAGGAGCTGCTCCCTGATGGTCAGTGTGCTCCCATTGGGGGAGCTCTGCTCAGCCACAAGAAAGGCTAATGGCTGCCAACACAGTGGTGGTGGCGGGAGCCACTCCCACCTCCTCAGCAGCTCTAAGGATGTTTGACTTCAGCTTAGGCCTGCTCCCCGCTGGCAAGTGGACATACCCCAAGATCTCCCAGGCTGCCAGAAGGATGTATGACTACCAGTTTAGGCCTGATCCCCTGGGGAGCAGGACTAAGCAGGTGGAAATCCCCCGAGGGGCCCCAGACTGTGAGAAGGCATAGGCTGGGCTGAGGAACCCCCCTGAGTGCACAAATTTTTGTGAACTGGGTCTCTAGTAATATTATAACTAACTACCATTAGTTATAACAGTATCTGACAAAGGTTCCCATGTACCTTCAGCATAAAATTTTCCTTCATGAGAGAGAAACCAAACATTTGAGGCATTTCAGAGCCTATTGATGATTTAAAGACAATTCTAGGTCAAGGGAAATTTCCTTAAAATTCAAGCCCTTGAAAGATTGTCAAAGTTGATTTTACCAAAAGATTATATATCAAAGTGTATTAGACCCAAACATAGGCTAGCAAACCTCAATTCCCATGATTAAGAGATGGTCCTTTTTATTTACTTATTAAATACCTGATTAATATAATCATTTTACTAGAAAACAAAATTAACCAAAATAAGGCTTATTTTCTAACCTCATTTGTCCTTGGGTGTGGACAGCAAATGACACTAATTGGTTTTCAACTATCAGTCTCTCTGTGTACATTGACATAAGCTATTTACCCACTGTTTAGGGAGGCAAAATGCAAATGGTTTACTCTTAAGTGTCCTTGGTTTAGGGAAGATAGGATTTTCTAGATGGCTGTAAACTGCTGCTTTACTATCTCAGTTTCCCTGTTCTGCTTGTTTTGGTTTACTGTCCTGTGTCATTTATTCAATTTTCTTTTACCATTTCTTCCTACAAACTTTCTATAACTTTCTCTGACATTCTTACAACTTTCAGAAACATTTTTACAACTTTCAGAAATAACCAGCTTCACAAACCACCTTCTTTCTTCTTCAAAATGCATTTCCATGCCCTATGTTTTCTCTATTGCACCAAAGCCATACTTTCCTTCCAATTAGTTAGAATTCTTAACCTTAATTTTTAGGTGACATGTAAGTAATTAACATCCCTCAGATTGGCAATACATTTATGTTTTAAGAGAGATTTCAAATAAAATACAAGACATTCATTAATAGATTCAACTTCATCCTCGAGATTCTCTAGAGGAGGCAAACTCAGATTAATTAATGTTTCAGTACCCTGTTATTTCAAAATATTTAGATGTTTATCATTTAACCCAGCAACGCTCTAAAGCCTTTAAGTTATCAAAGACTTTGGAAAAGTATGTATAGGCCTAGGAGGCTGGAGAAAAGGGCAGGGGGAGAAGGGAGCAGGACCCACAGCCTGTTCCCAGACCTCAAGCTGCTTGGATTCAAAACTGCCACATTTTCCCTTAGAGATAACATGCTGAGATTTGGGCTATACTGCTGTGGCTTCTGTTTCTGGCCCTCTGGGCCAGCCCTTCCCTGAGCCACTTGTTCTATAGTTGTGAACATTATGTTAGCTTTCTGTTTCTGCCTTTCTTATCTTTAAGTACATAGACTTTCTGAGCCTTTATGACAGCTCTTCTGGACTTCTATCCCCTTCTCGCCCCAGTGCCCCAACTTTGTAGTTTTCTTGAGATGTCAGGCCAACTATTGGTGACAAAATGTAATTTTTAATTTTTCTTGGCATAACAGGTCCTGGTTGTCTGGTCCAGAGTACTTTCTTATTTAATTTTTTAGTCTTGGAACATTTGGAAGGCCCTTTTTCTTTGCATTGCTGAATATTGAAGGCTTTATTTAGGTTCTGAGACCAGGGAACTTCTTCCCTAATCCCTTGAATTATTAGCTCCCTGGGAGATATCTCATGTGTCCCCTATGGGCCTTATTGTTAAGGTACCACTGGGGCTCACAGGTTTGGAAATTTTACACCTGCTGGAAGCACACCAGGGCCAGCCAGGTGCTCCCTTTCCCAGATAGCCATAGCCAACCTTCAAATCATTCCCCCTTCTTTTCCTGAGAATAGTATTTCCAAGAGAGACATTAACTCAGTCTACATATACACTGTAGGCCCAAAATTGGGTCTAGCTGGTCAGCTAAGCCACATGGGTCTCCCAGAAGAGGTTTTAACTTTTTCTTTTTCCCCCCACTGCTCCAACTCCTTTCATCGCATCCTGGAAAAGCTGGTTTGGGGTGGCACAGAGGCCTCAGAGCCAGTTGGATGAGGGGGAGGCTGGGATTGTAAATTGCCATCTTGGCTGTTCCCTCAGATTGTCCCCTGGTCGCATAGGGAGGGGGAGGGAGGACAAGGGATCTCATTTCTCTGTCTGCCCTTGTTCTCTTTAGGCTTCTCTAGTTTTACACGGGGAAGGATGACTGGTCCCTTCCTCCAACAGAGAGCATAGTCATTCTCCTCTTGAGTGACTGCACTTGTATTATTAGCAAATTTATCAATTATTCCTGAAAACCTTTATCATAAATCCTTCCTTTTAGTTACATCTATTTATTATATCTTAGCAACTTTGAGATTTTTAAAGCCAATTATTACCAATTTTGTAACAGGGATAACTCAATGTGAAAGTACCATTTTATTTTATTTTCCTTTATAAAAACAGGAGTGCCCCTGCTTCACAGCTGGAGGGTACTTCTTCAGATCTGTTCCTCCCAGTGTTATGGGGGAGAACATAACATTGGGGACTAGTTACAGTTATGGGAAATATAACTATGCTGTTAACCATGATTGCCCTTTCTGTTCAAATAAAGGACGTACTATTCTTGCTGGGAGTCATATGTTCCCAGACATGGTGTGCTGGGCTGCATATCTGGCGCTTTGGCCAGGTGAGGCATGCCATGCTCTCTGGTTCTAGAACACATAGATAGGGATGTGCTGACGCTTCCGCCAGGCGGGGCACACCGTGCTCTCTGTTCCTAGGACACGTAGATAGGAAGGTGGTCACTGTACTGATGCTGTACTGTGTCGGGAACAAATTGTGTAAACAAAGCTTTGTAACTAACTGTGGTTTTTGCAAATAAACATGCTGTAACTCCTGCAGTCGGCACTGCAGTTCAGCCTTTGCTTCAGCAGGGTGATGTAACTGTAGTCGCTGGCCAGCTTAATAGAGGTTCTTAAATCTTGATCTGAGTCCCTGGTGGTCGTCTACGTGGGTCGCCCGGTAACACTAGGAGTCACCCCTGGAATGCAGTCCATCCTCATTCAAGAACTGCCCATTATCATTAAAACATCAACTTTGTTGCCCAACCCCACCTGCATGGCTCACTTCCCTATGTAATTGTTGTCTCTATATTCATAAACCAGGGAAGAGCAAACTAAAGTCCCTAAAAGATAGAAAGCTAAAAGTACATTATAGACATACAGACAGAAATCTCACTAGGTAAGAGTTTCTGATGGCCAACATTCTGAGAGGAGAGCAGGCAGGGTCCCCAAGATATAAAGTTCTTGGCAGCTGTTAGTACTTTCCTCCAGTCTCTGTCACAGCCTCACCACACCTAATTGGGTTTCCCCAAAGCAGGTCTTGTCCCATCTTTAAACAACAAAGAGACACAAAACATCAACAAACACTCTTATGAAGGTGTGCGCAACACACTAAACGTTTACACCACAGAGCAATGTCTTCTGTCCCTGGTTCAGGAACTGCCCCTCCCCAGGATGTCAGCATTCTCCCCAATGGACTATTTAGGGAGAATGTATTTCCCAGGCCTGGAATTTCTGTTTCCTCTCCTTGGTCATAAGCTGGGGGCCACTGATATCACAAAGAGGCATCTGCATTGCAGGCAGTGGTCTGGGCCCTTCTTAAAATTCTTTAGCATACATTTTAAGACAGCGGGTTTAGAGGAACTACTTCCCGCATTTGAAGTTAAACGGTGTAATCCCTCCCAGTTAACAGAGACACAGGGCAACCACAAGGTAACTTTCACTTCACGCAGACTCTCACACTCACATTCACACACCAGTCAGCCCGAGGTTTGGCTTCCACCCACGGAAAGTCCCCGTAGTGAGGCAAAGTCCCTGCATGGGCAGTGATCAGCTGCCTCTTCTGCCCCTAAAGGCAGGCCTGAACTGGGACTGGGTCCTCGGGGAAACTTACTGATCAGACATCTGTTCCCGGAAAGGCTTTCCTGTCTTCCTTGGAGTCCACTTGAGCCCGGGGGCTGGAGGTGTGGGACCCAGTCAACCACTGGTGGCGCCTTTGCCTTCATGGCAGGGGCTCAGTCGAGAGGGCCCACCCACCTGCTCTCACGCAGTGGTTCCTCAAAGGGGCAACTCAGCTGCATGTTTCTTGGTCAGGAAACCAAATTATGTTGCAGAATTTACCAGGCGACTGGAAAATAAACAACAGGTACTAGGAAGATTCAGGAAAAACCCTTCATTTTCAGATGTACCAGTATAGTGACTCAGGGGAGTCAGTTTCCAAAGCCTGAGTGATGAATATGGACGAAGCTTTCCCTTCATACCCTTAGTTTCTTTGTCCCCCAAATATGGATCAGGCTTCTGGACTTTTCACAGGCTTTGCAGCCTTCCATGAGTTTGGATGGGGGAAGTGAGATTACACTCAGAGGTTTGGCCTGTCTGGCATCAGAGCTGCCAACCCCCTTGGAGGTTTTTATATGGTCCATGGATTATGGCCTCTTTAAAATGGGAGTATTCTGGGAAACAGTTTCTGCAAGGCAGGACAGGAATCACAGATAAGAGTGGAGTTGATTATTGGCTAGCAAGAGTATGTGTGAGAGTACAGGTTACTGGCACAGGTTCAGGTGATATCCCACTCACAAAATGTTTTATTTTCCCTTTCATTCCCCACCACCCTTGTGATCCTCAAACTGATATTCAGCCTTGGAGATTCACTAGAAGACTCAAAGATAGGGAGTGGGGTGTTCAGCAGCTCAAGTCTTTTTCATCTTCATCACCCAAGGGATTGTAGTGGCAGCCCAGAGATCTGGTCTGGAGTAACTTCTGGGGCTTCAGGGCTTACTGCTTCTATCTCTATTAGCTGTTCTAATCCTGTTGGCTTTCTTAGAGGAAGGGAGGGAGACTCTACACAGGTTTCTTCATTTCTGGCTTCAGAGCAGTTCGAATGGTGAGAAGCACGTCTCAGGGTCCCATCTATTTCTCCTCCAGTGGCCCATTGTCCTTGCTCTGCTCATGTCTGTCTAACTGCCTAACACATCCCCTCAAGGATCTTGGCTCTGAATCCTTTCAGGGAAAGTGGGCATCGGTGGGATCCTCTTAACTGCTTCAATGATGAGGAGGGACAAAAATTTCTCTCAGAGCAGAGAGATCCTTGCTCTCTGTCAGAGGGATGATGAGGCCTGGGCACAGAAGGAGGTGGGCTTGTGACCCGGTGGAGACAAACTGTATTATAAAATTTAGTATTATTGAGCAATTACAACAGCAAGAATTACAACATATGGTCTGGTGGAAGGAAAAAGGAAACATTTCAGTTCTAATAATTTCCTATTGAAATAGAATTCTTCTCCTTAAAATCACCCTTATTTTTATGAAAGAGCCAAATTAAGACCAATTTATCTATTGCATTAAGTCTAGTTTCAATTTGGCCTGATGGTTTGCATAAACACAACAAGAATGGTAACTGACAGCCTTTGCTGGAATTTCATGATTGAGTCTCAGTGTGCCCCTTAGGGAACAGAAGCCAAGCCATCCAGCTGCCATCAGGCCTGCCTGCAATATCTGCTGGGTTAGGTGAATTCCTCACCAAGATCTGTACCTGCAGCCACTCCACCCAGCTCGTGCCCTAGGCTTCAGGGCCCATCTCAGCAGCCCTCCGACTAGTCATGGCCTAGAGGGTGTGGGGCTTTGGCAGGGACACCGATGTGCCCTCGTTGCTCCCCTTCCACTCTGACCAACTGCCAGCAATGGCAGGGTATGGGCCTGATGCTCCAGCGCCATACATTGTCAGGGCTACCAAGCAAGATACCAGGCTTTCTCCATGGCACCCTTATTGGCTTTAAGTCTTCAGAGTCCAGATATGACTCTTTAAAACATGACACTCCAGTCAAAGTTTGCAGTCAATAAAACCACCATTGGTAACCCATCTTATTGAATTTATGCAAAGAAATGCATTGCCATGATTCATTCATTAAGAATTGCCAAATTTTGGAGAGATCACATAGGGAGAAAAAGACACTAACTTGCTTTAAGATCTTCTGATTTTCCCTGCCAGTTCTTTCTATGGACTCTTCAGAAGATGTAATATTTTTCCAAATGCACTATAACAAAACAGTAACTGTCTCCAAATGACAAGAAGAAATTTAAAATGACATGGTTATGGATTTCATTATAATGCAGATGACATAGAATGTTGTCCTTTCTATAAAACCCAACATTCTATCTACACTAATAAAAGAGAAAGATGAAAATTAACCATCATTCCGCCACTCCGCTACACCCACAAGCCATGCCCACCAGCCAATCAGGAGCAAGTATGCAAATTAACCCAACTAAGATGGTGGCAGGCATGGAGCTGGAGCAAGCAGGAGGCTTGGGTTGCCCCTGGCGAGGGAGGAAGCCAAGCCTCCTGCCTTCCCTGGCCGGACCTGGGCTCCCCTCAAGGTTACAAAATTTCAATTATAGAAGATAAATAAATCCCAGATAGCTGCTTCCAGCCGGAAGAAAAAAAAAGAAAAAAAGGAGAGGCTGGGAGCTTTGGTCACCGGGGGGCGTGGCCAGTCTGAAAACAGCCATCAGCCCCTTACCCAGGCTGGCCAGGCACCCCAGCGGGACCCCTCAAGCTGATCCGGGACACCCTTCAGGGCAAACCAGCTGGGCACCACCCATGCACCAGGCCTCTATCCTATATAATAAAAGGGTAATATACAAAAGGACCCTAACAGCAGAACGACTGGGAATGACTGGTCACTATGACACACACTGACCATCAGGTGGCAGAAACTCAATGCAAGAGCTGCCCCCTGGTGGTCATTGCGCACCCACAGTGGTAGCTCTGCTCAGCCACAAGCCAGGGTGATGGCTGCCAGCACATCGGTGGTGGCAGGAGCCTCTCCCGCCTCCTTAGCAGCGCTAAGGATGTCTGACTGCAGCTTAGGCCTGTTTCCTGCTGGCAAGTGGACATCCCTTAAGGGCTCCCGGGCTGCCAGAGGGATGTCTGACTGCCAGTTTAGGCCTGATCCCCTGGGCAGCGGGACTAAACCAGCAGGTGGAAATCCCCCAAGGGGCCCCAGACTGCGAGAGGGCATAGGCCGGGCTGAGGGACCCCCGGAGTGCACACATTTTTGTGCACCGGGCCTCTAGTAATGTTATAACTAACAACCATTAGTTATGAGTGTATCTGACAAATGTTCCCATGTACCTTCAGCATAAAATTTTCCTTCATGAGAGAGAAACCAAACATTTGAGGCATTTCAGAGCCTATTGGGATGATCTAAAGACAATTCTAGGTCAAGGGAAAGTTCCTTAAAATTCAAGTCCTAGAAAGATTGTCAAAGTTGATTTTACCAAAAGATTATATATCAAAGTGTATTAGACACAAACATAGGCTAGCAAACCTCAGTTCTCATGATTAAAAACTGGTCCTTTTTATTTATTTATTAAATACCTGATTAATATAATCATTTTACTAGAAAACAAAACTAATCAAAATAGCGCTTATTTTCTAACTTCATTTGTTCCTGGGTGTGGAGAGCAAATGACACTAATTGGTTTTCAACTATCAGTCTCTCTGTGTACATTGACATAGCTATTTACCCTCTGTTTAGGGAGGCAAAATGCAAATGGTTTACTCTTAAGTGTCCTTGGTTTAGGGAAGATAGGATTTTCTAGATGGCTGTAAACTGCTGCTTTACTATCTCAGTTTCCCTGTTCTGCTTGTTTTGGTTTACTGTCCTGTGTCATTTATTCAATTTTCTTTTACCATTTCTTCCTACAAACTTTCTATAACTTTCTCTGACATTCTTACAACTTTCAGAAACATTTTTACAACTTCAGAAATAACCAGCTTCACAAACCACCTTCTTTCTTCTTCAAAATGCATTTTCATGCCCTATGCTTTCTCTATTGCACCAAAGCCATACTTTCCTTCCAATTAGTTAGAATTCTTAACCTTAATTTTTAGGTGACATGTAAGTAATTAACATTCCTCAGATTAGCGATACATTTATGTTTTAAGAGAGATTTCAAATAAAATAGAAGACATTCATTAATAGATTCAACTTCATCCTCGAGAATCTCTAGAGGAGGCAAACTCAGATTAATTAATGTTTCAGTATCCTGTTACTTCAAAATATTTAGATGTTTATCATTTAACCCAGCAACGCTCTAAAGCCTTTAAGTTATCAAAGACTTTGGAAAAGTATGTATAGGCCTAGGAGGCTGGAGAAAAGGGCAGGGGGAGAAGGGAGCAGGACCCACAGCCTGTTCCCAGACCTCAAGCTGCTTGGATTCAAAACTGCCATATTTTCCCTTAGAAATAGCATGCTGAGATTTGGGCGATACTGCTGTGGCTTCTGTTTCTGGCCTTCTGGGCCAGCCCTTCCCTGAGCCACTTGTTCTATAGTTGTGAACATTATGTTAGCTTTCTGTTTCTGCCTTTCTTATCTTTAAGTACATAGACTTTCTGAGCCTTTATGACAGCTCTTCTGGACTTCTATCCCCTTCTCGCCCCAGTGCCCCAACTTTGTAGTTTTCTTGAGATGTCAGGCCAACTATTGGTGACAAAATGTAATTTTTAATTTTTCTTGGCATAACAGGTCCTGGTTGTCTGGTCCAGAGTACTTTCTTATTTTAGTTTTTAGTCTTGGAACATTTGGAAGGCCCTTTTTCTTTGCCTTGCTGAATATAGAAGGCTTTATTTAGGTTCTGAGACCGGGGAGCTTCTTCCCTAATCCCTTGAATTATTAGCTCCCTGGGAGATCTCTCATGTGTCCCCTATGGGCCTTGCTGTTAAGGTACCACTGGGGCTCACAGGTTTGGAAATTTTACACCTGCTGGAAGCACACCAGGGCCAGCCAGGTGCTCCCTTTCCCAGATAGCAATAGCCAACCTTCAAATCATTCCCCCTTCTTTTCCTGAGAACAGTATTTCCAAGAGAGACATTAACTCAGTCTACATATACACTTGTGGGCCCAAAATTGGGTCTAGCTGGTCAGCTAAGTCACATGGGTCTCCCAGAAGAGGTTTTAACTTCTTCTTTTTCCCCCCACTGCTCCAACTCCTTTCGTCGCAACCTGGAAAAGCTGGTTTGGGGTGGCACAGAGGCCTCAGAGCCAGTTGGATGAGGGGGAGGCTGGGATTGTAAATTGCCATCTTGGCTGTTCCCTCAGATTGTCCCCTGGTCGCATAGGGAGGGGGAGGGAGGACAAGGGATCTCATTTCTCTGTCTGCCCTTGTTCTCTTTAGGCTTCTCTAGTTTTACTCGGGGAAGGATGACTGGTCCCTTCCTCCAACAGAGAGCATAGTCATTCTCCTCTTGAGTGACTGCACTTGTATTATTAGCAAATTTATCAATTATTCCTGAAAACCTTTATCATAAATCCTTCCTTTTAGTTACATCTATTTATTATATCTTAGCAACTTTGAGATTTTTAAAGCCAATTATTACCAATTTTGTAACAGGGATACCTCAATGTGAAAGTACCATTTTATTTTATTTTCCTTTATAGAAACAGGAGTGCCCCTGCTTCACAGCTGGAGGGTACTTCTACAGATCTGTTCCTCCCAGTGTTATGGGGGAAAACATAACATTGGGGACTAGTTATAGTTATGGGAAATATAACTATGCTGTTAACCATGATTGCCCTTTCTGTTCAAGGAAAGGACGTACTATTCTTGCTGGGAGTCATATGTTCCCAGGTCCTGGGAGTCACCCCTGGAATGCAGTCCATCCTCATTTAAGAACTGCCCATTATCATTAAAGCATCAACTTTGTTGCCCAACCCCACCTGCATGGCTCACTTCCCTAAGTAATTGTTGTCTCTATATTCATAAACCAGGGAAGAGCAAACTAAAGTCCCTAAAAGATAGAAAGCTAAAAGTACATTATAGACATACAGACAGAAATCTCACTAGCTAAGAGTTTCTGGTGGCCAACATTCTGAGAGGAGAGCAGGCAGGGTCCCCAAGATATAAAGTTCTTGGCAGCTGTTAGGACTTTCCTGCAGTCTCTGTCATAGCCTCACCACACCTAACGGGGTTTCCCCATAGCTGGTCTTGCCCCATCTTTAAACAACAAAGAGACACAAAACATCAACAAACACTCTTATGAAGGTGTGCGCAACACACTAAACGTTTACACCACAGAGCAATGTCTTCTGTCCCTGGTTCAGGAACTGCCCCTCCCCAGGATGTCAGCATTCTCCCCAATGGACTATTTAGGGAGAATGTATTTCCCAGGCCTGGAATTTCTGTTTCCCATCCTCGGCCATAAGCTGGGGGCCACTGATATCACAAAGAGGCATCTGCATTGCAGGCAGTGGTCTGGGACCTTCTTAAAATTCTTTAGCATACATTTTAAGACAGCGGGTTTAGAGGAACTACTTCCCGCATTTGAAGTTAAACGGTGTAATCCCTCCCAGTTAACAGAGACACAGGACAATCACAAGGTAACTTTCACTTCACGCAGACTCTCACACTCACATTCACACACCAGTCAGCCCGAGGTTTGGCTTCCACCCACGGAAAGTCCCCGTAGTGAGGCAAAGTCCCTGCATGGGCAGTGATCAGCTGCCTCTTCTGCCCCTAAAGGCAGGCCTGAACTGGGACTGGGTCCTCGGGGAAACTTACTGATCAGACATCTGTTCCCGGAAAGGCTTTCCTGTCTTCCTTGGAGTCCACTTGAGCCCGGGGGGTAGGCGTGGTGGCCTGATTCGACCGCGTGTGGTGAAGACTGAGACCTAATCAACCACTGGTGTCACCTTTCCCTTTATTATGGGGGCTTGGTCAAGAGGGCCCACTCACCTGCTCTCACGGAGAGGTGCCTCAAAGGGGCAACTTGTCCGAATGTTTCTTTGTTAGGGAACCAAATTATGTTGCAGAATTTCCAGGCGACTGGAAAATACACAGGTACTCAGAAGATTTAGGAAAAACCTTCATTTGCAGATGTACTAGTACAGTGACTCAGAGGAGTCTGTTTCCAAAGCCTGAGTGATGAATATGGATGAAGCTTTCCCTTTATTCCCTTAGTTTCTTTGTCCCACATATATGGATCAGGCTTCTGGACTTTGGCTTTGCAGCCCCCCGTTAGTTCGAATGGGGGAAGTGAGATTACACTCAGAGGTTTGGCCTGTCTGGTGTCAGAGCTGCCAACCCCCTTGGGAGTTTTTATATGGCCCATGGTTTATGGCCTCTGTAAAATGGGAGTATTCTGGGAAACAGTTTCTGCAAGGCAGGAGAGGCATCACAGATAAGAATGGAGTTGATTATTGGCTAGCAGGAGTGTGCGTCCGAATGCAGGTTATTGACACAGATTCAGATAGCTAGCCCCCACAAATGTCTTATTTTTACTTTCAATATCACAAATTCCTTCATTGTTATTGTTGTCATGTTAATTGTTGACTGCTAACCACCTTAGTGGTGTGTCTATGATTTCACTTTTTACCCAATCCCAGAGGTTTCTCCCCGCCCTCCACTTTGGTTTCTCCTCCTTCTTAATCTATCACCAATGGATTTCATGTAACCAACTTACACCGCCTCCTTTAATGTAAAGTATAAAACCACCATTCACTGGAGCATTATCTCAATCCATTCAGATTCTGCTTCCTGCTAATTGTCGACAGTTTGGCTACAATAAGCTCACGAAAACTTTACAGGTTTGAATGCTTTTACATTACCAGTTTGAAGGAAAAGAGGCCAGAGTTAGGGAGTCGATGTAGGATACTTTCTGTGAGCCCTCCATGAGACAACGAGATTCTGAATAACGGTACTGAAGCACCAATCTATATATATATATATAAAGAGCCAGGGTCCATAAAGTCCGCAGCGACCAAGGCTCCACTGAACACTGGAAGTCATTGCTGGGTTGCAGTGGCGACACAGCACTGACTGCAGCCAGTGGGGTGCAGCGACCCAGCACTGACTGCGAGAAGGCTACAGATCAGGCCTGGGGATAGGCCCAGAGACGCTGACTTGAATAGAAACCAACCAATCAGAACCAAATCTGGGTGAAGTGCAAGTAGCCAATGGCTGCCTAAGAGACAGAGCTTTTGATGCTGACTGGCATCAAAACTGACCAATATTAACCTAATCTGGGTAAAGTGCCCGGAGCCAATGGCTGCCTAGGAGGTGGAGCTTTTGACACTAACTTGCATAGAAACTGACCAATCAGAACCTAATCTGGGTGAACTGCGAAGGCAGAACCTAAGGTGGGGGCTGAGGAGGGATTTCAAGGGCAACAGCTCTTTGGTGTTAGGTGTAAGAAAGTGGTTCAATTTTTTAATGACCACTTTGGCAGTATAGTGCATATGGCTGGTTATCAGTCCAGATATAGGAATTATGTGTTTTTGTCTGCCAAGAGCATCTCCTCCTGCTTAAAAAGGCCCCCCCCGCCCCGCACCCATTTAAGCAATCCTATCCTATATAATCTATCTATACTAATAAAAGGGTACTATGCTAATTAGACTGGCTCAACAGGCCATCTTCCAGACGTCCGACTTCCTTCTGGACAAAACCATGGTGGTGGGGGCTGAGGCAGAATCAGTTAGGGTCGGTCAGGCTGGCAGGGGAGGGCAGTTGGGGGCAAGATCAAGCCGGCAGGGGGTTAGGGACAATCAGGCCAGCATGGGAGGGCAGTTGGGGGCAAGATCAGTCCGGCAGGGAAGGGCAATTGGGGGCAAGATCAGGCCAGCAGGGGAGGGCAGTTAGGGGTGATCAGGCAGGCAGAAGCAGTTGGGGGCAAGAACAGGCCGATAGGGGAGAGCAGTTTGAGCGAGATCAGTCCGGCAGGCAGAGGCAGTTAGGGGCAATCAGGTAGGGAGGCAGGCAGAGGTAGTTGGGGGCAACCAGGGCGGTGGGGGAGGGCAGTTGGGGGCAAGATCAGTCTGGCAGGAAAGGGCAGTTGGGGGCAAGATCAGGCCAGCAAGGGAGGGCAGTTAGGGGTGATCAGGCAGGTAGAGGCAGTTGGGGGCAAGAACAGGCCGATAGGGGAGAGCAGTTTGAGTGAGATCAGTCCGGCAGGCAGAGGCAGTTAGGGGTGATCAGGCAGGCAGGCAGGCAGATAAGTGGTTAGAAGCCAGCAGTCCCAGATTGCGAGAGGGATGTCCGACTGCCGGTTTAGGCCTGATCCCACAGGGTCAGGCCTAAACCAGCGGTCGGACATCCCCCAAAGGGTCCCCGATTGGAGAGGGTGCAGGCTGGGCTGAGGGAACCACCTCCCTGCCCCTCTGGGCATGAATTTCATGCACCAGGCCACTAGTGGGAAGATAAGAATGGATTCAATAGGCAAATACCCCAAATTTCCCTTCTTCTTCATATGTATGGGACTCTTCACACAGAGGATGCCCTTACCATCCCCTTCATCTAACTTCTAATTATCAAAACTCAGCTCAGGTGTCATGCCCTCCAATGATCCCTCCTCTCTACTGTCTCCTCAAATTCCCCTGTCATTTCCTCTATCATAGCTGTAAGTGATGTTTATATTTATTAATGTATAAGGTATTTGTCTGCTCACCAGTCTCTTTTATTAGAACATGAAATCTGAGTAGCTCAGTATCTGTTCTAATAAATGTCCACATAAAAGAATAATTTATTCAAGTTTGTTGTTGGAAGTTACAACATTACCAAGAATATGGCAGCTATTATATCAGATTTACTTGGTATATTTTCTCTTAAGAAACTGAAATCATAGAACTTTAAAACACTGAAGCTTCAGTTCAGGAAGGAAGCACACAACCCATGTCAGGAAGTGATCAGTTCCTCAAAACTGAGTTTTGAGTCATACTGTTTCTTTAAGTAAGCTTACTCTTCTTGGGCCTCTAGTGATATTGATACAATTTTAAACAGCGAGCTTAAAGGTCTAAGTATCTCATCCACATTGCACACAAGAAGTTTATCTTCCAAGCCCTCCTCTTTCCTAAGGGATCAGAACTTTTCCCTTGAGAAGGCAGGCAGGCAGCTCTCGAATGCATGGGGAGGAAACAGCCTACAAAAGCCTCTGAGCCAGGGACTAACTACTGTTTCTGTTTCCAGTGAAAGCACCAAGGTGGAAAGCTGGTAAGAGAAGCCTCAGGGCTGGGGAGACTAAGACAGTGAAGATGGCTGGAATATGACATTTTAGGTTTCAGGTGCCTGGGATCCAAGGGTATGGATATACAAGGGCTGTCCTATTGGGAAGAAAAAAGCAGGCTGGGGCCACTTGACACCTGAAAAGGTGGATACCCAGTAGGGGTGATAGCAGGGAAGAGTTTAGGTCCACTCTACCAGTTGTTGCTGTGCTTGTGATATCCCATAAAAATAATTTTCTGAGACTAGCACAGGAGAATGTGTGATTTTTATTTCTGGGGAATTAAAATCACTTGTTTTCCAAAGTCCCATTTCCCTTAGGCCTGTTATAGAAGAACTATCTATAGATTAGATATAGATATCCTACCTAATAAAGAGGGAATATGCTAATTGACTCTCATGCCATTGCAAAGATGGCAGTGTCCACAGCCAATAAGGAGGGAATATGCTAATTGACTGCCCTGCCCTCAAATATGGTGGCACCCACAGCCACAAGATGGCTGGCAGGGGATGGCAGTTAGGAGCAACTGGGCCAGCAGGGGAGGGCTGTTTGGAGGGACCAGGACAGCAGGGGAGGGCAGTTAGGGGCAACCCAGCTGACAGGGGAGAGCAGTTGTTGGTGATCGGGCTGGCAGGGGAGCTGTTAGACATTGATTAGGCTGGCAGGGAAGTGGTTAGGGGGTGATCAGGCTGGCAGGCAGAAGCAGTTAGGGGCAATCAGGCAGGCAGGTGAGAGATTGGGAGCCAGCAGTCCCGGACTGTGAGAGGGATGTCCCAGATTGGAGAAGGTGCAGGCTAGGCTGAGGGACACCCCCCATCCTACCCCTGTGCACGAATTTTGTGCACTGAGCCTGTAGTAGATATAGATTAGATAGATAGATAGGTGATAGATATAGATATAGATACAGATATATATACATAGATATAGATATAGATAGTAGGTATAGGTATAGGTATAGGTATAGGTATCTATAGATGGGGTTTCATTAGAGGTAAAATCAGAGTCACTGTCCGGAATGTTCTTTACATTTTGGAGCCAGGTCCAGTTCAGCATCAGACTATTGTTGCAGTCTACTAGTCCATTGTGTATGGGGGTCCACATGGCTGTTGGCCACATGGGAGAATGCCAAGAAGCCAAGCATGAGTCATGAGCCAAGCATGCCAAGAGGAACCAAGAGAGTGAACTTCTTTGTTTAGGGGATTACATATCCCAAATCTTCGTGCCCTGTCAGTGGCCATGCCCATTCTGACCAATAATGTCTGTTCTTAGGTATGACTGGTAGGCAAGTATCTTCCCTTTGTCAGCCCAACTTTACTGGGCATGCATCTATCTTCCCTATGTGGTTCCCTCCCCAGTGCTTTGCAGGGAATATACCTATAATGTCTGCCCTTCCCTTTGCTCCTTCCCTGTTATTAACAACTAGCTAATTACAATGGTATTAGGGTGAACTCAATGGTGTGACTTGAGTTCTCCAATTTAGAAGAGCTCTTAATAGTATTGACCTATTAGTCTTTGAAAAATTAGCTTTCAATTTTGTTAAGTTTCTGATTAAATTGAATCCTTTAAAACCTATTCAAATATAATTCTCATAATCTTTTAATCTCAATAACCTTTTAAAAATTTCCACCTTAATGGGCTGTCTCTAACTTTTCCTTCTACATTTGAAAAAAAATTATCCTGTTAATTAACCTAATTAACACTTGTAACACTCAGAAAGCAAAATAGCTAATTCAAAAGTCTCAAGTTATATTTCTTTGTATAAGTTTTTTGTTTTCCTTTTTAAATGCTAGGCAATTGTGCTACCAGTGACCTAATTTTTACAATATCTAAAAATTTCTGAAAGTAAATAGGAAGGGTCTAAATGCACTTTGATTTTTGTTCTAATTTCTGTCCTTCCATCTTATTAAGGGTATCTTTTTTTTTTTTTGAGTTTAAAAATTTTTTACTATTTTTTTTTTTATTGCTTAAAGCATTACAAAGGGTATTACATATGTGTCCTTTTTTCCCCCCCACCCTTGACAAGCCCCTGCCCTCCCTAACCCCCCAGTGTCTTATGTCCATTAGTTATGGTTATATGGATGCATACAAGTCCTTCGGTTGATCTCTTACTCCCCTCCCTCCTGTCCCCCAACCCTCCCTGGCCTTACCACTGAAGTCTGACAATCGGTTTGAGGCAGCTCTGCCACTGTATTTATTATTGTTCAAAAGTTTGTAATGGTCTTAATTATCCATGAAAGAATGAGATCATGTGGTATTTTTCCTTCATTGACTGGCTTGTTTCACTTAGCATAATGCTCTCCAGTTCCATCCATGCTGTTGCAAATGGTAAGAGTTCCTTCTTTTTAACAGCAGCATAGTATTCCATCGTGTAGATGTACCACAGTTTTCTAATCCATTCATCTACTGATGGGCACTTAGGCTGTTTCCAGATCTTAGCTATGGTGAATTGTGCTGCTATGAACATCGGGGTGCATATATCCTTTCTAATTGGTGTTTCTGGTTTCTTGGGATATATTCCTAGAAGTGGGATCACAGGGTCAAATGGGAGTTCCATTTCCAATTTTTTGAGGAACCTCCATACTGCCTTCCATAGTGGCTGCACCAGTCTGCATTCCCACCAGCAGTGCACAAGTGTTCCTTTTTCTCCACATCCTCTCCAGCACTTGTCGTTTGTTGATTTGTTGATGATGGCCATTCTGACAGGTGTGAGATGGTACCTCATTGTTGTTTTGATTTGCATCTCTCGGATGATTAGTGACTTTGAGCATGTTTTCATATGTCTCTTGGCTTTCTGAATGTCCTCTTTTGAAAGGTGTCTATTTAGATCCTTTGCCCATTTTTTGATTGGATTGTTTATCTTCTTTTTGTTAAGTTGTATGAGTTCCCTATAAATTTTGGAGATTAGGCCCTTATCAGATATGACGTTGGCAAATATGTTTTCCCACGAGGTGAGTTTTCTTGTTGTTTTGTTGATGGTTTCTTTTGCTGTGCAGAAGCTTTTTATTTTGATGTAGTCCCATTTGTTCATTTTCTCTTTAGTTTCAACTGCCCTAGGAGCTGTATCAGTGAAGAAATTGTTTTGGCATATGTCTGAGATTTTGTTGCCTTTGTATTCTTCTAGAATTTTTATGGTTTCCTGTCGTACATTTAAGTCCTTTATCCATTTTGAGTTTATTCTTGTGTATGGTGTAAGTTGGTGGTCTAGTTTCATTTTCTTGCATATGTCTGTCCAATTTTCCCAACACCATTTATTGAAGAGACTATCTTGGCTCCATTTTATGTTCATCCCTCCTTTGTCAAAAATTTATTGAGCATATTGGTTCGGGCTAATTTCTGGGCTCTCTATTCTATTCCACTGATCTATATGTCTGTTCTTGTGCCAGTACCAGGCAGTTTTGAGAACAGTGGCTTTGTAATACAGCTTGATATCTGGCATTGAGATCCAACCTACTTTGTTCTTTCTCAGGATCGTTGCAGCTATTCGGGGTCTTTTTTTATTCCAGATGAATTTTTGGAGAGTTCGTTCTAGATCTTTGAAGAAGGCCATTGGTATTTTAATGGGAAGTGCGTTGAATGTATAGATTGCTTTGGGTAGTATGGACATTTTAATGATGTCGATTCTACCAATCCAAGAACATGGTATGTTCTTCCATCTGTTTATGTCTTCCTCTATCTCTTTTTTCAACGTCCTGTAGTTTTCTGAGTAGAGGTCTTTAACCTCTTTAGTTAAGTTTATTCCTAGGTATCTTAATTTTTTGGTGCGATGGTAAATGGGATTGTTTTTCTGATCTCCCTTTCTGAAAGTTCACTATTGGTGTATAGAAATGCCTCAGATTTCTTGGGGTTAATTTTGTATCCTGCTACATTGTTATTAAGGGTATCTTAATGGCTAGTTATTATGCCAATATGAGAGCTCTATAAAAGTTTTCATTTAAAGCTTCTTCAATTCAAAACGTCAAGGTCTACTCAATGACAGTAGGATTTTAATAGTGACTCAACAATAAGTCTTTTACAGCTTAACCAAGGAAGCAGAAAGGCTTACACAAAGAGAGTGCAAAAGGTGCAGCACTCATAGCTACACACGTTCACTCTCAGAGGAAAGGCAGACCTTTATTACACAGAAGTCAGAAAGATGGAGTGTATGACACAATAGGTGAGATGCTCCAGCCACACCCTGCTCATTTGTGGCACCAAGCAGGAGCTACTGGAATGGGATTTTTACAGCATTGACAAGTAACAAAGGTTTAGATGACAAATATCTGTTTGGGACTGAGCCCCTTCCGACAAACTTCCCTGAAAGCTAGCATAGCCAGACAGAGGCACTTTGAATGTCACCAGGTGCAGCCCAGTAAGGGTCTTCCAGATGATGGAGACCAGAGAAAATATTTTCCCTGGTCACAAACCAATCTCTTGGGACATAGAATATGAAGGATGAAAAACCTCATCTGAGTCTTATATAAAGACTCACAGTGAGCACTCAACTTGCTGCCACTTCTCCTGGACCCCCTTCTCTCCCCAGCCTCTCCCCAGATTCCACTCGTCCACACCTTCTCCCGCTCCTCAGCATGAGATGTTGAGTAGAACATAAACCTCATTGCTCTAGTAACTGCTGAGAAAAATCAAGTTTTATATTTGGAGAAACTGAGGCTCAAGGAAATTCCGAAAACTGCCGAAGGTAACATTACAGAGAGGCGTTTCTAACTCAGAGAGGTGTGGAAAGGAGAAGAGATACAGAGAGAGAAACATCAACGTGAGACACATGAAATGCTTACATGCAACCGAGCTTTAGCCATAGGAAACAACTTTAACTCTACCAGACCTGAGGCCCTGAACCTAACTGTCCCCTATACCTGGGCTCAAGAACTCTTCCTAGAGAAAGGGAAGGACCTCGTTTATTAACACTAGTGGACTCTGGGTATAATTTCCAAATCAGAGTGAAGAAACACCCAGAGGGCTTAACTTTTTATAACCTTCTGGGGTCTTTGTCTTTCAGATATGATTCTGCTCCCTTTCATGGGCTTAAAGGGAGGCCCCCAGGTGTTGGGGGTCCCCAGACCATATCCTATGATCTGTCCTGGGGCCCGCGATAATGACCCTCCCCCCCGCCCGCATTGCAGTGCATTGTTCACAGTTTTTATGGCCTGACACATCTTGCAAGAGCAGTTTCCTCCCCATTCCCCCCGCCTCCCTTGTCCCACAAGCTTCTTTTAGCCTTGTGGAGCAACGACCATGGGATGTTATGGTGAACAGGGGTGATGACCGCTCTTAGCTACATCCTGCTGGAAAGGGACGATCACCAAGGGGTTAGCATCTTGCTTCTTCCTCTCAGAGGGCTTTGCAGGGAGTTCTTCTGGTTTCAGGCAGGCAGAGCTAAGCAGTGGTCCCACATGCATAGAATGTTCCTGCAGGGGGAACCAGGGGTAGGTGGTGTTTTCAGCCTTGTGGGTAGAGTTGCGTAGTTCATCTGGGAGGTGACCTGTTGGATGTTGGCCCAGCATACTGCTGAAACAAATAGGAGCCACATTAGTTAGCTGCACATTGGCTGTGACAGGTCCTATTATTTTTTTTCCATCCAATACAATTCCCTGCCCCCTCCCCCCCACATGCATTTGGTAGTAGAGTCGTAACATGCCGCAGGCTGATAAGTATAGCTAACAAAAATCTGGCTTGATTGGGTTTTCTCTTGGACAACCGAGTCTAGCATATTTGGGAAGCAAGTTTCTAAGCAAGGAGAAAAGGATGGCATGACAAGGTGTAATCCAACAATTTATGATAAGGCCTTTGTTTCCTTGCTGTGAGGGAGCAGTAATTTTATGGTGCTTCTGTGTCCCAGCAAGAACAGATGAGTTCTCCTCCTGGTACTAGTCTCAGATTCCACTGGAACTCATAAAAAGACAAAATAAGAATTATTAGATAAAACCAGCGATTATCCAGAAATACTAGAGCATGTTACCTTAGGAGGAGATAAGAAAGAATGATTAGTGTTAAGGAGAATTCAGCAGAGTGTTATCTGAATTCCTTGGAGCAGGTTGCTCGGCCAGGTCTGCTGTCTCCTTTAGGGTGATCCACAGGGGGTGTTTCTGGTCAGAGGTCACCTTCCACTCAGACTGGATGTCACTCGGCTGGTGGGCTGCCTTCACCCGGGAGTGGTGGATCCAGGTGTTTAGTCCTGCAACCTTAAGAGCTGTGGGGGTGGTTAATATGACTGGATAGGGTCCCTTCCAGGTAGGCTTGAGGGGCTCCTTTTTCCAATCCTATACCAAAACTTAGTCTCCAGGTTTATAAGGATGTTCACCTGTTCCTAGAGAGATGGGTAGTCGGTCAATAAACCATCTGTGGACCTCAAAGACAGTTTTTCCAAGTCTTTGTAGTTGTTTCTGGATTTCTAAGTTCCCTATTTCCCCCAAATCTCCCTTTGGCTGAATTAGGAGAGGGGGTCTACCGTATAGAATTTCAAAGAGAGAGAAACCTACCCTGGTGCGCGGGGCACAGTGTACCGCAGGAGTACAAGAGGCAAGATATCTGTCTAGGGTAAGGTTGTCTCTTCGCATACCTTAGCCATAGCCTGCTTTAGAGTCTGGTTCATGCACTCCACTTTCCCTGAACTCTGAGGCCTGTAAGCTGTATATAGTTTCCATTTAATTCCTAAAGCCTTGGCTACCTGTTGTACTATTTCTGCTACAAAGGCTGGGCCATTATCAGACCCTATGGTCTGAGGCATTCCTGTGCTGCAATTGTCTCAAATTTTGATATCACTGAGTATCCGGCTCGTCTTTTTCCTTCATCTAAGAAGCTGCTGCCGACTGTGAACAATACCAAGTCTGCGTTTTGCAGGGGCCTATCCCTTAGGTCTGGCCGGCTGGAATAAACCTCCTCTAGGATTTCCAGGCAATCATGCTCAGGGGCCCCCTTAGTGATGGGTAGAAAGGTGGCAGGATTAAGTGTTCTCACTGCTTCTTTTTTTTGTTTTTACTTTTTCACCATTTTTTAAATAATTTTTTTATTGCTTAAAGTATTACAAAAAGTATTACATATGTCTCTTTCCCCACCCCACATTTGAAATTCCCCCAGCCTCCCCTACCCCACAGTGGCTTGTTTCCATTGGTTATGCTTATATGCATGCATACAAGTCCTTCGGTTGATCACTTACCTCCCCCTCCTGCCTCCAAACGCTCCCCGGCCTAATGGCTGTAGTTTGACAGTCTGTTCGATATTGCTCTGCCTCTGTATCTATTTTTGTTCATCAGTTTATAATAGTCTTTATTATCCATAAATTAGTGAGATCTGTGGTATTTTTGTTTCATTGACTGGCTTATTTCACTTAGCATAATGCTCTCCAGTTCCATCCATGCTGTTGCAAATGGTAAGAATTCCTTCATTTTTACAGCAGCATAGTATTCCATCGTGTAGATGTACCACAGTTTTCTAATCCAGTCATCTGCTGATGGGCACTTAGACTGTTTCCAAATCTTAGCTATGGTAAATTGTGCTGCTATGAATATAGGGGTGCATATATCCTTTCTTATTGGTATTTCTGGTTTCTTGGGATATATTCTTAGAAGTGGGATCACAGGGTCAAATGGGAGTTCCATTTTTAACTTTTTGAGGAAACTCCATACTGTTTTCCATAGTGGCTGCACCAGTCTGCATTCCCACCAGCAGTGTATAAGTGTTCCCTTTTCTCCACATCCTCTCCAGCACTTGTCGTTTGTTGATTTGTTGATGATAGCCATTCTGACAGTTGAGAGATGATACCTCATTGTTGTTTTGATTTGCATCTCTCAGATGATTAGTGACTTTGAGCATGTTTTCATATGTCTCTTAGCTTTCTGAATGTCCTCTTTTGAAAAGTGTCTATTTAGGTCCTTTGCCCATTTTTTGATTGGATTGTTTATCTTCCTTTTGTTAAGTTGTATGAGTTCCCTATAAATGTTGGAGATTAAGCCCTTATCAGTGATAACATTGGCAAATATGTTCTCCCACGCAGGGGGCTTTCTTGTTGTTTTGTTGATGGTTTCTTTTGCTATGCAGAAGCTTTTTATTTTGATGTAGTCCCATTTGTTTATTTTCTCTTTAACTTCCAATGTCCTAGGAGATGTATTGGTGAAGAAATTGCTTCAGCATATGTCTGAGATTTTGTTGCCTTTGGATTCCTCTAGCATTTTTATGGTTTCCTGTCTTACATTTAGTCCTTATCCATTTTGAGTTTATTTTTGTGTATGGTGTAATTTGGTGGTCTAGTTTCATTTTTTTGCATGTATCTGTCCAATTTTCCCAACACCATTTATTGAAGAGACTGTCTTGACTCCATTGTATGTTCCTGCCTCCTTTGTCAAATATTAATTGAGCATATTGGTTCAGGTCGATTTCTGGGTTCTCTATTTTGTTCCATTGATTTATATGTCTGTTCTTGTGCCAGTACCAGGCAGTTTTGAGAACAGTGGCTTTGTAATACAGCTTGATATCAGGTGTTGAGATCCCACCTACTTTGTTCTTTTTTCTCAGGATTGCTGCAGCTATTCAGGGCCTTTTTTATTCCAGATGAATTTTTGGAGAGTTCGTACTAGGTCTGTGAAATATGCTGTTGGTATTTTAATGGGAAGTGTGTTGAATTTATAGATTGCTTTGGGTAATATGGACATTTTAATGATGTTGATTCTACCAATCCAAGAACATGGTATGTTCTTCCATCTGTTTATGTCTTCCTTTATCTCTTTTTTCAACATCCTGTAGTTTTCTGAGTAGAGCTCTTTTACCTCTTTAGTTAAGTTTATTCCTAGGTATCTTAATTTTTTTGGTGTGATGGTAAATGGGATTGTTTTCTCAGTCTCTCTTTCTGTAAGTTCACCATTGGTGTATAGAAATTCCATAGATTTCTTGGCATTAATTTTGTATCCTGCTACACTGCAGAATTGATTTATTAAGTCTAATAGTTTTTTTGATGGTGTCTTTACAGTTTTTTATGTACAATATCATGTCATTTGTGAATAAGGACAGTTTTACTTCTTCTTTTCCAATTTAGATGCCTTTTATTTCCTCTTCTTGTCTGATCGCAATGGCTGGTATTTCCAGTACTATGTCAAACAGGAGTTGTGAGAGTGGGCATCCCTGTCTTGTTCCTGTTCTTAAGAGAAATGATTTTAGTTTTTGCCCATTGATTATGATGTTGGCTGTGGGTTTGTTATAGATGGTTTTATTATGTTGAGGTATGATCCTTCTATTCCCACCTTACTGAGAGTTTTTTTTTTTAATCATAAATGGGTGTAGGATTTTGTCAAATGCTTTTTCTGCATCAATTGATATGACCATGTGGGTTTTTTTTCTTTCAATTTGTTTATGTGATGTATCACATTTATTGATTTGTGGATATTATACCATCCTTGCATCCCTGGGATAAATCCTACTTGGTCATAGTGTATGATCTTTCTGATGTACTGCTGGATCCGATTTGCTAAGATTTTGTTGAGGATTTTGGCTTCTATGTTCATGAGGGATATTGGCCTATAATTCTCTTTCATTGTGATGTCTTTACCTGGTTTTGGTATTAGGGTGATGCTGGCTTCATAGAATGAGCTTGGAAGTGTTCCTTCCTCTTGAATTTTTTGTAGTAGTCTGAGGAGGGTAGGTTTTAGTTCTTCCTTGAATGTTTGGTAGAACTCCCCTGTGAAGCCATCTGGCCCTGGGCTTTTGTTTGCTGGAAGCTTTCTGATGACTGCTTCAATTTCTTCCATAGTTATTGGCCTATTGAGGTTTTTAGATTCTTCCTGATTGAGTTTTGGAATGTTGTATTTTTCTAGGAATTTGTCCATTTCCTCCAGGTTGTCTAGTTTGTTGGAGTAGAGTTGCCTGTAGTATTGTTTAACAATCATTTGTATTTCTGTGGGGTCTGTTGTTATTTCGCCTCTATCATTTCTGATTTGGTTTATTTGGGACCTCTCTCTTTGCTTCTTGGTGAGCCTGGCTAGAGGTTTGTCAATCTTGTTTATCCTTTCAAAGAACCAGCTCTTGGTTTCATTGATTTTCTGTATTGTTTTTTTGGTCTCTATTTCATTGATTTCTGCTCTAATCTTTATTATCTCCTTCCTTCTGCTCACTCTGGGGTTTTCTTGTTGCTCTCTTTGTAATTCTTTGAGTTGTAGAGTTAGATGATTTACTATCATTTTTCTTGTTTTTTGAGGGAGGCCAGTAGAGCTATAAACTTCCCTCTCAGAACTGCTTTCATTGTGTCCAATAGGTTTTGGATTGTTGTGTTTTCATTGTCATTAGTTTCAAGGTAACCCAATCAATATTTAATAACATGCTATTCAGCTTTCAAGTGTTTGAGTATTTTGGGTTGTTTTTATTGTAGTTTATTTCTTTTTTTAGGTTTATTTAATATTTACTGATAATATTGGTTTACTTAATATTTATTGGAAATGTATTTTGCATACTAAAAAAAAGTAAATTAGCTATAAAATAGTTCAGGCGCAAAGAAAAGTACAGAGAAATAGTAGGCCTAGAGCATGACTTTCCTTGACTCTCAGTCGGATAGTTTTTATAATTTAGCTCTTCTCTCCTTTGGTTTCCAGGGCCCTCTGTGTCTACTGACACCTAAACATTGTAGGGGAAGTTCGGGTTTGAACTCCAGAGAATTTAAGGCAGTGGTTTTCAGCTCGACCTGCAGGGCAGCATGGTCTGTGGGCTGGGGCTGCTCTGGGCCCACTGAACAGACGATCTGGGCTAAGCCAAGCTGTGAAGACTGGATGTGCTGGACACGCAGATGCGGTTCATCAAAGCTTTTCACACTCTTCTTTTCAGCTCGCTTAGTCAGTTATTCCTGTTACGCCCCCAGCACATTTTCACTCAGGACCTCCCTGGTTTTCTCTACCCTTCAGACACGTCCTCTAGGCCAGCAGGCTCCAACCTTTTGGACCTCAAGAACCACCCGCAGTCCGTGGACCACCTAAACTTAATTCTACAGGATTTTTCAGCGACTCAACTTTATTACGTCTTTCCAAAGCACTTACCATAGAAATAACTTTCTTTTGGCGACTGCTGCTCTAGGACTGTTACCTGTCAATTGAGCTTAGAGTTCATGGCCGGCCATTCTGCCCTTCTCTGGCAGTGACTTATCTCCCCTGCCCTCCAGTGCTGGTAAACCCCAAACCCTGGTTGGTGTATAGAAATGCCTCAGATTTCTTGGGGTTAATTTTGTATCCTGCTACATTGCCAAATTCATGTATTAAGTCTAGTAGCTTTTTGATGGAGTCTCTAGGGTTTTGTATGTATAATATCATGTCATCTGCAAATAAGGACAGTTTTACTTCCTCTTTTCCAATTTGGATGCCTTTTATTTCTTCTTCTTGCCTAATTGCAATGGCTAATACTTCCAGTACTATGTTGAACAGGAGTGGTGAGAGTGGGCATCCCTGTCTTGCTCCTGTTCTTAGGGGAAATGGTGTTAGTTTTTGACCATATATGGCTTTTATTATGTTGAGGTATGATCCTTCTATTCCCACCTTTCTGAGAGTTTTTATCAAAAATGGGTGTTGGATTTTGTCGAATGCTTTTTCTGAATCAATTGATATGACCATTTATTGATTTACGGATGTTGTACCATCCTTGCATCCCTGGGATAAATCCTACTTGGTCATGGTGTATGATCCTTCTGATGTACTGCTGGATCCGATTTGCTAAGATTTTGTTGAGGATTTTGGCATCTATGTTCATGAGGGATATTGGCCTGTAATTCTCTTTCATTGTGATGTCTTTACCTGGTTTTGGTATTAGGGTGATGCTGGCTTCATAGAATGAGCTTGGAAGTGTTCCTTCCTCTTGAATTTTTTGTAGTAGTCTGAGGAGGGTAGGTTTTAGTTCTTCCTTGAATGTTTGGTAGAACTCCCCTGTGAAGCCATCTGGCCCTGGGCTTTTGTTTGCTGGAAGCTTTCTGATGACTGCTTCAATTTCTTCCATAGTTATTGGCCTATTGAGGTTTTTAGATTCTTCCTGATTGAGTTTTGGAATGTTGTATTTTTCTAGGAATTTGTCCATTTCCTCCAGGTTGTCTAGTTTGTTGGAGTAGAGTTGCCTGTAGTATTGTTTAACAATCATTTGTATTTCTGTGGGGTCTGTTGTTATTTCGCCTCTATCATTTCTGATTTGGTTTATTTGGGACCTCTCTCTTTGCTTCTTGGTGAGCCTGGCTAGAGGTTTGTCAATCTTGTTTATCCTTTCAAAGAACCAGCTCTTGGTTTCATTGATTTTCTGTATTGTTTTTTTGGTCTCTATTTCATTGATTTCTGCTCTAATCTTTATTATCTCCTTCCTTCTGCTCACTCTGGGGTTTTCTTGTTGCTCTCTTTGTAATTCTTTGAGTTGTAGAGTTAGATGATTAACTACCATTTTTTCTTGTTTTTTGAGATAGGCCTGTAGAGCTATAAACTTCCCTCTCAGAACTGCTTTCATTGTGTCCCAGAGGTTTTGGATTGTTGTGTTTTCATTGTCATTAGTGTCCAGGATGTTTTTAATTTCTTCTTTGATGTCATCGGTAACCCAATCAATATTTAATAACATGCTATTCAGCTTCCAAGTGTTTGAGTATTTTGGGTTGTTTTTATTGTAGTTTATTTCTAACATTATGCCATCGTGGTCTGAGAAGATGCTTTTTATGATTTCAATCTTCTTGAATTTGTGGAGACTTTGCTTGTGACCCAATATGGGGTCTATTTTTGAATATGGCCCATGAGCACCTGAGAGTAATGTATATTCCATGGCTTTGGGGTGAAGTGTTCTGAAGATGTCAATTAAGTCCATCTGATCTAGTGAGTCATTTAGGATTGCTGTTTCTTTGCTGAGTTTTTGTCTAGCGGATTTATCCAGTGATGTCAGTGGTGTATTAAAGTCCCCTACTATGATTGTATTATTGTCGATCTCTCCCCTCATATCTTCCAGAAGTTTTCTTATGTATGTGGGTGCTCCTGCATTGGGTGCATATATGTTTACCAGGGTTATATCTTCTTGTTGTATTGATCCCTTTAGTATTATGAAGTGGCCTTCCTTATCTCTGGTTATGGCCTTCACTTTGAGATGTATTTTGTCAGATATAAGTATTGCTACCCCAGCTTTCTTTTCCTTTCCATTTGCATGAAAGATATTTTTCCATCCCTTCACTTTCAGTCTGTGTGAGTCCCTTCTAATGAGGTGGGTCTCTTGTAGACAGCAGATGTATGGGTCATGTTTTTTTATCCATTCAGCCACTCGATGTCTTTTGGTTGGAGCATTAATCCATTTACATTTAAAGTTATTATTGAAAGGTACTTGTTTGTAGCCATTTCTTTTTCGTGTGTGTGTGGCTGTTTTCTTTCTGAGCTTGATATTTCTTCTTTTTACACCAGTCCCATTAGCATTTCTTGCATGGCTGGCTTGGTGGTGATAAACTCCCTTCGCCCTTTTTTGTCTGTGAAGCTTCTTATTTCCCCTTCAATTTTGAATGATAGCCTTGCTGGATAGAGTATTCTTGGATTCAGTCCTTTGCTTTGCATCACTTTGTAGATTTCCGTCCATTCTTTTCTGGCCTGATGTGTTTCTGTTGAGAAATCATTTGATAATCTAATGGGAGATCCCTTGTATGTTACTTTCCGCCTCTCTCTTGCAGCCTGTAAGATTCTCTCTTTGTCCTGAACATTTGCCATGGTAATTATGATGTGTCTTGGTGTGGGTCTTTTCGGGTTCACCTTGTTTGGGACTCTCTGGGCTTGTGTGACTTTTTTCTTCCCCACCTCAGGGAAATTTTCTGATATTATTTCTTCGAATAGGTTTTCTAATCCATGTTCATCTTTCTGTTGTTCTGGCACCCCTATTATTCGTATGTTGTTTCGTTTCATGTTGTCCCAAAGTTCCCTTAGGCTCTCCTCCTGTCTTTTAATTTTTTTCTCCATTTGCAGTACAGTTTGAGTGTGTTTTGCTTCCTTGTCTTCTAATTCACTAATTAGGTCCTCCTCTTCTCCCAGTCTACTGTTGATACTTTCAATGGAGTTTTTTTTTTTTTTTTTTTTTTCCCGATGCAAAAGCATAAGAGTCTTTATTCGAGCTAGCTCGGCTCCCCCACCTTGCCGACGCAGCGACAGAAAGCAGAGAGAGATAACTCTGTGTGGAGACGGGTTATATAGGGGGAGTTGGAGGAAGGGGAGGAGAAAGGACTGTGCTCTGCCGATTGGCCAGGCACAAGTCTGTGTCTTGTTCCTGGGTGTGGCTAGCAGAGGCTTAGACTTCCGGGAAGGAGCTCCTTGCCAAGCACGTGGCCAAGGTAAGATGGAGCACTTACCCTGGGGCAAGGTGGAGGGTGTAGCCCTTACCCTGGGGCAAGATGGAGGGTGTAGCCCTTACCCTGGGGCAAGGTGGAGGGCCTAGCCCTTACCCTGGGGCAAGGTGGAGGGCCTAGCCCTCACCCTTTCATTCCCCCCTTTGTCTTGGAACTTTCGGCTCAATCATGAGACGGACTGCTTTTCTATTCCACCGTTGCTAGAGGCCCGTACTGGGCATATCTTAACAAATGGTCTGGTGGAAGGGAAAGAAACCATTTTAGCTTTAACAACTTCTATTGAAATAGGATTTTTCTTCTTAAAATTCCTCCATGGCTATCAAAAAGCCAAATCAAGATTAATTTATCTACTGTCCTGATGTTTGCATAAACACAAGAATGGTAACTGACTACCTTTGCTGGAATCTCATGGTTGAATCTTAATGTGCCCCATAGGGCCAGGAAGCCGCGCCACCCAGCTGCCATCAGGCCCGCCTGCAGTATCTGCTGAGTTAGGTGAATCCCTCACCTGTAGCAACTCCACCTGAGCCCACGCTCTAGGCTTTAAGCCCATCTCAGTAGCCCTCCTACTTGTTGCGGCCCAGAGTGTGTGGGGGTTCCGCAGGAACACAGAGGCATCCCTACTGCTCCCCTTCTACTCTTACCAACCGTCAATAATGGTAGGGCATGGGCCTGACGCTCCAGCGCCAGCCATCTTCAGGGCTTCCAAGCAGGATACCAGGCTTTCTTCGTGGCATTTTTACTGGCTTCAAGTCTTTAGAGCTCAGACAGGGCTCTTTAAAACATGATACTCCAGTCAAAGTTTTCCATTAATAAAACCACTATTAGGAACCAGTCTTATTGAATCTATGCAAAGAAATGTATTGCCATGACTTATTTAGCATTGCCAATATTTCAGAGGAATTATGTAAGGAGAAAAACATACTGATCTGCTCTAAGATTTTCTGATTTTTCCTTGCCAATTCCTTTTCATGGAGTTATAACAAAACAGTAACTGTTGGCATTAAACTTTCTTTCTATGCATAACCATGCCTTAGACCTTCTATTCCAAACAGGTCTTTCCCAGCTTTCTACAGTTGAGGTTTGTACTACCCCTGACATGGGCATGGTTATGCAGGCCTGCAAGACAATATACAGGCTGCCAACCATCAACTGTCTCTCAACAGAGACCAAAACATGATGGGCACCCTTCCCTGCCCAGTTGGCCACCTGCCCTCTTGGCAGCCAGACACCCTCTACTCTTGGGGTTCACCCCACACAGTCCCCTTCCAGGACAGCCAACATACATTCAAACCTGCAAGAGAATCAAAGGTCAATATAACATATCAATACAATGAAACATAATATTGGCATCATGGCCGCTTCAGGCAGCCAAATCCTACTAAAGTCTATTCTTGACCTTCCTATAAATTGTCCTTGTCTCTTTGGAGCCATGTCCATGAAGATGCAGGCATCATCTAAGTCTATTACACAGTATTGTGGGGGCTCCCGGTAGCAGGAGTGATCGCGAGCAATGTTACCAGCATCAGGCAGGTCGAGCCGTAGCTTGAGCGGGTGGCGTTGATCTCGATCGATGCTCCATTTGGTGACGAAGTCTTCCCGGATCACGAATGGGTCTGCTGACCAGACGTGAGTGTGATGGACCCAGGTCGCTACGCCGTCTACCTTGAGAGCGGTGGGGGTCGTCAGCACCACAGTGTAGGGACCCTTCCAACGTGGTTCGAGGGTCTCCTGGCGGTGCCTTCTGTCGTAGACCCAATCTCCTGGTCTGTGCTGATGAGGAGTTGGGGTTGGGCTGGTCTTGTATAGATTCTAGGGCCCTTCCTTTCACAGTCAGGGGGAGGGCCCATGAAATCTCTGCCCTGAGGAACTGTGAGCCCCACCCTTAAATGTCCCAATCAGACTAGAAAATCCACAAATACCTTTTAAATCTACCCCAGAATTTCGAAATCCCAACCCAGCACAGAATATCACATAGCAAATCAAAGTTCTCAGCAAACAAACAGACAGAGATGTTTACTAGTTAGGCGGGCCGATTCCACCTCTGACAGAGAGCAAGCGCCCTTAGGGAAAGATCCCAGCGGCCGCTCAGGGTACTTTGCTATCGGTCAGAGCACTCAGCCTCAAAGAAATCAAGCCTGTGGTTGTTTTTTTTTTTTTTTTTTTTTTTTTTTAGACACAAACAGAAATTTCACTAGCTAAACAATTTTCAATAAAGACAGATAACATTTCCCATTAAAAACTTTGAATCACCACAGGAGAAAACAAAACAAAACAGGAATAAACAAAAACACTTTTACACAGGCGCGTGCCACATTTACAGCACAAAATACCAACAGATAACCTAGTTTGATTAACATATTATCCGTGGGTAACCTGGGTTAAACTTAGGCATGTTATCTAAATTACAGTCCTGGGTCTCCAGAACACTGAGTTGATAAGTTAACTGGAGCCCTCTGATCCTGGGACAGCTATGCCGTCCCTCCCAGGCAAAGGAAAAATGTGCCCTCTAAGCCCAGTATGAAACCAGTTTCTACCTGAAATAATACTTTAGAAATTGGATTACTGCTATCAGTCCCTTTTAAGACTTTGACATAAGCTATTTAACTTTTGTTTAGGGAGGGAACATATAACCTTTAATTGCCCTTAGTTTAAGGAAAGCAGGGTTTTCTAGATTTAAGAGATTAGCTTAAAAATAGTATTAAATAAATCCGTGAGGCAAGCACACTTCCTGCCCCATAAAACTCCACCTTAAAGCTCCACCCTTGACTAAATCAGAGGGAGGGGCCTTTGCTGTTTCAAGATGGCGGCCCCCAGGGGAGCGGCAAGTCATGCGGCTGCCAAGTCATGCAGCCCAAAATGGTGGCTGTCTACACTTTTTTTTTTGCAAATCAGGACCAATAAGCAAAGGCATTTAGTTACCAGAATTACACAAATTTTCCCAATTCAATCCGAACCTTAAACTTTTAGCTGGCAAGTCAAAATATTCAGCATTTCTCAATCAGTCTAGAATCTAGCTAGCATCCTATTTTTTTTTTTTTTCCTTTGGGTAAATGATCAGTCTTGGGCTCCATCCTGCACATCTGCAAAGAGACTCTAGCTCAAAACTCTATCCAAAATCGGACAGTGCGCGCATTAGTTTTAAGCCAGCTTTTCTCTCTACACATGCACAGAAATCCCAGACGCATTTACTTGGGGAGGGGGTGACCTGTTTTCACAGATCCTCACTCAGATGCCCACCTGACCGAAGTCGTGTAGCCACACAAAGGAGGGGAGAGGGCAGGCCCCCTCCCTCCACACTCACACACTTTCACCAGACATTCACTCAGAGTTTAAACAACAACTTCCCAACTCCTGAGGGAGCTCTACAGCCTCCCCCAGTCTCCTTGAAATGATCAATCACAATACCCAAAGGAGCAGTCTGAGTCCGTCCCATTGTCCCATAACATCCGTCCAGTAAGTCCACAGAAAACAGAAAAACACAGACACAGACAAACAGAGGGCCCCAAAGAACAGCCTTCCAACTCCATGGAAGCAACTAGACGATGGCCTTACGCCAAACCGGCGGGAGCGACCCGCCTCGTCTCAGATTCTCAGATTGAGGGGGTTCCTACAGACCTTCCGACTCCGCGGAAGCAAAACTACACCCCTCCAGATGGAGGGTCGAGGTGTCCCCCGACTCCTCCCGCCCTTGATCCCCCCGTGCGTCCACTTAGATCATTGCGGGCGATTACAGATTTCAGAAGTGAGCTCACACAGAACAGATACAGAACAAGTCCCTGAACAGAGGTAGTAGAAAACTGCCTAGGAATGCTTCTCTTCTACCGTTTTTAAAAGATAGGCCAGATTCGAACCCTTAGCCAGTCTGAGTTTTGAAGGTGAGTACCATCTAGAAGCCATTCCTCCAGATACAGGAAAAGTCCCTTAGAGATAACATATATCACACAGAACAGAATACACAACACACAGACACTTACCGCGGCCAGTCAGACTCTACGGATTGGGGGGGTCCCTCAATGGTTTTGGGGATCCCCGACGAGCCCCCAAATGTTATGCCCAGATTTCAGGATCCCCAAGAAACCACATCAGGGAGCCACCAGTCCGATGCAAAAGCATAAGAGTCTTTATTCGAGCTAGCTCGGCTCCCCCACCTTGCCGACGCAGCGACAGAAAGCAGAGAGCTTTCAATGGAGTTTTTTATTGAAGCTATGTCGCTCTTCATTTCTTCTTGGGAGTTACTTAAGTTGTTGATTTTTTCATCTGTTTCTTCTAGCTTCTTGCACAAGTAGTTGATTTTTTCATCTGTTTCTTCTTACTTCTTGAACATCCGGTGCATGTACTCTAGGAAGCTTATTCTGAATTCTTTTTCCGTCATGTTGCATATCTCTGTCTCACTTAGCTGCTTTTCTGGCGAGTCCTCCTTTTCTTTCCTTTGGGGGTTTCTTTGTCTACCCATGTTTGATCTCACTGACATGACTAGTTGTTGAGTCGTTCAGTGGCTGGACCCTGGGTGGCAGTGGCTGCTCCCTGGGTGGCAGTGGCTCCTCGGGCTGTGGTTGCTCCTTGGGCGGTTGTGGTAGCAGCGGCTCCTCTGTTGATAGCAGAGCCTCTGGTGGGTGCTGTTCACAGTTGTGGTGGCTCTTCTGGCTGGTGGAGGGAGGCTTCACACACAGCAACTGTTCCCCAGGCTGAGCGTGTGGTGATCAGGAGGCCGCTGTTGCTTGAATCTTTCCATGGAGGGGTGCAGGTCTCCTCTGGGCTCTTGCAGTCGCGCTGCTTGCGAGTCGTTGCCTCCGGGTTAGTAGCCGCTGGGTTAGTAGCCGATCTCTGGATGCCGGTAACCACTACCCAAGATTGCGAGGTCTCGCCGCTGCGCTGGCGCCCAGGGGGAGGTTTCAGCCTCAATCTCTAACCATCCGCATTTTTTAGGAGTTCTCTGTCTTTCCTGGCTGCAGACTGTCTCTCAGCTGAACCTCCCCAGCTTGATTGGGCTGATTGTTACCCTTTTCAGCTGCTCGCCCCTATCTGCTCCGGGACAAAGCACCAACACGTCCGTCTAAGCCTCCGCCATTTTTTTTCCCCGTTGTTGATTTTTTCCTCCAACCGGTTTATGCACTCTAGGACCCTTATTCTGAATTCTTTTTCTGACATATTGCATGCCTCTGTTTCACTTAGCCGCTTTTCCAGGTATTTCTCATTTTTTTTTCCTTTGGGATTTCTTTGTCTACCCATTTTTGGTCTCACCCACTGATCTCGATGTCGAGTCGTGCAGGGGGTGCTCCTTGGGTGGCAGTGGTTCCCCGGGCTGTAGTTGCTCAAGTGGTCGTAGTAGTGGCTGATTCTTAGTTGGCAGTGGCTCCTCTGGTGGGTACTGTTTGCAGCAGTGGTGTCTCCTCTAGTTAGAAGGTGAGGTTGCTCGCACACCTGCTTTTCCTTGGACAGGGATGGGCTGATCACGAGGCTGCTGCTCTTCAGGTCAGGTGGGCTGAGTGCAGCTGCTGCTCCTTGGACAGGACCGGGGTGTTCACGTGGCTTCTGCTCCTCGAATTGGTATGGTCTACTCGTGTGGCTGCTGCTCCTTGGATAGGGGCTGGCTGCATGCTGCTGCAGTTCTCAGATGGGGCGGGCTGCTCATGGGGCTGCCACTCTTTGGACAGTGGCAGGTTGCTTACAGGGCTACTGCTCCTCATACAGGTGCAGGCTGCTTGCGCATCTGTTGCTCCTCAGATGGGGAGTGGGCTGCTTGTGTGGCTGCTGCTCCTCAGGTGGGGGTGAGCTGTATGTGTGGCTGCTGCTCCTCCGATGGTGGAGGGATGCTCACCCAGCTGCTGCTCATCGGACAGGTGCAGATTGTGTGTGGCTGCTGCTCCTTGGACTAGTGTGGGCTGTGCAGGGCTGTTGCTCTTCAGGTGTGGTCGGTCTGTCTGTTTGTGTGGCTGCTACTCCTTGGACAGGGGTGAGCTGCTCAGGTGGCTGCTGCTCCTTGGGCAGGATTGAGCTGCATGTGCAGCTGCTGCACCTCGTATGGGGGCTGTCTTGTTGCATGGCTGCTTCTCTTCAGGCGGGAGTGAGCTGCACGTGTGTCTGCTGCTCCTCGGATGGGGGCAGCCTGCTTGCCCAGCTGCTGCTCGTTGGACAGGTGCAGGCTGCGTGTGTCTGCTGCTCCTTGGACCAGTGTGTACTGCGCAGGGCTGCTGCTCCTCCGATATGGGTGGTCTGCTCGTGTGGCTGCTGCTCCTTGGACTGGGGGAGGCTGCTCGGGCAGGTACTGCTCCTTGAATGGGAGCGGGCTGCTCGCGGCGATGCTGTTCCTCATATGGGTATGGGTTGCTCACATCGTTGCTGCTCCTCATATGGGGGCAGGCTGTGTGGGGCTGCCACTCCTCAATTGTGGGCAGGCTGCTGATGTGGTTGCTCCTCAGACAGGGCAGGCTGCTCACGTGGTTGCTGCTCCTTGGATGAGGGAGCAGGCTGCTCATACAGCTGACAGCTGCTGCTCCATGGACTGGGGTAGCCCATGTGAGGCTTCTGCTCTTAGGCCCGGGACAGGCTGCTCATGGGGTTGCTGCTCCTTGAACTGGAGTGGGCTGCTCGCGTGTCTGCTGCTTGCGTGGTTGCAGTGCCCTGGGCTAAGGCATTGGGTCGGTCAGGGGGGAGCACGCTTCAGAACTCACTGGAGCCTGTGCCCAGGGTGGCTGGAGATTCGTTGATCGTGGGACCCCAGCCGAGGTAGCAGGTCCCTGGCGTGGGTGTATGTAGAGTCCCAGGTGTTATCTGAGGGCACCCTGGGTGAGGGTGAGGCCTGGCTCCCAGTTTCAGCAGCCCTCCCCTTAAAAACGCTAGGCTTCTGAGGATGAGCCAGCCTCCTGGAACTGCTAACATGGTTGCAGAGGCTGCCTAGTTAGGTGAGCCCATTTAGCCTGACCCTGAAGGCCCTGTGGCATCTATCTATGCCTCACTCACATACACAATCACACATCCCACATGACCACACACTCCTCTTTTGGTTCCTCACTGACTCCCACTCTCTCCCTCACTGCTGCCTTCTTCCTGCCTCTGTAGCTGGGTCTGAGGTGTTATTGACCCGTTTGTGGATGGAGTTTCCTCTCCAGGTGTTTGGTTATTAGGCTGACTCTCTATCACCTGGCCAGACAGGATAAAATTCACCTCTTCAAGACACAACACAAAGGGACCAAAGCATGAATGTACTCATGACAATAATAACCCTATTATCAGTGACCACCTGAGAAAAGAGGATTCTGACATATATTTTTTATAAGAAATATTTTAGCAGTAAAAGCAGGGTAGGGTAGGCAGTGTGGGCAGTGTTAAACAGAGTGTTAGTTTTCTAATGCTGTGTAACAAGTTTTCACAGATGTAAAAGCTATGGAACAGCAGCTGCTTACTTGTTGGGGTCCAACCCCAGCAGGTCCAGGGGTTCCCAAAGGTGTGGACGGAGTCGGCAAAGAAGGAATGACACGGAGACAGCGTTCAGTTGATCAGCAGCCTAGCCAGGTTCTCTAGCCAGGTTGTCTGGGGCCAGTGATAATGACCTTCCCCCCTCTCCCCCCTGCCCCGGGGAAGTGCATTGTTCATAGTTTTTATGGCCTGACACACCTTGCAAGACCAGTTTCCTCCTCATTAATGTAACCTCTTTTGCTTTGTTTAAGGTATGTTTCTTGCAAGTGAGAGTGTTCATAAATGTCAATCTAAGAAATGCTGGCTGTTTACTTTTTGGTTATCATTGGAAATTAAGGTTTCTAAGAGTTAAGAATTCTAATTAAATTGGAAAGAAATTGTATGGTTTTGATAACAGAAGGCATGAGGCATGGACATGCATTTTGTTTGTTTGCTTTTGGACACACTTTGAAGGAAAAAGAAAGTGAGTTAAAGTTGTAAGAATGTGAAAGTTGTAAGAAGGTTGGTGAAAGTTATAGAAGGTTTGTAGGGAGAAATATTGAAAAGAAGTTATATAAATGACATGGGCCAGTAAAGCAGAATAGGGAAACTAAGATAGTAAAACAGCAATTTGCAGCCATCTAGAAAATGGAGGCTCTCGATCGGTACCGAGAGACTCTATTGAGAGGCATCCGAGCTGCTGCTCAGAAACCCACAAACCTCTCTAAGGTGACAGACACAGTCCAGGGGCCTAACTAGAGCCCGGCAGCTTTCCTCGAGAGGCTGTGCGAGGCCTATCGGGTGTATACCCCATTGACCCTGATGCCCCGGAAAATCGGAGGGCTGTCAATGTTGCATTTGCTTCCCAGTTGGCCCCAGATATTAGAAACAATTGCAGAAGTTAGAGGGTTTTGAAGGGAAATCAATCTCTGAGTTGGTTGAGGTGGCCCAGAAGGTTTTTAACAATCGGGATGGCAGGTTTAAATGCCCGGATGGCGAAGGTCCTCCTGGCCATAAGCGAGGAAAAAGGCCCAAGGGGCAGGAGAGACAACAAGGGCAAGAAAAGCCTTGGGGGAGAAAAGGATTCTGACCATGGCTTAGGAAAAATCAGTATGCATTTTGCAGAAAGGAAGGATATTGGAAAAGAGAGTGTCCTGAACGTGCGGGGGAACCGACTCCCGTGTTGGTGGAGGAGGTGGATTAGGATTGTCAGGGCTCAGCTGGCCCCCGAGAGCTCAAGATAACCCTGACAGTGGGGAGCACTCACTCAGGCCCTCTGGTGGGGAAAGGGAAAAAGAATGAGCATTTCAGCTTCCTGAAAACAGCTGCCTTGAACCCGGCCACACTCCTCCCTGACGAGGAGGCAGAGGTCCCATTGCATTACTGTGAGGCGACACTGAATACCCTCACTTCCCTCCATGAGGACCTTGTGGACCAGCCCCTGCAGAATCCAGATGAGACCCTCTATACCAGGGGTCCTCAAACTTTTTAAACAGGGGGCCAGTTCACTGTCCCTCAGACCGTTGGAGGGCCAGACTATAGTTTAAAAAAAAAACTATGAACAAATTCCTATGCACACAGCGGCGGCAAAAACACCCGGTGGGCTGGATAAATGTTTTCGGTGGGCTGCATGTGGCCCGCGGGCTGTAGTTTGAGAACCCCTTCTCTACAAGGACGAGAGCAGCTTCGTAGAGGAAGGTACCCGGTATGCAGGGTCAGCAGTAGTGACAAGAGGAGGAACCAGGGGAGATCTACAATCTGCCAGGGTTAGAAAGAAGCCCTGGTGAGTGCCCCAGCATTCGCCCTGCCAGACCTACCCAGGGACTGCAGGGATATATCTCCTCACACTGCCCTTACAGAAGGACACGGGAGCCATCTTAAAGAAGTCTCCTGACCTCATGAGGAAAGGAAAAATCCTCCTTAGATACTTAACCTCCTGGCAGCCATATAGGGGCCAAGGAAGTGGCTAAAAGACCAGTAGGGCCCCTAGAAGTTCTCATAGCCCTGCCAGCACGAAGGCTCCCAGAGAAGCCTACTCATCTGCCAGAGGAGCAGAGGCTAGCTGAGAAACTAAGGGCCCAGGAAGGAGAGGCTGGATGGCTAATTCTGCCAGATGGGAGGCCTATAGTGCCAGAAGCCCAGAGGCAGACCATTACTTCCCAGACCTACCAGAGTACCCACCTGGGGGGGATGAAGCTATCAAAACTACTGGGAAGAGAATTTTACATCCCAGGGCTCCAGAAAATATCCCAAGACTTGGTTAGAAGGTGCCAAATGTGTGCCCGGGTGAACCAAGGGCCCCCTGTTGTGGCCGCACTGGGGCAGCAATTCCAAGGTCAGAACCCCGGAGAACACTGGGAAGTGGACTTCACCTAGATACCAGGAGGACAAGGAGGGAATAAATACTTGCTGGTTTTCATTCATACCTTCTCTGACTGGCCTGAGGCATACCCAACCAAGGCAGAGACAGCACAGGTAGTAGTTAGGAAACTCCTCACTGAAATTGTCCCCCAGTTTGGCCTACCACTGTACATGGGGTCTGACAATGGCCTGGCATTTATCGCCAAAGTTACACAATCCGTGGTTAAGGCCCTGAGCATTACCTGGAAATTGCATTGTGTTTATAGACCACAGAGTTCTGGACAGGTAGAGAGGATAAATTGGACCTTAAAGGAAACATTAACTAAATTAAAATTAGAGACTGGCGAAAACTGGGGAAGTCTCCTTCCTTTTGCTCTCCTCAGAGCTGGGTGCACCTGTATATAAAAGGACTCACCCCTTCTGAAATTATGTTTGGTGGGCCACCACCTCTCCTTCCCCGCCAAAGGGAGGAAGATCTTGCCCAGCTGTCTACCCAAAATTTGCTTAAGTCGTTACAGGCTTTGCAGAGCAGCGTTACGTCGGCACAGCGGGTGGTGAGAGCGCTACAGGAGGCAGACGTGCTGAGATCCAGTCCAACGCAGCCTGCCTTCTCTCCGGGTGATGTTGTCTGGGTGAAGAGCCACGACCCTGGCAGCCTGGAACCTAGATGGGATGGACCCTACCAGGTGGTGCTGAGCACTTCAACTGCCATCAAAGTCGCAGGAAAGAGGCACTGGATCCATCATACACAGGTTAAGAAGGTGAATGACAGCGTCAAGGGATGGCAGGTCCAGATGATTGAGACCCATTTCTCCTGACTCTCCTTGTCTGTCTGCCCGGGACTGGGAAATCCCCATCTGGCCAAAAATTACTCTTGGGAGGTCACACGCACTTTTGATGGGACTGTTATAGGCTCTTTTGTCAGAGTTGGGCACCCTTCATCTGGACAGATCTCTATAAACTATTTGGAAAAAACTGGGGAAATTCCAGAACCTGGGGTTATGGGTGGGGCTCAACTCGATTGGCCCCTTGCATCCCCTAGACAATCCAGGGAGGACAAGCCTGCCACAACACCCAGCCCCACTCCACCTGCAGCCACAACCCCACCAGCCCTTGATGCACTCGCAGAGGTAGTAGTCCAACCACTCGGGGGTCATCAGGAAAAGCCTTAGCCAACTGTGAAAACGGCTGGCTGACCGAGAAGAGGCTAGAAAGGCAGAGGGCAGTTGGTATGAGAATTTATTTTCCTGGTACCCCTGGCTAACTACCCTGCTCTCCTCCTTGGCAGAACCAGTTGTTATGCTCCTCCTCGGGCTACTATTTGGCCCCTGCATTGCCAAATGCCTCCTCAATTTCATACAAAATCGAATACAGGCTGTAAAGTTGATGGTTTTACACATTCAATACTCCAGGATCGTAGAGGAGGGCACTGAATTAAATATTTGATTAGGGCATAAGACCAGTAGGGAGAGAGAAACCAAGATGGCGGCATAGGTAAACACCGGAATTTGCTGCCTTCCACAACAAATTCAAAAATACAACTAAAAGACAAAACGGACATCATCCAGAACTACAGGAAGGCTGGCTGAGTGGAAATTCTACAACTAGAAGGAAAGAGAAAAGCACACTGAGACTCAGAGGAGCTGCAGAGGTGGAAGTAAAGTGCAGAGGTACGGAGGCACATGCGGCAAGGGCTGGCAACTGAGGATGCAGCTGTCTTTTTTTTTTTTTTTTCAGGAAGAGCAATTTTAATTTTCTATTAAACAGTCTTCCATTATTTTACCCCATATCTTACTGAGTTATAAGAAATAACAGTAGCATTAGAAAAACTAGGAAGAAAGATAAATGTGGGTAATTATTCAACTAAACATATGAAAAGACAAATTATAATAGGATTGAACTTTAGAAACTTAAATTAATGAGATAATTTCTAAACTGTGCATATCAAAGCAAATTTTGTTAAAAAAATTTAACACTGATTTTTCAGGAAGGAAACTAATTTAAAAATATTTTTATTTTAAAAATAGGCCTGTATTCAGCTATAAAATTTCCCCCCAAGCTCTGATATTCTTTTATTTAGATCTGGGAAGAAAATACCATTCTGATGGCACAAAATGCCAAAATTTTAATTGTTTTAATCCCAGCACAGAATTGTAAAAACTATTAATGGAAAACAGATTGAGGTCATTAAGTGCACAACACTAATTTCTGGCCAGCTTCTGGTATTTGGTTTCTTCCCTAGTTCTCCAAAGGAAAACTTAAATTGAATCTTCAGCAGAATAATTCTCAAATACACTTCATAAGCAAAATGTGAGCTTTTGTTTACATAGTTTTTGGATTTTGCTGTTCCTAATTTTATTCTGGAATTCAATTTTACCCAAAACCATAATTACCATATTAACTTTGTAATGCACAGTTGTATGCAATTCAGCAAAGCAGTAGTACACCATCAGGCTCTATTTACCCAGAGCTTAGGAAAAACAGGATTGGTCACACCCACTTAAAAACAAATCTCATGCTATTTGCCAATGGTTGGTTTCAGTCTAAGTTCTGACAGTGAAATACATGGATATATATCTGTAAGTCTCATTTTGATTTTCAAAGGTAGGCACAGGAAGTTTTTCACAGCTGAGCTTTTCCCAGCTGGAGCTGAAGATTCTGTAACTTCATAGTCAGACCCATGTTGCCAGCGATTTTCAATTGGCCTTGAAAGAAGGCTGACTGAGGATTCATTTTACCCATCATTAAAGCCATCAAGTCCTAGTCAGCCATTGTAATCGTGCAATCAGCCTTCTTATTTGAATTGGGAAGCACTGATCCCTTGCCATGCTTCACATCCACCACCCAGGTGGCTTCTTTACCTCCAGGGCCATCCTTCACCTTGAAGGCAAAAATTCCTCCGATTTTCTTCACAAACTGTTCCCCTTCCTCCTCAAGCTTCTTCTTCATCTGAGTTCTGGCAGCTTCAGGGAAACCCATCCTGTAGATCATGACAACGGCAGCTCCTCCTAAGCCCAAATTGTGCTGCAGAGCAACCTTTGCCCCAGGGACTTATCTCTTCCTGGCTTCCCCTCACAGCTGCCAGTAGAGCTCCGTGCCTAGGCTGTCTTTTTGAATCGGGAGGGAGTCACAAGCCCCTGACTGCTCTGAACTCCAGTTCCAGGAAGTCTCTGGGGACCCAGACTCATACGGGGAGAGACTGGACTGTCTGGCAGTGGACAGAACTCGGAACTCGAGGGCGGCTTTCTCTCAGAGGTGCTTGCACCAATTACCAGGACACTGAGACTCGGGGCCCCTTAGGGCAGGGCTGAGGAGCAGCCATAGCTGCTTGCTCTACCCTGTTGATCCCCTGAGACCCCGCCCCACTCAAGCTGTGGCAGAGGCTTTTGCATATGAATGGCCTGGCCCTTTGCAATCTGAAAAGTACCTAACAAACTGCAGCTGGGCCAAACAGACCCAGAACATACAAGGGAAGGCCCAAAGACCCACAGCAGCTTGCATTGCTTCACAGCTGGGCCTCATCTGGGCACCTCCAAACCCCAAACAAGGAAGGGAAATCTGCAGATCTCTTCTTAGCTCCTGCTGGGTAGCCTCAGGCAGAGGCTAAATTAGCACCTCCTTAGATCCAAGAGCCAGTGTACCCAGTGGTCAGAGTGGGACCATCCAGATTACAACTCCTCAGACCCATAAGGGACACACTCAGGGGCAGACTCAGTGAGCACCAAAGCCCCACTGAAGCAAGTCTTGCCCCATAAGGGTATCTCCAGCACAGAAGTTCTCCCACTGTAGACACAGCTGATTCTCAGCCAATTGGCCTGAAGGTCAATTCCTCCCAGTGATACCTACAACAATCAAGGCTTAACTACAACAAGACTGTGCACAAAGCTCACAAAGGGGTGCACCAAGAGTGTCCACCTCAGGTAATTGGGGAGGCTGAGCCACTTGGCCCTATAGGACACCTAGCACACAAAACAACTCTACCAACACAGGGAAGCATAAAAAAATGTGGAGACAAAGAAACAGGACACAAATGACAGAAATGAAGGAAAGCAAATGACTGGATATAGAGTTCAAAACCACACTTTAAGGTTTTTCAAGAATGTTGTAGAAACTGCCGATAAATTTAGTAAGACCCTCAAAAAGTCTGGTGAGACTGCCGACAAATGTAGTGAGACCCTCAAAAAATCTAGTGAGACTCTTGAGGTTATGGAAAAGGACCAACTAGAAATTAAGCATACACTGACTGAAATACAGGACATTATGCAGAGTTCCAACAGCAGACTAGAGGATCACAAGAATCAAGTCAAAGATTTGAAATACGAAGAAGCAAAAAACATCCAACCGGAAAAGCAAAATGAAAAAATAATCCAAAAATACGAAGATAGCATAAGGAGCCTCTGGAACAGCTTCAAGCGCACCAACATAGGAATTATAGGGGTGCCAGAAGAAGAGAGAGAGCAAGATATTGAAAACTTATTTGAAGAAATAATGACAGAAAACTTTCCCTACCTGGTGAAAGAAATAGACTAAAAGTCCAGGAAATGCAGAGAACCCCAAACAAAAGGAACTCAAAAAGGACTACACTAAGACACATCATAATTAAAATGCCAAGAGCAAAAGACAAAGAGAGAATCTTAAAAGCAGCAAGAGAAAAAAAGTCAGTTACCTACAAGGGAGTACCCATACGACTGTCAGCTGTTTTCTCAACAGAAACCATGCAGCCCAGAAGAGAGTGGCAAGAAATATTCAAAGTGATGAATACCAAGAACCTACACCAAGATTACTTTATCCAGCAAAGCTATCATTCAGAATTGAAGGTCAGATAAAGAGCTTCACAGATAAGGAAAAGCTAAAGGAGTTCATCACCACCAAACCAGTATTATATGAAATGCTGAAAGGTATCCTTTAAGAAGAGGAAAAAGAAGAAAAAGGCAAAGATACAAATTATGAACAACAAATACACATCTATCAACAAGTAAATCTAAAAATCAAGTGAATAAATAATCTGATGAACACAATAAACTGGTGATTATAATAGAATCAGGGGCATAGAAAGGGTGTGGACTGAGTATTCTTGGGGGGTAAAGGGGTGTGGGGGATGCGGGAAGAGACTGGACAATAATCATGCACCTATGGATGAGGACAGTGGGGGGGGGGGTGAGGGCGGAGGGTGGGGTGGGAACCAGGTGTAGGGGAGCTATGAGGGGAAAAAAGAGGAACAACTGTAATAATCTGAACAATAAAGATTTAATTAAAAAAAAAAAGACCAGTAGGAAATGTACTGGGGCCAGGGACCGAGAAATGGAAAGATTTCTGAATGTGTTGGGGGCAGGGACCGCAGCATGGAAAAATTACTGATTGTGTTGGGGGCAGGGACTATGGCATATAAAAATTACTGTTTGTTTTAAAGAAACAAAGTGGTATGATATGCTCCAGCCAGGTGTGACTCCGTTTTCCTACTGAACTTTTACCCTGCCAGTTAATGCTTTGTAGTTCTTGCAAATAAAAGCTTTGTGGGACCCTTGGTCAGCACTCCAGCTTCGAGGCTCCCAGAGAGGAGGGATGCTGTAGCCAGCTGGACAGCTTAATAAAGGCTCCTAAATTTAAATTCTGAGTTGGTGGTCTATCTGGCTGATTGAATCTATAACAACGTAAATTTAGATTAACATTTCAGCATTTTGTTATTTCAAAATATCTAATTCAATTTAGCAAACTCCCAAAGTCTTGGGCTGTCATTGACTGGAACCTATAATAGATAGCTATTAAAATGCAAATTAGTTACATTCTTTCTGCTGGAAATGTGACTAGCCCCAAGGATGGGAAACCAGGAAGCAAGCTTGTCTTTAGAAGTTGCTGTCCTGTGGGAAATTTTTGGCCTATCTGCTTGATCTGTTGGGAGAGGGGGTGGGGTGTTGGGGGGTAAGGGCACTTACTCCCTTCCTCCATTAGAGATTGCCTTGGGAAGCCAACCTTCTTAATTAAAGGGTGTAGCCAGTTTTCACCGGGGCTACTTAGTAATTTTTATAATTAATATATTATTAATCTGTGTTTCAGCAATAATTCTTGAGATTCAAATCCAATTACTATTATTTTAAGACATATTCTTTAGCAAATTTTTGTAACAGAGACAATTTTACTGATTTTTCTTTTGGCAGCCTTAAAGTTAATTTTGAACATGCTTCATTAGCATTTTAAAAACTATTCTTTATTATGGAAATACCAATCTTGTTGCTAGAACCTAGCCTGCATTTTTTCCTTTGGGTCAAATTCACCATCTTTCTTAGGAAATAACCAGTCTGGGGTTTTATTTTGTACCATCACAAAGACAGATTTAAGCCAACCTCAAGACTTTATTAAAATCCAAAATTGGATTGTGCACACATTTTGTCTTAAGCTCGTTTCTCTCCTTATGAGCACAGAAATCCCAGACGCATTTCTAAATTTTGTCAAACTTTTCATGGTGAGAAAGAGACTTTAAATTAGCATACTTGGGCCCTAACTGGTTTGGATCAGTGGATAGAGCGTCAGCCTGCAGACTCAAGGGTCCCAGGTTTGATTCCGGCCAAGAGCAGGTCAAGAGCATGTACCTTGGTTGCTGGCACATCCCCAGTAGGGGGTGTGGAGGAGGCAGCTGATCAATGTTTCTCTCTCATCGATGTTTCTAACTCTCTATCCCTCTCCCTTCCTCTCTGTAAAAAAATCAATAAAATATATTTTTAAAAATTGCCTCCAGGAACAAATTTTAATCCACTCCAGTGGGTAAATATTTGATCTAGTCATTAGTAAGAAAAAGGTGAATTTCCTTGTTAGCCAAGGGCAGTGTCCTCAGTTTCCTAATCTCTGCTAGGATCAGGGATCTTATGAACTAGTTTCCCCACCCAGCTCATTTGATCGCTATATAATTAGAACCAGAAGGAACCAGTGCACACAACTGGAACTCTTCTCCAGGAGCAAAGAGCTGGAAACCATCTTCAGTTGGAGGGACTCTTCCCGATTTGGTAAGATTCTTACCCCTGGGTAATCTATCCCTGTATTTTTTAAATATATACATACTATTTTTAGCCACTTAGCTATTTCATTAAAACAATTTTTACCCCTTTAAACCCTATGGGCACAACTTATGAACTAAGAAAAAAGGAACCAGATTCTAAAGTTTAAAATGAAAGCAGATTTCTTTTTGCATTGTGCGTGGGTGTGTGCGTGCATGCGTGTGTGTGAAGGGAGATCAGTGAGACTGGGAGCAAGTGGAGGTTCAGAAGGAATTCCTAAATTGTGATAAAATCCCCAAAGACCTGGGGAAGCCATTTGCTGAAGGGCATCTGGATGCCCCCAGAAACAGGCATTAAATGTGGCAGAGCAAGAAAAGAAACAAAAAGAATGCTTTTAGCTCTGTTTTCTTTTAATCTTACCTACAAATTTTTTTACTTAAAAAAGTTTTGATTGCTCTTTAAGAGGCAAGTGGAACACATTCAAGATCAAAAGAAGGTACACTGGCAGAATGAAGGGAAGAAAGAAGGAAAAGAGATAAAGGGAGAAATATGACTTCAGTGTTATGCTTTCACTTTGTGGGATATTGCCCTAGAATATATAAAAGTGTGAAGTTACATGTATGAAAATTAAAACCATAGTTACTTATCATAGACTGTAAGTTAAGTCCCTGGTGTGTAAAGTTGGACGAATCTCTTGAATACAAAACATTGCCTGTGGAGAGAGGAAGAGAATATGAATTCTTGTGAAGTTTAAAGGATTGGTTTGAGACAGATGATAAAGTTAGTGTGAAGAACAGTGGGGACATATTTTGCTGACAAAAAGCTGACTGACACTTATGTGCTTGACTATGGAAGGTTATATGTGAGTGAGTTTGATGACCAGATGTGAGGCTCTAACCCTTGGCCCAGGCTAGGCCCTGGGCAGATTCACTGCAGCACCACAAATAATCTGTCTCATACTTGTTTTCTTCCAAATTCATTTTACCTCTTTTGGGGAAATTTAGGATTGAATATATGAGTGAGCAAGTTGTGAGTGGGGGAGCAGATATTAGATACTGGTGGCCATGGTGTGTACTGCCTGGGCTTGGGTTTCTGAATGTCTTAGGGATTCAAGATTATAATAAACCCGAGAAAAATTTAGCTAAGGTCTTACAGAATTAATGTGCAAATTCTACAAGTTAGAAGCAAAGATTTTTCCTTTACCTCACCAGGCTGGGATGGGAGGTCTTCAACCTCTAACCAGCAAGTTGCTTTGTAGGATATGAAGCCCCTGTGTGGCATCAGTCTAGGGCCTTAATTAGAGGTGGTCTGTGGACTTAGCTAATATGCTGAGCCTTAAGAAATAATACATTTCAGTGAGTTTGGATCACAAGTCTTATCATCTATTTCTTTCACAAGGTGCCTTATGCTATCTATCAACTAAACTTATACAACCTTGTCTCTGTAATTCCACTATACTTTTGTTAGTAAAACTGGAAAAGATTCTCTTATGCTTAAAGAGAACCATGGAATTTCAGACTTTACAATTAGCAACTCTCTCATTCTCTAGATAAACAAACTTAAGTCTTGAGAGGAAAATTAAGTCAATCACTAAAAAAAAAAAATAATACAAAGTGTTATGCCCAGATTTCAGGATCCTTAAAAGACCACCAGGGAGCCTCCCAAGTCCGATGCAACAGCAAAAGAGTCTTTATTTGAGCTAGCTCGAGCTCCCCATCCACCACACTCGCCGCGGCAGAAGGCAGAGAGAGAGCTTTGTGGGGAGAGGGGTTTTATAGGGGGGTTGGAGTAAGGGGAGGAGAGAGGACTGTGGGCCCTGCTGATTGGCCAGGCGCAAGTCTGGGTCTTGTTACACAGGATGTGGTTGTGTCTATGGCACGCACTTCCCTTGATTATCATTGGTTAGTTTAAAGAAATTCTAGGTGTGGCCAGCAGAGGCTTGGGCTTCCGGGTAGAAGCTCTTTGCTGAGCACATGGCTAATAGCTGCTGCCCAAAAATGGAGGATCTGGGGCGAGATGGAGGGCGTAGCCCTCGCCCTTTCACAAAGAACAATATTGAGGGTCTACTGTGAGGCAGGCATTGTGATTTGAATAATATGGGCTCTGTCTTCCTGTATCATATACACAAGCTGGAAACACTGACAAGTAGCCAGGTAATTGTTTGCCTGGAATACATGGATTAAGGCTTGGAAATTATACCCAAGAAAATTGGAAATAGGTGTATCTTTATTTTGTACTATCTTTGTGGGCAGAGCCTGAACTTTTTAAATTTTGCTTTGACACTTGTATCTAATGGGGTAAGCTTGGTCTTAATATTTAATATTTAAGCATAGAAACTCCAGACAAGCCTGGCAGCTCAGACCCCCCTTCTTTGAGCAACAATATCCCCACAACCTGTAGAGCACTGGCACATCTTACAAGTAACCCTGGTCTCCACTAGAGCATGGAAAACACTGGCAACATTTCTATCCACCACTGCCACCTAATGACTCTTTTGGCTACTACAGCTCTGGTTCTACTTCCTGATTTTGAACTCTGGGTTTCTGGCCCCAGTCAGAGAGGTGTTGACTTGGTGACCCTAAGGTCCTGTTTCATCTTGGGAGCCTGAGATTCTATAATTGCCTTTGACATCAGAAGACAATATTTGTCTGTTGAAGAACAAGAGACCTAAATGAATCCAAATCAATAAAACTTTGATGAGGACTTCCACCAAACTAGAAAAAGAAAATACAGCCCTAACCGGTTTGGCTCAGTGGGTAGAGAATCGGCCTGCAGACTGAAAGGTCCCAGGTTCAATTCTGGTCAAGGGCATATACTTTGGTTGCAGGCACATCCCCAGTAGGAGGTGTGTCGGAGGCAGCTGATCAATGTTTCTAACTCTCTATCCCTCTCCCTTCCTCTCTGTAAAAAAAACCAATAAAATATATTTAAAAAGAAAAGACACCCAGAAGATTAAAAAGCACAATGTAAATGTAAAGAGCTTGGCAAATGGGGAGCATGGCAGGTGAGAAGCTGTGCTGAAGCAGTGGCCACGTATGAATACTTGTTATTCTTTTAGGGCTGGCTCTTCTCTCTTCAGTCATGTACCACATTTTTGCTCAAGTCCCAAGAACATGCTTTCACTTGATTCTATAATAAATTATAATTGATGTTCTTAATGGAAATTTTTTCACCTGCTATTTATTTCAGTATTGTGGAATAACCAAAATTTTTCTTAGTGTATAATTTGATATTCTTCCATGGTGTGCCAAATTTGTGTAACATTATTATGAAACAGTCAAAATGTATCACTGCTAAATGATGATGAGAAAGAGTGTTCACTTTGCTCCCTCTCTCACATGCCTTCCCATGAAACCATCAGAACCCTGGATTTACTGGTCTTTCTAGATTTACAGTCATACCCCAAGGGCTGTTTAGTAATACAACAGGCTTGGTGCTAGAACCTGTGGCATTTTTAAGTATGTAAAAATATTTGACATAAAAAGTTTTATTGATGTACATATAAGAAATGTTCAAAATAAAGATTACTATTTAATTTAATGTACATGAAAATGTACCATTTGCTTTCTTTTAATTCAGGATTTATATGAATCACATCACAATTGAGAATAACTTGAAGGTCAAATTTTCTTCCATTGTAAAAATTTCTTATTATGTGTGATGATTGCTAAGAAATCATAGCCAATCATAAAGTAAATGAGTTGCTCATTCACAAACAAATTGAAAAACAAAATTATAAAAATAAGATTCAAATTTATAGTGAGAAGTCACTTTTATTATTGGAAGTGGGAAAACTGACATATATTTGATATAACATGGGGGAAGATATGACCGGAGTTTTTTTTGCCACTGGGTTAATATTTATTTATTTATTTATTTATTTATTTATTTATGCTTAAAGTGTTACAAAGAGTATTATATATGTCTCCTTTTTTTCCCCGCCCTTGACAATCCCCTGGCCTCCCCTACCCCCCAGTGTCTTATGTCCATTGGTTATGCTTATATGCATGCATACAAGTCATTCGGTTGATCTCTTACCCCCAACCCCATCCTGCCCCCCAACCCTCCCCGGCCTTCCCACTGTAGTTTGACAGTCTGTTCGAGGCAGCTCTGCCTCTGTATCTATTTTTGTTCATAAGTTTATAATGGTCTTTATTATCCATAAATGAGTGAGATCATGTGGTATTTTTTCTTCATTGCCTGGCTTATTTCACTTAGCATAATGCTCTCCAGTTCCATCCATTCCGTTGCAAATGGTAAGAGTTCCTTCTTTTTTACAGCAGCATAGTATTCCATCGTGTAGCTGTACCACAGTTTTCTAATCCATTCATCTACTGATGGGCACTTAGGCTGTTTCCAGATCTTAGCTATGGTGAATTGTGCTGCTATGAACATATGGGTGCATATATTCTTTCTGATTGGTGTTTCTGATTTCTTGGGATATATTCCTAGAAGTGAGATCACAGGGTCAAATGGGAGTTCCATTTCCAGTTTTTTGAGGAAACTCCATACTGTCTTCCATAGTGGCTGCACCAGTCTGCATTAATATGATGGTTTTTATAGGCTCTGCATGTTCTTTAAATTTTTCTGCAAAGAACTAAAAATATTGTCAGAAATTACCAAATATTTTTCTGGAAACAACAAATATTTTTAAATTCTCAAATCTTCAGATTTCTTAACACATAAAGTTTTTAAAATTAATATGAAATTGTTTTCTATTTTGTTATTATCTATACTTATTTAATTCTATTTTAATAGCTATCATTGAGATAAAATCATACTCCAAGAAGGAGCATTCTATTTACTTGATGGGTACGTTTGAGTGGGTTTGACACACTGCCCCTGGGAAGGGAGAGTTCCACAGTTTAGACAGAATACTCTTGAAAGATGATGGCAGTAATCCTCTTCTCTTTCTTATTCTGCTTTTGTGTTAAGATGTTATAAAATCATTACAGCAAACTGTAAAAATGGCTTGATGAAAGTTTTCTTTGTTGTTGTTTTATCACATAGTAACATCATTTGCCTATTGTGTAACAGTGTATGTACATTTATTGGGAAAACTAGAAAATACGAGTGTTCTCTGAGAATAGTCTACCTTGTTCCTAAGAATAAGCTTGAATTCCTCTTCCTCCAGTCTTCTGTAAAAGTTGACCCAGACCCACTTCCAATCATTGCATCAATTCTTCCATGCTCCTCTCTGTTCTTTTCTAACTAGTATATAATAATTCCACTTTTAGCCATAAACCAACTAATTCTTAGGGAATTGGGTTTGTCTCCCTTCACCTCATGGCGAAACTGCTCTCAACTGCTCTCCTTATAGCCAGCTGATTTATGGACTTGAATACTTAGAATCTTGTCTTTAACAAAAAAATCTGATTGACCCTTCCCTGGGCTTAGAAGACCCTCTTTTCTCAGGCCAGTGTGGCTCAGTTGCTTGAGCATCATCCCATGCTCCAAAAGGTTGCCAGTTTGATACCTGGTCAGAGCATGTACCCAGGTTCTGGGTTTATTTTTGGTCTTGGTGCATACGGGAGGCAACCAGTAGATGTTTCAGTCTCACGACAATCAATCTCTCTCTCTCTCTCTCTTTCCTCTCCATTCCTTTCTCTCTAAAATCAATAAAACATATTTTTTTAAATGTTCATTTTCTTCATAGGCTTCCTATCTTACTGTCTCATCTCAGTGAACTGGATCTCCTATTCCTTCCCCATGGATGCTACATCTCCTTTTAGGGAGGACTTGGGTATGTCTGAATGGTCTCTGTGTGCCAGGACCTAGCACTGTGCCTTGTACCCAGAAGAGCTTATGTAATGTTTGTTATTCAATTAATTAGTAAATGTTTTTAAGAGTGTGAATAGATATTGCAATGCTATGACTGATAGACAGGTAAGTACTCAGAGTCCTAAGGAATATGAAAGAATGTTTGGGACAGAAAGTTATGTTCAGGAAACATTGATTTTCCAAATGAATGGATTGACAAGAAATGTGAAATTAATGAGGAAGAGAAGAGAAAAGAAAAGATATACTTTATTTATTTATTTATTTTTGAAAAGATATACTTTAGGTGACTGAGGATACTGGAATCATGATGCCCTGTCACTAGCCCAGCAGGTCCCTGTCCTTTTAGTCTCATTTGCCCTTTCAGCCTAATTTGTCCTACCATACCTTTTACCCTGGGCAGGAGCCTTGTTGGAAGAGATGATGATGGGCCTGGGTCCCCTGTTGTTGGTCTTCATGCTGGGGCCCTGTCTGACCCCACCGACCCTGGCTCAGGATGATCGCAGGTACAGACACTTCCTGAACCAGCACTATGATGCCAAACCAAGTGGCCGGAATGACGCATACTGTGATACCATGATGAGGAGACGAGGCTTGACTTCACCCTGCAAAGACAGAAACACCTTTATTCATGGCACCAGTAACAACATCAAGGCTGTCTGTGAAGATAAGAATGGAGTGCCTTATGGGGCAAATTTAAGAAGAAGCAAGTCTCCTTTCCAGATCACTACTTGCAAGCTCAGAGGAGGGTCCAACAGGCCTCCCTGCCGGTACAGAGCTACAGCAGGGTCCAGAGACATTGTTATTGCCTGTGAACATGGCTTGCCTGTCCACTTTGATGAGTCCTTTTTCTAACCATAGCCAGCAGGCCACTAGCCCAGAGTTGGCTCTGCTCTCTATTCCTGGCATTTCCCCTACACACTCTAGAACAGGATGGCCACATTCATTGCCAGGGGCCCAGAAAATGAGCTGCCTGGATCTTTTGTTTTCTGTTTTACAATATGTTAATAAATAAAAATGTCTCTGAAATCAGTAAGAATCAAAGTCTTCTCATCAATTCTTGGCCTATTGATTTTTCCACATTTTCTCTACTCAGCTGCCCCCAGAAAGGACTGAATGGAATACAAATGCCTTTTTCCCTATCAGTTACTTCCTTCTCAGTCAACAGGGAGGTAGACTTTTCTTTTTTGTGAGTGTAAGGATGTTAAATTCATCTTACAGCAGAGCTGGGAAATTCCAGGGCACATGGCTGCTAAGCAGAATTTTCAGGAGGAGCAAATTATTTTTGCTGTCAAATAAGTCAATATTACTTTTACAAATGTTAAACTTTGAGAAGTAATGTTTAGAACTAAATACCAACAGATCAATTAAACTTTATCTACCTCTCTAAGTTTTCACAGTTTTAAAGATATATTTCAAATAAAACAAAAGGCATATTCATTAATGGATTCAAATATATCCTCTAAATTCTCTATATGAGGCAAACTCAGATGAATATTTCAGTATCCCATTATTCCAACATACATAGATCTTTAAATCTTTTTACTATTTAACCCCACAAACTCCAAAGTTTTAAGGTACCAAAATACTTTAGAAAACTATACTTAGTCATGTATATATATATCATTGAAAAAGCTTTATCATAAATTCTTTATTTTAGTTACATCTACTTATTATGTGTTAACAACATTGAGATTTTAACGCCAATTATTTTTACCCAAGGCATTTTCTTGGCAGGTTTTGTAACAGGGATAACTCACTGGCCTTCAGTGGCTTTCCTATGAAAGTACAATTTTATTTTAATTTAATTTAATTTATTTTATTTTAATTTAATTTTATTATTTTATTTATTTTATTTTATTATTTTATTTTTTATTTTATTTTGTTTTATTTTATTTTATTTTATTTCATTATTTTATTTTATTTTATTTTCCTTTATAGAAACGGAAGTTCCCCTTCCCCTTCCTGCCTTCACTGCTATTTCTGCAACTTACTGGAGGGTTGTTCTACAGAGCTGTTCCACCCAGTGTTATGGGCAAAAATAGAACACTGGGGACTAGTAATGGTTATGGGAAATATTAATCTATTAGACATGATTGCCTAACCAGGACATACCACCTGGCTGGGAATCATATATCCCCTCCCTCCTTGGAATGCAGTACATTCTTATTTAAGAACTTCCCATTATCATGGAAACATTAACCTTGCTACCCAAACAATGGAGTCCCAACCGAGACTGCATTGCTTACTTCCCCATGCCCATAATCCCTACTTCCCTATGTAATCTTTGTTCCTATATTCATAAACCAGGGAACAGCAAACTAAAGTCCCCAAAAGATAGAAAGCCAAAATTACATTAGACACACAGACAGAAATCTCACTAGCTAAGAGTTCCTGGTGACTGACACCCTGAGAGGAAGAGCCTGAAGAGTACATTCTGACAATCTCTGTCCCATGTTCATTCTCCACACACATAACTGGGCTTCCCCAAAGCAGGACATGCCCCATCTTTAAACAAATTAAACTAAACAACAAAGAAACTCAAAACATCAACAGAAACACTCTTATCCAGGTGCGCACAATGCACTAAAATTTACACCACAGAGTGCCCTGCATTAAAAAAAACCACCAAAACAAAGCAATATCTCCTGTCCCTGGTTCAGGGACTGTCCCTCCCCTGAATCTCAGCATTCTCCAAAATAGACTATTAGGGGAAGAATTATATCTAGGCCTAGAATTTTTGTTTCCCATCCTTGGAAAGTCCCTTGTGACTCTGTTCCTGCTCAATCCCCCATATTAGATGTCTCACACTCCCCAAGATCCATTTTGTCCCACTCTGGCCATTTCCCTTGTGGGAGTGTGCTAGGGGGAGGGACCGTGACATGGAAAGATTACTGAATGTGTTGGGGGCAGAGACCATAGCATAGAAAAATTACTAATTGTCTTAAGAAAAAAAGTGTTATGATATGCTCCAGCCAGGTGTGACCCTGTTTTCCTACTGAACTTTTAACCCTGCCAGTTAATGCTTTGTAGTTTTCGCAAATAAAAGCCTTGCGGGACCCTTTGTCTGCACTACAAGCTGCGAGGCTCCCAGAGGGGGAGGGATGCGCTGTAGTCAGCTGGCCAGCTTAATAAAGGCTCCTAAATTTAAATTCTGAGTCAGTGGTCTATCTCACTGATTGAACCCATAACATTTGGAGGCCACAGAGAGATCCCCGGCAGGGGTGAGAGGGACCCCCTATTTAAGGCAGGAGGCTCTCCCCATTTATCTCCAGGCATGCAGCGAGATACCCCACATCTGTGGGGAAGGACTACTAAGGAGGCCTCCAGTCTCCGTCTAGGGCCCAAGGGAGGAGGATGAGACTCCACCCAAAACTTTCAATTCAGAAACTGAGCCACCTGGACTCTCGAGAGAGGTAAGGAAGATCGGTCATTAAACAGGAATTGGGACGTCCCACGGAAGGACCTATACAGAGGGCTGGATTCAGCGGTACTCCTGCTCCTGACCTGCGGCCATGATGGTGGCCGGGGTCCCTGGTTTGTACGGCTTTAGGCTGCACTGGGTTTGTCTGTCTGGTGTTTGTTTGTCTTAGTGTTTGTTGTCTTGGTGTTTGTCAAAATGGTCCAAGGGTCGTCGTCTGCTTCTGTGTGCACCCTGCTGCAATGTTTTTTGAAAATTTTTAGGACTTCATGGAGCGAGCTACAGGTTCCAGGCAACCTTAGGTTGCATTTTTCTGGTTTGTTTTGTCTTTTTTCTTTATTGTCTTTGTCTTTGTCAAAATGGGTTAGGGTCAGTCATCTTCGTCGACCCCCTATCAGTCAGGCCCACTCTGAGTGAGTGGAATGGGAGCTTGATCACCTCCCGGGAAGCCATAGAGCTCCCTCAGAAATTGGGAATTAGTTAGGAATTGGGTGGATTGTTTAAACTCTGAGTGAATGTCTGGTGAAAGTGTGTGAGTGTGGAGGGAGGGGGCCTGCCCTCTCCTCTCCTTTATGTGACTCCACAACTTCGATTACAGAGTCCAAGTGGGCCCCAACCTGCGGTTCCTCGATTTGTCATATGACATAACGGTGACTCACCCCCATGTGGAGGTGACCAAGCCCGGGGTTTATACGGGTGTACCTTAGCTAAGATGAATCTAAGCTCCCAAGGACGTGGCCAGGTGGGCATCTGAGTGAGGATCTGTGAAAACAGGTCCCTCCCTCCCTTGTCTGTCTCTCGTCACTGATCATCATGGGTTCAGGACAAAGTAAACCCACTGTTCTCAATTGCATTTTGGAAATAGCTGTTTGTTTGTGTGGGACTAGCCAATTTACTACAGAGAAGGGGGACTGGATGCAGATCCAGCCTGGGCTAGTCTACTAAGAAAGTGTAAGTACGGGTGTTTGTCTGCCTTAGCTGCTCATTAGCTAGTCTGTGAAGTGAAAGCTACTTTGATTTATTCTGCTTTTCTGTTGATACTCTTGGCTGAATGTTTGGGCTGAACCCATAATGGTTTGCAAAAGTCTCTCGGCAGCCGTGGGAATTATTTTCCTCAGAGTCTTTTGCTCACTATTAAAGGGGAATCAGCCCACTTAGTTAATAAAGATTTCTGTCTACCAGTTGCTCTTACCTAGGTTGTAAATTTACTGTATTAAACTGAAGTTCTAGGGTAGATTTAAAGGTTATAATGTTAATGCTTTTGATTTACAGTAATTCTGTGAATGGGAGTGGCCCACTTTCCAGGTGGGGTGGCCAGATGCAAGGTCTTTTGATCTGACCACTGCCTACTGGGTCCATTATGTCATATATGGCCACCCAGGGCATCCTGATCAAATTCCTTATATTCAGGTTTGGGTTGACATTCTGTCCAAGAAACCCCAGTGGATAAGGGCATACCTCCTGAGGGAAAATTGGGACAGAGACAGACAATTCTTTTGGCAGGGCCCCAGAAGGGAAAGGCTCCCCTGGTCCTTCAGGTAGAGCAGGAAGAACCCATTGGCCAGCCGCCCCCCTATGTTCCCCTGGTGCCAGATCCAGGTGAGCCCCAGCCTTAGGCCCAGGCCATGCCACCAGCTCTTGACCTGGAGCCCCTATCTCCCCCAATGCCAATTGTCTTCCTTCCAGACCCATTGACGGGAGGGGCTTTGTCGTCCTCCAACCCCTTCAGTCCGTCCCATACTAGACATGGAATGGAATATGGAGCTTCCAGGGGTGTTGGGCCAGTGGCCCCAACGCCTCTCCTGCCCTTGAGGCAGGCTGGGCCACCGGACCTGGGTCCAGACGGCCAGATTTCATGATTTATGTCCCTTTCTCATCTAGTGATTTGTATAATTGGAAGAATCAAATCCCTCTTTTTCTCAGAACCCTCAGGGTCTGATCTCTCTGTTGGAGTCAGTCTTTTTTTTAGCCCATGTGGGATGACTGCCAGCAGTTACTGCAGACCCTCTTCACCTCAGAGGAGAGAGAGAGGGTGAAGGCGGAGGGAGGGAGGACTGCTTTTCTCTCAAATGCCCACTGTTTAAAGGGAGATGAAAAACTGCACTGGGATACAGGGGGTTGGTAGAAGAGATCAAAAGCAAGAGGAAAAATCTGTGGGGGAAAGCAACGGGCCCTGGGCTGAGAGATAGCGGCAGAGTGTCGGCAGTTATTTTACTGGCTACAGACCACTATGCAGGCATAGGGATTTCATCTGTAGCTTATCAGCAGATGCCTTATCAACTGACATCAAGGTCGCAAATTTTCTGTAAGCGCCGCGAATCTTTCTCTGCCTTAGTTTATTACATTAAAAACAACTAAACTCCCAGGAGCAAAGCGGAGGAGAAACACAGCTGAAGTCTGCAGCCGCCCTGGTGATTTAGAACTGTTTGCTAGGCAGACTCAGCCCCCAAGAGTCAGGACAAAGAAGTGGGCCTGGATGCCTGAGCTGTTTGCAGTGGCCCTGAAAAAAGAAGCAGCAGCAACAGCAAGAAAGTGGAGAACGGCAGAAATTTACCTGCTACTAGAGCTGCCCCACTGGTGCCCAGTGAGCAATGAGTGTTTTACAACAAGCAATACAAGACTTGGGCCTTTGGCTTGCAGGCTACAGCAGTTAAGCCAGAAGCCAGTGACTGGTACTAACCTTCCTACAGCCCCAGGAATAGAGCAGCAAGCCTGAGATCTACAAAAGATGCAGATAGAGCTAGTATAAGGTCCCTGTTTGCAAATGTGCCAAAAGGGTTTAGTACCTGTTGCTGCTGGACGAGAAGGGGCTGATATTCCTTTCCAGTGCACTCCCTTTGAAGAGGCCTGGTAGCTGCTCTGCCATAAAGGGGACTGGTGGAAAGACAAGGAAAGCAGGGCCCTGTAACTAATAAACAGGGTTAACAAAAGGGCAAAGAAAAGGGCGCTCTCCCTGGACCTGGGAGCCATCATGACTTTGAAATTCTCCAAGAGAGGAGGAGTCTGACTCAGAGACTTGCTGAAACCTCATTGGGTTAGGAGGACTGGAGGCTGCATATTGAACTTATAGACTGCCATTTGCTAGGCAGAGGTCCAAGCCCAGTTGTATAGGTGTTAAGCTACCTGTGTACAGCAAAACAACTTTCTCCTGTGCCAGAATACATTTTAAGGAAATTGGACAGACTGTGTTTGTGGCTAGAAAGAAGAACTGGCCACAATGCACAGCTCTGACAGTAGCCTGCAGAAAACTGTATAATAGACTTAGATGATGCCTGCATCTTCATGGACATAGCTCCAGAGAGACAAGGACAATTTTGCCTTATATAGGAAGGTCAAGAATAGACTTTAGTCACCTCCCTAAAATGTATACCCCTACCATATGTCATGTTTAGTAGCAGAAGATTTAGCTGCCTGAAGCAGCCATAGTGCCAATATTATATTTTATTGTATTAATATGTTGTATTAACCTTTGATTCTCTTACAGGTTTGAATGTAGCTGTAGCTGCCAGCAGTTTCTGTAGACTGGTGATGGTCTACAGTCCTTGATAGTCTTTGGGAGTAACTGGCAAGTGTCCAGTTTCCCACACTGAGGGCCATTGTTATGACTATGTGTTAGCTGTCCTATAAGGGGACTATGTGGGGTGAACCTCAAAAGTAGAGGGTGCCTAGCAGCTGAGAGGGCAGGTGCCCAACTGGGCAAAGAAGAGTACCCATCAGGTTTTGGTCTCTATTGAGAGACAGTTGACAGTTAGCAACCTGTATACTGTCTTGTAGGCCTGTGTGACCATGCCCATGTCAGGGGTGGCACAAAACCTCAACTGTAGGAAACTGGGGAAGGCCTGTCTAGAATAGAGGTGGTTAGTAAAGTGGTGAATACTAGCCCTCTGTTACAGGAATTACAGACCTTGTGAGGTCCTGTGACATGTGAGACCCTATAGGGAAATAAAGCTCCTTTAGTCCGTTCTGAGAGAACAAGTCAAGTAAGGGGAGTCCTATTACAGGGACAGCTGTAACTATCTATTTAAGTATCGACACATTGTAAATTTCTTCTTACCATTTAAAGACAGATTAAAGGGGCCAAAAGGTAGTCTTTCTTGTGGAACTCAGCACTCACTCAAGCCCTCTAATGGGGAAAGGAAAAAAAAGAGTGAACATTTCAGCTTCCTGAAAACAGCTGCCTTGAACCCTGCCACATTCCTCCCTGACGAGGAGGCAGAGGCCCCTTTGCATGAATGTGAGGAGAAACTGACTACCCTTACTTCCCTCCATGAGGACCTTATGGACCAGCCCCTACAGAATTCCTCTACATGGACGGGAGCAGCTTCGTATAAGAAGGTACCTGGCATGCGAGGGTGGCAGTAGTGACATGAGGAGGAGCCAGGGGAGATCTACAATCTGCCAGGATTAGAAAGAAGCCCTGGTGAGTGCAGGGATATATCTCCTCACACTGCCCTTACAGGAGTACACGGGAGCCACCTTAAAGAGGACTCCTGACCTCAGGAGGAAAGGACATTAAAAATGCTCCTGAGATACTAAACCTCCTGGCAGCCATATAGGAGCCAAGGAAGTGGCTAAAAGACAGTAGGGCCCCTAGAAGTTCTCATAGCCCTGCCAGCACGAAGGCTCCCAGAGAAGTCTACTCATCTGCCAGAGGAGCAGAGGCTAGCTGAGAAACTAAGGGCCCAGGAAGGAGAGGCTGGATGGCTAATTCTGCCAGATGGGAGGCGTATAGTGCCAGAAGCCCTGGGGCGGACCATCGCTTCCCAGACCCACCAGAGTTCCCACCTTGGGGGAATGAAGCTATCTGAACTGCTGGGAACAGAATTTTACATCCCAGGGCTCCAGAAAATATCTCGAGTTGGCTAGAAGGTGCCAAGTGTGTGCCCGGGTGAACCAAGGGCCCCCTGTTGTGGCCACACTGGGGCAGCGATTCTGAGGTCAGAACCCCGGAGAACACTGGGAAGTGGACTTCACCTAGATACCAGGAGGACAAGGAGGGTATAAATATTTGCTGGTTTTCATTGATACCTTCTCTGACTGACCTAAGGCATACCCAACCAAGGCAGAGACAGCACAGGTAGTAGTTAGGAAACTCCTCACTGAAATTGTCCCCTGGTCTGGCCTACCACTATACATGGGGTCCCACGATGGCCCGGCGTTTATTGCCAAAGGTATACAATCCATGGTTAAGGCCCTGAGCATTACCTGGAAATTGCATTGTGTTTATAGACCACAGAGTTCTGGACAGGCAGAGAGAATGAATCGGACCTTAAAGGAAACATTAAGTTAAAATTAGAGACTGGCGAAAACTGGGGAAGTCTCCTTCCTTTTGCTCTCCTCAGAGCTAGATGCACCCCGTATGTTTGGCAGGCTGCCACCTCTCCTTCCCCACCTAAGGGAGGAAGATCTTGCCCGGCTGTCTACCCAAAATTTGCTTAAGTCCTTACAGGCTTTGCAGAGCAGCACCATGCCAGCACAACGGGTTGTGAGAGCCTTACAGGAGGAGGACATGCTAAGATCCAGTCCAATGCAGCCTGCCTTCTTTCCAGGTGATCTCATCTGGGTGAAGCGCCACAACCCTGGCAGCCTGAAACCTAGATGGAATGGACCCTACCAGGTGGTGCTGAGCACTCCAACCGCCATCAAAGTCGCAAGAAAGAGACACTGGAAATTGTAATCCCGTCCTCCTCATGCCTCTCCTCTGGTGGACTGACCAATGGGGAAGGGAAAGATGTGGGGACTAAGACTCTATGTCAGTGGCCGAGACCCTGGCCAATTCTTCACCACCCAGTGCCGGACTCTTCCCCGGCGGCTCAACAACTACCCTGCTCTCCTCCTTGTCAGGACCAGTTGTTCTGCTCCTCCTCGGGATACTATTTGGCCCCTACATTTCCAAATGCCTCCTCAATTTCATATCGTAGAGGAGGGTGCTGAGTCAAAGATTTGATTCGGGCATAAGACCAGTAGGGAATGTGCTGGGGGAGAAACTGCGGCATGGAAAAATTACTGATTGTGTTGGGGGCAGGGGCCGTGGCATAGAAAAATTGCTAATTGTCTTAGAAAAACAATGTATTATGATTAAACCCAGCTAGGTGTGACCCCGTTTTCCTCCCATTTGCACTTGCTATTTATTTATTTATTTATTTATTTATTTATTTACTTACTTACTTATTTATTTATTTAACTAATTAATTTTTGGGCAGCCTGAAAAAAAGACTTTTATAACTTATAGCAATGTACAAATACTGTTGTTGCACACCAACTTGGAGAGACAGACCAAACTAATTTTAGTTTAATCTGTCTCCCTACGCCAGGTCCTCCTAATCGGGAATCGTTGGGAAGCCCAAACAGCTTCATAGTTCCTGCTTTCCGACTACTGTCACATTTGCCATCTTTGTCATCACAGACAAATGCCAGCAGAGGCCATTTTGGGTGCCAAGCCACAGTGAAGGTCGGGGACTCACACTTCACCTGCCATAGCTTGTCTCCTGTCTCTATTTCAGCAATGTCAATAAAGTGATCTTCTGATGCTGAAGCCAGCATTTTCCCATCGTGGCTGAAACTGAGGGTCCTCACAGGCCAGCACAGCCTGGAAAAGCACCGAACACACACTAACTCATCCACTTCCCAGAGGCTGACCAAAGCATCTGCACTTCCTGTGGCAAAGTACTTCCCCGTGCGGTCAAACTTGATGCAGATGCAGTTAGAAGGGTGCGCCTTGATGGACTGCACATGCTTCAGCTCTGGGTAGCTGAGGATGTTGATGCAACCATTGCCATCTGTCAGGAAGAACATGTCATTGTCATTGTTCCAGGAGATTTCATTGACCTCAAACTTGAACTGCTCCTCCGCTTTCGAACTGTGTGTCTTGGCATCAATAGAGGTCACCACATCATCCTTGCTGCCTACAGCTATGGTCTGCCCATCGGGACTCCAACAGATATTAATGTTCTCCCCTTTAGTGTTCACAGTAGTGATGCATTTGGTAGTCCTCACATCCCAGATGCGAATGGTTTTGTCTCCAGATGCTGTGACGAAGAGGTCAGGGTTACTTGGATGCCAACACAGCTGGTCCACACTGTCGCCATGTCCACAGTAATTGTTTTCTTTGACCAACCGGTCCTTCTCCAGCAAGAAGACGCTAGCAGTCTTGTCGAAGGACCCAGAGGCCAGACGCTGCCCGTCGCAGCTCCAGGCCACTGAGTGCACCTTTGCGCTGTGCGCCGGGAACTCGCGCGTCTTGCTGTGGCCCCAGAACAGCCCCTGCATGCCCAGCATGTAGTGTGTCGGGCCACTGCTCCATGGCAGCCGTGGGTACTGCCATGCCAAGCTCCCGCACAGCCGCTTACAAGACAACTCTTTTTCAAGTAATAGCTATTAAGTGCCAGCCCCAGCAGATCCAGGGGTTCCCAAAGGTGTGGACAGAGTTGGCAAAGAAGGAATGACACAGAGACAGTGTTCAGTTGATCAGCATAGCCAGGTTCTTCCGCCAGGTTCTGTCTCTATTGTGCTGTTACATCGGTATTTATACCAGTTGATTTTAATCCTATCCATTCTATTCCAAAGGTTAGGGCGAATGTTAATCTAGTTCTGTTGAGTTTAATCCTGTCTAGGTTAATCTCTGTGTTCCATTATAAGGGCTATTCCAAGGTCACTGCTCTACTGATAAGCTATAAGGAAGTGACTGAAGGAGATTATCCTACCCAGTAAAGGTTATGTCCTCCCAGCCTTGCTGCTTGCCTTCCCTGGGACTGCCCTGTGTCGATAGGTCTCCAGGAGCATAGGCTTTGGTGCTTTCCCTGGTGGGCAGACCCCTGGGGATGTGGGCCCAACAAGTCCCAAATTTATTGCAAACAGTCTTAGTCCAAGTTTTTCATAAGTAGTACATGGTATTTCTGTGACACTAGGGGGTTTCACTGATTTATTCTCTTCCTTAGTTCTGTTAATCCCTAACTCCAGGGAAAAAATCCTCACCTGGGGAAACAACCTTTCTCGGGGAGGTGGTCCTGCTTAAAACACATAGCGCTAAGAGGGGGGGGCAAACATATTCAGAACAGTATGCCATATACTCCAGGTCCTTTGAAACATATGCTGTGCAGATGTTTCTTCCCTGCAGCGACTGTGTCAAGCAGCAAGGATGAACCGGCTTCCGGCACCAGGCATTTTCTATGTAACAAATTATTTGTTATGCAGAACCACTACTATGTAAGTCTCATTTTACAAACAAGAGCATAGATGTTAGGGGAGGGGGGGCGTGTCAAGCAGCTTCACTGAAATCATACATGCCGGAAGCCTTGCTGCTTGACACAGTCGCTGCAGGAAGGAAACATCTGCACAGCATATGTTTCAAGGGACCTGGCATATATAGCATATTGTTCTTAATATGTTTGCTCTCCTTAGCGCCATGTGTTTTAACCAAGGTCACCTCTCTGAGAAAGGTTGTTTCCCCAGGTGGGGATTTTTCCCTGAGGTTAGGGAGGGGATACAACCCCTTAATTAAGTGCCAGGCGGGTAGTTAAGCTACATAATCTTTACTCCCTGGAATGGAGATAAGACACGCCCTAACCTTTGTAATAGAAATTGACAGGATTAAAATCGGCTGGTATAAATACGGATGTAACAAGACAATAATCATCAGATCCTCATCAGATCCTCATCAGTTCCTGACCAGAACTCCGACCAGAACTTTGGCTGGAGATCCTGGCTAGAGGTCCTGACTAGGCTGCTGATCAACTGAAGGCTGTCTTCGTGTCATTCCTTCTTCGCCGACTCCGTCTACACCTTTGGGGACCCCTGGACCCGCTGGGGCTGGACCCCAGCAATACATATAGTAAATGTCAAAAGTTGGACACAGGCAAGTACTCTAGGGTTAGAATTTTCCCACTGCATAAGATGGGAGGTTAAGAACCACTCAATGTCTCTGTACCTGAAATAAATAACAAATGACATATCAATCTGGCAGCTATCAAGTGCCAACAAGCCTGGAGGTACTAGGCCAAGAGAATAACTGTCCCCTCAAAGCTCTCAAGATAATGAAGAAATACTATTTAATGGCTATTTTTAATTTTTTAATCCAGTGTAAATAACTTTATTGAGACAAAAGGAAAAATATACATTCTTGTAACTGAGATTATCTACTTTATTGAACACAGGAATATCAATCAGAAAATTGATACTGCTTTAATAACTACTAAAATAATATCTGAGCATACTAGAAAAGTAGGTAGTTAGAAACCTCCCATCTCTCCAATTTGTAAATGAAGAGGGAAATTATTAAATTGAGCCTAATCAGTTATTAAATTACAGCTTAGATGGTTTTAAATTTAATGTGGGTAAAGATCACCCAGATCTGTGCTGTCCAATATGGTAGCCACTAGCTATCTGCAGCTATTTAAATATAAATTAATTACAATGAAATAAAATTAAAAATTCAGTCCATAAGGTGCACCACCTGCAAGTACTCGATAGTTATATATGGCTACCCATTGATACCATCACCAGTTTGGTATTTATCTTGGTTTTTATGCCATTCCAGCTTTTACTAATAAAGGGATCAAAGTTTTGCCATCCTGAAGCTACCTTTTAGGAATACTGATTTTAAGATGTTTATAAGAAACAAAAGAAGAGGGTATTTGTCATCTAAACTTTTGTTACATGTTAGTGCTGAAAAAATTCCATTTCAGTAGCACCTGTCTGGTGCCACAAATGAGCAGGGTGTGGCTGGAGCAATCTCACATATTGTGGCAGACACTCCATATTTCTGACTTTCTGTGCAATGAAAGTCTGCCCTTTCTCTGAGAGTGAACGTGTGTACCTATGAGAGCTGCATCTTTTTCACTTTCTTTGTGTAAGCCTTTCTGCTTCCTTGGTTAAACTGTAAAAGACTTATGGCTATTAAAATCCTACTGTCATTGAGCAGATGTTGACGTTTTGAATTGAAGAACTTTTATAGAGCTCTCATATTGTTATAATAACTAGCCATTAAGATTCCCTTAATAAGATGGAAGGACAGAAATTAGAATAAAAATCAAAGTCCACTCAGACCCCTTCCTAATTACTTCCAGAAATTTGTAGCTATTGTAAAAATTAGGTTACTGGAAGCACAATTGCCTAGCACTTTAGAAGAAGAAGGATTGATACACAGAAATATAACTTGAGACTTTTGAATTAGCCATTTAGCTGTTTGGGTGTTACAGGTGCTAATTAGGTTAACTAACAAGATAATTTTTTTCAAATTCTGAAGGCAAAGTTATAGTCTTCTCAATAAGGTGGAAATTTTTCTTTTAATTTAGGATTTGTATGAATTACATCACACTTAAGAATAAATTGAAGGTCCAATTTTTTCTCCTATTGTAAGAATTTCTCATTAAGTGTGATGGTTGCTAAGACATCGTAGCCAATCATAAAGTAAATAAGTTGCTCATTCACAAACGTTTTGAAAAACAAATTATAAAAATCAGTTTCAAATTTTTGTGAAAAGTCACTTTTATTATTGGATGTGGGAAAACTCACATATATTTGATATAATGTGGGGGAAGATATTATGGTTTTTAAAGGCTCTGAATGTTCTTTACATTTTTCTCCGAAGAACTAACGATATTGTCAGAAACTTCCTGCTGCAAACACCAAATAGTTTTCAGTTCTCAAATCTTCACATTTCTTAACACATAAAGTTTTAAAAGTTTCTAAGAAATTTATTTTCTATCTTGTTATAATCTACTAGTGGCCCTGCTGGGGTCCAATCCCAGCGGGTCCAGGGATCCCCAAAGGTGTGGACGGAGTTGGCGAAGAATGAATGACATGGAAACTGGTTTCAGTTCATCAGCATAGTGAGGTTCTCCCTCCAGGATCTCCAGCGAAGTTCTGGTTAGGAACTCCAACCAAGTTCTGGTGCCATGTTCTCTTGCTAGGTTCTCCAGCCAGGGTTCTCCAGATTCTCCAGCCAGGTTCAGTCACCAGGTTCTTTAGCCAGGTTCTATCCAGGTTCTTTTGCCATGTTCTGTCTAGGTTCTCCAGCCAAGTTCTGTGGCCAGGTTCTGTCCAGGATCTTTTGCCATGTTCTCTGGCTAGGTTCTGGTTAGGATCTGAGGAGGTTCTGATGAGGATCTGATGAGGAGCTGATGAGGAGCTGATGAGGAGCTGATGAGGTTCTGATGAGGAGCTGATGAGGTTCTGATGTTTATTGTCTAGTTACATCTGTATTTATACCAGCCGATTTTAATCCTGTCAATTTCTATTACAAAGGTTAGGGCGTTTCTTATCTCCATTCCAGGGAGTAAAGATTATGTAGCTTAACTACCCGCCTGGCACTTAATTAAGGGGTTGTATCCCCTCCCTAACCTCAGGGAAAGATCCCCACCTGGGGAAACAACCTTTCTCGGAGAGGTGACCTTGGTTAAAACACATGGCGCTAAAGGGAGCAAACATATTAAAAAGAGTATGCTATATATGCCAGGTCCATTGAAACATATGCTGTGCAGATGTTTCTTTCCTGCAGCGACTGTGTCAAGCAGCAAGGATGGACCGGCTCCCGGCATGGCCCGATGCACAAAATTCATGCACATTGAAAGGGAATTTATTAGAGGGACGTAATTTGGACTCACTATCTAATACCAATAATATGTGAGTGTGAGGCAGTCTGCATTTCTGAAATTCAATGACGTGAATTTTAGCTATTATTTTGCAAAATAAATGGAATTTACAGATATCATTTAAAAGAGTATTCAGCTTAATATTAAAAACTCTGGCTACCAAGTTTGGTCTGTTTTCAACTTTTTGCCAGTGTTGTAAATTGTTTGCAATATCTGTTCATTTGGGGTTGCATGTCATGGTTATGAATAAATTGGGCTTGCTATACTTCGTTACAATTGCAATAGCATCCTGATATCGCTGCTGCATATTTCTAAGACTACCCTCAAAAGATGATGGAAGTATTATCATTTTACCAATTGGCACATTGTCATTTTTAGATCTAGATTTGAGATAACCCATCAAACCACTATATTTTTCAACTCTCAACTTAGATTGGTTTGCTTTGATGAAATTTATCTGACTGGACTCCATTTTTGAATATGAATCCACTATAAACTGTTGAGTTAATTTTCCTGCATTTAAAATAGGATTGAACGTGTCCCGCACAGAGAGATGAAATCCATAATACTGCATTTGTGGACTCGTGTCCTTACATTTTGTCTAGTATTATTGTCGATTACACTGTTGTGTCTGAGTCTTAATGCAATATCTGTTCTCCAGCCTTTTTCACCATGTGGCAAAAGAATAGGATATGTAATTGCATCTAATGTAAGAAATAGGATTTTGATTTGTTTCATTTTAGTGGAATTTGGATTATTGGGATCTGGTTTACAATGAATGAGCAAGTCCCTTTCAAAAGGAGGTTCTCCATCTTCGTTTCTGAATATGACAATAACCTCGGTTACACAAGGAGAATTATATCTACCTGGGTGACTGTTACGATTGTATTTAATTGCCATTGTCACTTCTGTGGGAGCAATACCTTTTGCTGCTGCTTTAGATTGGGCTTCCTTTTCTACCTCATGTAGCATCTTGTACGATTTGTTAATTTATTTATTTCATGCATGAGGTTGTTGATGTTGATCATGAGTCTTTCAGAGCAGCCCTGGTTTTCTGGTATTGCTAATCTTTTACTTGGAGCTTTGATTGTATCCAAAATATAGAGTTGAGCAAACTTCTGAGAAACACCATCTGAAGGATGTAAAGTTCCAGTAGGGTGATAAACTTGTCCATGAATTCTAAAACAGTATGGCCCATATCCTGATGGTGATGCAATATTTGCACCCATGGAAGCAAAAGCAAAAGAACTGTTTATGGAACGAATATTTTCCATGAAATTTTTACTATCAGAATCTTTGTTTGTCATTGATCTTTTTAAATATGCCGGGTAATCTGGAAAATGTGTATCACTTGGACAGACTTTTCCTTTGCTACAACATCGAGTAAATTTCCCATTGGATGGTTTTTCATAAGAGAAATTTAGTGATAGGCAAAATTCACATCGAACAGTCATTCCACCACAACTATGTTCAAGGATTAAATCCGCATGTACTCCATTTTTGCTGAGAAGGCAGTTCCTACCAGTATTGGTAGTACTTATTGATGACTGTTCTCTATTCTGTCGTCACCACCTCCTTTCAACTTCAAAGGCACATTGGTCTTTAGACATTATCTGTCAATAACACTGGTGTTTTTTGGCATCAGAGTGACGTTTTTCCAGTAGCTGGTCTTCAGATGCATTCTGTCGCAGGTGCTGCATTCTTTCAAGATCAGATGCACACTGCTCTGCAGACAGTTTCTGTCGATAACACAGGCACTTTTTGGCTACAGGGCTACCTTTTATCAACCGTTTATCTTGGGACATTGTCCTACCTGTCTACTGACACCGTCTGAGATGCAGGAGAATGAGAGTCCTGCCTGTCAGGCCACTGAGATCTGTGTGACTAATGGCCGATTCTGGCTGAGTCTGTAGGGGTGGGACTTCCTCCTCCCTGCTGTCACTTTCCACAGCTGTGATGAGGAAGCTGGGGTGATAAAGGGAGCCACGCCCTCCAAGCCACCCTTTCTCTCACTCTGCTCTATGTCCAGCTGCTTCCTGCTCTGCCAAGTCCTCCAAACCTCCCACTCTCTGCCTGCTCTCCCGCTCTGCTCTCCACCAGTGAAGGTCCCAGGAGCCCTCAGGCATGGCTTGGTGCAGCCAGCCTCGCCTCCCAGGGCCAGCAGTGGTCCCACAGACCCTGTCACCTCCTGGGGCGCTTGACACCTGCATATGCAAATTACCCGTCATCTTTGTCAGGTTAATTTGCATACTCACTCTAATTAGCTGGTGAATGTGGCAGACGGATGGTTAATTTAGATATTTCTCTTTTATTATATAGGATACTTGTTTAATTCTATTTTAATAACTATCATTGAGATAAAATCATACTCCAGGAAGAAGCATTATATTTACTTTATGGGTTTATTTGAGTGTCTGTGATACACTGCCCCTGGGAAGTGTGAGTTCTACAGTTTAGACTGAAACCTCTTTTTAAAAAAATATATTTTATTTATTTTTTACAGAGAGGAAGGGACAGAGATAGAGAGTTAGAAACATCAATGAGAGAGAAACATCGATCAGCTGCCTCCTGCACACCCCCCACTGGGGATGTGCCCACAGCCAAGGTACATGCCCTTGATCAGAACCTAACCTGGGACCCTTCAGTCCTCAGGGCGATGCTCTATCCACTGAGCCAAACCGGTCAGGGCAAGACTGAAAACTCTTGAGAGATTATGGTAGCAATTCCCTTCTCTTCCTTATTCTTTTTTTTTAAATTTAATTTTTTAATCCTCAACCCCGGGTATTTTCCCATTGATTTTTAGAGAGAATGGAAGACAGAGAGAAGCCCCAACCAGGGCCCTGGCTGCCGGGTGTCTTATCCAGCATCTAGAAGGGTTCAATAAATCTGGAGAAGGGCTGTGGTAAGTTATTAAAGAGTCCAGAGGTGAAACATAATTTTGGAAGGCATTTTGGGGAGCCAGAAGAGACTTAGTTATAGAAACCAAGACCTCTTGTCTCTCTGGCTCCCAGAGCTTTATATTTACACAAATTGCACTGAAGCAGATATACATATCAAAGGTTAAGGTTTGGTATACAGTAAGATAATCAGGTTGGGGGAAACTGCCTTCAGCTGTTCAGGTGTTTGGCCAGCAGGAGGCAATAACATGTAGATTGAAATGCCCTCAGCTGTCTGGCAGCAAGCTATCATCTATGCAAATCTTTAGGTGTGGGGAAACCCCCTTAGCTATTCTGGGAGGCAATATGATTCTTCAGCCCTGCTGAAGCCTCAAGGTTCCATCAACCTTTTGATGAAACTTCTTGCATGCTGGAATTAGCTTCTGGCACCTGGCCAGGGAGAAGCCTGCAACCTAGGCACATGCCCTTGACCTGAATCAAACAGTTCTTTGGTCCACAGGCTGACACTCTATTCACTGAGCCAATCTGGCTAGGGCTTATTCTTCTTTTCAGGAAGATGTTAAGAAATCATTACAGCCAATTATGAGGACTTTGGCTTGAGAAAAAGTTATGAAGAGGGGTTTTTGTTTTTTGGTTTTTTTATCACATAGTAACATCATATGCCTGTTGTGTAACAGTCTATGTACATTTATAGGGAAACTAGAAAATATTCTCTGAGAATAATCCACATTGTTCCTAAGAATAAGCTTGAATTCCTCTTCCTCCAGTCTTCTGTAAAAGTTGACCCCAGACCCACTTCCAGGAATTGCATTGATTCTTCGATGCTCCTCTTTGTTTTTTCTAACTAGTACATAATAATTCCACCTGTAGCCTCACACCAACTAATTCTTAGGGAAATTAAATAAATAAATAAATAAATAAACAAATAAATAACAGGTACAAATGGGAGGAAAACGGGGTCACACCTAGCTGGGTTTAATCATAATACATTGTTTTTCTAAGACAATTAGCAATTTTTCTATGCCACAGCCCCTGCCCCCAACACAATCAGTAATTTTTCCATGCCGCAGTTTCTCCCCCAGCACATTCCCTACTGGTCTTATGCCCGAATCAAATCTTTGACTCAGCACCCTCCTCTACGATATGAAATTGAGGAGGCATTTGGAAATGTAGGGGCCAAATAGTATCCCGAGGAGGAGCAGAACAACTGGTCCTGACAAGGAGGAGAGCAGAGTAGTTGTTGAGCCGCCGGGGAAGAGTCCGGCACTGGGTGGTGAAGAATTGGCCAGGGTCTCGGCCACTGACATAGAGTCTTAGTCCCCACATCTTTCCCTTCCCCATTGGTCAGTCCACCAGAGGAGAGGCATGAGGAGGACGGGGTTACAATTTCCAGTGTCTCTTTCTTGCGACTTTGATGGCGGTTGGAGTGCTCAGCACCACCTGGTAGGGTCCATTCCATCTAGGTTTCAGGCTGCCAGGGTTGTGGCGCTTCACCCAGATGAGATCACCTGGAAAGAAGGCAGGCTGCATTGGACTGGATCTTAGCATGTCCTCCTCCTGTAAGGCTCTCACAACCCGTTGTGCTGGCATGGTGCTGCTCTGCAAAGCCTGTAAGGACTTAAGCAAATTTTGGGTAGACAGCCGGGCAAGATCTTCCTCCCTTAGGTGGGGAAGGAGAGGTGGCAGCCTGCCAAACATACGGGGTGCATCTAGCTCTGAGGAGAGCAAAAGGAAGGAGACTTCCCCAGTTTTCGCCAGTCTCTAATTTTAACTTAATGTTTCCTTTAAGGTCCGATTCATTCTCTCTGCCTGTCCAGAACTCTGTGGTCTATAAACACAATGCAATTTCCAGGTAATGCTCAGGGCCTTAACCATGGATTGTATACCTTTGGCAATAAACGCCGGGCCATCGTGGGACCCCATGTATAGTGGTAGGCCAGACCAGGGGACAATTTCAGTGAGGAGTTTCCTAACTACTACCTGTGCTGTCTCTGCCTTGGTTGGGTATGCCTTAGGTCAGTCAGAGAAGGTATCAATGAAAACCAGCAAATATTTATACCCTCCTTGTCCTCCTGGTATCTAGGTGAAGTCCACTTCCCAGTGTTCTCCGGGGTTCTGACCTCAGAATCGCTGCCCCAGTGTGGCCACAACAGGGGGCCCTTGGTTCACCCGGGCACACACTTGGCACCTTCTAGCCAACTCGAGATATTTTCTGGAGCCCTGGGATGTAAAATTCTGTTCCCAGCAGTTCTGATAGCTTCATTCCCCCAAGGTGGGAACTCTGGTGGGTCTGGGAAGTGATGGTCCGCCCCAGGGCTTCTGGCACTATACGCCTCCCATCTGGCAGAATTAGCCATCCAGCCTCTCCTTCCCGGGCCCTTAGTTTCTCAGCTAACCTCTGGTCCTCTGGCAGATGAGTAGACTTCTCTGGGAGCCTTTGTGTTGGCAGGGCTATGAGAACTTCTAGGGGCCCTACTGTCTTTTAGCCACTTCCTTGGCTCCTATATGGCTGCCAGGAGGTTTAGTATCTCAGGAGCATTTTTAATGTCCTTTCCTCCTGAGGACAGGAGTCCTCTTTAAGGTGGCTCCCGTGTACTCCTGTAAGGGCAGTGTGAGGAGATATATCCCTGCAGTCCCTGGGTGGGTCTGGCAGGGTGAGTGCCGGGACACTCACCAGAGTTTCTTTCTAATCCTGGCAGATTGTAGATCTCCCCTGGCTCCTCCTCATGTCACTACTGCCGCCCCCGCATACTACGTACCTTCTTCTACGAAGCTGTTCCCGTCAATGTAGAGGGATTCTGTAGGTCCTGGTCCATAAGGTCCTCGCAGAGGGAAGTGAGGGTAGTCAGTTTCTCCTCGCATTCATGCAAAGGGGCCTCTGCCTCTTCGTCAGGGAGGAGTGTGGCAGGGTTCAAGGCAGCTGTTTTCAGGAAGCTGAAATGTTCACTCTTTTTTTCCTTTTCCCATTAGAGGGCTTGAGTGAGTGCTGAGTTCCACAGGGAAGTCTACCTTTTAGCCCTCCCACTGTCAGGGTTATCCTGGGCTCTTGGCTTCCACCTGAGCCCCGACAACCCTAATCTACCTCCTCTACCAACACGGTAGTCGGTTCCCCTGCACGTTCAGGGCACTCCCTTTTCCAATGTCCTTCCTTTCTGCAAAATGCACATTGATTTTTCCCAAGCCGGGGTTGGACTCCTTTTCTCCCGTGAGGCTTTTCCTGGCCCTTGTTGTCTCTCTGGCTTCTTGGGTCTTTTTCCTCGCTTATGGCCAAGAGGACCTTCACCAGCTGGGTGTTTAAACATGCCATCGCGTCCTCCCTGATTGTTGAAAACCTTCTGGGTCACCTCAACCAACTTGGAGATTGATTTCCCCTCAAAGCCCTCTCTAACTTCTGCAATTTTTTCCTAATAGTTGGGGCCAACTGGGCAACAAATGCAACATTGGCAGCCTTACCATTTTCTGGGGCATCAGGATTAGGCCCCTGGACTGTCTCTGTCACTTTAGAGAGGTTTGTGGGTCTCTGAGCAGCAACTCGGATGCCCCCCAATAGAGTCTGGCAATACCGATTGAGAGCCTCCTTTTCCCTCTCACTATTGTGGTTCCAGATGGGTTGCCTGGAGGGAAGCACAGCCTTTAATCTGTCTTTAAATGGTAAGAAGAAATTTACAATGTGTCGATACTTAGTTACAACTGTCCCTGTAGTAGGGCTCCCCTTACTTGACTTGTTCTCTCAGAACGGACTAAAGCAGCTTTATTTCTCTACAGGGTCTCACATGTCACAGGACCTCACAAGGTCTGTAATTCCTGTAACAGAGGGCTAGTATTCACCACTTTACTAAACCCCTCTGTTCTAGACAGGCCTTCCCCAGTTTCCTACAGTTGAGGTTTTATGCCACCCCTGACATAGGCATGGTCACACAGGCCTACAAGACAGTATACAGGTTGCTAACTGTCAACTGTCTCTCAATAGAGACCAAACCTAATGGGAACTCTTCTTTGCTCAGTTGGGCACCTGCCCTATCAGCTGCTAGGCACCCTCTACTTTTGAGGTTCACTCCACATAGTCCCCTTATAGGACAGCTAACACATAGCCATAGCAATGGCCCTCAGTGTGGGAGACTGGACACTTGCCAGTTACTTCCAAAGACTACCAAGGACTGTAGACCATCACCAGTCCACAGCAACTACTGGCAGCTACAGCTACATTCAAACCTGTAAGAGAATCAAAGGTTAATACAACATATTAATACAATGAAATATAATATTGGCACTATGGCCACTTCAGGCAGCTAAATCTTCTGCTACTAAACATGACATATGGTAGGGGTATACATTTTAGGGAGGTGACTAAAGTCTATTCTTGACCTTCCTATATAAGGCAAAATTGTCCTTGTCTCTCTGGAGCTATGTCCATGAAGATGCAGGCATCATCTAAGTCTATTATACAGCTTTCTGCAGGCTACTGTCAGAGCTGTGCATTGTGGCCAGTTCTTCTTTCTAGCCACAAACACAGTCTGTCCAATTTCCTTAAAATGTATTCTGGCACAGGAGAAAGTTGTTTTGCTGTACACAGGTAGCTTAACACCTATACAACTGGGCTTGGACCTCTGCCTAGCAAATGGCAGTCTATAAGTTCAATATGCAGCCTCCAGTCCTCCTAACCCAATGAGGTTTCAGCAAGTCTCTGAGTCAGACTCCTCCTCTCTTGGAGAATTTCAAAGTCATGATGGCTCCCAGGTCCAGGGAGAGCACCCTTTTCTTTGCCCTTTTGTTAACCCTGTTTATTAGTTACAGTGCCCTGCTTTCCTTGTCTTCCCACCAGTCCCCTTTATGGCAGAGCAGCTACCAGGCCTCTTCAAAGGTAGTTCACTGGAAAGGGATATCAGCCCCTTCTCTTCCAGCAGCAACAGGTACTAAACCCTTTTGGCACATTTGCAAACAGGGACCTTATACTAGCTCTATCTGCATCTTTTGTAGATCTCAGGCTTGCTTCTCTATTCCTGGGGCTGTAAGAAGGCTAGTACCAGTCACTGGCTTCTGGCTTAACTGCTGTAGCCTGCAAGCCAAAGGCCCAAGTCTTGTATTGCTTGTTGTAAAACACTCATTGCTCACTGGGCAGCAGCGGGGCAGCTCAAGTGTCAGATAAATTTCTGCTGTTCTCCAGTTTCTTGCTGCTGCTGCTGCTGCTGCTGCTGCTGCTGCTGCTGCTGCTTTTTTCAGGGTCACTGCAGACAGCTCAGGCATCCAGGCCCACTTCTTTGTCCTGACTCTCAGGGGCTGAGTCTGCCTAGCAAACAGTTCTAAATCACCAGGGCGGCTGCAGACTTCAGCTGTGTTTCTCCTCCGCTTTGCTCCTGGGAGTTTAGTTGTTTTTAATGTAATAAACTAAGGCAGAGAAAGATTCGCGGCGCTTACAGAAAATTTGCGACCTTGAAGTCAGTTGATAAGGCATCTGCTGGTAAGCTACAGACAAAATCCCTATGCCTGCATAGTGGTCTGTAGCCAGTAAAATAACTGCCGACACTCTGCCACTATCTCTCAGCCCAGGGCCCATTGCTTTCTCCCACAGATTTTTCCTCTTGATTTTGATCTCTTCTACCAACCCCCTGTATCCCAGTCCAGTTGTTCATCTTCCTTTAAACAGTGGACATTTCGGAGAAAAGCAGTCCTCCCTCCCTCCGCCTTCACTCTCTCTCTCTCCTCTGAGGTGAAGAGGGTCTGCAGTAACTGCTGGCAGTCATCCCACATGGGCTAAAAAAAAGACTGACTCCAACAGAGAGATCAGACCCTGAGGGTTCTGAGAAAAAGAGGGATTTGATTCTTCCAATTATACAAATCACTAGATGAGAAAGGGACATAAATCATGAAAGGCTAGCCGTCTGGACCCAGGTCCGGTGGCCCAGCCTGCCTCAAGGGCAGGAGAGGAGTTGGGGCCATTAGCCCAACACCCCCGGAAGCTCCATATTCCATTTCATGTCTAGTATGGGAGGGACTGAAGGGGTTGGAGGACGACAAAACCCCTCCCGTCGGTGGGTCCGGAGGGAAGACAATTGGCATCGGGGGAGATAGGGGCTCCAGGTCAAGAGCTGGTGGCATGGCCTGGGCCTAAGGCTGGGGCTCACCTGGATCTGGCACCAGGGGAACATAGGGGGGTGGCCGGCCAATGGGTTCTTCCTGCTCTTCCTGAAGGACTGGGGGAGCCTTTCCCTTCTGGGGCCCTGCCAAAAGAATTATCTGTCTCTGTCCCAATTTTCCCTTGGGAGGTATGCCCTTATCCACTGGGGTTTCTTGGACAGAATGTCAACCCAAACCTGAATATAAGGAATTTGATCAGGATGCCCTGGGTGGCCATATATGACATAATGGACCCGGTAGGCAGTGGTCAGATCAAAAGACCTTGCATCTGGCCACCCCACCTGGAAAGTGGGCCACTCCCATTCACAGAATTACTGTAAATCAAAAGCATTAACATTATAACCTTTAAATCTACCCTAGAACTTCAGTTTAATACAGTAAATTTACAACCTAGGTAAGAGCAACTGGTAGACAGAAATCTTTATTAACTAAGTGGGCTGATTCCCCTTTAATAGTGAGCAAAAGACTCTGAGGAAAATAATTCCCACGGCTGCCGAGAGACTTTTGCAAACCATTATGGGTTCAGCCCAAACATTCAGCCAAGAGTATCAACAGAAAAGCAGAATAAATCAAAGTAGCTTTCACTTCACAGACTAGCTAATGAGCAGCTAAGGCAGACAAACACCCGTACTTACACTTTCTTAGTAGACTAGCCCAGGCTGGATCTGCATCCAGTCCCCCTTCTCTGTAGTAAATTGGCTAGTCCCACACAAACAAACAGCTATTTCCAAAATGCAATTGAGAACAGTGGGTTTACTTTGTCCTGAACCCATGATGATCAGTGACGAGAGACAGACAAGGGAGGGAGGGACCTGTTTTCACAGATCCTCACTCAGATGCCCACCTGGCCACGTCCTTGGGAGCTTAGATTCATCTTAGCTAAGGTACACCCGTATAAACCCCGGGCTTGGTCACCTCCACATGGGGGTGAGTCACCGTTATGTCATATGACAAATCGAGGAACCGCAGGTTGGGGCCCACTTGGACTCTGTAATCGAAGTTGTGGAGTCACATAAAGGAGAGGAGAGGGCAGGCCCCCTCCCTCCACACTCACACACTTTCACCAGACATTCACTCAGAGTTTAAACAATCCACCCAATTCCTAACTAATTCCCAATTTCTGAGGGAGCTCTATGGCTTCCCGGGAGGTGATCAAGCTCCCATTCCACTCACTCAGAGTGGGCCTGACTGATAGGGGGTCGACGAAGATGACTGACCCTAACCCATTTTGACAAAGACAAAGACAATAAAGAAAAAAGACAAAACAAACCAGAAAAATGCAACCTAAGGTTGCCTGGAACCTGTAGCTCGCTCCATGAAGTCCTAAAAATTTTCAAAAAACATTGCAGCAGGGTGCACACAGAAGCAGACGACGACCCTTGGACCATTTTGACAAACACCAAGACAACAAACACTAAGACAAACAAACACCAGACAGACAAACCCAGTGCAGCCTAAAGCCGTACAAACCAGGGACCCCGGCCACCATCATGGCCGCAGGTCAGGAGCAGGAGTACCGCTGAATCCAGCCCTCTGTATAGGTCCTTCCGTGGGACGTCCCAATTCCTGTTTAATGACCGATCTTCCTTACCTCTCTCGAGAGTCCAGGTGGCTCAGTTTCTGAATTGAAAGTTTTGGGTGGAGTCTCATCCTCCTCCCTTGGGCCCTAGACGGAGACTGGAGGCCTCCTTAGTAGTCCTTCCCCACAGATGTGGGGTATCTCGCTGCATGCCTGGAGATAAATGGGGAGAGCCTCCTGCCTTAAATAGGGGGTCCCTCTCACCCCTGCCGGGGATCTCTCTGTGGCCTCCAAATGTTATGGGTTCAATCAGTGAGATAGACCACTGACTCAGAATTTAAATTTAGGAGCCTTTATTAAGCTGGCCAGCTGACTACAGCGCATCCCTCCCCCTCTGGGAGCCTCGCAGCTTGTAGTGCAGACAAAGGGTCCCGCAAGGCTTTTATTTGCGAAAACTACAAAGCATTAACTGGCAGGGTTAAAAGTTCAGTAGGAAAACAGGGTCACACCTGGCTGGAGCATATCATAACACTTTTTTTCTTAAGACAATTAGTAATTTTTCTATGCTATGGTCTCTGCCCCCAACACATTCAGTAATCTTTCCATGTCACGGTCCCTCCCCCTAGCACACTCCCACAAGGGAAATGGCCAGAGTGGGACAAAATGGATCTTGGGGAGTGTGAGACATCTAATATGGGGGATTGAGCAGGAACAGAGTCACAAGGGACTTTCCAAGGATGGGAAACAAAAATTCTAGGCCTAGATATAATTCTTCCCCTAATAGTCTATTTTGGAGAATGCTGAGATTCAGGGGAGGGACAGTCCCTGAACCAGGGACAGGAGATATTGCTTTGTTTTGGTGGTTTTTTTTAATGCAGGGCACTCTGTGGTGTAAATTTTAGTGCATTGTGCGCACCTGGATAAGAGTGTTTCTGTTGATGTTTTGAGTTTCTTTGTTGTTTAGTTTAATTTGTTTAAAGATGGGGCATGTCCTGCTTTGGGGAAGCCCAGTTATGTGTGTGGAGAATGAACATGGGACAGAGATTGTCAGAATGTACTCTTCAGGCTCTTCCTCTCAGGGTGTCAGTCACCAGGAACTCTTAGCTAGTGAGATTTCTGTCTGTGTGTCTAATGTAATTTTGGCTTTCTATCTTTTGGGGACTTTAGTTTGCTGTTCCCTGGTTTATGAATATAGGAACAAAGATTACATAGGGAAGTAGGGATTATGGGCATGGGGAAGTAAGCAATGCAGTCTCGGTTGGGACTCCATTGTTTGGGTAGCAAGGTTAATGTTTCCATGATAATGGGAAGTTCTTAAATAAGAATGTACTGCATTCCAAGGAGGGAGGGGATATATGATTCCCAGCCAGGTGGTATGTCCTGGTTAGGCAATCATGTCTAATAGATTAATATTTCCCATAACCATTACTAGTCCCCAGTGTTCTATTTTTGCCCATAACACTGGGTGGAACAGCTCTGTAGAACAACCCTCCAGTAAGTTGCAGAAATAGCAGTGAAGGCAGGAAGGGGAAGGGGAACTTCCGTTTCTATAAAGGAAAATAAAATAAAATAAAATAATGAAATAAAATAAAATAAAATAAAACAAAATAAAATAAAAAATAAAATAATAAAATAAAATAAATAAAATAATAAAATTAAATTAAAATAAAATAAATTAAATTAAATTAAAATAAAATTGTACTTTCATAGGAAAGCCACTGAAGGCCAGTGAGTTATCCCTGTTACAAAACCTGCCAAGAAAATGCCTTGGGTAAAAATAATTGGCGTTAAAATCTCAATGTTGTTAACACATAATAAGTAGATGTAACTAAAATAAAGAATTTATGATAAAGCTTTTTCAATGATATATATATACATGACTAAGTATAGTTTTCTAAAGTATTTTGGTACCTTAAAACTTTGGAGTTTGTGGGGTTAAATAGTAAAAAGATTTAAAGATCTATGTATGTTGGAATAATGGGATACTGAAATATTCATCTGAGTTTGCCTCATATAGAGAATTTAGAGGATATATTTGAATCCATTAATGAATATGCCTTTTGTTTTATTTGAAATATATCTTTAAAACTGTGAAAACTTAGAGAGGTAGATAAAGTTTAATTGATCTGTTGGTATTTAGTTCTAAACATTACTTCTCAAAGTTTAACATTTGTAAAAGTAATATTGACTTATTTGACAGCAAAAATAATTTGCTCCTCCTGAAAATTCTGCTTAGCAGCCATGTGCCCTGGAATTTCCCAGCTCTGCTGTAAGATGAATTTAACATCCTTACACTCACAAAAAAGAAAAGTCTACCTCCCTGTTGACTGAGAAGGAAGTAACTGATAGGGAAAAAGGCATTTGTATTCCATTCAGTCCTTTCTGGGGGCAGCTGAGTAGAGAAAATGTGGAAAAATCAATAGGCCAAGAATTGATGAGAAGACTTTGATTCTTACTGATTTCAGAGACATTTTTATTTATTAACATATTGTAAAACAGAAAACAAAAGATCCAGGCAGCTCATTTTCTGGGCCCCTGGCAATGAATGTGGCCATCCTGTTCTAGAGTGTGTAGGGGAAATGCCAGGAATAGAGAGCAGAGCCAACTCTGGGCTAGTGGCCTGCTGGCTATGGTTAGAAAAAGGACTCATCAAAGTGGACAGGTAAGCCATGTTCACAGGCAATAACAATGTCTCTGGACCCTGCTGTAGCTCTGTACCGGCAGGGAGGCCTGTTGGACCCTCCTCTGAGCTTGCAAGTAGTGATCTGGAAAGGAGACTTGCTTCTTCTTAAATTTGCCCCATAAGGCACTCCATTCTTATCTTCACAGACAGCCTTGATGTTGTTACTGGTGCCATGAATAAAGGTGTTTCTGTCTTTGCAGGGTGAAGTCAAGCCTCGTCTCCTCATCATGGTATCACAGTATGCGTCATTCCGGCCACTTGGATTGGCATCATAGTGCTGGTTCAGGAAGTGTCTGTACCTGCGATCATCCTGAGCCAGGGTCGGTGGGGTCAGACAGGGCCCCAGCATGAAGACCAACAACAGGGGACCCAGGCCCATCATCATCTCTTCCAACAAGGCTCCTGCCCAGGGTAAAAGGTATGGTAGGACAAATTAGGCTGAAAGGGCAAATGAGACTAAAAGGACAGGGACCTGCTGGGCTAGTGACAGGGCATCATGATTCCAGTATCCTCAGTCACCTAAAGTATATCTTTTCAAAAATAAATAAATAAATAAAGTATATCTTTTCTTTTCTCTTCTCTTCCTCATTAATTTCACATTTCTTGTCAATCCATTCATTTGGAAAATCAATGTTTCCTGAACATAACTTTCTGTCCCAAACATTCTTTCATATTCCTTAGGACTCTGAGTACTTACCTGTCTATCAGTCATAGCATTGCAATATCTATTCACACTCTTAAAAACATTTACTAATTAATTGAATAACAAACATTACATAAGCTCTTCTGGGTACAAGGCACAGTGCTAGGTCCTGGCACACAGAGACCATTCAGACATACCCAAGTCCTCCCTAAAAGGAGATGTAGCATCCATGGGGAAGGAATAGGAGATCCAGTTCACTGAGATGAGACAGTAAGATAGGAAGCCTATGAAGAAAATGAACATTTAAAAAAATATGTTTTATTGATTTTAGAGAGAAAGGAATGGAGAGGAAAGAGAGAGAGAGAGAGAGATTGATTGTCGTGAGACTGAAACATCTACTGGTTGCCTCCCGTATGCACCAAGACCAAAAATAAACCCAGAACCTGGGTACATGCTCTGACCAGGTATCAAACTGGCAACCTTTTGGAGCATGGGATGATGCTCAAGCAACTGAGCCACACTGGCCTGAGAAAAGAGGGTCTTCTAAGCCCAGGGAAGGGTCAATCAGATTTTTTTGTTAAAGACAAGATTCTAAGTATTCAAGTCCATAAATCAGCTGGCTATAAGGAGAGCAGTTGAGAGCAGTTTCGCCATGAGGTGAAGGGAGACAAACCCAATTCCCTAAGAATTAGTTGGTTTATGGCTAAAAGTGGAATTATTATATACTAGTTAGAAAAGAACAGAGAGGAGCATGGAAGAATTGATGCAATGATTGGAAGTGGGTCTGGGTCAACTTTTACAGAAGACTGGAGGAAGAGGAATTCAAGCTTATTCTTAGGAACAAGGTAGACTATTCTCAGAGAACACTCGTATTTTCTAGTTTTCCCAATAAATGTACATACACTGTTACACAATAGGCAAATGATGTTACTATGTGATAAAACAACAACAAAGAAAACTTTCATCAAGCCATTTTTACAGTTTGCTGTAATGATTTTATAACATCTTAACACAAAAGCAGAATAAGAAAGAGAAGAGGATTACTGCCATCATCTTTCAAGAGTATTCTGTCTAAACTGTGGAACTCTCCCTTCCCAGGGGCAGTGTGTCAAACCCACTCAAACGTACCCATCAAGTAAATAGAATGCTCCTTCTTGGAGTATGATTTTATCTCAATGATAGCTATTAAAATAGAATTAAATAAGTATAGATAATAACAAAATAGAAAACAATTTCATATTAATTTTAAAAACTTTATGTGTTAAGAAATCTGAAGATTTGAGAATTTAAAAATATTTGTTGTTTCCAGAAAAATATTTGGTAATTTCTGACAATATTTTTAGTTCTTTGCAGAAAAATTTAAAGAACATGCAGAGCCTATAAAAACCATCATATTAATGCAGACTGGTGCAGCCACTATGGAAGACAGTATGGAGTTTCCTCAAAAAACTGGAAATGGAACTCCCATTTGACCCTGTGATCTCACTTCTAGGAATATATCCCAAGAAATCAGAAACACCAATCAGAAAGAATATATGCACCCATATGTTCATAGCAGCACAATTCACCATAGCTAAGATCTGGAAACAGCCTAAGTGCCCATCAGTAGATGAATGGATTAGAAAACTGTGGTACAGCTACACGATGGAATACTATGCTGCTGTAAAAAAGAAGGAACTCTTACCATTTGCAACGGAATGGATGGAACTGGAGAGCATTATGCTAAGTGAAATAAGCCAGGCAATGAAGAAAAAATACCACATGATCTCACTCATTTATGGATAATAAAGACCATTATAAACTTATGAACAAAAATAGATACAGAGGCAGAGCTGCCTCGAACAGACTGTCAAACTACAGTGGGAAGGCCGGGGAGGGTTGGGGGGCAGGATGGGGTTGGGGGTAAGAGATCAACCGAATGACTTGTATGCATGCATATAAGCATAACCAATGGACATAAGACACTGGGGGGTAGGGGAGGCCAGGGGATTGTCAAGGGCGGGGAAAAAAAGGAGACATATATAATACTCTTTGTAACACTTTAAGCATAAATAAATAAATAAATAAATAAATAAATAAATATTAACCCAGTGGCAAAAAAAACTCCGGTCATATCTTCCCCCATGTTATATCAAATATATGTCAGTTTTCCCACTTCCAATAATAAAAGTGACTTCTCACTATAAATTTGAATCTTATTTTTATAATTTTGTTTTTCAATTTGTTTGTGAATGAGCAACTCATTTACTTTATGATTGGCTATGATTTCTTAGCAATCATCACACATAATAAGAAATTTTTACAATGGAAGAAAATTTGACCTTCAAGTTATTCTCAATTGTGATGTGATTCATATAAATCCTGAATTAAAAGAAAGCAAATGGTACATTTTCATGTACATTAAATTAAATAGTAATCTTTATTTTGAACATTTCTTATATGTACATCAATAAAACTTTTTATGTCAAATATTTTTACATACTTAAAAATGCCACAGGTTCTAGCACCAAGCCTGTTGTATTACTAAACAGCCCTTGGGGTATGACTGTAAATCTAGAAAGACCAGTAAATCCAGGGTTCTGATGGTTTCATGGGAAGGCATGTGAGAGAGGGAGCAAAGTGAACACTCTTTCTCATCATCATTTAGCAGTGATACATTTTGACTGTTTCATAATAATGTTACACAAATTTGGCACACCATGGAAGAATATCAAATTATACACTAAGAAAAATTTTGGTTATTCCACAATACTGAAATAAATAGCAGGTGAAAAAATTTCCATTAAGAACATCAATTATAATTTATTATAGAATCAAGTGAAAGCATGTTCTTGGGACTTGAGCAAAAATGTGGTACATGACTGAAGAGAGAAGAGCCAGCCCTAAAAGAATAACAAGTATTCATACGTGGCCACTGCTTCAGCACAGCTTCTCACCTGCCATGCTCCCCATTTGCCAAGCTCTTTACATTTACATTGTGCTTTTTAATCTTCTGGGTGTCTTTTCTTTTTAAATATATTTTATTGGTTTTTTTTACAGAGAGGAAGGGAGAGGGATAGAGAGTTAGAAACATTGATCAGCTGCCTCCGACACACCTCCTACTGGGGATGTGCCTGCAACCAAAGTATATGCCCTTGACCAGAATTGAACCTGGGACCTTTCAGTCTGCAGGCCGATTCTCTACCCACTGAGCCAAACCGGTTAGGGCTGTATTTTCTTTTTCTAGTTTGGTGGAAGTCCTCATCAAAGTTTTATTGATTTGGATTCATTTAGGTCTCTTGTTCTTCAACAGACAAATATTGTCTTCTGATGTCAAAGGCAATTATAGAATCTCAGGCTCCCAAGATGAAACAGGACCTTAGGGTCACCAAGTCAACACCTCTCTGCCTGGGGCCAGAAACCCAGAGTTCAAAATCAGGAAGTAGAACCAGAGCTGTAGTAGCCAAAAGAGTCATTAGGTGGCAGTGGTGGATAGAAATGTTGCCAATGTTTTCCATGGGGTAGTGGAGACCAGGGTTACTTGTAAGATGTGCCAGTGCTCTACAGGTTGTGGGGATATTGTTGCTCAAAGAAGGGGGTCTGAGCTGCCAGGCTTGTCTGGAGTTTCTGTCTAAACACTCTATGCTTAAATATTAAGAGCAAGGATACCCCATTAGATATAAGTGTCAAAGCAAAAGTTACAAAGTTCAGGCTCTGCCCACAAAGATAGTACAAAATAAATATACACCTATTTCCAATTTTCTTGGGTATAATTTCCAAGCCTTAATCCATGTATTCCAGGCAAACAATTGCCCGTCTACTTGTCAATGTTTCCAACTGGTATATATGCTACAGGAGGGCAGAGCCCATATTATTCACCTCAAATCACAATGCCTGCCTCACAGTAGACCCTCAATATTGTTCTTTGTATTATTATTTTTTTTAGTGATTGACTTAATTTTCCTCTCAAGCTTAAGTTTGTTTATCTAGAGAATGAGAGAGTTGCTAATTGTAAAGTCTGAAATTCCATGGTTCTCTTTAAGCATAAGAGAATCTTTTCCAGTTTTACTAGCAAAAGTCTAGTGGAATTACAGAGACAAAGTTGTATAAGTTTAGTTGGTAGATAGCATAAGGCACCTTGTGAAAGAAATAGATGATAAGAAGACCTGTGATCCAAACTCACTGAAATGTATCATTTCTTAAGGCTCAGCATGTTAGCTAAGTCCACAGATCACCTCTAATTAAGGCCCTAGACTGATGCCACATAGGGGCTTCATATCCTACAAAGCAACTTGCTGGTTGGAGGTTGAAGGCCTCCCATCCCAGCCTGGAGAGGTAAAGGAAAGTCTTTGCTTCTAACTTGCAGAATTTTCACATTAATTCTGTAAGAACTTAGCTAAATTTTTCTCAGGTTTATTGTAATCTTGAATCCCTAAGACATCTAGAAACCAAAGCCAAGTCGGTACATAACATGGCCACAAGTGTCTAATATCTGCTCCCCCACTCACAACTTGCTCACTCATATATTCAATCCTAAATTTCCCCCAAAGAGGAAAAATGAATTTGGGAGAAAACAAGTATGAGACAGATTATTCGTGCTGCTGAGGTGAATATGCCTAGGCCAAGGGTTTAGAGCCTCACATCGGGTCATCAAACTCATTCACACATAACCTTCCATAGTCAAGCACATAAGTTTCAGTCAGCTTTTTGTCAATGAAATATGTCCCCACTGTTCTTCAGACTAACTTTATCATCTGTCTCAAACCAATCCTTTAATCTTCACAAGAATTCATATTCTCTTCCTCTCTCCACAGGCAATGTTTTGAATTCAAGAGGTTCGTCCAACTTTACACACCAGGGACTTAACTTACAGTCTATGACAAGTAACTATGGTTTAATTTCCATACATGTAGCTTCACACTTTTTTTTTTAAATTAAATTTGTATTGTTCAGATTACATTTGTTCCTCTTCCCCCCCCCATAACTCCCCTCCTTCCAGTTCCCGCCCCACCCTCCGGCCTCACTCCCCACCCACTGTCCTCATCCATAGGTGCACGATTTTTGTCCAGTCTCTTCCCGAATCTCCCATTCCCCTTACCCCCCCAAGAATAGTCAGTCCATTCTCTTTCTATGTCCCTGATTCATTATAATCACCAATTCATTCTGTACATCAGATTATTTATTCACTTGATTCTTAGATTCACTTGTTGATAGATGCATGTTTGTTGTTCACAATTTGTATCTTTACCTTTTTCTTCTTCCTCTTCTTAACGGATACCTTTCAGTATTTCATATAATACTGGTTTAGTGGTGATGAACTCCTTTAGCTTTTCCTTGTCTGTGAAGCTCTTTATCTGACCTTCAGTTCTGAATGATAGCTTTGCTGGATAAAGTAATCTTGGTTGTAGGTTCTTGGTATTCAGCACTTTGAATATTTCTTGCCATTCCCTTCTGGCCTGCAAAGTTTCTGTTGAGAAATCAGCTGACAGTCGTATGGGTATTCCCTTGTAGGTAATTGAGTCTCTTTCTCTTGCTGTTTTTAAGATTCTCTCTTTGTCTTTTGCTCTTGGCATTTTAATGATGATGTGTCTTGGTGTGGTCCTCTTTGGATTCCTTTTGTTTGGGGTTCTCTGCGCTTCTTGGACCTGTAAGTTCATTTCTTTCACCAGGTGGGGGAAGTTTTCTGCCATTATTTCTTGAAATAGGTTTTCAATATCTTGCTGTCTTTCATCTTCTGGCACCCCTATTATTCTGATGTTGGTACGCTTGAAACTGTCCCAGAGGCTCCTTACACTATCTTCACACTTTCGGATTCTTTTTTCATTTTGCTTTTCCAGTTGGGTGTTTTTTGTCAAATCTTTGGTTTGATTCTTGTGCTCCTCTGGTCTGCTATTGGGTATAATATTCTTTATTTCAGTCCGTGTATGCTTACTTTCTAATTTCTTTATCGTAGCATCGAGGGTATCATTAGTTTTCGTGAGGCTCTGCACAAGTTTATAGCAAGCCCTCAAAATTGCGATTCTTAGCTCCATATCCTCCATTTCTGTCATGTTTTTTTGTCTCCGCATCTTTTATGCTTTCTTGGTGCACCCCCTTGTGGTCTTTGTGCGCAGTCTTGTTCTAGCCAAGCCTTAATTGTTGTGGTTAACACTAGAGGGATTTGACCACCAGGCCGACTGGCTGTTGGAATCAGCTGTGGGGAAAACTTCAGTCCTCTGGGGAGGCACTAGTCCAGCCTTTGCCTGAGGCGATCGATCGGCAAATGGCTCTGCGCAGGGCCTGGGCGGGGCGGGCTCAACAGGGCGGGGGGAGGGAGCAGCTATGGCTGCTCTCAGTCCGTCTCCAGGGGCTCTGCCTCTCTGTCCCCACAACCGCTGCAAACCTCGGAGGGACCGTAGCCAGACAGTCCCGCTTCTCCCGTTTGAGTCTGGGTCCCTAGAGACTCGCCCGGATCTGTTAGCTTCACACTTTTATATATTCTAGGGCAATATCCCACAAAGTGAAAGCATAACTCTCAACGCATATTCCTCTCTTCATCTCTTTTCCTTCTTTCTTCCAGTCAACCTGACAGTGTACCTTCCTGGATGTTTTCCACTTGGCTCTAAAAGAGCAATCAAAACTTTTTTTAAGTAAAAAAAATTAGTAGCAATTAGAAAAAAATGGAGCTAAAAGCATTTTTTTTGTTTATTTTCTTGCTCTGCTGCATTTAATGCCTGTTCCCTGGGGGCATCCAGATGCCCTTCAGCTAATGGCTTTCCCAGGACTTTGGGGATTTTATCACAATTCGGGAATTCCTCCTAAACCTCCACTTGCTCCCAGTCTCAGTAATCTCCCTTTATACACTCACACACTCACACACATAGAAACACATTATCAAAAGAAATCTGCTTTCATTTTAAACTTTAGAATCTGGTTCATTTTTTTCTTAGTTCATAAATTGGGCCCATAGGCTTTACAGGGGGAAAAATTCTTTCATTGAAATAGCTAAATGGCTAAAAAAAAAAAAAAAAGTATATATTTAAAAAAAATACAGCGATAGATTACCCAGGGGTAATAATCTTACAAAAATCTGGAAGAGTCCCTCCAACTGAAGATGGTTTCCAGCTCTTTGTTCCTGGAGATGGGTTCCAGCTGTGTGCACTGGATCCCTCTGGTTCTGATTATATAGCGATCAAATAACTGGGTGGGGAAACTAGTTCCAAAGATCCTTAATCCTGGCAGACATAAGGAAACCAAGGACACTGCCCTTGGCAAACAAGGAAATTCACCTTTTCTTGCAAATGACTTGATCAAATATTTACCCACTGGAGTGGATTAAAGATTTGTTCCGGGAGGCCATTTTTGATGTTCCTAAGCCTTTTGTTCCAAAGCTGCCCTTTTTGTGATGTCCTTGGTTCTTATTCTTGCCCGTGACAGGACTAAGGTTTCATTGTTCACATACATAATCTGGATCCAGAAGACCTTGCTTCTGATCTATGGGCCAACTCCAAGAACTGCCATGGAGTTGGCCCAGAGTAGATGTGGTCTCCCAGCAGAATGCTGTTCCTCTGCCCTGTTTACTTACGCACATAATTTGTTACATGAAAGGATGTCATGACAATAAGTAGGTTATTCATAGGTTTCACAGAACCAGGAAAGCACTTGCAGAGAAGATCATGTGACAGCTGTTAGTACCCACTGCCCTTGACCTCAATCTCCTAGCTACTAACCCTCAGAACTATCCTTGCCATATTTCCTGGGCTTCTCCTCATTTCATCCTCATCTGTTCACAAGAGACTAATCAGGAGCCCCCAATATTCTATTCCCTGTAGCACAGCTGCAAAACTGATGATCTCCACTGATAACCACCACTCTTTTAATGGTTAATTGATCTCATTGTCTCTCCATTTGATAGAGCCCCTTGAGAGAAGAATAACTGTCTTATCATCTCTACAGTCTTAGTTTCTAAAACAGTGGCTGACACCTAGGCCCCAAGGGCTTTTTAACTTCTTCATGGTCTAAAAATGAATTCTCTGATCTCACTCTGGGGACCCCAACAATGCAAACTCTCCTGGTTTCTCTCAGCCCTCACCAGCACAATTGGGTTTGGTAGTGGTTACCAAACAAGGCAGGTAGAGTAGAAAGGCTTCCAAGAGTCCCAGGAAGCTCTGCTTCTAGCTTACTGATAAATCCTTAAAACCCACAGATATGCCTTCACTTTGGAGGTATTGGTCCCCTTCCAAAGCACTCTCTCCTAGGAGAGATTAACTGTTTAAACAGCTGTCAGTGGGTTACACATGCTTGGGCAGGAACTCTAGAGTGTATCCGAGGAACAGTTTTGGTAACTGGAAGGGCCTGAGGACTTAAGGAGGAAGAAAAGTGGATGAGGCAGGTTAATAAAAATATAACAAACTAGAGAAATTCCCTGGAAAGTAGAATAAGGGAAATGGAGACAAAATATTTAAACAAAGGGCCAAGCAATCAGCAGCTAGCTAATAAATCATAAGACTCTATCTTCCCTAACCAAGGACACTTAGGAGCAGGTGTCCTCGGTTAGGGAAGGACACCTAACCAAGCAGCGAGTGAGTAGCTAAAATCACCCTAGTCAGGGAGACAGATAACAGAGACCCAGTGTTGCCATTAGTGCCAAACCCAAGAACGAATGAAGTTAGGGGACTAAATAACAAAAAACCCAATTAGAGCCAGACAAATTCAAGATAGAGATAAAATATATGAAAACTATATTCATATAATTTAGAATGTTCTGATAGCTTGAACTTGAAAGCTATTTTCCTTTTTCTAAAATGTTTTTCTATGTCTCTTCTTCAAAGTTGATGTCTTTTAGGAGCAAAGAGAGGTAACAGGATATGGGGTCCATGGAGTGGGGCCTCTCCTGACACCTAGCAGCATGCCCAAATCCTCACTTTCCTCCTGTGGGCAGACAAGCTGTTTGAGAGTGGGACCTATTTTAAATTAATCAGACATCACTCTTTGAGAGAATGATCTCAAACCCCGCTATAAGCTCATTTGATACATAAGCATGTTAAAAGACATGACTAAAAAGCTGATGAATACCATATTTTTCTGTGTATAAGACACCCCCTTGTGTAAGATGCCCCCACTTTTCCAACCCCAAATTAAGAAATCAATATTTTAAATATAAAACTTAACACATTTTTATTTCTTTATCTTTTTATCTTTTTACATCTTCATGGGCTCAGAACGCCCTGGTCCCTGTTGCATCTGCACACTCTGCACATTTACCTCCAATCATGGCATCAGCTGATGTCAGTAACAATAAGGCTCATGATTGGAGGAAGTCTGTTTGACAAGGAATGGGCAGCTACCCACCCACATGGCTCCCTCCTTGTCTGACTTCCGTGTATAAGATGCCCCTCAATTTTCAGTCTAACAGTTTTAGAAAAGAAAAGTGTCTTATACATGAAAAAATACGGAATTCTGATTGACCTCCACTAAAATTCCTGTCTACAGAAAACACATAAAGTCCTCAAGACAAAGGACACAGTGAATGCTCTCCCTTGAGCACACCCTTGCCTCCCTTTCGTCAGGCACATAAACTCCCAGGGCCTCCTCTTCTTTAACTTTTCAGAGAGTCAAAACAGTCCCTGCTTGGCTGGCTTCTGTCATCAGACTGGGAAGGCAAGCCAATAGCAGAGAACCCTCCCCTTACTTGCTCCACCATAACCACACCCTGGGCTTCTGTAATCTGGCTTGCTTCTTGCATCAGCCAACCTCCCAAACTGCCACGTGTGTGGAAAGACCCCTGAGTACCCAGAAGCTTATAGTGTATAAAAGAAGGTCAGAACCCAGATGCGGGGCTCAGCCTCTAGAGGGGACTCTGCTGAGCCAGCATCAGTGCGAATAAAACAGTTCTTTTCTGAACCTCCAAGTGCCTATGGTTTGTCGCTTCCCACCAGCCTGATATCTGCCTTAACAAGATTTTTCCTTCTCAGTGTTCTAGCAGCCCAGCCTGGTCTCACTTCTTTTCTTTTCTTCTTTTTGTTTGTTTGTTGTTGTTGTTTGTTTTTTGTTTTGTTTCGTTTTGTTTTAGGCTCACTTTGTTGCTGTGACTTCCTTTTCTGAGTTCATACAGCCCAGTCTAGGGTCACTTCTGTTACTGTGACCTCGCTTCTTCTACCCAAAGCTCTTCCTGTGTGTCACTGTCCCAACCTCTAATAAACATACTCTCAAAATCAGCTGGGCTTGTGACTTGAATTCTTTCCTGCAGAAGTCAAAACCTACACATCCCAGACCTGCTGACCCAGTGCTGTCCCTTTCTGGTGACATGGGCAGCATAGAGAACCCAAAAAGGACAAACTTCCCCTGCTTTTCAGTTGTGCTGGGACACAGTCCTGCCTGAGCTTCACTCCACCCCCCCCCTTCCCCCCCCCCCCCCCCCCCCCCGCCCTGTCCTCTCCCTGCTTGCCTGCATCCCCAACCAAATCCTGAGCTAAAAGAAAGAAAGTTGGGGGTAGTGAGAAGAGGACCAAGCAAACTGCCATAAACAGCTTTCCCTCAGTACTTGGTGCCTCAGGGTTACTGAAGCCTCTGGAGAGGAAGGGGCAGGCATGTCTCTGACCAGAAAAATTGTTCTGCCAAACACCAAAGTTCAATGTCTTTTAGGGGCAAAGAGAGGTAACAGGATATGCGGTCCTTAGAGTGGGGCCTCTACTGGCACCTAGCAGAGTGACCAAATCCTCACTGTCCTTTGTGGGCAGACAAGCTATTTGGGAGTGGGACCTATTTTATATTAATCACATATCACTTTTTCAAGAGACAATGATAAGTGAATTCAACAAGGTTATCAACCAGTCACTTGTTAGGGAAGATGGCTGCCGGGCCCATTCCAACACCCTGATTGCCTCAGCAGTCCCAGGACACTGAGGCAGCAGCCACCTCCCACAGCCTTTGGGGACAAGATGACTTGACCAACACAATCCTTCTCTGATGAATCCCCTACAACAGAGACAAGGGACTCCACTCCAATGTCACATTCACACACAAACAGTCCCCTGGCCTGAAACACCAGTTCCAGCCCAGCTCACACAGACAGAGCAGCCTCTGGGTTTAGTTTGGCAGTGATGGCGGGAGCAGCCTCCAGCCTCTGAACACAGCCACGTCCCTTCTTTGCCTCTAGGATTTCACTGAGGAACCTTGGAGAAATCCACAATCTGCCTACACAGTTGACAGAGCAGAGTCAGGTGAATGGTAAATGGTTGCTTTCATTCTAATTGTTTTATTTTCAGCTTGGCACGATGAGGTTATGAGGAAACAGAAAATGAGGTTTTTTGAGAAGAAAGTTTTACAATTTTATTAAAGTGTTTATCCATTTGCATTTCAAAATATAACAAGAAATTATTGTCTATGATTAATAAACACTATATCTTTGCCAGTGATTGTAATAGATGTGAAACAATTGCCAATAAAAAAATACACTCATATATTTAAAAATGTTCTGACAGCTTGAATTTGAAAGTAATTCTCCTTTTACTAAAATGTTTTTCTATGTCTCTTCTTCAAGCCAATAATTTCCCTGCATGGACAGGGGAAGGTTGCGTTCTCCTTCTAAGGACTCTAGTGATGGTGCACTTTCCCTCTTTGTACAGAGAACATATGTTTAATTCTGTTCTTAAGACTAATGGTAAAATTGTGTGATGGAGGGAAGAGTTTAATCTCCACATTTCTTTATAACTCTTACATAGTTTTGTTCTATATACACAAGAAACTTACTTAAGAAGAGAAGTAATGGTTAAAAGAGCATGAAGCTCACGTGAAAAGAAGGATCATGCCTCCACTTCCAGGAAGGAGAGACAGTTCTGATAGAGGGAGAATGGGACACAGGCCTGCTGACATGGCTCTATTTCCAAACAGACAAACAATAATCACTCACTTTTCAACAAACTCTGGGCTTTATGCTCATTCTCTTTTTCCCACATATTTCAAGGTGTTCTTCTGAGAATAACTATTTACAGAGATTGCTTTTTGCTCAAATACAGAATAATGGAAACTCCTAAAGAGGGGTTTTGCCATCCTGCTTTGGTCCACTTTCTTAGCCACCTACTTTCATTTGTGAATCACACTGGTAAATGCTTCCAACAATATCTTGACCAGCCTCTTACCTCTGCCTGCTTATAACCTGACATCTGCACTTTCAACTAAAGCCAGAGCCCTTCTTCTTTTCCTGAAATGGCTTTTCCTATCCTCTTTGCCAAATGATAGTTTTTCTCCTCATTACTGGAATACCTTCTTTTTCTATGAGTCCTGTTGCAATACCTGGCCACTCCATGCAGTCATAGAATAAGAGAGAGAGAGACCTCAGAGACCATTGTGTTAAATCCTCATTTTACAGATGAGGAACCTGAGGGACAGAGAAAGACAACATGTGTGGCCCTAGGAACATCTAGAGTTCTTAGAGTAGAAGCTTTCCAATGCACTACACAGCTTTCAGGTTCTAACTAGTAATTTCTAGAAAATCAAAGCTAATTTTAAAGGTGCCTGTGAAAGTTACTGTTTAAGGGAAACCTACTTTGAGTACTTCCCTGAATTCAAAAAATATTTTACTTTATTAAAAAATTACTTGAAATGAAGTGTAACACAATTAACATACTAGTTAGTAGCTGTGCAGTTAAGTAGTTCTGAATACCTGAGGCTGCTTCTGGGAAGTTGGCAAGTTGCTGTTCAGATAATTGTATCACTTGCATTTCTAGTGATTACATTTATGACTTGACTTAAGATTCTTAATGACACATAGGGAGGGTCTTGGCTAATTGAAGATTTCCCTAGCCCCCACAATGGTGCTGAGACTGCTTTTACTGTCCTTTAGACACAAAGATGTCATGTCATGCCCACATGCTGTTGTCTGTGGGTATGCTGTGTCCGAGTAAGAAGGCTGAGGATCCCGATGTTGCCGTAAGAAAGCTTAAAGAGGAGGCTGTTGACAGTGTCTCCAAGAATTTTAGGCGCTGACTGTGGGTGGGTTAAGGGTGAGGAGACATAGGAGAGCAAACAGAAAATGAAAGCATCAAATGGCATTTCCACTTGCAAGAACTGAACAAGTTCTGCTTCATAAATCTGGCGACCAACCTGAGTAGGAAGCAAAGAATCTTTGGTTTGAGCAAGTGTGGGCCTCCCTGGGCCGCCCAGGCGGTGGTCCCCTGGAATTCTACCTTCTAGGCAATAGGCATTCTCGCTGCCATCTCTGTCCAGCTGCGGAAAGTAAACACGGGATGGGAATGTAGCACCGCTAACTTTCAATACTGCATTTTTGTCTCCTTCCCATTCCTCAGCTCCCAGTCTGGTCCCACAAACTCCTCCAGAATTACCTCCTCTAAGAAGGGAGTACCAGAGCGCCCCTGGTAAAGTTAGGACACAAAGCAGGAGGAGGAAAAGAAATGTGAACCCATCTTGGCCTGGGAACAAAGTTGCAGAAAAGGGCAGAGCTTAGAAAGAGAAGTTTTTGTTTCTCACCCGCTTCTTCCTCCTTTGTAAGAAAAGGGGAGCTGGTAGAAAACGCAAAGAAGTTGTTCTGACTCCTGCTTTAGATCTGGGTGGGGTGTGTGTGTGTGTGTGTGTGTGTGTATGTGTGTGTGTGTGTGCGTGTGTGTGTGTACACTAACGAGATTGGGGTGCAGCGTGGAGGGGAGACTCTGTGAGCTAGCTCCTGGGTAGTTGGTACCACTCCCAGTTTCTTGGAGGAGACCCCAAGAGTCCAGTTCCCGCCTTCGGAGCTGGAACCACAGCAGCCCCCACCCCAGGCACAGTGGGAGAGTCCCTGTGTGGCCTGGAGCGACCCTGGAGATCTGCTTTGGAGACACAAAGTCAGCGAAGACGTGTCCGGCTTGGACAGCAGGACTCCGGACAGCAGGAGGTGGGGCACCAGCCCTGTCTGCAGAAGCCCGAAGGGACACGGGCTGCTGCTCCCAGGAGCAATGGCGCCCCTAGAGTCCAGGAAGCCAGGCAATTTTGTCTCCAATACAGGTCATTGGCTTCCTGTTAGTTCAGTGCACCTCTTGTTTGCTAACAGTTTGGAACAGGCCCGGAACACAACTTTTTGCAGTAGCCTCCAAGGGAGGAAAAGCAAATTTTAAAAGCTTGGGCTGGGCTGGGATTTGAGTTTGGGACCCCTCGTATTCAAAGCAAGAATCATACCCTGACTCTAAGGAGCCCAGTGAGCACCTGCTCACACTTAGGATCCCTATGGACCCCTCTATAGGTATTGATCCCAAGCCCACTTCTCAGTAACCTTCCTGAATGCAAATCTTTACCAGCATCTCAGTGACTCCTCACCAGGGAACCTGACTTATGACACAAGAATTTAAAAGCACATGTGATATTTTATTGTTTTCTAACATGGGCATAGGTTTTATTGATTTTTAGAGAGAGAAAAAGGGAGAAAGAGTGTGTGGAAAGAGAGAGAGAGACATTGATGTGAGAGAGAAACATCCATTGGCTGACTCCTATACTTGTCCTGCCTGAAGGGTGGAACTCTCAACCTCAGTATGTGCTGACTGGGAATCCAAACCATGACCTTTTGGTGTGTGGGACATGCTCCAACCAACAGCTTAGGCTTTTATTATATAGACTAGAGGCCCGGTGCACAAAAATTTATGCACTCGGTGGAGGGAGGTCCCTCAGCCTGGCCTGTGCCCTCTCGCAGTCTGGGACCCCTGGGGGATGACCACTTGCTGGCTTAGGCCTGATCCCTGGGGGATTTGGTCTAAGTTGGCAATCAGACACCCCTCTGGGAGCCTGGCAGCCCTTGGGGGATGTCCACTTGCCAGCGGGGAGCAGACCTAAGCTGCAGTCGGACATCCTTAGCGCTGCTGAGGAGGCACTAGAGGCTCCCACCACCACCACTGTACTGGCAGTCATCAGCCTGGCTTGTGGCTGAGCAGAGCTCCCCCTGTGGGAGCGCACTGACCACCAGAGGGCAGCTCCTGCATTGAGCGTCTGCCCCCTGGTGGTCAGTGTGTGTCATAGTGACCAGTCATTCCCAGTCTTTCTGCTGTTAGGGTCAGTTTACATATTACCCTTTTACTGTATAAGATAGAGGCTTGGTGCATGGGTCGGGGCCTGCTGGTTTGCCCTGAAGGGTGTTCCAGATCAGGGTGGGTGTCCCACTTTGGTGCCTGACCAGCCTGGGTGAGTGGCTGATGGCTGTTTGCAACTGGTCACACACCCTTTGGGATGGGGGTCCCCACTGGGGTGCCTGGCCAACCTGCATGAGGGGCTGATGGCTGTTTTCAGGCTGGCCACACCCCCTTTAGGGTGGGGGTCCCCACTGGGGTGCCTGGCCAGTCTGGATGAGGGGCTGAGGGTTTTCAGGCTGGCTAAGCTAACCAGCGACTGAAGCTCCCAGCCTCTCCTTTTTTTCTTTTCTTTTTTCTTCTGGGATTTATTTACCTTCTATAATTGAAACTTTGTTGCTGCTCCAGCTCCGAGGCCAAGGCCTGCTGAAAGCAGGTATCTGGGGTTTGTTTAGCTTCTATAATTGCAACTTTGTTGCTTAGAGTGGAGCTCAGAGCCCGGCCGCAGGAGGGAGGAAGCCAAGCTTCCTGCTCGCTTCAGCTGCATGGCTGCTGGCCACCATCTTTGTTGGTGGTTAATTTGCATATCTCGATGATTAGCCAATGGGAAGCGTAGCGGAGGTACAGTTAATTTCAATCTTTGTCTATTATTAGATAGGATGCATACATGTAAAAAGTTGTAAATATTATGAATGTCCAACAATAGAGAATTTATTTGATGGATTGTGCTACATCCCTAACATGAAATACTACAGAGCCTTCAGAATAATATAGGTATTTGTTGACTTGGAATAAATGTTTATGATGCATATTTTTGAATAAGCTTTTTTATTATTGTTATATGTAATATAACATGTATGCAGAAAAATGAAGCAATTTGAAGTATAAAACTCAATAAATAAATCCTAAGTGAATATACAGTGGGGCCTTGACTTACGAGTGTCCCGACTAATGAGTTTTTCGAGATACGAGCCGTCTCTTGGCCAATTTTTTGCTTTGAGTTGCGAGCTAAAATTCAGGTTATGAGCCAGCTCCAGATACCCCACCTCTAGTTGGCGCAGAGAACGTAACAGTGAACGTCACAACATCAGCCCAGCATCACGTGTCTCACTCGTTCACTTTATGATTTGACATACGAGTAATTTGAGTTACGAGCTCTGTCACGGAACGAATTAAACTCGTAAGTCAAGGCCCCACTGTATCTTTGTTCACTACTATGTAGATTAAGAAACTGAATATTAACATGATTACAGATACATTTTTAGAGAAAAAGTGGAATCTGAAGCAATATATATACATAGTATACAATATCCCATCTATCCTATCTAATAATAGACAGACATGGTAATTGACCATACCTTCGCTACACCTCCCATTGGCTAATCAGCACGATATGCAAATTAACCGCCAACAAAGATAGCGGCTAATTTGCATACTGCAGGCAGGGCAGGACAGCACAAGCCGCCAGCATGAGCCGCCATCTAGGCCCCCGTGTTTGACCCCAGAAGCCTCCTGCCTGCCACCTGTGATCGGATCCGATTCCGGGCCTCTGGCTCGCCCCAGAAGCCCCAGAAGCCGCCTGATATGGCAGTAACTCTACCAGTAAGCACTCTGAAAGTCAGTCGCATAAATGCACCAATTAAAAGACAGATTATGAGGGTGAATCAAAAACAAAACCCACTTTAAATATAAAGACACATATAGATTAAAAGTAAATGAATTAAGCTGCAGCCTGTTTTGCCCAGTGGATAGAACATTAGCCTGTGGACTGAAGGGTCCCAGGTTCGATTCCAGTCAAGGGCATGTATCTCAGTTGCTGGCTTGATCCCCAGTCCCTATCAGAGCATGTGCAGGAGGCAACCAATCAATGTGTCTCTCCCTTTCCCTTCACCCTCTCTAAAATTCAATGGAAAAATATCTTTGGATGAAGATTAACAAAAACAAAGTAAATGGATTAAGTATCATTAAAGAGATTATTAGAAAAATATATTCCAAATTTTGTTAGCTGTAAAATGGTTATGTTTAAATTATTAACACCTAAGAAATTGGGTGAAGGGTACATATAATATGCTGTAGTATTTTATAGATTTTTTTACATGTATGAGATTATTTCAAATGAAAATATTAAAAAATTAAAAATTAATAAAATATTAATTGAAATGTATCTTCATTACATGAAAAATCTCCTAATTGCTTCTAACATAATTTATTAAATTGTGCTAAAGTTTACAAGAGTTCAATTAAAAAATATCTTAATTCTAAATGATATAATAGAAAATATATAATAGTGCAGTTATAAGCACTTATCTGAAAATAAAAATTTAAAGAAGTGAATTTAAAGAAGGGATTAGCCAAAAAAAATATATGCACAACCCATGGATACATACAACAGTATGGTGATGGCCAGGGAGAAGTGGGGGGCAAGAGCTGGGTAGAGGGGGCAAAAGAGGGGAAATAGGGACATCCTATATAATAATAATAATCTACACTAATAAAAGAGAAAAATGGTAATTGGCGTACAACCGCTACCCTTTCCATTGGCTAATCAGCATATCCTTATGCAAACTAACTGTCAGCCAAGATGGCGGCCGGCAGCCAGGCAGCTGGAAGCGAACATGAGACTTGCTTGCTCCAGTGACTGCAGACTCCAACGTTCCCCGCCTGCCTTGCAGGCCTCTGAGCTGGCAGTTTGAAACTTAGTAACAAATATAGCCGGCTGGGATCTCAGAGCTGAAGTTATACATTGTTTCGATTATAGAACGGCAAACAAACCAGCAGCGGAAGCCTGAGAGCTAGAGCCAGAGCTAAAGCTGGCCCAGAAGAAAAAAAAAAGAAAAAAAGGAGCGGTTGGGAGCTTCAGTCAGCCTGAAAGCAGCCCTCAGCCCCTCACCCAGACTGGCCAGGCACCCCAGTGGGGACCCCCACCCTGAAGGGTGTGTGACCAGCTGCAAACAGCCATCATCCCCTCATCCATGCTGGCCAGGCACCCCAGTGGGGACCCCCATCCTGATCCAGGACACCCTTCAGGGCAAACCAGCCGGCCCCCAGGCCTCTATCCTATATAGTAAAAGGGTAATATGCCTCCAAGCACCGGGATCAGCGGAGCCAAGAGGTCTCCTGGCACCAGATCAGCATGACAGGGTGCAGCGCCCAAACCCCCTGATCGCCCTGAGGCTCTGTGTGTGACAGGGTGTGGCATCCCAACCCCCTGATCGGCCCTGCTCTGTGTGTGATAGGGGGTGGCGCCCCAACAACCCCCCCCCACCATGGGCCCTGCTCTGTCTGTGATGGGGTACCCTCAAGGGCCCTGCTCTGTCTGTGATGGGGTAGAGCCATAACCTCCCCATTGAACCTGCCCTGAGTGTGACAGTGGTGGCGCCCCAACCCCCTGATCCGCCCTGCTCTGTGTGTGACAGGGGGCGGTGCCCTAACTCCCCTATCGGCCCTACTCTGTGCGTGACGGGGGAGCTCCCCAACCCCCTGATGGGCCCTGCTCTGTGCGTGACGGGGGGGGGGGCAGTGCCCCAACCCCCTGATTGGCCCTGCTCTGTGCATCACAGAGGGTGGTGCCGCAACCTCCCCATTGACCCTGCCTTGAGTGTGATAGGGGGCGGTGCCCCAACCCCCCAATCAGCCCTACCCTGAGCATGACTGAGGGTAGCATCACAACCTCCCAATCCGCCCTGCTCTGTGCATGACAGGGGGCGGCGCCCCAACTCCCCAATCAGCCCTGCTCTGAGCCGGACCAGGGGCTGCACCTATTGGGCCTGCCCTCTGCCACCCAGGAGCAGGCCTAAGCCAGCAGGTCGTTATCTCCCGAGGGGTCCCAGACTGCGAGAGGGCACAGGCCGGGCTGAGGGACCCCCCTTTCTCCCCCGAGTGCACAAATTTTTGTGCACCGGGCCTCTAGTAATAATAATAATAATAATAATAATAATAATAATAATAAAAGGCTAATATGCACATTGACTGAACGGCAAAATGACTGGTTGCTATGATGCGCACTGGCCACCAGGGGGCAGACGCTCAATGCAGGAGCTGCCCCCCAGTGGTCAGTGCACTTCCATATGGGGAGTGCCACTCAGCCAAAAGCTGGCTCATGGCTGGCCAGTGTAGTGGTGGTGGCAGGAGCTTCTCCCACCTCCGTGGAAGCACTAAGAATGTCCAACTAACAGTTTAGACCCGATCCCTAGGGGGCCTAAGCCTTTAGTTGGACATCCCCCGAGGGCTCCCTGGCTGCCAGAAGAGTGTCTGACAGCAAGCTTAGGACTGATCCCCTGGGGAGTGGGCCTAAGTCGACAGGGGGACATCCCCCAAGGGGTCCTGGACTTCGAATGGGCTCAGGCCGGGCTGAGGGACCCCCCCCGAGTGTACAAATTTTTGTGCACCGGGCCTCTAGTATAAATATATATATATATATATATATATATATATATATATATATATATATATATGAGGTTAAAATGATAATTAGACCAGAAGACCTTCCAGACATCCTTCCAGATAAAGCCATGGTGGAGGGGCTGAAGCAGAAGCAGTTAGGGGCGATCAGGCCAGGAGGGGAGGGCAGTTCGGCGTGATCAGGCAGGTGGGGGGAAGCAGTTGGGGGCAAGCAGGCTGTTGTGGTGCCAATTGAGGGCAAGCATGTTGTCAGGGGGCAGTTGGGGGCAAGCAAGCTGGCGAGGGGGGCAGTTGGGGACAACAGGCTGGCAGGGGGTGAAGTTGGGGGTGATCAGGCTCGCAATGGGGGGCAGTTGTGGATGATCAGGCCGGCAGGCAGAGTGGTTAGGGGTGATCAGGCAGGCAGGCAGTTGAGCAGTTAGGAGCCAGGGGTCCCAAATTGTGAGATGGATGTCCGAGTCAGACATCCACTGAGGGGTCCCAGATTGGTGAGGATGCAGGCTGGTCTAAGGGACAACCCCACCCGTGCACAAATTTTGTGCACTGGGCCACTAGTATGTATATAAAACCCTAATATGCAAATAGACTGAACAGCAGAACAACCAAACAACCTATCGCTTTGACTTGCGCTGATCACCAGGGGGCACACGTGGAACATGGCGGGGGTCAGCAGCAGGTTGCAGAGTGTGGAACATAGCAGGCATTGGTGGCCCTAGGATGGTGAAGCAGGTGAGCGGGGGTGCCATACCAAGGAAGGGCGCCAGTCTCTGTCATCGAGGTGAGCCTCGGTGGCTACTAAGAAATCTTTGCTCCCGCACACCACGGTCCTGTTGGGCGCTCACACCTGCTGCCAGCTGGGGCCTACACTCACACCCACTCTGCGCCGTCAGCAGGTGTGAGCAGTGGCTGCCAAACCTGATTGCCCCTCAGGGCTTCTCCACCTCCCCCTGTTCCTGAAGGGTGATCAGGGTTGGCAGCTGCTGCTCACACCCACTGCAGGCACTGGCCCCACTCGCACCTGCAGCTGGCACTGGAGCTGCCATTCGCACCCACTGCTGGTGCCTGGTGCCAGTCCCGATTGCTCAGCACTGTCAGCAGGTGCGAGTGATGGTTTCTGGCCCTGATTGCCCCTGAAGGCTTCTCCACCTCTCCCTGGTGTTGAGGGGCAATCGGGGCAGCAGCTGCTACTCACACCTGCTGACAGTGCCAGCCCTGCTCCCACCCGCTGCTGGTGCTGGACCCAACAGCTCCACGCTGTCAGCGGGTGTGAGCGGGGTCAGTGCCATCAGTACCTGGTAGAGGCAGTGGGCTGTGGGCAGACTGGGGACCGAGGGCTGCGGCAGGAGGGGCCGGACGGGGGCTTGGAGGATGGACCTAGACCCGCACCTGTGCCCATTATAGCCTCATGCCTAAAGTTGCTTTCAAGGTGCACAAATTCGTGCACTGTGCCCCTCGTGTGTTATAAAAATACGTACATGGCATAGACAAAAATGTGGAAAATTATGCACTAAAACATCAATGTTTTTATAAGTAATGAAAATATAAGTAACATATTTCTAATTGTTTATCAGGGATGGTATTATTTTGTGTCTTTCTCAATATTTACCACACATTTGGTAACTTAGAGAAATATATACTGGAACATTCTAATTGAATAATTACTTATTATTGACTTGTTCCCAAAATTAATTAATGAGAGCCTCTAGTTCTATGAACTCTATTCGTAGATTTATCTCTAATTTCTGGGTCTCTGATAAGACTGTATTCCTGAAATTTTCATTTACCCATTGAATTGATGATGGAACTGCAGACAGGCTGACATTGTTTTTTCCTACTATAGAAATCAACATATAATAAATTAGTGTATTAAATTGCAATATTTAGGAGCACCAAAGCCCCATCAAAGCAAGTCTAGCCCCAGAGAAGTGTCTCCAGCACAGAAGTTCTCCCACCGCAGACACAGCTGATTCTCACAGCCAATTGGCCTGGAGGTCAATTCTTCACAGTGATAACTACAACAATCAAGGCTTAACTACAAGACTGCACACAAGGGGGTGCACCAAGAGTGTCTACCTCAGGTAATTGGGACACTTAGCACAGAAAGGCACTCTATCGACACATCAAAGCATAAAAAATGCCGAGACAAAGAAACAGGACACAAATGACAGAATTGGAGGAAAGCAAACTGTTGGATATAGAGTTCAAAACCACACTTTTAAGGTCTTTAAAGAACTGTTTAGAAGCCGCCGATAAATTGAGTAAGACCTTCGAAAAGACTGGTGAGACCGCCGATAAATGTAGTGAGATCCTTGAAAAGACTGGTAGGACCACCGATAAATGTAGTGAGATCCTCAAGAAATCTAATGAGACCCTCGATGTTGTGATAAAGGACCAACTAGAAATTAAGCATACACTGACTGAAATAAAGAATATTATACAGACTCCCAACAGCAGATCAGAGGGTCCCAAGGATCAAGTCAAAGATTTAAAATACGAAGAAGCAAAAAACACCCAACCAGAAAAGCAAAATGAAAAAAGAATCCAAAACTACGAAGATAGTGTAAGGAGCCTCTGGGACAGCTTCAAGCGTACCAACATCCGAATTATAGGGGTGCCAGAAGATGAGAGAGAGCAAGATACTGAAAACCTATTTGAAGAAATAATGACAGAAAACTTCCCCTACCTGGTGAAAGGAATAGACTTCCAAGTCCAGGAAGCGCAGACAACCCCAAACAAAAGCGATCCAAAGAGGACCACACCAAGACACATCATAATTAAAATGCCAAGAGCAAAAGACAAAGAGAGAACCCTAAAAGCAGCAAGAGAAAGAAAATCAGTTACCTACAAGGGAGTACCCATACGACTGTCAGCTGATTTCTTAACAGAAACTTTGCAGGCCAGAAGGGAGTGGCAAGAAATATTCAAAGTGATGAATACCAAGAATCTACAACCAAGACTACTTTATCCAGCAAAGCTATCATTAAGAAGTGAAGGCCAGATAAAGAGCTTCACAGATAAGGAAAAGCTAAAGAAGTTCATCACCACCAAACCAGTATTATATGAAATGCTGAAAGGTATCCTTTAAGAAGAGGAAGAAGAAGAAAAAGGTAAAGATACAAATTATGAACAACAAATACACATCTATCAACAAGTGAATCTAAAAATCAAGTGAATAAATAATCTGATGAACAGTAAAAATAAATAAATAAATAAATAAATAAATTGCAATATTTATATTTTGTGCCACCTCAGCTCTACAATTAAAGCTTTAAACTTCTATTTTGAAGACATTATGTTTTTTTAAATTAAAAGATAGGAGTTTGTGTATTTTTTAAGTATGAAAATCCATATTGGGGTAAAAATTCATTTTTTGCTGGTAGTTTGAAAGGAATTCAGGAGGGTGAGAGTGGGGGTAAATAAGAATTGTTCTCTCCCTTTCTGTGTTTCTGTGTGAATGAATTTGTTTTTTATTAAAACTGAAGGCAATTAATTGGTGAATACTGCCACAAAAGCAATTTTGGCTCTTTGAAAAACATAAAGGTCTTATGGAAATAGATGTTATATTGAGATCCAATCTTTCTTTCTGGGAAGTATTGAGAGAAAGAGCTTTAGAAACAGAAAACACTGAAAAATTGTTTTTAATTGAGTGCAAGCTTAGAAATCATCTTTATTCACACTTTCATTTCTCAGAAAACAATTCTAAGGCTCAGAGAAGTCACATGGTTTGGCCACAGTCACTGAATAACCTGCTGACAGAGGCCTTGAGTCCCAGCTGGTGGAGGGGCCTGGGTGTCCTGTACCAACACTTATGCTCACACATGTGCTTGCTGACAGTGGGATACTCTCTCCTGCTCATACAAAACAACGATAGCACTGCTGAGATCTGCTTTTCTAGATCCTCTGTGAGAGATAAACTGGGAAAAAGGGGGGTGGTAAAGTAGAGTTGAGTTTGGGGCAGGACAGAATAACAGAAAGGATTAAGTGTTATCCTTTCTGGAGAAGTGAGACTCATATTCAGAGAGATGGAACTCCTGCCAAATCAGATTGCAATGAAAGAAGGCATCAGGACTGTTTAATACACAGCTTAAAGCAGGTCAGCCAGTAGGTCAGAAGCCTGGACTTAATGAGTCAATAAAAGGCTACACTTAATTAAATGTGAGACTTGTCCCCTGAATTGATTAAAGCTGAATTCTCTTCACTTTAAATTCCTGCATGGACTTCCTCATCCACCTGGTTGGTTCTTGACAATACCTCCCAGCTTTGGGAAAAAAAGCACTATTGTGCTCATTGCACCAGTCCTGATGATTAACTCAAGGAGGAAAGCAGGAGATGGAAGATGTGAGACCCCCAAAATTTCTAAGCAAATGAGTGTTCTCAAGACTTTGCTTCCGTGATGGAGCCAGCATGTGAGGCTTCTTAAAGAGAGAAAGAGATGCTGCTTGGAGTAGATATTCTCCTGGGGACCTCTTCCTCCTAAGCTGCTTCCCTTCCTCCAGCGTCTCTAGTAGAATTAACCAATGCCCCCAGAGCCTGGAGGTGGGAGCCCCGAGCCACTCATTCCCTCCCTGCCTCCACATCCCTCACCCCAGCTGCTGCAATTGAACTACACCTGATGGTACCTCAGTATGAGTCCCAAGCCCCTGGAAATACACAGATGGGGGCAGCAGCAAAGCTATCCTGCCTTCACCCACCACACTTCATAGCAGGAAGGGCAGTGGGAGAACTCTCTGGGAAATCAGAGCTAGAAGATATCAATTTCAAGATATCTTGCAGTTCTTTTGTTGCACATTCTGGGGGTATGTTCCCCACCCAGGGCACACCAGACAGTACGGTATAGTGAGGACACTGCCCTGGAAGTTGGGAACCTAAGGCTGGTTTCTGTTTCTGCTGCCAAGGTGCTGTCTGACCTAGGGACTGCAAAAGTTCCTTTCCATTGGTTATGTCCTTCCTTCCCTTGAGTTCAAAGTCACTGTCTATATACTATATTTTACATATTGAAGTATTTTGCTTGGTATTGAAGGTACTTTTATTTGGGCCTACAGTTTTCTTTTCTTTTTTTAAATATATATATTATTGATTTTTTACAGAGAGGAAGGGAGAGGGATAGAGAGTTAGAAACATCGATGAGAGAGAAACATCGATCAGCTGCCTCTTGCACACCCCCTTCTGGGGATGTGCCCGTAACCAAGGTACATGCTCTTGACCAGAATAGAACCTGGGACCCTTCAGTCCCCGGGCCGACGCTCTATCTACTGAGCCAAACTGGTCAGGGCCTACAGTTTTCTTTTCTGTGCCATCCCTCACCTCCTCCCAGTCACATGGAGGAATTTGTTATTTTCTAAATACACAGTGCTCTACCATGTGTGTCTACTTCTCTTTCTAGACTTTCATTTTTTTTAATCTGAATTGCCCTTCACGTACACCTATTTATTCTTAAAATTGTCCCTAAGGTAATCTTTGCTCTGAAACCTTCTCTGATTTCCCCCACTCCTCCCCTTTTCTCCCATTGCTTTCTGATAACCTGGTCCTCACCTGTACCGAGATCTTATTAAGATCTGGTTTGTATTACAACTGTAGGGGCTGCTTCCGTGGAGAGAATTCTCAGCACTTGGATCTAAAACAAAGTCCTTGAATTAACTGCTTAGCTATTCTCAGGAGATGACAAGGTCTGTGGCTCTGGTGGAGACTGCAGAGTCCAGGCTCTCAGCTCCCTCAAGTGTCCTGCTTTCCTCTTATCAGTTTCTTTCTTTCTTCCTTCCTTCCTTCCTTCCTTTCTTTCTTTCTTTCTTCCTTCCTTCCTTCCTTCCTTCCTTCCTTCCTTCCTTCCTTCCTTCCTTTCTTTCTTTCTTTCTTTCTTTCTTTCTTCCTTTCTCTCTCTCTCTCTCTCTCTCTCTCTCTCTCTCTCTCTCTCTCCCTCTTCCTTTCCTCACCTGAAAATATATGTTTATTGACTTTTTTAGAGAGAGAAGAAGGGAGAGAGAGAGAGAAACATCAATTGGCCACTTCCTCCATCACTCCCTCCCACACACGCACCCCAACGGGGGATTGAACCCACAACTTCAGTATGTGCCCAGACCTGGCATTGAACTCCGCAACATTTTGGTGCATGGGATGATGCTCCAACCGACCGAACCATCAGGCCATGGCATCAGCTCTTTTTTTCACTCAGAAATCCTGGGTGATAATTAATACCACTGTGATAAACTATCACAAAAGCTGGTACAAGTGGGTTACATTAAATAAGGAATGGAGGCACTGGTGCTCACCCTACAAGGGAAGGGCAGGGAAACTCTCCTAAAATGGGTGGAACCAAGGAGACCACTGTACTACCTAGGCTGAAAGGTAATTAGGTCTCCTCCCAAGTCTCTGTCTTCCCTCAGATACCTTGAGCAATATCTTGACCTCCATTAGGAAGACCCAAGGCTGGCACTAGGAGTGGAAAAGGACATAAGGTAGATGCACTCTGTCCTTGGGGCTGAGGAAAACTTATAGTGTCAGGAGGCATAGAGTGAGAGGAAGGACACTCAGGCCCTTCTCTGTGTGTTCTAGAGACCAGGCTATTGACTGCATCTGGTGGGCTCACACACAGGTCAGAGCTGCCCTCTGGGAAAGTGCAACTTGTACTTGGTTGGCCTCAAACAAGGGCTCAGATATTGGAACCCCTTTCTTTCCCAGTTCACACTGTTGGATGGATGGAAGTGAAATGGGCTTGGAAAGAGAAGTGAGAAGTCTTCTAAAATGGAAATCATCAATAGAAATGATAACCTGCACAGCCTTGAAAGCATTTTACACTTTTGTCCTTGGCTCTAGGAGGATTTCAGAGATTAATTTACAGGCATCTATGGAAGGGACAAATATGTACTTCCCTTCACTTTCCCACCTGCACCTGGTAACAGACCAGTCACTGATGTGGCTTCATAATGTCCTGTGGTCTTGGGAGCCTGCCTTGAACACTCCAGTTTATCCTTTCTCCTCCTTTTTGTGCTCCTTCATCTGCACATGAGTAAACTCTGTCTAGTCTCTCCTGTTAATCTGGCTTTCATCAGTTAATTCACAAGCCCCCAAACAGGAACCTAAATGGGTAGAAAATTTTTTCCTCCAAACACCATTCAAGATGATAAGAATACTATCTAAGGACTAAGAGACAAACAAAACATGGGTGGAGGGTGAGGTGGTGGGTGAATTACAGAAACATGAAACTAAAAGCTTATGCTATGCCATGGCTTTCTTAGCCCCCCTGCTACTCCAATCAAATACATGTTAAGTCTGATCAAATAATTGAATCAATACTCGTTTAGGCCACTTCACAATGGACATTTCCTTTGATTAAGACCACATTCCACTTGCGAAGATCACATTACACTTGCTAAGACCATTATCTGTCCCTTCTGTACCTTTCTAGGATCAGGACCAGCCCAGAGAACTCTCTGTCCAGAAAACACCTGCCTAGAGTCCTCTAAATTCTCCGACTCCCTGTCCCTGGGTGCTGGTGCCATGTTGGGGTTCAGCCCATTTGATATCCAGATGACTTCATCAACACTAATAAAAGAGAAACATGCAAATTGGTGTCACTCCACTATGCCCACCAGCCAATCAGGTGAGTAAGCAAATTAACCCAACAAATATGGCGTGCTTCGCTCTCTTCTCTGCTTCACTCTGGCCACAGGAAGCCCTATTCTAGCAGGAATCTTCCTGCACCAGGCCTCTAGTAAATTTATAATCCCTTACCACTTTGGCTTTGTGCTTTCCTCCTTCAGTGACTATTAACATTTGGTGCTGAAATCTGGGAGGATTCCAGGGGGAAGAGAGCCATGATATTGGCTTTGGTCATCCTAAGTTTGCTACTCAGAGAGCAGTAAGCAGCATCAGCTTGTCCTGTGCTTACCTTCTAGTTGTAATCCAGTAACTGGATTGCTGGCCTCAATTAGGCCTCCGTTCCTTATGGACCCTCCTGAACCAGCAAGGAGAATGCAGGATTGGGAATCTTTCTCCATTGTTGACCCTCCATCCCACACCGGCCAATCTTTTCTAGGTGAGAGACATTCCACAATTCCCCTCATTTTGTGTCTTCTGCCCACTCACTCTCACTGACTCTTTGAAAGTCTCTCATCCCAAAAATCCTAGTGCTAGGCCTGAAGACTCCTCAGCCATTTGGCTTTGGGTCCTTCTCGATTGGGTCCAGTATGGTGGGTCACCCCTCTTTTCTCCTGGTGATTTGTTTAGCAGTGGGGACAACTGCCCTAAACAGTCACCTTTGGATTTGTGTTCTGTCATTCACCCTTCCTCTCTCATGGGCCATGCTACACTCCCTCTGCATACTCACAAGGGAGATCATGCCCAATCACCTCATTTTCTTTTGTAATACTGTTTGGCCATGATACAAACTAGATGATAAATTTCAATGGCTTAAAAATGGAACTTTCAATTTTAACACATTGCACAATTTAGATAATTGCTGTCATCGGAAAATGGTCAGAGATTCCCTATATCCAGGCCTTTTTCATCCTTTAGTTCCAAACCTTTCTCTGTCTCTCTTCTACCCATCAGATCCTACTCCTTCACACAAAACATCATATCCCAAACACTTCTGATTCTGAATCTACTTTTGACCCAGCAGACCACTGACCTCCACCCCTTAGGTGTTCCCACTCCATCATCTGCAGTAAAGTCCAAAAACTCAGACCCCCCCCTAACCAACAACCACCTTCTTGCCTGGTCCCTGAGAGCTCAAATCCTGAGAACTCAAGCTTCAATGCATCCCTTTCCCTACCTATTACTGGCTCTCAGGCCAAAAACCACCTTCCTCAACAGCCACTCTATTCCCACACCCATTCTACCCTGATAGAGACAACAGGAACAGAGGGTACTGTCTGAGTACATATTCCATTTCCCATATCCAACCTTGCCGGGGCTGACCAGCAGATCCTGAGCGACAGATGAATGATTACTTTGACACAAGGTTCTGTGAAAGAAAGGGCTAAGGGACTGCCTGGTTAAAGGAACCAGGCAGCCCTGTTCACCTACTTCCTTAGGCTATAATTGTGTAGTAACAGCTTGAACTAAAATTAACCTCTAGATACTATTAGCAGGGTAGGTATCCTTGAGTAAACACATAGATCTGTAGTGTCTTTGAAACAAGGACGTTTTGAGTTCTAAACATAAAGATTCCAGTGAAACACCCAGGGGGCTCAGAAAAGCCAAGGCAGAGTCTGCCGCCTTTGGCAAGAATCCCCTTGAGCTCTCATTGAGGAGCACTGGCTGGTGGGAGCAGTGGAGTCTGAGGCAGCAGAGTTGGACTGGGAGGCAGTGGCTGCAGAGCACCAACCACACCCACACCCACACCCACATCACGGGCCCTGTCCTCATTTGTCCTCACTTGTCATCCCGTGGGAAGAACCCGAGCATCTTTTCCCATCGAGCAGGCCTGGGCTGAGCGAGCGGCAAAACACTGCTCTGAGGGTCTGTATTGCTGTGGGACCTCCTGAGGTCACCAGCCGCCAGCATGGCCCTATGTGGTTGCAGCTTGTAGCCAAGGTCTGTGGTGGGGCGGGGGGCGGATGGCTGGCGGGTCCGGCTCCAGGGGGCCTGTCCAGCTCACCCTCTAAGATCCTGCTGGGCAAGGTGGACAAGCAGCAGCTGCAGGAGCTGCAGCCCGGGGCATCGCCACCCGCGGCCCCGCCAGCATCAGCCACGTGGATGGCCCCAGGGACAGGGACTCATTCAGCCACAGCAAGGGAAGGAGCAGGCAGCTTCCGGTGAGAGTAAAATAAAACAGGGTCTGTTACCTAGCTTGGATGACTTGCTGTTCTACACAATTGCAGAAGGACAAGAGGAAATACCTGTTCATAAATTTATTACAGCACTCAAATCTACAGAATTGCAAACATCTGATTCCAGGTTGAAAGAGTGTATGGATATGTCAAGATTAACTCTTCAAACAACATCAGATGGTGTCATGCTAGACAAAGATCTTTTTAAAAAATGTGTTCAAAGCAACATTGTTTTGTTGACGCAAGCCTTTAGAAGGAAGTCTGTCATTCCTGACTTTATGTCTTTTACTTCTCACATCGATGAGTTATATGAAAGTGCTAAAAAGCAGTCTGGAGGAAAGGTTGCAGACTATATTCCTCAACTAACCAAGTTCAGTCCTGATTTGTGGGGTGTATCGGTTTGTACAGTTGATGGACAGAGGCATTCTATTGGAGATACCAAAGGTCCATTTTGTCTTCAGTCCTGTGTAAAACCTTGAAATACGCCATTGTGGTTAATGACCTTGAAACAGAATATGTGCATCAATATGTTGGGAAAGAGCCAAGTGGATTAAGATTCAGCAAACTCTTTTTAAATGAAGATGATAAACCACATAATCCTATGGTAAATGCTGGAGCAATTGTTGTGACTTCATTAATAAAGGATTGGTGGTGATCCTCAGGAAATGGGGCAAGAGGCAGAACAAGTGTTCAAAAGGATTAGCAGATAGTGGAAAAAAGGAGGATTTGGACAGAAGGAACCTGTTGCATAAATTCTTAACTATTAAACATGTAGGAAACCGCCAATATTTAACATTTTAAACAGAGCTATATAAATACCTTCATAAAATAAATGTCATTTTGCACATAAAAAGAACATAATAAATAAAACATTGAGGTACAAAAAAAAAATAGAATCCCCTAGAGCAAGCATGTCAAACTCAAAGGCTAACATGGCCCAAATAAACAAGGTTTAAGTTTATGTGGGCCGCAAAAAAAACAAAAGCTTCAATTTTCATAGAAATGTAAGCTTGCCGAAACCGGTTTGGCTCAGTGGATAGAGCATCGGCCTGCGGACTGAAAGGTCCCAGGTTCGATTCCGGTCAAGGGCATGTACCTGGGTTGCGGGCATATCCCCAGTGGGAGATGTGCAGGAGGCAGCTGGTCGATGTTTCTCTCTCATCGATGTTTCTGACTCTCTATCTCTCTCCCTTCCTCTCTGTGAAAAATCAATAAAATATATTAAAAAAAAAAAAAAAAAAAAAAAGAAATGTAAGCTTATTGCAATAGAGACATGCTGAATACAAAGGGCTGAAATAAATGAGTAATCGTTAACATAAAATAATAGAACATTTTAATAAATTTAGTATTTTTTCTTGAACAAAACTTACCAGACACTGAATAACCACACAAATTAATAAGCATAATGCAAATAAACCTATGTTTCTTGTTCTCCAAAAGTCAAATATTTCCTGTTGCACTCACTAAACAGTTCAGTCCAAGACAAATCACATGGCAATCGACAGCTAAAATATTCGCTGCTAGTATTAGTGGAGAGAAATGGTGTGACTGCGCATAAGGCATGTAAGGGAACTGAATGCAACATGATTATAGTATTTATTCATTAGTGAATGTTGTAGTTCATTATTAATAACTAGAGATCCGGTGCGAGGGCATGAGAGGCTGATGACCATTTGCATATTAGCTCTTTATTATATAGGATTATGTATAACAGGATATTGTAAAAATTAAGTTACGAAATTTTTATTAAAGCATTTCTTACATACTGTTATATTGGCTGGGCACAAAAATATTTGCTGTGGGCTGCATGTGGCCTGTGGGCTACGAGTTTGACATGGTTGGCATAGAGTGATAGCTTCTTCCTCCCTCCTGGTCACAGGTCCTATCAGACTATAACTTCTACCATCAAAGATCAAACTGTACACCCCAAATGCTTTTTCTTGGATGGTCCAGGCAGTAGTGGGAAAATGTATCTTTATAAACTTTTAACTCATTATATTAGAGGTCGTGGTATAGTTATTGCTGTAAATTTCCTTTTCAGTGGAAGAACCTTTCATCCCAATATAAATTACCAATTCCATTAAATGAAACTTCAATTTCTAGACTTGATATAAAGAGTGAAGTTGCTAAAACCATTAAAAAGACCCAATTCTCATTATTGATGAATGCACCATGGCATCCAGTCATGCTATAAACATCAGATAGATTACTAACGAAATTATGAATTTGAATGTTGCACTTGGTGTGAAAGTTCTCCTCGGAAGGGATTTTTGACAATGTCTCAGTGTTGTGCCCATGCTGTGTGATCAGCCATAGTACAAACGAGTTTAAAGTACTGTAGTATTTGGGGATGTTTCAGACAGTTGTCTCTTAAAACAAACTGATCAGAGGATACTGCTTATCTCCTTATATAAAAACTATGGGTGGTGTTCGTCACATACAGAGGAACAACAACCGAGCAGAAGGAAGTCAGTCCTACAGGGGTTGTCTTGGCAATGGCTGCGCCCTCCCCCAAGCTCTTTCCTGGAGCTATTTCCTGTAAGGGTGGAGTTTGAGGCAGGAATCCATCCTGGGAGAGTGGAGGCAGATCTTTTCAAAGTGTGCCACGCCAGCACGGGGTGAACCTGAGTAGGGCAGCTGAAAGGCTTAGAAAAGATAGACAACAGAATGAAAGCCAGGTCTCCGTGGGATGCTGCTTCTCTGAGAGACAGCAACCATGCCCACAGCCATGCCTTTATTTTATAGCAGATGCTACAAGGCAAAGTAAGGGCATGACCAAGATGTTTACAAACATTCTCCTGGGTTTCAATCCTACTCAACTACATGCACCTGAACTCTATCAAGTCCATATCACTCAGGCACGTGGGGCCACGTGTTCCGTCCATAGGTTCAAGCTTACAACTACAACTGTTGGTTATAATTCTGCTGGGAGGGCCCTGCCCTCCAAGCTGGGACTTGCACATGGCAATGAGAGGACTGTGCCCTCTCATCAGTCCAAGGCTTGAACCTGTCAAAAACACTGTAGTGGCTCCCCACAATAAAGTTTTAATTCTGTTTCTTTGTTACTAATGTTGTGGCCCCACCCCATAACAAAGAAACAAAGGAAAATTTCCCCATCGAATTTCTGAATAGTATTACTCCTTCGGGAATGCCGTGTCATAAATTAAAATTGAAAGTGGGTGCAATCATCATGCTATTGAGAAATCTCAATAGTAAATGGGGTCTTTGTAATGGTAACAGATTTATTATCAAAAGATTATGACCTAACATTATCGAAGCTGAAGTATTAACAGGATCTGCAGAGGGAGAGGCTGTTCCGATTCCAAGAATTAATTTGTCCCCATCTGACACTGGCTTCCCATTTAAATTGATTCGACGACGGTTTCCCGTGATGCCAGCATTTGTGATGACTATTAATAAATCACAAGGACAAACTCTAGACAGAGTAGGCATATTCCTACCTGAACCTGTTTTTGCACATAGTCAGTTATATGTTGCTTTCTCTCGAGTTTGAAGAGCATGTGATGTTACAGTTAAAGTTCTAAGTACTTCATCACAAGGGAAATTAGTCAAGCACTCTGAAAGTGTTTTCACTCTTAATGTGGTATACAGGGAGATATTAGAATAAGTTTAATCACTTTATCAGACATTGTTTGCATCACTGTTGTTTTTATATCATGTTTTTGTCATTTTTATATCATGCCTCTGTTGTTGTTATATCCTTTTGTTACTGTTTATTTATTAATACATTTATATAGTATTTTCATATACATTTTGTAAATTTCCTTTCATCTCTCACACTTTTATTATAGAGAAAGGGCAAATAGCAATATTAAAATATATCTGCTAAGTAATTCCCTTTTTTAAAAATATATATTTTATTGATTTTTTACTGAGAGGAAGGGAGAGGGATAGAGAGTTAGAAACATCGATGAGAGAGAAACATCGACCAGCTGCCTCCTGCACACTCCCCACTGGGGATATGCCCACAAACAAGGTACATGCCCTTGACCGGAATCAAACCTGGGACCCTTGAGTCCACTGGCCAATGCTCTACCCACTGAGCCAAACTGGTTAGGGCGGTTAATTCCCTTTTAATATGCATGAATTTCGTGCACCGGGCTACTAGTCTATATAATAAAGAGCCAGGATCATAATGACCAATTAGGACCAAAGGCTCAACCAGACTGGGGCCACTGCAGAGGCCTGACCCAGCACTGACTGCCTAAGGGGCTGCAAATTAGGCCCAGAGAGAGGCCTTCAGAGAAAGAGGCTGGGTCTGATCCATAGCCTCTGTGGCAGCTGTTGATCAGAACTTGCATCTCTTTCTCTCCTGGCCTGGCCAACAGCTGTGCCACCATTTCTTTCCAGTCCTCCACCGGGGCTGCTGATAAGCTCCACCTTGCTGATCAGGCACAGTTGATAGGCCCAGAGACACTGACTGGCATAGAAACTAACCAATCAGAACCAAATCTGGGTGAATGTAAGGAGCCAATGGCAGCCTAGGAGGTAGAACTTTTGATGCTGACTGGTATAGAAACTGACCAATCAGAACCAAATTTGGGTCAACTGTGAGGAGCCAATGGCTGCCTAGAGGCAGAGCTTTTGATGCTGGCTGGCACAGAAACTGACCAATCAGAACCAAATTGTCCAGGAGAGGAGGGCAGTTGCAGGCAAGATCAGGCCAGCAGGGGAGGGAAGTTAGGAATGATCAGGCAGGCAGAGGCAGTTAGGGGCAATCAGGCAGGCAGGCAGAGGGGTTAGGGGCAATCAGGCAGGCAGGCAACTGAGTGATTAGGAGCCAGTGGTCCCAGATTGTGAGAGGAGTGTCCAATCGCCAGTTTATGATGGTTGGACATCCCCCGAAGGGTCCCCAATTGGAGTGGGTGCAGGCTGGGGTGAGGAAATCCTTCCCCTCTGTGCACGAATTTTGTGCACTGGGCCTCCAGTAGCAAATAGTTAGTAAAACTTTGAGATGGCAAACTTGATAGCAGTTTTCATTTAGGAATGGATATTATTGAAATCCCCTGTGAAATGATTTGTAATGGATCTATTATTGAAGCTACCTTTGAAAATAGTATATCTGTAGATATATTTAAAAATATATCTAAACGTGTGATACTTTGTCCAAAAAATAAGCATGTTCATAAATTAAATGAAGAAATTTTGGATATGCTCAATGGAGATTTTCACATATATTTGAGTGAAGATTCTATCGATTCAATGGATGATGCCAAAAAGGAAATTTTTCCCATTGAATTTCTTAATAATATTACTCCTTCGGGAATGCCATGTTATAAATTAAAATTGAAAGTGGGTGCAATCATCATGCTACTAAGAAATCTTAATAGTAAATGGGGTCTTTGTAATGGTACTAGATTTATTATCAAGAGATTGTGATCTAACATAATCAAAGCTGAAGTATTAACAGGATCTGCGGAAGGAGAGCTTGTTATGATTCCAAGATTTGATTTGTCCTTATCTGACACTGGCCTCCCATTTAAATTAATTTGAAGACAATTTCCTGTGATGCCAGCATTTCGATGAATATAAATAAATCACAAGAACAAACTCTAGTCAGAGTAGGAATATCTCTACCTGAACCCATTTTCAGACATGGTCAGTTGTATATGTTGCTTTCTCTTGAGTTCAAAGAGCATGTGATGTTAAAGTTAAAGTTGTAAATACTTCATCACAAAGGAAATTAGTCAAGCATTCTGCAAGTGCTTTATCTCTTAATGTGGTATGCAGAAAGATATTAGAATAAGTTAAATCAATTTATCAGTCATTGTTTGTACCAATGTTGTTTTTAAATCATTTTTTGCTGTTTTTATGTAATATTTTTGTTATTTTTATATCATGTCTTTGTTGTTGTTATATAATGTTGTTATTGTTTATTTATTAATAAATTTATATATTATTTTCGTATACATTTTACAAATTTCCTTTCATCTCTGACACTTCTATTATAGAGAAAGGGCAAATAGCAATATTAAAATATTTCTTCTAATTAATTCTTTTTCGATGTGCATGAATTCATGCACTGAGCCACTAGTATGCATATATGCATAGCCCATGGACACAGACAATGTTGCGGTGAAGGCCTGGGTGAGGCGGGTGCAAGTTGGAGGGGGTCAATGGGAAACAAACAAACTGGACATCTTTAATGCTTTTAGCAATAAAGATAAATTAAAATAAGTAAGTAAATAAATATATTTTGCCACCATCTCTAAATCCCTCTTACGTGAGTGTCCTGAAATTCATTTCTCTTGACACCAGAGAAGTGCCGCCTATTTCCAACTGGTGATGGGAGAGACCCCCCGCCCTTGGTGTAAGTCCTCTTCTGGTAACAAAAGAGTTCTCACTCATTCTCACACTCATTAGAATGCAGCAGAAAGTGTGTTATTGCTGTTAATGCAGCATAGCAAAGCTTAACAGAAGTTCCAAAGTAAAATTATGGAGGTTTGAACCCTTCGTTGCCCTCTTCCTTATTGCCTTCCTTTGAAACACACAGAGCTCCGAAGCAGAAATGAATCCTATTTCTTTTTGTCCCAACTCCTGTCTAGTGTCCTTGATACTCTAATTCTCCCAATACCTTCCTTTTTTTCTTCTATGGGAACTAGGGATATCAACAAAGAAAAGCCAGAAGAGAGCATAACGGAACCTGTACCAAGTGAGAGGCAAAATGGTAAAAACTATAAACAACCTTATCTAAGTGAACAGAAACCAAATGAGAGGGAGGGTCTCTCTTCTGAGGGGGGTCATGGGCACTAATGAAGAACTTGCACTGGGCAGCATCTTTGTAGCAGCAGTTAGGACACTTCCCTGCCGTGAGATTGCAGTTAGTGAGGTTAACAGGCTTTGGGCTCTGGTGGCCTTTCTTGCAGACAGTCTTGGGCAGCTCACAGGCAGCAGCCACATTCTGGAAGGAGTCATGCAGAAAGGTGTTTTGAGGCTTACAGTGCTGAGTATAATTATTGACACCATGCATTGCCTTGTTGCATTGGAGAGGGCTTGGTTGTGTATGATGAATTTCAAAACACTGAGCCTTGGTGAGATTTTTAGGCAAAGCATTGTTGCTAGATTGGATGCTACTGGATTTATGAATCACTTAATAAAGCCAAATTTACTCTGTTGAATTTTGTTTGGTAACAGAGGGGAAGGATCACCATGAATTAGAGCCTACAAGCTTCTCAGTGGCCAAAGAACTAAAAATAGGACAGTAGCAACAAGTAGGAAAGGAGTTTCAGTGGCTGAAATGTGTATAGTATATTGCTGGAACCGTAAGTGGCTAGGTATGACTGCTTTTAAGAGGAAAGTAAAGTGAATGATAGGAGATGAGGCCAGAGAGGTGAGCAAACATCAGATTATGTAAGAGATTATGTGCTGTACTAGAGAAAGTTGATATTTCCTATAGGATATACATCTAGTATACACGAAAAATTCCAAAATTTGGATGGCATAGTCTTGCTGGTGATCATGGAGATCACATATGTTGCAAATTGATTTTATTCATTAGAGTTTTTGGTTTCCAGCAACTCAAAACAATTTGAGGTAGCGTAAGGGGAAAATGTAAATGGTGGTGTGAGTAGTGTGGGGATTTATTGGAAGAATGTGGGAGAGATTACAATATGAAAAAAATATAGCAGAAGAATTGGTCTTTGGAAATAGCTGAAACCCAATAAACTGCGTTAAGCTGGAGATCATAGCTTAATGGGCATAAATCCACTTCCTTCTTTTTTTTTTTTAACCCTGAATCACTACTTGAAATTCAGACTCTGAAGACAGTGTAGGGGAGAAAAAAAATTTTTTTCTTTTATCCTTCTAGTTTGTCAGCTAAAGCCTCTGTAATCAAAAGCAAATTAACAAGAGAAAAACAAACAAATAATTATCATGAATATCTCATTCATACATGAGAAAAACTCAAAGATGAGTAACTGAAAGAGGTGGCCAGCACTTGGGCACATACTATCTTCAGCTAAAACAAAGGAAGAAGAGTGTGTGAGAGGCAAGTTGTGGAAAAGTGACTGTTAAATCCGTGCTAATGAAGAATCCATCTTATATAAAAACTGCTGTTTGAAATTTTAACCCTGCTATTTTGGCTTCTGTAAACAGTTGCTTGCTGAAATAAAAAGAAAATAAGACTACTCCCATTCTAGAGAGGCCATAAACTATGCCCCAGACAAAGTTGTCAGTGCTAGCACCAGGCCAGGCCTTGAGATATGGTCTCATGGCCCCTTCCCAGCACACAGTCCTTCTTTCTCAGAAGGCCCAGAAGTTTCATTCCAAATTTGGGAGACAAAGGGCTGGAAAAAGTATAAATAGAGAAAGTTTCCTCCATGTTGGGGGGCTCAGAATTTGAAAGACACATTTTTCTCTGGGCCTGCACATAATTACAATTAAAATATAACTTCCCTTTCTCTAAGCATTGCTTGGTTTTTTTCTCCAGTCTTCTCTAACACTGACAGGAGACAGGCCAAGAAACATTGTGAGAGCTTAAGAAATTTTATTGCATTCTCTCACAGTGGGCTGGGTCCAATGTGTTGATGTCAGCAAGCAAGAGTAAGAAGGGAGGAATATCTATTTATCTCCTGTGAAGGACAGGGTAACCAGTCCAACCAAGTGCAGGTGGGAGGCCAGATATACCAGGTGTATCGATTAATAATGCGTTTTTTTTCAATAGATGGAGTTACAGAAATGTTGATATATATGCGATTTGATACCTATGCTATTTTGTTGTATTGACCACTAACTTCAAAACTTCATATGTCAAATTTTCTGAAGGTGTTAACATCATAGATATTTTTACCCTTAAAAATGTTGAATTTCGTGCCAAAAAAAGAGCATTTGCAGGAAGTTTTAATACATTACTTTACTTTGAAGAAACGTGCTGCTGAAAGTTATCGTATACTTTGGGAAGCTTATGGTGAACATGCTCCATCTCAAGATACTTGTGAACACTGGTTTAAGTGCTTTAAAAGTGATGATTTCAGTGTGAAAGACAAAGAACATCCAGGTCAACCGAAAAAGTTTGAAGACCAACAATTATAAGCATTATTGGAAGAAGATTCATGTCAAACTCAAAAACAACTTGCAGAAAGATTAAATGTTGCTCAGCAAACAATTTCTTATCGTTTACAAGCAATGGAAAAGATTTTAAAGGAAGAAAAATGGGTGCCACATCAACTGAACAAAAGACAAATGGAAACCGAAAAGTCATCAGTAAAATGTTGCTTCAATGGCAGGAAAGTCTTTTTTTTTTTTTTTTTTTTTTGCATTGAACCGTGACTATCGATGAAAAGTGGATTTATTTTGAGAATCCCAAATGCACAAAAACATGGGTTGATCCAGGTCAACCATCAACATCGACTGCAAGGCCAAATTGCTTCAGAAAGAAGACAATGCCCTGTGTTTGGTGGATCAGGAAGGTGTGGTGTATTATGAGCTTCTAAAACCAGGTGGAACTTTTAATACTGATCACTACCAAAAAGAAATAATCAATTTGTACCACACTTTGATGGTAAAATGACCAGAATGGGCCAGAAGACACGGCAAAGTAATTTTGCTTCATGATAATGCACCATCACACACTTCAAAACCAGTTAAAGACACATTAAAAGATCTTGCCTGGGAAGTATTAGCCCACCTGAGGTATCCACCAGACCTTGCTCCTTCAGATTACCACTTGTTATGATAGATGGCACATGCACTTTCTGAGAAGCACTTCAAAACATATGAAGAAGTGGAAAATTGGGTCTCTGAATGGTTTGCCTCAAAACAAGAAAAGCTCTATTGGGACAGTATCCACAAATTACCTGAAAGATGGGGGAAATATGTAGCTAGCAGTGGACATTACTTTGAATAAAGCACTTTTGATGTTTCTCTTGAATTATCCTATTTCTGAATTATTAACCAGTACCAAATTATCTCATCTCAAAAACTGGAGGTCAGTCTGAGAAGAGCCAGGAGCTCTTTGTGTCATACATCAAAGACAGTCTTCTGGGTACAAAGGAATGGCAAGGCCTTCAGGGCAGGAGATAAAGAGTAAAATTCAACCAAGTAAGTTTGAAGATCTAATTGGCTTTATTAAGCAATTCAGGAATTTGGCAGCATCCCATCTAGCAACTAGAAAGGCGCCTTGGTGAGTGGTACAAAATGAGACTTTTTATAGGCGGAAAGAAGGTGGATTACCAAGTTAATAGAGTGGATTATTTTAAACAGGACACCTTCATTCAGGGGAAGTCAGGGGGTCATATCAGGCAGATTACCTTATCAGTGCTGATCAGGAAATTCCAAATTGAGTGGTTTACAATTCCACCTCTGGAAGAGGCTGAAATTTGGTTAGTTATTAAGTTTTCGTTTGGTGACTTGAATTAGCAAAAATGATTCACAATTTTACTCATGAATTTTCATGCCTATGATTTTTTGACTTTATAATAGTGTGAAAGCAATATGCATTCAATAGAAACTGCCTGGGCTAAGCTATGATGTTCAGTAGTGTTGAAAAGAATGGTTGAAAACAGTCCAAAATGGAGTCACTTTTGGTAACCATGTGAGGTAACAGATAGATTGATTACCTTGATTGTAGTGATTCTTTCACAATGCAAATGTGTACTCAATCAGGTTGCACACCTTAAATATAAACAATGGATATTTCCTGTAATTCAAATATTTTCTGTTTTGTCCTTTCAGGGGGGCATGTGTGTGCACACACACACACACACACACACACACATGCACACACACACAGTCTCACATACATACCTCCCTTCATAGCTGCTGGTGTCTTCATACATATCTGTTCCTCAATTTGTTTCAAAATAATCAAAGGGGAAAGGGAGGGGTGTGAGAATTGTCTTTAGCATATGACACAAACGTTTCTGTGTCGTGGTCATTGATCCAATAGGTTTTAATCATGGACCAGTTTATGAGGGTATTAAGGTGTTGGTGCATGTTAAAAACTAGATAATAATTAAAAGAGGATAAAACAACAAAATCTCCACATAAATACCATAGCACCATATTCATAGATATCTGTAGTTTGAGTTCTTTATTAAAAGGAATACATGAAAAAATCTTTTAAATCAGGAAGAGTGAATGAGTCTTAATGATCTAGTACATTGTTAATACTTTAACTTACTACAATGATTCAAAAGTTTGGGAAGAGAAAAATATAGTTCTTTGTATCATGTCTTAGTCTTATTAGATCCAAATATAACAAGGTTGCCAATTAAACAGACAATTGTACAAAATGAAGTCTCATTTTGCCAGTTTATACTTCCAAATTTGTAATGCTTCCCCCAACTGCTGACTTTGAGAATATTAAAAAGATGATACTCTCAAAACACTCCTTATGATGAAGTAGAAAAAGTCCCGGATTAGTAGCCAGTTGAAGTGGATTTGTTGCTTCAGCATTTCCACTAACTTCATCATCTTCAGCAAATTCTTTAACTTTGGGCTCCTATATGTAGCAACATCAGCATTGCAGGTGTGTGGTGGTATTAAAATTAGATAACTGAGATGGAAGCACCTTAAAATACTTGAAATGCTATATCATATACGTAATAACTAAATTTCAGAAGATAGGATCTGAGAGAGCTAAGCTGACCAGTATTATAAAAGGAAACAGAAGAGTTTGTAGAAATTTTTATTACAGAAAAGCCCAGTCCCATTATAGGTTTATGTCTCCATTTCTCTTTGATGCATTTAACAGAATGGATTATACAGGTAAAAGGGAGTAATAAGCAGAGGAGGCAGAGCCTGAGATAACTCAAATGCATTACTCATTGCAACTGAAGGAATATGTGAAAGGTCAACCACGGACCATAACCCCTGCAGGGTATCATCTATCTGTCAAGATGCACAGGCACCAGGGGGTTACCCTGACAGGCGATGACAACACGCCTAGTGCTGGCAGTGGCCTTGTATGAGCAGTTGGGGGGAGAGGAACTTCCTGTATCTTTGCAGTCTGTGACTCTCACTACACCTGCATGGCAGTTCATCTTGCCATTCTTGCACCGGATATTGGGGTTGTTGCAGATGTTATTAATGGTCCCGATGTTTTCATGGATGAAGGTGTTGAATGGCTTGCACTTAAGCTTAGTCATCTCCTGTTTGTCCATCCTCCTGTTGCAGTACAAGTTGGTGCCACCTGGCCCTATAGAGTCAACATGTTGCCGCTGGAATTTTTCATATCTGGTCTCGCCATAGGAAGGCTGCACCAGCCCCAACCCCAGCAGGGTCAGCAGCGAGAGCACAAGCAATAAAAGGGTCTTCTGGAGAGCCATCACTACCTTGGAGGCGCCTGGGGAGAAATCAAGAGGTAGGAGAAAGGAAGGTAAGAAATGGGCACCAAAGAGAGGTGTGGAGAATGGCAAGTTGATATTTCCTCAACTCTATAGTCTACTCTTTTCTCCCCACTTCTCTGCTCACAACTTTTCTCATCACTGCTTCCGAAAGAGTTAAAAGTTTGCAAACATGCTCTTCTCTGAAAGCAAGAACTTTTCTCTTTTATAGAGAGACGGTGTTGTAGCCAGTACAATGACTCAGGGCAGAGACTGACGGGCTGGATGTCCAAGTGTATATGTCCTTTATGGTCAGGGTGTGAAAAGGGAAAAAAGGCAGATCTAAATGAAACTAGAGCTGTCTGTCTCTTGAGGAAATTCTCTAGTCACTTAGGAGAGTGTTTGGTTCCCTGGAGACTCTGATTCCCAAAGGTTTGGACAGACAGGATATGCCAATGAGAGTTTGCGAACTGATTTTAATTCCTGACATCTGGAAATTGAGGAAGGTGTGGGAAAAGGATAGAGTAACATTTAGGGTTAGCCTTTCCTCTCATATGTCTATTCTTTTTTTAAATTAAAAAAAATTTCTATTACAATTGACATATACTATATTAGTTTCAGGTGTACCACACAGTGATGATACATTTATATACCTTACGAAGTGTTCACCCCAAAAGTCTAGCACCCACCATATGTTGTTATTACAATGCTATTGACTATATTTCCTATGCTGACTTGGCATCCCCATGGCTATTTTTAAAACTGGCTATTTGTACTTTTTTATTCCTTCACCTTTTTCACCCGTTGGCATTCTTTTAATGATATTAAAATTGAGTTGTTTTTTTTTAAAAAAAAAACTTATAAATCCTATTTTAAAAAGTAAAAATGGAGTATCCAGCCAAAGTGCTCTGAAAATAGTAAATATATGTTGAGTGAACTAATAAACAAAACAAGGGAACTAATGAATGAATGAAATGATATGTTTATAGGGAATAAAGGTGTTTCCCAGGCTTGTGGAATTGACTGATAAAAGAAATTTAAAAAATAAATGTCAACAGCACAATCTCCACAAAAGAGGACTTGGACTGTGACTTCTTTCCTTGCTGTTTCTATGCACAACCTAAAAACTAGGCCATGGTGATATAATCCTTCATGCTGTGTCTTTCTTCCCAATAGCTGTTGTCAGTTTGCTGTCGACTCTAGTTGCAGAATCATTTTGTTGGCATTTTCGGCAGTGTAAAATAAGCATACGTTTAATAGAGTTTTTTAAAAAAACACAAAACTAACCAAAACCTTCAGAGCACAACAAAGAAAGCATTGCCATATAGTGTCAGAACATTGCTTCTGTTGACTGAGGAAAGGAAGGAACCAAGACCTATCTGAGTCTAAAATCAGTGCTTTTTCCACATCTTCTATTCCCTCTCTCTTGCCACTCCCCAAATATTCAGGATATTAAAGACATTTATGTTCAAAATTGCTTCTCTTTAGCAACAGAATTTAATCAGGGGTGGGATAGGGTAGGAGAGGAAGTGGGAATCTCTCACCAACACCAACTAACTAGATGCTGCCATCTGAGGGTCTCTCCTGGGATTGGCATGAACTCATGAACTGAATCTCCTTGACCATGGCAATGAGGCAGGGCTGACTCACTAGAGCAGCGATTTTCAACCTTTTTAACCTCATGGCAGACATAAAATAATTATTAAATTCTGAAGCACTCCAAAAATATATTATTTGTCAATCTGACAAAAAAATCCGTATAATTTTGATTCATTCACACAGGCAGCTATCATGTTGGTTGTAATTATTTTTAATTTGACAATCTAAGAGAAAAGTGGTCAGTTTCCCTGACTAGTCAGATACTGCAGGTTTTAAAAATTGTGGGGGCATACCAGTTGAAAATCTCTGTACGAGAGCAAATAAAATTAATCTCTGACTCAACAGGAAGTGAGCAACCAAAACAGTAAGGACCATTTTTTTGAGGGTCATACAGGCCCATTTCTACACATGCAGCCCAAGAGCTGATAGTAGCTGAAGTCCTAGTTTGATGAATATGGGTACTATTGTCCTTTGTTTTCAAAGAAGCTTCATGATGGCAGGTCACACTGTCTGGGTGACTCAAATGGCTGATAAGGGACCTGCATACCAGTTTCAAACATAACTTCATTCTTTAAAATGCTATCTCCTTTTGCTTGTATACAAAAGGCCAGAAGGCTCTAGGTCATATTTCAGTGCCTACAGCTATAGATATGAGACACGGACTTAGGAAGAGAGAGAAGGGGACAGTTGTGGGAAGAAGAGTAACAGAGAAATGATGTTTGATTAACTCCTCATCCTTAGACTAATGGATAGAATTTCTGAAGGTACACTTAGCACTTGGATAATAGCTTCATCACAACAATGTACTTTGGGTTATTTTCCCCAAATCTAATCTTGCAGGGGTAATCTCACACCTCTGATTTTGCATGGTTTTGTCTAACTTTTTCTCATCCTACTTCTTTGTGTCCAAGATATGATTTAGAAAGACAATTGGCTACAGAGAAAACCTAAACTATTCATGCAAGAGCAAACCCACAGCCTCAGCCACAATAACCAACTGATTTAAAAAGACATAAACAAATATTTGGCAACAGAAGCCCAATGTAGCAATCAATGGGTGTATCTCAGTACCAGAGCTACAGCAGAAAATGAAATGGTCCCCAAACCATTCCAACACATACTTTTTGGTCAGAGCTTGCCTCAAAGGCTCTCTCCACTCTACCACATTGATTCTCAATAAGAACTTCTTTTGATACTGTGATCCCAAAGAACTAGCTCTGCCACTTTAATTATATGATCTGGAGAAAATTACTTAACCTCTCTCAGCATTATTCCTCATATGTAAGTGAGTATAATACCTGCCTCTACGGATGGTATGAGGAATAAATGATAAAATCAATGTTAAGTGCTTATCATAATGCCAGGTACATGGTAAGTGCTCAGTAAGTGCTGGCAATGGTCATTTTTGTAATTTCCTTTTTCTTGGTTTCCTTTACTTCCTTTAAACTGGATAAAATAATGAATGACTACACCACGTTGTGTATATTATTACTCCCCTCTCCCTTATTGTGTAGAGTACCTGTATTCCTTCCAAATTAGAAGGCTGTTTTTAAGTTGAAATATCTCAGCTACTAGAATTTATGCTGTGTCCCTACAGAAAATTTTCCTCTTCACATTGAGTGGAATTTTCTTCCTTGCATATCACCATCTTCAAAGGGCTTGGGCATTTTGAGGTTTTTGTTTTCTTTTCGTTGCAATGTTGACCAGGACTTCAATTTCTCAAATAAAGACTGAGATAAAGACTGACTTGCCTGTCACATGACATTTCATTTTAAGCAGCTTTAGGTTGTGAGAGCACAAGAGACCCAGAGCAAAAAGTGCTAGGCTTGGCTACCCAGCTGCTAGTTCCATCAGCAGGTCAGCAAACAACCCCATCCCATTGCCATGTGATTTCCTAGGAAACAGTCATTTGCCTTAACACCAGAGCAGAGAATGCAACGATAATAATCTAAGCAGGTGTTTGGAGAAGATATGTGTTTTCACAGCTATGGCACACTCAATATAATAATGATCCATACCTTTGGCCTTTCCTATCAAGGCCTTGAGTAGGTCAATGATCTCTATGGAAGTCATCTTGCATCATATCAAGGTGAAGGTACTGGTTGGAGAACCTCAGAAAAGGATCCAAATATTCTACCAAAATCTGGACCTTTCTCACTTCCTAAGAAGTTCTTGGGATTTTACAATAAGGCAAATTTTCTATTAAAAGAGATTTGGAAAACTCTTCTTCCTACTTTCTTAGGAAATGACAGTGATATGAAGTTTGAATTAGGTTCACTCAAGGAAGAAAGATTAATGTGCTGAGTGTGCACCAGTAATTTACTTCTCCATTTCTTCCTGCATAAGTTTAAATACTTTGAGTCTGGGCTCTCCCAGGTGGCACCTGGACACTGATTTATAACCTGGGTATTGAAGAAGCAAAGCTTTTGGCCCATTTCAGGGCAATATAGGCAGCAGGAGAGGACACCATTGTGAATACCGTGACCACTACAGTCATATATTCACAAGACAGCAAAACTAGTGATTCATAATTGTTATTTATTAACAACTACTTTATAAATAAAATATTCAGACACCTGTTGATAGAAATTAGGTAGCAGGAAGTTAGCAATTAAATCTATGAATTGATTGGTGTATTTTATGAAAAGAGAGTCTGTTTACCTAAGCTTGTGATTACTTGAAAACAAATTTAGACAAAGAAGAATAAGGGATAAGTTTGGAATCTTTCTATAAATTCCCAAAGACCTAACAGTTGCCTGACCTCCATTGAAAAAGTAAAAGTTTCAAGATAAAATAATGAAAAGTAATCAAATTTTTAAACTTTATATGAAATAACCAGGAGAATTCCCTGGGAGCAGTCTAGTCACAGCAACTCAAAATTACCTCCTGCCTAAGACAAGAGGTGCATTCTAGGAGTGAATTTTGATGTACATGCAGAGTCCGTGTGTGTGTTTATGTGTTAGAAAGAAAGAAAGAGAGAGAGAGAGAGAGAGAGAGAGAGAGAGAGAAAGTTTAAGAGGGAGGTAGATAGAAAGTTTAATTAATCTGTTGGTATTTAGTTCTAAACACTATTTCTCAAAGTTTAACTTTTGTAAAAGGAATATTGGCTTATTTGACAGCCAGAACAATTTGCTCCTCTTGAAAATTTTGCTTAGCAGCCATGAGCCCTGGAATTTCACAGCTCTACTGTAAGATGACTCTCACATCCTTACACTCACAAAAAGGGAAAGTCTCCCTCCCTATTGACTGAGAAGGAGCTAACTGATAGGGAAAAAGGCATTTGTGTTCCATGCCACCCTCTCTGGGGACAGTTGAGTAGAGAAAATGGGGAAAAATCAATAAGCCAGGAATTGATGAGAGGACTTTGATTCTTACTGATTTCAGAGATATTTTTATTTACTAACATATTGTAACACAGAAAACAAAAGATCCAGTAGCTCATTTTCTGGCAGTGAATGTAGTCACCACTGTTTTGGAGTGTGTGGGGGAAAATGCCAGGAATGGAGAGCAGAGCCAACTCTGGGTTAGGGTCTTGCTGGTTATGGACGGTAAAAGGAATCATCAAAAGGACAGGTTAGCCATGTTCACAGGCAACAACTATGTCTCTGGACCCTGATGTGTCTCTGTACCGGCAGGGAGGCCAGGGGGACCCTCTTTATGCCTGCAAATATTGACCTGAAAAGGAGACCTCTTTATTCTGAAATTTTTTGTAAGACATTCCATTCCTATCTTCACAGATGACCTTGATGTTGTTACTGGTGTCTTTACAGAGTGAAGTTAGGCTTCATCTCTACATCATGGTTTCACAGTATCTGCCATTGTGGCCACTTGGATTGGCATCATAGTGCTGGGCCAGGAAGAGTCTATAGTGTTGTCATTTGAGCCAGCGTCAGTGGGGTCAACCCCAGACCCAGCATGAAGACCAGCAACAGGGAACCCAGGTCCATCATCATCTCTACTAACAAAGGCTCCTGCCAAGGGCAAAAAGTATGATGGGGCAAATTAGGCTAAAAGGAGAGGGCATCATGAGTCAAATACTCTCAGTCACCTAAATTGCATAATATCTTTTCCTCATTAATCTCACATTTCTTATCAAGCCATTGCTTTGGAAAATCAATCTACAATTTCCTGAACACAACATCCAGCCCCAAACATTCTTTCTTATCCCTTAAGACTCACTGAGTATTTACCATTCTATCAGTCATAGCATGGCAATATCCATTCACACTCTAATTCATTTATTAATTAATTAAATAACAAAAATTACATAAGCTCTTCTGGGTACAAGGCACTGTGCTAGGTCCAGGCACACAGAGACCATTAAGACATAACCAAGTCCTCTCTAAAAGGAGATGTAGCATCCATGGGGGAGGAATAGGAGCTCCATTTCACCGAGATGAGACAATAAGATAGGAGACTTATCAAAAAGATGGATTTAAAAAGACATATGTTTAATTGATTTTAAACAGAAAGGAAGGAAGAGGGAGAGAGAGAGAGAGAGAGAGAGAGAGAGAGAGAGAGAGAGGATAGAGAACCATTGATGTGAGAGAGAAACATCTATTGATTGCCTCCTATAGGCACCCAGACCAGAGATCAAAGCAACACCAGGGCTTTGATCTGACCAGGAATAGAACCAGCAAATGTTTGGTGCATGGGATGAAGCTCAACCAACTGAGCTATAGTGTCCAAAGAGATCAAAGGGGGACTTTTAATGAACCCTAAACCCAGGAAAGGGCGAATGAGAGGATTGTTAAAGTCAGGATTCCAGGTATTCAAGCTAATAAACCAGCTGGATAAAAGGAGGGTAGTTGGGAGCACTTTTGCCCTGAGGTGAATGGAGACAGGCCTAATTCCCCAAGAATTAGTTGGTTTGTGACTAAAGGTGGAATTATTATGTACTAGTTAGAAAAAACAGAGAGGAGCATGGTAGAATCAATGCAATTCCTGGAAGTGGGTCTGGGGTTAACTTTTACAGAAGACTGGAGGAAGAGGAATTCAAGCTAATCCTTAGGAACAATGTGGATTATTCTCAGAGAATATTTTCTAGTTTCCCTATAAATGTACATAGACTGTTATACAACAGGCATATGATGTTACTATGTGATAACAAAACAACAACAACAACAAAGTAAACCTCTTCAGAACTTTTCTGCAAGCTAAAGTCCTCATAATTGGCTGTAATGATTTCTTAACATCTTCCTGAAAAGAAGAATAAGCCCTAGTCAGTTTGGCTCAGTGAATAGAGTGTCAGCCTGTGGACCAAAGAACTGTTTGGTTCAGGTCAAGGGCATGTGCCTACTTTGCAGGCTCCTTCCTGGTCAGGGCCCTGGTTGGGGCTCCTACAGCAGCCAATCAATGAATCTGTTTCTCTCACATCAATATTTCCCTCATTCTTTCCCTCTCTCTTCCACTTTCTCTAAAAATCTATGGAAAAATACCCTGGGTTGAGGATTTTAAAAATTAAATAAATAAAGTATTTTTTTTAAAAAAAAGAATAAGGAAGAGAAGAGAATTGCTACCATCATCTGTCAAGAGTTTTCAGTCTAAACTGTAGAACTCACACTTCCCAGGGGCAGTGTGTCACAGACACTCAAATAAACCCATAAAGTAAATATAATGCTTCTTCCTGGAGTATGATTTTATTTCAATGATAGCTATTAAAATAGAATTAAACAAGTATAGTTTATAACAAAATAGAAAACAAATTTCTTAAGATCTTTTAAAACTTTATGTGCTAAGAAATATGAAGATTTGAGAACTGAAAACTATTTGGTGTTTGAAGCAGGTAGTTTTCTGACAATGTCTTTACTTCTTTGGAGAAAAATTTAAAGAACATTCAGAGCCTTTAAAAACCGTCATATCTTTCCCCACATTATATCAAATATGTATGAGTGTTCCCACATCCAATAATAAAAGTGACTTTTCACAAAAACTTGAAACTGATTTTTATAATTTTGTTTTTCAAATTGTTTGTGAATTAGCAACTTAATTACTTTAGGATTGGCTATGATTTCTTAGTAACCATCACACTAATGAGAAATTCTTACAATGGGAGAAAAAATTGGACCTTCAATTTATTCTTAAGTATGATGTAAGTCATACAAATCCTAAATTAAAAGAAAACAAATGTTACATTTTTATAGACATTAAATTAATTAGTAATCTTTATTTTGTACTTTTCTATGTCAATAAAATTATTTTCATGCCAAATATTTTTATACCGTTAAAGATGCCACAAGTTCTAGCACTAAGCCTGTAGTATTACTAAACAGCCCTTGAAGTATGTCTGTGAATCTAGAAAGACCAGGAAATCCAGGGTTCTGATGGTTTCATAGGAAGGCATGTGAGAGAGGGAGCAAAGTGAACACTCTTCTCATCATCATTTGGCATTGATACACGTTGTCTGATTCATAATAATAATACACAAATTTGGCACACTGTTGAAGAACACCAAATTATACACTAAAAAATGTTTTGGTCATTCCACAATTTTGAAATAAATAGCAGCTGAAAAAATTTCCATTACGGACATCAATTATAATTTATAATAGAATCAACTGAAAGCACGTTTTTGTAACTTGAGCAAAAATGTGGTTCATGACTGAAGAGGGAAGAGCCAGCCCCAAAAGAATAATAAGTGTTCATACATGGCCACTGCTTCAGCACAGCTGCTCACCTGCCATGCTTCCCATTTGCCAAGCTCTTTACATTTAATTGTGCTTTTTAGTCTTCTGGGTGTGTTTTCTTTTTCTAGTTCTGTGGAAGACCTCATCAACGTTTTATTGAATTGGATTCATTTAGGTCTCTTGTTCTTCAATAGACAAATATTGCCTTCTAATGTCAAAAGCAATTATAGAATCTCAGATTCCCAAGTTGGAACAAGACCTTAGGGTCACCAAGGCAACACCTCTCTGCCTGGGGCCAGAAATCCAGAGTTCAAAATCAGGAAGTAGAACCAGAGCTGTAGTAACGAAAAGAGTCATTAGGTGGCAGTGGTGGGTAGACATGTTGCTAGCATTTGCGCGCTATAGTGGAGACCATGGGTCCTTTGTAAGATGTGCCAGTGCTCTACAGGTTGTGGGGATATTGTTCAAAGAAGGGGGTCTGAGCTGCTGGGCCTGTCTAGAGTTTGTTTAGATAATGAGACCAAGGACACCCCATTAGATACAAGTGTCAAAGCAACGGTCATGAAGCTCAGTATCTGCTCACAAGGATATCACAAAATAAAGATTGCCAATTTCCACAGGTGCCATTTCAAGCTGTTATCCAATTACCTGACTACTTGTCAGGGTTTTCTACTGGTGTACACTCTACAGGAGGGCAGAGCTCATATTATTCACCTTGAATCTCAGTGCCTGCCTCATAGTAGAACCTCAATATTTTTTAATTTTTTTTTAATGATTGACTTAATTTTCCTCTCCAGGCTTAAGTTTGTTTATCTAGAGAATGAGAGAGTTGCTAACTGTAAAGTCTGAAATTCCATGGTTCTCATTAAGCATAAGAGAATCTTTTCCAGTTTTATTAGCGAAAGTCTAGAGGAATTACAGAGACAAGTTTGTATAAGTTTAGTTGGTAGATAACATAAGGCACCTTGTGAAAGAAATAGATGATAAGAAGACCTGTGATCCACTTTCACTGAAATGTATCATTTCTTAAGGCTCAGCATATTAGCCAAGCCCACACCACCTCTAATCAAGGCCCTAGACCAGCGGTTCTCAACCTGTGGCTTGCGACCCATTTGGCGGTCGAACGACCCTTTCACAAGGATCACCTAAGACCATCCTGCATATCAGATATTTACATTACGATTCATAACAGTAGCAACATGAAGTTGCAACGAAAATAATTTTATGGTTGGGTCACAACATGAGGAACTGTATTTAAAGGGCCAGAAGGTTGAGAACCACTGCCCTAGACTGATGCCACACAGGGGCTTCATATCCTACTAAGCCACTTGCTGGTTGGAGGTTGAAGGAAACACATCCCTGTCTGGAGAGGTAAAGGAAAATCTTTGCTTTTAACCTACAATATTTGCACAATAATTCTGTAAGAACTTAGCTTAATTTTTCTGTCTTATCGTAATCTTGAATCCCTAAGACATCCAGAAACCAAAGCCCAGATGGTACACAGCATGGCCACGTGTATCTAATATGTACTCCCCAACTCACAACTTGCTCACTCATATATTCAATCCTAAATTTCCCCAAAAGAGGTAAAATGAATTTGGGAGAAAACAAGTAGGAGACAGATTATTTGTGGTGCTGAAGTGAATCTGCCTAGGCCAAGGGTTTAGAGCCTCACATCTGGTCATCAAACTCACACATAACCTTCCATAGTCAAGCACATAAGTGTCAGTCAGCTTTTTGTCAATGAAATATGTCCTCATTGTTCCTCAGACTAACTTTATCATCTGTCTCAAATCAATCCTTTAATCTACACAAGAATTCATATTCTCTTCCTCTCTCCACAGGCAATGTTTTGTATTCAAGAGGTTCGTGCAACTTTACACACCAGGGAATTAACTTACACTCTATGACAGGTAACTATGGTTTTAATTTCCATACATGTAGCTTCACACAATACCCCACAAAGTGAAGCATAACTCTCAAGGCATATTCTTCTCTTTACCTCTTTTCCTTCTTTCTTCCCTTCAACCTGCCAGTGTATCTTCCTGGATGTTTTTCACTTGGCTCTTAAATAGCAATCAAAACTTTTTTTAAGTAAAAAAATTAGTAGAGATTAGAAGACAATGAAGCTAAAAGCATTCTTTTTGTTTCTCTTCTTGCTCTGCCACATTTAATGCCTGTTCCCTGGGGGTATCCAGATGCCCTTCAGCTAATGGCTTTCCCAGGACTTTGGGGATTTTATCACAATTCCGGAATTCCTCCTAAACCTCCACTTGCTCCCAGTCTCAGTAATCTCCCTTTATACACGCGTGCGCGCTCGCGCGCGCGCGCGCGCACACACACACACACACACACACACACACACTCTTAGAAACGCAATATCAAAAGAAATCTGCTTTCATTTTAAACTTTAGAATCTGGTTCATTTTTTTCTTAGTTCATAAGTTGGGCCCATAGGCTTTACAGGGGGAAAAATTCTTTCATTGAAATAGCTAAATGGCTAAAAATAGTATGTATATATTTAAAAAATACAGCGATAGATTACCCAGGGGTAAGAATCTTACAAAAATCTGGAAGAGTCCCTCCAACTGAAGATGGTTTCCAGCTCTTTGTTCCTGGAGATGGGTTCCAGCTGTGTGCACTGGATTCCTCAAGTTCTGATTATATAGCGATCAAAGAACTGGGTGGGGAAACTAGTTCCAAAGATCCTTAATGCTGGCAGACAGAAGGAAACCAAGGACACTGACTGCCCTTGGCAAACAAGGAAATTCACCTTTTCTTGAAAATGACTTGATCAAATATTTACCCACTGGAGTGGATTAAAGATTTGTTCCGGGAGGCCATTTTTGATGTTCATAAGCCCTTTGTCCCAAAGCTGAGCTTTTTGTGATGTCCATGGTTCTTATTCCTGCCAATGACAGGACTAAGGTTTCATTGTTCACATACATGATCTGGATCCAGAATACTTTGCATCTGATCTATGGGCCAACTCAAACAACTGCCTTGGAAGAACCCCACAGAGTAAATGTGGTCTCCCAGCAGAATGCTCTTCCCCTGCCCTATGTACCCACATAATTTGGTTTCATGAAAGGATGCCATGCCAATAAGTAGGTTATTCATAGGTTTCACAGAACCAGAAAAGCACTTGTAGAGAAGGTCATGTAGCAGCTGTTAGTACCCAATAACCTTGACCTCAACCTCCCAGCTACTATCCCTCAGAACTATCCTTGTCATATTTCCTGGGGTTCTTATTTCATCCTCACCTGCTCACAAGAGACTAATCAGGAGCCCCCAATATTCTATTCCTTGTAGCACAGCTGCAAAACTGATTATCTCCACTGATGACCACCACTCCTTTAATGGTTAATTGATCTCATTGTCTCTCCATTTGATAGAACCCCTTGAGAGAGGAATCATTGTCTTTTTCATCTCTACAATCTTAGTTTCTAAAACAGTGGCTGACACCTGGGCCCCAAGGGCTTTTTATCATCTTCATGGTCTAAAAATGCATTCTGTGATCTCACTTTGTCGACCCCAACCATGCAAACTCTCCTGGCTTCTCCCAGGGCTCACCAGCACAACTGGGTTTGGTAGTGGTTACCAAACAAGGCAGACAGAGTAGAAAGGCTTCCAAGAGTCCCAGGAAAGCTCTGCTTCTAGCTTACTGATAAATCCTAAAAAACCCACGGATATGCCTTCACTTTGGAGGTATTGGTCCCTGTTCCAAAGCACTCTCTCCTAGGAGAGATTAACTCTTTAAACAGCTGTCAGTGGGTTACACATGCTTGGGCACGTGCTCTAGAGCCTATCTTAGGAACAGTTTTGGTAACTGGAAGGGCCTGAGGACTTAAGGAGGAAGAAAAGTGAAGGAGACAGGTTAATAAAAAAAAAACTAGGGCAATTCCCTAGCATGTAGAATGAGGAAAACAGAGACAAAATATTTAAACAAAGGGCCAAGCCATCAGCAGCCAGCTAATATATCATAAGACTCTATCTTCCCTAACCAAGGACACTTAGGAGCAGGTGTCCTTACTTAGGGGAGGACACCTAACTAAACAGCGAGTGTGTAGTTACACTCACCCTAGTCAGGAAGATAGATAACAGAGACCCAGTGTTGCCATTAGTGCCAAACCCAAGAACGAATGAAGTTAGGGGACTAAATAACAAAAAACCCAATTAGAGCCAGACAAATTCAAGATAGAGATAAAATATATGAAAACTATATTCATTTAATTTAGAATGTTCTGACAGCTTGAACTTGAAAGCTATTTTACTTTTTCTAAAATGTTTTTCTATGTCTCTTCTTCAAAGTTGATGTCTTTTAAGAGCAAAGAGAGGTTAACAGGATATGGGGTCCATGGAGTGGGGCCTCTCCTGACACCTAGCAGCATGCCCAAATCCTCACTTTCCTCTTGTGGGCAGACAAGCTGTTTGAGAGTGGGACCAATATTAAATTAATCAGATATCACTCTTTGAGAGAATGATCTCAAACCCTACTAAGAGCTCTTTTGATAGATAAGCATGTTAAAAGACATGACTAAAAAGCTGATGAATACCATATTTTTCTGTGTATAAGACACCCCCTTGTGTAAGATGCCCCCACTTTTCCAACCCCAAATTAAGAAATCAATATTTTAAATATAAAACATAACACATTTTTATTTATTTATCTTTTTATTTTTTTACATCTTCATGGGCTCAGAACGCCCTGGTCCCTGTTGCATCTGCACACTCAGCACATTTACCTCCAATCATGGCATCAGCTGATGTCAGTAACAATAAGGCTCATGATTGGAGGAAGTCTGTTTGACAAGGAATGGGCAGCTACCCACCCACATGGCTCCCTCCTTGTCTGACTTCCGTGTATAAGATGCCCCTCAATTTTCAGTCTAACAGTTTTAGAAAAGAAAAGTGTCTTATACATGAAAAAATAAGGAATTCTGATTGACCTCCACTAAAATTCCTGTCTACAGAAAACACATAAAGTCCTCAAGACAAAGGACACAGTGAATGCTCTCCCTTGAGCACACCCTTGCCTCCCTTTCCTCAGGCACATAAACTCCCAGGGCCTCCTCTTCTTTAGCTTTTCAGAGTCAAAACAGTCCCTGCTTGGCTGGCTTCTGTCATCAGACTGGGAAGGCAAGCCAATAGCAGATAACCGTCCCCTTACTTGCTCCACCATAACCACACCCTTGGCTTCTGTAATCTGGCTTGCTTCTTGCATCAGCCAACCTCCCAAACTGCCACGTGTGTGGAAAGACCCCTGAGTACCCAGAAGCTTATAGTGTATAAAAGAAGGTCAGAACCCAGATGCGGGGCTCAGCCTCTAGAGGGGACTCTGCTGAGCCAGCATCAGTGCGAATAAAACAGTTCTTTTCTGAACCTCCAAGTGCCTATGGTTTGTCGCTTCCCACCAGCCTGATATCTGCCATAACATGATTTTTCCTTCTCAGTGTTCTAGCAGCCCAGCCTGGTCTCACTTCTTTTTGTTTGTTTGTTGTTGTTGTTTGTTTTTTGTTTTGTTTTGTTTTATTTTAGGCTCACTTTGTTGCTGTGACTTCCTTTTCTGAGTTTACCCAGCACAGTGTAGGGGTCACTTCTGTTACTGTGACCTCGCTTCTTCTACCCAAAGCTCTTCCTGTGTGTCACTGTCCTAACCTTTAATAAACATACTCTCAAAATCAGCTGGGCTTGTGACTTGAATTCTTTCCTGCATGAAGTCAAAAACCCACACATCCCAGTCCTGCTGGCCCAGTGCTGTCCCTTTCTGGTGACATGGGCAGCATGGAGAACCCAAAGGGACAAACTTCCCCTGCTTTTCAGTTGTGCTGGGACACAGTCCTGCCTGAGCTTCACTTTTGCCCCCGTCCTCTCCCTGCTTGCCTGCATCCCCAACCAAATCCTGAGCTAAAAGAAAAAAAGTTGGGGGTAGTGAGAAGAGCACCAAGCAAACTGCCATAAACAGCTTTCCCTCAGTACTTGGTGCCTCAGGGTTACTGAAGCCTCTGGAGAGGAAGGGGCAGGCATGTCTCTGACCAGAGCATTTGTTCTGCCAAACACCAAAGTTCAATGTCTTTTAGGGGCAAAGAGAGGTAACAGGATATGGGGTCCTTAGAGTGGGGCCTCTACTGGCACCTAGCAGAGTGCCCAAATCCTCACTGTCCTTTTGTGGGCAGACAAGCTATTTGGGAGTGGGATCTACTTTAAATTAATCACATATCACTTTTTCAAGAGACAATGATAAGTGAATTCTACAAGGTTATCAACCAGTCACTTGTTAGGGAAGATGGCTGCCAGGCCCATTCCAACACCCTGATTGCATCAGCAGTCCCAGGACACTGAGGCAGCAGCCACTTCCCACAGCCTTCGGGGACAACACGACTTGATCAACACAATCCTTTTCTGATGAATCACCTAATAACAGAGACAAGGGACTCCACTCCAATGTCACATTCACACACTGTCCCCTGGCCTGAAACACCAGTTCCAGCCCAGCTCACACAAACAGAGCAGCCTCTGGGTTTAATTTGGCAGTAATGGCGGGGAGCAGCCTCCAGCCTCTGAACACAGCCACATCCCTTCTCTGCCTCTAGGATTTCACTGAATAACCTTGGGGAAATCCACAACCTGCCTACACAGTTGACGAAGCAGAGTCAGGTGAATGGTGAATGGTTGCTTTCATTCTAATTGTTTTATTTTCAGCTTGGCACGATGAGGTTATGAGGAAACAGAAAATGAAGGTTTTTGAGAAGAAAGTTTTACAATTTTATTAAAGTGTTTATCCATTTGCATTTCAAAATATAACAAGAAATTATTGTCTATGATTAATAAACACTATATCTTTGCCAGTGATTGTAATAGATGTGAAACAATTGCCAATAGAAAGATACACTCATATATTTAAAAATGTTCTGACAGCTTGAACTTGAAAGTTATTCTCCTTTTACTAAAATGTTTTTCTATATCTCTTCTTCAAGCCAATAGTTTCCCTGCACGGACAGGGGAAGCTTGGGTTCCCCTTCTAAGGACTCTAGTGATGGTGTACTTTCCCCCTTTATGCAGAGTACACATGTTTAATTCTGTCCTTAAGACTAATAGTAAAATTGTGTGATGGAGGGAAGAGTTTAATCTCCACATTTCTTTATAACTCTACATAGTTTTGTTCTATATACACAAGAAACTTACTTAAGAAGAGAAGTAATGGTTAAAAGAGCATGAAGCTCACGTGAAAAGAAGGATCATGCCTCCACTTCCAGGAAGGAGAGACAGTTCTGATAGAGGGAAAATGGGACACAGGCCTGCTGACATGGCTCTATTTCCAAACAGACAAACAATAATCACTCACTTTTCAACAAACTCTGGGCTTTATGCTCATTCTCTTTTTCCCACATATTTCAAGGTGTTCTTCTGAGAATAACTATTTACAGAGATTGCTTTTTGCTCAAATACAGAATAATGGAAACTCCTAAAGAGGGGTTTTGCCATCCTGCTTTGGTCCGCTTTCTTAGCCACCTACTTTCATTTGTGAATCACACCGGCAAATGCTTCCAACAATATCTTGACCAGCCTCTTACCTCTGCCTGCTTATAACCTGACATCTGCACTTTCAACTAAAGCCAGAGCCCTTCCTCTTTTCCCGAAATGGCTTTGCCAAATGATAGTTTAATCCTCTTTGCCAAATGATAGTTTTTCTCCTCATTACTGGAATATCTTCTTTTTCTATGAGTCCCGTTGCAATACCTGGCCACTCCATGCAGTCATAGAATAAGAGAGAGAGAGACCTCAGAGACCATTGTGTTAAATCCTCATTTTACAGATGAGGAACCTGAGGGACAGAGAAAGACATGTGTGGCCCAAGGAACATCTAGGGTTCCTAGAGTAGAAGCTTTCCAATGCACAACACAGCTTTCAGGTTCTAACTAGTAATTTCTAGAAAATCAAAGCTAATTTTAAAGGTGCCTGTGAAAGTTACTGTTTAAGGGAAACCTACTTTGAGTACTTCCCTGAATTCAAAAAATATTTTACTTTATTTAAAAAATTACTTGAAATGAAGTGTAACACAATTAACGTACTAGTTAGTAGCTGTGCAGTTAAGTAGCTCTGAATACCTGAAGCTGCTTCTGGGAAGTTGGCTACCTGCTGTTCAGATAATTGTATCACTTGCATTTCTAGTGATTACATTTATGACTTGACTTAAGATTCTTAATAACACATAGGGAGGGTCTTGGCTAATTGAAGATTTCCCTGACAGGTATAGGAGTCAGCCAATGGATGTTTCTCACATCGATGTCTCTCTCTCTCTCTCTCTCTCTCTCTCTCTCTCTCTCTCTCCACACACACACTCCCTGAGACTGCTTTTACTGTCCTTTAGACACAAAGACGTCATGTCATGCCCACGTGCTGTTGTCTGTGGGTGTGCTGTGTCCGAGTAAGAAGGCTGAGGATCCCGATGTTGCAGTAAGAAAGCTTAAAGAGGAGGCTGTTGACAGTGTCTCCAAGAATTTTAGGCGCTGACTGTGGGTGGGTTAAGGGTGAGGAGACATAGGAGAGCAAACAGAAAATGAAAGCATCAAATGGCATTTCCACTTGCAAGAACTGAACACGTTCTGCTTCATAAATCTGGCGACCAACCTGAATAGGAAGTTAAGAACCCCTGGTTTGATCAAGTGTGGGCCTCCCTGGGCCGCCCAGGCGGTGGTCCCTTGGAATTCTACCTTCTAGACTATAGGCATTCACACTGCCATCTCTGTCCAGCTGCGGAAAGTAAACATGGGGCGGGATTGTAGCACCGCTAACTTTACAAAACTGCATTTTTGCCTCCTTCCCATTCCTCAGCTCCCAGTCTGGTCCCACAAACTCCTCCTGAATTACCTCCTCTAAGAAGGGAGTACCAGAGCGCCCCTGGTAAAGTTAGTACACAAAGCAGGAGGAGGAAAAGAAATGTGAACCCATCTTGGCCTGGGAACAAAGTTGCAGAAAAGGGCAGGGCTTAGAAAGAGAAGTTTTTGTTTCTCACCCACTTCTTCCTCCTTTGTAAGAAAAGGGGAGCTGGTAGAAAACGCAAAGAAGTTGTTCTGACTTTTGATCTGGGTGGGGTGTGTGTGTGTGTGTGTGTGTGTGTGTGTGTGTACACTAACGAGATTGGGGTGCAGAGTGGAGGGGAGACTGTGAGTGAGCTCCTGGGTAGTTGGTACCACTCCCAGTTTCTCGGAGGAGACCCCAAGAGTCCAGTTCCCGCCTTCGGAGCTGGCACCACAGCAGCCCCCGCCCCAGGCACAGTGGGAGAGTCCCTGTGTGGCCTGAAGCAACCCTGGAGATCTGCTTTGGAGACACAAAGTCAGCGAAGACGTGTCCGGCTTGGACAGCAGGACTTGAGACAGCAGGAGGTGGGACACCAGCCCTGCCTGCAGAAGCCCGAAGGGACATGGATCTGCTGCTGCCAGGAACGATGGGGCCTCTAAAGTCCAGGAAGCCAGGCAATTTCATCTCCAATACAGGTCATTGGCTTCCTGTTAGTTCAGTGCACCTCTTGTTGGCTAACAGTTTGGAACAGGCCTGGAACAGAACTTTTTGTAGTAGCTCCCAAGGGAGGAAAAGCAAATTTTAAAAACTTGGGCTGGGCTGGGATTTGAGCCTGGGTCCCCTCGCACTCAAAGCAAGAATCATACCCTGAGTCCAAGGATCCCAATGAGCACCTGCTCACACTTAGGATCCCTATGGACCCCTCTATAGGTTTTGATACCAAGCCCACTTTCCAATAAACTTCCTGAATGCAAATCTTTACCAGCATCTCAGTGACGCTTCACCAGGGAACCTGACTTATGACACAAGAATATAAATATGACACATGTGATATTTTATTGTTTTCTAACATAGGCATAGGTTTTATTGATTTTTAGAGAGAGAAAAAGGGAGAGTGTGTGTGGAGAGAGAGAGAGAGAGAGAGAGAGAGAGAGAGACATCGATGTGAGAAACATCCATTGGCTGACTCCTATACCTGTCCCACCTGAAGAGTGGAACCCTCAACCTCAGTATGTGCCCTGACTGGGAATCCAACCCATGGCCTTTTGGTGTGTGGGACATGCTCCAACCAACAGCTACCCAATCAGGACTAGAAGGGTTTTTTGTTTGTTTGCTTTTTTCCAATATGTTTTTATTGATTTTAGAGCTCACAGAAGGGAGAGGATCAGAGAGATAGAAACATTGATTGGCTGCCTCCTGCATGCCCCCTACTGAGGATTAAGCCTGCAACTCAGGCCTCTGCCCTGAATGGAATCAAATCACAACCTTTTTGTTCATGGGTCCATGTTCAACCTCTGACCCACACCAGCTGGACTAGGTGGGGTTTTATTTTACAACAAGAGGCCCAGTGCATGAAATCGTGCACTTGGGGGCGGGGTCCTTCAGTCTGGTCTGCACCTCTCGCAGTCTGGGACCCCTCAGGGTATGTACAACTGCCAACCCGGAGGACCGGGCCTAAGCCAGCAATCAGACATCCCTCTTGCAGTCCAGGACCCCCCAGAGGATGTAGCAGTCTGCCAAGGGGCAGGTGGCCAGGTAGTAGCCCACATTGTGCCCAGCTGCTGGGCCACTTGCACTTATCCTGGCCCGCTGCACCTGCTGCTGTGGAGTTGGGAGAGCCTCCTGCTGTGGCAGCTGCACTACCCAGCTGTGAGCCCGGCTTCTGGCTGAGCAGAGCTCCCCCTGTGAGAGCACACTGACCCCCAGGGGACAGCTCCTGCATTGAGCATCTGCCCCCTGTTAGTCAATGCACATCAGAGTGACCGGTCGTTCTGGTCGTTCTGCTGTAATGGTCGCTTAGGCTTTTATTATATAGATGCATACATGTAAAAAGTTGTAAATATTATGAATGTCCAACAATAGAGAATTTATTTGATGGATCGTGCTACATCCCTAACATGAAATACTACAGAGCCTTCAGAATAATATAGTTATTTGTTGACTTGGAATAAATGTTTATGATGCATATTTTTGAATAAGCTTTTTTGTTATTCTTATACTAGAGGCCCGGTGGACAAAATTCGTGCACTGGTGGGGGGGGGGGGGGCGTTTCCCTCAGCCCAGTCTGCCCCTCTCACAGTCTGGGAGCCCTCGCTGGATGTCCTACTGACAGCCACAGTCTGACAGCAGAGGCTTGGAACAGGCGTCCCGTGTGTGTGTGTGTGTGTGTGTGTGTGTGTGTGTATGTGTCTGCTGGGGCCTGCCCCCAGCTGCACCATGTAGGCTTGGAGCAGTTGCCCCGTGTGTGTGTGTGTGTGTGTGTGTGTGTGTCCCCGATGGGGGCCTGCCCCCAGCCACATTGGAGGGTCAGAGCAGTCACCCTGTGTGTGTGTGTGTGTCTGCTGGGGGCCTGCCCCCAGCCACACCGTAGACACTTGGAGCAGGTGCCCCTCTGTGTTGATCTCTCAGGCTCCTGGCCTCCACTGTGTGTTGTCTTTCCCTTGAGCTGTGGTCAGGGTGGGGTGCTACCTGCAGGCCACGCTTTCCTGCTTGTGATCGCCATGGTGACCAGGAAAAAGGCCCTTATGGGTGCTGCCTGCTGGGGGCAGCCTGTGGGCCACACATTCCTGCTCTTGGATAGCCACAGTGTGCCGGCTGGCAGCAGGGCTCAGGCGGCACACGAGGGCCCAGATTGCAGCTCACGCTGGCCTGCCCTGCCTGCAGTATACAAATTAGCAACCATCTTTGTTGGCGTTTAATTTGCATATAGCTCTGATTGGCTGATGGGCGTAGCAAAGATACGGTCAATTAGCATCTTTGTCTTTTATTAGTTAGGATGTAATATAACACGTATGCAGAAAAATGAAGCAATTTTAAGTATAAAACTCAATAAATAAATCCTAAGTGAACATATCTTTGTTCACTACAATGTAGGTTAAGAAACTGAATATTAACAGGATTCCAGATACATTTTTAGAGAAAAAGCAGAATCTGAAGCAGTATATACATAGTATACAATAATATATATATATATATATATATACTAATAAAAGAGTAATATGATAATTAGACCGGAAGACCTTCCAGATGTCCTTCCAGATAAAGCCATGGTGGAGGTGCCAAAGCAGAGGCAGTTAGGGGCGATCAGGCCAGGAGGGGAGGGCAGTTGGGGGTGATCAGGCAGGCAGGGGGAAGAAGTTGGGGGTGAGCAGGCTGTCGGAGAGCCAATTGAGGGCAAGCAGGTTATCTGGGGGGGCAGTTGGTGGCAAGCAAGCTGGCGAGGAGGGCAGTTGGGGGCAACAGGCTGGTGGGGGGTGAAGTTGGGGGTGATCAGGCCCGCAATGGGGGGCAGTCATGGATGATCAGGCTGGGAGGCAGAGTGGTTTAGGGTGATCAGGCAGGCAGGCAGTTGAGCAGTTAGGAGCCAGCGGTCCCGAATTGTGAGATGGATGTCCAAGTCAGACATCCACTGAGGGGTCCCAGATTGGAGAATTACAGGCCAATATCCCTCATGAACATAGATGCCAAAATCCTCTACAAAAACTTAGAAAATTGGATCCATCAGTACATCAGAAAGATCATACACCATGACCAAGTAGGATTTATCCCAGGGATGCAAGGATGGTACAATATCCGCGAATCAATAAACGTGATACATCACATAAACAAATTGAAAGAAAAAAACCACATGGTCATATCAATAGATGCAGAAAAAGCATTTGACAAAATGCAACACCCATTTTTGATAAAAACTCTCAGCAAGGTGGGAATAGAAGGATCATACTTCAACATAATAAAAGCCATATATGACAAACCCACAGCCAACATTATACTCAATGGGCAAAAACTAAAACCATTTCCCTTAAGGACAGGAACAAGACAGGGATGCCCTCTTGCACCACTCCTGTTCGACATAGTACTGGAAGTACTAGCCATTGCAATTAGGCAAGAATAAGAAGTAAAAGACATCCAAATTGGAAAAGAAGAAGTAAAACTGTCCTTATTTGCAGATGACATGATATTGTACATAAAAAACCCTAAAGACTCTATCAAAAAACTGTTAGACTTGATAAATGAATTTGGCAATGTAGCAGGATACAAAATTGATGCCAAGAAATCTATGGCATTTCTATACACCAATAGTGAACTTACAGAAAGAGAAACTAAAAAAGCAATCCCATTTACCATCACACCAAAAAAATTAAGATACCTAGGAATAAACTTAACTAAGTAGGTAAAAGACCTCTACTCAGAAAACTACAGGACATTGAAAAAAGAGATCAAGAAAGACATAAACAGATGGAAGAACATACCATGTTCATGGATTGGTAGAATCAACATCATTAAAATGTCCATACTACCCAAAGCAATCTATAAATTCAAAGCACTCCCCATTAAAATACCAGTGGCATATTCCACAGATCTATAACGAACTCTCCAAAAATTCATCTGGAATAATAAAAGACCCCGAATAGCTGCAGCAATCCTGAGAAAGAAGAACAAAGTAGGTGGGCTCTTAATACCTGATATCAAGCTGTATTACAAAGCCACTGTTCTCAAAACTGCCTGGTATTGGCACAAGAATATATAGATCAATGGAATAGAATAGAAAACCCAGAAATCGACCTGAACCAATATGCTCAATTAATATTTGACAAAGGAGTCAAGAACATACAATGGAGTCAAGATAGTCTCTTCAATAAATGGTGTTGAGAAAATTGAACAGATATATGCAAAAAAATGAAACTAGACCACCAACTTACACCATTCACAAAAATAAACTCAAAATGGATGAAGAACTTAAATGTAAGACAGGAAACCATAAAAATACTAGAGGAATCCAAAGGCAACAAAATCTCAGACATATGCAGAAGCAGTTTCTTCACTGATACTGCTCCTAGGGCATTGGAAACTAAAGAGAAAATAAACAAATGGGACTACATCAAAATAAAAAGCTTTTGCACAGCAAAAGAAACCATCAACAAAACAACAAGAAAGCCCACTGCATGGGAGAACATATTTGCCAATATTATCACTGATAAGGGTTTAATCTCCAACATTTATAGGGAACTCATACAACTTATCAAAAGAAAGATAAACAATCCAATGAAAAAATGGGCAAAAGACCTAAATAGACACTTTTCAAAAGAGGATATTCAGAAAGCCAAGAGACATATGAAAACATGCTCAAAGTCACTAATCATCCGAGAGATGCAAATCAAAACAACAATGAGGTACCATCTCACACCTGTCAGACTGGCTATCATCAACAAATCAACAAACGACAAGTGCTGGAGAGGATGTGGAGAAAAGGGAACATTTGTGCACTGCTGGTGGGAATGCAGACTGGTGCAGCCACTGTGGAAGACAGTATGGAGTTTCCTCAAAAAACTAAAAATGGAACTCCCATTTGACCCATTGAACCCACTTCTAGGAATATATCCCAAGAAACCAGAAACACCAATCAGAAAGGATATATGCACCCATATGTTCCTAGCAGCACAATTTACCATAGCTAAGATCTGGAAACAGCCTTAAGTGCCCATCAGCAGATGAATGGATTAGAAAACTGTGGTACATCTATACAATGGAATACTATGCTTCTATAAAAAAGAAGGAATTCTTATCATTTGCAACAGCATGGACGGAACTGGAGAGCATTATGCTAAGTGAAACAAGCCAGTCAATGAAGGAAAAATACCACATGATCTCACTCTTTCATGGATAATTAAGAACATTACAAACTTTTGAACAATAATAGATACAGAGGCAGAGCTGCCTCAAACTGATTGTCGGACTACAGTGGGAAGACCAGGGAGGGTTGGGGGACTGGAGGGAGGGGAGTAAGAGATCAACCGAAGGACTTGTATGCATGCATATAAGCATAACTAATGGACATAAGACACTGGGGGGTAAGGGAGGGCAGGGGCTTGTTAAGGGCGGGGGGAAAAAAAGGACACTTATATAATACCCTTTGTAATACTTTTAGCGAAAAATAAAAATTAAAATAAATAAATAAATAAATAGATAAGCCTGTCAGTGAAAGAAAAATACCACATGATCTCACTCATTTATGGATAATAAAGACCATTATAAACTGATGAACAAAAATAGATACAGAGACAGAGCAGCATCAAACAGACTCTCAAATTACAGCAGGAAAGCTGGGGAGGATTGGGAGGGGGGGGGCGGTTTAAGAGGTCAACCGAAGGACTTGTATGCATGGATATAAGCATAACCAATGGACACAAGACACTGGGGCATAGGGGAGGCCGGGGGAATGTCAAGGGGGTGGGGGGGAAGGAAACATATGTAATATGCTTTGTAATACTTTAAGCAATAAAAAACAACAAACATTTAAAAAGAAAAAGAAAACACTTAGAAAAATATAGTTCCTCATAAACCATAAAAAAAAGAAAAAGATTATGCTTATGGGACAAGTTGAAATTGTAATTAGATCAGGTATTAAACCTACATTTGGTATTGTTTTAAAAAATAAATTACCCCATAGGCCCAAAATGGTGTCTTTTGTGCTAAAAGCCTATGATATCAGACCCAGATTCTTCCTAAGAATTATAGGTGAAGAAAAATTTTCTTTGACTGTCTTTGGGTCCCTGGCTGGTTCTAAAAATTAAACTGACTATGACAGATCAACAGGAAAAAAAGTACAAATTTTATTAAATTTTTACATGTAGTGGGAACCTTCATGAGAGAATAAAGGCCCAAAGAAGTGACCAGAGCAGGAACCTTTTATACCTTTTAGGAAAAACTAAATGAATTTGTGAAAAATTAGCAAAACAAAGGGGTTTCGTCGGTAGTGAATGGTAAAGGTAAAGGTTAATTTGGAGATTCCTCTAGATTTCTCTGGACTGATTAAGAGTCTGTCTTCAGTAAAAGAATATATTTCCGAGGAGGAAAAAAATGGCGGAGGCATAGACGGACGTGTTGGTGCTTTGTCCCGGAGCAGATAAGGGCGAGCAGCTGAAATGGGTAACTATCAGCCCGAACAAACAAAGGAGTTTCAGCTGAGAGACAGTCTGCAGCCAGGAAAAACATAGATCTCCTTGAAAATGGGGATGGTTAGAGATTGAGGCTGAAACCTCCCCCTGGGCGCCAGCCCAGCGGCGAGACAGTGCCATCTTGAGTAGCTGTTATCCGCATCCAGAGATTGGCTACTAACCCGGAGGCAACGGCTCTCAAGCAGCGTGACTACTTCATGAACTCAGAGGAGACCTGCTTCCCTCCACGGAAAGGTTAGACCCCCCCACCCCCAAAGGTGCGGTTTGCAATTCAGGTTGGAGCGAGGAACGTGCGCGCGTGTGCAGGGGGAAATCTGCGACCCCCAAAATCTGCGCCCATAGAGGCCAGCGTGACCCGCAAGTGGGGAGGGCTCCTGCAGGGCTGCTGGCAGAAGGTAACACTATAAATAAGCCCATAGTTGGACTGGATAAAAGAGGCAACTTCAGATTCTCCTGGTGACCCACTACTTGGTGCCAGGGGCCAGAGCGCGCAGAGACTGTGCGCAGAGACTCCGCACAGTTCTGGAAGGTGGAGCCCTGTGAGTTCGCACAGCTTCCCAGGCTCTTGTTTACACACTTCCTCTTAAATCTGTGAGTTTGATTGTTGATCCCAGTGCATGTGATTGCCCAGTTGGGATCTCTAGCGGAGTTTGTAGGGGAAGATCGTTTTTGGGGAGCCTGGGAAACAGAGCTGGGAGTGGCGCCTGGGGAGCCAGCTCTGGGCAGAGCTGGTTCAGGTACAATAGAGAACTCCTGGTCAGAGAGAACTTATAGCCTAGGAGGTCAATCCAGACACACTGCCACCCAGAGGCAGAGCCACGGAATGACTCTTCTGTAAATACAGATAAGGCAGTATCTGTACGGGAGCCAATACGGCCTGCCTTAAAATCAGGACTGTGGCTTACAACACGGAGGAACAGTGGATCAGAGGGAAATTCAACATTCTCCTGAATTCCGGGCGTGCCAAAAAGAAGAGTAGAAGATCTGAAGCACCTGCATTACTGCCCATTTTTATTTTTATTTTTTTAAATTACTTTTTCACCTCTTAAATAAGAAAACACTTTTTTTCTTTTCTTTTCTTTTTTTCCCCATCACCTGATTTTACCCTTTTAACTACAGCATTTTTATTTTTAACTAGTATTATTACCGCTACCATTTTACCATTTTTTAAAGTCTCATTTTATTTTGTCTTTATTTTATTTTGGGGCTAATGTTCTCCATTCTATTTTCATCGTTCCTTTAGCAACATTTTTCTCTACCTCAACTTGCCTCTGTGCTAAACCCTCTTCCCCACTTTTTCCCTTTTGTTGTCCTGTTTTTCTTACCCCAATCCAGCTTTAGATTTCCCCTATTCTTTCTACCCCCTGTCTAAATTTCACCCCACTTATATATCCTATGTCCAATCCCCTGCTCTAAATCCTTATACACCTTTCCCCTATCTTCCTTCACTATCCAAATTTTTTTCTTCTTCTTCTTCTTTTCTCTCTCTATTGTTTTATTGTTGTTTGCTTGATTGACAAGTATATTGGGGTTTTTTTTAGGATTGTTTGTGAGGTTAGTCTGCTTATTCTTTTTATTTTTCTGCCCCTCCCCCCCAGTTATTTCTGTGCTTCTCTTTTCCCTTGCGTCGCTTGATATTATTGGTGGTTTGCAGTTTGTATTCATCTCCAGGAATCTGTTGCTGTAATTTGGTGGTATTAGTGGCGGATCTATAGGAGTTTTCTCCTCCTATAAATAATCTCTTCCCCTTTTATACTTCATTCTCTTTTCTCTTTTTTTTTTCTTTCTTTCCTCTTCTTTTTTCCCCTCCCTTTTTCCAATTTCATTTTTGCACTCCTTTTTTTTTTCTTTTTTTCTTTCTTTCTTTTTTCTCTTCTACCTGTTTCTCTTCTTTCCTCCTTATCTCCTAACTCCCTTAGCTTGGGTGGCCACCTTTATTTGGGGTTAGTAATATTGTAAATACATTCGTGTTCAGCGCCTGGTACGTTGTGCCTTGTTGTGTTGTATTTTGTGCCTTTAAATCAACGCAGCAGATCCAAGCAACAGCGGCCTCCTGATCACCACACGCTCTGTCTGGGGAACAGTTGCTGTGTGTGAAGCCTCCCTCCAGCAGCCAGAAGAGCCACCACAGCTGTGAACAGCACCCATCAGAGGCCCTGCTATCAACGGAGGAGCCGCTGCTAACACAACCACCCAAGGAGCAACCACAGCCCGAGGAGCCACTGCTACCCAGGGAGCAGCCACTGAACGACTCAACAACTAGATATGTCAGTGAGATCAAACATGGGTAGACAAAGAAATGTCCGAAGGAAAGAGAAGGAGGACTCACCAGAAAAGCAGCTAAGTGAGATAGAGATATGCAACATGACGGAAAAAGAATTCCAAATAAGGGTCCTAGAGTACATGCACCGGATGTGCAAGAAGCAAGAAGAAACAGATGAAAAAATCAACTACTTATACAAGAAGCAAGAAAAAACAGATGAAAAGATCAATAACTTTTGCAAGACCCAAGAAGAAATGAAGAGTGATATAGCTGCAATAAAAAACACCATTGAAAGTATCAACAGTAGACTGGGAGAAGCGGAGGACCGAATCAGTGAATTAGAAGACAAGGAAGCAAAACACACTCAAACTGTACTGCAAATGGAGAAAAAAATTAAAAGACAGGAGGAGAGCCTAAGGGAGCTTTGGGACAACATGAAACGAAACAACATACGAATAATAGGGGTGCCAGAACAACAGAAAGATGAACATGGATTAGAAAACCTATTCGAAGAAATAATATCAGAAAACTTCCCTGAGGTGGGGAAGAAAAAGGTCACACAAGCCCAGAGAGTCCCAAACAAGGTGAACCCGAAAAGACCCACACCAAGACACATCATAATTACCATGGCAAATGTTCAGGACAAAGAGAGAATCTTACAGGCTGCAAGAGAGAGAAGGAAAGTTACATACAAGGGATCTCCCATTAGATTATCAAATGATTTCTCAACAGAAACACATCAGGCCAGAAAAGAATGGATGGAAATCTACAAAGTAATGCAAAGCAAAGGACTGAATCCAAGAATACTCTATCCAGCAAGGCTATCATTCAAAATTGAAGGGGAAATAAGAAGCTTCACAGACAAAAAAGGGCTAAGGGAGTTTATCACCACCAAGCCAGCCATGCAAGAAATGCTAAAGGGACTGGTGTAAATAGAAGAAATAACAACCTCAGAAAGAAAACAGCCACACACACAAAAAGAAATGGCTACAAACAAGTACCTTTCAATAATAACTTTAAATGTAAACGGACTAAATGTTCCAACCAAAAGATATCGAGTGGCTGAATGGATAAAAAAACATGACCCATACATCTGATGTCTACAAGAGACCCACCTCATTAGAAGGGACTCACACAGACTGAAAGTGAAGGGATGGAAAAATATCTTTCACGCAAATGGAAAGGAAAAGAAAGCTGGGGTAGCAATACTTATATCGGACAAAATACATCTCAAAGTGAAGGCCATATCCAGAGATAAGGAAGGCCACTTCATGATACTAAAGGGATCAATACAACAAGAAGATATAACCCTGGTAAACATATATGCACCCAATGCAGGAGCACCCAAATTCATAAACAAACTCCTGGAAGATATCAAAGGAGAGATTGACAACAATATAATCATAGTAGGGGACTTTAATACACCACTGACATCACTGGATAAGTCCACTAGACAAACAATCAGCAAAGAAACAGCAATCCTAAATGACTCACTAGAGCAGATGGACTTAATTGACATCTTCAGAACACTCCACCCCAAAGCCATGGAATATACATTCCTCTCAGGTGCTCATGGGACATATTCAAAAATAGACCACATATTGGGTCACAAGCAAAGTCTCCACAAATTCAAGAAGATTAAAATCATAAAAAGCATCTTCTCAGACCATGATGGCATAATGTTAGAAATAAACTACAATAAAAACAACCCAAAATACTCAAACACTTGGAAGCTGAATAGCATGTTATTAAATATTGATTGGGTTACCGATGACATCAAAGAAGAAATTAAAAACATCCTGGACACTAATGACAATGAAAACACAACAATCCAAAACCTATGGGACACAATTAAAGCAGTCCTGAGAGGGGAGTTTATAGCTCTACAGGCCTATCTCAAAAAACAAGAAAAAATGGTAGTAAATAATCTAACTCTTCAACTCAAAGTATTAGAAAGAGAGCAACAAGAGAACCCCAGAGTGAGCAGAAGGATGGAGATAATAAAGATTAGAGCAGAAATAAATGACGTAGAGACCAAAAAACAATACAGAAAATCAATGAAACCAAGAGCTGGTTCTTTGAAAGGATAAACAAGATTGACAAACCCCTAGCCAGGCTCACCAAGAAGCAAAGAGAGAGGTCCCAAATAAACCAAATCAGAAACGATAGAGGCGAAATAACAACAGACCCCACAGAAATACAAATGATTGTCAAACAATACTACGGACAACTCTACTCCAACAAACTAGATAACCTGGAGGAAATGGACAAATTCCTAGAAAAATACAACATTCCAAAACTCAATCAGGAAGAATCAAAAAATCTCAATAGGCCAATAACTATGGAAGAAATTGAAGCAGTCATCAGAAAGCTTCCAGCAAACAAAAGCCCAGGACCGGACGGCTTCTCAGGGGAGTTTTATCAAACTTTCAAGGAAGAACTAAAACCTATCCTCTTCAGATGACTACAAAAAGTTCAAGAGGAAGGAACACTTCCAAGCACATTCTATGAAGCTAGCATCACCCTAATACCAAAACCAGGTAAAGACAACACAATGAAAGAGAACTACAGGCCAATATCCCTCATGAACATAGATGCCAAAATCCTCAACAAAATCTTAGCAAATCAGATCCAGCAGTACATCAGAAGGATCATACACCATGACCAAGTAGGATTTATCCCAGGGATGCAAGGATGTATCAATAAACGTGATACATCACATAAACAAATTGAAAGAAAAAAACCACATGGTCATATCAATTGATGCAGAAAAAGCATTTGACAAAATCCAACACCCATTTTTGATAAAAACTCTCAGCAAGGTGGGAATAGAAGGATCATACCTCAACTTAATAAAAGCCATATATGACAGGCCCACATCCAACATCATACTCAATGGACAAAAACTAACATCATTTCCCCTAAGAACAGGAACAAGACAGGGATGCCCACTCTCACCACTCCTGTTCAACATAGTCCTGGAAGTATTAGCCATTGCAATTAGACAAGAAGAAGAAATAAAAGGCATCCAAATTGGAAAAGAGGAAGTAAAACTGTCCTTATTTGCAGCTGACATGATATTATACATACAAAACCCTAGAGACTCCATCAAAAAACTACTAGACTTAATACATGAATTTGGCAATGTAGCAGGATACAAAATTAACCCCAAGAAATCCGAGGCATTTCTATACACCAATAGTGAACTTTCAGAAAGAGAGATTATAAAAACAATCCCATTTACCATCGCACCAAAAAAATTAAGATACCTAGGAATAAACTTGCTGGGAGCCGGTCCATCCTTGCTGCTTGACACAGTCGCTGCAGGAAAGAAACATCTGCACAGCATATGCTTCAAGGGACCTGGCATATATAGCATATTGTTCTTAATATGTTTGCTCTCCTTAGCGCCATGTGTTTTTAACCAAGGTCACCTCTCCGAGAAAGGTTGTTTCCCCAGGTGGGGATTTTTCCCTGAGGTTAGGGAGGGGATACAACCCCTTAATTAAGTGCCAGGCGGGTAGTTAAGCTACATAATCTTTACTCCCTGGAATGGAGATAAGAAACGCCCTAACCTTTGTAATAGAAATTGACAGGATTAAAATCGGCTGGTATAAATATGAATGTAACAAGACAATAAACATCAGACCCTCATCAGATCCTCATCAGATCCTAACCAGAACCTAGCCAGAGAGCATGGCAAAAGATCCTGGACAGAACCTGGCTACAGAACTTCACTGGAGAACCTAGACAGAACATGGCAAGAGAACCTAGAGCCAGAACTTGCCTGGAGATCCTGACCAGAACTTGGCTGGATCCTAACCAGAACTTCGCTGGAGACCAGAACTTGGCTGGAGTTCCTGGCTTGAGATCCTGGAGGGAGAACCTTGCTATGCTGATCAACTGAACGCTGACCCTGTGCCATTCCTTCTTCGCCGACTCCGTCCACACCTTTGGGGACCCCTGGACCTGCTGGGGTTGGACCCCAACATAAACTTAACTAAAGAGGTAAAAGACCTCTACTCAGAAAACTAGAGGACGTTGAAAAAAGAGATAGAGGAAGACATAAACAGATGGAAGAACATACCATGTTCTTGGATTGGTAGAATCAACATCATTAAAATGTCCATACTACCCAAAGCAATCTATAAATTCAACGCACTTCCCATTAAAATACCAATGGCCTTCTTCAAAGATCTAGAACGAACTCTCCAAAAATTCATCTGGGATAAAAAAAAGACCCCGAATAGCTGCAGCGATCCTGAGAAAGAACAAAGTAGGTGGGATCTCAATGCCAGATATCAAGCTGTATTACAAAGCCACTGTTCTCAAAACTGCCTGGTACTGGCACAAGAACAGACATATAGATCAGTGGAATAGAATAGAGAGTCCAGAAATTAGCCCGAACCAATATGCTCAATTAATTTTTGACAAAGGAGGCATGAACATACAATGGAGTCAAGATAGTCTCTTCAATAAATGGTGTTGGGAAAATTGGACAGATACATGCAAGAAAATGAAACTAGACCACCAACTTACACCATACACAAGAATAAACTCAAAATGGATAAAGGACTTAAATGTAAGACAGGAAACCATAAAAATTCTAGAAGAATACAAAGGCAACAAAATCTCAGACATATGCCAAAGCAATTTCTTCACTGATACAGCTCCTAGGGCAGTTGAAACTAAAGAGAAAATGAACAAATGGGACTACATCAAAATAAAAAGCTTCTGCACAGCAAAAGAAACCATCAACAAAACAACAAGAAAACCCACTGCATGGGAAAACATATTTACCAACGTCATATCTGATAAGGGCCTAATCTCCAAAATTTATAGGGAACTCATACAACTTAACAAAAAGAAGATAAACAATCCAATCAAAAAATGGGCAAAGGAGCTAAATAGACACCTCTCAAAAGAGGACATTCAGAAAGCCAAGAGACATATGAAAACATGCTCAAAGTCACTAATCATCCGAGAGATGCAAATCAAAACAACAATGAGGTACCATCTCACACCTGTCAGAATGGCCATCATCAACAAATCCACAAACGACAAGTGCTGGAGAGGATGTGGAGAAAAGGGAACCCTCTGCACTGCTGGTGGGAATGCAGACCGGTGCAGCCACTATGGAAGACAGTATGGAGTTTCCTCAAAAAATTGGAAATGGAACTCCCATTTGACCCAGTGATCCCACTTCTAGGAATATATCCCAAGAAACCAGAAACACCTATTAGAAAGGATATATGCACCCCTATGTTCATAGCAGCACAATTCACCATAGCTAAGATCTGGAAACAGCCTAAGTGCCCATCAGTAGATGAATGGATTAGAAAACAGTGGTACATCTACACGATGGAATACTATGCTGCTGTAAAAAAGAAGGAACTCATACCATTTGCAACAGCATGGATGGAACTGGAGAGCATTATGCTAAGTGAAATAAGCCAGTCAATGAAGGAAAAACACCACATGATCTCACTCATTCATGGATATTAAAGACCATTACAAACTTTTGAACAATAATAGATACAGAGGCAGAGCTGCCTCAAACTGATTGTCAAACTGCAGTGGGAAGGCCAGGGAGGGTTGGGGGACAGGAGGGAGGGGAGTAAGAGATCAACCGAAGGACTTGTATGCATCTATATAAGCATAACTAATGGACATAAGACACTGGGGGGTAAGGGAGGGCAGGGGTTTGTCAAGGGTGGGGGGGATAAAAAGGGCACTTATGTAATACCCTTTGTCATACTTTTAGCAAAAATAAAAATAAAAATAAAAATAATAAAAAAGAAAAGAATATATTTCCTGCTTTTAGGCTTAAAAGGAAGTTAGGGAGTATTTTCAGCATTTACTGATTCTTAATTGTCTTCAGCACAAAATAATATTTATATCAATGAGGTGTATTTTGTCATGACATAGTCTGGTTTCCTTCAGGATAAACATAAAATATCTCTCCATTTATTTTTCATCTATTTTGATGTCTTCTATTAGAGTTTTATAGCTTTTCTCATAGTGATCATGTACATATTTTATCAGATTTATACATATTTCATTTTTCTTTGGTGATAATATAATGTTTGTGGGTTTTTTTAAGTTTCAAACTTGAATTGTTTGTTGTTGATATATATGAAAGCAATTGATATTGGTATATTAACCTTGTCTCCTGCAACTTTGTTATAACGTGACAACTTTTTTTATGCTGTAGATAATCAGAGCCATTAAAAGCATTAGGCACCCTAGCTGGTTTGGCTCAGTGGGTAGAGTGTTGGCTCGAGGATTGAAGGGTCTTTGGGCAAGAGACGGAGGAAATCAATTGATGTTTCTCTCTCACATCAATATTTCTCTCTTTGTGTCTCTTCCTCTATTTTCCACTCTCTCTAAAAATGAATGGAAGAAGATGCCCTAACTGGTTTGACTCAATGGATAGAGCGTAGGCCTGAGGACTTAAGGGTCCCAGGTTCAACTCCAGTCAAGGGCATGTACCTTGGTTGCGGGCACATCCCCAGTAAGCAGTGTGTAGGAGGCAGCTGATCGATGTTTCTCTCTCATCGATGTTTCTAACTCTCTATCCTTCTCCCTTCCTCTCTGTAAAAAATCAATAAAATATATTTAAAAAATAATAAAAATTAAAATCATCATTCTCCCCTTTAAAAAAAAATAAAATAAAAATGAATGGAAGAATACTCTTGGGTGAGGATTAACAACAAAAACAGAAAAGCATTAGGCAACAGTGTTCCACTATTATATTTATGCTGAAGGAACTAATCTGCAAGTAATATGTAGAATGGGTTGGAAGGAAAAGAGGCTAGAGATAGGGAGTCCATGTAGGAGGCTTTCTTGTGAGCCCTCCATAAGACAACGAGATTCTGAAGAAGGATATTGCAGCACCAATGGGAAGGTAAGAATAGATTCAATAGGCAATTACCCCCAATTTCCCTTCTTCTTAATGTGTATGGGTCTCTTCACACAGAGTTTCCTTCTGGGGATGCCCTTACCATCCTCTTCATCTAACTTCTAATTAATTATCAAAACGCAGCTCAGATGTTGTGCCCTCCAATCATCCCTCCTCTCCACTGTCTCCTCACACTCCCCTGTCATTTTCTCTTTCAAAGATGTCAGTGATGTTTACTAGTATATTCATTAATATATAATGTACTTGTCTGTTCACCAGTCTCTTTCATTAGAACATAAAATCTGAGTAGCTCAGTATCTGTTCTTTTTTTTTTATTAAATATATTTTATTGATTTTTTACAGAGAGGAAGGGAGAGAGATAGAGAGTTAGAAACATCGATGAGAGAGAAACATCGACCAGCTGCCTCCTGCACATCTCCTACTGGGGATGTGCCCGCAACCAAGGTACATGCCCTTGACCGGAATCGAACCTGGGACCTTTCAGTCCACAGGTTGACGCTCTATCCACTGAGCCAAACCGGTTTCGGCAGTATCTGTTCTAATAAATGTCCACATAAAAGAATAATTTATTCAAGTCTGTTTTGGGGATTTACAACATTACCAAGTATGTGACTGTTATTATATCAGATTTACTCTTAAGAAACTGAAATCATAGAACTTCAAAAAAATGAAGCTTCAGATCAGCAAGGAAGCAAACAACCCATATCTGGAAGTGATCAGTTCCTCAAAACTGAGTTTTGAGTCACAGTGTTTCTTCCCGTGCCTCTAGTGATATTGATATGATTTTAAATGGCGAGTTTGAAGGTCTAAGTATCTCATCCACATTGCACACAAGAAGTTTATCTTTCAAGCCCTCCTCTTTCCTAAGGGCTCAGAACTTTTCCTTGAGAAGGCAGGCAGCTCTGGAATGCCTGGGGAAGAAACAGTCTACAAAAGTCTCTGAGCCTGGGACTAACTACTACTTCTGTTTCCAGTGGGACCACCAAGGTGGAAAGCTGGTAAGAGAAGCCTCAGGGCTGGGGAGACTAGGACAGTGAAGATGGCTGGCAGGTCCACGTCAAATAGATAGAGGATAAATGTTTCAGGAGGAAAGAGACAAGGTTTCTGATATGGGGGCGGTATAACCCATGAGCATAGGACAAAGAGAAGAATCAGATCTGGCCAATAAGAGGAAAGGTCTTCTTCATATTCCTTCTTAGATTCATCACAGAATTGTGTAAAACTCAAATGAGAAAGAAGCTGGTTAGAAGAAAAAGAACTATGAAATCTTTAAAAAGCACACTAAAAATCTAAATGGTTATATATAATTTTACTCTTATTGCTTCTACCACTATTGTTATCTTCCCTCTTCCTACAGAGAAAAGATGGTGCTAGATCTCTTGAAATGCTTTCCTCCCCTCCTATTGCTGCTGGGACTTTGGGGACCAGTATATCCACTTTATGCTTTGCCTAAGAATCTCACCAAGGCTCAGTGGTTTGAAATTCAGCATATACAACCAAGCCCTCTCCAATGCAACAAGGCAATGCGTAGTGTCAATAATTATACTCAGCACTGTAAGCCTCAAAACACCTTTCTGCATGACTCCTTCCAGAATGTGGCTGCTGCCTGTGAGTTGCCCAAGATTGTCTGCAAGAATGGCCGGAACAATTGCCACCAGAGCCCAAAGCCTGTTAACCTGATTAACTGCGATCTCACTGCAGGGAAGTATCCTAACTGCCACCACAAAGATGCTGCCCACAGCAAGTTCTTCATTATTGCCTGTGACGCCCCTCAGAAGAGAGACCCTCCCTCTCATTTGGTTCCTGTTCACTTAGATAAGGTTGTTTAAAGTTCTTATCATTTTGCCTCTCACTTGGTACAGGTTCCGTTATGCTCTCTCCTGCCTTTTCTTTGTTGATTCCCTAGTTCCCATAGAAGAAAAAAGGAAAGTATTGGGAGAATTAGAGTGTCAAGGACACCAGATCAGAGTTGAGACAAAAGAAACAGGATTCTTTTCTGCTTTGTAGCTCTGTGTGTTTCAAAGGAAGGCAACAAGAAAGAGGGCAAAGAAGTGTCCTGACCTCCATATTTTTAACCTGGGAACTTCTGCCAAGCTTTGTTATGCTGCATTAATAGCAATAAAACACTTTCTGCTGCATTCCAATGAGTGTGAGTATGAGTGAGAACCCTTTTGTTATCAGAAGAGGACTGACACCAAGGCAGGTCGGTCCCAGCACCCTTTGGAAATAGGCACTTCCGTGGTGTCAGAGGGAAAAAAATTTCAGGACACTTACATAGGAGTTCAGTGATAGTGGCAAGATTTGTTTATTTGTTTACTTAGTTATTTATTTAAATTTATCTTTATTACTGAAAGTATTATAGTTGTCCCATTTATTTATTTCCCACTGACCCCCTCCACCCGGCACCACCCTTCCTAGGCCTTCACTGAGGAGGATAAAAGGCTAATTCCAATGTAACCCTGATATTTGGTAGTGGTGGTGGTGGGGGGGGGGGGGGGGGGGGGTGGTGGCTAGTAACCTGAATCTGTGCCAGCAAACCCAGTGTACATTCTTGATAACCTATAATTAAGTCACTACCTCTTTCCCAGAAACTGATATTGCAGAACCTGTTATATAAATACAGTGGAGAATAAAACTGTGAAGAGTTCACTGCCCGGGAGGGGGGTTATTAACACTGGAACCAGGCCAGACCATCAGATATGGCCTGGAGACCCCCAACACCTGAGGGCCTTCTTAAGAAGCCCATAAAAAGGACCAGAAGCATAATCCATTATTTGCAGGACAAAGACCCCAGAAAGATGTGAAAGAGAAACTCCCTGCATGTCACTCCTTTTCTCAAAAAGCATTGCTTGGTATTTCTCTGGTCTTCTGCAACATCACCACTCTATTGTCTGTGTCCATGGGCAATGCATACATGTTCCCTGATTAATCACTCCCTACCATCCTCCCAACCCAAGCCTTGCCTCTGAAATTTGTCAGACTCTTCCATCCTTCTATGACTCTGGATCTATTTTGTTTATTAGTTTATTTTGTTCATTAGATTGTTACAGAAGAGCAAAGAAATACCAAGCACGCTTCCTAGAGAAAGGTAGGGACCCCCGTTTATTAACACTAGTGGACTCCGGGAATAATTTCCAAATCAGAGTGAAGTAACATGCAGAGGCTCCTCTTTTTATAACCTTCTGGGGCCTTTTCTTGCAAATATGGTTCGCCCCCTTTCATGGGCTTACAGGAAGGCCCCCAGGTGTTGATGATCTGTCCTGGGGCCAGTGATAACGACCTTCTCCCCGCCCCCCACCCCACCCCAACCAGCGCAGTGCATTGTTCACAGTTTTTATGGCCTGACATGCCTTGCAAGACCAGTTTCCTCCTCATTCCCTGCCTCCCCGCCCCCCACTTGTCCCACAAGATTCTTTTAGCCTTGTGGAGCAAGGACCATGGGATGTTATGGTGAACAGGGGTGACAACCGCTCTTAGCTACTTCCTGCTGGAAAGGGACAATGACCAAGGGGTTAGCATCTTGCTTCTTCCTCTCAGAGGGGTTGGTAGGAAGTTCATCTGGTTGCAGGCAGGCAGAGGTAAGCAGTGGTCCCACACACGTAGGATGTTCCTGCAGGGGGCACCAGGGGTAGGTGGTGTTTTCAGCCTTGGGGGTAGAGCTGCATAGTTCATCTGGGAAGTGACCTGTTGGATGTTGGCCCTGCGTACTACTGAAACAAATAGGAGCCACATTAGTTAGCTGCACATTGGCCTTGGCAGGTCCTATCCAATACAATTTAACACCCCCTCCCCCCCCCCCCCCCCCCCACGTGTATTTGGTAGTAGAGTCGTAACATGCCGCTGGCTGATAAGTATAGCTAACAAAAATCTAGCTTGATTGGGTTTTCTCTTGGACTACCAGGTATAGCATATCTGGGTAGTGAGTTTCTAAGCAAGGAGAAAAGGATAGCATGACAAGGTGTAATCCAACAATTTATGATAAGGCCTTTGTTTCCTTGCTGTGTGGGGAGCAGTAATTTTATGGTGCTTCTGTGTCCCAGCAAGAGCAGATGAGTTCTCCTCCTGGTACTAGTCTCAAATTCTGCTGGCACTCATAAAAAGACAAAATGAGAATTATTAGAAAGTTAAAACCAATGATTATCCAGAATTACCAGATCGTATTACCTTTAGGAGGAGATAAGAAAGAAAGATTAGTGTTAGGAAGAATTCAGGAGGGTGTTATCTGAATTCCTTGGAGCAGGTTGCTTGGCCAGGTCTGCTGTCTTCTTGAGGGTGATCCGCAGTGGGTGTTTCTGGTCAGAGGTCACCTTCTACTCAGGCTGGGCTTCACTCCACTGGTGGGCTGCTTTCACCCGGGAGTGGTGGATCCAGGTGTTTAGTCCTGAAACCTTAACATGTTTAGTATGACTGGATAGGGTCCCTTCTAGGTAAGCTTGAGGGGCTCCTTTTTCCAATCCTTTACCCAAACCTGGTCTCCAGGTTTGTTTATAAGGACGTACAGCTGTTGCTAGAGAGATGGGTAGTCAGTCAAAAACCCACCTGTGGACCTCAAAGACAGTTTTTCCAAGTCCTTGTAGTTGTTTCTGGATTTCTAATTTTTCTATTTCCCCCAAATCTCCCTTTGGCCGAATTCTACCATATAGAATTTCAAAGGGAGAGAAACCTACCCTGGCCCTTGGGGCACAACATACCTGCAGGAGTACAAGAGGCAAGATATCTGTCTAGGGTAAGGTTGTCTCTTGGCATAGCTTAGCCATAGCTTGCTTCAGAGCCCAGTTCATGCACTCCACTTTCCCTAAACTCTGAGGCCTGTAGATTCCATTTAATTCCTAAAGCCTTGTCTACCTGTTGCACTATTTCTGCTACAAAGGCTGGGCCATTATCGGATCCTATGGTCAGAGGCATTCCATACTGTGGAATTATATCCTTCAGCAATGCCTTAGTGACTTCTCTCACCTTTTCAGTGTGAGTGGGACTGCCGGGAGCCGGTCCATCCTTGCTGTTTCAAGGGACCTGGCATATATGGCATACTGTTCTTAATATGTTTGCTCCCCTTGGCACTATGTGTTTTAACCAAGGTCACCTCTCTGAGAAAGGTTGTTTTCCCAGGTAGGGATTTTCCCCTGAAGTTAGGGAGGGGATAAAACCTCTTAACTAAGTGGCAGGCAGGTAGTTAATCACTTTAACTACAAACAATCATGCTTAAGCTACATAATCTTTACTCCCTGGAATGGAGATAAGAAACGCCCTAACCTTTGCAATAGAAATTGACAGGATTAAAATAAACTGGTATAAATACAGATGTAACAAGACAACAGGAGAGAGAAACAAAAGAGAACCTAGAGAGAGAACCAAGAGACAGGACTTGGCTGGAGATCCTAGACAGAACCTAGAGACAGAACCTAGCGAGAGAACATGGCAAAAGATCCTGGACAGAACCTGGCTACAGAACTTTGCTGGAGAACCTAGACAGAACATGGCAAAAGAACCTGGATAGAACCTGGCTGGAGAACCTGGAGAACCTGGCTGGAGAACCTAGCGAGAGAACATGGCACCAGAACTTGGTTGGAGATCCTGACCAGAACTTGGTTGGAGTTCCTAACCAGAACCTCGCTATGCTGATGAACTGAAACCAGTTTCCATGTCATTCATTCTTCGCCGACTCCGTCCACACCTTTGGGGATCCCTGGACCCGTTGGGGTTGGACCCCAGCATGGGACATACCTCGACCCAACCTCAAAAGGTGAAAACAAAGACTAGCAGGTATTTATTCCCTCTGCTAGGCCCTATTTCTGTGAAATCTACTTCTAAGTCCTCAAAAGGAGCTTGCCCACAGAGCTGGACTCCTATTGGTCCCATAGGACCCTGTTTAGCATTGTTCTGAGTACAGAGGAGGCAACGCTGAGAGACTGAGGCACACAAGGAGGATAGACAGGCAATTAGGTAGTACCTGCCTAACAAAGCTTCTAGGGAAGCCTTTCCTAACTGAGTTCATGCTGCTGAAGGACGACCTTATGAGCTAACTGTTCTGGGACATAGACCCTATGATCTGGGAGTATCCACAAGCCTTCCATTCTTCTCTTGCCCCCTTCTTTCTGGGCCCATTTATCTTCCTGAGGAGTGTATTTTGGAGGTTCAGGTAATTTGGGGGCCAACATGATCTGTGATGGTGCTGTTTGTTCTTTAGCAGCCAGCTTGACTGTAGAGTCAGCACGCTGGTTTCCTTCTGATACTGAGTCATTCCAGCATTAGTCAGCCATTGCTGCCCCCTTTTTTCCATCAGGGTGAAAATAGCATGAGGTACTTTTACATTTAAGTTTTGTCCTAAGGTAAGCTTATCCGATTCCTTGACTAATAATGCCGTGGCTACAAGGGCCCCAAGGCACGGGGGGCCACCCAGAGGCAACTGGGTCAATCAGCTTTGAGAGATAGGCTACTGGTCTTTGCCAGGGTCCAAACTCCTGGGTTAGAACTCCTAGGGCTACCCTGCTGTTCTCATGAACAAAAAGATTAAAGTCTCGGGTCACATCTGGTAGCCCTAATGCCAGGGCCTCAGTGAGCTTTGCCTTTATGGTGATGAAGGCTTTCTTGTGTTAGGGACCCCAGTCGATGGGTGCCTTCTCTTCCCCTTTTAAAGCTTCATAGAGAGGCTTGGCCAGGTCTGAAAACCCTGGGATCCAAATTCGACAGAATCCTGCCACTCCCAGGAATTCTTGAATCTGCCACTGAGTACAAGGACTGGGATGGCACATACTGCCTGCTTTCTTTCAGTCCCTAGCCTTCGTTTCCCTTGGGTGACTCTGAAGCCTAGATACTTGACTTCTTTCTGACAAATCTGTGCCTTTTTCTTAGACACCCAATAACCTGTTTCAGTTAGTAATCTCAGAAGGCTCGTGTTCCCTCTCAGCACTGAGCTTGTGTGGAGCTAGCCAGTAGTGGGTCGTCTACATACTGGAGTAGAACACACCCCAAGTCCTGTAATAGGAATTTAGACAGAACAGATGCTAGTGCTCCACTAAAAAGAATAGGGGAGTTCTTGAACCCTTGTGGCAGTCTGGTCCAAGTGAACTGCTCCTTGGCCCCTGTAGTTGGGTTTTCCCATTCGAAAGCGAAGAGAGGCTGACTGGAAGGCACTAATCGAAGACAGAAAAGGCATCTTTCAGATCTAGGCATGTACACCATTCCGCCTCTGATGGGACAAGTCCCGGAAGAGTGTAGGGGTTCGGCAGTGCTGAATGCAGGGTTATAACAGCCTCATTAACAGCCCGTAGATCCTGTATGGGAAAGTAGTCATTAGTGGCAGGTTTTTTTCACAGGCAATTGAGGTGTGTTCCATGGAGACCTGCATCGTTTAACAAGTCCCCACTGAAGCAGCCGGTCTAAGTAGACCTGGATTCCTAGGCATGCTTCCCCTAGAATTGGATATTGGTGGATTTTAACAGGCTGTGCCCCAGGCTTTAAGTCGATCAGTACCAGGGTATGATCCTTAGCCAGGCCTGGAGGATTCCCTTCTGCCCAGACCAGTGGGAATTCTTTCTCTAATTCGGGTTCTAATGGTGAGGCCTTTGACTGGGGAGTATAAAGTCTCCATTCTTCCTCCCTCGGCACTGCTAAGGACAGGATCATTGGGGAGGTCTCTTCACCTAGGTCCGTGGTTGGCAAACTGTGGCTCGCAAGCCACATGCGGCTCTTTGTCCCTTTGAGTGTGGCTCTTCCACAAAATACCAAGTGCGGGCGTGCGTATAGTAGGGTTAAAACTTCGTGGCCCATGTACAGAAGTCGGTTTTCAGCCTGGGCGAGTCTATTTTAAAGAAGTACTGTTGATATTTGGCTCTGTTGACTAATGAGTTTGCCGACCACTGACCTAGGTGAAGCTGTGCTGAGCCATCTGGAGCAAAAGTGGTTTCTGCTCCCATTTTGACTAAAAGGTCTCTGCCCATTAGAGGGGCCAGTCAATCTGGCAAGTACAGGAATTCATGAACCACCTGGTGGCCACCAAACTGACATTGGCGGGTGCAACAGAATGGTCTGCAGCTGTGGTCCCTGGTAGCTCCAATAATGGTGACTTCCTGTCCTGAGAGGGGAGCTACCTTCTGAGTAACTACCAAGTGCTCTGCCCCTGTATCAACCATAAAGTTCACAGTCTGGCCCCCGATTTTCATTTCGACCATGTGCTCATGGGTGCCCAGTTGGAAAGAGCCGAGTCTGTCCTAGTCAGAGTCAGCTGTTGCCAGTATGATGAGGTCTGCCTCAGGCAGCTCTGGCTGATAGTGGCTGGGTGGTTTGAATAGCCTTTCCAGCTTCTTCTGGCCTGCTCCTGCCCTGCCTGCCTCTTCACTCCTGCTACTAAAACCTTACTCTGTCCCTTCTTACACACGCAGAACCAGACTCAAGGCGGCAAGGTTTGAGCAATTTCTAACTAGCTGTCTATATAAGGGAACTGATACGGGTGACCTGGGTCTCCTGTGATAATTCTGTGAACATTCCTGATCGTGGGGACATCCACTGTGCCCTCTGGTGGCCATCCTACTCCAAAAGATGGCCAGTCTATTTCACACATCCTTTTTAACTCCCAGGGGACTAGTTTTACTCCATAGTCCCCAACTAACCCCTTTTTAAAAATTTCTTAACATACATTCTAAGACAGTTGAATTTGAGGAGGAGATATTACACATGCTTTAGGGAGGGAACAGGTTGCCTCCTCTTTAAAAAAAAACTTGAGCCAGAACTGGTTTGGCTCAATGGATAGAGCGTCGGCCTGTGGACTCAAGGGTCCTGGGTTCAATTCCGGTCAAGGGCATGTACTTTGGTTACGGGCACATCCCCAGTGGGGGGTGTGCAGGAGGCAGCTGATCGATGTTTCTCTCTCATCGATGTTTCTGGCTCTCTATCCCTCTCCCTTCTTCTCTGTAAAAAATCAATAAAATATTTTAAAAAAGAAAAATATTTTAAAAAAAACTTGAATAAAAGAACTAATCAAAATAAGGCTTATTTTCTAACTTCACTTGTTCTTTGGTGTGACAACAAATGACACTAATCAGATTTACATAAACTATTTAACCTCTGTTTAGGGAGGGAAATGCAAATCATTTACTCCCAAGTGTCCTTGGCTTAGGGAAGACAGGATTTAAGGATTTAGGGAAGACAGGATTTCTGATCAGTTTCCCTATTCTACTTGTCCCAGCTTACTGGCCTGTCATCCATTCAACTTTCTTTCAACATTTCTCTTTACCTTCCTCCATTACACCAAAGCCGTATTTTCCAGTCAGTTAGAACTCTTAGCCTCAATTTTTAGGTGACATGTAAATAATTAACATTCCTCAGATTAGCAATACATTCATATTTTTTAAGAGACACAAACAGAAATTTCACTAGCTAAACAATTTTAAACAAACAACAAAGACACATATTTAAACAATAAAGACAGATAACATTCCCCATTAAAAACTTTGAATCACCATGGAAACTCAGGAGAGGTTTAGAAAGGTTTTTTAAAAAAACAGCAACAACCAGAAACAAACATAAAAACACTTTTACACCAGTATGTGCCACATTTACACCACAGAATACCACCAAGTCAGTTTCAAGTGTGCAGAGATACAGAACAAGCCCTTGAACAGAGGCAGTAGAAAACTGCCTAGGAACGCTTCTCTCCTACCTTTTTTTAAAAGACAGGCCAGACTCAAACCCTTAGCCAGTCCGAGTTTTGACTTCCCTCCCAGAAGTCCCAGACACGGTGAATACCATCTAGAAGCCATTCCTCCAGATGCAGGACAAGTCTCTAGTACACAAATACAGACAGAAATCCTCACTAAGTGGGCTGATTCCTCCCGTGACAGAGGCAAAAGTCTCCGAGAAAACCAACTCAACAGCGCTGCCCGAGACCTTTGCAGATCACCATGGGTTCAGCCTTCAGCAAATCAAATGTTTTAACCAGATGAGCGAACAGAAAATCAAAATAGCTTTCGCTTTCACACAGACCAGTTAATCAGCAAACATCTGTACTCACACTCTTGAAGACTAGTCCAGACTGGAGCTGAGCAGATAATGCCCAACTCCCCAGATGGGCATGGGGGCACTCCCGGCACCCATGCCCCAGAACAGAATTCTTGACCAACGTCTCAGTGAGAACCTGCTGGAGGAGTTAAGGCTGTGTCCAGCCCCCCTTCTCGGTAGCAAATTGGCTAGTCCCACATAAACAAACAGAAGAGTGAAAATCTGAATTCACTCATCTCTGGAGTCCTGATTCCTGACCTAACAAAGTCCTATGACTTCTGCGGAGGTGATTAAGCTCCCCATTCCACTCACTGGGAGTGGGTCTGACTGACTGGGGCCCCTACATTACAGATTCTGTCGACAGGTCCAGAGGTGTGCGTCCACTTTCTCCAGGTGCCGACTGGGTCCTGGGCTGAGGTCCGGGAGCACCTGGAGGTCCCCCCAGTTCAATTCTGCTAAAATCAGCAGTGCACACCTTCCGGAGGCCTGTCCCATGCCCCCGGGCCCCAAACCCCGTCCACTCACCAGAGGCAAGAGCCAAACGCAGTTAGCTTCCCGGTTCAGGGAACCATATGTTACAGAAGAGCAAAGAAATACCAAGCACACTTCCTAGAGAAAGGGAGGGACCCCATTTATTAATACTAGTGGACTCTGGGAATAATTTCCATATTAGAGTGAAGTAACACGCAGAGGTTCCACTTTTTATAACCTTCTGGGGTCTTTTCTTGCAGTTATGGTTCCTCCCCCTTTTGTGGGCTTACAGGAAGGCCCCCAGGTGTTGATGATCTGTCCTGGGGCCAGCAATAATGACCATCCCCCAGTGCAGTGCATTGTTCACAGTTTTTATGGCCTGACACGCCTTGGAAGACCAGTTTCCTCCTCAAGATCAGTGACAAGATTTATTAGAGTGACAAGTGACAGTAAGCTTTCAGAGAGGCAGAGAGAACCGGCAGGCTATAGGGTAGTGGCTGCCTGAACTCAGAAAAGGAAGTTGTGGAAGCAAAATGAGAGTCCTCTGCTCTGTTTGCTGCTCCTCTAGTTATGAGTCTTGCCAGGACCCTTAGAGTTTAGAAGAAAAGAAGGCAAAAGTTACGTGCCCAAGGAAAGGAAGGGCAGGGGCGTTCTCCAAGGAGGACACAAACTGTGCTCTTTGCCTAGTTTCCATATATTCCCTTGGGTTCAGGAAAGCCAGGCTTTCTTTTGGGCCACCGAACCCCTTTCCTGACTTTTCCAGGCTGTGTTTGTGTCCTCCCCTTATCCACTGTCTTTTTCGGATTCTCTGGGGCCTGTGCCCTTCCCCAATCCTATCCTTTCCCGGACTTTCCCAGGCTAGTGCCCTCCCCCTTGTATGGTCACCATTTTGGCTCCTACTGCACATGCCTCACAGTTCAACTTCATCCCTTGTTTTCTACTTGGCATGCACTATGTAAAAGGAATCCCCCCTTATTGTTTTCTCCCTCCCTGCCTCTCTATTAATCCAGCAAAATGATGCCAGCTACCCTTTCTAATGGCTGTAAAACTCTCTTTCCTGCCTGGTCAACTAGGCAGGATGTTCTGGTCTGTTTGGAGGAACAATGCCAATTACTCCCAAGGGTGACTGTTCCATTCATCCCCTTCTCTTTTGTTACTATCTAACTAACTGCATGCTCTAATACTTTCACACCATTTTCAGCCTAGAGAGAGCTAAGCTTGCATTTGTCATTTTTCCAAGGAGAACAATGTTAGCTCTATGTGTAAGGGGAAAAATATTTTTTTCTCTATTCTTCCAGGTTCTTGGTTGAGAATGGTCTGTAATAAAAAGACAGTTTAATAATAGGAAACAATTTTAATTACATAAGTACATATGGAAGCCCCACAAAAATATGTGACTCAAAAGGTGGCAGAGGATTGAGCCTTATACACTATCCTGAACTAAGAAACTGGGTAGGGGTCTGAAACTTCAAAAGTGTAGAAGATAGTTCACAGGAAGGTGAGAAGAGTAAGAGTTTGGGAGACAAAGGTTGCTGTGCAATGTAGATAATTCTCCCAGATGAAAAAGTGATCTCTGGTAAGAGCTTTTTCCTAGAACAGGCCCCTTTTCTGATGTAAATTTCCCTTATAAAAGGGCAACTTCCACTCTGTTTTCAGAGCTTCTGTGTGTGCAGTTCCTCAAAGTAATAAGCTGAAAATAATTTTTATGCCAAAGAGGCATGTTGTGGGGTGGCATATTCTGCTCCTTTTCACAGAGGGAGTTTCAGTTTCTTGGTCAACTTCTAGAGTTATTGGGCAATAACCCCATGGCTAGAAGGCCAAATAATTCAAAGTGCTTTGTAGAGTTGTCAATCTTTGAGTGGTACCTGAAGACAATGCATATTGGAAAGGCCAAATATTGAAGTAATGACTAATCTTCCAATTACCAGTGCTACAGAAGGTTATTTCCAAAGCAGACTATTCTTTTAATAGATGTCTTAATTGAGCTCACCTTCCTTTATGCCACACATTTATGTCGTGTCTAAGAAACAGAGAATGAAATATGACATTTTAGTTTTCAGATGCCTGGATTGCAAGGGTGATGACTATTTAAGGCTCTCCCACTGGGAAGAAAAAAGCAGGTCAGGGCAACTTGACACCTGAGAAGGCGGGTACCCAGTAGGGGAGATACTAGAAAAGAACTTGGGTTGACTCCCCTGGTTGTTGCTGGGGGTGGAGTCCTTGCAATATCCTGAGAAAAAGAATTTTCTAAGACTGGCATGGAAGGAGTAATCTTTATTTCTGTGTAATTACATCACTTGGTTTCCAAAGTCCCATTTTCTTAGAAGTATAAACATATATATACACATATACATATACATATACATATACATATACATATACATACATATACATATAGATGATAGATGATGATGATAGATAGATAGATAGATAGATAGATAGATAGATAGATAGATAGGGTTTGGGTACAACTAAAATAAGAGCCAGTGTCTAGAATGTCCTTTCCATGTTGGAGCCTGGTCCAGTTCAGCATCAGGCTAGTGTTGCAATCCATTAGTCATTTATATGTGTGGGCCACATGGGAGAATGCCAGGAAGCCAAGTGTGAGCCATGAGCCAAGCATGCCAAGAGGAACCAAGAGAGTGAGCTTCTTTGTTTAGGGATCATGTATCCCAAATCTTTGTGCCATTTCAGTGGCCATGCCCACTATTGCCAATGACATCTCTTCCCAGGTGTGACTGACAAAAAGTATCTTCCCTTTGTCATCCCAACTTTACTGGGCATGCATCTGTCTTCCTTATGTGGTGTCCTCCCCCAGTGCTTTGCAGAGAATATACCTAAAGGGCCTGCCCTTCTCTTTGCTCCTTCCCTGTTATTAACAACTAGCTAATTACAATGGTATCAGGGAATACTCTATGGTATGACTTGAGTTCTCCAATTTAGAACAGCTCTTCATAATATTGACCTATAAGCTGTGCTGCATTTACATTTTATGGCTTCAGAGTCTTCAAGCAAAAGTCTGTGCGGATTTGTGGGAAGTATCTTTGCTCATGTTTGGTGTGAACCAGTGTAGAAAACTAGCAGCATCTTCAGAAGAGGACTTCTGATGGTATGCTTTGCCCTGAATGATAATGAGAATGGATCTATATAATAAAGAGCCAGGGTCCTAAAGACTATTAGGACCAAAGCCTCCACTGGAAGTCAGTGCTGGGGCCACTATAGTCCACTGACCCAGCACTGACTGCCTAGGGGGCTGCGGGTCAGGCCCAGAGAGAGGCCTGCAGAGATAGAGGCAGGGTCTGATCCGTAGCCTCTGTGGCAGCTGTTGATCACAACTTGCCTCTCTTTCTCTCCCAGCTTGGCCAACAGCCTCACCTCCATTTCTCTCTAGGCCTCCACCAGGGTTGCTAATCAGCAATGCCTTTCTGATCAGGCCCTGTTGATAGGCCCAGAGACACTGACTGGCATAGAAACTGACCAATCAGAACCAAATCTGGGTGAATGTAAGGAGCCAATGACTGCCTAGGAGGTGGAGTTTTTGACACTGACTGGCATAGAAACTGACCAATCGGAACCAAATTGGCCAGTAGAGGAGGGCAGTTCAGGTCAAGATCAGACTGGCAGGGGAGGGCAGTTAGGGGTGAGATCAGGCCGGCAGGGGAGGGCAGTTGGGGGTGATCAGGCAGGCAGAGGCAGTTGGGGGTGAGATCAAGCCGGCATGGGAGAGCAGTTGGGGGCTTGATCAGGCCAGCAGGGGAGGGCAGTTGGGGGCTTGATCAGGCAGGCAGGCAGAGGCAGTTAGTGGTGATCAGGCAGGCAGAAGCAGTTAGGGGCGATCAGGCAGGCAGAAGCAGTTAGGGGTGATCAGGCAGACAGGCAGAAAGGTCAGGGCCAATCAAGCAGGCAGGCAGAGGAGTTAGGGGCAATTAGGCAGGCAGGCAATTGAGTTGTTAGGAGCCAGCAGTCTCAGATTGTGATAGGGGTGTCTGATTAGAGTGGGTACAGGCTGAGCTGTGGGAACTCCCCCTCCATGCACAAATTTTGTGCACTGGGCCTCTAGTTTATCTATAACAGTGATAGCAAACCTATGACACGTGTGTCAGAGGTGACATGCGAAATAATTTTTTTTGGTTGATTTTTCTTTGTTAAATGGCATTTAAATATAGAAAATAAGTATCAAAAATATGTCTTTGTTTTACTATAGTTGCAAATATCAAAAAATTTCTATATCTGACACGGCACCAGAGTTAAGTTAGGGTTTTTCAAAATGCTGACACACCGAGCTCAAAAGGTTCGCCATCACCGATCTATAATAATAAAAGCATAATATGCTAATTAGACTGGAAGTCTTTCCAGACGACCTTCAGGATGAAGCCAGGGCTGTGAGGGCTGAGGCAAGCCCCTTCCGCTGCCAGGGCCGAGTCCCTTGCATGAATTTGGTGCATCGGGCCTCTAGTAAACTATATAAGCATTGGACATTTCCTGACATTCTTGGAGAAAGTAATCTGATGAAAGACTGAATTTTCTTTAATCAAAAATTCAATTGCATTCTTGTAATTTATACATTAAAAGATTTGAAGACAAATGTACCATACAAGTTTTGAATTGTTAAAAACATTAAAGAACATACAACATTACTTTAAAATAGCAAAATTAAGTGTGAGATATACATTCTATTTCATCTTTTTCTGTGTCCTTAAAAATCACTGCACATATTTTTCCAAGAAAAAATTAAAAACAAAAATATGAGTGCCATCTTTTAGAGACTTCAGCAATACCTAATCCTCCTCTTCCCTCGCCAGCTTCTCCCTCCTCCAAGACTTGTAGTCACTTTCTGTCTCTGATCAAGGAGGGAGTAAGAATGAGGGTAACTGGGACAATCTTTCATGCCCAAACTCTTAGAAGGTGTTAGTTTTAGAAAAATGGATTAGACTGAGATGGAGACTCCCACATTTGTTTTCTTTTCTACATGCAATTATGCATTGTGGGAGCGTCAAGATAGCTGACTAAATTAGAAGTTCATTTAGCTGTATCCATAAATCAGCTTAAATAACCTGACATACATTATAGAATAATCCCAAAAGTAGGCAAAGCTTAGGAACAAATTCAGCAGCTCTCAACTCTCGTTTCATATTAAATTCAACTGGGGGCTTTTAGAAAAATATCAATGACTAGACCCCTGTGATATATATATATATTTGTTTCTGCTCCCATCCCCATTTTTGGCACAAGGCTCCTAAAAGCCTTAGAAAGTTCTAAGTGACATGAGCACCTGCATGAAGCCCTCTTGTTTATCATCTTTAATTCAAACTAGGCTAGGGTGAACATCCTAAGATCTCCTTCCTGAAGCAGCTTTCTCTGCCTGAATCTCTTGGGTTTTATTCCTGATCAGAGCACATACCCAGGTTTTGGGTTCAATCTCTGATTGGGGCATGTATGGTGGGCAACTGATTGATGTTTCTCTTGCTCTACCTCCCCTTCTCTCTCTAGACTCAATGAAAAACAATATATATCCATAGGTGTGGATGGAACCCAGTACCCTTCATTCCATGAGCTGACACTATATCCATTAAGCCAAACCAGCCAAAGCTATTGTTATTATTTTTAATCCTCACCTAAGGAATCAAACCCATGACTGTTTGGTGCATGGGACAACACTCTTACCAAATGAGCCACACTAGCCAGGGCTAGAACATTGTTTTTACATAAGTATACATTATTACTAACACATTTTACCTAAAATATTTTTATTTTATTTATATCTATTTATTAGTTCTTAACAAACCTATGTGATTTCAAAGTTAATTATCACACAAGCTATTTTCTTGACAAATTATGTGACAAATATGAACTTATTTTTGTAAACTCAGGTAAAACAAAAATACCGTATTCAATATTAATAACTAAAATACATGGCTATTTAATTAAACCTACCTTAAATTAGCTTTAATATCAAATTTTATTTTTTAGATTATGGGGTTCTGAAAGATACTTGGGATGGCTTCTATTTTTTAAAAAATTATTTTTTATTTGTTGTTATTCCTCTCCCCAGGATATTTTTCCATCGAGTTTTATAAATATTGGGAGGGCCGAGGAGAGACAATGAGAAAGAAACAGCCATGTGAGAGAAAGACATCCATTGGTTACCACCCCCAGGTGCCCAGACCAGGGCCTGGAATTGAGCCTGCAACCAAAATACATGCCCAATATTGGAATGGAACCCAGGGCCTTCAGTCCATGGGCCTAACTATATCCACTGAGACAAACACAGTAGGGCACTTCTATTTGTTAATTTAGGTAAATATTTAATTCCTTTAAGCCAACAAATTATTACAACCTAATAATATCATCTGAAGACAGAAAGTATGCCATATATAAACACAGATATCACCAACAGATCATACACATAAACAGAATTACAAATAATTGTAGAGAAGACAAGATTTTTCAATTGCCCACGATAACTTTTAAGGAACCTGGAGATGGGAGGGGGAGTATCAGGCATGAAGACATTAGCCACTTGTTTTTACTTTTTATCTTTCTTAAATTTATTGAGGTGACATTGGTCAGCATGAACATGTAGGCTTCAGGTGTGGGTTTCTATGTTACAAGATCTCTATATTGTACCGTCACATACCACTTGTTTTTAAAACTGTCCTTTTTGTTTTTCCCTTGGTTTCCTCAGCCTCAGGCCCTAGTGAGCTGTGTTAACATTTCTGATTACCCAACAGGAAGACCTGTTGAAACTTTCAAATGTTCCTGTTAGCCTTTGAAAAATTAGCTTCCAATTTTGTTAAGTTTCCAGTCAGTTATCAAATCCTTTTAACCTGTTCAATATATTCTCATAATCTTTTTATCTCAATAACCTTTTAAAAATTTCCACCTTAAACTGGAGAGCATTATGCTAAGTGAAACAAGCCAGTCAATGAAGGAAAAATACCACATGATCTCACTCATTCATGGATAATAAAGACCATTACAAACTTTTGAACAATAATAGATACAGAGGCAGAGCTGCCTCAAACTGATTGTCAAACTGCAGTGGGAAGGCCACAGAGGGTTGGGGGGCAGAAGGGAGGGGAGTAAGAGATCAACCGAAGGACTTGTATGCATGCATATAAGCATAACTAATGGACATAAGACACTGGGGGGTAAGGGAGGCCAGGGGATTGTCAAGGGTGGGGGGTGGGGGAAGGACACATATGTAATACCCTTTGTAATACTTATTACAATTTTTTTTTAAAAGAATAAAACAAAACAAAACAAAACAAAAAAAAACAAAAAAAATTTCCACCTTATTGAGAAGACTATAACTTTACCTTCTAAATTTGAAAAAAAATTATCTTGTTAATTAACCTAATTAGCACCTTTTTCACCCAAAAAGCTAAATAGATAATTCAAAAGTCTCAAGTTATATTTGTGCATCAATCTTTTTTATTCTAAAGTGCTAGGCAATTGTGCTTCCAATGACCTAATTTTTACAATATCTACAAATTTTTGGAAGTTATTAGGAAGGGGTCTGAGTGGACTTTGATTTTTATTCTAATTTCTGTCCTTCCATCTTATTAAGGGAATCTTAATGGCTAGTTATTATACCAATATGAGAGCTCTATAAAATTTTCATTTAAAAGTTCTTCAATTCAAATGTCAACATCTGCTCAATGACAGTAGGATTTCAATAGCTATAAGTCTTTTACAGCTTAACCAAGGAAGCAGAAAGGCTTACACAAAAAGTGCAAAAGGTGCAGCTCTCATAGCTACACACGTTCACTCTCAGAGAAAGGGCAGACCTCTTCATTACTCAGAAAGTCAGAGAGATGGAGTGTCTGCCACAATATGTGAGATGCCTCCAGCCACACCCCGCTCATTTGTGGCACCAGGCAGGTGCTACTGGAATGGGATTTTTTCAGCACTAACAAGCAACAAAGGTTTAGATGACAAATACCCTCTTCGTTTGTTTCTTAATAAACATCTTAAAATCAATATCCTAAAAGGTAGCTTCAGGGTGGCAAAACTTTGATCCCTTTATTAGTAAAAGCTGGAATGGCATAAAAACCAAGATAAATACCAAACTGGTGATGGTATCAATTAGAAACAACCAGGAAGTATGGGCCCTGGTGAGTACTACAGTCTTTGTCCCTTTGTCTTGTCAATCATTAGTACCTGAATTCTACTATTAAGAAAGTGCAATAACAGGGGTCTGTTAGTGGAGAATAATTTTTGTAAAACTCCTGGGTCCTCTCTCTGCTCTGATTCTCTGTGCCTGTAAGTTAATTGCCCTTTAATAAATTCTGTTCTATCCTATGGAGTTGTCTGCATCATTCTTCAGTCTAAAGATACCTTTCATTATAATGGCCATTACACCTTTGCCATATCGTGAGGCATTTACTATCTGTGCAAATTACTTAGCTTCGCAGATGATCAGTTGCCTCATTAACTACAGGATATTAGATTAATTAAATCTGCTAAACTCTCCTTGGTCTGGCACCTGCAAATCACCAGCCATACAAGGGTAAAAAGGACTGGTTTCTGTTCTCTAATAGCTTTGAGTTTAATGTAAAAGACAAACAAGAAAACTGTAATTTTCAATAAAGAGTGATTAGTGTTCATTGCCAGGGCAGTTTTAAGACCTAAATAAACAAATATAGATATAAAATGAGCTTAATAAAATTCCTGGTGCATCATAAAGTTAGTTCCATGTCCCCTTGAATGATTATAAACTTTGGGGGAAGTTATTTTATTCCTCCAAAACAAGACATTCTCAAATAGCCCACTTTCTAGCCAGCTCCCAACTTCCTGTCTTTCACCCTGGGACAGTGACTTGCAACATCAGTCCTTCAGTAGATTGTGTTAAATGTTAATGTTGCCAACATTGCTTAACCTTGAGGATTAGGGTTCTTTTGAACTAGTTTCCCCACCCAGTTCATTTGATCTCTATATAATCAGAACCAGAGGGATCCAGCGCACACAGCAGGAACCCATCTCCAGGAACAAAGAGCTGGAAACCATCTTCAGTTGGAGGGACTCTTCCAGATTTTTGTAAGATTCTTACCCCTGGGTAATCTATCGCTGTACTTTTAAAATATATATATACTTTTTCTAGTCATTTAGCTATTTCAATAAAACAATTTTTCCCCCTTTAAAGCCTATGCGCCCAATTTATGAACTAAGAAAAGAAGAACAAGATTCTAAAGTTTAAAATGAAAGCAGATTTCTTTTGGGATTGTCTATATGTCTCTGGATGAAGGGAGATTACTTAGACTGGGAGCAAGTGGAGGTTTAGGAGGAATTCCCTATTTCTGATAAAATCCACAAAGTCCTGGGGAAGCCATTAGCTGAAGGGCATCGGGATACCCCCAGGGAACAGGCATTAAATGCAGCAGAGCAAGAAAATAACCAAAAAGAATGCTTTTAGCTCTGTTTTCTTCTAATCTCTACAAATTTTTTACTTAAAGAAAGTTTTGATTGCTCTTTAAGAGCCAAGTGGAACACATCCAAGAAGGTACACTGGCAGGTTGAAAGGACGAAAGAAGGAAAAGAGATAAAGGGAGGAATATGCCTTGCGAGTTATGCTTTCACTTTGTGGGATATTGCCCTAGAATATATAAAAGTGTGAAGCTACATGTATGGAAATTAAACCATAGTTACTTGTCATAGACTGTAAGTTAAGTCCCTGGTGTGTAAAGTTGGACGAACCTCTTGAATACAAAACATTGCCTGTGGAGAGAGGAAGAGAATATGAATTCTTGTGAAGATTAAAGGATTGGTTTGAGACAGATGATAAAGTTAGTCTGAAGAACAGTGGGGACATATTTCATTGACAAAAACCTGACTGACACTTATGTGCTTGACTATGGAAGATTATGTGTGAGTGAGTTTGATGACCCGATGTGAGGCTCTAAACCCTTGGCCTAGGCATATTCACCTCAGCAGCACGAATAATCTGTCTCATACTTGTTTTCTCCCAAATTCATTTTTCCTCTTTTGGGGAAATTTAGGATTGAATATATGAGTGAGCAAGTTGTGAGTGGGGGAGTAGATATTAGATACTGGTGGCCATGCTGTGTACCATCTGGGCTTTGGTTTCTGGATGTCTTAGGGATTCAAGATTACAATAAGCCTGAGAAAAATTTAGCTAAGTTCTTACAGAATTAATGTGCAAATATTGCATGTTAAAGCAAAGATTTTCCTTTACCTCTCCAGACATGGATATGAGGCCTTCAACTTCCAACCAGCAAGTGGCTTTGTAGGATATGAAGCCCCTGTGTGGCATCAATCTAGGGCCTTAATTAGAGGTGGTGTGGGCTTTGCTAGTATGCTGAGCCTTAAGAAATGATACATCTCAGTGAAAGTGGATCACAGGTCTTCTTATCATCTATTTCTTTCACAAGGTGCCTTATGCTACCAACTAAACTTATATAAACTTGTCTCTGTAATTCCACTAGACTTTCGCTAATAAAACTAGAAAAGATTCTCCTATGCTTAATGAGAACCATGGAATTTCAGACTTTACAGTTAGCAACTCTCTCATTCTATAGATAAACAAACTTAAGCCTGGAAAGGAAAATTAAGTCAATCACTAAAAAAAAAAGTTAAAAATATTGAGGGTCTACTGTGAGGCAGGCACTGTGATTCAAGGTGAATAATATGGGCTCTGCCCTCCTGTAGAGTGTACACCAGTAGGAAACACTGAAAAGTAGATAGGTAATTGGATAACCGCTTGAAATGGCACCCGTGGAAATTGGCAATAGGTTATAACTTGATTTTGTGATATTCTTGTGAGCAGATGCTGAGTTTTATGACTTTTGCTTTGACACTTGTATCTAATGGGGTATCCTTGGTCTCAATATCTAAGCACAGAGTGTTTGGACAGACTCTAGACGGGCTCAGCAGCTCAGACCCCCTTCTTTGAACAACAATATCCCCACAACCTGTAGAGCACTGGTACATCTTACAAGGACCCATGGTCTCCACTATAGCATGGAAGATGCTAGCAACATGTCTACCCACCACTGCCACATAATGACTCTTTTGGCTACTACAGCTCTGGTTCTACTTCCTGATTTTGAACTCTGGGTTTCTGGCCCAGGCAGAGAGGTGTTGCCTTGGTGACCCTAAGGTCCTGTTCCATCTTGGGAATCTGAGATTCTATAATTGCCTTTGACATTAGAAGGCAATATTTGACTATCAAAGAACATGAGACCTAAATTAATCCAATTCAATAAAACATTGATGAGGTCTTCCACAAAACTAGAAAAAGAAAACACACCCAGAACACTAAAAAGCACAATGTAAATGTAAAGAGGTTGGCAAATGGGAAACATGGCAGGCCAGCAGCTGTGCTGAAGCAGTGGCCACGTATGAATAGTTGTTATTCTTTTGGGGCTGGCTCTTCCCTCTTCAGTCATGTACCTCTTTTTTGCTCAAGTCCCAAGAACATGCTTTCATTTGATTCTATTATAAATTATAATTGATGTTCTTAATGGAAATATTTTCAGTTGTTATTTATTTTAGTATTGTGCAATGACCAAACATTTTCTTAGTGTATAATTTGGTATTCTTCAACAGTGTGTCAAATGTGTGTATTATTATTATGAATCAGACAACGTGTATCAATGCCAAATGATGATGAGAAAGAGTGTTCACTTTGCTCCCTCTCTCACATGCCTTCCCATGAAACCATCAGAACCCTGGATTTCCTGGTCTTTCCAGATTCACAGACATACTTCAAGGGCTATTTAGTAATACTACAGGCTTACTACTAGAACTTGTGGCATCTTTAATAATGGTATAAAAATATTTGTCATGAAAATAATTTTATTGACATAGTAAAGTACAAAATAAAGATTACTAATTAATTTAATGTCTATAAAAATGTAACATTTGTTTTCTTTTAATTTAGGATTTGTATGACTTACATCACACTTAAGAATAAATTGAAGATCCAATTTTTTCTCCCATTGTAAGAATTTCTCATTAGTGTAATGGTTGCTAAGAAATCATAGCCAATCCTAAAGAAATTAAGTTGCTAATTCACAAACAATTTTGAAAAACAAAATGATAAATATCAGTTTCAAATTTTTGTGAAAAGTCACTTTTATTATTGGATGTGGGAATACTCATACATATTTGATATAATGTGGGGGAAGATATGACAGTTTTTAAAGGTTCTGAATGTTCTTTAAATTTTTCTCCAAAGAAGTAAAGACATTGTCAGAAAGTACTTGCTTCAAACACCGAATACTTTTCAGTTCTCAAATCTTCACATTTCTTAGCACATAAAGTTTTAAAAGATCATAAGTAATTTGTTTTCTATTTTGTTATAAACTACTAGAGGCCCGGTGCACAAAAATCTGTGCACTCGGGGGGGAAGCGGGGGTCCCTCAGCCCAGCCTGTGCCCTCTCGCAGTGTGGGACCCCTCGGGAGATAACGACCTGCTGGCTTAGGCCTGCTCCTGGGTGGCAGAGGGCAGGCCCAATCCCTAGGTGCAGCCCCTGGTCAGGCTCAGAGCAGGGCTGATTGGGAGGTTGCGATGCCACCCTCAGTCACGCTCAGGGTAGGGCTGATTGGGGGGTTGGGGCACCACCCCCTATCACACTCAAGGCAGGGTCAATGGGGAGGTTTCGGCGCCACCCCCTGTGATGCACAGAGCAGGGCCAATCGGGGGTTGGGGAGCTCCCCCCTGTCACGCACAGAGTAGGGCAGATAGGGGAGTTAGGGCACCGCCCCCTGTCACACACACAGCAGAGCGGATCAGGGGGTTGGGGCGCCGCCCTCTATCACCCACAGAGCAGGGCCGATCAGGGGGTTGGGGCGCCACCACTGTCACACTCAGGGCAGGGCCGATGGGGAGGTTATGGCTCTACCCTGTCACACACAGAGCAGGGCCCATGGGGGGGGGGGGGGGGTTGGGGCACCGCCCCCTGTCACACACAGAGCCACAGGGCGATCAGGGGGTTTGGGCGCTGCACCCTGTCATGCTGATCTGGTGCCAGGAGGCCTCGCGGCTCTGCTGATCCCGGTGCTGGGAGGCATATTACCCTTTTACTATATAGGATAGAGGCCTGGGGGCCAGCTGGTTTGCCCTGAAGGGTGTCCTGGATCAGGGTGGGGGTCCCCACTGGGGTGCCTGGCCAGCCTGGATGAGGGGATGATGGCTGTTTGCAGCTGGTCACACACCCTTCAGGGTGAGGCTCCCCACTGGGGTGCCTGGCCAGTCTGGGTGAGGGGCTGAGGGCTGCTTTCAGGCTGGCGGTTTTGACTGAAGCTCCCAACCGCTCCTTTTTTTCTTTTTCTTTTTCTTCTGGGCCAGCTTTAGCTCTGGCTCTAGCTCTGAGGCTTCCGCTGCTGGTTTGTTTGCCGTTGTATAATCGAAACAATGTATAACTTCAGCTCTGAGATCCCAGCCGGCTATATTTGTTAGAATGTTTCAAACTGCCAGCTCAGAGGCCAGCAAGTCAGGCAGAGAACGTTGGAGTCTGCAGTCCCTGGAGCAAGCAAGCCTCAGGTTCGCTTCCAGCTGCCTGGCTGCCGGCCGCCATCTTGGCTGACAGTTAATTTGCATAAGGATACGCTGATTAGCCAATGGGAAGGGTAGCGGTTGTATGCCAATTACCATTTTTCTCTTTTATTAGTGTAGATACTTGTTTAATTCTATTTTAATAGCTATCATTGAGATAAAATCATACTCCAGGAAGAAGCATTATATTTACTTTATGGGTTTATTTGAGTGTCTGTGAAACACTGCCCCTGGGAAGTGTGAGTTCTACAGTTTAGACTGAAAACTCTTGACAGATGATGGTAGCAATTCTCTTCTCTTCCTTATTCTTTTTTAAAAAAAATATTTTATTTATTTAATTTTTAAATCTTCAACCCAGAGTATTTTTCCATTAATATTTAGAGAGAGTGGAAGAGAGAGGGAAAGAATGAAGGAAATATTGATGTGAGAGTAACAGATTCATTGATTGGCTGCTGTAGGAGCCCCAACCAGGGCCCTGGCCAGGAAGGAGCCTGCAATGTAGGCACATGCCCTTGACCTGAACCAAACAGTTCTTTGGTCTGCAGGCTGAAACTCTATTCACTGAGCTAAACTGGCTAGGGCTTATCCTTCTTTTCAGGAAGATGTTAAGAAATTATTACAGCCAATTATAAGGACTTTGGCTTGAGGAAAAGTTCTGAAGTGGTTTTCTTTGTTGTTGTTGTTTTGTTACCACATAGTAACATCATATGCCTGTTGTATAACAGTTTGTGTACACTTATAGGGAAACTAGAAAATATTCTCTGAGAATAATCCACATTGTTCCTAAGGATTAGCTTGAATTCCTCTTCCTCCAGTCTTCTGTAAAAGTTGGCCCCAGACCCACTTCCAGGAATTGCATTGATTCTTCCATGCTCCTCTCTGTTTTTTCTAACTAGTGCATAATAATTCCACCTTTAGCCACAAACCAACTAATTCTTGGGGAATTAGGTCTGTCTCCATTCACCTCAGGGCAAAAGTGCTCCCAACTACTATCCTTATATCCAGCCGGTTTATTAGTTTGAATACCTGGTATTCTGACTTTAACAATCCTCTCTTTCGCCCTTTCCTGGGTTTTGGGTTCATTAGAAGTCCCCCTTTGATCTCTTGGTCACTATAGCTCAGTTGGTTGAGCTTCATCCTGTGCACCAAATGTTTGCTGGTTCTATTTTTGGTCAGATCAAACCCCTGGTGTTGCTTTGATCTCTGGTCTGGGTGCCTTTAGGAGGAAATCAATAGATGTTTCTCTCTCACATCAATTCTCTATTCTCTCTCTCTCTTCCCCTCTCCCTTCCTTTGTTTAAAATCAATTAAACATATTTCTTTTTAAGTCCATCTTTTTGATAAGTCTCCTATCTTATTGTCTCATCTCAGTGAACTGGAGCTACTACTCTTTCCCCATGAATGGTACAACTCCTTTTAGAGAGGACTTTGTTATGTCTTAATGATTTCTGTGTTCCTGGACCTAGCACAGTGCCTTGTACCCAGAAGAGCTTATGTAATGCTTGTTATTGAATCAATTAATAAATGAATTAGAGTGTGAATGGATATTGCCATGCTATGACTGATAGAACAGTAAATACTCAGTGAGTCTTAAGGGATAGGAAAGAATGTTTGGGGCTGGAAGTTGTGTTCAGGAAATTTTAGATTGATTTTTCCAAAGGAATGGCTTGTCAGGAAATGTGAGATTAATGAGGAAAAGAACTTATGCAATTTAAGTGTCTGAGAGTACCTGACTAATGATGCCCTGTCCTTTCAGCCTAATTTGCCCCACCATACCTTTTATCCTTGGCACGAGCCTTTATTAGTACAGATAATGATGGGCTTGGGTCCCCTGTTGCTGGTCTTCATGCCCAGCTGGGTCTGGGGTTGACCCCACTGACCTTGGCTCAAATGACAACAGTATAGACTCTTCCTGGCACAGCACTATGATGCCAATCTAAGTGGCCACAATGGCAGATATTGTGAAACCATAATGATGAGATGAGGCCTAACTTCACTCTACAAAGACACCAGTAACAACATCAAGGTCATCTTTGAAGATGAGAATGGAATGCCTTACAAAAATTTCAGAATAAGGAGGTCTCCTTTCCTGGTCACTACTTGCAGGCATAAAGAAGGTCCCCCTGGCCTCCCTGCCAGTACAGAGCCACATCAGGGTCCAGAGACATAGCTGTTGCCTGTGAACATGGCTAGCTTGTCCATTTGATGACTCCTTTTACCGTCCATAACCAGCAAGACCCTGACCCAGAGTTGGTTCTGGTCTCCATTCCTGGCATGTTCCCCACACACTCCAAAACAGTGGTGACTACATTCATTGCCAGGGACCCAGAAAATGAGCTGCCTGGATCTTTTGTTTTCTGTTTTACAATATGTTAATAAATAAAAATGTCTCTGAAATCAGTAAGAATCAAAGTTTTCTCATCAATTCCTGGCTTATTGATTTTCCCCATTTTCTCTACTCAGCTGCCCCAGAGAGGATGGCATGGAATACAAATGCCCTTTTCCCTATCAGTTAGTGCCTTCTCAGTCAACAGGGAGGGAGACTTTCTCTTCCTGTGAGTGTAAGGATGTTAAATTCTTCTTACAGAGAGAGCTGGGAAATTCCAGGGCTCATGGCTGCTAAGCAAAATTTTTAAGAGGAGCAAATTGTTCTGGCTGTCAAATAAGCCAATATTAGTTTTACAAAAGTTAAACTTTGAGAAATAGTGTTTAGAACTAAATACCAACAGATTAATTAAACTTTCTATCTACCTCCTTCTTAAACTTTCTCTTTCTCTCTCTCTCTCTCTCTCTCTCTCTCTCTCTCTCTCTCTCTCTCTCTCTAGCACACACACACACACATACACACACACACACACACTCCTGCATGAACACCAAAATTCACTCCTAGTATTCACCTCTTGTCTTAGGCAGGAGGTAATTTTGACTTGCTGTGACTAGACTGCTCCCAGGGTATTCTCCTGGTTATTTCATATAAAGATTAAAAATTTGATTACTTTCCATTATTTTCTCTTGAATCTTTTACTTTATCAATGGGGGTTGTGCAACTGTGAGGTCTTTGGGAATTTATAGAAAGATTCCAAGCTTATCCTTTATTCCTCTTTGTCTAAACACTCCGGTGTCGGGTGAATTTCCCGCCAAAATATAAGATGGCGCGGGCAATTATTTAGGTTTCCCGCGCAAAATCAGAGTTAGTTTAAAATGCCTATATCTTTTGAAGTATGGGTTCGATTGAAATGGGTATGAAACGGTTCGCATACGCAGGTAGGTATCTTTGAAACAAATATTTGGTAATACGCAGTTACAATCGGCCCGAGTTTACACGTTTTCCGCACTCCACCGCAAATCTATATGAACCGAGTTAAGACGGCTCCCGCGGAGTACGCGCAATTCACGCGAGCCGACTTAACTCGTTTCCCGCAACCCAAGTGTAAATTTGTTTTCAAGTAATCACAAACTTAGGTAAGCAGACGCTCTTTTCATAAAATACACCAATCAATTCACAGATTTAATGGTTAACTTCCTGCTACCTAATTTCTATCAACAGGTGCCTGAATATTTTATTTATAAAGTAGTTGTTAATAAATTACAATTATGAATCACTAGTTTTGCTGTCTTGTGAATAAATGACCCTAGTGGTCACGGTATTCACAATGGTGCCCTCTCCTGATGTTTTCATTGCCCTGAAATGGGCCAAAATCCTTGCTTCTTCAATACCCAGGTTATAGATCAGTGTCCAGGTGCCACCTGGAAGAGCCCAGACTCACTGAACGTATTTAAATTTATGCAGGAAGAAATGGAGAAGTAAATTAATGCTGCACACTCAGCACATGAATCTTTCTTCCTTGAGTGAATCTATTTCAAACTTCATATCACTGTCATTTCCTAAGAAAGTAGGAAGAAGAGTTTTCCAAACTTCTCTTAATAGAAAATTTGCCTTATTTAAAATCCTAAAATACCCTTAGGAAGTGAGAAAAGTCCAGATTTTGGTAGAATATTTGGACCCTTTTCTGAGGTTCTCCAACCAGTACCTTCACCCTGATATGATGCAAGATGACTTCCATACAGATCGTTGACCTACTCCAGGCCTTGATAGGAGAGGCCAAAGGTATGGATCATTATTATATTGAGTGTGCCATAGCTGTGAAAACACACATCTTCCCCAAACATCTGCTTAGAGTATTATCTTGGCATTCTCTGCTCTGGTGTTAGGGCAAATGACTGTTTCCATGGCAATGGGATGGGGCTGGTTGCTGACGTGCTGATGGAACTAGCAGCTGGGTAGCCAAGCCTAGCACTTTTTGCTCTGGGTCTCTCGTGCTCTCACAACCTAAAGCTGCTTAAAATGAAATGTCATGTGACAGGAAAGTCAGTCTGTATCTCAAGTGAATCATTTGAGGAATTGAAGTCCTGGTCAACTTTGCAAGAAAAAGAAAACAAAAACCTCAAAATGCCCAAGCCCTTTGAAGAATGGTGATATGCAAGGAAGAAAATTCCACTCGATGTGAAGAGAAAAATTTTCTGTAGGGACACAGCATAAATTTGAGTAGCTGAGATAATTCAACTTAAAAACAGTCTTCTAAGTTGGAAGGAATACAGGTACTCTACACAATAAGGGATAAGGAAATAATAATATACACAACATGGTGCATTCATTCATTATTTTATCCAGATTGAAGGAAGCAAAGGAAACCAAGAAAAATGAAAATTGCAAAAATGACCATTGCCAACACTTACTGAGCACTTACCATGTACCTGGCATTATGATAAGCACTTAACATTGATTTTATCATTTATTCCTCATACCATCCCTAGAGGCAGGTATTATTATACTCACTTACATATGAGGAATAATGCTGAGAGGGGTTAAGTGATTTTCCCCAGATCATATACTTAAAGTGGCAGAACTAGTTCTTTGGGATCACAGTATCAAAAGAAGTTCTTATTGAGAATCACTGTGGTAGAGTGGAGAGAGCCTTTGAGGCAAGCTCTGACCAAAAAGTATGTGTTGGGATGGTTTGGGGATCATTTCATTTTCTGTTGTAGCTAGAGTCTTGAGATACACCCATTGATGGCTACATGGGACTTCTGTTGGCAAATATCTGTTGATGTCTTATTAAATCAGTGGGTTATTGTGGCTGAGGCTGTGGGTTTGCTCTTGCATGAAAAGTTTAGGTCTTTTCTGTAGCCAGTTATCTTTCTAAATTATATCTTGGACACAAAGAAGCAGGATGAGAAAAAATTAGACAAAACCATGCAAAATCAGAGGTGCAAGATTAACCATGCAAGATTAGATTTGGGGAAAATAAACCAAAGGACATTGTTGTGATGAAGCTATTATCCAAGTGCTAAGTGTACCTTCAGAAATTCTATCCATTAGTCTAAGGATTATGAGTTAATCAAGCATCATTTCTCCCTGTTACTCTTGTTTCCACAACGGTTCCCTTCTCTCTCTTCCTAAGTCCATATCTCATATCTATAGCTGTAGGCACTGGAATGTGACCTAGAGCCTTCTAGAGTTTTGTATACAAGCAAAAGGCGGCTGTGACTATAAGAGATATCATTTTAGAGAATGAAGTTATGTTTGAAACTGGTAAGCAGGTCCCTTATCAGCCATTTCAGTCACCCAGACAGTGTGACCTGCCATCATGAAGCTTCTTTGAAAACAAAGGACAGTAGCACCCATATTCATCAAACTAGGACTTCAGCTACTATCAGCCCTTGGACTGCATGTGTAGAAATGGGCCTATATGACCCTCAAAAAACAGTCCTTTCTGTTTTGGTTGCTCACTTCCTGTTGAGTCAGAGATTAATTTCATTTGCTCTAGTACAGAGATTTTCAACTGGTATGCCTCCAAAATTTTTAAAACCTGCAGTATCTGACTAGTCAGGGAAACTGACCACTTTTCCCTTAGATTGTCAAATTGAAAAAAATGACAACCAACACGATAGCCGCCTGGTGTGAATGAATCAAAATTATACCAATTTATTTGTCAGATTGACAAATAATATATTTTTGGTTTGCTTCAAAATTTAATAATTAGTTTATGTGTGCCATGAGATGAAAAAGGTTGAAAATCACTGCTCTAGTGAGTCAGCCCTGCCTCATTGCCATGGTCAAGGAGATTCACAGTTCATGAGTTCATGCCAATCCCAGGAGTGACCATCAGATAGCAGCATCTAGCTAGTTAGTGTTGGTGAGAGATTCCCACTTCCAATCCTACCCTATCCCACCCCTGATTAAACTCTGTTGCTAAAGAGGAGCAACTCTGAACATAAAGGTCTTTAATATCCTGAATATTTGGGCAGTGGAAAGAGAGAGGGAGTAGAAGATGTGGAAAAAGCACTGATTTTAGGCTCAGGTAGGTCTTGGTTCCTTCCTTTCCTCAGTCAATGAAAGCAATGTTCTGACACTATATGGCAATGCTTTCTTTGTTGTGGCTCTGAAGGTTTTTGTTTAGTTTTGTGTTTTTAAAAAAAAGATCTCTAGCTGAAACCTGTTTGGCTCAGTGGATAGAGCGTCAGCCTGCAGACTGAAAGGTCCCAGGTTCGATTCTGGTCAAGGGCATGTACCTGGGTTGCAGGCACATCCCCAGTAGGAGATGTGCAGGAGGCAGCTGATCGATGTTTCTCTCTCATCAATGTTTCTAACTCTCTATCTCTCTCCCATCCTCTCTGTAAAAAATCAATATATATATATTTTAAAATAACATAAAAAAAGAACTCTATCAAACATGCTTATTTTACACTGCCAAAAATGCCAACAAAATGATTCTGCAACTGGAGTGGACAGCAAACTAAAAATAGCTATTGAGTAGATAGACACAGCATGAAGGATACATGCATGATGATGGATTATATCACCAGGGCCTAGTTTTTAGGTTGTGCATATAAACAGCAAGGAAAGAAGTCACAGTCCAAGTCCTCTTTTGTGGAGATTGTGCTGTTGACATTTATTTTTTAAATTTCTTTTATCAGCCAATTCCACAAGCCTGGGAAACACCTTCATTCCCTATAAACATATCATTTCATTCATTCATTAGTTCCCTTGTTTTGTTTATTAGTTCACTCAACCAATATTTATTATTTTCAGAGCACTTTGGCTGGATACTCTGTTTTTCACTTTTTTAAAATAGGATTTATAAGTTTTCAAAAAAAACAACTCAATTTTAATATCATTAAAAAAATGCCAACAGGTGAAAAAGGTGAAGGAATCAAAAAGTACAAATGGCCAGTTTTAAAAATAGCCATGGGGATGCCAAGTCAGCATAGGGAATACAGTCAATAGCATTGTAATAACTATGTATGGTGTCAGATGGGTGCTAGACTTTTGGGGTGATCACTTCATAAGGTATATAAATGTGTAATCACTGTGTGGTACAACTGAAACTAATATACTATATGTCAACTGTAATTGAAATTTTTTTTTTTTTTTTTTTAATTTTTCTCTTAAAGTATTACAAAGGGTATTACATAAGTATCCTTTCCCCCCCCCCCCTTGACAAACCCCTACCCTCCCTTACCCCCCAGTGTCTTATGTCCATTAGTTATGCTTATATGCATGCATACAAGTCCTTCGGTTGATCTCTTACTCCCCTCCCTCCTGTCCCCCAACTCTCTCTGGCCTTCCCACTGCAGTTTGACAATCAGTTTGAGGCAGCTCTGCCTCTGTATCTATTATTGTTCAAAAGTTTGTAATGGTCTTTATTATCCATGAATGAGTGAGATCATGTGGTATTTTTCCTTCATTGACTGGCTTGTTTCACTTAGCATAATGCTCTCCAGTTCCATCCATGATGTTGCAAATGGTAGGAGTTCCTTCTTTTTAACAGCAGCATAGTATTCCATCGTGTAGATGTACCACAGCTTTCTAATCCATTCATCTACTGATGGGCACTTAGGCTGTTTCCAGATCTTAGCTATGGTGAATTGTGCTGCTATGAACATCTGGGTGCATATATCCTTTCTGATTGGTGTTTCTGGTTTCTTGGGATATATTCCTAGGAGTGGGATCACAGGGTCAAATGGGAGTTCCATTTCCAATTTTTTGAGGAACCTCCATACTGCCTTCCATAGTGGCTGCACCAGTCTGCATTCCCACCAGCAGTGCACAAGTGTTCCTTTTTCTCCACATCCTCTCCAGCACTTGTCGTTTGTTGATTTGTTGATGATGGCCATTCTGACAGGTGTGAGATGGTACCTCATTGTTGTTTTGATTTGCATCTCTCGGATGATTAGTGACTTTGAGCATGTTTTCATATGTCTCTTGGCTTTCTGAATGTCCTCTTTTGAAAGGTGTCTATTTAGATCCTTTGCCCATTTTTTGATTGGATTGTTTATCTTCTTTTTGTTAAGTTGTATGAGTTCCCTATAAATTTTGGAGATTAAGCCCTTATCAGATATGACGTTGGCAAATATGTTTTCCCACGAGGTGGGTTTTCTTGTTGTTTTGTTGATGGTTTCTTTTGCTGTGCAGAAGCTTTTTATTTTGATGTAGTCCCATTTGTTCAGTTTCTCTTTAGTTTCAACTGCCCTAGGAGCTGTATCAGTGAAGAAATTGTTTTGGCATATGTCTGAGATTTTGCTGCCTTTGTATTCTTCTAGAATTTTTATGGTTTCCTGTCGTACATTTAAGTCCTTTATCCATTTTGAGTTTATTCTTGTGTATGGTGTAAGTTGGTGGTCTAGTTTCATTTTCTTGCATATGTCTGTCCAATTTTCCCAACACCATTTATTGAAGAGACTATCTTGGCTCCATTGTATGTTCATGCCTCCTTTGTCAAAAATTAATTGAGCATATTGGTTCGGGCTAATTTCTGGACTCTCTATTCTATTCCACTGATCTATATGCCTGTTCTTGTGCCAGTACCAGGCAGTTTTGAGAACAGTGGCTTTGTAATACAGCTTGATATCTGGCATTGAGATCCCACCTACTTTGTTCTTTCTCAGGATCGTTGCAGCTATTCTGGGTCTTTTTTTATTCCAGATGAATTTTTGGAGAGTTCGTTCTAGATCTGTGAAGAAGGCCATTGGTATTTTAATGGGAAGTGCGTTGAATGTATAGATTGCTTTGGGTAGTATGGACATTTTAATGATGTTGATTCTACCAATCCAAGAACATGGTATGTTCTTCCATCTGTTTATGTCTTCCTCTATCTCTTTTTTCAACGTCCTGTAGTTTTCTGAGTAGAGGTCTTTAACCTCTTTAGTTAAGTTTATTCCTAGGTATCTTAATTTTTTTGGTGCGATGGTAAATGGGATTGTTTTTCTGATCTCCCTTTCTGAAAGTTCACTATTGGTGTATAGAAATGCCTCAGATTTCTTGGGGTTAATTTTGTATCCTGCTACATTGCCAAATTCATGTATTAAGTCTAGTAGCTTTTTGATGGAGTCTCTAGGGTTTTGTATGTATAATATCATGTCATCTGCAAATAAGGACAGTTTTACTTCCTCTTTTCCAATTTGGATGCCTTTTATTCCTTCTTCTTGCCGAATTGCAATGGCTAATACTTCCAGTACTATGTTGAACAGGAGTGGTGAGAGTGGGCATCCCTGTCTTGTTCCTGTTCTTAGGGGAAATGGTGTTAGTTTTTGTCCATTGAGTATGATGTTGGCTGTGGGCCTGTCATATATGGCTTTTATTATGTTGAGGTATGATCCTTCTATTCCCACCTTTCTGAGAGTTTTTATCAAAAATGGGTGTTGGATTTTGTCGAATGCTTTTTCTGCATCAATTGATATGACCATGTGGTTTTTTTCTTTCAATTTGTTTATGTGATGTATCACATTTATTGATTTACGGATGTTGTACCATCCTTGCATCTCTGGGATGAATCCTACTTGGTCATGGTGTATGATCCTTCTGATGTACTGCTGGATCCGATTTGCTAAGATTTTGTTGAGGATTTTGGCATCTATGTTCATGAGGGATATTGGCCTGTAATTCTCTTTCATTGTGATGTCTTTACCTGGTTTTGGTATTAGGGTGATGCTGGCTTCATAGAATGAGCTTGGAAGCGTTCCTTCCTCTTGAATTTTTTGTAGTAGTCTGAGGAGGGTAGGTTTTAGTTCTTCCTTGAATGTTTGGTAGAACTCCCCTGTGAAGCCGTCTGGCCCTGGGCTTTTGTTTGCTGGAAGCTTTCTGATGACTGCTTCAATTTCTTCCATAGTTATTGGCCTATTGAGGTTTTTAGATTCTTCCTGATTGAGTTTTGGAATGTTGTATTTTTCTAGGAATTTGTCCATTTCCTCCAGGTTGTCCAGTTTGTTGGAGTAGAGTTGCTCGTAGTATTGTTTAACAATCATTTGTATTTCTGTGGGGTCTGTTGTTATTTCGCCTCTATCATTTCTGATTTGGTTTATTTGGGACCTCTCTCTTTGCTTCTTGGTGAGCCTGGCTAGGGGTTTGTCAATCTTGTTTATCCTTTCAAAGAACCAGCTCTTGGTTTCATTGATTTTCTGTATTGTTTTTTTGGTCTCTATTTCATTGATTTCTGCTCTAATCTTTATTATCTCCTTCCTTCTGCTCACTCTGGGGTTTTCTTGTTGCTCTCTTTCTAATTCTTTGAGTTGTAGAGTTAGATGATTGACTACCATTTTTTCTTGTTTTTTGAGATAGGCCTGTAGAGCTATAAACTTTCCTCTCAGGACTGCTTTCATTGTGTCCCAGAGGTTTTGGATTGTTGTGTTTTCATTGTCATTAGTGTCCAGGATGTTTTTAATTTCTTCTTTGATGTCATCGGTAACCCAATCAATATTTAATAACATGCTATTCAGCTTCCAAGTGTTTGAGTATTTTGGGTTGGTTTTATTGTAGTTTATTTCTAACATTATGCCATCGTGGTCTGAGAAGAAGCTTTTTATGATTTCAATCTTCTTGAATTTGTGGAGACTTTGCTTGTGACCCAATATGTGGTCTATTTTTGAATATGTCCCATGAGCACCTGAGAGGAATGTATATTCCGCAGCTGTGGGGTGAAGTGTTCTGAAGATGTCAATTAAGTCCATCTGATCTAGTGAGTCATTTAGGATTGCTGTTTCTTTGCTGAGTTTTTGTCTAGTGGATTTATCCAGTGATGTCAGTGGTGTATTAAAGTCCCCTACTATGATTGTATTGTTGTCGATCTCTCCCCTGATATCTTCCAGAAGTTTTCTTATGTATGTGGGTGCTCCTGCATTGGGTGCATATATGTTTACCAGGGTTATATCTTCTTGTTGTATTGATCCCTTTAGTATTATGAAGTGGCCTTCCTTATCTCTGGTTATGGCCTTCACTTTGAGATGTATTTTGTCAGATATAAGTATTGCTACCCCAGCTTTCTTTTCCTTTCCATTTGCGTGAAAGATATTTTTCCATCCCTTCACTTTCAGTCTGTGTGAGTCCCTTCTAATGAGGTGGGTCTCTTGTAGACAGCAGATGTATGGGTCATGTTTTTTTATCCATTCAGCCACTCGATGTCTTTTGGTTGGAGCATTTAGTCCATTTACATTTAAAGTTATTATTGAAAGGTATTTGTTTGTAGCCATTTCTTTTTTGTGTGTGTGTATGTGGCTGTTTTCTTTCTGAGCTTGATATTTCTTCTTTTTACACCAGTCCCTTTAGCATTTCTTGCATGGCTGGCTTGGTGGTGATAAACTCCCTTAGCCCTTTTTTGTCTGTGAAGCTTCTTATTTCCCCTTCAATTTTGAATGATAGCCTTGCTGGATAGAGTATTCTTAGATTCAGTCCTTTGCTTTGCATCACTTTGTAGATTTCCGTCCATTCTTTTCTGGCCTGATGTGTTTCTGTTGAGAAATCATTTGATAATCTAATGGGAGATCCCTTGTATGTTACTTTCCGTCTCTCTCTTGCAGCCTGTAAGATTCTCTCTTTATCCTGAACATTTGCCATGGTAATTATGATGTGTCTTGGTGTGGGTCTTTTCGGGTTCACCTTGTTTGGAACTCTCTGGGCTTGTGTGACTTTTTTCTTCCCCACCTCAGGGAAGTTTTCTGATATTATTTCTTCGAATAGGTTTTCTAATCCATGTTCGTCTTTCTGTTGTTCTGGCACCCCTATTATTCGTATGTTGTTTCGTTTCATGTTGTCCCAAAGCTCCCTTAGGCTCTCCTCCTGTCTTTTAATTTTTTTCTCCATTTGCCGTACAGTTTGAGTGTGTTTTGCTTCCTTGTCTTCTAATTCACTAATTCGGTCCTCCGCTTCTCCCAGTCTACTGTTGATACTTTCAATGGAGTTTTTTATTGAAGCTATGTCACTCTTCATTTCTTCTTGGGACTTACTTAAGTTGTTGATTTTTTCATCTGTTTCTTCTAGCTTCTTGCATAAGTAGTTGAGTTTTTCATCTGTTTCTTCTTGCTTCTTGAACATGTGGTGCATGTACTCTAGGAACCTTATTCTGAATTCTTTTTCCGTCATGTTGCATATCTCTGTCTCACTTAGCTGCTTTTCTGGGGAGTCCTCCTTTTCTTTCCTTTGGGGGTTTCTTTGCCTACCCATGTTTGATCTCGCTGACATATGTAGATGTTGAGATGTTCAGTGGCTGCTCCCTGGGTGGCAGGGGCTCCTTGGGTTGTGGTTGCTGCTCAGATGGTTGCGGTAGCAGCTGCTTTCCAGTTGGCAGCAGCTCCTCTGGTGGGTGTTGTTCACAGCTGTGTTGGCTCTTCTGGCTGGTAGGGGGAGGCTTCAAGTACAGTTGCTGTTCCACAGACAGAGGGTGTGGTGATCAGGAGGCTGTGGTGATCAGGAGGCTGCGGTGCTCAGGGGGCTGCTGTTGCTTGGATCTGCGGTCTGGGAAACGCTCCTCTCTTATGGGCACTGCATGGTCTGATCAGTTCCTCAGGATGCCCCCTTTAGTCTCAGTTCTCCGCAGTCACAAAATCCAAATCTCAAATCTCCTGGCGCCAGCAAACCCGCGGAACTCCTTACCCCGGTCAGGGTCTGTGTCTGTCCCAAGAGACGCGGCTGTCTGCCATGCGGTCTCCCTCCGACCCTCTGGGCTCAGGTCTGGCAGACTTTCCTGCCCAGATCCCTGGTTTTTAACCTTTCCAGGGGAGGTCTGCCCTTCCAGGCTGCAAGCCGTCTCACCAGCTGAGTAAATTTGCCAATTCGGGGTGGGTGTTATTAGTTTCAGCTGCTTACTCCGTTTGCTCCGGGACAAGACCTGGGACGCGTCTCAATTGAAATTTTTTTAATTTAAAAAAAGAATAGACATATGAGAGGAAAGGCTAACCCTAAATGTTACTCTATCCTTTTCCCACACCTTCCTCAATTTCCAGATGTCAGGAATTAAAATCAGTTTACAAACTCTCATTGGGATATCGTGTCTGTCCAAACCTTTGGGAATCAGAGTCTCCAGGGAACCAAACACTCTCCTAAGATCACATGACTAGAAAATTTCCTCAAGAGACAGACAACTCTAGTTTCATTTAGATCTGCCTTTTCTCCCTTTTCACACCCTGACCATACAGGACATATACACTTGGACATCCAGCCCGTCAGTCTCTGCCCTGAGCCACTGTACTGGCTACAGCACCATCTCTCTTATAAAAGAGAAAAGTTCTTGCTTTCAGAGAAGATCATATTTGCAATCTTTTAACTTTTGGAGAAGCAGTGATGAGAAAAGTTGTGAGCAGAGAAGTGGGGAAGAAAGAGTAGACTGTAGAGTTGAGGAAATATCAGCTTGCCATACTCAACTCCTCTCTCTGGTGTCCATTTCTTACCTTCCTTTCTCCTTCCCCTTTGTTTCTCTCCAGGCACCTCCAACGTAGTGATGGCTCTCCTGAAGAATCTTTCATTGCTTCTGCTCTCACTGCTGACCCTGCTGGGTTTGGGGCTGGTGCAGCCCTCCTATGGCCAGTCCACGTACCAACGATTCCTGCGGGAACATGTGGACTCTACAGGGAAAGGTGGCACCGACTTGTACTGCAACACGATGATGGAAAGACGGGGGATGACCAGGCCTAGGTGCAAGCAATTCAACACCTTCATCCACGATAACATCGGGACCATTAATAACATCTGCAACGCCCCCAATATCCGGTGCAAGAATGGCAATAACAACTGCCATGCAGGTGTAGTGAGAGTCACAGACTGCAGGCTTACAGCACGTTCCCCTCAAAACTGCAGATATGGGGCCAGGGCCAGCTCTAGGCGTGTTGTGATCGCTTGTGAGGGTAACCCCCTGGTGCCTGTGCACCTTGACAGCTAGATACTACCCTGCAGGGGTTATGGCCCGTGGTTGACCTTTTACTTATTCCTTGAATTGCAATGAGTAATGCATTTGAGCTATCTCAGGCTCTGCCTCCTCTGCTTATTACTCCCTTTTCTCTATATAATCCATTCTGTTAAATGCATCAAAGAGAAATGGAGACATAAACCTATAATGGGACTGGACTTTTCTGTAATAAAAATTTCTACAAACGCTTCTGTTTCCTTTTATAATACTGGTCAGCTTAGCTCTCTCAGATCCTAACTTCTGGAATTTAGTTATTATGTATATGATATAGCATTACAAATATTTTAAGATGCTTCCATCTTAAAATGGAAGCACCTCCTCATTTTAATACCTCTGCACTCCTGTGATGCTGATGTTGCTATATATAGGAGCCCAAAGTTAAAGAATTTGCTGAAGATGATGAAGTTAGTGGAAATGCTGAAGCAACAAAACCACTTCAACTGGCTACTAATCCGGGACTTTTTCTACTTCATCATAAGGAGTGTTTGAAAGTACCATCTTTTTAATATTCTCAAAAGTCAGCATTTGGGGGAAGCATTAAAAACTTGGAAGTATAAACTGGCAAAATGAGACTTCATTTTGTACAATTTTCTGTATAATTGGCAACCTTGTTATGTTTGGATCTAATAAGACTAAGACACGATACAAAGAACTATATTTTTCTCTTCCCAAACTTTTGAATCATTGTAGTAAGTTAAAGTATTAACAGTGTATTAGATCATTAAGACTCATTCACTCTTACTGATTTAAAAGATTTTTCATGTACTCCTTTAAATAAAGAACTCAAACTACAGATATCTGTGAATATGGTGCTATGGTATTTATGTGGAGATTTTTTTCTTCTATCCTCTTTTAATTCTTTCCTAGTTTTTAACATGGACCAACACCTTAATACCCTCATAAATTGGTTCACGATTAAAACCTATTGGATCAATGACCACAACATAGAAACATTTGTGTCATTTACTAAAGACAATTCTCACACCCCTCCCTTTCCCCTTTGATTATTTTGAAACAAATTGAGGAACAGAGAGTTATGAAGACATCAGCAGCTAAGAAGGGAAATATGTATGTGAGAGTGTGTGTGTGTGCACACGCACGCCCCCGTGAAAGGACCAAACAGAAAATATTTGAATTGCAGGCAATATCCATTGTTTATATTTAAAATTGCAAACTGATTGAGTATACATTTGCATTGTGAAGGAATCAATACAATCAAGGTAATCGATGTTTCTGTTACTTCACATGATTACCAAAAGTGACTCTATTTTGGACTGTTTTCAACCATTCTTTTCAACACTACTGAACATCATAGCTTAGCACAGCCAGTTTCTACTGAATGCATATTGCTTTCATACTATTGTAAAGTCAAAAAATCAGAGGCCTGGTGCACAAAAATTTGTGTACTTGGGGGGGGGGGGGGGGGGTCCCTCAGCCCGACCTGTGCCCTCTTGCAGTCTGGGACTCCTCGGGGGATGTCCACCTGCTGGCTTAGTCCCGCTCCCCAGGGATCAGGCCTAAACTGGCAGTCAGACATCACTCTGGCAGCCTGGGAGCCCTCAGGTGGTGTCCACTTGCCAGCGTGGAGCAGGCCTAAGCTGCAGTTGGACATCCTTAGCGCTGCTGAGGAGGCAGAAGAGGCTCCCGCCACCGCTGCTGTGCTGGCAGCCGTCAGACTGGCTGTGGCTGAGCAGAGCTCCCGCTGTGGGAGCACACTGACCACCAGAGGGCAGCTCCTGCACTGAGAATCTGCCCCCTGGTAGTCACTGTGTGTCATAATGACCAGTCATTCCCAGTCGTTCTCCTGATAGGGTCAATTTGCATATTACCCTTTTATTATATAGGATAGAGGCCTGGTGCATGGGTGGGGGTCAGCAGGTTTCCCTTGAAGGGTGTCCTAGATCAGGGTGGGGGTCCCGCTGGGGTGCCTGGCCAGCCTGGGTGAGGGGCTGAGGGACATTTTCAGGCTGGCCACACCCCCTTCAGGGTGGGTGTCCCCACTGAGGTGCCTGGCCAGCCTGAGTGACGGGTTGATGGCTGTTTGCAGACTGCCCAGGCCCCCCAGAGGGGACCCTCACCCCACAGGGGTGTGGCCAGCCTGGGTGAAGGGCTGAGGGCCATTTTCAGGTTGGCCACGTCCCCCGGCGACCCAAGCTCCCAGCCTCTCTTTTTATTCTTTTTTTTCTTTTTTTCTGGGATTTATTTATCTTCTATAATTGAAACTTTGTGGCCTTGAGCAGAGCCCAGGTCCAGCTGGAAGCCTGAGTTGCCCGGCTCCCAGACCCTCCTTGAGCAGAGGCCATGGCCAGCTGGAAGCAGGTATCAAGGATTTATTTATCTTCTATAATTGAAATGTTGTAGCCTTGAGCAAAGCCGAGGGCTGGCCAGGGCAGGGGGGAAGCTTGGCTTCCTGCATCACCGGGGGCAACCCAAGCCTCCTGCTTGCTCCAGCTCCCCGGCTGCTGCCATCTTAGTTGGGTTAATTTGCATACTCACTCCTGATTGGCTGGTGAGTGTGGCTGGTGGGCATTGCTTGAGCATAGTAGAGGGATGGTTAATTAGCATGTTACTCTTTTATTATATACTAGAGGCCTGGTGCACAAAAATTTGTGCACTCGGGGGGCGGGGGGAGGGGGGTCCCCCAGCCCGGCCTGTGCCCTCTTGCAGTCTGGGACCCCTCGGGAGATAATGACCTGCTGGCTTAGGCCTGCCCCCTGGAGGCAGAGGGCAGGCCCAATCCCTAGGTACAGCCTCTGGTTGGGCTCAGAGCAGGGCCGATTGGGGAGTTGAGGTGCCGTCCCCTGTCATGCACAGAGTAGGGCAGATCGGGAGGTTGCGATGCCACCCTCAGTCATGCTCAGGGTACGGCCGATTGGGGGGTTGGGGCACCGCCCCCTGTCACACTCAAGGCAGGGTCGATAGGAAAGTTGCAGCGCCACCCCCTGTCACGCACAGAGCAGGGCCGATCAGGGGGCTGGGGCGCTGCCCCCTGTCATGCACAGAGCAGGGCCCATCAGGGGGTTTGGGGCTCTGTACCCTGTCACACACAAAGCAGGGTCAATCAGGGGGTTGGGGAGCTCTCCCCTGTCATGTACAGAGCAGGGCCGATCAGGGGGTTGAGGAGCTCCCCCCTGTCATGCACAGAGTAGGGCCCATCAGGGGGGTTGGGGGTCCGTACCCTGTCGCACACAGAGCAGGGCCGATCAGGGGGTTGGGGCGCTCCCCCTCTATCACCCACAGAGCAGGGCCGATCAGGGGGTTGGGGTGCCGCCACTCTCACACTCAGGGCAGGGCCGATGGGGAGGTTATGGCTCTACCCCTTCACATACAGAGCAGGGCCTGTGGGGGGCGGGAAGGAGTTGGGGCGCCGCACCCTGTCACACACAGAGCAGGGCCGATCAGGGGGTTGGGGCGCCGCCACTGTCACATTCAGGGCAGGGCCGATGGGGAGGTTATGGCTCTAGCCCATCACACACAGAGCATGGCCCGTGGGGGGGGCGGGGGGGGTTGGGGCGCCGCCCTCTATCACCCACAGAGCAGGGCCGATCAGGGAGTTGAGGCGCTGCACCCTGTCACACACAGCTCCGCAGGGTGATCAGGGGGTTGGGGAGCTCCCCCCTATCAGGCACAGAGCAGGGCTGATCAGGGGGTTGGGGCGCTGCACCCTGTCACACACAGTTCCGCAGGGCGATCAGGGGGTTGGGGAGCTCCCCCCTATCAGGCACAGAGCAGGGCTGATCAGGGGGTTGGGGCGCTGCACCCTGTCACACACAGTTCCGCAGGGTGATCAGGGGGTTGGGGAGCTCCCTCCTATCAGGCACAGAGCAGGGCTGATCAGGGGGTTGGGGCGCCGCACCCTGTCACACACAGAGCCGCAGGGCGATCAGGGGGTTTGGGCGCTGCCCCCTGTCACGCTGATCCCAGTGTCAGGAGGCCTCGCGGCTCCACTGATCCCGGTGCCAGGAGGCATATTACCCTTTTACTATATAGAATAGAGGCCGGGTGCACAGGTTGGGGCTGGCTGGTTTGCCCTGAAGGGTGTCCTGGATCAGGGTGGGGGTCCCCACTGGGGTGCCTGGCCAGTCTGGCTGAGGGGCTGAGGGACGTTTTCAGGCTGGCGGGTGACTGAAGCTCCCAACCGCTCTTTGTTTTCTTTTTTTTTCTTTTTTTATTCTGGGCCAGCTTTAGCTCTGAGGCCTCGGTTGCTTTGTTTACCTTCTGTATTTGATACAATGTTGTGGTCCAGCTGGCTGAAGCTTGGCTGAGTAAAGCAGGTTTCTGGGGTTTTGTTTAGCTTCTATATTTGCAACATAGTTGCTTAGAGTTGCAGCTGAGAGGCCGGCAAATCAGGCGGGGAACATTGGAGCCTCCGTCACTGAAGGAAGCAAGCCTCCCTGTTCTCATCAGCTGCCTGGCTGCCAGCCTCCATCTTGGCTGGCAGTTAATTTGCATATCGCCCTGATTAGCCAATGGGAAGGGTAGCGGTCATACTCTAATTACCATATTTCTCTTTTATTAGTGTAGATTAGGTCATCTCGATACCAAATGGGCTTAACCCCAACATGGCACCAGCACCCAGGGACAGTGAATCAGAGGGTTTAAGGACTCTAGGCAGGCTTTTTCTGGGCGGAGAGTTCTCTGGGCTGGTTCTGATCCTTGAAAGTTACGGATGGGACGGATAATGGTCTTAGCAAGTAGAATGTGGTCTAAGCCAAAGGAAATGTCCATTGTGAAGTGGCCTAAAGGTCAGTTCCCAGTGGAAGGGGTATGGATTCAATTATTTGATCAGACCTAACATGTATTTGATTGGAAGTAGCAGGGGGGCAAAGGAAGCCATGGTATAGCATTAGCTTTTAGTTTCATGTTTCTGTAGTTCACCCACCAACTCACCCTTCACCCATGTTTTGTTTGTCTCTTAGTCCTTAGATAGTACTCTTATCATCTTGAGTGGAGTTGGGAGGAAAAATTTTCCTACCCATTTAGGTTCCTGTTTGAAGGTCTGTGAATTAACTGATGAAAGCCAGACTAACAGGAGAAACTAGACAAAGTTTACTCATGTGCAGATGAAGAAGCACAAAAGGGAGGAGAAAGGATAAACTGGAGTGTTCAAGGCAGGCTCCCAAGACCACAGGACATTATGAAGCCATGTCAGTGACTGGCTGATCCAGGTGCAGGTGGGAAATTTAAGGGTAGTACTTTTTTTTTTCTTTTTGTCTTTCTTTCTTTCTTTCTTTCTTTTTTTTTTTTTTTGGTGCCGTGACTTGGATGGATAGTACATTTTTGCTCCTCCCATAAATGCCTGGAAATTAATTTCGGAAATCCTCCTAGAGCTAAGGAAAAAAGATAAAATGCTTTCAAGGCTGTGCAGGTTATCATTCCTATTGATGATTCCTATTTTATAAGACTTCTCATTTCTATTTCCAAGCCGATTTCACTTCCATCCATCCAACAGTGTGAACTGGGAAAGAAAGGGGTTCCAACATCTGAGCCCTTGTTTGAGGCCAACCAGGTAGAGGTTGCACTTTCCCAGAGGGCAGCTCTGACCTGTGTGTGAGCCCACCAGATGCAGTCAATAGCCTGGTCACTAGAAAACACAGAGAAGGTCCCCAGTCTCCGCCCTCTCATTCTATGCCTCCTGACACTATCAGTTTTCCTCAGCCCCAAAGACTGAGTGCAACTTCCCTATGTCCTTTCCCACTCCGAGTGCCAGCCCTGGGTCTCCCTAATGGAGGTCAGATATTGCTCAAGGTGTCTGAGGGAAGACAGAGACTTGGGAGAAGGCCTAATTACCTTTCAGCCTAGGCAGTTCATGGTCCTCTTGGTTCCACCCATTTTAGGAGAATCTCCCTGCCCTTCCCTTATAGGGTGAGCACCGGAGCCTCCATTCCCTATTTAAGTGTAACCCACTTGTGCCAGCTCTTGTGATAGCTTATCACAGTGATATTAATTATCAATCAGGATTTCTGAGTGAAAGAAAAGAGCTGATGCCCTGGCCTAATGGTTCGGTCGGTTGGAGCATCATCCTGTGCACCAAAAGGTTGCGAGTTCAATGCCTGGTCAGGGCACATACTGAGGTTGTGCGTTCAATCCCTCATTGGGCTGTGTGTGTGGGAGGGAGAGATGGGGGAAGTGGCCAATTGATGTTTCTCTCTCACATGGATGTTTCTCTCTCTCTTTCTCTCCCTTCCACTCTCTCTAAAACCATCAATAATTTACACATGTTTTCAGGTGAGGAAAGGAAGAAGAAAGAAAGAAAGAAAGGATTTCATCACCACCAAACCAGTATTATATGAAATGCTGAAAGGTATTCTTTAAGAAGAGGAAGAAGAAGAAAAAGGTGAAGATAAAAATAATGAACAACAAATTCATATCTATCAACAAGTGAATCTAAAAATCAAGTGAACACTTGGGTTGCGGGAAACGAGTTAAGTCGGCTCGCGTGAATTACGCGTACTCCGCGGGAGCCGTCTTAAACTCGGTTCATATAGATTTGCGGTGGAGTGCGGGAAACGTGTAAACTCGGGCCGATTGTAACTGCGTGTTACCAAATATTTCATTTCAATCGAACCCATACTTCAAAAGATATAGGCATTTTAACGCGCCATCTTATATTTTGGCGGGAAATTCACCCGCAACCCAAGTGTTAATAAATAATCTGATGAACAGTATAAACTGGTGAATATAATAGAATCAGGGGCATAGAAAGGGAGTGGACAATTCTTGGGGGGAAAGGGGAATGGGGGACGTGGGAAGAGACTGGAAAAAAAGGGTACACCTATGGATGAAGACAGTGCGGGTGTGGGGGGTTGGTAAGGGCAGAGGGTGGGGTGGGAACTGGGTGGAGGGGAGCTATGGGGGGAAAAAAGAGGAACAACTGTAATAATCTGAACAATAAAGATTTAATTTTAAAAAAAGAAAGGCATATTGGGGAGTCAGAGAAGACTTAGCTAAAGGAACTAAGTTCTCCTTGTCTCAGGACCCCTTGCTTTTTATTAACACAAATTGTCCTAAGGCAGCGGTATTCAACCTGTGGGTCGCGACCCCTTTGGCGGTCAATGACCCTTTCACAGGGGTTGTCTAAGACCATCCTGCATATTAGATATTTACATTACGATTCATAGCAGTAGCAACATTACAGTTATGAAGTAGCAACGAAAATAATTTTATGGTTGGGTCACAACATGAGGAACTGTATTTAAAGGGCCAGAAGGTTGAGAACCACTGTCCTAAGGCAAGGCAGATATACAAATGAAAGGATAGGGTTTTGTATACAGAGTCCATTGTCAGATTGGGGAAAATGCCTTCGGCTGTTCAGGTGTTTGGCCAGTAGGAGGCAATAACATGTAGATTAAGATGCCTATAGCTCTCTGGCAGCAGTCATTTTAATGCATCCTTTTTCAAGTTTGGGGGAATGCCCTCAGCCATCTCCAGATGATTCAACCCTGCTGACATGCTGGAACTGGCTTCCTGCAGGGGGAGAAATGTTTAAATTTCAGCAATATTTCAAACAAAAAGTTATTATAAAAATTACAATAGTTTTCAGTCCATTCAGTTCCCTAATCAATTCTTGTTTATCCTAACATTCTGCCAACATTTTATGAATCCAGTTTACTTAGAGTTCTATGAATCTTCATCAATTTTAAAGGTATGACCTGAAAATTTAGCCTCAGGAACTCTATTTTGGAATAAATCAGAGTTCTTTTCATGGATATTTCTCAAGATAAAATATATTTCTAAAATCATCAGAGTAAAACAATGACTTCTGCAAATGACAAAAAACTTAAAATGATAGGGCTATAGATCTGATTATAATTCAATTAACAACGAACAGCTTTTCTGTAACATTTCAAGATAACTATTAGAACATTGTAGACTGTTGGAGATTTTTATATCTTTACAATATCATTTTAGTAACAAGAATATATGTATAAAAATACAACTTTTATTTCTTTATTTGATGAAGTTTCTCATATAATTTAAGTATATCAAATGGCCTAATGAGTTCAAAACTTTTCTAAGGACAGAAAAAACTAACTATTCTAAAATTTTCCTAGTCACTTTTAGTTTATCTCTTTTTATTAAAAAACTAGAGGCCCGATGCATGAAAATTGTGCAAAAGTAGGCCTTCGCAACCCTGGCTTCATCCAGAAGGTCATCTGGAAGGTCGTCCAGATGGTTGCGCCACTGTTCGGCCATCCAGTCTACCTAACATATTAAGCTTTTATTATTATAGATAACCAACTTAGGACAAAACTACTTTCCTTTCTTTTTCTTTAAATGTATGGCTATACCTTATATCCTCTATTACCAACAACATACAATTTTTTTCATATTATTTCAAATTCTTAAACCCCAGAAACCTCAATTTTTAGTGATAACTAAAAAGTAAGCAATTAGTATTCTTTAGATTGACAAATTTATGAATATATTTTATAATTGCTAGAAATATAGTCCCTTTCATTGGAAAATATATTCACAATCTATATATATAAAAGATCAGTGACCAGAACAATGGAATGACCAGAACAACCAGTGGCTATGAAATGCACTGTGGCAGCCAACTGGCCTGTTTTGGGGCCCTCCCTGCTTGCTGGACCGCCCCCCCAGTTGGCCCTGTCCCTGATTGTCACCCCCTACCCCGATCGGAGGCAGGGCCAGTTAGACAACCACCTATGGCTCTTTCCCCCCACGGACCTGACCCAATGGACCCCCATCAGGGCAGGGTGACCGGACCCCACCCATTCACGCATTCGTGCATCGGGCCTCTAGTCTATCATATCTAATAAAAGAGAAACATGGTAATTAGCCGTACCTCCGCTACCCTTCCCATTGGCTAATCAGGGCGATATGCAAATTAACTGCCAGCCAAGATGGCGGCCGGCAGCCAGGCAGCTTGAAGCGAACATGAGGCTTGCTTGCTTCAGTGACAGAGGACTCCAACGTTCCCCGCCTGCTGCTGCCGGCCTCTGAGCTTGCAGTTTGAAACATTGCTACAAATATAAAAGCTAAACAAAACCCCAGAAACCTGCTTTCAGCGAGCCTGGCTTCAGCCAGCAGGACCGCAACATTGTTTCAATTATAGAACAAATGCAGATCCCTGCTTTCAGCCAGCTGGGATCTCAGAGCTGGAGTTGAAACAGTGTTTTGATTATAGAACCCAAACAAACCAGATACCTGCTTTCAGAAGCCGAGGCTTAAGAGCTGGAGCCAAGCCTCAGAGCTAAAGTTGGCCCAGAATAAAGAAAAAAAGGAGCAGTTGGGAGCTTCAGTCACCCGCCAGCCTGAAAACAGCCCTCAGCCACTCACCCAGACTGGCCAGGCACCCCAGTGGGGACTCCCACCCTGAAGGGTGTGTGACCAGCTGCAAACAGCCATCAGCACCCTAGTGGGGACCCCCACCCTGATCCAGGACACCCTTCAGGGCAAACCAGCCAGCCCCCACCCATGCACCAGGCCTCTATCCTATATAGTAAAAGGGTAATATGCCTCCCAGCACCAGGATCAGCATGACAGGGGGCAGCACCCAAACCCCCTGATCGCCCTGCGGCTCTGTGTGTGACAGGGGGCGGGGCCACATCCTCCCTATCCGCCCTGCTCTGTTCATGACAGGGGAAGGTGCCCCAACCCCCTGATCAGCCCTGCTCTGTGCCTGATAGGGGGGAGCTCCCCAACCCCCTGATCGCCCTGCAGCTCTGTGTGTGACAGGGTGCGGCGCCCCAACCCCCTGATCGGTCCTGCTCTGTGTGTGAGGGGGTAGAGCCATAACCTCCCCATCGGCCCTGCCCTGAGTGTGACAGGGTGCGGCGCCCCAACCCCCTGATCCGCCCTGCTCTGTGCATGACAGGGGGTGGTGCCGCAACCTCCCCATCAACCCTGCCTTGAGTGTGACAGGGGGCGGTGCCCCAACCCCCCAATCAGCCCTACCCTGAGCATGACTGAGGGTGGCATTGCAACCTCCTGATCCGGCCTGCTCTGTGCATGACAGGGGGCGGCGCCCCAACTCCCCAATCAGCCCTGCTCTGAGCCCGACCAGGGGCTGCACCTAGGGATTGGGCCTGCCCTGTGCCACCCGGGAGCAGGCCTAAGCCAGCAGGTCGTTATCTCCCGAGGGGTCCCAGACTATGAGAGGGCACAGGCTGGGCTGAGGGGTCCCCCCCTCCCCCCCGAGTGCACAAATTTTTGTGCACCAGGCCTCTAGTATATATATAAAAGGCTAATATGTGCCAAAACCAGTTTGGCTCAGTGGATAGAGCGTTGGCCTGCGGATTGAAGGGTCCCAGGTTCAATTCTGGTCAAGGGCATGTACCTTGGTTGCAGGCACATCCCCAGTAGGGGATGTGCAGGAGGCAGCTGACCGATATTTCTCTCTCATCGATGTTTCTAACTCTCTATCTCTCTCCCTTCCTCTCTGTAAAAAATCAATAAAATATATATTTTTTTAAAAAGGGTAATATGCTAAGTGTCCCTCTGTCAGTCCGACCGGTCACTATGACACATACTGATCACCAGGGGCAGACTCTCAATGCAGGAGTTGCAGTGAGTTGGCAGCGGCAGTTCTCAGGTTACACACCCCAAAACCAGAGAGGAGGGAGCCCGATTCCTCACTGGGTTGCGCGATTCCACCTTCGGCCATGAGTTATGTTGTTTCTGGGGCACCGTCAGCCCTGAATCTGGTTTACTGCACACTTGTGTTTGTGTTCCACACCTTGTACAACAGCAACTTTGCAGAGTGCTCTCTCATACTCCGGGACTCTTTGGGGGATGTTGAAAAGCCAGTTTTGGCCCAATTCCCGCCAGAAGCCAGGCCAAGGGACCCCACCTGCCAGAGGGACCCTGCTCACTCTGCAGATGCCCTTTGAGTCACAGCGACACCCCAGGTGCAGCTGGCCAGTCCCACCCCCCAGCCACTTTCTAATTTATTTTTTTTCAATGTGCACTGGGTCACTAGTTGTTTAATAAAATATAAGACATATTCATAAACAGATCCAAATTTATCTTTTCATTTCTCTTCAATAAGAAATAAAAAGTAGGTAAATTTAAGATTTACCTAGCAATCCATGTTTCAGTATTTCAGCTCAACAAGAAATAATCTAGATATTTAATGACCATCTATTATTCAATCTAGCCAAGAAAACATTATAGTTTACAATTACCTAAGACATCTAGATCACAATTTTATTTATTGGCTTTATTATGGTTATTATTATAATTTTGTGGTTGTTACTGTTAATCCTCACCTGAGGATAATTTTTCATTGTTTTTTAGAGAGTGGAAGGGAGACAGAGAAACACAGAGAGAGAAACATCAATGTGAGTGAGACACATAGATTGGTTGCCTTCTGCATGCACCCCAACTAGGGCCAGGGATTGAGCCTGAAACCGAGGTATATACCTTTGACTGGGTTGGAACCCAGTACCCTTCAGTCCATGGGCCAACACTCTATCCACTGAGCCAAACCAGTCAGGGTTATTTTTATTACTATTAATCCTCACCGAAGGGTATTTTTTTAAAATTGATACTAGAGAGAGAAGGGGGAGGGAGAGAAACATTGATCGGTTGCCTATCATACATGCCCCAACCAGAGATTGATCCCAAAACCTGGGCATATGCCCTGACCAGGAATCAAACCCATGACTCTTCGGTGCATGGGACAACACTCTACCCCACTGAGCCACACCAGCCAGAGCTAAAATACTATTTTTATATATGTATACATTATTACTAAAATATTTTTATTTTATTTATATCTAGTTGTTAGTTCTTACCAATCCTATGTGATATCAAATTTAATTATCACCCAAGCTATTTTCTTGACAAACCATATAACAAATATAAACTTATTTTTGTAAGCCCAGGTAAAATAAAAATACCGTATTAAATATTAATAACTAAAATACATGTCTATTTAAATAAACTAAGCTTAAACTAGCTTTAATATCAAATATTCTTTTAATTATTTGATTTTAAAAAATACTTGGGATAGCTTCTATTTCTTTCTTTTAATTTATATTTTATTTTTTGTTGTTGTTATTCCTCTCCCAAAGATATTTTTCCATTGATTTTTAGAAATAGTGGCAGGGCCAAGGAGAGACAATGAGAGAGAAACATCCATGTGAGAGAAACGCATCCATTGGTTACCTCCCCCAGGTGCCCAGACCAGGGTCTGGAATCGAACCTGCAACCAAGGTACATGCCCTAGATTGGAATGGAATCCGGAATCTTCAGTCCATGTGCCGGAAGCTGGTCCATCCTTGCTGCTTGACACAGTCGCTGCAGGAAAGAAACATCTGCACAGCATATGTTTCAAGGGACCTGGCATATATAGCATATTGTTCTTAATATGTTTGCTCTCCTTAGGGCCATGTGTTTTAACCAAGGTCACCTCTCTGAGAAAGGTTGTTTCCCCAGGTGGGGATTTTTCCCTGAGGTTAGGGAGGGGATACAACCCCTTAATTAAGTGCCAGGCGGGTAGTTAAGCTACATAATCTTTACTCCCTGGAATGGAGATAAGAAACGCCCTAACCTTTGTAATAGAAATTGACAGGATTAAAATTGGCTGGTATAAATATGGATGTAACAAGACAATAAACATCAGATCCTCGTCAGATCCTAACCAGAACTTTGGCTGGAGATCCTTGCTAGAGGTCCTGACTAGGCTGCTGATCAACTGAAGGCTGTCTCCGTGTCATTCCTTCTTCGCCGACTCCGTCCACACCTTTGGGGACCCCTGGACCTGCTGGGGTTGGACCCCAGCATCCATGGGCCTACCTCTATCCACTGAGAAAAACCCAGTAGGGCACTTCTATTTCTTAATTTAGGTAAGTATTTGATAACTTTAAGCCAATAAATTATTACAACCTAATAATATTATCCAGAGACAGAAAATACACTTTATGTAAACAAGCTACCACCAACAGATCATACACATAAACAAAATCTATAATAATAAAAGTGTAATATGCTAATTAGACCAGAAGACCTTCAGGACAAAGGCAGGGCTGTGAGGGAAGGCCAGGTCCTGGGTGCTGGAGGGAAGCCGGTGCTGGCAGCAGGGGAAAGCAAGGCCTACTTTAGCATAAATTTCTTGCATTGGGCATCTAGTTATGAATAATTTCAGAGAAAACAAGATTTTTATTTGCCCTCAATAATTTTAAGGAACCTGGAGATGGGAGGGGGGAGTATGAGGCATAATGACTTTAGCTACTTGTTTTTAAGTTTTTATCTTTTTTTAAAATATATTTTATTGATTTTTTACAGAGAGGAAGGGAGAGGGATATAGAGTTAGAATCGATGAGAGAGAAACATCGATCAGCTGCCTCCTGCACACCTCCTACTGGGAATGTGCCCGCAACCAAGGTATATGCACTTTGATCGGAATCGAACCTGGGACCTTTCAGTCTGCAGGCCGATGCTCTATCCACTGAGCCAAACTGGTTAGGGCAAGTTTTTATCTTTATTAAATTTATTGAGATGACATTGGTCAACATGAACATGTGGGTTTCAGGTATGGGTTTCTATGTTACAAGATCTCTTTATTGCACCATGTCAAATGCCATGGTGCACTTGTTTTTAAAAGTGCCCGATTCTGTTCTATCCTATGGAGTTACCTGCATTATGCTTTGATAGTAGTCTAATGATACTTTTTCATTACAGTGGACATTACATCTTTGCCATATCATGAGACATTTATTATCTGTGCAAGTTACTTAGCTTCGCAGATGATCAGTTGCCTCATTAACTACAGGATATTTGATTAATTAAATCTGCTAATCTCTCCTTGGTCTGGCACCCTGCAAATCACCAGCCATACAAGGGTAAAAAGGCCTGGTTTCTGTTCTCTAATAGCTTTCAGTTTAATGCAAAAACAAGAAAACTGTAATTTTCAATAAAGAGTAATTAGTGTTCATTGTCAGGGCAGCTTCAAGACCTAAATAATCAAATATAGATATAAAATGGGCTTAATAAAATTCCTGGTACATCATAAAGTTAGTTCCATGTACCCTTGAATGATTATAAACTTTGAGGAGAGTTATTTTATTCCTCTAAATCTAAAATAAGACATTCTCAAATAGCCCACTTTCTTGCCAGCTCCCAACTTCCTGTCTTTCACCCTAGGACAGTAACTTGCAACAGCAGTTCTTCGGTAGATTTGTGTTAAATATTAATGTTGCAAACATTGCTTAACACCCCTCTAAAGGGATCAGAGAGCAGTCAGAGCCCTGGGGCTGGCCTGGAGCCAGTGTGCTTTGTGGCAGGTGGGCAGTGCAACAGCCATTCCTGCACTGTTTTCAGACTGAGAGTTGAAGGATGACAACTCTGGATTCTGGTGTGGCAAGCAAGGAGCCTGAGTGAAAAGCCAGCCAAAATCAACTGGAAGGAGGGAAGTGGAGAGACTCAGGGTTTTCCCTATAGTCTGCAGTCATAGATCCCTCTGTCCCCAAGGGATTGAGCTAGTATGCCTTTACAAAAATTGCTGTGGTAACCCAGGGTGTTTAATAAGTTCCTTAAAGTAATTTTTTTTCTCTTGATTTTCTCTTATTTATTACCAAGCCTCATCTTGCATTCTGGGCAACTATGAAAAGTCTAGATATGCGTAGAGCAGTGGTTCTCAACCTTGGCTACACATTAGAATCACCTGGGAATCTTTTTAAAATCCTGATTTCTGGGCCTCATCCTCCAGAAATTCTGTTTCTTTGTTATGGTGTGGGGCCACAACATTAGTAGCAAAGAAACAGAATTACTGGAGGATGAGGCCCAGAAATCAGGATTTTAAAAAGATTCCTAGGTGATTCTAATGTGTAGCCAAGGTTGAGAACAACTGGCATAGAGAAAAATATTTTTTCCTTGGTTGAGGAGGGGATGGGATAGTGGTATCGAAAGCACATTTTACAAATAGGTGTATTGAGTATAGTTGCATATTTTAAAACATACATATTTAAATTGAGCAATCTGATGAGTTTTGACATATATATGCTAACACAAAAACATTCAAACCTGTTAAGAATTTTTGTAAGTTTATTTGAGCCAAATTGTCGACATATGCTGGGAAGCAGAACCTCAATAAATTGAGATAATGCTCTGGAGAATGGTGGGTTACATATATTTATACACTAGTGGCCTGGTGCATGGATTCATGCACATTGAAAAGAAATTAATTAGCAGAAATATTTTAATATCGCTATTCGCCTTTTCTCTATAATAGAAGTGTCAACCAAATTCACAATTGACAATGACAGATTGAAACACATGTGTGTGATTGGCACCAGAGAGAGCTTTATATGTATTGCGCATGCATGAGTCAATATTTATTTTTAAATTACCAGTGCGTTGGTTGGACGGTCGGACTGACATAGAGTTGGTTGCTCACTTAGCCTTTTATATATTTGGATAGAGGTCCGGTGCACGAAATGCGTGCACTTGGGGAGGGGGGTCCCCTCAGCTTGGCCTGTGCCCTCTCACAGTATGGGAGCCCCATGATCAATTGCCCCAAAAAGGTAGGCCTCACCCACCTGACCGGGGCTCCTCACTGGATCACCCCAAAGAGGTAGGCCCTGCCCACCTGGCCAGGTCTCTGCGATGGATTGGCCCTGTAGAGGGAGGCCCAGGCTATCCACCACAGCACCACAGCAGGGTAGCTTAGGCCTCCCTCTGCAGGGGCGATTGATCATGCCACGCAGCAGAAGGCCCCGCCCACCAGCCACAGCCCTCCTGTCGGTGGCCTGGACCTCCCTCTTTGGGGCGATCATGGAGCTCCCTAATTGATGGATTGTCCCACTGGCCAATGGCCTGGACCTCCCTCTGCAGGGCAATCATAGGGTGATGGTCGGGCCCCCGACCAATTGCATGGCACCTGCCTTGGCTGGCCTGGCGTCAGTGGGTGTCATAGCGTGGTCATCAGGAAGGTTGTCCAGATGGTTGTTTGCTGTTCAGTCCTTTGGTTGATTTGCATATTATGCTTTTATTATTATAGATTGTATTCAAAGGAAGGGACATTAAGTGTGTTACATGAAATTCATTGGTGATAGACTAGAGAGGCGGGAGAAAGTGAAGCGGGGGAAATCCCTGAGGTTGGATAAAAGGTAAAATGATAGACACATACTTAGGTGGGTGCAAGAACAATTAACATGATAACAATGAAGGAATTTGTGGTATCTGTCCTGGCGCCCAGGCACATTAGGCTGTGCCACAAGGGGTCCAGAAAAAGGGAAGTTACAAGTTACTCAGACATTTCAAGAGTATCTACTTATATAAAAACGATGGGTGGTGTTCGTCACGTATGGACGAACAGCCGCAACCAACCGGAAGGAAGTCAGTCCTACAGGGGTTGTCTTGGCAATGTCTGTGTCCGCCCCCAAGCTGTTTCCCGGAGCTGTTTCCTATAAGGGCGGACTTTGAGGCAGGAACCTGCCCTGGGAGCGTGGAGGCATCTCTTTCTAAAATTTGAACCTGAGTGGGGCGGCTGAAAGGCTTAGAAAAGACAGACAAGCGAATGAAAGCCAGGTCTCGGTAGGATGCTGCTTTTCTGGGAGACAGCGACCACGCCCACAGCCATGCCTTCAGTTTATAGCAGATGCTATGAGGCAAAGTAAGGGCATGATCAAGATGTTTACAAACATTCTCCTGGGTTTCAATCCTACTCAACTACATGCACTTGAACTCTATCAAGCCCACATCATTCAGGCACGTGGGGCCACGTGTTCAGACCATAGGTTCAAGCTTACAACTACAGCTGTTAGCTATAATTGTGCTGGGAGGGCTCTGCCCTCCAAGCTGGGACTTGTACGTGGCAATGAGAGGACTGTGCCCTCTCATCAGTCCAAGGCTTAAACCTGTCCAAAACACTGTAGCAGCTCCCCACAATAAAGTTTTAATTCTGTTTCTTTGTTACTAATGTTGTGGTCCCACCCCATATTAAAGAAACAAAGGAAAATTTCCCCATCGAATTTCTGAATAGTATTACTCCTTCCGGAATGCCATGTCATAAATTAAAATTGAAAGTGGGTGCAATCATCACGCTATTGAGAAATCTCAATAGTAAATGGGGTCTTTGTAATGGTACCAGATTTATTATCAAAAGATTACGACCTAATCTTACGACCTAATCTAATGAACTAAGATTACGACATTATTGAAGCTGAAGTATTAACAGGATCTGCAGAGGGAGAGGCTGTTCTGGTTCCAAGAATTAATTAGTCCCCATCTGACACTGGCCTCCCATTTAAATTGATTCGATGACGGTTTCCCGTGATGCCAGCATTTGTGATAACTATTAATAAATCACAAGGACAAACTCTAGACAGAGTAGGCATATTCCTACCTGAACTTGTTTTTGCACATGGTCAGTTATATGTTGCTTTCTCTCGAGTTTGAAGAGCATGTGATGTTACAGTTAAAGTTCTAAGTACTTCATCACAAGGGAAATTAGTCAAGCACTCTGAACGTGTTTTCACTCTTAATGTGGTGTACAGGGAGATATTAGAATAAGTTTAATCACTTTATCAGTCATTGCATCACTGTTATTTTTATATCAAGTTTTTGTTGTTTTCATATCATGTTTTTGTCGTTTTTATATCATGCCTCTGTGGTTATATCCTTTTGTTACTGTTTATTTATTAATAAATTTATATATTATTTTCATATACATTTTACTAATTTCCTTTCATCTCTCACATTTCTATTATAGAGAAAGGGCAAATAGCAATGTTAAAATATCTCTGCTAATTAATCCCCTTTTTAAAAAAAATATTATATTGGTTTTTTACAGAGAGGAAGGGAGAGGGATAGAGAGTTAGAAACATCGATGAGAGAGAAACATTGATCAGCTGCCTCCTGCACACTCCCGACTGGGGATGTGCCCGCAACCAAGGTACATGCCCTTGACTGGAATCGACCCTGGGACCCTTGAGTCTGCAGGCTGATGCTCTATCCACTGAGCCAAACCGGTTAGGGCAATTAATTCCCTTTTAATGTGCATGAATTTCGTGCACCAGGCTACTAGTGTTATTATAGATGCAAAAAGACAGACTAAATTAAGGTAAAGGTTGACTTTGTCAGTGAAGATACTGGCCTAGGATGTAACTACCCACCATAACTGCATTTAGTTAAAGTTTAATTTCAGACCATTCTTTGTGGTAACTTTAGGTCTCTGAGTTTGCAAGACTGCCATGCAGGCCTTCCCTGAGCTTGTCAGGTTAGCATAGGGCCCCTTTTGTCCACATATATAAACGCTCATAAAAACAATCACCACAATAAGAATATTGAACAATAATCTACCTAGTCATATAGTCAGGGAATGCAGAAGAGGAAGGAAATTGGCCTTCAGAATCACTTTGCCCAGACATATAACTAGAAGAAACTAGAGAATGACCCTATAGAAGTAATGAGCTTTAAAGGGCAGTCACCACACTCACTTGTAAGACATGCCTAGTGATGAGACAGTATAGGGGTAACATCTAGGCTCCATCTTGACTGAAAGGACTCCCACTGAGAGGCCTGACTATGACTCCTTGCTTTCAGTAAACTTCCATAGTTGAAATTAACCTAACCACATCCTTACAGAGTTACAGAATGAAATGCTTATTCTCTCTGATGGTCTGCAGGCTAATAGCTTCTGCTATAGATATCTCAATTAATTAGAGGAATTCTGCTTGAGGCTTAAGCAGCCCCTTTGTCAGCAGAGGTGAGGAAATATGAACAAAGTAATGACTTTTTTTCAGAGATTCACAGGAGTATCCATAACTAGACTCAGATCAGTGTGTCAGTGGACAGACCAGGAACAAAGGGATTGAGAAATTTCACACTCTCCCTAGAATCCTTTTAAATGCCTACCTGTCTAAGAAACAGCACCCACCCCTTGTGTCACCCTTCCTCCCTTCCCTTGACAGTAAAAACCACCTGGATTTCACACTCTTTTAAGATGGATTTGAGAATAAGTTTTGGAGATAGGCTTTCTTGATCAATAAATCTTTCCTTGCTCCAAACTCTGATGTCTAGAATATTGGCTTTTCTTTTGAAGCATCAAGCACAACCTTGGGTCTGTAACAAAAAGAAAGAATGTACAAAAACTATACATCCCTTTTTAATGTCATGTTCTACAAAATAGATGTTTTATCAAATAAATGATAATAAGACAGAGTTTGTGGCAAAAGAACTTTGATAAAAGCTACAGGAACTGTCAAGAAGACAGTAAGACCACCTTTCACCATATTTATGGCTTAAAACCAGCAAAGAACAGCTTATTCCAACTGTTCTGGGAGAAATTAGTGGGCCATATTTTCATGAATCTAGGGGATGGGGTAGCTCTTGCTATAGCTTCAGAAAATGAATTTTCTAAGACTCTCACAGAAGAATGAGTTATTTTTATTGGAATTATGTTTCTCAGGTTGCAAAGTCCCATGCCCCTTAACACAGTCCTGAAAGAGGTGTAGTTGGGGGTCCAGCAGACCCAAAAGCAGGGCCAGTGTTCAGAGCCTCTGTTCCATGTTGCAGCCAGGCACAGTTCAGGATCAAGGAGATTCAGTCTATTAATCCATTGTGTAGAGACAAGATGGCCATGGGCCACATGGAAGAATGCAGGAGAACGCACCTCGTGCAACAGGAGTCCCAAGAAAGCTAGAGGGCCAAGGGCCAAGGGCCAAGGGCCAAGAGAGAGGGCTCCTTTGTCCAGGAGTTTAAATATTCAGGTTTCTCAAATTTGCAGTGGGCTCACCTATTCTGGCCACTAACTTGTTCCCAGGTGTGACTGACAAATAAACACCTTCCCATGTCACTCAGACCTTACTGGGCATGTGACCAAAATGCCTTGTCCAATCCCTTACTCATTGATCTATGGAAAACAAATTTGGAGAATGTTAAATTACAGCTATCTAGCAAGGCTGTATAAAGGGCATGCCTATATTATCTAGTTTTCCCTTTACTCCTTTTCTGTTACCTAATAACCAGGTTATGACAGGGGTATCACAATTTGGTTATCAGTTTCACCTAACAGTAATCCCTACCTTCATAATGCAATCATTTTAATACATCAGCATGCTAAACAACACACACTGAGTTGCCCTAATCAGTCATGGAAAGCCCATAAAAGAACACAAAATGTCTGATAGAGCTCCTCTGAGAAATCCCCACCCCTTTCCTCAGAAGATCCTGAATATTTCCTCTGTCAACGTAAAAAACCATTGAAACCTGTAAAGAATTTTTGTGAGTTTATTTGAGCCAAACTGTCGACATATGCCGGGAAGCAGAACCTCAACGAATTGAGATAGTGCTCCGGAGAATGGCAGGGTTACATTCGTATTTATACATTTGCAATCAAAGGAGGAACATAGGTGGGTTACATGAAATTCATTGGTGACAGATTTAAGGAGGTGGGATTAAGCGAAGCGGGAGAAACCTCTAGGATAGGATAAAAAGTAAAATGATGGACACATACTTAGGTGGGTGCAGGAACAATTAACATGATAAATGAAAGAATCTGCGGCATCTGTCCTGGGCCGGGCACACCTGGCTGTGCCCTAGGGGCTCCAGATACAGGGAAATCACAAGTTACCCAGACATTTCAAGGGCATGTTATCATAGATGCAAAAAGACAGATAGGCTCAGTTAAGGTAAAGGTAGACCTTATCAGTGAAGATATTGGCTTAGGACGTAACTGCCCACCATAACTGCTTTTAGTTAAGGTTTAATTTCAGACCATCCTTTGTGGTTACTTTAGGTCTGCAAAACTCCCATACAGGCCTCTCCTGAGCTTGTCAGGTCAGCATGTGGCCCCTTTCGTCCACACCTTTCTTATTGAATACCCAACCCCTGAATAAACGAGCCTAATACAGGAAGCAATTCTTGTAAAGAGGGCTGTTCTGTCTGTGGAGTACTCATTCTGTCTCATGGCTTCACCAGTAAACTCACTTTCACTTTGAACTCTGTGCTGGCTTGTGTTTGAATTCTTTCCTGTGTGAAGTCGAGAACCCACAGTGAGTCTCAGAACCTAAGGTCCTTGGACCCACAACCTGCATCAGTAACTAGAATATTTGTGCAAATATTTCACAGGCCCTCCAAGTGGCCCACTGACCATGGAAAACTTCTTATGGTTCCCCGTGATCAACTACTACCAAGTGACTATCGATCATGGATAACTGATCTCTTCCTCATTCCCAAGTCCTACATCCACACCAAGGCCCCTATATAAGCCATCCACAAGAACCCCTTAGATAGCTCAACTTCTCTTTACTGGTCCCTCCCTTGTATACAAGCTGTCCGCAAAAAATCAGTATGCCTGATCTTGTACAGAGTTCAGTGCTTATTTCTATAACATGGAGACTCAAGAACTTGGTGTTTAAGGTATGTAACAGTGGGACTATGACCATTCAGATGAATGATGCCTTATTTGTTGTTAATTGTTAATTAAGAAGACCTTAAGGGAATGAGAAAGAAAATAAGCATGGAGGGGGGATGGTGAGAAAACACCTTTCCACCTACACTTACTGCAAACCACAAAGAAACCCAAAGTACATGTGGATTCACTGAATGAATTGCAGACCTTCTGGGATTTGTCCCTCAGAAAGTGGCTCCTGGGAAACAGTGCTGATATGCTGCCAGGTGTGCCACTGTCTAGTCTTCAAGAGATACACTTTCCTTTTGTACCTGAAACAGTGAAATGCTTGCTCTCTCTGATATCTTAATTCTAATCTGCTTTTTTCCCATGGCCTTCAGGCTAATATCTCCCACTATAGATATACTAATTAACTGGAGGAATTCTGCTAAGGTTAGAGTTTTTATAAGAGCAGCCACTTGTCAGAAGGAGACTTTTCCAAAGAGGTGAGAAAATATATACAAGATAATGACAGTTCATCAAAGATTTATAGGAGTCTCCAGACCAGACTCAGTTCAGCTGGTGGTCAGGGGACTGATGGGAACAAAAAGATTTAGAAAGTTCTTGCTCTTTCTTGGATCCAGGTCATGCCTAACTGTCTAAGAACCTCACTCAACTGTCATTCCTCCCTTTCCTTGACATAGACACCTGAATTCTGGGTTCTCTTAACATGGATTCAGAGAAGATACAAGGCACTCCTCAACACCCCTCCACCATCCTATCTTCTTGAACTAGATCTCTTTTTTTATAAGTATATTATTTTTTAGAATATATTTTATTGATTTTTTTTTTTTTTACAGAAAGGAAGGGAGAGGGATAGAGAGTTAGAAACATCCATGAGAGAGAAACATCGACCAGCTGCCTCTGGCACATCACAACCAAGGTACATGTCTTTGACCGGAATCAGTCTATAGGCCTACCATCTATTCACTGAGCCAAACCGGTTAGGGCTGGATCTTCTTGATCAATGAATCTTTCACTTACTTCAAACAAAAGTTTTAAATATTGGCCTTTTTTTTTTTAAGCATTGAGCACACAAACCTTGTACTGGTAACATACCTTTTAGGAAGGACCAGCATCATAAATCATGGGTTGTGCATGTGGAGAGCTGTCCCACATTCATGATCAATTTCCAAAAACAATATTAAAGTGCTTTCTGGCATGACTGAATAGATTCAGAGCCCCTAGTGATCCCACTTGCTTTGTGAGGTTGGACTCAGACTAAGGAGGCAAGCGTGGGGATTGGGAGCAGGCCTTCATTTCACAGAGAGAAAGGTCAACATGCAAATACTGATGAGGCAGCTCTGAGAAAGAAGGAATCTGATATGTCTATCACTTACTGTTAATTGAAGGACTCATTTTAATTGTGGATGTAATACTGGACTGAGGGACTATTGGCCCCTGGAAATGAAGGAAGAATTTATCACAAAGAGAGGCAGGAGAGAATCAGCAGGCCAGAAGAGCAGAAAACAGTATAATTTTGTGGATATGTGAACAGTGAACGACACAAGATGTTGCACCTTGGTCCTTGAGAATTGCTAAGAAAAAAAAATTCAGAGCCAAGCAACTGTAGTACAAGCAAAAGTTTATTTAGAAAGTCACAGGGTAAAAGAAGTGAGCCATGGAAGAAGTGAGCCAGCTAGACTGCATGGACTCAGGAAGCAAGTTACAGAAGCAAACAAGGGCCTTTGGAGCTTAGAAGAAAGAAAGCAAAGCCAATGCACCTGATGGAAGAAAGGGGGAAGGAAAGGCTTGGGCGTGCTCCAGAGAGAGAGTGTACCTGAGATAAGGAAAGGTGGGGAAAGAGAGAGAGAGAGAGGCGCCTGGTCCTTCTTCATCTTGATGGCTTTTATGTATTTTCCAAAGGTGTGGGTTTTAGAAGAGGTCTCAGGGGAGGATCTCAATAGAATCTTCATCAGCTTTCCAAGTGTGTCCTTTCAAGGTGGTGATCTCCTACTAGGGTAGGAGATCATTAGTCATTGCATCTGGTCCCAAAGACAGGATGTCATTGCTTCATCTGGTTTTGCTGCTTTTCTGGGCCTGGAGCTGAAACACAATTGAGGCCTAGATGTTATCTCTAGTTTGACCAAAACTCTCTCCTTGGTCAACAGATCCAAGGCATTGTTCCTAAGATTATTAGATGAGGGTCAGAACCTCACTGTTCTAGGGCAGTGATGGCAAACCTATGAACTCATTTTTTTTGGTTGATTTTTCTTTGTTAAATGGCATTTAAATATAAAAAATAAATATCAGAAATATAAATCTTTGTTTTACTATAGTTGCAAATATCAAAAAATTTCTACATGTGACATGGCACCAAAGTTAAGTTAGGGTTTTTCAAAATGCTGACACGCCGAGCTCCAAAGGTTTGCCATCACTGTTCTAGGGGCTTAATGCTTAAAGGAATGGTCATACTAGAGTCATATGGGAGTTGTATGATGCTATTCTCTGGCCTCCTTGTTCTGTCTCCCTCATGACTAGCAACATTACAAGGGGTGTAAGTTCAGGTGAGAATCTGAACTGTTTGACCAGAGATATGAAAGGTCAGGATGTGTAAGCTGAATGACCAATGATATGCCAGGGGAAGAAAGGTCACCTTGGGGGTGAAGTCCCACCATACAATACTTGTTTATGAAGTTTTCCCCATTGTTAGGCACCTGGGACTTTCTATCCTGGTAACCTTCTGTATCTGGCCTATAGTTTCTACTCTGGTCATATCTGTCTAACTGCCTGCAATATCAGATACACTTAACGCTACAGGGGTAAGGAAGAGCTGGGACACTAGTATGTGTTTATCTGTGTACTGAAAATGTAGAATTATTGAAGCTTGTTTGGTTTAAAGAATATTCTAAAAATCAACATTGGATACGATTATTTCAGCCTGTAAGCACACATCCACATTAGTACCTCCATTTTAATGTTAATTTGCCTGGGTTAGTCTTCTGGTAATAGGGTAGGCATCTAGACAGGCATGAGCAGAGCAGGAACCAAAGGCCAGAGTGGAAATTCCTGGGTGCCTAACAAGAGACAAAACTAGAGAAAACAAGTATTATAGGCTCGGACCTTACCCCCAAGGTGACCTTTCCTCCCTAGCATGTCCCTAATGATGCAGTTTAGACCCTTTGAACTTTTATATCATTAATCATGCAATTTAGACCCCCATTAGAAGAGGAATAAAGGGGCCAGAGAATAGAATCATACAACTCCCATACAAGCCCTTGCATGACCACTCCCTTAAGCATTAAGTCCCCAGAACAACGAGGTTCTCACCCGCATCTAATAATCTTAGGAATAAAGGCTGAAATCTGTTGACCACAGAGAGAGTTTTGGTCAAACTAGAGATAACATCTAGACTTCAGTTGAGTTTCAACTCCAGGCCCAGAAAAGCAGCAAAACCAGATGAAGCAACAACATGGCTGACATCAGGATCTCCTACCCTAGCACCAGTCAATCAGTAGAGACCATGACCCTGAGAGGACACCCTTGGAAAGCTGATGAATATGCTATTGAGATCCTCCCATGAGACCTCCCCTAAAATCCCCACCTTTAGAAAACAAATAAAAACCCTTAAGATGAAGAACCCAGCAGGTGTTCTTCCTCTCTTGAGTACACCCACAACTCCCCACACTCCCTTTTGTCCCCAGGCACTCTCTCTGGAGCATAATGGTGCCTTTCCCCATCTTCCCTCAGGTGCATTATCTTTATCTTTCTTTCTCCTAAGCTCCAAGGGCCCTTCTTTTGCCACTGTAATTTGTTTCTTAAGTCATGCAGCACGTTTGCCTCATTTCTTCTACCCCTGTGACTTTCTAAATAAACTTTTGCTTGCATTTCAGTTCTTGGCTCTGAATTCTTTTTTAGCTGAACTCAAGGACTGAGGTGTAATTCTGACATTAACATCAGGAGGAACTAGTACTCCTTTTCTTGTGGGATAGCAATAGGCTCCCCACAGAACGGAGACCTCTGATTTGTCTCCTGATGGCTGTTTCTCTTCTTGACTGAACTGGACCCCTCCAGGACAGGAACTCATCTTTCTTCTCCCAGTTTTCACCTCTTCAGACCACTTTCCTTCCCTTTGGCTCTTGGCTGTGCAAGTCTGAACCTGGACCCTCTGTTGTCACTTATCACTTTATTCTACAGATGGAGGTCTGAGCCGTCTCATGGCCCAGGTGAAAGATAACATGAGTGGAGCCGTATTAAAATAGAGCCTAAGTAGCCATTTCAGAGGAACTGCTCTGCACATCTTATTTTTCTTTATCTTCCAAACTGGACCAAACCACCATAATTCCAAGAAGTCCAAGACTATCCTATTTGTAGAGATTGATGAAATCAGACTTTGAGAATGACCAAATTTCTAACCAACAAATTGAATACAATTCCAGGTGAATCTCAAGCCAACCCAAGAAGTAAAAATCTAACCCTACCTCATCTAGTAACGATAAATCTTCTTTAATACAACATATCTAATCTTCCTCCCTTTTCCCCATAAAACCCTGAGTCCCTATAAAGGGGGAACACTATATGGGTTTCTGCCTGAATTTTTTCTCCCAAATTGCAGTTCTTTTGTATCTTAAATAAATGTGTATTGCTTCTCTCTTTTTTTTTTTTCATCTCATTTTTGCTTTTTATCTTCCAGTTAACACCCAGGAAGCACAAAGACCCAGAAAACAGAGGTGGTGATATGCAGTTACAAATGCAGCAAAACACCAAGTCAGCATTCTTAGAAGTTCCACTAAGAAAGAGGAAAACTGAGGAGCTTCAGGCTTGGGAAGAAGGGTGAGATAAGAAAAATTCTGTCTCCAGAAAAAAAATCTAAAAACTTAAAGTTTCCTTTTTTTCCCCCTCCTGCATCCTCATTGCTGGTAAGGAGTGAGACTCCCATTACCGCAGAAATGCAGGTATATCTGACCACTCTCACCTGCAGGCTTCCTCCTTATATAGAAGCTCCCAGGGCTAAGAATTTAGTTTACAGGAGAAAAATAGCCATTTCCAACATTTATAAATGTAGTATATAAAGACAATGACAAGTGGTGAAACTGATTGGAATTAGGGCCTCTCTCTCCCTATGACCTTGTCTAGAGTCAGATACAGCTGTAAACAAAGGGACAAATAAAATGACTAAGTGATGACAGAAGCTGAGTCTGTCCAAGAAATGTAAGGAAGCTTTGCCAAGAACTAAACAGACTCACAGGCCAAGTACCCTGGGAATCTGTGAGAGCCACTAGCTCAGGAAGAGCCACAAGTCCATAGCATGTAGTGAAGCCGGAAGACTTGGAATTTTTTTCTTGAGTTGACTCTGGTGGCAGAAAGGATGATTGGGAAGCAAGGAGACCTAAGGTCTACTCCCAGCTGTGCCACTAATTAGCGGCAACCTGAGCAAGCCACTTAACCTTTTTGAGATTCAGCTTGTTCCTCTGTAGAAAGCAGGGGTTACAATAGAACAGGGGAGGCAAATGGGAGGCATGTATACCCTTACTTCTCTCCTGCCTTCCGCAAAGGCTACTGTTCAACTACATTATGGCTTAGAAGTTCTTCTACAGCAGTCCAAATGGGCACTTCCAATTAAACTTTGTTCACAAGTTGAAATCTAATTATTTTACCTCTAAAATCCCTTCTAGCTCCTAAATGGAAGGTTCCAATTTTCCAAGTAAGAGATGGCTATTTTTCTGATTTAGTGGCTCACTCAGAAAAGAAAATAGAAAGACAGACAGACAGAAAGAAAGATAGAAAGGAAAGAAAAGGAAAGAAAAGAAAAAGAAAAGAAAAGAAAAGAAAAGAAAAGAAAAGAAAAGAAAAGGAGAAAAGAAAAGAAAACATTTATTACTCCTCCTCCTTCTCCCCACCCTGAGGCTGTCTTTCCTTTGGGGTCAGAGATTTTAGTGTTTGGCCTTCTCCTTCTCTATGTTCACCCATCAGGACAGTGTCCTCTGCAGCACCCTTTTATCTAACCAGCCCACACTTGTTAGTACATGCAGACCCAGGGAAAGGTCTCGGGACTGAAAACCTACTTCCCTAAGGGGAGGGCAAGGAAAGACCAATGAAAGAGGCTGGTCACTCCAGTCTGGTAATTAATAGAATTCACTAAGGGAAACTTACATGCAAGGCCTGTCGTGGGTGGCTGTGAGATAGAATGGATCCCTGGGACACCTGGCAGGTGCCAATGAATTTACTTAGGCTAAAACGGGTAGGGGGATAATCACAGATAATAATACATGAATGATACCAGGTACAGAAATTACTTTACATGCTTGACCAGATCAGGACAATGGCCTGTTCCAGGAAGGAGCAAGTCACTGGAGGCAGGGGAGGGGTCCTGATTTATCTCAGAAAGGACATCAATTATGATCTGACAGTCTCTAAGGGGGATTTATGGGAAGCAATCTCTGTTCTGGCCCAGGTCCAGTTCATGGGACAGGAATCATACCATGGAATAGTCTTTCTTCCACATTTAAAATTTTATGTTTGGCATCAAGGAATCTACTTGAAAAAGAGATTATCTCCAAAAAGAATTCTCTAAAAGACAAGTTAGAAGAGGGGGCATTTAATGATTCTACTTGCTGCTCACCAAAGTTAACCAGATTTGCAGTTCTCACCTTCTGGCAGGAAAGCAATCACATTAACAGTAACCTGAATGGAGACAGCTTCAGGAAGCCAGGTAGTTGTAACTGAGTTTTATTGAAAGAAGCAGTAAAGTGGTTCACAGGGGACTCACTTCACAACCCACTTCTCACCCCCAAACCACGCAGGCACAAGTCTCAGTCCAGGGAAACACTTTTGTTTTGCATAGCAGCCCTACCTTGAGTCATTTCCTTCAGTGGTAGCAAGGATGAGGGAGAGACAGATGACTCGTGGGTCATCTCACTGCTCTGATCTCCGATGGAGACCTCTACTGAAGCATCAAAGTGGACGGGCACGTATGGGTTTCCCTCACAGGCCACAATGATGTGCCTCTCTTTGTGGCTGGTCTGGTAGTCACAGTTGGGGTACTTGGAGCCACTCGTCTTATGACAGTCTGTGATATTCATGCTGGAGTTGCTCTTGTGGCAGTTGGGCTTCCCATTCTTGCAGGTGATGTTTCCCTGGAGGCAAATGGCCTGGACATCTACCAGAGGCTCGTGCACGAAGGTGTTCACTGGCTTGCACCATCCCTCTGTCATATTCCGGCGCCTCATCATTTGGTTGCAGTAGTTGGAGTTGTTGCTGGGGCCGCCTGGGTCCATGTGTTGCCGCTGGAACTTCATGGCCTGTGATTCCTTGCCCAGGGAAGGCTGGACCCACCCCAGCACTAACAGCACCAGGACTAGCAGTGGGAACAGGATGAGGGACTTCTCCTGAGCCATGGTGGCCTCAGTCCCCTGGAGGAGCCTAGTCAGTGAAGGGAGAGAGGAGGAAAAGCATCACTTTAGAAGACAACCCCAGGTGCCACCGGTGGTCTCCCTGGCTTACAATCTCCCTTCAGGTCAGCCTGAAAGACACCCTTCTTCCTGCAAGATTTTCCAAGTGATGCGACACTCACATGTACTTGCCTCCAAAAGCATTTGACCCCTACTAGTGACAGAGAGGTGGGTCTTCCCCTCTGGGTGGTGACCTCCAAAGTGATCTAAAATCCAAGGGGTCCTGTTTTTGAATATTAAAGGTTTTTTATCTAAAATACTTTAAAAAAATAAATTTTATTGATTTCAGGGAGGAGGGGAGAGGGAGAGATAGAAAAATCAACGATGAGAAAGAATCATTGACCAGCTGCCTCCTGTCCACCCTCTACTGGGCATCAAGTCCACAACCTGAGCCCACAACCCCGGCACATGCCCTTGATTGGAATTGAACCCAGGAACCTTCAGTCTGCAGGCGGACTCTCTATCCACTGAACCAAACTAGCTAAGGCTAAAATACATTTGTACTCAGTGTTCTAGTGGGTCAATAGAAGATCTTTCTGTATAAACCATGAGCCAAATTGTATCGCGGTTACTGTCATGATATACAGGGTCATGGCAGAGAGAGCTCCGTTGTCCTACAACACTACGGAAACTCAACCCAGTGCCTGGCACTGGCATCATAAAGGGATGGCATTGTATTCCAAAGAGAGATGCTTGCCTCCCCGACCTGGACTGCTCCTTCTCCAGCCCCATGTGTTCTCTGCAGCCAGAATGCTCACTCCCATCCCAGCTCTGCCCCCAGCTACATTTGCAGCCCTAGCCCAAGCTTAGGGTTTAGCCTTGCCCACTCTGCCTCCCTCATCTCCAGACCTCAAGCAGAATCTGCTCCCAAGACCACCTCTTGGGTCTCTTACCTGGGACTCTAGCTTGGATACCAGGCAATCTTAAGTGGAAGGCTAGTTTCTGTAGTCACTGGATCCCTGGGGAGTGGAGTTTATGAGATTATAAAGGGGCTTGGCTTCCAAGCTGAGAAGGGTGGGAGGAGCAACCCGGAGGACAGTGGGGATTGGCTCAGGCTCCCCTCTTTCCAGGATTGCTGGGGGGAGTGAGTCTGCCTATAGGAGTCTTTCTTGCCATTCGAATCTCATCTCTCTGCTGGTTCATAGGAGTAGCAGGGAAAGTCACTAAGGCCCTGATGTTCAAACCCCAACCAAGTCTTTGTTATCCCTTTGGGGGCCAGTTCACCAAATAGCCCTTGGAAGTTAGCAAAGTACACATAATATGTAATCAAGAGAGGGGGGGAAAAGAGAGGTCCTCTCTCTCCCCAGGAGTCCTGGAGTGGTTTTGACCAGAATTACCAATCTCCTAACAGCAGCTCTCCTGTGGAAAGTAGGAGAGGTATCCAGCTGTCTCTAGCTGGCAGGCTTCCCAGATCTGGAGAAGGAGGGGAGAGTGCCTGAACAGTTTGGGTAAGAAGGAAGCCTCTACATGGCCTCACCCAGTTCTGGCCACTTCAACATTCCTGAGATGAGTGTGTGACAATTTTTATCTTCAGTGACCACTCATCCTGTAGGTCAGAGTTAAGTAGAGAAACTGAAGATAAATCAAAACCCAAATTCTCTTTCAGAGAAAAAATAGAGAGCATCAAGTTTCTTAGCAGCAAAATTCCCTCCTAGGTAGAGATCTCTTTTTGTTGTGACAATTTTGGTACTGTTTCAGTGAGAAATAGCAAAATTCCCTCCATGCTCTAGATTTATTATTTTTTTCTAGGAAAATTATTTTATTAAGTTATAATATCAATCTCCAACAGCTTGAAATAAAAACTTCCATTTTTTTTCCATTGAACAGTATGGTTTGTATGTCACTTTCTTTCAGAATGTCCTGTTTTTCATTAAAATAACTTCTATACCACTCAATGTGTTTCACTTTCTATTTAACATTCAGATATGGGGCTTTGGCAAGGCCATGTTAGTTCTAATCAAATCATTGAATCGATACTCCCTCCCCTGGAAGCTGACCTTGAGGCCACTTTACAATGGACATTCCCTCTTGCTTAGACCACATTCCACTTGCTGAGACCATTATCTCTCCCCTCCAGACCTTCCTAGGATCCCGACCACCCAGAGAATTCTCTGCCCAGAAAAAGCCCGACTACAGTCCTTTAAAATCTCTGACTCCCTGTCCCTGTGTGCTGGCACCATTTGGGGGCTCAGCCCATCTGGTATCCAGATGACCTAATAGTTTTATAATCCCTTACCACTTTGGCTCCATGTGCTTCTCCTTTGGTGACCCTAACAGGCCACAGTCAGCAGCTCCATGAAGTAGTGAACTGGTCTTTGTTTTGGAAAATATTGCAGGTATTTATCCAGAAATTATCTTTATTAAATTCTGAACCATCATCAAAACCTGCTTCATTGTTAATTGGCAACTCCCACAGTTTCCCCTCTTTAATCCACTGGCTCAACTTTTCAAAACCATTCCAAAAGGGCTGTTCATTCACTGCAGCTAACTGCTTAGTAATTCCACATCCCAACATGAAGGTGCTGTTTCTGTTTCACGTACCTCTTCAGTAACTGCTTTAACATAAAAAAACATGAAGTTTCTTCCTCTTGAATATATTTATCCTAAAATAGCTGACAAACTCACTGGCTCTGAACTGCAGTGCTGGGGCCACCGCTCCAGCACCAGGGACACTCAGGGAGGAACTGGCCTCAGGGTGAAGGCTGTGCATGCTCTGGATTGAGACTGTCTCCATCCAAATTGTAGTTTAGCACCTTAAGAGCTGGGCAAGTTACACAACTTGGCATATTTCCCTGCTCCTCGGTTTCCTTGTCTCTAAAATGGGGATAATAATATGTACCTTTTAGATTTGTTATTACACTGAAATAAGGTCAGGTGTGCTAAGCCCTTCAAGTAGCGCTTAGAACGCATCTATCAATGGTAGGTCAGTGATTGTTCATAGGGAGTGGTGTTGAGGTTCTGTGCAAAGGAAACTGTTTAAATAACATTGGGTGATCTCTGAATTGCTTTTTACAGGGGGTGGAGTCAAGTAATAGGCAGACCTTGGTTTTGCTAAAAACATGAGCTTAAAATAGCAGGCAGTTTTGAAATCCTGGAGAGAGGAGGAAAGAGGTAGAGGAGAGAAGAAAGGGACCGTGGTAGAAAGAACAGAATAATTTTAAATCAAATTTCAAAATTGTCTTGCCCTGTGATAGCCAAGACATCTTTAGTCGAGTCAACATTATTTGCTAAAGTATAGAAGTTTGAAAGTAGCAGTGGGGCTAAGGAAGCCATGGCATAGCATGAGCTTTTAGTTTCATGTTTCTGTAGTTCACCCACCACCTCACCCTCCACCCATGTTTTGTTTGTCTTAGTCCTTAGATAGTACTCTTATCATCTTGAGTGGAGTTGGGAGGAAAAATTTTCATACCCATTTAGGTTCCTGCTTGTGGGCCTGTAAATTAACTGATGAAAGTCAGATTAACAGGAGAGACTAGACAAAGTTTATTCAGGTGCAGATGAAGATGCGCAAAAGAGAGGAGAAAGGATAAACTGGAGTGTTCCAGGCAGGCTCCCAAGACCACAGGCCATTATAAAACCACATCAGTGACTGGCCTGATCCCAGGTCCAGGTGGGAAAGTGAAGGGAAGTACATTTTTCCTCCTCCATAGATGCCTGGAAATTAATCTCTGAAATCCTCTTAAAGCCAAGGAAAAAAAGTGTAAAATGCTTTCAAGGCTGTGCAGGTTATCATTCCTGTTGATGATTCCCATTTTATTATTCCCATTTCTCTTTCCAAGCCCATTTCACTTCCATCCATCCAACAGTGTGAACTGGGAAAGAAAGGGGTTCCAACATCTGAGCCCTTGTTTGAGGCCAACCAGGTACAGGTTGCACTTTCCCAGAGGGCGGCTCTGACCTATGTGTGAGCCCACCAAGTGCAGTCAATAGCCTGGTCTCTAGAGCACACAGAGAAGGGCCCAGTCTCTTCCCTCTCACTCTAAGCCTCCCGACACTATCAGTTTTCCTCAGCCCCAAGGACAGAGTGCATCTTCCCTATGTCCTTTCCCACCCGAGTGCCACCCTGGGTCTTCTTAAAGGAGGTCAGATTTTGCTCAAGGTGTCTGAGGGAAGACAGAGACTTGGGAGAAGACCTAATTACCTTTCAGGATAGGTAATTCAGTGGTCTCCGTGGTTCCACTCATTTTAGGAGAGTCTCCCTGCCCTTCCCTTGTAGGGCCAGCACCAGTGCCTCCATTCCTTATTTAAGAGTAACCCACTTGTGCCAGCTCTTCTGACAGCTTATCACAGTGCCATTAATTATTGACCTGGATTTCTAAGTGAAACAAAAGTGCTGATAGACCTGGCCAGGTGGTTCAATTGGTTAGAGCATCATCCCGTGCACCAAAATGTTACGGGTTCAATGCTTGGTCAGGGCACATACTGAGTTGTGGCTTCAATCCCTGGTCGGGTTGTGTGTTGGGAGGGGAATATAGGGGAATGACCAATTGATGTTACTCTCTCACATCAATGTTTCTCTCTTTCCATATCTTCATCTCCCTTCCTCTCTCTATAAAAAAATCAAAAAACACATATTTTCAGGTGAAGAAAGAAAGCAAGAAAACAACTGATAAGAGAGGAAAGCAGGACACCTGAGGGAGTAGGGAGCCTGGATTCTGCAGTCTCCACCAGAGCCACAGACCTTGTCTTCTACTGAGAAGATCTAAGCAGTTAATTCAAGGACTCTGTTTTAGATCCAAGTGCTGAGAATTCTCTTTCCAGAAGCAGCCCCTACAGTTGTAATACAAACCGGACCTTGATAGGAACGCAGTACAGGTGAAGATGGTTATTAGAAAACAATGGGAGAAAAGGGGTGGAGTGGGAAAAATCAGGGAAGATTTAAGAGCAAAGATCACCTTGGGAGAACTTTGAAAGATAAATAGGTGTTTTTTACTAGGCATGTGGGAAGGCCAATTCAGATTAAAAAAAAAAAAAAAAAAAAAAAAAGTCCAGAAAGAGAAGTAGATGCTCATGGTAGAGCACTGTGTATTTTGAAAATAACAAGTTCTTCCATGTGACTGGGAGGAGGTGAGGGATGGCACAGATAAGAAAACTCTAGGCCCAAATAGAAGTACCTTCAATACCAAGCAAAGCACTCCAATATGTAAAAGATATAGACAGTTACTTTGAACTCAAGGAATGGGAGGAACCAAGTAATGGAAGGGAACTTCCATCATTTTCCCATTATATATTTCCCAAGGAGAGTGAAGGTTACAGCAGTTCCAAGGTCAGACAGCACCTTGGCAGCAGAAACAGAAACCAGCCTCAGGTCCCAAACTTCCAGGGCACTGTTCTCACTACACTGTCCTGCCTGGTGTGCCCTGGGTGGGAAACATGCCCCCAGGAAGTGCATCCAAAAAACTGCAATATCTCGTGAAGTTGATCTCTTCTTCTAGTTCTGATTTACCCCAGAGTTCTCCCACTGCCCTTCTTGCTGTGAAGTGTGGTGGGTGAAGGCAGGATAGCTTTGCTGCTGCCCCCATCTGTGGAGTTCTGGAGGCTGGAGACTCATACTGAGGTACCATCAGGTGTAGTTCAACTGCAGCAGCTGGGGTGAGGGATGTGGAGGCAGGGAGGGAATGAGTGGCTCGGGGCTCCCACCTCCAGGCTCTAGGGTGCATTGGTTAATTCTACTAGAGACGCGGGAGGAAGGGGAACAGCTTAGGAGGAAGAGGTTCCCAGGAGAATATCTACTCCAAGCAGTATTTCTCTTTACCTCTCTCTTTAAGAAGCCTCACATGTTGGCTCCATCAAGGAAGCAAAGTCTTGAGAACACTCATTTGCTTAGAACTTTTTGGGGTCTCACATCTTCCATCTCCTGTTTTCCTTCTTGAGTTAATCATCAGGACTGGTGCAATGAGCACAATAGTGCTTCTTTTCCCAAAGCTGGGACATATTGTCAAGAACAAACCATGTGGATGAGGAATTCCATGCAGGCATATCTGGTGTAGAGAATTCAGCTTTAATCAATTCAGGGGACAAGTCTCACATCTAATTAAGTGGAGCCTTTTATTGACTCATTAATTCCAACCTTCTGACCTACTGGCTGACCTGCTTTAAGCTGTGTATTAAACAGTCCTGATGTCATCTTTCATTGGAAAGTGATCTGGCAGGAGTTTCCACTTTCTAAATATGAGTCTCAATTCTCCAGAAAAGCTAACACTTAAACCCTTTCTGTTATTCTGTACTGCCCCAAACTGAACACTACCTTTCCCCCCTTTTTGCCAGTTTACCTGTCACAGAGGATCTAGAAAAGCAGACCTCAGCAGAGCTATGGTTGTTTTATATGATGAGCAGGAGAGAGTATCCCTCTGTCAGCAAGCACGTGTGTGAGCATAAGTGTTGGTGCAAGACACCCAGCCCCCTCCACCAGCTGGGACACAAGGCCTCTGTCAGCAGGTCATGCAGTGACTGTGTCCAAACCATATGACTTCTCTGAGCCTTAGAATTGTTTTCTGAGAAATGAAAGTGTGAAGAAAGATGATTTCTAAGATTGCACTCAGTTCAAACAATTTTTCAGTGTTTTCTGTTTCAAAAGATCTTCTCAATACTTCCAAATAAGAAAAATTAGATCTCAATATAAGATCTATTCCCATAAGACTTTATGTTTTTCAAAGAGCCAAAGTTGCTTTTGTGGCAGTATTCACCAATTAATGTCCTTCAGTTTAAATAAAAAACAAATTCATTCACACAGAAATGCAGAAAGGGAGAGAAGAATTCTTATTACCCCCCTCCCACCCTCCTGAATTCCTGCCAAAATACCAGCAAAAGAATGAATTTTTACCCCAATATGGATTTTGTATGTATTAATATTTTTAAAAAAGCACAAACTATGATCTTTTATTTAAAAAAAAAACAAGCAAAACATTAGCTTCAGAATAGTCATGTAAAGCTTTAATTGTATATCTGAGTTGCACAAAAAATAATTATTGCAATTTAATACACAAATTTATTATATGTTGATTTTTATAGTAGGAAAAAACAATGTCAGCCTATCCTGCTGTTCCATCATCAATTCTTTGGGTAAATGAAAATTTCAAGAATACAGTCTTTTTTTAAAATTAAATCTTTATTGTTCAGATTATTACAGTTGTTCCTCTTTTTTCCTTCCCAGCTCCCCTCCACCCAGTTCCCACCCCACCCTATGCCCTTAACCCCCTTCCCACTGTCCTCATCCATAGGTGTACAATTTTGGTTCTGTCTTTTCCGGCACCTCCACACCCCTTCCCCACCCTGAGAATAGTCAGACCACTTCCTTTCTATGCCCCTGATTCTATTACATTCACCAGTTTATTCTGTTCATCAGATTATTTATTCACTTGATTTTTAGATTCACTTGTTGATAGATGTGTATTTGTTGTTCATAATTTGTATCTTTACCTTTTTCTTCTTCTTCCTCTTTTTAAAGGATACCCTTCAGCATTTCATATAATACTGGTTTGGTGGTGATGAACTCCTTTAGCTTTTTCTTATCTGTGAAGCTCTTTATCTGACCTTCAATTCTGAATGATAGCTTTGCTGGGTAAAGTAATCTTGGTTGTAGGTTCTTAGTATTCATCACTTTGAATATTTCTTGCCACTCCCTTCTGGCCTGCATAGTTTCTGTTGAGAAATCAGCTGACAGTCATATGGGTACTCCCTTGTAGGTATCTAACTCTTTTTCTCTTGCTGCTTTTAAGATTCTCTCTTTGTCTTTTGCTCTTGGCATTTTAATTATGATGTGTCTTGGTGTGGTCCTCTTTAAATTCCTTTTGTTTGGAGTTCTCTGCACTTCCTGGACTTGTAAGTCTATTTCTTTCACCAGGTAGAGGAAGTATTCTGTCATTATTCCTTCAAATAGGTTTTCAATATCTTGCTCTCTCTCTTCTTCTGGCACCCCCATAATTCGGATGTTGGTGAGGTTGAAGTTGTCCCAGAGGCTCCTTACACTATCTTCATATATTTAGATTCTTTTTTCTTCTTGTTTTTCCGGTTGGGTGTTTTTTGCTTCTTCCTATTTCAAATCTTTGACTTGATTCTTGCAATCCTCTAGTCTGCTGTTGGAACTCTGTATAATATTCTTTGTTTCAGTCACTGTATGCTTAATTTCTAGTTGGTCATTTTTATATCCTCGAGGGTCTCACTAGATTTATTGAGGTTCTCACTAAATTTATCGGCAGTTTCTAGAAAATTCTTGAAAAACCTTATAATCATGGTTTTGAACTCTATATCCAGTAGTTTGCTTTCCTCCATTGCTGTCATTTGTGACCTGTTTCTTTGTCTCCCCATTTTTTATGCTTCCCTGTGTTGATAAAGTGGCTTTCTGTGCTAGGTGTCCTGTAGGGCTCAGTGGCTCAGGCTCCCCAATTACCTGAGCTGTACACTCTTGGTGCACCCGTTTGTGGGCTTTGTGCACAGTCTTGTTGTAGTTAAGCCTTGATTGTTGTAGGTATCACTGGGAGGAATTGACCTCCAGGCCAATTGGCTGTGAGAATCAGCTGTGTCTACACTGGGAGAACTTCTGTGCTGGAGATACACTTCTGGGGCAAGAATTGCTTCAGTGGGGCTTTGGTGCTCACTGAGTCTGCCCCCTGAGTGTGTCCCTTATGGATATGAGCAGTTGTAATCTGGATGGTCTCACTCTGACCACTGGGTACACTGGCACTAGGATCTCTAAAGAGGTGGTAATTTAGTCTCCACCTGAGGCTACCCAGCAGCAGCTATGGAGAGATCTGCAGATTCCTCTTCTTTGTTTGGGATTTGGAGGTGCCCAGATGAGGTCCAGCTGTGAAGCAATGCAAGCTGCTGTGGGGCCTTGGGCCTTCTTTTGGAAGTTCTGGGTCTCTCTGACCCAGCTGCAGTTTGTTAGGTAATTTTCAGATTGCAAAGGGCCAGGCCTTTCATATGCAAAAGCCTCTGCGCACACCTTGGATGGAGCAGGGTCTCAGGGAATCAACAGGGCAGAGCAAACAGCTATGGCTGCTCCTCAGTCCTACTCTAATAGGCCCCGGGTCTCAGTGTCCCGCGGTAAGCGCTGCAAGCACCTCTGAGAGAAAGCCTCCCTTGAGTTCTGCCCGATACCAGACAGTACAGTTTCTCCCCATATGAGTCTGGGTCCCCAGAGACTCACCCAGAACTGGAGTTCAGAGCAGTCAGGAGCTTGAGACTCCCTCCCGATTGAAAAAGACAACTGTGTCCTCAGTTGCCAGCCCTTTCCTCGTTCGCCTCCGTACCTCTGCACTTTACTTTTGCACCTCCTCTGAGTCTCAGTGTGCTTCTCTCTTTCCTTCTAGTTGTAGAATTTCCACTCAGCCAGCCTTCCTGTGGTTCTGGATGATGTCCGTTTTGTCTTTTAGTTGTATTTTGAACTGGTTGTGAGAGGCAGCAACTTCCGGTGTTTACCTATTCCGCCATCTTGGTTTCTCCAAGAATACAGTCTTATCAGAGACCCAGAAATTAGAGATAAATCTAGGAATGGCGTTCATAGAACCAGAGGCTTTCATTAATTAATTTTGGGAACAAGTCATTATTCATAAGAAAGCTCCAGTATATATTTCTCTAAGGTACCAAGTGGGTGGTAAATATTGAAAAGGCACAAAATAATAAAATACCTGATAAACAAATAGAAATACATTATTTGTATTTTCATCACCTATGAAAACATTGATGTTTTAGTGTATAATTCTCCACACTTTTGTCTATGCTATGTATATGTTTTTATAACATGTGAGATATTGGATACTATGTATATACTGCTTCAGATTCTGCTTTTTCTCTTAAAATGCATCTGGGCTTTTGTTAAAATTCAGTTTCTTAACTTAGATAGTAGTGAACAAAGATATGTTCACTTTGGATTAATATATCGAGTTTTGTTTTTTTGTTTTTTTAAATATATTTTATTGATTTTTTTACAGAGAGGAAGGGAGAGAGATAGAGAGTTAGAAACATCGATCAGCCCCCTCCTGCACATCTCCCACGGGGGATGCGCCCGCAACCCAGGTACATGCCCCTGACCGGAATCAAACCTGGGACCCTTCAGTCCGCAGGCCAACGCTCTATCCACTGAGCCAAACCAGTTTCGGCAATATATCGAGTTTTATACTTAAAATTCTTTCATTTTTCTGCAAATATGTTATATTACATATGACAACAAAAAAGCTTATTCAAAAATATGCAGCATAAACATTTATTCCAAGTCAACAGATATCTATATTATTCTGAAGGCTCTGTAGTATTTCATGTTAAGGATGTAGCATGATCCATCAAACAAATTCTCTATTGTTGGACATTCATAACATTTACAACATTTTACATGTATGCATCCTAAAATAAAAACCCATCTAGTCTGGCTGGAGTGGCTCAGAGATTGAACATGGATCCATGAACCAAGGGGTTATGGATTGATTCCGTTAAGGGCACATGCCTGTGTTGCAGGCTGGATCCCCAGTTGGGAAGCTTACAGGAGGCAGCCAATCAATGTTTCAACCTCCCTGTCCCTCTCCCTTTTATTAATACTCTCTCTAAAATCAATAAAAACATTTTGAAAAAACAAACAAACAAAAAACCATCTAGCCCTTCCCAGGTAGCTGTTGGTTGAAGCGTTGTCCCACACATCAAAAGGTCATGGGTTCGATTCCCTTCCAGTCAGGGCACATACCTAGAATGAGGGTTCTACTCCTCAGGCAGGACAGGTATAGGAGTCAGCCAATGGATGTTTCTCTCTCACATCGATGTTTCTCTCTTTCCATCTCTTCATCTCCCTTCCTCTTGTTATGCCCAGATTTCAGGATCCCCAAAAAACCACATCAGGGAGCCAGCCATGTCCAATGCAAAAGCATAAGAGTCTTTATTCGAGCTAGCTCAGCTCCCCCACCTTGCCGACACAGCAGCAGGAAGCAGAGAGAGATAACGCTGTGTGGAGACGGGTTATATAGGGGGAGTTGGAGTAAGGGGAGGAGAAAGGACTGTGCTCTGCCGATTGACCAGGCAAGAGTCGGCGTCTTGTTCCTGGGTGTGGCTAGCAGAGGCTTAGACTTCCAGGAAGAAGCTCCTTGCCAAGCACGTGGCCAAGGTAAGATGGAGCACTTACCCTGGGGCAAGATGGAGGGCGTAGCCCTTATCCTGGGGCAAGGTGGAGGGCGTAGCCCTTACCCTGGGGCAAGGTGGAGGGCCTAGCCCTTACCCTGGGGCAAGGTGGAGGGCCTAGCCCTTACCCTGGGGCAAGGTGGAGGGCCTAGCCCTCGCCCTTTCATTCCCCCCTTTGTCTTGGAACTTCCGGCTCAATCATGAGACGGACTGCATTTCTATTCCACCGTTGCTAGAGGCCGGTACTGGGCATATCTTAACAAATGGTCTGGTGGAAGGGAAAGAAACCATTTTAGCTTTAACAACTTCTATTGAAATAGGATTTTTCTTCTTAAAATTCCTCCATGGCTATCAAAAAACCAAATTAAGATTATGTTTGCATAAACACAACAAGAATGGTAACTGATTACCTTTGCTGGAATCTCATGGTTGAATCTTAATGTGCCCCGTAGGGCCAGGAAGCCACGCCACCCAGCTGCCATCAGGCCCGCCTGCAGTATCTGCTGAATTAGGTGAATCCCTCACCTGTAGCAACTCCACCTGAGCCCACGCTCCAGGCTTTAAGGCCCATCTCAGTAGCCCTCCTACTTGTTGTGGCCCAGAGTGTGTGGTGGTTCCGCAGGGATGCAGAGGCATCCTTATTGCTCCCCTTCTACTCTTACCAACCCCCAGTGATGGTAGGGCATTGGCCTGACGCTCCAGCGCCAGCCATCTTCAGGGCTTCCAAGCAGGATACCAGGCTTTCTTCGTGGCATTCTTACTGGCTTCAAGTCTTTAAAGCTCAGACAGGGCTCTTTAAAACATGATACTCCAGTCAAAGTTTTCCATTAATAAAACCACTATTAGGAACCGGTCTTATTGAATCTATGCAAAGAAATGTATTGCCATGTTAGCATTGCCAAATTTCGGAGGAATTACATAAGAAGAAAGACATACTGATCTACTCTAAGATTTTCTGACTTTCCTTGCCAATTCTTTTTGGTAAAACAGTACTTGTTGGCATTAAATTTTCTTTCTATGCATAATCATACCTTAGACCTTCTATTCTAATCAGGACTTTTCCAGCTTACTACCCCTGACATGGGCATCGTCACAAAGGCCTGCAAGACAGTATTACAGGCTACCAACTGTTAGCTGTCTCTCAACAGAGACCAAAACCTGATGGGCACTGTTCCTGCCCAGTCGGGCACCTGCCCTCTTGGCAGCCAGACACCCTCTACTCTTGGGGTTCACCCCACACAGTCCCCTTCCAGGACAGCCAACATACATTCAAACCTGCAAGAGAATCAAAGGTCAATATAACATATCAATACAATGAAACATAATATTGGCATCATGGCCGCTTCAGGCAGCCAAATCCTACTAAAGTCTATTCTTGACCTTCCTATGAATTATCCTTGTCTCTTTGGAGCCATGTCCATGAAGATGCAGGCATCATCTCAGTCTATTACACAGTATTGTGGGGGCTCCCGGTAGCAGGAGTGATCGCGAGCAATGTTACCAGCATCAGGCAAGTCGAGCATGCCGTAGCTTGAGCTTGAGCGGGTTGCGTTGATCTCGATCGACGCTCCATTTGGTGACGAAGTCTTCCCGGATCACAGATGGACCCAGGTCACGACGCCGTCTACCTTGAGAGCGGTGGGGTTCGTCAGCACCACAGTGTAGGGACCCTTCCAATGTGGCTCAAGGGTCTCTTGGCGGTGCCTTCTGCTGTAGACCCAATCTCCTGGTCTGTGACCTTTTCAGTTAACAAGTATTTTTACAGTCTTGGGCTCTTGAGCTGACAACAGGAACATCTCCCAAGTCCCCTGATGGGGGCCTGACAGGAACAGATGTGGGGGCCTTTCCCACATCCCAGGACAGGATTCTTGACCCATGTCTCATTCAGATAGAAACGGTTTTCATCACAAACAAACAAACAAACCCAAAACCAAAAACCAAAAAAATCAAGGCCAGAAGTACCCTCTGATGTTTCAGGGGTACCAAGGAAGGAGAAGTTAGGCAGTGTCCAGCCCTTCTCACAATCCACCACCAGTGACCAGTTCCAGCTTACTGGCCTACCATCCATTCAAAATTTCTTTCCTCCCATCACACCAAAGCCATACTTTTCAGTTAGTTAAAACTTTTAGCCTTAATTTTTAGGTGACATGTTAATAATTAACATTCCTTAGATTAACAATACATTCAAATTTAACAAGGATACATATTTAAGCAATAAGGACAGATCAATTTACAAAAGCAGAGACAGCATGCAATCCAAACCACAGCTGTGGGTAAACACATTATCTAGAGTCCTTGGGTAACCTAGGTTAAACTTAGGCATATCCTGGGTCTCCCGAACACTGAGTTGCAAGTTAGCTGGAGCCCTCCCGACCCTGGGACAGCTGCACTGTACCTCCCAGGCAAAGGAAAAATATGCCCTTGAATATCAGCATGAAACCAGTCTCTATCTGACTTTTAGAAATTGGATTACTGCTATCAGTCCCTTTTAAAGACTTTGACATAACCTTTGATTGTCTTTAGTTTAAGGAAAGCAGCGTTTTCTAGATTTAAGAGATTAGCTTAAAAATAAATCCGCGAGGCAAGCTTACTTCTGCCCCATAAAACTCCGCCTTAAAGCTCCACCCCTGACTAAATCAGAGGGAGGGGCCTTTGCTGTTTCAAGATGGCGGCCCCCAGGGGAGCGGCAAACCATGCGGCCAACATGGCGGCTGCCAAGTCATGCAGCCCAAAATGGTGGCTGTACCAATAAGCAAAGGCATTTAGTTACCAGAATTACACAAATTTTCCCAATTCAATCCGAACCTTAAACTTTTAGCTGGCAAGTCAAAATATTCAGCATTTCTCAATCAGTCTAGAATCTAGCTAGCATCCGTTTTTTTCTTTGGGTAAATGATCAGTCTTGGGCTCCATCCTGCACATCTGCAAAGAGACTCTAGCTCAAAACTCTATCCAAAATCAGACAGTGCGCACATTAGTTTTAAGCCAGCTTTTCTCTCTACACGTGCACAAAAATCCCAGACGCATTTACTTGGGGAGGGGGTGACCTGTTTTCACAGATCCTCACTCAGATGCCCACCTGACCCAAGTCGTGGAGCCACACAAAGTAGGGGAGAGGGCAGGCCCCCTCCCTCCACACTCACACACTTTCACCAGACATTCACTCAGAGTTTAAACAATAACAACTTCCCAACTCCTGAGGGAGCTCTACAGCCTCCCCCAGTCTCCTTGAAATGATCAATCACAATACCCAAAGGAGCAGTCTGAGTCCGTCCCATAACATCCATCCAGTAAATCCACAGAAAACAGAAAAACACAGACACAGACAAACAGAGGGCCCCAAAGAACAGCCTTCCAACTCCATGGAAGCAACTAGACGATGGCCTTACGCCAAACTGGCGGGAGCGACCCGCCTCGTCTCAAATCCGCGAGAGGAATACACATCTCTCATGAGGGGAATACACATCCCTCAAATCCGTGAGGAGAATACACATTCCTCGTGGGGAGCAGAACGTCTTCTAACTCTCCCCCGCCTGTGGTCGTTCACGGCGCGTCCACCTGGACCCCTCAGGCACAGATTCCAGAAGTGAGCTCACACAGGACAGATAAAGAACAAGTCCCTGAACAGAGGCAGTAGAAAACTGCCTAGGAATGCTTCTCTTCTATCTTTTTTAAAAGATAGGCCAGATTCGAAACTTCAGCCAGTCCGAATTTCGATGGTGAGTACCATCTAGAAGCCATTCCTCCAGATACAGGACAAGTCCCTTAGAGATAACATATATTACACAGAACAAATACACAACACAGAGACACTTACCGCGGCCAGTGAGACTCTTCGAACTGGGGGTCCCTGGATGGTCTTGGGAATCCCGGACGAGCCCCCAAATGTTATTCCCAGATTTCAGGTTCCCCAAAAAACCACATCAGGGAGCCAGCCATGTCCGATGCAAAAGCATAAGAGTCTTTATTCGAGCTAGCTCGGCTCCCCCACCTTGCCGACACAGCAGCAGGAAGCAGAGAGAGATAACTCTGTGTGGAGACGGGTTATATAGGGGGAGTTGGAGTAAGGGGAGGAGAAAGGACTGTGCTCTGCCGATTGACCAGGCAAGAGTCGGCGTCTTGTTCCTGGGTGTGGCTAGCAGAGGCTTAGACTTCCGGGAAGAAGCTCCTTGCCAAGCACGTGGCCAAGGTAAGATGGAGCACTTACCCTGGGGCAAGATGGAGGGCGTAGCCCTTATCCTGGGGCAAGGTGGAGGGCATAGCCCTTACCCTGGGACAAGGTGAGGGCCTAGCCCTTACCCTGGGACAAGGTGGAGGGCCTAGCCCTTACCCTGGGGCAAGGTGGAGGGCCTAGCCCTTACCCTGGGGCAAGGTGGAGGGCCTAGCCCTCGCCCTTTCACTCTCTCTCTCTAAAAAAAATCAATAAACACATATTTTCAGGTGAGGAAAGAAAGAAAGAAAACAATTGTTAAGAGAGGAAAGCAGGACACCTGAGGGAGCTGGGAGCCTGAACTCTGCAGTCTCCACCAGAGACACAGACCTTGTCTTCTCCTGAGAAGAGCTCAGCAGTGAATGCAAGGACTTTGTTTTAGATCCAAGTGCTGAGAATTCTCTCTGCAGAAGCAGCCTCTACATTTATAATACAAACCAGACCTTGATAAGAGCTCTGTACAGGAGAAGATGGGATTATCAGAAAACAATGGGAGAAAAGGGGTGGAGTGGGGAAATCAGGGAAGGTTTCAGAGCAAAGATTACCTTGGGAGGATTTTTAAAGGTAAATAGGTGTTTTTTAATGGGCATATGGGAAGGGAAATTCAGATTTAAAAAAGAAAAGTACAAAAGGAGAAGTAGACGCTCATGGTAGAGCACTGTGTATTTTGAAAATAACAAGTTCTTCCATGTGACTGGGAGGAAGTGAGGGATGGCACAGAAAAGAAAACTCTAAGCCCAAATAGAAGTACCTTCAATACCAAGCAAAAGACTCCAATATGTAAAAGACTTCAAATATATAAAACAATAGACAGTTACTTTGAACTCAAGGGATGGAAGGACACAAGTGATGGAAGGGAACTTCCATCATTTTCCCATTATATATTTCCCAAAGAGACTGAAGGTCACAGCAGTCCCAAGGTCAGACAGCACCTTGGCAGCAGAAACAGAAACCAGCCTCAGGTCCCCAACTTCCAGGGCAGTGTCCTCACTACACTGTGCTGCCTGGTGTGCCCTGGGTGGGAAACATGCCCCCAGGAAGTGCATCCAAAAAACTGCAATATCTCGTGAAGTTGATCTCTTCTACTTCTGATTTACCCCAGAGTTCTCCCACTGCCCTTCTTGCTGTGAAGTGTGGTGGGTGAAGGCAGGATAGCTTTGCTGCTGCCCCCATCTGTGGAGTTCCGGAGGTTGGAGACTCATACTGAGGTACCATCAGGTGTAGTTCAACTGCAGCAGCTGGGGTGAGGGATGTGGAGGCAGGGAGGGAATGAGTGGCTCGGGGCTCCCACCTCCAGACTCTAGGGTGCATTGGTTAATTCTACTAGAGATGCTGGAGGAAGGGGAGCAGCTTAGGAGGAAGAGGTTCCCAGGAGAATATCTACTCCAAGCAGCATCTCTCTTTATCTCTCTCTTTAAGAAGCCTCACATGTTGGCTCCATCAAGGAAGCAAAGTCTTGAGAACACTTGAAAGGGCGAGGACTATGCCCTCTATCTTGCCCCAGGGTAAGGGCTATGCCCTCCATCTTGCCCCAGGGTAAGGGCTACGCCCTCCATCTTACCTTGGCCATGTGCTGGGCAAAGCTTCTTCCTGGAAGCCCAAGCCTCTGCTAGCCACACCCAGGACTTCTTTAAACTAACCAATGACAATCAAGGGAAGTCGCCATAGATATGACCACATCCTGTGTAACAAGACACTGACTTGCGCCTGGCCAATCGGCAGGGACCACAGTCCTTTCTCCTCCTTTTACTCCAACCGCCCTCTAAAACCTCTCTCCACACAGAGTTCTCTCTCTCTGCTTCCTGCCCCTGCGTCAGCGAGGTGAGGGAGCCGAGCTAGCTGGAATAAAGACTCTTATGCTTTTGCATCGGACCTGGCTGGCTCCCTGGTGTGGTTTCTTGGGGATCCTGAAATCTTGTCATAACACACTCATTTGGTTAGAACTTTTTGGGGTCTCACATCTTCCATCTCCTGTTTTCCTTCTTGAGTTAATCATCAGGACTGGTGCAATGAGCACAATAGTGCTTCTTTTCCCAAAGCTGGGACATATTGTCAAGAACAAACCATGTGGATGAGGAATTCCATGCAGGCATATCTAGTGAAGAGAATTCAGCTTTCACCAGTTCAGGGGACAAGTCTCACATCTAATTAAGTGGAGCCTTTTATTGACTCATTAATTCCAACCTTCTGACCTACTGGCTGACCTGCTTTAAGCTGTGTATTAAACAGTCCTGATGTCATCTTTCATTGGAAAGTGATCTGGCAGGAATTTCCTCTTTCTAAATATGAGTCTCAATTCTCCAGAAAAGCTAACACTTAAACCCTTTCTGTTATTCTGTACTGCCCCAAACTGAACACTACCTTTCCCCCCTTTTTGCCAGTTTACCTGTCACAGAGGATCTAGAAAAGCAGACCTCAGCAGAGCTATGGTTGTTTTATATGATGAGCAGGAGAGAGTATCCCTCTGTCAGCAAGCACGTGTGTGAGCATAAGTGTTGGTGCAAGACACCCAGCCCCCTCCACCAGCTGGGACACAAGGCCTCTGTCAGCAGGTCATGCAGTGACTGTGTCCAAACCATATGACTTCTCTGAGCCTTGGAATTGTTTTCTGAGAAATGAAAGTGTGAAGAAAGATGATTTCTAAGATTGCACTCAGTTCAAACAATTTTTCAGTGTTTTCTGTTTCTAAAGATCTTCTCAATACTTCCAAGTAAGAAAAATTGGATCTCAATATAAGATCTATTCCCATAAGACCTTTATGTTTTTCAAAGAGCCAAAGTTGCTTTTGTGGCAGTATTCACCAATTAATGTCCTTCAGTTTAAATAAAAAACAAATTCATTCACACAGAAATGCAGAAAGGGAGAGAAAAATTCTTATTTACCCCCACTCCCACCCTCCTGTATTCCTGTCAAAATACCAGGAAATAATGAATTTTTACTCCAATATAGATTTTGTATATTTTCATACTTTAAAAAATGCAAAAACTTTTACCTTTTAATTTGAAAAACATAATGTCTTCAAAATGGAAGTTTTAAGCTTTAATTGTATAGTTGAGTTGCACAAAAAATAAGTATTGCAATTTAATACACTAATTTATTATATGTTGATTTCTATAGTAGGAAAAAAACAATGTCAGCTTATCTGTGGTTCCATCTTCAATCCAATGGGAAAATGAAAATTTCAGGAACATAGTCTTATCAGACACCCAGAAATTAGAGATAAATCTAGGAATAGAGTTCAGAACTAGAGGCTCTCATTATGGAGGGTTCTCTCTTTTCCGCGTCCAGCGCAGCTAGAGTGTGGTCTGGTTCTTTGAATAGGGGCTGCTGGGGATTGAGAAAATGAAAGAGACAGACACAGAGATGGAAGGAAAAGCTGGGGCCTGGTGGAACCATTGTCCTCTTCTGATGGATAGACAGAGACCCAGCACCAATACAGTGTGTTTATTTTATACCCAAATACCAGGAAGTTTCACCAAATGTCAAGACAAAGGAGATTATGTTCATTCTTGTAATGTCAGTTTTGGGTGGGCCCCAGTCATATTTATTCCTGGTGCTTGGCTGGATTTAAATAATAAAACCCACTCCCCAGCACCTGGGCAGAAATGAAGGTCAAGCTGAGAACACTTCTGCCTTTTTGGCAAGATGTGTTTCCAGGACTTGGCTCTGCCTACTGCCCTCGATTCAGCTGACAATTTATTAAAGAAATGCCCATGTGCCTTCCCAGGCGCTCTCTACATCTCATTAATTAATTTTGGGAACAATTCAATAGAAAGTAATTATTCAATTAGAAAGTTCCAGTATATATTTCTTTAAGTTATCAAGTGGGTGGTAAATATTGAGAAAGACACAAAATAATACAATTCCTTATAAATAAATAAAAATATGTTACTTATATTTTCATTAGTTATAAAAACATTGATGTTTTAGTGCATAATTTATCACATTTTTGTCTACACAATGTACATGTTTTTATAACATACTAGGGCCCAGTGCACGAATGTGTGCACCTTGAAAGGAATTGTGGGCCACGAGGCTGTGATGGTCACAGGGGTGCGTCTTGGCCCATCCTCAGAGCCTCTGCTTGGCCCCTTCTGCCACAGCTCTTGGTCCCCTGTCTGCCGGCAGCCCCACTCCCTCCACTGCTGCTCCTCCATGCTGATGGCACTGGCCCCACTCCCACCTGCTGACAGTGTGGAGCAAGTGGGGCCAACACCAGCAGTGGGTGCCAGCAGGGGGAGGTGGAGAATCCCAGCAGGCTCACACCTGCTGACAGTACCGAGCAATTGGGAACGGTGTTGGGCACCAACAGCAGGTGCAAACGGTGGCTCCAGTGCTGGCTGCGGGTGCGAGCGGGGCCAGTGCCAGCAGTGGGTGCGAGTGGAGGCTGTTGGCCCTGATTGCCCCTCAGGAGCAGGGGGAGGTGGAGATTCCCTGAAGGGCGATCAGGGCTAGCAGATGCCACCCGCACCTGCTGACGGCACTGAGAAATTAGGGCTGGCGTCCAGCACTGGTTGCAAGTGAAAGAAGCAGCTTCAGCGCCTGCAGAAGGTGAGAGTGGGGCTGGTGCCAACAGCAGGTGGGAGCATCTGGCAGAACTGTGGCATGTGGGAGCAAAGAATTTTCAGTAACCACCAGAGGCTCGCTCCTATGATAGCGACAGGCACCCTGCCTTTGTCTGGGGCCACTGCTCACCTGCTCCACCATCCCACCTCCACCAACGCCCACCATGTTCCATGCTATGAAGCCTGCTGCTAACCCCTGCCATTTTCCACATGCTCTCCCTGGTGGTTAATACACATCATAGCAACTGGTTGTTCAGTTGTTCGACCATTCTGTCTATTTGCATATTAGGATTTAAAATATAGAGACTAGAGGATAGGTGCACTATATACATGCACAGGGTTGTGGGGGGGGGGGGGGGGGCGGGGCGCCTAAACTGGCAGTTGGACATCCCTCTCTCAATCCGGGATCACTGGCTCCTAACCACCCGCTTGCCTGCCAGCCTGACTGCCCCTAACTGCCCCCCTCCCTGTGGGCCTAATTGCTCCTAACCACTCCCCTGCTGGCCTGATCGCCCCCTAATTGCTCTCCCCTGCTGGCCTGATGATGCCTCACTGTTCTGCCTGGCCAGCCTAATCGCTCCCTAACTGCTTTCCACTGCTGGCCCAATGGCCCCTAACCACTTCTGCCTCATCCCCTGCCACCATGGCTTTGTACGAAGGATGTTCAGAAAACATCTGGTCTAAGTAGCATATTACCCTTTTATTAGTATTGATGGGATATTGTGTACTATGTATATACTGCTTCAGATTCTGCTTTTTCTCTTAAAATGAACCTCGGCTCCTGTTAATATTCAGTTTCTTAACCTAGATAGTAGTGAGTTCACTTTGGATTAACTTATTGAGTTTTATACTTAAAATTGGTTCATTTTTCTGCATACATGTTATATTACATATAACAATAACAAAAAAGCTTATCCAAAAATATGCATCATAAACATTTATTCCAAGTCAACAAATATCTATATTATTCTGGAGGCTCTGTAGTATTTCATGTTAGGGATGTAGCATGATCCATCACACAAATTCTCTATTGTTGGGCTTCCATAACATTTACAACTTTTTACATGTATGCATCTATATAGTAAAAGCCTAAGTGACCATTACAGTAAAACGACTGGAACAATGGGTCTCCATGATGCACACTGATCACCAGAGGGCAGATGCTTAATGCAGGAGCTGTCCCCTGGTGGTCAGTATGCTCTTTGAACTCAAGAGGTCCTGGTTTGATTCATTCAGGGCACAGGCCTGGGTTGCAGGCTAGATACCCAATGGAGGGCATGTAGGAGGCAGCAAATCGATGTTTCTATCTGTCCCTTTCCCTTCTGTGCTCTCTAAAATCAATAAAAACATATTGAAAAAACAAACAAACAAAAAACCCATCTAGTCCTGACTGGATAGCTGTTGGTTGGAGCATCTTCGCATACACCAAAAAGTCATGAGTTCAATTCCCAGTCAGGGCACACACCTAGGTTGAGGGTTCTACTCCTCAGGCAGGACAGGTATAGGAGTCAGCCAATGAATGTTTCTCTCACACATCGATGTTTCTCTCTCTCTCTCCCACTCTCTCTCTCTTATACACACACTATCTCTCCCCCTTTCTCTCTCTAAAAATCAATAAAACCTATCCTCATGTGAGAAAACAATAAAATATCACATGTGCATTTGTATTTTTGTGTCATAAGTCAGGTTCCCTGGCGAAGAGTCACTCAGATAAAGATTTGCATTCAGGAAGTCTACTGGGAAGTGGGCTTGGGATCAAAACCTATAGAGGGGTCCAGGGATCATAAGTGCTCATCTGGGCTCCTTGAGCTCAGGGTATGATTCTTGCTTTGGATGCGAGGAGTCCCAGGCTCAAATCCCAGCCCAGCCCAAGCTTTTGGGGGCTACTGCAAAAAGTTGTGTTCCAGACCTGTTCCAAACTGTTAGCAAACAAGAGGTGCACTGAACTAACAGGAAGCCAATGACCTGTATTGGAGATGAAATTGCCTGGCTTCCTGGGCTCTAGGGGCCCCATTGCTCCTGGGAGCAGCAGCCAGTATCCCTTCTGGCTTCTGCAGGCAGGGCTGGTGTCCCACCTCCTGCTGTCCTGAGTCCTGCCGTCAGATCCCGCAGCATCTTTGCTGAACTTGTGTCTCCAAAGCAGATCTCCAGGGTCACTGGAGGACTGGGCAAGGACTCTCCCACTGAGCCTGGGGCGGGGGTTGCTGTGGTGCCAGCTCCGAAGGCGGGACCCGGACTCTTGGGGTCTCCTCTGAGAAACTGGACATAGTACCAACCACCCAGAGGCTCTCCCACTGAGTCCTCCAAGCTGCACGCCAATCCCGTTAGTGTACACACACACACTCACGCGGACCCCACGCAGATCCAAAGCAGGAATCAGAACATACTCGCGTTTTCTACCAGCTCCCCCTTTTCTTACAAAGGAGGAAGAAGTGGGTGAGAAACAAAAACTTCTCTTTCTAAGCTCTGCCTTTTCTGCAATTTGTGCCCAGGCCAAGATGGGTTCACATTTCCGTTCCTCCTCCTGCTTCGTGTCCTAACTTTACCAGGGGCACTTTGGCTGGGGTAGACCCTTCTTAGCTGAGGTAATTCTGGAGGAGTCTGTGGGACCAGACTGGGAGCTGAGGAATGGGAAAGAGGCAAAAGTGTGGTTTTGTCAAGTTAGCGGTGCTGCATTCCCACCCCATGTTTACTTTCCGCAGCTGGACAGAGATGGCAGCGCAAATGCCTATTGCCTAGAACAGGGGTGGGCAACCTTTTTGTGAGTGTGTGCCAAAACCAGCAAAATCTCTGACTCAAAATTCTTCTGCGTGCCCACCCTAATTTTTTGAGAACATGTTACGCCAACTTGATACCTCTTAAGGTGTACTTATGTGAAGAACCTTGAAGAAATAATAAAATTCATTCAAGCTACAAAAACACAATATTATGATGAAAAATACATTTATTTTTAATATATACATGTACACTGATAGTCCGACAGAAAACTTTATGACTCCGTTTGATATTATCAGTGGGACTTTTGCTGCTACATCACTGATGACAGAGATTTTACATCAGGTTTATATTTTGTGACCTTCAGAGATATGCATGAGCTACTACTTTCATCAGTCAGGTTACTCCCATTATGAGACCTAACAAAATTCATCACTGAGAACAAAGATTCACAATTGTAAATGGAAGATTATAAGAAAGGGCTTCGCATGCCAGCAAAAGTTACTGGCATGCCATGTTTGGCACGCGTGCCAGGGGTTGCCCACCCCTGGCCTAGAAGGTAGAATCCCAAGGAACCACCACCTGGGCAGTTCAGGGAGGCCCCCGCTTGCTCAAACCAAGGATTCTCTGCTTGCTACTATGTTGATTGCCAGACTTATGAAGCAGAAATCGTTCAGTTCTTGCAAGTGGAAAGGACATTTGATGCTCTCATTTTGTTTGCTCTCTTATGTCTCCTCACCCTTAACCCAACCACAGCCAGTGCCTGAAATTCTTGGAGACACTGCCAACAGCCACCTCTTTAAGCTTTCTTACTGGAACATTGGGATCCTCAGCCTTTTTACTCGGAGACAGCACAACCAAAGACAGCACATGGGCATAACATGACATCTTTGTTTCTAAAGGACGGTAAAAATAGTATCAGCACCATTGTGGGGACTATAGAAATCTTCAATTAGCCAAGACCTCCCTTTGTGTCATTAAGAACCTCATAATCAAGTCATAAATGTAATCACTAGAAACCCAAATGATATAATAATCTGAACAGCAGATAGCCAACTTCCCAGAAGCAGCATCAGGTATTCATAGAGCTACTTAAACTGCACAGCTACTAACTAGTTAGTGCAGAATGATAATTGTGTTACAATTCATTTCAAGCAATTTTTTAAAATAAAGTAAAATATTTTTTGAATTCAGGGAAATACTCAAAGTAGGTATCCTTTAAGCAGCAACTTTCACAGGCACATTTAAAATTAGCTTGGATTTTCTATAAATTACTAGTAGAACCTGATAGCTGTGTAGTGCATTGGGAAGCTTCTACTCTAGAAACCCTTGATGTTCCTTGTACCATACATGTTCTATTTCTCTGTCCCTCAGTTTCCTCATCTGTAAAATGAGGATTTAACACAATGGTCTCTGAGGTCCCTCTCTCTCTTATTCTATGACTGCACAGAGTGGCCAGGTATTGTAACAAGACTCATAGAAAAAGAAGGTACTGCTATAATGAGGAGAAAAACTATCATTTGGCAAAGAGGATAGAAAAGGCATTCCAGGAAGAGAGGAAGGGCTCTGGCTTTTGTCAAAAGTGCAGATGTCAGGTTATAAGCAGGCAAAGGTAAGAGGCTGGTCAAGTTATTGTTGGGAGCATTTACCAGTGTGATTCACAAATGAAAGTAGATGGCTGTGAAAGTGGACCAAAGCAGGCTGGCTAAACCCCTCTTTAGGTGTTTCCATTATTCTGTATTTGAGCAAAAAAGCAAACTCTGTAAATAGTTATTCTCAGAAGAACAGCTTGAAATGCCGGAAGCTGGTCCATCCTTGCTGCTTGACACAGTCGCTGCAGGGAAGAAACATCCGCACAGCATGTCCCTGGAGTTAGGGATTAACAGGACTAAGGAAGAGAATAAATCAGTAAAACCCCTTAACTAAGTGCCAGGTGGGTAGTTAATCACTTTAACTATGAAAAATCATGCTTAAGCTACATAATCTTTACTTAGGATAATCTCCTTCAAGAGATTCAAGATGGCAGCAGTATAGGCAGACGTGTCCCAGGTCTTGTCCTGGAGCAAATGGAGTAAGCAGCTGAAACTAATAACACCCATCTCGAATTGACAAAATTACTCAGCTCGTGAGACAGTTCACAGCCGGGAAGGGCAGATCTCCCCTGGAAAGGTAAAAAACCAGGGATTAGGGCAGGAAAGTTTGCCAGACCTCTGAGCCCAGAGGGGCAGAGGGAGACCATGTGCCAGACAGCCGCGTCTCTTGGGACAGGCACAGCCCCTGACTGGTGAAAGGAGATCCGAGGGACTGTTGGCACTGGGGGATTTGAGATCTGGGTTCTATAATTACGGAGGACTGAGCCTAAAAGGGGCAGTCTGAAGAGCTGACCAGACCATGCAGTGCCGGTAAGAGAGGAGCTCACAGAGACTCAGCCTTTCCCGTTTCTGCGGCCGGCATTTGTTTGTTTGTTTTCACTGAACTCTGTTCATAGGACATTTCGGGTACAGACACTCGCCTGTGCTGAAGAGAGGGAGAAGATGCGGACGAGTGGAATCTGGGGAGAGGTTGAGGAGAGAAGGGGGCCAGGAGAGGTGGCAGCAAATTGAGTGCTGAGTCACCTCTGAGCCCAGGACTAGGGCAGCCATTCTCTCCGGAGGTTAGGATTCCTCCCACCAGCCCCCAGGCAAGGAGCACAGCCACACCTAGATTCCGCCCTAAATGAGATGAAGGATTAAAATAATCTGATTAGTCCCTGGGAGTTAACAGGGTATGGCCTATAGAGGGACTTTCAGTCCCAGCAACAACACAGAGCAGGGTAACGATTAAAGAACCAGCTCTGGGCAGTGGACTTCCCCAAACCAGTTTTAAGTACAATAGAGAAAATAAACCCAAGCTACAGGATAGAGAGGACGTATAGCCTTGGAGGCCAATCCAGAAACACTGCCACGCAGAGGCTGAGCCACAAACTGACTCTTAGGTAAATACAAATTAAGGCAGTCTGGGACACAAATACGGCCTGCTTTAAAATCACGACTGTGGTTTACAACACAGAGGAACAGTGTATCGCAGGGAAATTCAACATTCTCCTGAATACCTGGCAGGACTAAGGCGAGCCAGACTGACAAGTAGAAGAACCGAAGGACCTTCACTACTGCAAATTTTATTTATTCTTTTTTCACCTTTTAACTAAGAAACCATTTTTTTATTTCTTTTTCCATCACCTGATTTTACCCTTTTAATTACTACATTTTTATTTTTTACCAGTATTATTACTGCTCCATTTTACCATTTTTTAAAGTGTCATTTTATTTTCTCTTTATTTTATTTTGGGATTAGTGTTCTACATTCTATTTTCAATGTTCCTTTAGCATCACTTTTATTTACCTCAATTTTACCTCTATGCTAAAACCCTCTTCCCTACTTTTCCCCTTTTGTTGTCCTGTTTCTCTTACCCTATTCCTGCTTTAGATTTTCCCTATTCCTTCTTTTTACCCCCTGTCAAAATTACACCCTACTTATATATCCTATTTCCAATCCCCTGCTCTAAATCCTTATACACCTCTCCCTTATCTTTCTTCACTATCCAAATTTTTTCTTCTTTTATCTTTCTATTGTTTTGTTGCTGTTTGCTTGATTGTTGAGTATACTGGTTTTTTCTTTAGGATTGGTTGTGAGGTTGTTTTGCTTTTTCTTTTTATTTATCTGCTGGTTCCCCCCCCCCCCCCGCCCCCCCCCGCCCCTCCCCCCCCCCCCCCCCCCCCCCGCGGTTATTCTTGTGCTTCTGTTTTCCCTTGACTCACTTGATATTATTGGTTGTTTGTAGTTTGCATTCATCTCCAGGGATCTGTTGCTGGAATTTGTTGGGATTAGTGGTGGTTCTATTGGAGTTTTCTCCTCATATAAATAGTCTCTTCCCCTCTTCTACTTCATTCTCTCTTTTTGCTCTTTTTTTCCCCTCCTTTTTCCCAATTTCATTTTTTCACTCTTTTTTCTCTTTTTTTCTTTTCTTTTTTCTCTTTTATCTTTTTCTCTTCTTTCTTCCTTATCCCCTAATTCTCTGAACTCAGGTTGTCACTTTTATTTGGGGTTATTAATATCGTGAATACATTTGTGTTCAGTGCCTGGTGCATTATGCCTTGTTGTGTTGTATTTTGTGCCTTTAAATCAATGCAGCAGATCCAAGCAACAGCAGCCTCCTGATCACCACACCCTCTGTCTGAGGAACAGAAGCTGTACGTGAAGCCTCCCCCCACCAGCCAGAAGAGCCAACACAGCTGTGAACAGCACCCACCAGAGGAGCTGCTACCAACTGAGGAGCAGCTGCTATCACAACCGCCCAAGGAGCAACCACAGCCTGAGGAGCCACTGCCACCCAGGGAGCAGCCACTGAACGACTCAACATCTAGATATATCAGTGAGGATAATCTCCTTCAGTTAATTCCTTGTAGCTTAACAGAACAATAGAGTACTGATCTTGGAATGGACATAACAAATGCCCTAACCTTTGGAATAGAATGGATAGGATTAAAATCAACTGGTATAAATACAGATGTAACAGGAGAATAAAGACAGAACCTGGCTGGAGAACCTGGCTGGAGAACCTGGCTATGCTGATCATCTGAATGCTGCCCGTGTCATTCATTCTTTGCCGACTCTGTCCACACCTTTGGGGGCCCCTGAACCTGCTGGGGTTGGACCCCAACATCTGGTGCCCAAACAGCGTTCCCCTAGGTAAGCCCCCCCACACTCAGGATGGATAGGACTGCACCATAGGGTGCTGCAGACCCCCCTATAGAGGATAAGTAGGGTAAGAGGTTGGATAATACAGAACTTAGATTGGGAAGATGGGTCATACTGAGTCTAAAGAAAAAAGACTCTGTATTGATCTTTTAACACATATGCTTGCTAGCAGAGGAGTTAAGGTTACTCCCAGTCAGACAGAACATTTTATACAAGAAGTATGTCCATGGCTTCCTGAAGGAGGAACTGTTAATTTAGAAACTTTGACTAAAGTAAGAGAGCAATTAAAGACTTATTACAGGTACCATGGATCTGAGAAGGTCCTGGCAGATACCCTTTCCCTCTGGAATTCAATTCGTGACACCTTGGCACCAGAGGCAGAAATGGTTGAACTTTCTCAAACTTTAAATAATCCCTCAGCTCCACCTAGAGAGGACACATCATTATCATCTCCAGCTCAATATAAGAGCAATTTAGCTATGCCTACTGATCAGAAGGAGAATAAATGTCATAAACATGACCCTTGGTCCTTTCCAGTCAGTAGAGAGGAGAAAAGCCCTCCCATTCAAAGCAGGCTCCCTAAGTTAGAAAGGAAGTCTAAATCAGGTCCTCCAGCTCCTATGAGCTCCACGTCTAAATTTCAAAGGGTGATAAGAGAAGCTGAAGCTAGTGGAGATCTTGAATTCTCACTCTGCTTCCCAGTCATGTATGAGAGTGAGGGGGATGAAAACCCCACCTGGGAGTTTATACCTTACAAAATACTTAAAGAATTAAAATTGGCCTGCTCTGAATATGGACCTCTAGCTCCTTACACACAAACCTTGGTGGAAGCCCTAGCCAGTAAATGGATGACTCCTTATGATTGGTCACAGGTTTGTAAAGCCTGTCTCTCAGGAGGCGATTACTTATTATGGAAAACTGAATATGATGATCTTGCTAAGAGACCTGTAGCCACTAGCAAATATTCCAGAGGAGGAATAACCCTAGACATGATATTAGGAGGAGGTGATTTTATCACTGCTCAGGAGCAAATGTATATGCCCAAAGAGGCACTTACTAAAGTAACCAGTTGTGCAGTAAATGCCTGGAAATCCCTACCTTGTACAGCAGGAAAAACAACTACCCTTACAGAGGTTAAACAGAAGGTCAAGTAACCGTATCAGGATTTTCTTTCTCTCCTATTACAGCAGTCAAACGAGTAATCGGTAATGAAGAGGCAGCCTATATCCTAATCAAACAACTGGCTTTTGAAAATGCTAACAACACCTGTCAGGTTTGTTAAGGCTGATTCCCAGAACGGGAACTGTAAATGATTTTATAAAACAGTGTGCTGATGTAAGTCCAGCATTTATACAGGGTGTAGCTATAGCTGCAGCCCTCAAGGGGGAGACATACCCTCAATATGTACAGGGCATAGGACAAGCCAGCAATAATACAGGTAATAAAAGAAATATGAACTGCTACTCTTGTGGCCAATCTGGGCACTTTAGCAGAGAATGCCCAACTAAAAATAATAATACTCAGGCCAGATGGCAAGCTCTTCAACAGCCTGGAAATACATCAGGGAATAATATTAATCCTCCAAAAACTGTTTGTCCCTGAAGTTAGAAAGGATTCCATTGGGCAAAGGAATGTAGATCGAAATACCATAAAAATGGTGGGCCTTTAAATTCTACAAACCTCTCCCAAGGAGGTTCTATCCCATCACCTCAGTTGGTAAACTTGAGAGGGGGCCAGCCCCAGGCCCCTGCAATAATAGGGGCATCGACCCTCAACCCCTCTACAAATTTCAATCAGTCAGTGACCTCTTCAGGGCAACCCCTGGCAGTGCAGGATTGCACCTCCATTCAACCACCCATGCAATACTAACCCCAGACTCACCAGTAGCAGCCATTCCTACAGGTGTGTCCAGGCCACTGCCTGAGGGAACTGTAGGTTTAATATTAGATTTTACTTTCCCCACCCACCACAACTGTACAGATTCAGCCCAACCAGAGAATTTCCCAATTACTCCTGTTACCAATACATAAGATAGGGACAGCTATTACCCAGGAAGCCAGAGGGGCCGGAGGCTTTGTATCTAGTGATGCAGCATTTTGGATACAAGAAATCGATGCTGTTAGACCTACAAAAATTTTACAAATTCAGGGAAAACCAATTGAAGGTCTATTGGATACAGGAGCAGATGTTTCCTGCATAGCAGGGAAGGATTGGCCCTCTTTGTAGCCTAGGCACACCACCTCCACTTCCCTAGTAGGACTAGGCAAGGCATCTAATGTAAAAAAGAGTTCTCAGATTTTACTTGGGCTGATGAAGATCAACATTCAGGAACATTCTGTCCCTATATAATTACATTATAATTACATTATCTCTTCCCCTTTACATTATGGGGAAGAGATATCTTGTCTCAAATAGGAGTTCTATTATATAGCCCAGGTGGTGTTTGATTTATTCCTGTTACAAAAAAATTACAAGAAAATGAGTTTAAATATTCCTCTCCTCATCATTTTCTACAACATACTCTATTTGTAATTAATATATTAAATGTAGATTCTGAGGGAAATTCCCTGATGTACAGACATTGGAACCCTGATCTAACTAAACCTAAAGCCCTCATCAAATGGAGAGCCTTACTTACAGGAGCCTGGAAGGGACCTGATGTACGTTTAACCTGGGGGAGAGGATATGCTAGTATATTTCCACAGGACACAGACTCACCTGTGCAGATTCCAGACCGTCTAGTCCGATCTTATGTCACACCACCGTCTGTCTCTGCCTCATCCTCCTCCTCCCCGGTATCATCCATATAAGCCGACCGAGAGGGCACAGCTGACTCCTCCCTGGACACTGACACCACCATCAAGCATGGCCCTGATAGACCCATGATCTAGCCCTTCAATGCGCTGACACTTCGGGAAGCCCTTCGCCAATGATGCCACCCACTGGCCAGATCAACAAGGACAACTAAACCACCGACTTGAGGATAGCTGAAACCCCTTGACTGAAGAGGCCAGCAACCTTCTATAGGAACAAGGCTCTGTGTGCACTCCATCCGCTATGTTTATAGCTATGCTCACTATCATTGCTTCTCGGTCTTCTTCCGAGTCTTAAACAAACTAATCCGAGAGGAGGCCGCTGATTTACACGTGCTATCATTTAAAAAACAAAAAAGGGGGAATTTGCCAGAAGCCGGTCCATCCTTGCTGGTTGACATAGTCGCTGCAGGGAAGAAACATCTGCACAGCATATGTTTCAAGGGACCTGGTGTATATGGCATACTGTTCTTAATATGTTTGCTCCCCTTCTTAGCACTATGTGTTTTAACCAAGGTCACCTCTCTGAGAAAGGTTGTTTCCTCAGGTGGGGCTTTTTCCCTCGACAGGGATTAACTGGACTAAGGAAGGGAATAAATCAGTAAAACCCCTTAACTAAGTGCCAGGCAGGTAGTTAATCACTTTACCTATCAACAATCACGCTTAAGATACATAATCTTTACTTAGGATAATCTCCTTCAGTTACTTCCTTGTAGCTTAACAGAACAAGAGAGTAGTGATCTTGGAATGGAGATAACAAATGCCCTAACCTTTGGAATAGAATGGATAGGATTAAAATCAACTGGTATAAATACAGATGTAACAGGACAATAAAGACAGAACCTTGCTGGAGAACCTGGCTAGAGAACCTGGCTATGCTGATCATCTGAACACTGCCTCCATGTTATTCATTCTTCGCCGACTCTGTCCACACCTTTGGGAACCCCTGGACCAGCTGGGGCTGGACCCCAATATTGAAATCTTTGGGAAGGAGAGAATGAGCATAAAGCCCAGAGTTTGCTGAAAAGTGAGTGATTACTGATTGTCTGTTTGGAAATAGAACCATGTCAGCAGGTCTGTGCAGCATTCTCCCTCTATCAGACCTGTCTCCCCTTCCTGGAAGTGGAGGCATGATCCTTCTTTTCACATGAGCTTCATCTGCTTTTAACCATTACTTTTCTTCTTAAGTAAGTTTCATGCCTATAGACCAAAACTATGTAAGAGTTATAAAGAAATGTGGAGATTAACCTCTTCCCTCCATCACACAATTTTACTATTAGTCTTAACGATAGAATTAAACATATGTATTCTGTATAAAGGGTGAAAATACACCAGCGCTAGAGTCCTTAGAATGAGAACCCAAACTTACTCTATTTTGCAGGGAAATTATTATCTTGAAGAAGAGACATAGAAAAACATTTTAGTAAAAGAATAATTTTCAAGTTCAAGCTGTCAGAACATTTTTTTAAATATATGAATATATTTTTCAATTGGCAATTGTTTCACATCTGTTGCAATCACTGGCAAAGATATTGTGCTTGAGGAGAACCAAGATGGCAGCATAAGTAAATACTTGTACTTGCTACTGCTCATAGCTACATTAAAATTACAACCAAAAGACAGAAAAGCTTTCATCCAGAACCATGGGAAAGCTGGCTGAGTGGAAGTTCTACAACTAGAAGTAAAGAAGAAAGCACATTGAGGTTGGTAGGAGGTGCGGAGGCACCCGCAGAACTGGGTGACAACCAGGTGTGCTGCTTTTTTTAATAGGGAGGGAGACACAAGCTCCTGATTACTCTAAACTCCAGTTCCGGGCGAGACTCTGGGGACCCAGACTCATACGGGGAGAATCTGGACTGTCTGGCATCAGGCCAGACCGTGAGGGCGGCTTTCGTTCAGATGGAGGTGCTGGCAGCAGTCATTGTTCCTGCACCAGGGCCTCTCCAGTGCAGGACTGACTGGCAGCCATTGCTCTGCCTTGGTGATTCCCTGAGATTCTACCCCACCCAATTTACAACCCTACCCAAGCTGTGCTCAGCAGCTTTTGCATATAAATGGCCTATCCTTTCTTACCAGCAGCTGTGTCTGAGAGCCCCAAAGCTACCCAAGGAAGGCCCAAGGCTCAGCAGCAGCAGCCTTCCTTGCCTCACAGCTAGGCCTCATCTGAGCACTTCCAAACCCTATACAAAGAGGAGGAATATGCATATCGCCCTGTAGCTCCTGCTAGGTTGGCCCAGGCAGTGGCTGACTTTGCACCTCCTTGGAGATCTAAGAGCCAGTGTACCCAGTGGTCAGTGTGAGACCATACCAGATTACAACTCTTCACATCCATAAACGACACTCTCAAGGGGAAGACTCAGTGAGTACCAAAGCCCCACTGAAGTGAGTCCTGCCCCAGAAGGGTGTCTCTTGGACAGCAGCTCTTTCATTGTAGACACAGCTGGTCCTCACATCCAATTGGCCTATAGGTCAATTCCTTCCAGTGATACCAAGAGCAATCAAGCCTTAACTACAACAAGACTGTGTACAGAGCCCACAAAGGGGTGCACCAAGAGTGTCCACCACAGGTTATTGGGGAGGCTGAGCCACTGGGTCCTCTAGGACACATACCACACAAGCCACACAAGGCCACTCTATCAATACAGGGAAGCAGCCAAAATGAGGAGACAAAGAAACATGTCACAAATGAAAGAAATGGAAGAGAGCAAAATACTGGACATAGAGTTCAAAACCACAGTTATAAGGTTACTCAAGAATATTCTAGAAACCTCTGAGGAGTTTAGTGAGACCTTCAAGGATCTTAGTGAGAATGACAAAAAAATGGAAAAGGCATAGTCAGAAATTAAGCATACACTGACTTAAATAAAGAATAATATACAGAGAAGCTAGAGAGAGAACCTACACACAGAACCTAGAGACAGAACCTAGTGAGAGAACATAGCAAAAGATCCTGGACAGAACCTAGCTACAGAACTTCGCTGGAGAACCTAGACAGAACATGGCAGGAGAACCTGGAGAACCTGGCTACAGAACCTGGATAGAACCTAGCGACAGAACCTGACTGGAGATCCAGGCTAGAACCTGGCTGGAGAACCTGGAGAACTTGGCTGGAGATCCTGGCTAGAGAACCTGGCTAGGTTGCTGATCAACTGAATGCTGCCTCCGTGTCATTCCTTCTTCGCCGACTCCGTCCACACCTTTGGGGACCCCTGGACTTGCTGGGGCTGAACCCCAACATGGCTGAATGGAAGTTCTACAACTAGGAGGAACCGAGAATCAGAGGAGGCACAGTGCTGAAGTAAAATACTAAGGTGCGGAGTGCGCGTGGTGCGGGTTGGTGGCTGAGGGTGCGGTTGACTGTTTCAATCCGGAGGGAGCCTCAGACTCTGAGCTCCAGATCCAGGTGAGTCTCTAGGGACCCAGACTCAAACGGGAGAAGCAGGACTGTCTGGCTACAGTCCATCCGAGGTTTGCAGCTGTTGCTGGGACAGAGAGGCAGAGCCCCTGGGGACAGACTGAGAGCAGCCATAACTGCTCCCTCCTCCGCCCTGTTGATCCCGTGGGACCCGCCCCACCCAAGCCCTGCACAGAGGCATTTGCCGGATAGCCTCAGGCAAAGGCTAGATTAGCACCTCCCTAGAGGACAGAAGTTCTTCCACTACAGACACAGCTGATTATCACAGCCAGTCGGCCTGGAGGTCAAATCCCTCTAATATTAACTACAACAATCAAGGCTTAACTACAACAAGACTGGGCCCAAAGACCACTAGGGGGTGTACCAAGAAAGCGTAAAAAATGCGGAGACAAAGAAACAGGACAAAACTATCAAGGGTGGATATTGAGTTCAGAACCACACTTTTGAGGTCTCTCAAGAGGCTTCTAGAGTCTGTCGATAAACTTGATGAGATGTACAGGAAATCTAATGAGACCCTCGATGGTGTGATAAAGGACCATCTAGAAAGTAAGCATACACTGACTGAAATAAAGAATATTATACAGACTCCCAACAGCAGACCAGAGGAGTGAAAGAATCAAGTCAAAGATTTGAAATGCAAAGAAGAGAGAAACACCCAACCGGAAAAGCAAAATGAAAAAAGAACCCAAAAATACGAAGATAGTGTAAGGAGCCTCTGGGACAGCTTCAAGCGTACCAACATCAGAATTATAGGGGTGCCAGAAGATGAGAGAGAGCAAGATATTGAAAACCTATTTGAAGAAATAATGACAGAAAACTTCCCCCACCTGGTGAAAGAAATAGACTTCCAGGTCCAGGAAGCGCAGAGAACCCCAAACAGAAGGAATCCAAAGAGGACCACACCAAGACACATCATCATTAAAATGCCAAGAGCAAAAGACAAAGAGAGAATCTTAAAAGCAGCAAGAGAAAGAAACTCAGTTACCTACAAGGGAATACCCATACGACTGTCAGCTGATTTCTCAACAGAAGGGAGTGGCAAGAAATATTCAAAGTGATGAATACCAAGAACCTACAACCAAGAGTACTTTTTCCAGCAAAGCTATCATTCAGAATTGAAGGTCAGATAAAGAGCTTCACAGATAAGGAAAAGCTAAAGGAGTTCATCACCACCAAACCAGTATTATATGAAATGCTGAAAGGTATCCTTTAAGCAGAGGAAGAAGAAGAAAAAGGTAAAGATACAAATTATGAACAACAAATATGCATCTATCAACAAGTGAATCTAAGAATCAAGTGAATAAATAACCTGATGTACAGAATGAACTGGTGATTATAATAGAATCAGGGACATAGAAAGGGAATGGACTGACTATTCTTGGGGGGAAAAGGGGTGTGGGAGATTCAGGAAGAGACTGGACAAAAATCGTGCACCTATGGATGAGGACAGTGGGTGAGGGTGGAGGGTGGGGTGGGAGCTGGAAGGAGGGGAGTTATGGGGGGTGGGGGGGAGAGGAACAAATGTAATAATCTGAACAATAAAGATTTAATAATAATAAAAAAAAAGAATAATATACAGAGATTCAGCAGTAGACTAGCACATCCCAAGGATGAAGTCAAAGATTTGAAATAAGAGAAAACAAAAAACACCCAACTGGAAGAGCAAAAAAAAAAGAATCCAAAAAATTAAGATAGTGTAAGGAGCCTCTGGGACAATTTCAACCATACCAACATCCGAATTATGGGGGTGCCAGAAGAAGAGAGAGAGAGAGAGAGCAAGATATTAAAAACTTATTTGAAGAAATAATGGCAGAAAACTTCCCCTACCTGATGAAAGAAATAGACTTACAAGTCCAGGAAGAGCAGAGAACTCCAAACAAGAAGAATCCAAAGAGGACCACACCAAGACACAACATAATTAAAATGCCAAGGGCAAAAGACAAAGAGAGAATTTTAAAAGCAATAACAGAAAAACAGTTATCTACCTACAAGAGAATACCCATACGACTGTCAGGTAAATTCTCAACAGAAACTATGCAAGCCTGAAGGGAATGGCAAGAAATATTCAAAGTGATGAATAGCAAGAACCTACAACTAAGATTATTCTACCCAGAAAAGCTATCATTCAGAATTAAAGGTCAGATAAAGAGCTTCAGAGATAAGAAAAAGCTAAAGGAGTTCATCACCACCAAACCAGTATCCTATGAAATGCTGAAGGGTATTCTTTAAGAAGAGGAAGAAGAAGAAAATGTAAAGTTAAAAAATTATGAACAACAAAGTGACAACAAATACATATCTATAAACAAGTGAATCTAAAAATCAAATGAATAAAAAATATGATGAACAGAATAAACTGGTGAATGTAATACAATCCGGAGCATGGAAAGGAAGCATACTGACAATTCTAGGGAGGGAGGGGGATTTGGGGTGTCCGGGAAGAGATTGGACAAAAATCTTACACCTATGGATGTGGACATGGGGTATGGTGGGAACCGGGTGAACGGGAGTTATGGGAGGGAGCGGGGAAGAGGAACATATGTAATAATCTGAACAAGAAAGATTTTTTAAAAGATATAGTGTTTATTAATCATAGACTATAATTTCCTGTTATATTTTGAAAAACAAATGGATAAGACTTAGATGCACTTTAAAAAAATTGTACAACTTTTTTCTCAAAAAACATAATTTTCTGTTTTCTCATAACCTCATTGTGCCAAGCTGAAAATAAAAACAATGAGAATGAAAGCAACCATTCACCATTCACCTGACTCTGCATTGTCAACTGTGTAGGCAGGTTGTGGATTTCCCCAAGGTTGCTCAGTGAAATCCTAGAGGCAGAGAAGGGATGTGACTGTGTTCAGAGGCTGGAGGCTGCTCCCGCCATCACTGCCAAACTAATCCCAGAGGATGATCTGTTTGTGTGAGCTGGGCTGGAACTGGTGTTCCCGGCCATGGGTCTGTTTGCGTGTGAATGTGACATTGGAGTGGAGTATCTTGTCTCTGTTGTTAGGTGATTCATCACAGAAGGGTTGTGTTGATCAAGTCGTCTTGTCCCCAAAGGCTGTGGGAGGTGGCTGCTGCCTCAGTCTCCTGGGACTGCTGAGGCAATCAGGGTGTTGGAATGGGCCTGGCAGCCATCTTCCCTAACAAGTGACTGGTTGATAACCTTTTACAACTAACTTCTTAGTGTCTCTTGAAAAAGTGATATGTCCCAAATAGCTTGTCTGCCTTCAAAGGAAAGTGAGGATTTGGGCACTCTGCTAAGTGCCAGTAGAAGCCCCACTCTAAGGACCCCATATCCTGTTACCTCTCTTTGCTCCTAAGAGACATTGAACTTTGGTGTTTGGCAGAACAAATGTTCTGGTCAGAGACATGCCTTTCCGCACATCTCTAGAGCCTTCATAACCTTGAGGCACCAAGTACTGAGGGAAAGCTGTTTATGGCAGTTTACTTGGTCCTCTTCTCACTACCCCCAACTTTTTTCCTTTTAGCTCAGGATTTGGTTGGGATGCAGGCAAGCAGGGAGAGAACGGGGGGGCAGTGAAGCTCAGGCAGGACTGTGTCCCAACACAACTGAAAAGCAGGGGACATTTGTCCCGTTTGGGTTCTCCATGCTGCCCATGTCACCAGAAAGGGACCGCACTAGGCCAGCAGGTCTGGGATGTGCGGGTTTTTGACTTCATGCAAGAAAGAATTCAAGTCACAAGCCCAGCTGATTTTGAGAGTATGTTTATTAAAGGTTAGGACAGTCACACAAAGGAAGAGCTTTGCATAGAAGAAGCAAGATCACAGTAACAGAAGTGACCCCTACACTGTAAACTATGTAAACTCAGAAAAGAAAGTCACAGCAACAGATGTGAGCCTAGATATGGCTGCTAGATCACTGAGAAGTAAAAGTGTGAGAGTCAACAATGAGCCAAGTGGGGACTGCTTTTGGCTCACTGAAAAGTTAGACAAGAGGAGGACCCTGGGAACTTAGGAGAAAGAAAGTAAAATTACACACCTGAGGAAAGGGTGGCATTGGTGTGCTCAGGAGAGAGCATGTCTTGAGGATTTTATTTGTTTCCTATAGAAGAAAATTTTAGGGGAGGTCTTCATCAGAATATTCATCAGCTGTTTAGGCATTATTTTAACATGCTTATGTATCAAATGAGCGTATAGTGGGGTTTGGGATCAGTCTCTGGTCACCTTTAGCTCTATCTTGGATTCGTCTGGCTCTAATTGGGTTTTTTGTTATTTATTCCCCCAACTTCATTTGTTCTTGGGTTTGGCACTAATGGCACCACTGGGTCTCTGCTATCTATCTCCCTGAATAGGGTGATTTTAGCTACTCACTCTCTGTTTGGGGAGCAGAGGTGTAAACCCCCTGCTCCTTGTTTAAATATTTTGTCTTCATTTTCCTTGGAACTTGCCATGGTACTTACCTAGTTTTTTATTAACCTGCCTCGTCTACTTTTCTTCCTCCTTAACTCCTCAGGCCCTTCTAGTCACCAACACTGTAACTAAGATAGGCTCTAGAGCACATGCCCAAGCATGTGTAACCCATTGACAGCTGTTTAAACAGTTAATCTCTCCTAGGAGAGAGTGCTTTGGAACAGGGACCAATACCCCCAAAGCGAAGGTATATCCGTGGGTTTTAAGGATTTATCAATAAAATAGAAGCAGAGCTTTCCTGGGACTCTTGGAAGCCTTTCTACTCTACCTGCCTTGTTTGGTAACCACTACCAAACCCAGTTGTGCTGGTGAGCCCTGAGAGAAGCCAGAAGAGTTTGCATCATTGGGGTCCCCAAAGTGAGATCAGAGAATGCATTTTTAGACCATGAAGATAATAAAAATACCTTGGGGCCTAGTAGTCATTCACTGTTTTAGAAACTAAGACTGTAGAGATGATAAGACAGTTATTCTTCTCTCAGTGTGTTCTATCAAATGAAGAGACAATGAAATCAGTTAACCATCTAAGGAGTGGTATTTATCAGTGGAGATAATCAGTTTTGCAGCTGTGCTACAAGGAACAGAATATTGGGGGTTCCTGGTTAGTCTCTTGTGAACAGCTGAGGATGAAGTAAGAAGCCCAGGAAATATGGCAAGGATAGTTCTGAGGGTTAGTAGCTGGGAGATTGAGGTCAAGGGCAGTGGGTACTAACAGCTGTCACATGATCTTCTCTACAAGTGCTTTCCTGGTTCTGTGAAACCTATGAATAACCTACTTATTGGCATGGCATCCCTTCATGAAATCAAATTATGTGGGTACATAGACAGTGCAGGGGAACAGCATTCTGCTGGGAGACCACATTTACTCTGTGGGGTTCTTCCAAGGCAGTTTTTGGTGCTGGCCCATAGATCAGAAGCAACGTCATCTTCGGCCTGATCATATATGTGAACAATGAAACCTTGGTCCTGTCATGGGCAAGAGTGAGAACCATGAACATCAGAAAAAGGGCAGCTTTGGGACAAAGGGCCATGCTTACTAATATAAAAAAAATGCCTCCCGGAACAAATCTTTAATCCACTCTAGTGGGTAAATATTTGATCTAGTCATTTTCAAGAAAATGTGAATTTCCTTGTTTTTCAAGGGGACTGGCCTTTGTTTGCAAAAATCTGCCAGGATTAAGGTTCTTTGGAACTAGTTTCCCCACCCAGTTCATTTCATCGCTATATAATCAGAACCAGAGGGATCCAGTGCACACAGCTGGAACCCATCTCCAGGAACAAAGAGCTGGAAACCATCTTCAGTTGGAGGGACTCTTCCAGATTTTTGTAAGATTCTTACATCTGAATAAACTATTTCTCTGTTTGTTTATTTGTACCTATTATTTCTAGCCATTTAGCTATTTCAATGAAACATTTTTCCCCTTTCAAAACCTCTGGGGCCAACTTATGAATTAAGAAAAAAGTGTACCAGATTCTAAAGTTTAAAATGAAAGCAGATTTCTTTTGGGATTGTCTATATGTGTGTGGATGGAGGGAGATTTCTGAGACTGGGAGCAAGTGGAGGTTTCTGAGGGATTCCTGAATTGTGATAAAATCCCCTAAGTCCTGGGGAAGCTATTTGCTGAAGGGCATCTGAGTGCCCCCAGGGAACAGGCATTAAATGTAGCAGAGCAAAGAAAGAAAAAAAAAAAGTATGTTTTTAGCTCTATTTTCTCCTATTTACCTACTAATTTTTTTACTTAAAAAAGTTTTGATTGCTCTTTATGAGCCAAGTGGAACACATCCAAGATCAAAAGGAGGTTCATTGGCAGGTGGAAGGGAAGAAAGAAGAAAAAGAGGTAAAGGGAGGAATATGCATTGGGTGTTATGCTTTCCACTTTTAGGAATATTGACCTAGAATATATATATAAAAGTATAAAGCTACATGTATGGAAATTAAAACCATAGTTACTTATCATGAACTGTAAATTAAGTCCCTGATGTGTAAAGTTGGATGGATCTCTTGAATACAAAACATTGCCTGAGGAGTAAGGAAGAGAATATTAATTCTTTTGAGGATTAAAGGATTGGTTTGAGACAGATGATAAAGTTAGTCTGAAGAACAGTGGGGACATATTTCACTGACAAAAAGCTGACTGTCACTTATGTGCTTGACTATGGAAGGTTATGTGTGAGTGAGTTTGATGACCAGATGTGAGGCTCTAACCCTTGGCCTAGGCAGATTCACTTCAGCACCACAATAATCTGTCTCATACTTGTTTTCTCCCAAATTCGTTTTACCTCTTTTGGGGAAATTTAGGGTTGAATATATGAGTGTGCAAGTAGTGAGTAGGGGAGTAGATATTAGATACTGGTGGCCATGGTGTGTACCAACTGGGCTTTGGTTTCTGGATGTCTTAGGGATTCAAGATTACAATAAGCCTGAGAAAAATTTAGCTAAATTCTTACAGAATTAATGTGCAAATTCTGCAACTTAGAAGCAAAGATTTCCCTTTATCTCTCCAGACTGGGGTGGGAGGCCTTCAGTCTCCAACCTAGCAAGTGGCCCCTGTGTGGCATCAGTCCAGGGCCTTATTTAGAGGCGGCCTATGGGGTTGGCTTATACACTAAGCCTTAACAAATGATACATCGCAGGAAGTTGGGTCTCAAGTCTTCTTATCATCTATTTCTTTCACAAGGTGCCTTCTGCTATCAACTACACTTAAACAAACTTGTCTCTGTAATTCCACTACATTTTTGCTAGTAAAACAGGAAAAGATTCTCTTATGCTTAAAGAGAACCATGGAATTTCAGATTTTAGAGGTAGCAACTCTCTCATTCTATAGATGAACAAACTTAAGCCTGGAGAGGAAAATGAAGTAAGTCTCTAAAAAATAAAATAAATATTGAGGGTCTACTGTGAGGCAGGCACTGTGATTTAAGGTGAATAATATGGGCTCTGCCCTCTTGTAGAGTGTACACCAGTAGGAAACACTGACAAGACCACAAGTGATTGGATAATAGGTTGGAAATGGCACCTGTGGATATTGGCAATAGGTACATCTTTATTTGTGATATCCTTGTGAGCAGATCCTGAGCTTTATGACTTTTGCTTTCACACTGTATCTAATAGGGTATGCTTGGTCTCAATATCTAAGCAACGAGTGTTTGGACAGACACTAGACAGGCCCAGCAGCTTAGATCCCACTCTTTGAAGAACAATATCCCCCACAACCTGTACAATACTGGTACATCTTACAAGGAACCCTGGTTTTCACTACAGCTTGAAAGACATTGGCAACATTTCTGTCCACCACTGCCACCTAAGGACTCTTTCAGCTACTACAGCTCTGGTTCTATTTCCTGATTTTGAACTCTGGGATTCTGGCCCCAGGCAGAGAGGTGTTGACTTGGTGACCCTGAGGTCCTGTTCCATCTTGGGAGCCTGAGATTCTGTAACTGCCTTTGATGTTAGAAGGCAATATTTGTCTATTGAAGAGCAAGAGACCTAAATAAATCCAAATCGATAAACCTTTGATGAGGTCTTCCACAAAACTAGAAAAAGAAAACACCCAGCAGACTAAAAAGCACAATGTAAATGTAATGAGCTTGGCAAATGGGAAACATGGCAGGTGAGTAGCTGTGCTGAAGCAGTGGCCATGTATGACTGCTTGTTATTCTTTTAGGGCTGGCTCTTCTCTCTTCAGTCATGAACCACATTTTTGCTCAAGTCCCAAGAACATGCTTTCACTTGATTGTATTATAAATTATAATTGATGTTCTTAATGAAAATTTTTTCAGCTGTTATTTATTTCAATATTGTGGAATGACCAAAATTTTTCTTAGTGTATAATTTGGTATTCTTCAACAGCATGCCAAATTTGTGTATTGCTATTATGAATCAGACAAGGTGTATCAATGCCAAATGATGATGAGAAAGAGTATTCACTTTGCTCTCTCTCTCACATGCCTTCCCATGAAACCATCAGAACCCTGGATTTGCTGGTCTTTCTAGAATCACAGACATACTTCAAGGGCTGTTTAGTAATACTACAGGCTTAGTGCTAGAATCTGTGGCATCTCTAAGGGTATAAAAATATTTGACATGAAAATAATTTTTATTGAGATAGAAAAGTACAAAGTAATGATTACTAATTAATGCCTATAAAAATATACCATTTGTTTTCTTTTAAATGTTCATAAGAAATTTGTTTTCTATTTTGTTATAATCTATAGTTATTTAATTGTATTTTTAATCACCTATCATTGAGATAAAATCATACTCCAGGAAGAAGCATTATACTTATTTTATGGGTTTATTTGAGTGTCTATGACACATTGCCCCTGGGAAGTGTGAGTTCTACAGTTTAGACTGAAAACTATTGAGAGATGATGGTAGCAATTCTCTTCTCTTCATTATTCTTTTTTGTTAAATACTTTATTTATTTAATTTTTTAATCCTCAACTGAGGATATTTTCCCATTGATTTTTAGAGAGAGTAGAAGTGAAAGGGAAAGACACAGGGAAATATAAATGTGAGAGAAACACATTCATTGATTGGCTGCTGTAGGAGCCCCAAGTAGGCCCTGGCCAGGAAGGGATTCACCCTTTCCTGGGGTTAGGGTTTATTAGAAGTCCCTCTTTGACCTCTTTGGTCAGTATAGCTCAATTGGTTGAGCATCATCCCATGCACCTAAAGGTTGCCGGTTTGATTCCTGGTCAGATAAAATCCCTGGTATTTGTTTGATCTTTGGTCTGGGTGCCAATAGGAGGCAATCAATAGATCTTTCTCACATCAATGTTTCCCTCTCCTTCTTGCTCTCTCTCTCTCTCTCTCTCTCTTCCACTCTCCCTTCCTTTCTGTCTAAAATAAATTAAATGTATTTTTTAAAGTCCATCTTTTTGATAGTTCCCTTATCTTATTGTTTTATTTCAATGAACTGGAGCTCCTATTCCTTCTCCATGGATGCTATATCTCCTTTTATGGAGGACTTGGGTATATAGTAATGGTCTCTGTGTGCCAGGACCTTGCAAAGTGCCTTGTACCCAGAGGAGCTTATGTAATGTTTGTTATTCAATTAATTAACAAATGAATTAGACTGTGAATGGATATTGCAATGCTATGACTGATAGAAAGGTAAGTACTCAGTGAGTCTTAAGGGTTGGGAAAGAATGTTTGGGGCTGGAAGTTGTGCTCAGGAAACTTAGATTGATTTTCCAAAGGAATGGACTGACAAGAAATGTGAGATTAATGAGGAAAATAAAATAAAATATGTAATTTAGGTGATTAAGGATACCTGACTCATGATGACCTGTCCTTTTAGCCTAATTTCCTTTTTAGCCTAATTTGCCCCACCATACCTTTTGCCCTTGGCAGGAACTTTTGTTAGTAGAGATGATGATGGGCGTGGGTCTCCTGTAGCTGGTTTTCATGCTGGGTCTGGGTCTGACCCCGGTGACCCTGTCTCAAATGACAACAGGTACAGACACTTTCTGGCCCAGCACTATGATGCCAATCCAAGTAGCCAAAATGGCAGATACTGTGAAACCAATATGAGGAGATGAGGGCTGACTTCACTCTGCAAAGACACCAATAACAACATCAAGGTGTTCTGTGAAGATGAGAATGGAATGCCTTACAGAAAAAATTTCAGAATAAGGAGGTCTCCTTTCCAGGTCACTACTTGCAGGCATAAAGAGGGTCCCCCTGTCCTCCCTGCCAGTACAGAGCCACATCAGGGTCCACAGACATAGTTGTTGCCTATGAACATGGCTAGCCTATCCCTTTGATGAGTCCTTTTACCATCCATAACAAGCAGGCCACTGACCCAGAGTTGGCTCTGCTCTCCATTCCTGGCTCTTCCCCTACACACTCTAAAACAGTGGTGACTACATTCCTTGCCAGGGGCCTAGAAAATGAGCTGCCTGGATCTTTTGTTTTCTGTTTCACATTATGTTAATAAATAAAAATGTCTCTGAAATCAGTAAGAATCAATGTCTTCTCATCAATTCTTGGCCTATTGATTTTCCCCATTTTCTCTACTCAGCTGCCCCCAGAGAGGATGGCATGGAATACAAATGCCCTTTTGCCTATCAGTTAGTGCCTACTTAGTCAATAGGGAAGTAGACTTTCCCTTCCTGTGAGTGCAAGGATGTTAAATTAATCTTATAGAGGGAGCTGGGAAATTCCAGGGCTCATGGCTTGTGAAGCAAAATTTTCAGGAGGGGCAAATTGTTCTTGCTATTAAGTAAGCCCATATTACTTTTAGAAGTGATGTTTAGAACTAAATACCAACAGATTAATTAAACTTTCTTTCTACCTCCCTCTAAAACTTTCTCTCTCTCTCTCTCTCTCTCTCTCTCTCTCTCTCTCTCTCTTTCTCTCTCTCTAGCACATAAACACATACACTGACACACTAACACACACACGCACACACACACACACACACACACACTCCTGCATGAACACCAAAATTAACTCCTAGTATGCACCTCTTGTCTTAGGCAGGAGGTAATTTTAAGTTGCTTTGACTAAACTGCTCCCAGGGTATTCTCCTGGTAATTTCATATAAAGATTAAAAATTTAATTACTTCACATTATTTTCTCTTTAAATTTTTACTTTATCAATGGATTTCAGGCAACTGTGAGGTCGTTGGGAATTTATAGAAGGATTCCAAACTTATCCCTTATTCTTCTTCATCTAGATTTGTTTTCATGTAAACACATACTTAGGTGAATAAAAACTTTCTTTATAAAATATATTAATCAATTCACAGATTGAATGGTTGACTTCCTCTTACATTATTTCTATCAACAGGTGCCTGAATATTTTATTTATAAAGTGGTTGTTAGTAAATTAAAATTATGAATCACTAGTTTTGCTGTCTTGTGACTATATGACTGTACTGGTCACAGTATTCACAACGGTGCCCTCTCCTGGTGCCTACATTGCCCTGAAATGGGTCAAAAGCCTTGCTTCTTCAATACCAAGTTTATAGATCAGTTTCCTGGTGCCACCTGGAGAGCCTAGACTCACTGAAAGTATTTAAACTTATGCAGGAAGAAATGGAGAAGTAAATTACTGGTGCACACTCAGCACATGAATCTTTCTTCCTTGAGTGAACCTATTTCAAACTTGATATCACTGTCATTTCTGAAGAAAGTAGGAAGAAGAGTTTTCCAAACTTCTCTTAATAGAAAATTTGCCTTATTGTAAAACCCAAAAAAAACAACAGCAAAAAGAAACACTTAGGATGTGAGAAAGGTTCAGATTTTGGTAGAATATGTGGACCCTTACCCTTCCTCAGGTTCTCCAACCAGTACCTTCACCCTGATATGATGCAAGATGACTTCCATAGGGATCATTGACCTACTCAATGCCTTGATAGGGAAGGCCAAAAGTATGGACCATTATTATACTGAGTGTGCAAACACATATCTTCTTCAAACATCTATGTAGAGTATTATCATCGCATTCTCTGTTCTGGTGTTAGGGCAAATGACTGTTTCCTAGGGAATCACATGGCAATGGGATGGAGTTGCTTGCTGACCTGCTGATGGAACTAGCACCTGGGTAGCCAAGCCTAGCACTTTTCCTCTGGGTCTCTTGTTCTCTCACAACCTAGAGCTGCTTAAAATGAAATGTCATGTGACAGAAATGTCAGTCTTTATCTCAAATGAAACATTTTAGGAATTGAAGTCCAGGTCAACTTTGCAAGAAAAAGAAAACAAAAACCTCAAAATGCCCAAGCCCTTTGAAGATGGTGATATGCAAGGAAGAAAATTCCATTCAATGTGAAGAGGAAAATTTTCTGTAGGGACACAGCTGAGTTGTTTCAACTTAAAAACAACCTCTAATTTGGAAGGAATATAAGTACTCCATACAATAAGGGAGAGAGGAATAATAATATACACAACTTGGTGTAGTCATTCATTATTTTATCCAGATTGAAGGACGCAAAGGAAAACAAGAAAAATGGAAATTGCAAAAGTAATCATTGCCAATACTTACTGAGCACTTACCATGTACCTGGCATTATGATATGCACTTAACATTGATTTTATCATTTATTTCTCATAACATCCTTAAGAGGTAGGTATTAATTACTCACTTACTTATGAGGAATAATGCTGAGAGAGGTTAAGTAATTTCCCCAAGATCATATAGTTAAAGTGGCAGAGCTAGTTCTTTGGGATCACAGTATCAAAACAAGTTCTTACTGAGAATCAGTGTGGTAGAGTGGAGAAAGCCTTTGAGGCAAGCTCTATCCAAAAAGTATGTGTTGGGATGGTTTGGGGATCATTTCATTTTCTGTTGTAGCTAGAGTCTTGAGATGCCTACATTGGACTTCTGTTGCCAAATATTTGTTGATGTCTTATTAAATCAGTTAGTTATTGTGGCTGAGGCTGTGGGTTTGCTCTTGCATGAATAGTTTAGGTCTTCTCTGTAACCAGTCATCTTTCTAAATCATATCGTGGACACAAAGAAGCAGGATGAGAAAAAGTTAGACAAAACCATGCAAAATCAGAGGTGCAAGATTAACCATGCAAGATTAGATTTGGAGAAAATAACTCAAAGTACATTGTTTGATGAAGCTATTACCCAAATTCTAAGTGTACCTTCAGAAGTTCTATCCATTAGTCTAAGGATGAGGAGTTAATCAAGCATCATGTCTCCCTGTTACTCTTCTTCCCACAACTGTTCCTTCTCTCTCTTCCTAAGTCTATATCTCATATCTATAGCTGTGGGCACTGAAATGTGACCTAGAGCTTTCTAGCTTTTTGTATACAAGACAAAGGTGGCTGTGAATATAGGAGGTAGCATTTTAAAGAATGAAGTTATGTTTGAAACTGGTATGCATGTCCCTCATCAGCCATTTTAGGAACTGATGGCAGTGTGAACTGCCATCATGAAACAGCATCTTTGAAAACAAAGAACAGTAGTACCCATATACATCAAACCAGGACTTCAGCTATGATCAAGCCTTGGACTGCATATGTAGAAATGGGCCTGTATGACCTTCAAAAAATTGTCCTTTCAGTTTTGGGTTGCTCACTTCCTGTTGAGTCAGAGATTAATTTTATTTGCTCTAGTACAGCAATTTTCAATGGGTATGCCGCAAGAATTTTTAAAACCTGCAATACCTGACTATTTAGTTATGAGCACTGACCTTTTCCCCTTAAATTGTCAAATTAAAAAATGACAACCAACACAATAGCTGCCTGTTGTGAATGAATCAAAATTATACCTATTTATTTTGTCAGATTGACAAATAATGTATTTTTTGGTGTGCTGCAAGAATTTTAGTATTTAGTTTATGTGTGCCATGAGATGAAAAAGGTTGAAAATCGCTGCTCTAGTGAGTCAGCCCTGCCTCATTGCCAGGGTCAAGGAGATTCACAGTTCATGATTCATGCCAATCCCAGGAGTGACCCTCAGATGGTAGCATCTAGCTAGTTGGTGTTAGTGAGTGATTCCCACTTCCACTCTTACACTATTCTACCCCTAAATTAAACTGTTGCTAAAGGGAAGCAACTCTGAACATAAATGTCTTGAATATCCTGAATATTTGGGGAGTAGAAACAGAGAGGGAGTAGAAGATGTGGAAAAAACACTAATTTTAGAGCCACATAGGTCTGGGTTCCTTTTTTTCCTCCTTCAACAGAAGCAATGTTCTGACACTAAGCAGTGGTGCTCAACCTTCTGGCCCTTTAAATACAGTTCCTCATGTTGTGACCCCCAACCATAAAATTATTTTCGTTGCTACTTCATAACTGTAATGTTGCTACTTTTATGAATCATAATGTAAATATCTGATATGCAGGATGGTCTTAGGTGACCCCTATGAAAGGGTCATTCGACCCCCAAAGGGGTCACGACCCACAGGTTGAGAACTGCTGCTAGATAGTAATGCTTTCTTTGTTGTGGCTCTGAAGGTTTTTGTTCAGTTTTTGTCTTGTGGTTTTTTTAAATTAATAAATCTTTATTGTTCAGATTATTACAGATGTTCCTTCCCACCCCCCATAGCTCCCCTCCACCTGGTTCCCACCCCATCCCATGCCCTTACCCCCTGCCACTGTCCTCATCCATAGGTGTAAGATTTTTGTCCAATCTCTTCCCACACCCCCCACACCCCCTTCCCCCAAGAATTGTCAGTCCACTCCCTTTCTATGCCCTTGCTTCTATTATACTCACCAGTTTATTCTGACTTAATTTTTAGGTTCACTTGTTGATAGGTATTTATTTGTCACTTTGTTGTTCATAAATTTTATCTTTACCTTTTTCTTCTTCTTCCTCTTCTTAAAGAATATCCTTCAGCATTTCATATAATCCTAGTGTGGTGATGAACTCCTTTAGCTTTTTCTTGTCTGTGAGCTCTTTATCTGGCCTTCAATTCTACATGATAGCTTTGCTGGGTAGAGTAATCTTGGTTGTAGGTTCTTGCTATTCATCACTTTGAATATTTCTTGCCACTCCCTTCTGGCCTGAATGGTTTCTGTTGAGAAATCAGCTGGCAGTCCTATAGGTACTCCCTTGTAGGTAACTAACTGTTTTTCTCTTGCTGCTTTTAAGATTCTCTCTTTGTCTTTTGCCCTTGGCATTTTAATTATGATGTGTCTTGGTGTGGTCCTCTTTGGATTCCTCTTGTTTGGGGCTCTCTTCGCTTCCTGGACTTGTAAGTCTATTTCTTTCATCAGGTAGGGGAAGTTTTCTGTCATGATTTCTTCTAATAGGCTTTCAGTATCTTGCTCTCTCTCTTCTTCTGTCACCCCGATAATTCGGATGTTGGTACGTTTGAAGTTGTCCCAGAGGCTCCTTACACTATCTTCATATTTTTGGATTCTTTTCTCATTTTGCTTTTCCAGATGGGGGTTTTTTGCTTCTTCATATATCAAATTGTTGACTGAGATCCTCTGGTCTGCTGTTGGATCTCTGTATATTATTCTTTATTTAAGTCAGTGTATGTTTAATTTCTGACTGGTCCTTTTTCATATTTTTGGAATTCTCATTAAGATCCTTGAAGGTCTCACTAAGTTCCTCGGAGGTTCGTAGAAGATGCTTGAGTAACCTTATAACTGTGGTTTTGAACTCTATGTCCTCCATTAGTTTGCTTTCCTCCATTTCTTTCATTTGTGACATGTTTCTTTGTCTTCGCATTTTTGGCTGACTGCTAGGACCCGCTGTGTCTACAGTGGAAGAACTGCTGTGCTGGAAACACCCTTATGGGGTAGGACTTGCTTCAGTGGGGCTTTGGTGCTCACTGAGTCTGCTTCTTGTGTGTGTCCCTTTTGGATGTGAGGAGTTGAAATCTGGTATCTGACCAGGGGTACCCTGGCTCCTGGATCTCCAAGTCATTCACTGTGTGAGTCCACCTAGCAGGAGCTACAGTGATACCAGCAGATTTCTCCTCTTTGTTTGGGGTTTGGAAGTTTTGGAGCTCTCTGACCCAGCTGCAGTTTGTTAGGTTAGGCTGCAAAAGCGCAGGTGATTCCTTTGCGCTGCTGCAAACAGTTTGGGTGGAGATGTACATTGAGTGGGCGGGGTCTCAGAGAATCACCAGGGCGGTGCAAACAGCAATGGCTGTCGTCAGCATCTCCGCGACTCCCAACTTCACGTCTCTGGGTCCCCGAGTCCTGCGCCCCCACAACAACAATGATCCCTGCAAGCAGCTCTGTGAGAAAGCCACCCTCACTTTCCAACCAGATGCAAGACAGTCCAGTTTCTCCGCATAGGAGTCTGGGACCTCAGAATCTTGCCTTAAACGAGCTCAGTGCATTAGAGAGCTTGTATCTCCTTCCAATTGAAAAAAAAAACACAGGAATCCAGGTGCAGCCCGCCTCATGCACGCCTTTGTACCTCTTTTCTTGGCGCCTCTGCACCTCCTACCCAGTTTCAATGTGCTTCTTTCTTTCCTTCTAGTTGTAGAACTTCCACTCGGCCAGCTTTCACATGGTTCTGGATGATAGCTGTTTTGTCTTATAGTTGTAGTTTCAATGTTGTTGTGGGGGCAGCACGCACAGGTTTATACCTTATGCTGCCATCTTGGTTCTTCTTTGGTCTTGTTTTTAAACTCTATTAAACATATGTTTATTTTCCACTCCCAAAAGTGCCAACAACATGATTCTGCAACTAGAAGCAACAGAAAACAAGCAATAGCTATTGACAAGATAGACACAGCATAAAGGATACATGCATGATAATGAAATACATCACCAAGGCCTAGTTTTTGGTTGTGCATAGAAACAGCAAGGAAAAAAGTCACAGTCCAATTCCTCTTCTGTGGAGATTGTGCTTTTGAGATTATTTTTTAAATTTATTTTATCAGTCAATTCCACAAGCCTGGGAAACACCTTCATTCCCTATACCTGTATCATTTCATTTGTTCATTAGTTCCCTGGTTTTGTTTATTAGTTCACTCAACCAATATTTACTATCTTCAGAGCACTTTGGCTGGATACTCAATTTTTTACTTTGTTTTTTTATAGGATTACCAAGATTTAAAAAAGGACTTGATTTTCATACCATTAAAAGAATGCCAACTGGGTGAAAAAGGTGAAGGAATTAAGAAGTACAAATGGCCAATTTTAAAAATAGCCATGGTGATGCCAAGTCAGCATAGAGAATATAGTCAGATGGGTTCTAGACTTTTGGGGTGATCACTTCGTAAGGTATATAAATATGTAATCACTGTGTGGTACACCTGAAACTAATATAATATTAAATGTCAACTGTAATTGAAGCTTTTTTTTAATTTTAAAAAGGAATAGACACATCAGAGGCCAGGCTAATCCTAAATATTACTCTATTCTTTTTTCCAAACCTTATTCAATTCCCAGATGTAAGGATTAAAAATCAGTTCATAAACTTTCATTGGCATATCCTGTCTATCCAAACTTTTGGGAATCAGAGTCTCCAGGGAAGCGAACACTCTCCAAAGATCACATGACTAGAGAATTTCCTCAAGAGACAGACAACTCCAGTGTCATTTAGATCTGCCTTTTCTCCCTTTTCACACCCTGACCATACAGGACACATACACCTGGACATCCAGCCCGTCAGTCTCTGCCCTGAGTCATTGTACTGGCTACAGCACCGTCTCTCTATAAAAGAGAAAAGTTCTTCCTTTCAGAGAAGATCATGTTTGCAAACTTTTTACTCTTTGGGAAGCAGGGATGAGAAAAGTTGTGAGCAGAAAAGTAGGGAGGAAGAGTAGACTATAGAGTTGAGGAAATATCAACTTGCCATTCTCAACTCCTCTCTCTGGTGCCCATTTCTTACCTTCCTTTCTCCTTCCCCTTGGTTTCTCTCCAGGCACCTCCAAGGCAGTGATGGCTCTCCAGAAGACCCTTTCATTGCTTCTGCTCTTGCTGCTGACCCTGCTGGGGCTGGGGCTGGTGCAGCCTTCCTATGGCCAGTTCATGTACCAACGATTCCTGCGGCAACATGTGGACTTTCCAGCGACAGGTGGCACCAACTTGTACTGCAACACGATGATGCAAAGACGTGGGATGACTAGGCCTACGTGCAAGCAATTCAACACCTTCATCCATGAAGACAACAGCACCATTGATGCCATCTGCATCACCCCCAATATCCGGTGCAAGAATGGCAAGATGAACTGCCATGCGGGTGTAGTGAATGTTACAGATTGCAGAGATACAGGAAGAACCCGGCCCCCCAACTGTTCATATCAGGGAAGTGCCAGCACTAGGCTTGTTGTCATTGCCTGTAATGGTAACCCCCCGCTGCCTGTGCACCTTGACAGATAGATACTACCCTGCAGGGGTTATGGTCCCGTGGTTGACCTTTAACTTACTCCTTAATAGCAATGAGTAATGCATTTGAGCTATCTCAGGCTCTGCCTCCTCTACTTATGCCTACTTCTTTTTCTCTATATAATCCATTCCGTTAATTGAATAAAAGAGAAATGGAGACATAAACATATAATGGGACTGGGCTTTCTGTAATAAAAATTTTCTATAGACTCTTCTGCTTCCTTTTATAATACTGGTCAGCTTAGCTCTCTCAAATCTTATCCTCTGCAATGTAGTCATTATATGTATGATATAGCATTACAAGTATTTTAAGGTGCGTCCATCTCAGTTATCTCATTTTAATACCACCACACCCCTGTGATGCTCATGTTGCTACAAAAAGAGACCAAAGTTAACGGATTTGCTGAAGACCATGAAGATAGTGGAAAAACTGACACAAAAAATACATTTCAAAAAAAAATCCACTTCAATTGGCTAACAATCCAGGACTTTTCCTACCTCATCACAGGGAGTGCTTTAAAAGTAACTGCTTTTTTTGCCCTGACCAGTTTGGCTCAGTGGTTAAGGCATCGGTCTGTGAACTGAAGGATCCCAGGTTTGATTCCGGTCAAGGGCATGTACCTTGGTTGCTGGCACATGCCCAGTAGGGGGTGTGCTGATGGATGTTTCTCTCTCATGGATGTTTCTAACTCTCTATCCCTCTTCCTTCCTCTCTGTAAAAAATCAATAGAATATATTTTTTTAAAAAGTAACTGCTTTTTGATATTCTCAAAAGTCAGCTGTTGGGGGAAAGATTAAAAATTTAGAAATATGAACTGGCAAAATGACAGCTCTGTCTGTATAATTTGACAACCTTGTTATGTTTGTAACTAGAAGATTAAGAAATTATATAGGACTTGCTTTTTCTCTTCACCAACTTTGAATCACTGTAGTAAGTAGGAGTATTAACAATGTACTAGATCATTAAGACTCACTCACTCTTCCTGACTGGAAAGATTTTTCATGTTTTCTTTGCAATAAAGAACTCAAACCACTGATACCTGTGAAGATGGTGCTATGGTTCTTGTGTGGAATTTTTTTCTTTTATCCTCTTTCAATTCTTTTCTATTTTATAAACATGCACCAACAACTTAATAACCTCATAAACTGGTCCATGATTAAAACTACACAGAAACATTTGTGTCATTTATTAAAGACAATTCTCACACCCCTCCCTTTCCCCTTTGATTATTTTGAAACAAATTGGGGAACAGAGATGTATGAAGACACTAGCAGCTAAAAATGAAAGTATATATGTGAGAGTATGTGCATGTATGCATGTGCGTGCATGTGTGTGTGCACGTGAAAGGACTAAACTGAACATATTTGAATTACAGCAGATACAAACTGTTTATATTTAAAGTGTGCAACCTGATGCAGTATACATTTGCATTGTGAAAGAATCACTACAATCAAGCTAATTAATGTACCAGTTAACTCACATGGTTACCAAAAGTGACCCCATTTTGGATTGTTTTCAACCATTCTTTTCAACACTACTGACCATCATAGCTTAGCCCACCAGTTTCTTCTGACTATGTATTGCTTTCACACCATTGTAAAGTCAAAAAATCAGAAGTATGAAAAATCATGAGTAAAATTGTGAATCATGTTTGCTAATCCATGTCACCAAACTAAAACATGACAACTAATCAAATGTCAGCCTCTTCCAGAGGTGAAATTTTAAACCGGTCAATTTAGAATTACCTGATCAGCACTGGTGAGGTAATCTGGCTGATAAGACCCTCTGCCTTCCTCTGAATGAAGGTGCCCTTGCCTAAAATGATCCAGTCTTCTAACTACGTAGTCTCACCCTCTTTCTGCCTGTAAAAATCCTCCATTTTGTAAAACTCACCAAAGCACCTTTCTAGTTGCTATATGGCATGCTACCCAATTCCTGAATTGCTTAATAAAGCCAATTAGATCTTCAAACTTACTTGGTTAAATTTTGTTCTTAACTCCTGCCTCCAGGGCCTTGCCATTCCTGGGTACCCAGAACACTGTCTTTGATGTATGACCCCCAGTGTTCTAGATGAGGAGGTAAACAGGTGCACAGAGTAAGGCTGTCCCCTCTTCCTCCACCACCACTGCCAATCAGTTGGAACACTGCCCCTCCCACATCTATTCCTTTCTTCACTGCCTCAGTCTTCTTAGCTCTAAGAAAAGGGAAAGAACACTGATTCTGCTCTTTAGATTCACACACTAATCCCCACAAACCTGTGAAGTGAGTATGGAATCTGAATAGGGCAAGTTAGAGTTAGAAGGGTTGGTACTGAGCATGGCTGGGGGGAAGGCCCAGGAAGAGTGGAAGGGGTTTGCTTGACCTTCTAGGTGGTAGCGTTGAGAATGCAGTGATCCAACTTGTAAGAAGCAAAGACCTGAATTTAATTCAGCATTAATCTCACAAATTCTACTTCCTCCCTCCCCAATATTTTCAAGCATAATACATTGAAGTAGCTTGAATGGTGGTCTTCTCATCCTGTTTAGGCCATTTGAGCTAGGGATAGGGTGCCACAAATGAGACCTGCCTATCCCTTGTTCTGTGTCTGATAGAGTACTGGAGACCCTCAAAAGTGCTCTCTTGCAAATCCCATTAGACTCTCACAGGTCAGTAAAAGAAAGCTATTATTAGGCTTATTTGAGGACACCAATTCTGAGATATTGAGAATCAGGTTAAGAGTTTCTGTAGGGTCAGGTTAACTCCTCATGGTAACTGAGGACCAAGATCCAGTTTAAAGGGGAGACTTTTTCAAATATCTCTAAGCCTTGATTTTGACCAGAGTAGTTCCTTTGAGGGCAGTTTCAATCTTGGTACTTGGTTGCTTAGAATCCTATTTCAAACTTTATGATGGTATTCTTAATAGCAAATCAAGATCATTCAGCATGATGATAATTAGGAAAATGGCCCCTGAGAAGGCAAGTGGGCAGTCAAACGTACTACCATGTTTCAGGCAGGCATTGGGGAAGTGCTATGAGGAAGTCAAAATGAGATAAGCAACACTTGCAGAGTCAGTTTTATTACAGCCTGGGATTTCAGTGAGCCAAGTCCTTCCTGCTTGGAAAATGTTTCCCAAGTCTACTCATCTTCTACATTCCCTTAAACCTTTTCTACTTCACAGATATAAAATTTAAAATACCATTCTCTTTCAGACACACTCTTTTATGAGAACACATCTGGACTTTAAAACAGAACTAGCTAGAATGCTCCTTGTTTTGGGTGAAGAGAAGGTGTTTGGAATTCTCAAAATAAAATTTACCTATTTTCTACAATTTTGTGCTTGTCTCACTCAGGCTCTAGCATATTTTCAGTTCTTGTAAATTTTGTTATCTAATGAGATTTATCATCTTCTAGTCTGGATCCCACTGGTAAAATTGAGCCTAAGTATCTACATTAGCAGGAAACAGAATTTTAAGGTAGAGCTCATTTGAAGACACAAATTGAGGGCAGTGTGGCAGTTATATTTTCCTCTCTCTTCCTCAGGTGATCCTGGTGACAGAAGACATTCTCTCTAAAGGTTCAAGGTGCTCTCTTGTCCTGCTGTTCCCCTTATGTGGGCTACATGTACACAGCCAGGACCTTTCTGGGAGGGAATTCATGAAACAGCACCACCTGAGCACAAGCTGGGAATTCAATGAGTACAGATGCAATGATCTCATGAGAGAAAGAGAAGCTCCAAAAGACAGGAACTATTACTTCTTCATCTATACCTTCTGGCACAAAATCGAGCACATATGCATCAGGAACTGGAGAGATCGCTACAGAAATGTATATATATATATATATATATATATATATATATATATGGTTCCAGTATCCCTTCAAAATAATCAAGTGTTACTTGGTGAAAAACAAAAAGGGGTACAAAGAGCACAGGAGTTACAGCTACATTGAATTCCATTGTGGCATGAATGGGTTTGTTGATAGCATAGAGGACATCTGGTTGTTAGAGGTCATAATAACCTCTAACCACACCCTCTGGTTTTAGTAGAGTGATGAGTGTCTCCCAAGTGGTGGGCCTTGCCCACATCAATAGCTCTTCCTAATCACTGCTTTACATTTATGGGCAATGTTTTCCAACTACTTAGAATTATGTTTCACATGGATTCTTTATATCATAACTTTACCTATGTTGGTTCTCTATCTGGAATACCCTTCTGTTGTCATTTACCTGTTCTACTCCTATTTTTTATTTAAAAATCTTTAAAGATTCAACACACATGGAATCTCTTTCAACTATCCCAAGAATTTTACTGATATTGATTTCTTACACCTACCCAAACTGAATGATCCTCCCTTCACAATAAATTATATCATTCCAATGTGTGTGACATTTATATACGTTATTTGTGCAGAGCATGTGTGGTAATTGCTATAAATATTAGAGGTGTGTGTGATATGGATTATATTTGAATGTGATTTCTGCTGTGTGTAGTTTAAGGTGAGGGTTATATGTATGTAATATGCTTATGTGTGTGATGAGAATGTAAATGTTTAAATACTAAGTTGGGGAAAAGTTGTGACCTAAGCATTGATTGTATGGACATGCTGAATTTCACTCAGATTGGGAGTGTGGGAGTGGGCTGACCTGATTTAGTATAACATGTAGGATGGTCCTACCTTATAGTATGTGCTCAGTCTACATTGGTCTTCTTCCTTTCCCATCTTTGGCTTGGTACTTTCATTTGGACTTTGATAAAACCAACATCACTAATGCCTATCAATAATCTCCTCTCCCTGGCTTCAGAAGATAAAGGGTTCAAATACAAAAACAGTAGGTTATTATCTGTATGAGAGCTATAAATTCCCAGGATTATGGAAAGCCTTCTCCATAAGCTATAGAAAAACAAAGGTTCATACTGGACTCATTTATTAAGACTATCTCTAAGGTCTGGCATGTGTTGCTCTGCTGCAGACCAAGATCAACAGTAATTGATATAAATGTGAGGAGTCTGGCAGAAGGCTGACCAGGACTCCTTTTGATATTCACAGGGTGAATATCTACATTTTATTACCTGCTGCTGACCCAATGGCCTAAAGCAAACTCCCCCAAGACCTGGCAATCTTACTGTTTGCTAAACATTACCATTGATATGTCTGTTTGCATTCCTAAAGGCAATTGTGTATTCTAGCTAATAAAAGCGGCTGGGAAAAGAGCAACAGGGAGAACTCGACTTCTTTAGTTGGGTTTTTCTCTGGTTCCCCCTGTATAAAAATTAATATTCCGTCTTGTGTATCATTTGTGCGTCAGCCCTCCCTCCAAGTTTTTGAACCCGCGAAAGCCACGCTGGCCGTGGACTCTCACAATCGGCGTCCGAAGCAAGGAACTTGAAGGGAAAGGATTTGCCAGAGCGGAAACACATCACCAGACCTGGTGGTGGAAGTTTAACTGCGTGCAAAACTCATGTCAGCTGTGGAAGCCCTCGGATCGGTAAGTGCTCCAGTGATTTCTTTTGTTTCAACCAGATCAAAATGGGGCAGAATTTGTCGAGAGAGGAGAAACTTTCCTATAGACTTCTGACTTGCTTATTAAAGGATAAGGGAGTTGCAGTTTCAGAAGATCTTTTACAGTCTCTAAAGTTTATTATAGAATATAATCCATGGTTTTCTGATTAGGATACATTGGATATTGAATGTTGGGAACGGGTAGGTCAGAACTTGAAAGAAGCTCAACAGCAGGTAAAAATTTGCCTCCAAATTGTTTCTCTTTGTAGGAAACGGTATGGCATTTGCTAGAGCCTTTCAAAGAAGAAAGACCTCCTCCCCTTGCACCCTCCGCTCCTAAAGAGAAGCAGAAAGATAAATTGGAGGAGTGGCCTTCATGTCCCGATTGTGAAACATTTAAATCTCCACTAACAGAATCACCTATGCAAAAAGCCATCAGAAAAAGATTAAAGGACATGACAGAAGATAGACTTGCTTTTCCTATTATACAGGTAGCTAATCCACAGTTCCCAAATCAAATAATAAGACAGCATGAAAGATTTGACTTTAAAATGATATGGCCTTGCATGATAGTGTAATACAGAATGGTGCAAATGCTCCATTTACTGGAGAAATTATAACTAATATTTCTGAAGCGTTCCTAGCTCCTTATGATCGGTATTCTCTAGCTCGTGAAACTCTGGATGGAGGAGATTATTTGCTCTGGAAAGGAGAATTTTTAGAGAAATGTCAAGAGCAAGCTTCTTCAAATCTCAGGCAGAATGTTCCCATAACTTTTGAGATGCTTGCGGGACAGGGACAATTTAGTGATGTTCAAAATCAGCTCCAATACGTTTAGCAGGCGTATGAGCAAATTAGACTTTGTGGACGAAAAGCCTGGTGGACTTTACCAGCAAAAGGGGAACCTGAAAAAGCCTTTAGTAAGTGCACTGAGTCAATCTCTGATTTTGTAGCTCGCCTCCCTCGAGCAGTGAGAAGGCAGATTCAACATGAGACAGCAGGAGATATTTTGGCTCAGCAATTAGCTTATGAAAATGCAAATGCTGATTGTAAGAAATGTTTAATGTCTCTAAGAAAAAATAGTACCATTACAGAAATGATTCGAGCATGTCAGAATGTAGGGTCAGGCATTTTTCAGGCAAGCTTACTAAGTGCCACCATTACAACAAGAAACAAATTATGTTTCAATTGTGGACAACAAGGACATTTTAAAAAGGAATGTAAGCAACCAAAAGGTGGCGCTCAGGGAGAAGGCATAAGCATTCTGCCTCCCAACTCAGGTAATGCAGGTCTATGTCCCAGATATAAAAAGGGGAGTCATTGGGCCAATCCATGTAGACCTAAATTTCATAGAAAGGGCCAGCCATTAAATCAAGACATAGGAAATGGCGGGCCGCAGGGAAACGGCCTGAGGGGCTCCCCCCAGCCCTGTTATTAAATAAGGGGAAGTTCCACCCTGCCAGAACCACAATAGATTTCCTCCTTCAAGTAACTCCAGAAAGAAATGCTAACTTTGATCTTAATAGCACAATAACAATCACCCTGATCCCCGATATGGCTAGACAAGTTATTCCTATAGGAATTTGGGGGCCTGTGCCACCAGGAATGTCAGGTTTAGTCCTAGGAAAAAGTGAAAACACACTAAAAGGACTAACTGTTTTTCCTGGAGTCATAGATTCAGAATATAAGGGAGAAATCAAAGTAATTATAGAATGCAAACATATTCAGCTTTTGCTTTTACCTTATATTCAGCAAGGTGAAGTTATAAATAAGAAGAGAAGGACACAAGGATTTGGAAGCTCAGATATATATTGGATACAGGAAATTAGCAAGACCCGTCCTATGATTAATCTAAAAATAGAAGGAAAAATGTTTAAAGGTCTAGTAGACACTGGAGCAGATATTAGTGTCATCAGTCAAGAATTCTGGCCTCCAAGTTGGTCCATGGTAGAAGCTATATAGACTCTATCACGGGTGTTGGAATTCCTAATAACACTCAACACAGCGCTGCAGTGTTAAAGTGGAAAGATGAGGAAGGACAAACAGGATGGTTTCAGCCTTATATCGTCTCTGGAATTGCAGTCAACTTATGGGGACGAGACATTTTAGAAGGTTTACAAGCTTGTATTATTACTGGCAAAAGACAACAGTTAGTAACTCAAATAGGATATCAAGCTGATCAAGGTGTAGGAAAAGATTTTTCCCTGAAGTTAGGGAGGGAATAAAACCCGTTAACTAAGTGCCAGGTGGGTAGTTAATCACTTTAACTATGAACAATCACGCTTAAGCTACATAATCTTTACTCCCTGGAATGGAGATAAGAAACGCCCTAACCTTTGGAATAGAAATTGATAGGATTAAAATCAAACTGGTATAAATACAGATGTAACAAGACAATAAAACACAGAACCTGGCTGGAGAACCTAGCGAGAGAACGTGTCAAGAGAACCTGGACAGAACTTGGCTGGAGATCCTGGACTGAACCTGGCTGGAGAACCTGGCTAGGCTGTTGATCAACAGAATGCTACCTCCGTGTCCTTCATTCTTCGCCGACTCCATCAACACCTTTGGAAACCCCTGGACCTGCTGGGGCTGGACCCCAACACAGCTGCAGAACTGATTATCTCCACTGGTAACCACCACTCCTTTAATGGCTAATTGATCTCATTGTCTCTTTATTAGATAGAACACCCTGAGAGAAGAGTAGTTGCCTTTTTCATCTCTGCAGTCTTCGTTTCTAAAACAGTGACAGACACCTAGGCCAAAGTTCTTTGCATTATTCTTCATGGTCAAAAAATGCATTCTCCAATATCACTTTGGAGACACTAACCATGCAAACTCTCCTGGCTTCTCTCAGGGCTCATCAGCACAACTGGGTTTGGTAGTGGCTACCAAACAAGGCAGGTAGAGTAGAAAGGTTTCCAAGGGAGCGGGCGAGCGCTGCCAGCGCCCCCATGCTCACACCATGACGAGGTGCAAGCAAGCGAAGCCCCAGCACATCCATGCCGACACAGCAGCCACCCCAGCCGGGCCGTGGTTTGTGGACGCAGCAGCGCCGGAGGCGGCGGGAGCCAGGTGCTTTAGTGAACTACCCGGGGAATGGCGATGACATGAATGGGGACCCAGGGACAGTAAAGAGGCCTCGTCAGGAGGAGACTCACATCTGTGAGAAATGCTGCGGAGAGTTCTTCAGCTTCTCTGAGTTCTTAGAATATAAGAAAAATTGCACTAAACACCCACCTGTCCTCATCATGAACGACATCGAGGGGCTGATGCCTTCTGGAGACTTCTCAGGGGCTGGGCTGAGCCACCAGCCACGCAGTCCAAGCATTAAGGACAGTCACAGGGAGAATGGCAGCAGCTCAGGGGACATGAAGGAGAAGCCAGGGATGGAGTCTGTCCTGTACTTAAAGATGGAACCCGCCCTGCCACCCACAGCCCAGGACTTAAGCTATTTACCCAAAGGCAAAGTGGCCAACACTAACAACACTCTTCAAGCACCACGGGGCACCAAGGTGGCAGTGAATCAGCAGAGCGCGGACACGCTGACCACCCCCCTACCAGGTGCCAACAGCATCCAGTGGGTCCTGGAGCAGATCCTGTGTCTGCAGCAGCAGCAGCTACAGCAGATCCAGCTCACCAAACAGATACGAGTCCAAGTGAACATGTGGGCCGCCCATGCCCTCCACTCCGGTGCAGCGGGAGCTGACACCCTGAAGACCTTAAGCAGCCACGCATCCCAGCAGGTCTCTTCAGCTGTGGCTTTGCTCAGCCAGAAAACTGGAAGCCAAGGTCTGTCCCTGGACACCTTGAAACAAGCCAAGCTACCTCACACAAGCATTCCTTCCACCACCAGCTTGGTATCCCCAGGGTTGCTGTCCTTTGCCCTGAGGCCAGATGGGACAAGGGTGCTCCCAAACTGCATCCCTGGTGGTTTGCTACCCCGGACCCCAAGCTCTGTGCTCTTCCAGAGCCCTTTCTCCACAGTGGAATTAGACCCGTCGAAGAAAGGGAAAGGGAAGCCACCCAATGTGTGCCCGGTGGATGTCAAACCCAAAGACAAGGCCACCCTCTACAGGCACAAGTGTAAGTACTGTAGCAAGGTTTTTGGGACTAATAGCTCCTTGCAGATCCACCTCCAAACCCATACTGGAGAGAGACCCTTCGTGTGCTCTGTCTGTGGCCACTGGTTCACCACCAAGGGCAACCTCAAGGTACACTTTCATCGACACCCCCAGGTGAAGGCAAATCCCCAGCTGTTTACCAAGTTCCATGACAAAATGGCAGCAGGCAATGGCGTTCCTTATGCACTCTCTGTACCTGTCCCCATAGATGAATTGAGTCTCTCTCTAGACAGAAAACCTGTCCTGGTCACAGGGACCACCAATGTAGATCTACCTCAGAACCTCTCTTTGGGGACTAACCCCAAGGACCTAATGGGTGGCCCACTGGTCCTCAACCTGCAGCCTGGGCCGTCTCCAGAAAGTGAGGATGGATCCCTACTCTCTGGGGTGGGGCCAAACCATAATTCCCCAAGGATTGGTGGCTTCCAAGGGAGGGGGACACCCAAGCCAGGGTCAGAGACAATGAAGTTGCAGCAGCTGGTTGAGAACATTGACAAGGCCACCACTGACCCCAACGAATGTCTCATTTGCCACCGGGTCTTAAGCCGCCAAAGCTCCCTCAAAATGCATTACCGAACACACACTGGGGAGAGGCCCTTCCGCTGTAAGATCTGTGACCGAGCTTTCTCCACCAAAGGCAACCTGAAGACACACTTCAGGGTTCACTGAACCAACACATCCATAAAGACACAGCATTCGTGTCCCATCTGTCAGAAGAAGTTTACCAATGCAGTCATGTTGCAGCAACATATTCGGTTGCACATGGGTGGTCAGATTCCCAACACACCCCTGCTGGAGAGTCCCTGTGACTTGATGGGTCCTGAGCTGATGATAGTGGGTGAGAATGGCCACACAGGTGCTGTCTGTCAAGATGACATTGTCGGAAGCATCGATGCTGATGAAGATGGCTCCCAAGATGCTCCCAGCAGCTCCTTGAAGGTCCCCATGCCTTTTTCTGGCATCCACTCGGCATCGCCTACAACAGGGTTCACCTTGATGGCCCCCCTGGAGGCCTCGGGGAACGTGGGTCCTGCTCCTCTGGTCCTGCAGCTGCAGAGCAGCCGAGAGAATGGTTCAGTGGAGAGTGATGGCTTGACCAACTCCTCGTCCTCAGTGATAGGAGACGAGGAGTATCAGAGCCGAAGCCCAGACATCCTGGAGGCAACCTCCTTTCAGGCCCTCCCCCAGGCCAATAGCCAAGCAGAAAGCATCAAGCCCAAGTCTCGTGATGCTGGTGGCAAAGCAGACAGCTAGGACAGCAGCCTCACTGAGATGGAAGGTCGGAGCAGTCTCCCATCACCATTTGTCCAAGCCCAGCCAGCCTATGTCAAAGTGGAAGTTCTTGGTGCATTTGAACCTGCGACCATGTCCCCAGGCTTGGCACCTTTGCTAGCGGCCCAGCCACGCCACCAGGGCAAGCAGCATGCCTGCATGCAGTGCGGGAAGAACTTCTTGTCAGCCAGTGCCCTCCAGATTCATGAGCGGACTCACACTGGGGAGAAGCCTTTTGTGTGTAACATATGTGGATGAACTTTCACCACCAAAGGCAACTTGAAGGTTCACTATATGACTCATGGTGCCAACAACAGCTCCGTGCGCCGCGGGAGGAAGCTGATCGAGAACACCATGGCTTTTCTAGGAACAGACACAAAGAGGGTCCCAGAGGTGTTTCCCAAGGAAATCATGGCCCCTTCAGTGAACATGGACCCTGTTGTGTGGAACCAGTACACCACCATGCTCAACGATGGTCTGGCCATGAAGGCCAACAAGATCTCAGTGATCCAGAGCGGAGGCATCCCAACTCTCCTGCTGTCCCTAGGTGCCAGCTCTGTTGTCAGCAACACCCCAATCTCCAAGATCGATGGCTCCCAGTCAGTTAGCAGCGACGTGGAAAAGCCGGGTGCTGCTGACAGCGTCCCTAAACACCAGTCCCCTCACTTCCTGAAGGAAAACAAGATTGCGGTCAGCTAAGCGACGGGAGAGCCCATGTGAAGGAGAAATGCAGAGTGACTGCTTGAACTGGATCTTTTGTTTTTGTCGTTGTTGTTTAAAAACCCATCTCCTCCTGTTTGTTTTTTTACTGATGTGCAAATGTTTACAGTTGTGACTGTGCTGGGCTGCATATCTGGCACTTTGGCCAGGTGGGTCGCGCTGTGCTGTCTGTTCCTAAAACACATAGATAGGAAGGTAGTTACTGTAATGATGCTGTGCTGTGTTGGGAACTAAGGTTTTGTAACTTTGTGGTTTTTTCAAATAAAAATGCTGTAATTCCTGTAGTCTGGGCTGCAGTTCAGCCTCTGCTTCAGCAGGGTGCTGTAACTGTAGTCAGCTGGCCAGCTTAATAAAGGCTTTTAAATTTAAATTCTGAGTCGGTGGTCTATCTCGCTGAGTGAACCCATAACAGTGACCACAACCTCACACACATCCAACAATCACAATGTTGCTATGCTGCTTTGTTAAAAAACAAAACAAAAACCACATACATACTAAAATAAATACAGACTAGTATTTTTTTTTTTAATTTTGGAAGAAGCGGGTCTTGCAAAGAGGCTTTGTTACTTGAGAGAAACTGTATATATGAAGACTTTGTACAAGCTAGAGGAATTATTTCCAAAGATTGTCCCCTGTTTCAAGTTGGAACTTATTAAACCACGATGAGAAAGAAACTGCTTAGCCTAACTGGGAAGGGGGAGCTGCATACTTTCGAGACTGTGTGCAGGTAAATGGACTAGGTCTGTCATCCTTGGTGACCTGTCCCTCAACCCTAAACCCATCTTTTGTTTTGTTTCCTTTTTGAATGTACTTTCCTTTTTATTTTTAACTAAGGTGTGGAATTACAAAATTCCTTCCACCTTGGGACCATGAGTAGGATGCCCTCCAATGAACGATCTTAGTCCCTCAGGAGTCAATGTGTGTGTTGCTGTTTGTTGAAATACAGTTCAGTTTGAGCCCTAAGAGTGCCAGTGTCTTCCCTGCTTCCAGATGCCACCTTCCTGAACATCAGGACAGGTGGGCACCTGAGCAGGGGACCTCAGGTGACTTGATTTAGTTAACCAGTGTTTACTCTAGTGAAGAAATGAGTCTTTCATTATTGAAGAAACTCATGGAGGGCATGTTTCTGATAAGAGGTTCACATACTAATTTTTATAAAAATTTTGATGTGACTTATGCCAAGTAATTGTGAAGATTCTTTACCCCCGTTAGTACTGCATGAATGTTATGAAGTTGGAACAGGCGAGTCCTGGGTATGAAAGCTTCAATTTATCTTCCTCATTTATTTTGTATTTTTGTAGCGTTAGTCTCTTTTTTCCTATTTTATGACCACTGAAAGTAATCCCAGTCCCTGTCTTAAACCTAAGAGTTGATGTATTGGTGGGAGCGGCTGGACCTTCAAGATGTTTTGTGATTTTTAAAAATCCCTTTCTTGCATATATTATAAGCAAATGCTGAAACTTTGCTCTGATGGTTTAAGGAGGAAGAAGACGGAAAGACCCTAGTTTCCAAGTCTTGCCTTTTCTTCTGAAATTGTAAATGAACACAATACTAGAACCTGTTTGAGACTAAATAGCATTCTATTAAACAATGACTGGGTTACCAGAGAGATCAAAGAAGAAATAAAAAACATCATGGCAACAAACAACAATGAAAACACAATAATCCAAAACCTATGGGACACAGCGAAAGCAGTCTTGAGAGGGAAGTTCATAGCTCTACAAACCTACTGCAAGAAACAAGAAACAATGATAATAAGTTACCTAACACTAAAACTCAAAGAGTTAGGAAGAGAGCAACAAGAAAATCTCAGTGTAAGCAGAAGGAAGGAAATACTAAAGATCAAAGCAGACATAAATGACATAGAGACCAAAAAAACAATACAAAAGATCAACAAAACCAAGAGCTGGTTTTTGAAAGGATAAACAAGATTGATGACCCTCAAGCCAGTCTCACCAAGAAGCAAAGAGAGAGGACCCAAATAAACAAAATCAGAAATGAAAAAGGAGAAATAACAACAGACTCCACAGAAATACAAATGATTGTTAAAAAAATACTATGAACAACTGTACTCCAAAAAGCTAGACAACCTGGAGGAAATGGACATATTCCTAGAAAAATACAACCTTCCAAAACTCAATCAGGAAGAATCTAAAAATCTCAATTGGCCAATAACTATGGAAGAAATTGAAGCAATCATCAAAAAGCTTCCAGCAATCAAAAGCCCAGGGCCAGATGGCTTCACAGGGGAGTTTTACCAAACATTCAAGGAAGAACTAAAACCTATCCTCCTCAGACTATTCCAAAAAATTCAAGAGGAAGGAACACTTCCAAGCTCATTCTATGAAGCCAACATCACCCTAATACCAAAACCAGGTAAAGACAACACAATGAAAGAGAATTACAGGCCAATATCTCTCGTGAACATAGATAACAAAATTCTAGCAAATAGGATCCAGCAGTACATCAGAAAGATCATATACCATGACCAAGTAGGATTTATTCCAGGGATGCAAGGATAGTAAAATATCCACAAATCAATAAACATAATACATCACATAAACAAATCAAGAGATAAAAACCACATAGTCATATCAATTGATGCAGAAAACGCATTTGACAAAATCCAACGCCCATTTTTGATAAAAACTCTCAGCAAAGTGGGAATAGAAGGATCATACCTCAACTTAATAAAAGCCATATATGACAAACCCACAGCCAACATCATACTCAATGGGCAAAAACTAAAACCATTTCCCCTAAGAACAGGAACAAGACAGGGATGCCCTCTCTCACCACTCCTGTTCGACATAGTACTGGAAGTACTAGCCATTGCAATTAAACAATAAGAAGAAATTAAAGGCATCAAAATTGGAAATGATGAAGTAAAACTGTCCTTATTCACAGATGACGTGCTATTGTACATAAAAAACCCTAAAGACGCCATCAAAAAATTATTAGACTTAATAAATGAATTTGGCTATGGAGCAGGATACAAAATTAATGCCAAGAAATTTATGGCGTTTCTATACACCAATAATGAACTTACAGAAAGAGAGACTAAAAAAGCAATCCCATTTACCGTCACACCAAAAAAATTAAAATTCCTAGGAATAAACTTAACTAAAGAGGTAAAAGACCTCTATTCAGAAAACTATAGGACATTGAAAAAAGAGATAGAGGGAGACATAAACAGATGGAAGAACATACCATGTTCATGGATTAGTAGAATCAACATCATTAAAATGTCCATGCTACCCAAAGCAATCTATAAATTCAAAGCACTCCCCATTAAAATACCAATGACATATATCACAGACCTAGAACAAACTCTCCAAAAATTCATCTGGAATAAAAAAAAGACCCCGAATAGCTGCAGCAATCCTGAGAAAGAAGAACAAAGTAGGTAGGATCTCAATGCCAGATATCAAGCTGTATTACAAAGCCACTGTTCTCAAAACTGCCTGGTACTGGCACAAGAACAGACATATAGATCAATGGAATAGGAGAGTCCAGAAATCAACCTGAACCAATATGCTCAATTAATATTTGACAAAGGAGGCAAGAACATACAATGGAGTCAAGACAGTCTCTTCAATAAATGGTGTTGGGAAAATTAGACAGATACATGCAAAAAAATGAAACTAAAACACCAATTTACACCATACACAAAAATAAAATGGATAAAGGACTTAAATGTAAGATGGGAAACCGTAAAAATACTAGAGGAATCCAAAGGCAACAAAATCTCAGACATATGCTGAAGCAATTTTTTCACCAATACATCTCCTAGGGCATTGGAAACTAAAGAGAAGATAAACAAATGGGACTACATCAAAATAAAAGCTTCTGCACAGCAAAAGAAACCATCAACAAAACAACAAGAAAGCCCACTGCATGGGAAAATATATTTGCCAATGTTATCACCAATAAGGGTTTAATCTCCCACATTTATAGGGAACTCGTACAACTAAACAAAAGGAAGATAAACAATACAATCAAAAAAATGGGCACAGGACCTAAATAGACACTTTTTAAAAGAAGACATTCAGAAAGCCAAGAGACATATGAAATCACACTCCAAGTACTAATCATCCGAGAGATGCAAATCAAAACAACAATGAGCTACCATCTCACACCTGCCAGAATGGCTATCAACAAATCAACAAACAACAAGTGCTGGAGAGGATGCGGAGAAAAAGGAATACTCGGGCACTGCTGGTGGGAATGCAGACTGGTGCAGCCACTGTGGAAAACAGTATGGCATTTCCTCAAAAAGTTAAAAATGGAACTCCCATTTGACCCTGTGATCCAACTTCTAGGAATATATCCCAAGAAACCAGAAACACCAATCAGAAAGGATATATGCATCCCTGTGTTCATAGCAGCACAATTTACCATAGCTAAGATTTGGAAACAACCTAAGTGCACATCAACGGATGAATGGATTAGAAAACTGTGGTACACCTACACAATGGAAGACTATGCTGCTGTAAAAAAGAAGTAATTCTTACCATTTGCAACAGCATGGATGGAAGTGGAGAGCATTATGCTAAGTGAAATAAGCCAGTCAGTGAAAGAAAAATACCATGTGATCTCACTCATTTATGGATAATAAAGACCATTATAAACTGATGAACAAAAATAGATACAGAGGCAGAGTAGCATTAAACAGACTGTCAAACTGCAGTAGGAAGGCTTTGGAGGGTTGGGGGTTAAGAGATCAACCAAAGGACTTGTATGCATGCCTATAAGCATAACCAATGGACACAAGATGCTGGTGGGTAGCGGAGGCTGGGGGAAGGTGGGGGGAAGGCAGAGACAAATGTACTACTTGTAGTATTTTAAGCAACAAAAAAAAGAAGAAAGGTTTCCAAGAGTCCCAGGAAAGCTCTTCCTCTAGCTTACTGTTAAATCCTTAAATCCCACAGATATGCCTTCACTTTGGAGGTATTTGTCCCCCTTCCAAAGCACTTTCTCCTAGGAGAGATAAACTCTTTAAAGAGCTGTCAGTCGGTTACACATGCTTGGGCAGGTGCTATAGAACCTATCTTTGGAACAGTTTTGGTAACCGGAAGGGCCTGAGGATTCAGGGGGAAGAAAAGTGGATGAGGCAGGTTAATAAAAACTAAGGAAAGTCTCTGGCAAATGAAATGAGGAAAAAGGAGACAAAATATTTAAAGAAAGAACCAAGCAATCAACAGCCACCCAATAAATCATAAGACCCTATCTTCCATAATGGAGGACACTTAGGAGCAAGTGGTTTACAGCTCTACTCCCCAACCAGAGAGTAAGTAGCTTAAATCACCATAGTCAGGTAGATAAATTAACAGAGACCCTGCAGTGACATTAGTGCCAACTAAATCCAAGAACCAATGAAGTCAGGGGAATAAACAACAAACAAAAAATTAGTTAGAGCCAGACAAATCCAAAATAGAGATAAAGATGATCAGAGAATGATCCCAAACCCCACTATATGCTTATTTGATACATAAGCATGTTAAAGCCCACACCTAAAAAGGTAATGAATAATCTGACTGAGGCCTCTCCAAAATTCCCGTCTACAGAAAACACATAAAATCCTCAAGAAAAAGGACCAAGTGCATGTTCTCCCCTGAGCCCACCCTTTCCTCCGGTGTGTAATAATACTTTCTTCTAAGCCATGAGGACACTTCTTTTGCCTAATTCTTCCATGAGACAAAAGCAGTCCCCACATGGCTCACTTTTGTCACTCAGACTTTTACTTCTCAGTGATCTAGCAGCCCAGCTCAGGCTCACTTCTGTTACTATTACTTCCTTTTTTGAGTCTAGGCAGCCCAGTCTAGGGTCACCTCTGTTACTGTCATCTTGCCTCTTCTATCTTAAGTTCTTCTTTATTTTTATTGTACCAACCTTTATTAAACATAGTTGCAAAATCAGATGGGCTTGTGTCTTCAATTATTTCCTGCATGAAGTAAAAAACCCACAAATCCCAGACCTTGCCTGGGCAAGCCTGCCTTGGCCCAGTCCTATCCCTTACTGGTGACATGGGCAGCATGGAGAACCCAAAAAAGACAAACTTTACCTTCTTTTCAGTTGTTTTGGGATACAGTCCTGCTTGAGCTTCACTTCTGCCCCCACCCCTGTCCTCTCCTTGCTTGCCTGCTTCCCCAACCAAATCCTGAGCTAAACAGAAAAAAGTTGAAGGTAATGAGAAGAGGACAAAGGAAACTGCTACAAACAGCTTTCCCTCAGTACTTGGTGCCTCAGGGTTATGAAGGCTCTGGAGAGGAAGGGACAGGCATGTCTCTGCCCAGAACATTTGTTCTGCCAAACACCAAAGTTCAATGTCTTTTAGGAGCAAAGAGAGGAACAGAATATGGGGTCCATAGAGTGGGGCCTCTACTGGCATCTAGTGGAGTGCCCAAATCCTCACTGTCCTTTGGGGGCAGACAAGCTATTTGAGAGTGGAACTTATTTTAAATCAATCACATATTACTTTTTAACCAGTTAACTGCTACATGTCCAAATGGGAAACCATCCTCATATGCCACGATATTTTACTTTAATTTAAAAATAAATTTGCAACAAATATTATAAAAATAAATATATTACAATTTTGCTGTACTTGAATATTTTCAGTTGAAAATTCTCATGAAAAATGATTTTTGAAGTGTCTATAGATGCATATGGCATACCAAAGCTTAAAGAAACACTGAATAAGTGAGCTCTGAAAAATTATCAAGGAACACCAAAAGTGGAGATTGCGTAGAGACTGGTAAGAGGGGCGGAGTCACCAAAGGGCTGGCTGGGAAGCAACTGAAGTTTTGGAGAGATATCTCAGCTGTGGGCAGTTACCAGTGAGAACTCTGGGGTCTAATCTCTAAGCTGGCCCTCTAGCAGAGAGCACTGGAACTGAGAAGGGTACCACATAACATCTGCCTTTAAAAATCAGTGGGGTTGCTGTCTGCCAGGGAGAAATGGCTGGAAATTCAGGCGCCCTCTCAAAGGACCAAGGCACAAAATTCCTTATGGAGCCACTCACCTTGTACTCTGGCAGAGGGAGGGCAGAGTGGACTAGAGTGTGTGAGCAGAAGCTAGGATTGGGGGCTCTGAGGTTAGTGCTCAGAAGTCAGACACCCCAGTTTCCTGCATTGAGTCATTCCTACATGCTGCAGAGGTCATCTCTCTCATGCAGACATTTGCTATAAATGCAGACTTGCCTGGAGGGAAGACAGTTGACCCACCCTATTGGAAAACACCTTGCCTCTCTGTTGGGGAGATAATGAGGCCAATTAAGACACTTAGAATCCCAGCTAGCCTCCAGGCCAGTGGTTCTCAACCTTGGAAAACACATTAGAATCACCTGGGAATCTTTTTAAAATCCTGATTTCTGGGCCTCATCCTCCAGAAATTCTGTTTCTTTGTTGCTAATGTTGTGGCCCCACCCCATAACAAAGAAACAGAATTTCCGGAGGATGAGGCTCAGAAATCAGTATTTTAAAAAGATTCCCAGGCGATTCTAATGTGCAGCCAAGGTTGAGATCCACTGCTCCAGGCAGAAGCAATTGCCCCACCATGTTAAAAAAAACTTGCCACACTTGTGGACGATTGCCTGAGGTCAATTCAAGACAGAATCTTATCTGTAGACAGACCTGTCTCTGGAGGCTTTGAATCTTTGCCTGATATATTTATTCTGAGATAGAGTTTGACACTGTCCTGCACTAGAGATTAAGAGGCATAGCAGATCTACCTAATACATAGTCACAAACCTAAATAGGCAGTCAAAATGAGGAGACAAAGAAACAACTCCCAATGAAAGAACAAGAGAATTTTCCAGAAGAAGAGATAAATGAAGTGGATCAAATGGATTTAATTTACATATTTATAGAACATTTTATTCCAAAGCTGCAGAATATACATTCTTTTCAACTCTTGAGGATTTTATGTGTAGACGAGAATTTTGGGGAGGTCTCAATTAGATTATTCATTATCTTTTTAGGTGTGTACTTTAACATGCTTATGTTTCAAATAAGCATATAGTAGGGTTTGGGATCATTCTCTGATCATCTTTATCTCTATTTTGGATTTGTCTGGCTCTAACTAATTTTTTGTTTGCTGTTTATTCCCCTGACTTCATTGATTCTTGGGTTTAGTTCACACTAATGGCATTGCAGGGTCTCTGTTAATTTATCTACCTGACTAGGGTGATTTAAGCTACTCACTCTCTGGTTAGGGAGTAGAGCTGTAAACCACTTGCTCCTAAGTGTCCTCCATTAGGGAAGATAGGATCTTATGATTTATTGGCTGACTGTTGATTGCTTGGCCCTTTGTTTAAATATTTTGTCTCCTTTTTCCTCATTTCACTTCCTAGAGAAATTCCTTAGTTTTTATTAACCTGCATCATCCACTTTTCTTCCTCCTGAAATCCTCAAGCCCTTCCGGTTACCAAAACTGTTCCAAAGATAGGTTCTATAGCACTTGCCCAAGCATGTGTAACCCACTGACAGCTGTTTAAAAGAGTTCATCTCTCCTAGGAGAGAGTGCTTTGGAACAGGGACCATACCTCCAAAGTGAAGGCATATGCATGGGTTTTAAGGGTTTATCAGTAAGCTAGAAGCAGAGCTTTCCTGGGACTCTTGGAAGCCTTTCTACTCTATCTACCTTGTTTGGTAGCCACTACCAAACCCAGTTCTCCTGAGAGAAGCCAGAAGAGTTTGCATGGTTGGGGTCTTAACAGTGGTATTTGAGAATGCATTTTTAGACCATGAGGGATAATAAAAAAAACTTTTGGCCTAGGTCTCTGTCACTGTTTTAGAAACTAAGACTGCAGATATAAAAAAGACAATTATTCTTCTCTCAGTGTGTTCTATCAAATAAAGAGACAATGAAATCAATTAACCATTAAAGGAGTGGTGGTTACCAGTGGAGATAGTCTGTTTTGCAGCTGTGCTACAAGAACAGAATTTTGGGGGCTCCTGGTTAGTCTCTTGTGAACAGTTGAGGATGAAAGTAAGGAGAAGCCCAGGAAATATGGCAAGAATATTTCTGAGGGTTAGTAGCTGGGAGGTTGAGGTCAAGGGCAGTGGGTACTAACAGTTGTCACATAACCTTCTCTACAAGTGCTTTCCTGGTTCTGTGAAATCTATGAATAACCTACTTATTGGCATGGCATCCTTTCATGAAACCAAACTATGTGGGTAAATAGACAGGGCAGGGGAACAGCATTCTGCTGGGAGACCACATTTACTCTATGGGGTTCTTCCAAGGCAGATTTTGGAGTTGGCCCATAGATCAGAAGCAACCTCTTCTGAATCCAGATCATATATGTGAACAACGAAACCTTGGTCCTGACATGGGCAAAAGTAAGAACCTCAGACATCAGAAAAAGGGCAGCGTTGGGGCATGCTTACCAATATAAAAATTTCCCTCCCAGAACAAATCTTTAATCTACTCCAATGGGTAAATATTTGATCCAGTCATGCCCAGAGAAAAGGTGAATGACTCTCCTTGTCGTGCACAAGCAGAGTACTTAGTTTTCATATCTCTGCCAGGATTAGGTATCTTTGGAACTAGTTTCCCCACCCAGTTCATTTGATCATTATATAATCAGAACCACAGGGGTCCAGTCCCCACAGCTGGAACCCATCTCCAGAAACAAAGAACTAGAAGTCATCTTCAGTTGGAGGGACTCTTTCAGATTTTTAAAGATTCATACCCCTGAGTAACCTATTGCTGTATTTGTTTATATATACACTAGAGGCCCAGTGCCTGGAGCAGGGTGTCCCTCAGCCCAGCCTGCTCCCTTTCTAATTTGGGACCCCTTGAGGGATGCCCGACTGCTGGCACTCAGACATCCCTCTCACAATCTGGGGCTGCTGGCTCCTAACAGCTTGCCTACCTGCTTTCCTGATCACTCCTAACCACCTCTGCCTGCCTGCCTGGTTGCCCCTAACTGCCTCTGCTTGCCTGCCTGATTGTCCCTAACCACCTCTGCCTGCTGGCCTGATCACCCCCTTACCACTCCCCTGCCAGCCTAATTGCTGCCTAATCCCTCCCCTGCTGGCCCCCAACTGCCGGAAGCCGGTCCATAATTGCTGCTTGACACAGAGGCTGCAGGAAAGAAACATCTGCACAGTATATGTTTCAAGGGACCTGGCGTATATGGCATACTGTTCTTAATATGTTTGCTCCCCTTCTTGGCGCTATGTGTTTTAACCAATGTCACCTCTCCAAGAAAGGTTGTTTCCCCAGGTAGGGATTTTTCCCTGAAGTTAGGGAGGGGATAAAACCCCTTAACTAAGTGCCAGGAGGGTAGTTCATCACTTTAACTACGAACAATCACGCTTAAGCTACATAATCTTTACTCCCTGAAATGGAGATAAGAAACACCCTAACCTTTTGAATAGAAATTGACAGGATTAAAATCAACTGGTATAAGTACAGATGTAACAAGACAATAAACACCAGAACTTGGCTGGAGATCCTGGCTAGGCTGCTGATCAACTGAACACTGCCTCCGTGTCATTCCTTCTTCGCCAACTCTGTCCACACCTTTGGGGACCCCTGGACCTGCTGGGGTTGGACCCCAGCATCTGGCGCCCAAACAGGGACTCTTAGGTAAGCCCCCCCGCCCCCCCCCCCCAGGACTTGGGACAGATAGGACTGCATCGTAGGGTGTTGCAGACCCCCCCCCCCCCCATAGAGGATAAGTAGGGTAAGTGGGTAGATAGTACAGAACTTAGATTGTGAAGATGGGCCATACTGAATTCAAAGAAAAAAGACTCTATATTAATCTTTTAACACATATGCTTGCTAGCAGAGGAGTTAAGGTTACTCCCAGTCAGACAGAAAGTTTTATACAAGATGTATAAAATGGCTTCCTGAGGATGGAACTGTTAATTTAGAAACTTGGACTAAAGTAGGAGAGCAACTAAAGAATTATTACAGCTACCATGGATCTGAGAAGGTCCTGGCAGATACCCTTTCCCTCTGGAATTCAATTTGTGACACCTTGACACCAGAGGCAAAAACGGTTGAACTTTCTCAAACTTTAAATAGTCCCTTGGCTCCACCTAGAGAGGACACCTCATTATTGTCTCCAACTAAATCTAAGAGCAATTTAGTTATGCCTACTGATCGGAAGGAGAATAAATATCATAAACATGACCCTTGGTCCTTTCCAGTCAGTAAAGAGGAGAGAGGCCCTCCCATTCAAAACAGGCTCCCTAATGTAGAAAGGAAGCCTAAACCAGGTCCTCTGGCTCCTATGAGCTCCATGTCTAAATTTCAAAAGGCCATAAGAGAAGCTGAAGCTAATGGAGATCTTGAATTCTCACTCTGCTTCCCAGTTGCATATGAGAATGATTTTGGTGAGGATGAAAACCCTACCTGGGAGTCTATACCTTACAAAATACTTAAAGAATTAAGTCCAGTGCAGTAATGCAACTGATCCCGGAAAAGCCGTCGGGAGCCCCGGGGAGAGTTCTCTTTTCTTTGTGAAGGAAAGGGCGCGTCCGGTGAGCTCTCCTGGCCCTTGAAAATCTGGGGGAGAGGGTGTAAATCTCACACCGGGCCATACCCATATCCGCAGCAGGTCTCCAAGGTGAACAGCCTCTGGCATGTTGGAACAATGTAGGTAAGGGAAGTTGGGACAGGGGGACGGGAGCAACAGGGTGCTTTGGTGCCTGGCCCACATCCGCATCACGCTATGCTGCACTGAGTAGGAGGGCCGCTGTGGTGAGCCTTGAAGCCTAGGGCATGGCCCAGGGAAGAGCCCCCGCAGGTGCAGATCTTGGTGGTAGTAGCAAATATTCAAACGAGAACTTTGAAGGCCGAAGTGGAGAAGGGTTCCATGTGAACAGCAGTTGAACATGGGTCAGTCGGTCCTGAGAGATGGGCAAGTGCCTTTCCAAAGGGTTCAGGTCCCTGTTCGGACGCCATCTGTTGGGGTCCAACCCCAGCAGGTCCAGGGATCTCCAAAGGTGTGGACAGAGTTGGTGAAGAAGGAATGACACGGAGGCAGTGTTCAGTTGATCAGCAGCCTAGCCAGGATTTCCAGCCAACTTCTGTCTAGGATCTCCAGCCAGGTTCTGTTGCCATGTTCTCTCACTAGGTTCTCCAGCCAGGTTCTATCCAGGTTCTCCAGCCCAGTTCTGTAGCCAGGTTCTGTCCAGGATCTTTTGCCATGTTCTCTCTCTAGGTTCTGTGTTCTGCTGTCTTGTTACATCTGTATTTATATCAGTTGATTTTAATCCTATCAATTTCTATTCCAAAGGTTAGAGCGTTTCTTATCTCCATTTCAGGGAGTAAAGATTATGTAGCTTAAGTGTGATTGTTTGTAGTTAAAGTGATTAACTACCCGCCTGACACTTAGTTAAGGGGTTTTATCCCCTCCCTAACTTCAGGGAAAAATCCCTACCTGGGGAAACAACCTTTCTTGGAGAGGTGACCTTGGTTAAAACACATAGCGCCAAGAAGGGGAGCAAACATATTAAGAACAGTATGCCATATACACCAGGTCCCTTGAAACATATGCTGTGCAGATGTTTCTTCCTTATAGCGACTGTGTCAAGCAGCAAGGATGGGCTGGCTCCCGGCAAATTCCCCCTTTTTTATTTTTTAAATGCTAGCGCATGTAAATCAGTGGCCACCTCTAGGATTGGATTGTTTAATACTCAGAAGAAGACTGACAAGCAATGATAGCGAGCATAGCTATAAATATAGTGGATGGAGTGCACAAGGAGTCTTGTTTGTGTAGAAGGTTGCTGGTCTCTTGTCAAGGGATTTCAGCTATCCTCAAGTCGGTGGTTTGGTTGTCCTTGTTGATCTGGCTAGCGGGCAGTGTCATTGGCGACGGGCTTCCCGGAGCATCAGTGTGTTGAAGGGCTGAATGATGAGTCCACCAGGGCCGTGCTTGATGGTGGTGTCGGTGTCTGGGGAGGAGTCAGCTGTGCCCTCTGGGTCGGCTGATATGGATGATACCAGGGAGGAAGAGGATGAGGAGGAGACGGAGGGTGGTGTGACATAAGGTCCAATTAGACGGTCTGGAATCCACACAGTCTGCATCCTGTGGAAACATACAAGCGTATCTTCTCCCCCAGGTTAAAAGTACATCAGGTCCCTTCCCAGCTCCTGTAAGTAAGTCTTTCCATTTGACGAAATAAGTGAGTTTCTGCTAAATGAAAGTTTCTTTTGCTGATTTACTCAGAGTCCTAGAACTTGGCTGAGAGAGTAGCTTCCACTTCTTGCTTTTCTACCATCTGTTGGGCCTCAGTTGTTAACTTCTTCAGCTGACCCTATGTTGGCACCTCAGTCCCTTGCATAGCCTTCCTTTTCTTCTTTTTTCCCTTTTTCTGTCATCGGGGCAACTCTAAGTCTTTGGAACGATGAGACAAGGAGCTTCTCTGGGTCCATTGTGGTGACGCATGTAATGCATTTACTCAATCCAAAGCAGACATTAAAAAGAAAAACCCCAAATGCTCTCTTGTATCCATTTTAAGAGTAGGATTGGTGCTTTCTGCTATTACCTGAGTCCTGATCTATCACCCCAGGGAGAGCTTGCCAATCCTGCACTTTCCTGGGGTGGAAAGGCTGCAGTGGGGTTAAGGATAAGGCTCCTTGGGCCTACCTTCTCCCATGCCTTTACATTTCCTTTCCTTCCTCAGAAAAGCATGGACATACTTCTTGTATAAAATGTTCCATATGACTGGGAGTAACCTTAACTCCTCTACTAGCCAGCATATGCATTAAAAGATCAATACAGAGTCTTTTTTCTTTAGACTCAGTATGGCACATCTTCTCAATCTAAGTTCTGTACTATCCACCTTCTTACCTTACTTATCCTCTATAGGGGGGGGGGGGGGGGTCTGTAGCACCCTGGTGGAGTCCTATCCTTCCTGAGTGTGGGGGTTCTCAATAGGAGGGGAGGCTTACCTATGGGAATCTTGTTCCAGGGGTTCCCAAAGGTGTGGACAGAGTCAGCGAAGACTATCCACCTTCTTTCTATGGTGGAGTCTTATCCGAGAGTGGGGTTTACCTAGGGGAATGGGGGGCTTACCTAAACTGTCCTCCCTTGCTGGCTTGTTCACCACCAAGTGTCCTCCCCTGCTTGCCTAAATTCGCCCCTAACTGCTTACTCTCCTGTTGGCCTGATCACGCTTATCTGCCTCTGCCTCAGTCCCCACCACAATGGCTTTGTCCAGAAGGAAGGCAGATGATAGGTTGACCTGGTCTAATTAGCATATTAATTTTTATTAGTATAGATACTATTTCTAGTCATTTAATCACTTCAATGAAACATTTTTTTTTTCCTCACTTTAAAGCTCCTGGTTCCAAGCTTATGAATTAAGAAAAAAAGAAATCAGATTCTAAAGTTTGGGGTTGTCTATATATGTGTGAATAAAGGGAGATTAGTGAGAGTGGGAGCAAGTGGAAGTTCAGGAGGAATTCCTGAATTGTGATAAAATCCCCAAAGACCTGGGGAAGCCATTTGCTGAAGGGCATCTGGATGCCCCTAAGGAACAGGCATTAAATATGTCATGGTGAGGAAAGAAACCAAAAGTATGCTTCTAATCTTCTCTACTAATTTTTTCCTTTAAAAAGTTTTCATTACTCTTTAAAAGCCAAGTGGAACACATTCAAAATCAAAAGAAGGTACACTGAGAAAAACCAAGATGGCGGCATAGGTAAACACCAGAAATTGCTGCCTCCCTCAATAACTTCAAAAATACAACTAAAAGACAAAACGGACATCATCCAGAACTATAGGAAGGCTGCCTGAGTGGAAATTCTACAAGTAGAAGGAAAGAGAAAAGCACACTGAGACTCAGAGGAGGTGTGGAAGTAAATTACAGAGGTACAAAGGCGCATGCGTCAAGGGCTGGCAACTGAGGACTCGGCTATCTTTTTGAACCGGGAAGGAGTCACAAGCCCCCAACTGCTCTGAACTCCAGTTCTGGGAAGTCTCTGGGGACCCAGACTCATATAGGGAGAAACAAGACTGTCTGGCAGCAGGCAGAACTTGGAACTCGAGGGCAGCTTTCTCTCAGAGGTGCTTGCAGCAATTACCAGGATGCTGAGACGTGGGGCCACCTCAGGTAATTGGGGATGCTGACCCACTGGGCCCTATAGGACACCTAGCACACAGAGCCACTCTACCAACACAGGGAAACATAAAAAATGTGGAGACAAAGAAACAGGTCACAAATGACAGAAATGGAGGAAAGCAAACTATTGGATATAGAGTTCAAAACCATGGTTATATGGGTTTTCAAGAATTTTCTAGAAACCGCCGATAAATTTAGTGAGACCCTGAAGGATATGAAAAAATACCAACTAGAAATTAAACATACACTAACTGAAATAAAGAATAATATACAGAGATCCAACAGCAGACAAGAGGATCCCAAGAATCAAGTCAAAGATTTGAAATATGAAGAAGCAAAAAATACCCAACCAGAAAAGCAAAATGAAAAAAGAATCCAAAAATATGAAGATAGTGTAAGGAGCCTCTGGGACAATTTCAACTGTACCAACATCCGAATTATAGGGGTGCCAGAAGAAGAGAGAGAGCAAGATATTGAAAACTTATTTGAAGAAATAATGACAGAAAACTTTCCCTACCTGGTGAAAGAAATAGACTTACAAGTCCAGGAAGCGAAGAGAGCCCCAAACAAGAGGAATCCAAAGAGGACCACACCAAGACACATCATAATTAAAATGCCAAGGGCAAAAGACAAAGAGAGAATCTTAAAAACAGCAAGAGAAAAACAGTCAGTTACCTACAAGGGAGTACCTATATGACTGCCAGCTGATTTCTCAACAGAAACTATGCAGGCCAGAAGGGAGTGGCAAGAAATATTCAAAGTGATGAATAGCAAGAACCTACAAGCTAGATTACTTTACCCAGCAAAGCTTTCATTCAGAATTGAAGGTCAGATAAAGAGCTTCACAGATAAGAAAAAGCTAAAGGAGTTCATCACCACCAAACCAGCATTATATGAAATGCTGAAAGGTATTCTTTAAGAAGAGGGAGAAGGAAAAGGTAATGGTAAAAATTATGAACAGCAAATACATATCTATCAACAAGTGAATCTAAAAACCAAGTGAATAAAAAATCTGATGAACAGAGTAAACTGGTGAATATAATAGAACCAGGGGCATGGAAAGGGAGTGGATGGACAAGTCTTGGGTGGAAAGGGGTGTGGGGGTGCAGGAAGAGACTGGACAAAAATCGTACACCTATGGATGAGGACAGTGGGAGGGGTAAGGGCAGAGGGTGGGGTGGGAATTGGGTGGAGGAGAGCTATGGGAGGAAAAAAGAGGAACAACTGTAATAATCTGAACAATAAAGATTTAATTTAAAAAAAAAGTACACTGGCAGGTTGAAAGGAAGAAAGAAGAAAAAGAGATAAAGGGGGGAGTATGCATTCGGCGTTATGCTTTCACTTTGAGGGGTATTGCCCTAGAACAGTGGTTGGCAAACCGTGGCTCACTAGACACATGTGGCTTTTTGGGCCCTTGAGTGTGGCTCTTTCACAAAATATCATGTGCGGGCATGCACATACAGTGCGATTGAAACTTCGAGGCCCATGCGCAGATGTCGGTTTTCGGTCTGGGCAAGTCTATTTTGAAGAAGTGGCATTAGAAGAAGTGGGGGGGTGTCGGTCCGTAGGGCGACGGGAGATGCGGTGCAGGCAGGCTGCAGGATATGCAGTGAGGGGGAAGTGCGCACGATTCATGCACGAGTTGAGTGAGTCAGTCAGTCAGCAGTCTCATGTGCAGTGGTTAGTGCTAGTCGTATAAGCAAATCGAGCACGGGTGACAAAGTACCTACTCGAAGCATAAAGTTACTTGTATTTTTCCAACCAGCTGCAAATCCTACAGGTATTTTTGACATCAATTTAAGAATTGTAATTCTTTGTGTTGGTGGCTTTATTATTATAAAATGAAACATTTTTTTAGGTGCCCTGCCGGAAGCCGGTCCATCCTTGCTGCTTGACACAGTCGCTGCAGGAAAGAAACATCTGCACAGCATATGTTTCAATGGACCTGGCATATATAGCATACTATTCTTAATATGTTTGCTCCCTTTAGCGCCATGTGTTTTAACCAAGGTCACCTCTCCGAGAAAGGTTGTTTCCCCAGGTGGGGATCTTTCCCTGAGGTTAGGGAGGGGATACAACCCCTTAATTAAGTGCCAGGTGGGAAGTTAAGCTACATAATCTTTACTCCCTGGAATGGAGATAAAAAACGCCCTAACCTTTGTAATAGAAATTGACAGGATTAAAATTGGCTGGTATAAATACGGATGTAACAAGACAATAAACATCAGATCCTCATCAGTTCCTAACCAGAACTCCGACCAGAACTTTGACTGGAGATCCTGGCTATAGGTCCTGACTAGGCTGCTGACCAACTGAAGGCTGTCTTCGTGTCATTCCTTCTTCGCCGACTCCGTCCACACCTTTGGGGACCCCTGGACCCGCTGGGATTGGACCCCAGCAGTGCCCAGTTTGACATGGCTACAAAGAAGAAGCAAAGAAAAATGGAATACGAAAACCGTGAATTTAAAGTTGAATGTACCTACCTATATAGTTTAAGTTTTTTGTTTTTTTTTTAATTTTTTTATTGCTTAAAGTATTACAAAGGGTATTACATATGTGTCCCTTATTTTCCCCACCCTTGACAATCCCCTGGACTCCCCTACCCCCAGTGTCTCATATATAGTTTAAGTTTAAAAAATTTGGCTCTCAAAAGAAATTTCAATGGTTGTACTGTTGATATTTGGCTCTGCTGACTAATGAGTTTGCCGAACACTGCCTTAGCTGAACCTATATGTCTATTTGCATCTATGATAAAACATCATTGAAATGTAAGGATAACTTGTAACTTCCCTTTATTCTGGACACTTGAGGGCTCAAACAAATGCCCTAGGTACCAGGACAGATACTGTTGCAGAATTTACCAGGTGACTGGAAAACACACAACAGGTGTTCAGAAGGTTCAGCTAAAACCCTTTATTTGCAGATATACTAATATGGTGATTTGGGGGAGTCTATTTCCAAAGCCAAAGTGATGAATATGGATGAAGCTTTCCCTTTATACCCTTAGTTTCTTTGTCCCAAAATATGAATCAGGAATCCAGGCTTTTGACAGGCTTTGCAGCCCCCCATAAGTTCGGATGAGGGAAGTGAGATTACACTCAGAGGCTTGGCCTGTCTGGCGCCAGCACTGCCAACCCACTCTGGGGGTTGCATATGGTTCATGATTTACGGCCTCTGTAAAACGGGAGGAATCCAGGGAACAGGTTCTGAAGGGAAGTACAAACATCACAGATAACAATGGAGTTAATCGCCGAAACCGATTTGGCTCAGTGGATAGAGCTTCGGCCTGTGGACTCACGGGTCCCAGGTTCGATTCCGGTCAAGGGCATGTACCTGAGTTGCGGGCACATCCCCAATGGGGGGTGTGCAGGAGGCAGCTGATAGATGTTTCTCTCTCATCGATGTTTCTAACTCTCTATCTCTCTCCCTTCTTCTCTGTAAAAAATCAATAAAATATATTAAAAAAAAAAAAAAAAGAATGGAGTTAATTAGCCACTAGCAAGAGTGTGCATCAGAATGCAGGTTACTGACACAGATTCAGATAGCTAGCCCCCCCACTCCTCAAAAAAATGTTTTATTTTCCCTTTCATTTCCCCTTCCTGATCCTCAAGCTGATATTCTGCCTTGGAGATTCAATAGAAGACTCAGAGCTAGGGAGTAGGGTGTTCAGCAGCTCAAGTCTTTTTCATCTTCATCACCCAAGGGATTGTAATGGCAGTCCAGAGATCTGGTGTGGAGTAACATGGGGCTTTAGGGCTTACAGATTCTATCTCTATTAGCTGTTCTAAAACCTGCTGTCTTTCTTAGAGGAAGGGAGAGGGAGTTTACACAGGTGTCTTCATTTCTGGCTTCAGAGCACTTAGAGTGGTGAGAAGCACATCTCAGGGTCCCATCTATTTCTCCTCCAGTTGGCCCATTGTCCTTGCTCTGCTCATGTCTGTCTAACTGCCTAACACGTCCCCTCAAGGACCTTGGCTCTGAATTCTTTCAGGGAAAGTGGAGGTCAGTGGGCTCCTCTTAACTGCTTCAATGCTGAGGAGGGATGAAGTTTTCTCTCAGAGTCAAGAAATCCTTACCCTCTGTCAGAGGGACAGTGAGGCCTAGGCACACAAGGAGGTGGGCTTGTGACCCGGTGGAGATCAACTGTATTATAAAATTTAGTATTATTGAGTAATTACAACAGCAAGAATTACAACAACTGGTCTGGTGGAAGAGAAAAGAAAACATTTCAGTTCTAATAATTTCCTATTGAAATAGAATTTTTCTCCTTAAAATCATCTTAGTTTTATTAAAGAGTCAAATTAAGACCAATTTATCCATTGCATTAAGTCTGGTTTCAATCTGGCTTGATTGTTTGCATAAACACAACCAGAATGGTAATTGACTGCCTTTGCCAGAATTTCATGATTGAGTCTCAATGTGAACCTTAGGGCAGAGAAGCCAAGCCATCCAGCTGCCATCAGGCCTGCCTGCAATATCTGCTGGGTTAGGTGAATTCCTCACCAAGATCTGTACCTGCAGCTGCTCCACCTGGACCTGCACCCTACGCTTCAGAGCTCATCTCAGCAGCCCTCCTACTGGACTTGGCCTAGAGTATGTGGGGCTTTCGCAGGGATGCAGAGGGGCCCTCGTTGCTCCCCCTCCACTCTGACCAACTGCCAATGATGGCAGGGTATGCGCCTGATGCTTCAGTGCCATACATTGTCAGGGCTACCAAGCAAGATACCAGGCTTTCTCCATGGCACCCTTATTGGCTTCAAGTCTTCAGAGTCCAGACATGACTCTTGAAAACATGACGCCCCAGTCAATGTTTTCAGTCAATAAAACCACCGTTGGAAATGGTCTCATTGAATTGATGCAAAGAAGTGCATTGCCAGATTCATTCATTAAGATTTGCTAAATTTTGGAGAGATCATAGAAGGGGAAAAATACACTAACTTGCTTTAAGATCTTCTGATTTTCCCTGCCAGTTCTTTCTATGGACTCTCCAGAAGATGTCATATCTTTCCAAATGCACTATAACAAAACAGTAACTGTCTCCAAATGACAAGAAGAAATTTTTTTTTTTGATGTATTGAAAATATTTTATAATTGCCTGGAATCCTAGCCTTTTAGTACAGGAAAAAAAATATTCGATGGAAAACTTCATTTTTTAAACAATGTAAACAGATGTTTGACTTAGGGATGGCAGTAAGATTTTAACAAATATAAACATAAGCTTCCTCAACATTTTCCACAGAGCAACGGAACAATAAAAACATTTCAAGGAATAGATGACATACCTCAAATGCAAAATTCCAAAGTGAAATAGGTCACTTACATTAAGAGATTTGCCAAAATTGTTTGCAAGTTAAAGGACAACAAAAGTTCACAAGAAGCCTGTTTCTTTCATAGTGTCTTGTCTGGTTCTTTAAGCAGATAAACAAGGAATGGTCAAAACCTGACCTGTACTGTCCTCCAGTAATCATATATCCCACTATTTGTAGTTTTGTTGTCCAAAGACAAAAGCTCCATGCCACCAACTTCTGCTGTCACTTTCCAGAGTAAGGAAGAGGCTGCTGTTGTTTTTTTTATACTTTTTTCCAGTTTCCACAACCTGTGAGCAATCAGGTAGCAGATAAAATGTCATAAAATAAAGTATTTCATGATCTGACCAGAAATGCCACCCCTCTTCCCTACTCCTCTGCTTTGAAAGAGGAATGTATTTACAAATTCACATTTTATTCTCCTGAGATATTCTGCATGATTCGTTATAAAACATACAGGTAATACAAAGTCCAAAGGCCTATTGAGTTTACGGAATAAACACATGAAGAGTAAGTCACATGATTAACATTGTGGGGAGAAACCATAATTTCATTTATTTTCAAATGAGATAGGTTATGAGTGCATGATGTAAAAGCTTAAAAGTCATTACCAAACAATGCTAAGGATTATTGCAAGAGATTATGCAGGGAGAAATCTGTGCAAATTCATCTTCTTCTCTCAGTATCAGACGGTGGGGAAAAAATTTCTTTCAGGTCTTGTTTATAGTCAGGAAAATAGATTTGGAAAACTGAACAAGTGGACATCTGCCCCCTCTTCATGATTAAATAACAATGCCAATGAAGAAGATTCCAAAGAAAAACTGAGATGAAAAAATCCAAATAAAAGCCAACACTGCTATTTAGAGTTTTCTTTTAATATGCTACGAGATATCTTGATTGTATATTTTCCAAAGTATTTTCCCAGCCTCATCTCCCAACCCTTCCTAAAGATTCTCAGTCTTTCAAATAAAAGATGCTGGATTATAGTTCTGTCCACCTTCTCTTTTTGAAAGCAATATAACAGTCATATATTCTTATCTAATAAGGAAAAATACAAATCTCAGAAACCCATATTTGAAACATTTGCATTAATTTTGAACGGAATCAGCCTTTTGTGAGTTTAAGAAAGGCAGCAGTTTGAACTCATATCTTGGTGGCAAGCATGGTTCTGCTGAGGGAAGGGAAGAAGAAGAATGAGCGCTGCATTTCCCAATTGGCCCCAAAGTGCGAATTCCACAAAGGAATACATCAAAAGCAAACATGCAATGGTGGTTTTAAAACTTTTACTGCAATATGACAAGAAAATAAACGGTAATTAGACACCTATCAATTTCCCCCCAAACAAACCAAAAAAAATGTAACTAGGAAAGTAACTCTGCCTATACTTGTGCAGCTTCTCAAATCATGTCAGAAGGGTCTCACATTCAAAGATCAAGAGATTTTAAAAGAGCAGTATTTTCACTTTAAGAAAAGGTTCCCCTTCCTCTCCACCCCAACCCACGTATTTAACATGAAAGAATGGGAGGTGTGATGGAGATTTCACCCGTGACACAGGGACCTTGTGCCGATTGCAGAAGGCATGGTTGAAAGGAGCCCGGCTCCAGCCCTCCATGAACTGCCTCCCAAGTCCTGGCCCTCTCAGTTCTGGAAGGTCAGTGGCACTCGCAGGGTTCCCCAGGCTCAGCAAACTTTCGCTCTGGTGTCTTGGACCTGAGGCCATTAAGGATGGCCACGCCTCTCACAGGTCTTTCTTTTGGGAGACCTAGAAGCCAGGTTCCCGACCAGCCAGAACACTGAAGAACACACTGAAGCCCACATATTTGGCCTGAGAGGTGGATTCGAGGAATTACACGATTAGGGTTGAACTGGGGAGTCAGTCTTGTAGTTCCGTATACTTCCCGCACTCTGCCCCTAGCCCTGTTAGATACACATGCCAAGGGGGCCATCTGAGACCAGGATGGAGACGTGAGGCCGAGCCAGTTTGGGGGACCAGGGCTGCAGGGAGAACCAGAAAGGAACTGGGAACCAGGAAGTGCCAAGACCAGTAGGCAGGACCAGAGTGGTCCCCCAGAGGTCCCCTCTCATGTGTGCTGCCACCAGTCACCCACCCCTCCAGCTCCTGAGCAGGGATCCTGTGTGCAATAGGGAGGGATGTCTTCTATTTTTTTACTGCCCCCTCCCCATCGCTGTCCCGGGCAGGGGGAGAAGGTATTTTCATAGCACAGGCACAAGTAAAAATTGTGAATTTGCCAAAGAGCATGCATGCCCCACCTCATCACACAGGTGCCCTCATCACACATGTGCCCCACCTCATCGAGCCCACCCGACCTCATCACACAGGTGCCCCACCTCATCGGGGCCCACCCCACCTCATCACACATGTGTCCTCATCACACAGGTGCCCCACCTCATCGGTGCCCACCCCACCACATAGGTGCCCCACCACAGGGGAACATAGGTGCCTCACCTCCATTCCCAATCTGAGGGGGGGTCAGTTGGGAGCAGGTGGCTGGCAGGGGGCAGGGGTGTCCCACTGCAGGATCGGAGGCAGGCCAGGTGCACTGGCATATGTGCTGCCAAAGCTAGCACACGCTTGCCATCCGCCTGCCAGGTATTTAAGGCCCGGCGAGCTGGCTCCTTTTCAGTTAGGGTGACTGGGTCGCGTCCTTTGCTGGTGACCTTGGAACGGTGAGGGGAACTTTGAAGCAGCAACAATACCCATCAATTATTTGGCATCTCTGCAGTTGTTCCAAATCTGCCTAAATTTCATAAAGCCATTATCCAGTGTTGCCATGAAATAAAGACTGTAGATTCTTTCTGAAACCAATGTTAAGTCAAAGAAATATAAAGCAGGGCATTACACTAAATTTTGGGATCTAGTACACTAAAAAGAGTGAAACCCAGGAAGTTACCTATTGTTTTATACAAGAGAGAGACCTGCAAAAGCTGCTTTTTGGTTGTCTACTTTACACACTCTGTCGATCTGCAGCATCTGCTAATTGAATCAGACATGCACTGTATTTAGCCTAGATTCCTCCCTCCTACCCCCAACAATCTACTACCTTATACAGGTATTGTGGATATGAGTCCAAGTTATCCCAGACAATCCAGTGAACAAAGTTAGTGTAACGCACTGGTGTGAGGTGTGAAATTAATAAAAAAACAACACCTTTCAATCTTCATCAGTTTTGCTGTAGAAGAAAATTGGCAATTGGCAGCCAAGTTCTCATTCTTCTACAAGCAAAGTATGCTTGTATCAGGAAATCCTAATGCCTTTAACTGCAGTAATTGAAGATTCTCTCGACCTATCTGATGTAGCAGTGCTGGAAGCAGGGAAGGATTCTGTTGAATAATTTGTCTCATCTGTTGAAACTGAGGCTGATTCTGTAAAAATTCAAGGGGATGTCCTCCAGAACTTATTGTTGAACTTGTTGCTGTTGTAGTGGATACAGCTGCAGCCACTGAAGACTGACGAGGCCCAGTAGTAGCTACTGGAGAGGGATCAACCACAGCCTGACTTTCTCTGTCTCCAGGAATTCCCATTAAAAGATACTCCACTTCTCGGCTAGGGTTGTTGAAACTGGCTCTCAGGGCTGCAATTACTTGCTTTCCTTCATAGCCCATTGACATAATCTCAGTTACCATATTCTCAGAAGACTGACCTGTCACAAGTGCACTTGTTGCATCTTCAAAAAGATTTGACCGACAAGAATCTCCTGATGTACTGTCAGTTGATGTCGGGCTAGAAGCCACTGGTGTTTCTGCTGACTGTTTTGCAGGGTTCTCCTGTTTTGTGACACTAACAGGTGCAGGTTCAGAAGATGCTGTCGTTGATGCGGGCGTGAGAGATGTAGGTGTGGGAATAGGAGTGGGAGCGGGAGTAGGAGTAGGAGTGGGAGTGGGAGTGGGAGTGGGAGTGGGAGACAAAGAAGAGGTGGGGGTTGGGACCTGAGCCACAGCTGGTGCTGTGGAGGAACTAACTGTGGTGGTTGTGGTAGAATTTAATTGCTGTCATTGTTGGTGCTGGTGTTGTCACTGCTTTGGGTTTTGTCACCATAACCACCACAAAGTTTTTCTCATCAATTTTATATTCTTTTAGAGCAGTATCATCATTGAGGATTTTACCTGCATAAATTAACTTCTGACCAGCTACAAGAAAGGCATCCTTCCCCTTTTCAGATTCAATCTTCTCTTTCAGTGCTTTCACTGTCTCCTTGGGGTCGATGTCGATATTAAAGGTATGCTGCTGGAGTGTCTTCAGGGTGACCTGCATGGTGCCACAGCTCAGCTACACTGCTGGGCCTGCTCCAGGTGCTTGCCGCTAGGGGGGTCTGTGGCCTGGTAAGGCCCTGGGGTCGCCTGTGCTCCTTGTGTGCTCAGAACGAAGACAGTGGGTGTGGGGATTTGTCACACTCGACCAGCGGAGCAGCCTCTCCTCCCAACTTCCCCCTCCCCCCCGCCCCTGTCCTGGTCTCTGGCCAAGCAGCTGCCTCCATGCCTGCGGCCTTTCCTGCAAGATCGGGCCACCTAGCTTCCTCAAACACAAGCCCATGAGTGTGCAGGAAGCTTAAGAAGCACTTTGAGACAACCAGCTCACCACAGGCTGGTGGCCACCATCATCATGACTCCGACAAGAAGGAATTTAAAATGACACGGTGATGGATTTCATTATAATGTAGATGACGTGGAATGTTGTCCTTTCTGTAAAACCCAACATTCTATAATATTATAACTAATAACTCTATCTGACAAAGGTTCTTATGTACCTTCAGCATAAAATTTTCCTTCATGAGAAAGAAAACAAACATTCAAGGCATTTCAGAGCCTATTGGGGTGATCTAAAAACAATTCTATGTCAAGAGAAAGTTCCTTAAAATTTAAATCCTTGAAGGATTGTCAAACTTGATTTTCTCAAAAGATTATATATCAAAGTGTATTAGGCACAAACATAGGCTAGCAAACTTCAGTTCCCATGATTATAGATGGTCCTTATTTATTTATTTATTTATTTACTTATTGAATACCTGATTAATATGATCATTTTACTTGAAAAAAAACTAACCAAAATAAGGCTTATTTTCTAACTTTATTTGTCCTTGGGTATGGACAGCAAATGACACTAATTGGTTTTCTACTATCAGGCTCTCTGAGTACATTGACATAAGCTATTTACCCACTGCTTAGGGAGGCAAAATGAAAATCGTTTACTCTTAAGTGTCCTTGGTTTAGGGAAGATAGGATTTTCTAGGTGGCTGTAAACTGCTGTTTTACTATCTCAGTTCCCTGTTCTGCTTGTCCTGCTTTACTGTCCTGTGACATTTATTCAATTTTCTTTTACCATTTCTTCCTACAAACTTTCTATGACTTTCACAGACATCCTTACAACTTTCAGAAATATTCTTACAACTTTCAGAAATAACCAGCATTACAAACCACCTTCTTTCTCCTTCAAAATGCATTTCCATGCCTTATGCTTTCTCTATTGCACCAAAGCCATACTTTCCTTCCAATTAGTTAGAATTCTTAACCTTAATTTTTAGGTGACATGGAAGTGATTAACATTCCTCAGATTAGCAATACATTGATATTTTAAGAGAGATTTCAAATAAAATACAAGACATTCACTAACAGATTCAACTTCATCCTCTAGCTCAGTGGTTCTCAACCTTGGCTGCACATTAGAATCACCTGGGAATCTTTTTAAAATCCTGCTTTCTGGGCCTCATCCTCCGGAAATTCTGTTTCTTTGTTGTGGGTGGGGCCACAACATTAGTAACAAAGAAACAGAATTTCCGGAGAATGAGGCCCAGAAATCAGGATTTTAAAAAGATTCCCAGGTGATTCTAATGTGTAGCCAAGGTTGAGAACATAGAGGAAAATATGTTTTCCTTGGTTGAGGAGGGGATGGGATAGTGGTATCGAAAGCACATTTTACAAATAGGTGTATTGAGTATAGCTGCATATTTTAAAACATACATATTTAAATTGAGCAATCTGATGAGTTTTGACATATATATGCTAACACAAAAACATTCAAACCTGTTAAGAATTTTTGTAAGTTTATTTGAGCCAAATTGTCGACATATGCTGGGAAGCAGGACCTCAATAAATTGAGATAATGCTCTGGAGAATGGTGGGTTACATCTATATTTATACACTAGTGGTCTGGTGCATGGATTCATGCACATTGAAAAGAAATTAATTAGCAGAAATGTTTTAATATCGCTATTCGCCTTTTCTCTATAATAGAAGTGTCAACCAAATTCACAATTGACAATGACAGATCGAAACACATGTGTGTGATTGGCACCAGAGAGAGCTTTATATGTATTGCGCATGCACAAGTCAATATTTATTTTTAAATTACCAGTGTGTGTCATATGTACCAGCCAGTTGGTTGGATGGTCAGACTGACACAGTCGGTTGGTCACTTAGCCTTTTATATATTTGGATAGAGGTCCGGTGCATGAAATGCATGCACTTGAGGTGGGGGTCCCCTCAGCTTGGCCTGTGCCCTCTCACAGTATGGGAGCCCCATGATCAATTGCCCCAAAAAGGTAGGCCTCACCCACCTGACTGGGGCTCCTCTCTGGATCGCCCCAAAGAGGTAGGCCCTGCCCACCTGGCCAGGTCTCTGCGATGGATTGGCCCTGTAGAGGGAGGCCCAGGCTACCCACCACAGCACCCCAGCAGGGTGGCTTGGGCCTCCCTCTGCAGGGGCAATTGATCATGCCACGCAGCAGAAGGCCCCGCCCACCAGCCACAGCCCTCCCGTAGGTGGCCTGGACCTCCCTCTTTGGGGCGATCATGGAGCTCCCTAATTGATGGATTGTCCCACTGGCCAATGGCCTGGGCCTCCCTCTGCAGGGCGATCATAGGGTGATGGCTGGGACCCCGACCAATTGCATGGCACCTGCCTTGGCTGGCCTGGCATCAGTGGGTGTCATAGCATGGTCATCAGGAAGGTTGTCCAGATGGTTGTATGCTGTTCAGTCCTTCAGTCGATTTGCATATTATGCTTTTATTATTATAGATTGTATTCAAAGGAAGGGACATTAAATGTGTTACATGAAATTCATTGGTGATAGACTAGAGAGGAGGGAGAAAGTGAAGCAGGGGAAACCCCTGAGTTTGGATAAAAGGTAAAATGATAGACACATACTTAGGTGGGTGCAAGAACAATTAACATGATAACAATGAAGGAATTTGTGGCATCTGTCCTGGCGCCCAGGCACATTAGGCTGTGCCACAAGGGGTCCAGAAAAAGGGAAGTTACAAGTTACTCAGACATTTCAAGAGTATCTACTTATATAAAAACGATGGGTGGTGTTCGTCACGTATGGACGAACAGCCGCAACCAACCGGAAGGAAGTCAGTCCTACAGGGGTTGTCTTGGCAATGGCTGCGTCCGCCCCCAAGCTGTTTCCCGGAGCTGTTTCCTATAAGGGCGGACTTTGAGGCAGGAACCTGCCCTGGGAGCGTGGAGGCATCTCTTTCTAAAATTTGAACCTGAGTGGGGCGGCTGAAAGGCTTAGAAAAGACAGACAAGAGAATGAAAGCTGGGTCTCGGTGGGATGCTGCTTTTCTGGGAGACAGCGACCACGCCCACAGCCATGCCTTCAGTTTATAGCAGATGCTATGAGGCAAAGTAAGGGCGTGACCAAGATGTTTACAAACATTCTCCTGGGTTTTAATCCTACTCAACTACATGCACCTGAACTCTATCCAGCCCACATCACTCAGGCACGTGGAGCCACGTGTTCCGACCATAGGTTCAAGCTTACAACTACAGCTGTTAGCTATAATTGTGCTGGGAGGGCTCTGACCTCCAACCTGGGATTTCTACGTGGCAATGAGAGGACTGTGCCCTCTCATCAGTCCAAGGCTTGAACCTGTCCAAAACACTGTAGCAGCTCCCCACAATAAAATTTTAATTCTGTTTCTTTGTTACTAATGTTGTGGTCCCACCCCATAACAAAGAAACAAAGGAAAATTTCCCCATCGAATTTCTGAATAATATTACTCCTTCGGGAATGCCATGTCATAAATTAAAACTGAAAGTGGGTGCAATCATCATGCTATTGAGAAATCTCAATAGTAAATGGGATCTTTGTAATGGTACCAGATTTATTATCAAAAGATTACGACCTAATCTTACGACCTAATCTAATGAACTAAGATTACGACATTATTGAAGCTGAAGTATTAACAGGATCTGCAGAGGGAGAGGCTGTTCTGATTCCAAGAATTAATTAGTCCCCATCTGACACTGGCCTCCCATTTACATTGATTCGACTACGGTTTCCCGTGATGCCAGCATTTGTGATAACTATTAATAAATCACAAGGACAAACTCTGGACAGAGTAGGCATATTCCTACCTGAACTTGTTTTTGCACATGGTCAGTTATATGTTGCTTTCTCTCAAGTTTGAAGAGTATGTGATGTTACAGTTAAAGTTCTAAGTACTTCATCACAAGGGAAATTAGTCAAGCACTCTGAACGTGTTTTCACTCTTAATGTGGTGTACAGGGAGATATTAGAATAAGTTTAATCACTTTATCAGTCATTGTTTGCATCACTGTTATTTTTATATCATGTTTTTGTTGTTTTCATATCATGTTTTTGTCGTTTTTATATCATGCCTCTGTGGTTATATCCTTTTGTTACTGTTTATTTATTAATAAATTTATATATTATTTTCATATACATTTTACTAATTTCCTTTCATCTCTCACATTTCTATTATAGAGAAAGGGCAAATAGCAATGTTAAAATATCTCTGCTAATTAATCCCCTTTTTAAAAAAATATATTTTACTGGTTTTTTACAGAGAGGAAGGGAGAGGGATAGAGAGTTAGAAACATCGATGAGAGAGAAACACCGATCAGCTGCCTCCTGCACACTGCCGACTGGGGATGTGCCCGCAACCAAGGTACATGCCCTTGACCGGAATCGATCCTGGGACCCTTGAGTCTGCAGGCCGATGCTCTATCCACTGAGCCAAACCAGTTAGGGCAATTAATTCCCTTTTAATGTGCATGAATTTCGTGCACCAGGCTACTAGTGTTATTATAGATGCAAAAAGACAGACTAAATTAAGGTAAAGGTTGACCTTGTCAGTGAAGATACTGGCCTAGGATGTAACTACCCACCATAACTGCTTTTAGTTAAAGTTTAATTTCAGACCATTCTTTTTTTTTTTTTTTTTTTTTTTTTTTTTTTTAAATTAAATCTTTATTGTTCAGATTATTACATTTGTTCCTCTTTTTTCCCCCCATAACTCCCCTCCTTCCAGCACCCACCCCACCCTCCACCCTCACTCCCCACCCACTGTGTTCATCCATAGGTGCATGATTTTTGTCCAGTCACTTCCCGCATCTCCCACACCCCTTTTTCCCCCAAGAATAGTCAGTCTATTCCCTTTCTATGTCCCTGATTCTATTATAATCACCAGTTCATTCTGTACATCAGGTTATTTATTCACTTGATTCTTAGATTCATTTGTTGATAGATGCATGTTTGTTGTTCATAATTTGTATCTTTACCTTTTTCTTCTTCTTCCTCTTCTTAAAGGATACCTTTCAGCATTTCATATAATACTGGTTTGGCGGTGATGAACTCCTTTAGCTTTTCCTTATCTGTGAAGCTCTTTATCTGACCTTCAATTCTGAATGATAGCTTTGCTGGATAAAGTAATCTTGGTTGTAGGTTCTTGGTATTCAGCACTTTGAATATTTCTTGCCATTCCCTTCTGGCCTGCAAAGTTTCTGTTGAGAAATCAGCTGACAGTCGTATGGGTATTCCCTTGTAGGTAATTGAGCCTCTTTCTCTTGCTGCTTTTAAGATTTTCTCTTTGTCTTTTGCTCTTGGCATTTTAATGATGATGTGTCTTGGTGTGGTCCTCTTTGGATTCCTTTTGTTTGGGGTTCTCTGCGCTTCTTGGACCTGTAAGTCCATTTCTTTCACCAGGTGGGGGAAGTTTTCTGCCATTATTTCTTGAAATAGGTTTTCAATATCTTGCTGTCTCTCATCTTCTGGCACTCCAATGACTCTGATATTAGACCGCTTAAAGCTGTCCCAGAGGCTCCTTACACTATCTTCACACTTTCGGATTCTTTTTTCATTTTGCTTTTCCAATTGGGTGTTTTTTGTCGAATCTTTGGTTTGATTATTGTACTCCTCTGGTCTGCTATTGGGTATAATATTCTTTATTTCAGTCCGTGTATGCTTACTTTCTAATTTCTTTATCGTAGCATCGAGGGTCTCATTAGTTTTCGTGAGGCTCTGCACAAATTTATGGCAAGCCCTCAAAATTGCGATTCTTAGCTCCATATCCTCCATTTCTGTCATGTTTTTTTGTCTCCGCATCTTTTATGCTTTCTTGGTGCACCCCCTTGTGGTCTCTGTGCGCAGTCTTGTTCTAGCCAAGCCTTAATTGTTGTAGTTAACACTAGAGGGGTTTGACCACCAGGCCGGCTGGCTGTGGAAATCAGCTGTGTGGAAAACGTCTGCCTTCTGGGGAGGTGCTAATCCAGCCTTTGCCTGAGGCAATCGGCAAATGGCTGTGCGCAGGTTTTGGGCGGGGCGGGATCAACAGGGCGGGCGGAGGGAGCAGTTATGGCCACGCTCAGTCCCATTCCCAGAGGCTCTGCTTCTCAGAACCCCGGCAGCCACTGCAAACCTCGGAGAGAAAGCTGCCCTCAGGTCCCAACTGATGCCGGATAATCCCGCTTCTCCCGTTTGAGTCTGGGTCCCTAGAGACTCGCCCGGATCTGGAGCCCAGAGTCTGAGACTCACTCCTGACCGAAAACGACAACCGCGCCCTCAGCCACCAGCCCGCTTTGCGCGCGCACCTCGGTACCTTTGTATTTTCCACACTGCGCCGCCTCTGAGCCTGGATTTGCTGTTCTCTTTCCTTCTAGTTGTAGAGTCTCTCTTCAGCCAGCCTTCCTGTGGTTCTGGGTGATGTCCGTTCAGTCTTTTAGTTGTATTTTTGAAATGGTTGTTTGCGGCAGCGGTCTCCGGTGTTTACCTACGCCGCCATCTTGGTCTCTCAATTTCAGACCATTCTTTGTGGTAACTTTAGGTCTCTGAGTTTGCAAGACCGCCATGCAGGCCTTCCCTGAGCTTGTCAGATTAGCATGTGGTCCCTTTCGTCCACATATATAAACACTCATAAAAACAATCACCACAATAAGAATATTGAACAATAATCTACCTAGTCATATAGTCAGGGAATGCAGAAGAGGAAGGAAATTGGCCTTCAGAATCACTTTGCTCAGACATATAACAAGAAGAAACTAGAGAATGACCCATAGAAGTAATGAGCTTTAAAGGGCAGTCACCACACTCACTTGTAAAACATGCCTAGTGATGAGACAGTACAGGGGTAACATCTAGGCTCCATCTTGACTGAAAGGACTCCCACTGAGAGGCCTGACTATGACTCCTTGCTTTCAGTAAACTTCCATAGTTGAAATTAACCTAACCACATCTTTACAGAGTTACAGAATTAAATGCTTGTTCTCTCTGATGGTCTGCAGGCTAATAGCTTCTGCTATAGATATCTCAATTAATTACAGGAATTCTGCTTGAGGCTTAAGCAGCCCCTTTGTCAGCAGAGGTGAGGAAATATGAACAAAGTAATGACTTTTTTTCAGAGATTCACAGGAGTATCCATAACTAGACTCAGATCAGTGGGTCAACAGAGGGACCAGGAACAAAGGGATTGAGAAATTTCACACTCTTCCTAGAATCCTTTTAGATGCCTACCTATCTAAGACGAGCACCCACCCCTTGTGTCACCCTTCCTCCCTTCCCTTGACATTAAAAGCCACCTGGATTTCACACTCTTTTAAGATGGATTTGAGAATAAGTTTTGGAGATAGGCCTTCTTGATCAATAAATCTTTCCTTGCTCCAAACTCTGATGTCTTGAATATTGGCTTTTCTTTTGAAGCATCAAGAACAACCTTGGATCTGTAACAAAAAGAAAGAATGTACAAAAACTATACATCCTTTTTTAATGTCATGTTCTACAAAATGGATGTTTTATCAATTAAATGATAATAAGATAGTATTTGTGGCAAAACAACTTTAATTGATAAACGCTACAGGAACTGTCAAGAAGATAGTAAAACCACCTTCCACCAGATTTATGGCTTAAAACCAGCAGAGAACAGCTTATTCCAACTGTTCTGGAAGAAATTAGTGGACCAGATTTTCGTGAATCTAGGGGATGGGGTGGCTCTTGCTATAGCTTCAGAAAATGAATTTTCTAAGACTCTCACAGAAAGATGAGTTATTTTTATTGGAATTATGTTTCTCAGGTTGCAAAGTCCCATGCCCCTTAACACAGTCCTGAAAGAGGTGTAGTTGGGGGTCCAGCAGACTCAAAAGCAGGGTCAGTGTTCAGAGCCTCTGTTCCATGATGCAGCCAGGCACAGTTCAGGATCAAGGAGATTCAGTCTATTAATCTATTGTGTAGAGACAACGTGGCCGTGGACCACATTAAGGAATGCAGGAGGATGCACCCCATGCAACAGGAGTCCCAAGAAAGCTAGAGGGATCCCGCTGCCGTTTGCTCGATTGTCTATGTGTCCTGAAAACTAAGGGATTGGAAGGACTTTTATTAAAGATGTAAGAGAAAAGAGCTCAAAGCTGGAGATAACCTGCTGTATCGCTGATCTTATCACCGATCGTCCAGCTTTTAGTTTGGACGAATTTGAGACGCGGGGCAAGAGTAGATGGCAGCAATCAGACTGGGTGGAAACCCGCAAATCTAGACTGGCTCTGTCGGAATGGCTTGAATGGGGTCCTTGCGGCTCCCTGTCGCGCTAGTTATGAAAGCAATTGAGTCGGTGTGTTGTTACCTGGTTCTCCACCTGAGTGGGCAGAAACGCGAAGACTGAATTACCACCTTTTCTTTACAGATTTGTATCTTGTAATGGGTTGCGCCTGGCACCCCAGCTCACACCAAGCTCCTTAAAACACCCGCCGCCCTCCCCAGTGCTCTGATCTGCCCAGTGTCCCCTTTTTGCACTTAAATGTCAGTCCTCTTACCTCATTCCCAAATAGAAATTTTAGTTCAGAGCTTTCACATATTTAATAGCCTTGTCTTCCTCTCCCTGTGCTCTGCAAAGATCTCTTAAAACAAAAATTTTCTTAGCCAGGAATTGTGTGGAATTCACAGTATTTTTAAGGAGAAAAGGCAAGTATTAATAGAGAATGAGAATTCGGAACTGTGGCTCCCCATTTCAGGCATGCCAGTCTGCAGACTGGATGAAAAGGGACCACATGCTAACCTGACTAACTCAGGGAAGTCCTGCCTGGTCGCCTTGCAAACTCGAGACCTAAAGTTACCTAAAGGATGGTCTGAAATTAAGGACTTTAAAAAGCAGTTTATAAAAACAATTAAAAAGGGAAGCAGCCAATCAATGATTCTCATTATTTATGTTTCTCTTCCTCTCTGAAATCAATTTAAAAATATTAAAAAAATAAAAATAGAAAGTTCATAGTGGGTAGTCATGTTCCAGGCTAGTATCTTCCCTGACAAAGATCAACTTCTGTTTTTTCTGAGCCTGTTGTCTTTTTGCATCTAAGGTAACACACCTGTGGAATGTCAGGGCAACTTGTAACTTCCCTTTTCTGGATCCCTCAGGGCACAACAAATGGCACCTGGGTGCAGACTACAAATTTCCTTATTTTTGTTATCGTGTTAATCTTTGACTGTTAACTATCCTATACCCATCTATGTAAAAGAAGCATGTGTCTATCATTTTACTTTTTATCCATTCCAGAGGTTAAGAGGTTAAAGGTTGCTTTCTCTCACTTCCCTAATCTATCACCAATGGATTTCATTTAACCCACTTATGTCTCCATCTTTGATGGTAAGTTATAAAATAGGGGAAAGACCACCATTCTGTGGAGCATTATCCCAATATGTTGAGATCCTGCTTCCCGTCAATTACCAACAATTTGGCCTAAATAAACTCACAAAAATTCTTTAAAAAAAAAAGAAAGCTAGAGGGCCAAGGGCCAAGGACCAAGAGAGAGGGCTCCTTTGTCCAGGAGTTTAAATATTCAGGTTTCTCAAATTTGCAGTGGGCCCTCCTATTCTGGCCACTAACTTGTTCCCTGGTGTGACTGACAGATAAGCACCTTCCTACATCACTCAGACCTTACTGGCATGTGTCCAATATGCCTTTGCCCAGTCCCTTACCCATTGATCTGTGGGGAACAAATTTGGAGAATGTTAAATTACAGCTATCTAGCAAGGCTGTATAAAGGGCATGCCTATATTATCTTGTCTTCCTTTTACTCCTTTTCTGTTACCTAATAACCAGATTATGACAAGGGTATCAGAACATGGAGATTAGTTTCACCTAACAGTAATCCCTACCTTCATAATACAATCATTCTAATACATTAGCATGGTAAACAACACACCCTGAGCTGCCCTAATCAGTCATGGAAAGCCCATAAAAGAACACAAAATGTCTGACAGAGCTCCTCTGAGAAATCTCCACCCCTTTCCCCAGTAGATCCTGAATATCTCCTCTCTTATTGAATATCCAACCCCTGATTAAATGGACCTTAATACAGGAAGCAATTCTTGTAAAGAGGGCTGTTCTGTCTGTGGAGTACCCATTCTGTCTCAAGGCTTCACCAATAAACTCACTTTCACTTTAAACTCTGTGCTGGCTTGTGTTTGAATTCTTTCCTGTGTGAAGTCCAGAACCCACAGTGGGTCTCGGACCCTCAGGTACTTGGACCAGCAACCTGCATCAGTAACTAGAATATTTGTGCAAACATTATTTCACATGCCCTCCAAGTGGCCCACTGACCATAGAATACTTCTTGTGGTTCCCCGGGATCAACTACTGCCAAGTGACTATTGATCATGGATAACTGATCTCTTCCTCATTCCCAAGTCCTACATCCACACCAAGGCCCCTATGTAAGTCATCCACAAGAACCCCTTAGATAGCTCAACTTCTTTTTACTGGTCCCTCCCTTGTATACAAGCTGTCCGCAAAAAATCAACATGCCTGATCTTGTACAGAGTTCAGTGCTTATTTCTATGACATGGAGACTCAAGAACCTGGTGTTTAAGTATGTAACAGTGGGACTATGACCATTCAGATGAATGATGCCTTATTTGTTGTTAATTGTTAATTAAGAAGACCTTAAAGGAATGAGAAAGAAGATAAGCATGGAGGGGGGATGGTGAGAAAACACCTTTCGACCTACACTTACTGCAAACCACAAAGAAACCCAAAGTACATGTGAATTCACTGGATGAATTGCAGACCTTCTGGGATTTGTCCCCCAGGAAGTTGCTCCTGGGAAACAGTGCTGATATGCTGCCAGGTGTGCCACTGTCTAGTCTTCAAGAGATACACTTTCCTTTTGTACCTGAAACAGTGAAATGCTTGGTCTCTCTGATATCTTAATTCTAATCTGCATTTTTTCCATGGCCTTCAGGCTAATATCTCCCACTATAGGTATACTAATTAACTGGTGGAATTATGCTTAAAGTTTGAGTTTTTATAAGAGCAGCCACTTGTCAGAAGGAGACTTTTCCAAGGAGGTAAGGAAATATATACAAAGTAATGACAGTTCATCAAAGATTTACAGGAGTCTCCAGACCAGACTCAGTTCAGCTGGGGGCCAAGGGACTGATGGGAACAAAAGGATTTAGAAAGTTCTTGCTCTTTCTTGGATCCCGGTCATGCCTAACTGTCTAAGACCCTCACCCAATTGCCATTCCTCCCTTTCCTTGACATAGACACCTGAATTCTGGATTCTCTTAACATGGATTCAGAGAAGATATAAGGCACTCCTCAACACCAGAGGGATAGAGAGTTAGAAACATCCATGAAAGAGAAACATCGATCAGCTGCCTCGGACACATCGCAATCAAGGTACATGCCCTTAACTGGAATCAAACCTGGGACCCTTCAGTCCACAGGCTTACGCTCTATCCACTGAGCCAAACCTGTTAGGGTTGGATCTTCTTGATCAATGAATCTTTCACTTACTTCAAACGAAAGTTTTAAATATTGGCCTTATTTTTGAAACATTGGGCACACAAACCTTGTACTGGTAACATACCTTCTAGGTAGGACCGGCATCATAAATCATGGGTTGTGCATGTGGAGAGCTGTCCCACATTCATGATCAATTTCCAAAAACAATATTAAAGAGCTTTCTGGCATGACTGAATAGATTCAGAACCCCTAGTGATCCCACTTGCTCTGTGAGATCTGACTCAGACTAAGAAGGCAAGCGTGGGGATTGGGAGCAGGCCTTCATTTCACAGAGAGAAAGGTCAACATGCAAATACTGATGAGGCAGCTCTGGGAAAGAAGGAATCTGATATGACGATCACTTACTGTTAATTGAAGGACTCATTTTAATTGTGGATTTAATACTGGACTGAGGGACTATTCGCCACTGGAAATGAAGAAAGAATTTACCACATAGAGAGGCAGGAGAGAATCAGCAGACCAGAAGAGCAGAAAACTGTATAATTTTGTGGATATGTAAATAGTGAACAACTCCAGATGTTGCACCTTGGTCCTTGAGTTTTTCTAAGAAAAAAAATTCAGAGCCAAGGAACTGTAGTACAAGCAAAAGTTTATTTAGAAAGTCACAGGGTAAAAAAAGTGACCCATGGAAGAAGGAAGCCAGCTAGACTGCATTGACTCAGGAAGCAAGTGACAGAGGCAAACAAGGGTCTTTGGAGCTTAGGAGAAAGACAATGCACCTGATGGAAGAAAGGGGGAAGGAAAGGCTTGGGAGTGCTCTAGAGAGAGAGTGCACCTGAGGCAAGAAGGGGATAGGGAAAGGTGTGGGCGAGAGAGAGAGGGAAAGAGAGAGAGAGAGAGAGACCTGGTCCTTCTTCATCTTGATGGCTTTTATGTATTTTCCAAAGGCGTGGATTTTTGAAGAGGTCTCAGGGGAGGATTTCAGCAGAATATTCATCAGCTTTCCAAGTGTGTCCTTTCAAGGTGGTGATCTCTACTGATTGGTTGGTACTAGGGTGGGAGATCATTAGTCATTGCATCTGGTCCCAAAGCCAGGATGTCATTGCTTCATCTGGTTTTGCTGCTTTTCTGGGCCTGGAGCTGAAACACAGTTGAGGCCTATATGTTATCTCTAGTTTGACCAAAACTCTCTCCTTGGTCAACAGATCCAAAGCTTTGTTCCTAAGATTATTAGATTCAGGTCAGAACCTCATTGTTCTGGGGGCTTAATGCTTAAGGGGATGGCCATACAAGGGTCATATGGAAGTTGTATGATGCTATTCTCTGGCCTCCTTGTTCTGTCTCCCTCATGACTAGCAACATTCCAAGGCGTGTAAGTTCAGGGGAGAATTTGAACTGCTTGACCAGAGATATGAAAGGTCAGGATGTGTAAACTACATGACCAATGATATGCCAGGGGAAGAAAGGTCACCCTGGGGGTGAAGTCCCACCATACAATACTTGTTTATGAAGTTTCCCCCATTGCTAAGCACCTGGCACTTTCTATCCTGTTAACCTTCTGTACCTGGCCTGTGGTTTCTACTCTGGTCATATCTGTCTAACTGCCTACTATATCAGATACACTTAAAGCTGCAGGGGTAAAGAAGAGCTGAGACACTAATATGTGTTTATCTGTGTACTGAGAATGTAGAATTTTTGAAGCTTGTTTGGTTTAAAGAATATTATGAAAATTAACATTATTCTTCATTGGATATGATTATTTCAGCCTGTAAGTAGATTCCCATGTTAGTACCTCCATTTTAATGTTAATTTGCCTGGGTTAGTCTTCTGGTAATAGGTTAGGCATCTAGACAGGCATGAGCAGAGCAGGAACCAAAGGCCAGAGTGGAAATTCCTGGGTGCCTAACAAGGGACAAAACTAGAGAAAACAAGTATTATAGGCTTGGACCTTACCCCCAAGGTGGCCTTTCCTAGCATGTCACTAGTCATGCAGTTTAGACCCTTTGACCTTTTATATCATTAATCATGCAATTTAGACCCCCTTTAGAAGAGGAACAAGGGGCCAGAGAATAGAATCATACAACTCCCATACAAGCCCTTGCATGACCACTCCCTTAAGCATTAAGCGCCCAGAACAATGAGGTTTTGACCCCCATCTAATAATCTTAGGAACAAAGGCTGGGATTTGTTGACCAGAGAGAGATTTTGGTCAAACTAGAGATAACATCTAGACCTCAGTTGAGTTTCAACTTCAGGCCCAGAAAAGCAGCAAAACTAGATGAAGCAACAACATGGCTGACATCAGGATCTCCTACCTAGCACCAGTCAATCAGTAGAGACCATGACCCTGAAAGGACACCCTTGGAAAGCTGCTGAATATGCTATAGAGATCCTCCCATGAGACCTCCCCTAAAATCCCCACCTTTAGAAAACAAATAAAAACCCTTAAGATAAAGAACCCAGCAGGTGTTCTTCCTCTCTCGAGTACACCCACAACTCTCCACACTCCCTTTTGTCCCCAGACACACTCTCTCTGGAGCATAATGGTGCCTTTTCCCATCTTCCCTCAGGTGCATTATCTTTACCTTTCTTTCTCCTAAACTCCAAGGGCCCTTCTTTTGCCACTGTAATTTGTTTCTTAAGTCATGCAGCACGTTTGCCTCATTTCTTCTACCCTTGTGACTTCCTAAATAAACTTTTGCTTGCATTTCAGTTCTTGGCTCTGAATTCTTTTTTAGCTGAACTCAAGGACTGTAATTCTGACATTAACATCAGGAGGAACTAGTACTCCTTTTTTTGTGGGATAGCAATAGGCTCCCCACAGAACAGAGACCTCTGATTTGTCTCCTGATGGCTGTTTCTCGTCTTGACTGAACTGGACCCCTCCAGGACAGAACCCCATCTTTCTTCTCCCAGTCTTCACCTCTTTAGACCACTTTCCTTCCCATTGGCTCCTGGCTGTGCAAGTCTGAACCTGGACCATCTGTTGTCACTTATGACTTTATTCCACAAATGGAGGTCTGAGCAGTCTCATGGCCCAGGTGAAAGATAACATGAGTGGAGCCATATTAAAATAGAGCCTAAGTAGCCATTTCAGAGGAACTGCTCTGCACATCTTATTTTTCTTTATCTTACAAGCTGAACCAAACCACCATAATTCCAAGAAGTCCAAGACTATCCTATTTGTAAAGAATGATGCAACTGGACTTTGAGAATGACCAAATTTCTAACCAACAAATCAAATACAATTTCAGGTGAATCTCAAGACAACCCATGAAGTAAAAATCTAACACTACCTCATCTAGTACCAATAAATCTTCTTTAATACAACTTATCTCACCTTCCTCTCTTTTCCCCATAACACCCTGAGTCCCTATAATGGGGGAACACTATTTGGGTTTCTGCCTGAATTTTTTCTCCCAAATTGCAGTTCTTTTGTATCTTAAATAAATGTGTATTGCTTCTCTCTTTTTTTTTTTCATCTCATTTTTGCTTTTTATCTTCCAGTTAACACCCAGGAAGCACAAAGACCCAGAAAACAGAGGTGGTGATATGCAGTTACAAATGCAGCAAAACACCAAGTCAGCATTCTTAGAAGTTCCACTAAGAAAGAGGAAAACTGAGGAGCTTCAGGCTTGGGAAGAAGGGTGAGATAAGAAAAATTCTGTCTCCAGAAAAAAAAATCTAAAAACTTAAAGTTTCCTTTTTTTTCCCCTCCTGCATCCTCACTGCTGGTAAGGAGTGAGACTCCCATTACCGCAGAAATGCAGGTATATCTGACCACTCTCACCTGCAGGCTTCCTCCTTATATAGAAGCTCCCAGGGCTAAGAATTTAGTTTACAGAAGAAAAATAGCCATTTCCAACATTTATAAATGTAGTATATAAAGACAATGACAGAAGTGGTGAAACTGATTGGAATTAGGGCCTCTCTCTCCCTATGACCTTGTCTAGAGTCAGATACAGCTGTAAACAAAGGGACAAATAAAATGACTAAGTGATGACAGAAGCTGAGTCTGTCCAAGAAATGTAAGGAAGCTTTGCCAAGAACTAAACAGACTCACAGGCCAAGTACCCTGGGAATCTGTGAGAGCCACTAGCTCAGAAAGAGCCACAAGTCCACAGCATGTAGTGAAGCCGGAAGACTTGGAATTTTTTTCTTGAGTTGACTCTGGTGGCAGAAAGGATGATTGGGAAGCAAGGAGACCTAGGGTCTACTCCCAGCTGTGCCACAAATTAGCAGCAGCCCTGAGCAAGCCACTTAACCTTTTTGAGATTCAGCTTGTTCCTCTGTAGAAAGCAGGGGTTACAATAGAACAGGGGAGGCAAATGGGAGGCATGTATACCCTTACTTCTCTCCTGCCTTCCACAGAGGCTACTGTTCAACTATATTATGGCTTATAAGTTCTTCTACAGCAGTCCAAATGGGCACTTCCAATTAAACTTTGTTCACAAGTTTAAATCTAATTATTTTACCTCTAAAATCCCTTCTAGCTCCTAAATGGAAGGTTCCAATTTTCCAAGTAAGAGATGGCTATTTTTCTGATTTAGTGGCTCACTCAGAAAAGAAAATAGAAAGACAGACAGACAGAAAGAAAGATAGAAAGAAAAGAAAAGAAAAAAAAAGAAAGGAAAAGAAAAGAAAAGGAGAAAAGAAAAGAAAACATTTATTACTCCTCCTCCTTCTCCCCACCCTGAGGCTGTCTTTCCTTTGGGGTCAGAGATTTTAGTGTTTGGCCTTCTCCTTCTCTATGTTCACCCATCAGCAGTGTCCTCTGCAGCACCCTTTCATCTAACCAGCCCACACTTGTTAGTACATGCAGACCCAGGGAAAGGTCCCGGGACTGAAAACCTACTTCCCTAAGGGGAGGGCAAGGAAAGACCAATGAAAGAGGCTGGTCACTCCAGTCTGGTAATTAATAGAATTCACTATGGGAAACTTACATACAACGCCCGTCGTGGGTGGCTGTGAGATAGAATGGATCCCTGGGACACCTGGCAGGTGCCAATGAATTTACTTAGGCTAAAACGGGTAGGGGGATAATCACAGATAATAATACATGAATGATACCAGGTACAGAAATTACTTTACATGCTTGACCAGATCAGGACAATGGCCTGTTCCAGGAAGGAGCAAGTCACTGGAGTCGGGGGAGGGGTCCTGATTTATTTCAGAAAGGACATCAATTATGATCTGACAGTCTCTAAGGGGGATTTATGGGAAGCAATCTCTGTTCTGGCCCAGGTCCAGTTCATGGGACAGGAATCATACCATGGAATAGTCTTTCTTCCACACTTAAAATTTTATGTTTGGCATCAAGGAATCTACTTGAAAAAGAGATTATCTCCAAAAAGAATTCTCTAAAAGCCAAGTTAGAAGAGGGGGCATTTAATGATTCTACTTGCTGCTCACCAAAGTTAACCAGATTTACAGTTCTCACCTTCTGGCAGGAAAGCAATCACATTAACAGTAACCTGAATGGAGAAAGCTTCAGGAAGCCAGGTAGTTGTAACTGAGTCCTATTGAAAGAAGCAGGAAAGTGGTTCACATGGGACTCACTTCACAACCTACTTCTCACCCCCCAAACCACGCAGGCACAAGTCTCAGGCCAGAGAAACACTTTTGTGTTGGATAGCAGCCCTACCTTGAGTCATTTCCCTCAGTTGTAGCAAGGATGAGGGAGAGACAGATGACTTGTGGGGCATCTCACTGCTCTGATCTTCGATGGAGACCTCTACTGAAGCATCAAAGTGGACGGGAACGTATGGGTTTCCCTCACAGGCCATGATGATGTGCCTCTCTTTGTGGCTGGTCTGGTAGTCACAGTTGGGGTACTTGGAGCCACTCGTCTCATGACAGTCTGTGATATTCATGCTGGAGTTGCTCTTGTGGCAGTTGGGCTTCCCATTCTTGCAGGTGATGTTTCCCTGGAAGCAAACGGCCTGGACATCTACCAGAGGTTCGTGAATGAAGGTGTTCACTGGCTTGCACCGTCCCTCTGTCATATGCCGGCGCCTCATCATTTGGTTGCAATAGTTGGAGTTGTTGCTGGAGCCATCTGTGTCCATGTGTTGCCGCTGGAACTTCATGGCCTGTGATTCCTTGCCCAGGGAAGGCTGGACCCACCCCAGCACTAACAGCACCAGGACTAACAGTGGGAACAGGATGAGGGACTTCTCCTGAGCCATGGTGGCCTCAGTCCCCTGGAGGAGCCTAGTCAGTGAAGGGAGAGAGGAGGAAAAGCATCATTTTAGTAGACAACCCCAGGTGCCCCCGGTGGTCTCCCTGGCTTACAGTCTCCCTTCAGGTCAGCCTGAAAGACACCCTTCTTCCTGCAAGATTTTCCAAGTGATGCAACACTCACATGTGCTCGCCTCCAAAAGCATTTGACCCCTACTAGTGACAGAGAGGTGGGTCTTCCCCTCTGGGTGGTGACCTCCAAAGTGATCTAAAATCCCAGGGGTCCTGTTTTTGAATATTAAAGGTTTTTTATCTAAAATACTTTTAAAAAAATAAATTTTATTGATTTCAGGGAGGAGGGGAGAGGGAGAGATAGAAAGATCAACGATGAGAAAGAATCATTGACCAGCTGCCTCCTGCCCACCCTCTACTGGGGATCAAGTCCACAACCCGCGCCCACAACCCCAGCACATGCCCTTGATTGGAATTGAACCCAGGAACCTTCAGTCTGCAGGCGGACTCTCTATCCACTGAACCAAACTAGCTAAGGCTAAAATACATTTATACTCAGTGTTCTAGTGGGTCAATAGAAGATCTTTCTGTATAAACCATGAGCCAAATTGTATCGCGGTTACTGTCATGACATACAGGGTCATGGCGGAGAGAGCTCCGTTGTCCTACAACACTAGGGAAACTCAACCCAGTGCCTGGCATTGGCATCATAAAGAGATGCCATTGTATTCCAAAGAGAGATGCTTGCCTCCCCGACCTGGGACTGCTCCTTCTCCAGCCCCATGTGTTCTCTGCAGCCAGAATGCTCACTCCCACCCCAGCTCTGCCACCAACAACATTGCAGCCCTAGCCCAAGCTTAGGGTTTAGCCTTGCCCACTCTGCCTCCCTCATCTCCAGACCTCAAGCAGAATCTCCTCCCAAGACCACCTCTTGGTTCTCTTACCTGGGACTCTAGCTTGGATACCAGGCAAGCTTAAGTGAAGGCTAGTTTCTGCAGTCACTGGATCCCTGGGGAGTGGAGCTTATGAGATTATAAAGGGGCTTGGCTTCCAAGATGAGAAGGGTGGGAGGAGCAACCCTGAGGACAGTGGGGAATGGCCCAGGCTCCCCTCTTTCCAGGATTGCTGGGGGAATGAGTCTGCCTATAGGAGTCTTTCTTGCCATTCGAATCTCATCTCTCTGCTGGTTCATAGGGGTAGCAGGGAAAGTCACTAAGGCCCTGATGCTCAAACCCAACCAAGTCTTTGTTATCTCTTTGGGGGCCATGTCACCAAATAGCCCTTGGAAGTTAGCAAAGGGCACATAATATGTAATCAAGGGGTGGGGGGTGGGAAGGGAGGTCCTCTCTCTCCCCAGAAGTCCTGCAGTGGTTTTGACCAGAATTACCAATCTCCTAACAGCAGCTCTCCTGTGGAAAGTAGGAGAGGTATCCAGCTGTCTCTAGCTGGCAGGCTTCCCAGATCTGGAGAAGGAGGGGAGAGTGCCTGAACAGTTTGGGTAAGAAGGAAGCCTCTACATGGCCTCACCCAGTTCTGGCCACTTCAACATTCCTGAGATGAGTGTGTGACAATTTTTATCTTTAGTGACCACTCATCCTGTAGGTCAGAGTTTAGTAGAGAAACTGAAGATAAATCAAAACCCAAATTCTCTTTCAGAGAAAAAATAGAGAGCATCAAGTTTCTTAGCAGCAGAATTCCCTCCTAGGTAGAGATCTCTTTTTGTTGTGATAATTTTGGTACTGTTTGAGTGAAAAATAGCAAATTTCCCTCCATGCTCTAGATTTATTATTTTTTTCTAGGAAAATTATTTTATTTAGTTATAATATCAATCTCCAACAGCTTGAAATAAAAACTTCCATTTTTTTTTCCATTGAACAGTATGGTTTGTATGTCACTTTCTTTCAGAATGTCCTGTTTTTCATTAAAATAACTTCTATACCACTCAATGTGTTTCACTTTCTATTTAACATTCAGATATGGGGTTTTGGAAAGGCCATGTTAGTTCTAATCAAACCATTGAATCGATACTCCCTCCCCTGGCAGCTGACCTTGAGGCCATTTTACAATGGACATTCCCTCTTGCTTAGACCACATTCCACTTGCTGAGACCATTATCTCTCCCCTCCAGACCTTCCTAGGATCCCGACCACCCAGAGAATTCTCTGCCCAGAAAAAGCCCGACTACAGTCCTTTAAAATCTCTGACTCCCTGTCCCTGTGTGCTAGCACCATTTGGGGGCTCAGCCCATCTGGTATCCAGATGACCTAATAATTTCAGAATCCCTTACCACTTTGGCTCCATGTGCTTCTCCTTTGGTGACCCTACCAGACCACAGTCAGCAGCTCCATGAAGTAGTGAACTGGTCTTTGTTTTGGAAAATACTGCAGGTATTTATTCAGAAATTATGTTTATTAAATTCTGAACCATCATCAAAACCTGCTTCATTGTTAATTGGCAATTCCCACAATTTCCCCTCTTTAATCCACTGGCTCATCTTTTCAAAACCATTCCAAAAGGGCTGGTCATTCACTGCAGCTAACTGCTTAGAAATTCCACATCCCAACATGAAGGTGCTGTTTCTGTTTCACGTGCCTCTTCAGTAACTGCTTTAACATAAAAAACATGAAGTTTCTTCCTCTTGAATATATTTATCCTAAAGTAGCTGACAAACTCACTGGCTCTGAACTGCAGTGCTAGGGCCACAGCTCCAGCACCAGGGACACTCAGGGAGGAACTGGCCTCAGGGTGAAGGCTGTGCATGCTCTGGATTGAGACTGTCTCCATCCAAATTGTAGTTTAGCACCTTAAGAGCTGGGCAAGTTACACAACTTGGCTTATTTCCCTGCTCCTCAGTTCCTTGTCTCTAAAATGGGGATAATGATATGTACCTTTTAGATTTGTTATTACACTGAAATAAGGTCAGATGTGCAAAGCCCTTCAAGTAGAGCTTAGAACGCATCTATCAATGGTAGGTCAGTGATTGTTCATAGGGAATGGTGTTGAGGTTCTGTGCAAAGGAAACTGTTTAAATAACATTGGGTGATCTCTGAATTGCTTTTTACAGGGGGTGGCGTCAAGTAATAGGCAGACCTTGGTTTTGCTAAAAACATGAGCTTAAAATAGCAGGCAGTTTTGAAATCCTGGAGAGAGGAGGAAAGAGGTAGAGGAGAGAAGAAAGGGACCGTGGTAGAAAGAACAGAATAATTTTAAATCAAATTTCAAAATTGTCTTGCCCTGTGATAGCCAAGACCTCTTTAGTCGAGTCAACATTATTTGCTAAAGTATAGAAGTTTGGAAGTAGCAGTGGGGCTAGGAAGCCATGGCATAGCATGAGCTTTTAGTTTCATGTTTCTGTAGTTCACCCACCACCTCACCCTCCACCCATGTTTTGTTTGTCTTAGTCCTTAGATAGTACTTTTATCATCTTGAGTGGAGTTGGGAGGAAAAATTTTCATACCCATTTAGGTTCCTGCTTGTGGGCCTGTGAATTAACTGATGAAAGTCAGATTAACAGGAGAGACTAGACAAAGTTTATTCACGTGCAGATGAAGATGCGCAAAAGAGAGGAGAAAGGATAAACTGGAGTGTTCAAGGCAGGCTCCCAAGACCACAGGCCATTATAAAACCACATCAGTGACTGGCCTGATCCCAGGTGCAGGTGGGAAAGTGAAGGGAAGTACATTTTTCCTCCTCCATAGATGCCTGGAAATTAATCTCTGAAATCCTCTTAGAGCCAAGGAAAAAAAATGTAAAATGCTTTCAAGGCTGTGCAGGTTATCATTCCTGTTGATGATTCCCATTTTATTATTCCCATTTCTCTTTCCAAGCCCATTTCACTTCCATCCATCCAACAGTGTGAACTGGGAAAGAAAGGGGTTCCAACATCTGAGCCCTTGTTTGAGGCCAACCAGGTACAGGTTGCACTTTCCCAGAGGGCGGCTCTGAACTGTGTGTGAGCCCACCAGGTGCATTCAATAGCCTGGTCTCTAGAGCACACAGAGAAGGGCCCAGTCTCTTCCCTCTCACTCTAAGCCTCCCGACACTCTCAGTTTTCCTCAGCCCCAAGGACAGAGTGCATCTTCCCTATGTCCTTTCCCACCCGAGTGCCACCCTGGGTCTTCTTAAAGGAGGTCAGATTTTGCTCAAGGTGTCTGAGGGAAGACAGAGACTTGGGAGAAGACCTAATTACCTTTCAGGATAGGTAATTCAGTGGTCTCCGTGGTTCCACCCATTTTAGGAGAGTCACCCTGCCCTTCCCTTGTAGGGCCAGCACCAGTACTCCTTTCCTTATTTAAGGGTAACCCACTTGTGCCAGCTCTTCTGACAGCTTATCACAGTGCCATTAATTATTGACCTGGATTTCTAAGTGAAACAAAAGTGCTGATAGGTCTGGCCAGGTGGTTCGATTGGTTAGAGCATCATCCCGTGCACCAAAAGGTTACGGGTTCAATGCTTGGTCAGGGCACATACTGAGTTGTGGCTTCAATCCCTGGTCGGGTTGTGTGTTGGGAGGGGAATATAGGGGGATGAACAATTGATGTTACTCTCTCACATCAATGTTTCTCTCTTTCCATCTCTTCATCTCCCTTCCTCTCTCTATGAAAAAATCAAAAAACACATATTTTCAGGTGAAGAAAGAAAGCAAGAAAACAACTGATAAGAGAGGAAAGCAGGACACCTGAGGGAGCTGGGAGCCTGGATTCTGCAGTCTCCACCAGAGCCACAGACTGTGTCTTCTACTGAGAAGATCTAAGCAGTTAATTCAAGGACTCTGTTTTAGATCCAAGTGCTGAGAATTCTCTTTCCAGAAGCAGCCCCTACAGTTGTAATACAAACCGGACCCTGATAGGAACACAGTACAGGTGAAGATGGTTATTAGAAAACAATGGGAGAAAAGGGGTGGAGTGGGAAAAATCAGGGAAGATTTAAGAGCAAAGATTACCTTGGGAGAACTTTGAAAGATAAATAGGTGTTTTTTACTGGGCATGTGGGAAGGCCAATTCAGATTAAAAAAAAAAAAAAAAAGTCCAGAAAGAGAAGTAGACGCTAATGGTAGAGCACTGTGTATTTTGAAAATAACAAGTTCTTCCATGTGACTGGGAGGAGGTGAGGGATGGCACAGAAAAGAAAACTGTAGGCCCCAATAGAAGTACCTTCAATACCAAGCAAAGCACTTCAATATGTAAAAGATATAGACACTTACTTTGAACTCAAGGGATGGAAGGAACCATGTAATGGAAGGGAACTTCCATCATTTTCCCATTATATATTTCCCAAGGAGAGTGAAGGTCACAGCAGTCCCAAGGTCAGACAGCACCTTGGCAGCAGAAACAGAAACCAGCCTCAGGTCCCAAACTTCCAGGGCAGTGTCCTCACTACACTGTCCTGCCTGGTGTGCCCTGGGTGGGAAACATGCCCCCAGGATGTGCATCCAAAGAACTGCAATATCTCGTGAAGTTGATCTCTTCTTCTAGTTCTGATTTACCCCAGAGTTCTCCCACCGCCCTTCTTGCTGTGAAGTGTGGTGGCTGAAGGCAGGATAGCTTTGCTGTTGCCCCCATCTGTGGAGTTCCGGAGGCTGGAGACTCATACTGAGGTACCATCAGGTGTAGTTCAACTGCAGCAGTTGGGGTGAGGGATGTGGAGGCAGGGAGGGAATGAGTGGCTCGGGGCTCCCACCTCCAGGCTCTGGGTGCATTGGTTAATTCGACTAGAGACGCTGGAGGAAGGGGAGCAGCTTAGGAGGAAGAGGTTCCCAGGAGAATATCTACTCCAAGCAGCATCTCTTTCTCTCTTTAAGAAGCCTCACATGCTGGCTCCATCACGGAAGCAAAGTCTTGAGAACACCCATTTGCTTAGAACTTTTTGGGGTCTCACATCTTCCATCTCCTGTTTTCCTTCTTGAGTTAATCATCAGGACTGGTGCAATGAGCACAATAGTGCTTCTTTTCCAAAAGCTGGGACATATTGTCAAGAACAAACCATGTGGATGAGGAATTCCATGCAGGCATATCTGGTGTAGAGAATTCAGCTTTCACCAGTTCAGGGGACAAGTCTCACATCTAATTAAGTGGAGCCTTTTATTGACTCATTAATTCCAACCTTCTGACCTACTGGCTGACCTGCTTTAAGCTGTGTATTAAACAGTCCTGATGTCATCTTTCATTGGAAAGTGATCTGGCAGGAGTTTCCTCTTTCTAAATATGAGTCTCAATTCTCCAGAAAGGCTAACACTTAATCCCTTTCTGTTAGTCTGTACTGCCCCAAACTGACCTCTACCTTTCCCCCCTTTTTGCCAGTTTACCTGTCACAGAGGATCTAGGGAAGCAGACCTCAGCAGAGCTATGGTTGTTTTATATGATGAGCAGGAGAGAGTATCCCTCTGTCAGCAAGCACGTGTGTGAGCATAAGTGTTGGTGCAGGACACCCAGCCCCCTCCACCAGCTGGGACACAAGGCCTCTGTCAGAAGATCATGCAGTGACTGTGTCCAAACCATATGACTTCTCTGAGCCTTAGAATTGTTTTCTGAGAAATGAAAGTGTGAAGAAAGATGATTTCTAAGATTGCACTCAGTTCAAACAATTTTTCAGTGTTTTCTGTTTCAAAAGATCTTCTCAATACTTCCAAATAAGGAAAATTAGATCTCAATATAAGATCTATTCCCATAAGACTTTATGTTTTTCAAAGAGCCAGAGTTGCTTTTATGGCAGTATTCACCAATTAATGTCCTTCAGTTTAAATAAAAAACAAATTCATTCACACAAAAATGCAGAAAGGGAGAGAAGAATTCTTATTACCTCCCTCCCACCCTCCTGAATTCCTGCCAAAATACCAGCAAAAGAATGAATTTTTACCTCAATATGGATTTTGTATGTATTAATATTTTTAAAAAAGCACAAACTATGGTCTTTTATTTAAAAAAACAAGCAAAACATTAGCTTCAGAATAGTCATGTAAAGCTTTAATTGTATATCTGAGTTGCACAAAAAATAATTATTGAAATTTAATACACAAATTTATTATATGTTGATTTTTATAGTAGGAAAAAACAATGTCAGCCTATGCTGCTGTTCCATCATTAATTTTTTGGGTAAATGAAAATTTCAAGAATACAGTCTTTTTAAAAAATTAAATCTTTATTGTTCAGATTATTACAGTTGTTCCTCTTTTTTCCTTCCCAGCTCCCCTCCACCCAGTTCCCACCCCACCCTCTGCCCTTAACCCCCCTCCCACTGCCCTCATCCATAGGTGTACAATTTTGGTTCTGTCTTTTCCGGCACCTCCACACCCCTTCCCCACCCTGAGAATAGTCAGACCACTCCCTTTCTATGCCCCTGATTCTATTACATTCACCAGTTTATTCTGTTCATCAGATTATTTATTCACTTGATTTTTAGATTCACTTGTTGATAGATGTGTATTTGTTGTTCATAATTTGTATCTTTACCTTTTTCTTCTTCTTCCTCTTTTTAAAGGATACCCTTCAGCATTTCATATAATACTGGTTTGGTGGTGATGAACTCCTTTAGCTTTTTCTTATCTGTGAAGCTCTTTATCTGACCTTCAATTCTGAATGATAGCTTTGCTGGGTAAAGTAATCTTGGTTGTAGGTTCTTGGTATTCATCACTTTGAATATTTCTTGCCACTCCCTTCTGGCCTGCATAGTTTCTGTTGAGAAATCAGCTGACAGTCGTATGGGTACTCCCTTGTAGGTATCTAACTCTTTTTCTCTTGCTGCTTTTAAGATTCTCTCTTTGTCTTTTGCTCTTGGCATTTTAATTATGATGTGTCTTGGTGTGGTCTTCTTTAGATTCCTTTTGTTTGGAGTTCTCTGCACTTCCTGGACTTGTAAGTCTATTTCTTTCACCAGGTAGAGGAAGTTTTCTGTCATTATTCCTTCAAATAGGTTTTCAATATCTTGCTCTCTCTCTTCTTCTGGCACCCCCATAATTCGGATGTTGGTGAGGTTGAAGTTGTCCCAGAGGCTCCTTACACTATCTTCATATATTTAGATTCTTTTTTCTTTTTGTTTTTCCAGTTGGGTGCTTTTTTTGTTTCTTCCTATTTCAAATCTTTGACTTGATTCTTGCAATCCTCTAGTCTGCTGTTGGAACTCTGTATAATATTCTTTGTTTCAGTCAGTGTATGCTTAATTTCTAGTTGGTCATTTTTATATCCTCAAGGGTCTCACTAGATTTATTGAGGGTCACACTATATTTAACGGCAGTTTCTAGAAAATTCTTGAAAAACCTTATAACCATGGTTTTGAACTCTATATCCAGTAGTTTGCTTTCCTCCATTTCTGTCATTTGTGACCTGTTTCTTTGTCTCCCCATTTTTTATGCTTCCCTGTGTTGATAAAGTGGCTTTCTGTGCTAGGTGTCCTGTAGGGCTCAGTGGCTCAGGCTCCCCAATTACCTGAGGTGTACACTCTTGGTGCACCCGTTTGTGGGCTTTGTGCACAGTCTTATTGTAGTTAAGCCTTGATTGTTGTAGGTATCACTGGGAGGAATTGACCTCCAGGCCAATTGGCTGTGAGAATCAGCTGTGTCTACACTGGGAGAACTTCTGTGCTGGAGAAACCCTTCTGGGGCAAGAATTGCTTCAGTGGGGCTTTGGTGCTCACTGAGTCTGCCCCCTGAGTGTGTCCCTTATGGATCTGAGCAGTTGTAATCTGGGTGGTCTCACTCTGACGACTGGGTACACTGGCACTTGGATCTCTAAGGAGGTGGTAATTTAGCCTCTGCCTGAGGCTACCCAGCAGCAGCTATGGAGAGATCTGCAGATTCCTCTTCTTTGTTTGGGATTTGGAGGTGCCCAGATGAGGCCCAGCTGTGAAGCAATGCAAGCTGCTGTGGGGCCTTGGGCCTTCTTTTGGAAGTTCTGGGTCTCTCTGACCCAGCTGCAGTTTGTTAGGTAATTTTCAGATTGCAAAGGGCCAGGCCTTTCATATGCAAAAGCCTCTGCACACAACTTGGATGGAGCAGGGTCTCAGGGAATCAACAGGGCAGAGCAAACAGCTATGGCTGCTCCTCAGTCCTACTCTAATAGGCCCCGGGTCTCAGTGTCCCACGGTAACCGCTGCAAGCACCTCTGAGAGAAAGCCGCCCTTGAGTTCTGCCCGATGCCAGACAGTACAGTTTCTCCCCATATGAGTCTGGGTCCCCAGAGACTCATCCAGAACTGGAGTTCAGAGCAGTCAGGAGCTTGAGACTCCCTCTCGGTTAAAAAAGACAACTGTGTCCTCAGTTGCCAGCCCTTTCCTCGTTCGTCTCCGTACCTCTGCACTTTACTTTGCACCTCCTCTGAGTCTCAGTGTGCTTCTCTCTTTCCTTCTAGTTGTATAATTTCCACTCAGCCAGCCTTCCTGTGGTTCTGGATGATGTCCGTTTTGTCTTTTACTTTATTTTGAACTGGTTGTGAGAGGCAGCAACTTCCAGTGTTTACCTATGCCGCCATCTTGGTTTCTCCAAGAATACAGTCTTATCAGAGACCCAGAAATTAGAGATAAATCTAGGAATAGCGTTCATAGAACTAGAGGCTTTCATTAATTAATTTTGGGAAAAAGTCATTAGTAAGTCATTATTCATAAGAAAGCTCCAGTATATATTTCTCTAAGTTACCAAGTGGGTGGTAAATATTGAAAAGGCACAAAATAATAAAATACCTGATAAACAAATAGAAATATATTATTTGTATTTTCATCACCTATAAAAACATTGATGTTTTAGTGTATAATTCTCCACACTTTTGTCTATGCTATGTATATGTTTTTATAACATATGGGATATTGGATACTATGTATATACTGTTCAGATTCTGCTTTTTCTCTTAAAATGCATCTGGGCTTTTGTTAAAATTCAGTTTCTTAACTTAGATTGTAGTGAACAAAGATATGTTCACTTTGGATTAATATATCGAGTTTTGTTTTTTTGTTTTTGTAAATATATTTTATTGATTTTTTACAGAGAGGAAGGGAGAGAGATAGAGAGTTAGAAACATCGATCAGCCTCCTCCTGCACATCTCCCACTGGGGATGCGCCCGCAACCCAGGTACATGCCCCTGACCGGAATGAAACCTGGGACCCTTCAGTCCGCAGGCCAACGCTCTATTCACTGAGCCAAACCGGTTTCGGCAATATATCGAGTTTTATACTTAAAATTCTTTCATTTTTCTGCAAATATGTTTTATTACATATGACAACAAAAAAGCTTATTCAAAAGTATGCATCATAAACATTTATTCCAAGTCAACAGATATCTATATTATTCTGAAGGCTCTGTAGTATTTCATGTTAAGGATGTAGCATGATCCATCAAACAAATTCTCTATTGTTGGACATTCATAACATTTACAACATTTTACATGTATGCATTCTAAAATAAAAACCCATCTAGTCTGGCTGGAGTGGCTCAGAGATTGAACATGGATCCATGAACCAAAGGGTTATGGATTGATTCCGTTCAGGGCACATGCCTGTGTTGCAGGCTGGATCCCCAGTTGGGAAGCTTACAGGAGGCAGCCAATCAATGTTTCTACCTCCCTGTCCCTCTCCCTTTTATTAATACTCTCTCTAAAATCAATAAAAACATTTTGAAAAAACAAACAAACAAAAAACCATCTAGCCCTTCCCATCTAGCTGTTGGTTGAAGCTTTGTCCCATACATCAAAAGGTCATGGGTTGGATTCCCTCCCAGTCAGGGCACATACCTAGGATGAGGTTTCTACTCCTCAGGGAGGACAGGTATAGGAGTCACCCAATGGATGTTTCTCTCTCACATCGATGTTTCTTTATTTCCATCTCTTCATCTCCCTTCCTCCCTCTCTCTAAAAAAAATCAAAATAGATAAATAGGTGTTTTTTACTAGGCATATGGGAAGGGAAATTCAGATTAAAAAAATAAAGTACAAAAGGAGAAGTCGATGCTCATGGTAGAGCACTGTGTATTTCCATGTGACTGGGAGGAGGTGAGGGATGGCACAGAAAAGAAAACTCTAGGCCCAAATAGAAGTACCTTCAATACCAAGCAAAAGACTTCAATATGTAAAAGACTTCAAATATATAAAACAATAGACACTTACTTTGAACTCAAGGGATGGAAGGACACAAGTGATGGAAGGGAACTTCCATCATTTTCCCATTATACACACAAGGAGACGGAAGGTCACAGCAGTCCCAAGGTCAGACAGCACCTTGGCAGCAGAAACAGAAACCAGCCTCGGGTCCCAAACTTCCAGGGCAGTGTCCTCACTACACTGTGCTGCCTGGTGTGCCCTGGGTGGGAAACATGCCCCTGGAAGTGCATCCAAAAAACTGTAATATCTCGTGAAGTTGATCTCTTCTTCTAGTTCTGATTTACCCCAGAGTTCCCCACTGCCCTTCTTGCTGTGAAGTGTGGTGGGTGAAGGCAAGATAGCTTTGCTGCTGCCCCCATCTGTGGAGTTCCGGAGGCTGGGGACTCATACTGAGGTACCATCAGGTGTAGTTCAACTGCAGCAGCTGGGGTGAGGGATGTGGAGGCAGGGAGGGAATGAGTGGCTCGGGGCTCCCACCTCCAGGCTCTAGAGTGCATTGGTTAATTCGACTAGAGATGCTGGAGGAAGGGGAGCAGCTTAGGAGGAAGAGGTTCCCAGGAGAATATCTACTCCAAGCAGCATCTCTCTTTATCTCTCTCTTTAAGAAGCCTCACATGTTGGCTCCATCAAGAAAGCAAAGTCTTGAGAACACTTGAAAGGGCGAGGACTACGCCCTCTATCTTGCCCCACGGTAAGGGCTATGCCCTCCATCTTGCCCCAGGGTAAGGGCTACGCCCTACATCTTACCTTGGCCATGTGCTGGGCAAAGCTTCTTCCTGGAAGCCCAAGCCTCTGCTAGCCACACCCAGGACTTCTTTAAACTAACCAATGACAATCAAGGGAAGTCGCCATAGATATGACCACATCCTGTGTAACAAGACACTGACTTGCGCCTGGCCAATCGGCAGGGACCACAGTCCTTTCTCCTCTCCTTACTCCAACCCCCCTCTAAAACCTCTCTCCACACAGAGTTCTCTCTCTCTGCTTCCTGCCCCTGCATCGACGAGGTGGGGGAGCCGAGCTAGCTGGAAAAAGACTCTTATGCTTTTGCATCGGACCTGGCTGGCTCCCTGGTGTGGTTTCTTGGGGATCCTGAAATCTTGTCATAACACACTCATTTGGTTAGAACTTTTTGGGGTCTCACATCTTCCATCTCCTGTTTTCCTTCTTGAGTTAATCATCAGGACTGGTGCAATGAGCACAATAGTGCTTCTTTTCCAAAAGCTGGGACATATTGTCAAGAACAAACCATGTGGATGAGGAATTCCATGCAGGCATATCTGGTGTAGAGAATTCAGCTTTCACCAGTTCAGGGGACAAGTCTCACATCTAATTAAGCGGAGTCGTTTATTGACTCATTAATTCCAACCTTCTGACCTACTGGCTGACCTGCTTTAAGCTGTGTATTAAACAGTCCTGATGTCATCTTTCATTGGAAAGTGATCTGGCAGGAGTTTCCTCTTTCTAAATATGAGTCTCAATTCTCCAGAAAGGCTAACACTTAATCCCTTTCTGTTAGTCTGTACTGCCCCAAACTGACCTCTACCTTTCCCCCCTTTTTGCCAGTTTACCTGTCACAGAGGATCTAGGGAAGCAGACCTCAGCAGAGCTATGGTTGTTTTATATGATGAGCAGGAGAGAGTATCCCTCTGTCAGCAAGCACGTGTGTGAGCATAAGTGTTGGTGCAGGACACCCAGCCCCCTCCACCAGCTGGGACACAAGGCCTCTGTCAGAAGATCATGCAGTGACTGTGTCCAAACCATATGACTTCTCTGAGCCTTAGAATTGTTTTCTGAGAAATGAAAGTGTGAAGAAAGATGATTTCTAAGATTGCACTCAGTTCAAACAATTTTTCAGTGTTTTCTGTTTCTAAAGATCTTCTCAATACTTCCAAGTAAGAAAAATTGGATCTCAATATAAGATCTATTCCCATAAGACCTTTATGTTTTTCAAAGAGCCAAAGTCGCTTTTGTGGCAGTATTCACCAAATAATGTCCTTCAGTTTAAATAAAAAACAAATTCATTCACACAGAAATGCAGAAAGGGAGAGAAAAATTCTTATTTACCCCCACTCCCACCTTCCTGTATTCCTGTCAAAATACCAGGAAATAATGAATTTTTACTCCAATATAGATTTTGTATATTTTCATACTTTAAAAAATGCAAAAACTTTTACCTTTTAATTTGAAAAACATAATGTCTTCAAAATGGAAGTTTTAAGCTTTAATTGTATAGCTGAGTTGCACAAAAAATAAGTATTGCAATTTAATACACTAATTTATTATATGTTGATTTCTATAGTAGGAAAAAAACAATGTCAGCCTATCTATGGTTCCATCATCAATTTAAGGGGAAAATGAAAATTTCAGGAACATAGTCTTATCAGGCACCCAGAAATTAGAGATAAATCCAGGAATAGAGTTCAGAACTAGAGGCTCTCATTATGGAGGGTTCTCTGTTTTCCGCGTCCAGCACAGCTAGAGTGTGGTCTGGTTCTTTGAATAGGGGCTGCTGGGGATTGAGAAAATGCAAGAGACAGACACAGAGATGGAAGGAAAAGCTGGGGCCTGGTGGAACCATTGTCCTCTTCTGATGGATAGACAGAGACCCAGCACCAATACAGTGTGTTTATTTTATACCCAAATACCAGGAAGTTTCACCAAATGTCAAGACAAAGGAGATTATGTTCATTCTTGTAATGTCAGTTTTGGGTGGGCCTGAGTCATATTCATTCCTGGTGCTTGGCTGGATTTACATAATAAAACCCACTCCCCATCACCTGGGCAGAAATGAAGGTCAAGCTGAGAACACTTCTGCCTTTTTGGCAAGATGTGTTTCCAGGACTTGGCTCTGCCTACTGCCCTGGATTCAGCTGACAATTTATTAAAGAAATGCCCATGTGCCTTCCCAGGCGCTCTCTACATCTCATTAATTAATTTTGGGAAAAATTCAATAGAAAGTAATTATTCAATTAGAAAGTTCCAGTATATATTTCTTTAAGTTATCAAGTGGGTGGTAAATATTGAGAAAGACACAAAATAATACAATTCCTGATAAATAAACAAATATATGTTACTTATATTTTTATTAGTTATAAAAACATTGATGTTTTAGTGCATAATTTATCACATTTTTGTCTACACAATGTACATGTTTTTATAACATACTAGGGCCCAGTGCACGAATTTGTGCACCTTGAAAGGAACTGTGGGCCATGAGGCTGTGATGGTCACAGGGGTGCATCTTGGCCCATCCTCCGAGCCCCTGGTTGGCCCCTTCTGCCACAGCTCTTGGTCCCCTGTCTGCTGGCAGCCCCACTCCCACCACTGCTGCTCCTCCATGCTGATGGCACTGGCCCCACTCCCACCTGCTGACAGTGTGGAGCAAGTGGGGCCAACACCAGCAGTGGGTGCAAGCAGGGCTGGCACCGTCAGCAGGTGTGAGCAGCAGCTGCTGCCCCTCAGGAGCAGGGGGAGGTGGAGAATCCCTCAGGGTCAATCAGGACCAGCAGCCACTGCTCACACCTGCTGACAGTTCTGAGCAATCGGGAACGGTGTTTGGCACCAACAGCGGAGGCAAACGGTGGCTCCAGTGCTGGCTGCGGTTGCGAGCGGGGCCAGTGGCAGCAGTGGGTGCGAGTGGAGGCTGTTGGCCCTGATTGCCCCTCAGGAGCAGGGGGAGGTGGAGAATCCCTGAAGGGCGATCAGGGCTAGCAGATGCCACCCGCACCTGCTGACGGCACCGAGAAATTAGGGCTGGCACCCGGCGCTGGTAGCAAGTGAAAGAAGCAGCTCCAGCGCTGGCAGAAGGTGAGAGTGGGGCTGGTGCCAACAGCAGGTGGGAGCACCTGGCAGAACTGTGGCATGGGCGAGCAAAGAATTTTCAGTAACCACCAGAAGCTCGCTCTTATGATAGCGACAAGCACCCTGCCTTTGTCTGGGGCCACTGCTCACCTGCTCCACCATCCCACCTCCACCAACACCCACCATGTTCCATGCTATGAAGCCTGCTGCTAACCCCCAACATGTTCCACATGCTCTCCCTGGTGGTTAACACACGTCATAGCAACAGGTTGTTCAGTTGTTCCACCATTCTGTCTATTTGCATATTAGGGTTTAAAATATAGAGACTAGAGGACAGGTGCATGATATACATGCACGGGGGTGGGGGTGGGGGGGGCGGGGCGCCTAAACTGGCAGTTGGACATCCCTCTCTCAATCCGGGACCACTGGCTCCTAACAACCTGCTTGCCTGCCAGCCTGACTGCCCCTAACTGCCCCCCTCCCTGTGGGCCTAATTGCTCCTAACCACTCCCCTGCTGGCCTGATCGCCCCCTAATTGCTCTCCCCTGCTGGCCTGATGGTGCCTCACTGCTCTGCCTGGCCAGCCCAATCACTCCCTAACTGCTTTCCACTGCTGGCCTGATGGCCCCTAACCACTTCTGCCTCATCCCCTGCCACCGTGGCTTTGTACGAAGGATGTTCAGAAAACATCTGGTCTAAGTAGCATATTACCCTTTTATTACTATTGATGGGATATTGTGTACTATGTATATACTGCTTCAGATTCTGCTTTTTCTCTTAAAATGAACCTCGGCTCCTGTTAATATTCAGTTTCTTAACCTAGATAGTAGTGAGTTCACTTTGGATTAACTTATTGAGTTTTATACTTAAAATTGGTTCATTTTTCTGCATACATGTTATATTACATATAACAATAACAAAAAAGCTTATCCAAAAATATGCATCATAAACATTTATTCCAAGTCAACAAATATCTATATTATTCTGGAGGCTCTGTAGTATTTCATGTTAGGGATGTAGCATGATCCATCACACAAATTCTCTATTGTTGGGCTTCCATAACATTTACAACTTTTTACATGTATGCATCTATATAGTAAAAGCCTAAGTGACCATTACAGTAGAATGACTGGAAAGACAGGTCTCTATGATGCACACTGACCAGCAGAGGGTAGACGCTTAATGCAGGAGCTGTCCCCTAGTGGTCAGTATGTTCTATGAACTCAAGAGGTCGTGGTTTGATTCGATCAGGGCACAGGCCTGGGTTGCAGGCTAGATACCCAATGGAGGGCATGTAGGAGGCAGCAAATCGATGTTTCTATCTGTCCCTCTCCTTTCTGGGCTCTCTAAAATCAATAAAAACATATTGAAAGAACAAACAAACAAAAAACCCATCTAGTCCTGACTGGATAGCTGTTGGTTGAAGCATCTTCGCATACACCAAAAAGTCATGAGTTCAATTTCCAGCCAGGGCACACACCTAGGTTGAGGGTTCTACTCCTCAGGCAGGACAGGTATAGGAGTCAGCCAATGAATGTTTCTCTCACACATCGATGTTTCTCTCTCTCTCTCCACTCTATCTCTCTCTTACACAAACACTATCTCTCCCTTTTTCTCTCTCTAAAAATCAATAAAACCTATCCTCATGTGAGAAAACAATAAAATATCACATGTGCATTTGTATTTTTGTGTCATAAGTCAGGTTCCCTGGCAAAGAGTCACTCAGATAAAGATTTGCATTCAGGAAGTCTACTGGGAAGTGGGCTTGGGATCAAAACCTATAGAGGGGTCCAGGGATCATAAGTGCTCATCTGAGCTCCTTGAGCTCAGGGTATGATTCTTGCTTTGGATGCGAGGAGTCCCAGGCTCAAATCCCAGCCCAGCCCAAGCTTTTGGGGGCTACTGCAAAAAGTTGTGTTCCAGGCCTGTTCCAAACTGTTAGCAAACAAGAGGTGCACTGAACTAACAGGAAGCCAATGACCTGTATTGGAGATGAAATTGCCTGGCTTCCTGGGCTCTAGGGGCCCCATTGCTCCTGGGAGCAGCAGCCAGTATCCCTTCTGGCTTCTGCAGGCAGGTCTGGTGTCCCACCTCCTGCTTCCCCGAGTCCTGCTGTCAGATCCCGCAGCATCTTTGCTGAACTTGTGTCTCCAAAGCAGATCTCCAGGGTCACTTGAGGACTGGGCAAGGACTCTCCCACTGAGCCTGGGGCGGGGGTTGCTGTGGTGCCAGCTCCGAAGGCGGGACCCGGACTCTTGGGGTCTCCTCTGAGAAACTGGACATAGTACCAACCACCCAGAGGCTCTCCCACTGAACCCTCCAAGCTGCACCCCAATCCCGTTAGTGTACACACACACTCACGCTGACCCCACGCAGATCCAAAGCAGGAATCAGAACTTACCCGCGTTTTCTACCAGCTCCCCCTTTTCTTACAAAGGAGGAAGAAGTGGGTGAGAAACAAAAACTTCTCTTTCTAAGCTCTGCCTTTTCTGCAATTTATGCCCAGGCTAAGATGGGTTCACATTTCTGTTCCTCCTCCTGCTACGTGTCCTAACTTTACCAGGGGCACTTTAGCTGGGGTAGACCCTTCTTAGCTGAGGTAATTCTGGAGGAGTTTGTGGGACCAGACTGGGAGCTGAGGAATGGGAAGGAGGCAAAAGTGCAGTTTTGTCAAGTTAGCGGTGCTGCATTCCCACCTCATGTTCACTTTCCGCAGCTGGACAGAGATGGCAGCACAAATGCCTATTGCCTAGAACAGGGGTGGGCAACCTTTTTGTGAGTGCATGCCAAAACCAGCAAAATCTCTGACTCAAAATTCTTCTGCGTGCCAACCCTAATTTTTTGAGAACATGTTACGCCAACTTGATACCTCTTAAGGTGTACTTATGTGAAGAAACTTGAAGAAATAATAAAAATTCATTCAAGCTACAAAAACACAATATTATGATGAAAAATACATTTATTTTTAATAAATACATGTACACTGATAGTCCCACAGAAAACTTTATGACTCCATTTGATATTATCAGTGGGACTTTTGCTGCTACATCACTGATGACAAAGATTTTACATCAGATTTATATTTTGTGACCTTCAGAGATATGCATGAGCTACTACTTTCATCAGTCAGGTTACTCCCATTACGAGACCTAACAAAATTCATCACTGAGAACAAAGATTCACAATTGTAAATGGAAGATTATAAGAAAGGGCTTCGCATGCCAGCAAAAGTTACTGGCGTGCCATTTTTGGCACGCGTGCCAGGGGTTGCCCACCCCTGGCCTAGAAGGTAGAATCCCAAGGGACCACCACCTGGGCAGCTCAGGGAGGCCCCCGCTTACTCAAACCAAGGATTCTTTGCTGGATACTATGTTGATTGCCAGATTTATGAAGCAGAAATCGTTCAGTTCTTGCAAGTGGAAAGGACATTTGATGCTCTCATTTTGTTTGCTCTCTTATGTCTCCTCACCCTTAACCCAACCACAGTCAGTGCCTGAAATTCTTGGAGACACTGCCAGCAGCCACCTCTTTAAGCTTTCTTACTGGAACATTGGGATCCTCAGCCTTTTTACTCGGAGACAGCACAATCAAAGACAGCACATGGGCATAACATGACATCTTTGTTTCTAAAGGATGGTAAAAATAGTATTAGCACCATTGTGGGGACTAGGGAAATCTTCAATTAGCCAAGACCTCCCTTTGTGTCATTAAGAACCTTATAATCAAGTCATAAATGTAACCACTAGAAACCCAAGTGATATAATTATCTGAACAGCAGGTAGCCAACTTCCCAGAAGCAGCCTCAGGTATTCATAGAGCTACTTAAACTGCACAGCTACTAACTAGTTAGTTAGTGCAGAATGATAATTGTGTTATACTTCATTTCAAGCAATATTTTTTAATAAAGTAAAATATTTTTTGAATTCAGGGAAATACTCAAAGTAGGTTTCCTTTAAGCTGCAACTTTCACAGGCACCTTTACAATTAGCTTGGATTTTCTAGAAATTACTAGTAGAACCTGATAGCTGTTTAGTGCATTGGGAAGCTTCTACTCTAGGAACCCTTGATGTTCCTTGCACCACACATGTTCTCTTTCTCTGTCCCTTAGTTTCCTCATCTGTAAAATGAGGATTTAACACAATGGTCTCTGAGGTCCCTCCCTCTCTTATTCTATGACTGCATGGAGTGGCCAGGTATTGTAACAAGACTCACAGAAAAAGAAGTCACTCCTATAATGAGGAGAAAAATATCATTTAGCAAAGAGGATAAGAAAGCCATTCCAGGAAGAGAGGAAGGGCTCTGGCTTTTGTCAAAAGTGCAGATGTCAGGTTATAAGCAGGCAAAGGTAAGAGGCTGGTCAAGTTATTGTTGGAAGCATTTACCAGTGTGATTCACAAATTAAAGTAGATGGCTAAGAAAGTGGACCAAAGCAGGATGGCAAAACCCCTCTTTAGCTGTTTCCATTATTCTGTATTTGAGCAAAAATCAAACTCTGTAAATAGTTATTATCAGAAGAACACCTTGAAATGCCAGAAGCCAGTCCATCCTTGTTTCTTGACACAGTTGCTGCAGGGAAGAAACATCTGCACAGCATATGTTTCAAGGGACCTGGCATATATGACATACTGTTCTTAACATGTTTGCTCCCCTTCTTAGTGCTATGTGTTTTAACCAAGGTCACCTCTCTGAGAAAGGTTGCTTCCCCAGGTGGGGATTTTTCCCTGGAGTTAGGGATTAACATGACTAAGGAAGGGAATAAATCAGTAAAACCCCTTAACTAAGTGCCAGGCAGGTAGTTAATCACTTTAACTACGAATAATCATGCTTAAGCTACATAATCTTTACTTAGGATAATCTCCTTCAGTTACTTCCTTGTAGCTTAACAGACCAATAGGGTAGTGATCTTGGAATGGAGATAATAAATGCCCTAACCTTTGGAACAGAATGGATAGGATTAAAATCAACTGGTATAAATACAGATGTAACAGGACAATAAAGACAGAACCTGGCTGGAGAACCTGGCTAAAGAACCTGGCGTTGCTGATCATATGAATGCTGCCTCCATGTCATTCATTCTTCTCTGACTCCGTCCACACCTTTGGGAACCCCTGGACCTGCTGGGGCTGGACCCCAACATTGAAATATTTGGGAAAGAGAGAATGAGCATAAAGCCCAGAGTTTGCTGAAAAGTGAGTGATTATTGTGTATCTGGAAATAGAGCCATGTCAGCAGGCCTGTGCCCCATTCTCCCTCTATCAGAACTGTCTCCCCTTCCTGGAAGTGGAGGCATGATCCTTCTTTTCACATGAGCTTCATCCGCTTTTAACCATTGTTTTTCTTCTTAAGTAATTTTCATGCCTATAGACCAAAACTATGTAAGAGTTATAAAGAAATGTGGAGATTAACCTCTTTCCACCATCACACAATTTTACTATTAGTCTTAACGATAGAATTAAACATATGTACTCTGTATAAAGGGGGAAAATACACCAGCACTAGAGTCCTTTGAATGAGAACCCAAACTTACCCTATTCTGCTGGGAAATTATTGGCTTGAGGAAGAGACATAGAAAAACATTTTAGTAAAAGAATAATTTTCAAGTTAAAGCTGTCAGAACATTTTTTAAATATATGATTATATTTTTCAATTGGCAATTGTTTCACATCTGTTGCAATCACTGGCAAAGATATTATGCTTGAGGAGAACCAAGATGGTGGCATAAGTAAATACTTGTACTTGCTACCTCTCATAGCTACATTAAAATTACAACCAAAAGACAGAAAAACTTTCATCCAGAACCATGGGAAAGCTAGCTGAGTGGAAGTTCTACAACTAGAAGTAAAGAAGAAAGCACATTGAGATTGGTAGGAGGTGCGGAGACACCCGCAAGACGGGGCGGCAACCAGGTGTGCTGCTTTTTTTAATAGGGAGGGAGATACAAGCTCCTGATTGCTCTAAACTCCAGTTCCGGGTGAGACTCTGGGGACCCAGACTCATACAGGGAGAATCTGGACTGTCTGGCATCAGGCCAGACCGTGAGGGCGGCTTTCTTTCAGATGGAGGTGCTGGCAGCAGTCATTGTTCCTGCACCAGGGCCTCTCCAGTGCAGGACTGACTGGCAGCCATTGCTCTGCCTTGGTGATTCCCTGAGATTCTACCCCACCCAATTTACAACCCTACCCAAGCTGTGTGCAACAGTTTTTGCATATGAATGGCCTATCCTTTCTCAGCCTGAAACCTGTCAAACAGGCAGCAGCTGTGTCAGAGAGCCCCGAAGATACCAAAGGAAGGCCCAAGGCTCAGCAGCAGCAGCCTTCCTTGCCTTACAGCTAGGCCTCATCTGAGCACTTCCAAACCCTATACAAAGAGGAGGAATATGCAAATCTCTCTGTAGCTCCTGCTAGGTTGGCCCAGGCAGTGGCTGACTTTACACCTCTTTGGAGATCCAAGAGCCAGTGTACCCAGTGGTCAGTGTGAGACCATACCAGATTACAACTCTTCACATCCATAAGCAACATGCTCAAGGGGCAGACTCAGTGAGCACCAAAGCCCCACTGAAGTGAGTCCTGCCCCAGAAGGGTGTCTCCTGGACAGCAGCTCTTTCATTGTAGACACAGCTGGTCCTCACATCCAATTGGCCTATAGGTCAATTCCTTTCAGTGATACCAACAGCAATCAAGGCTTAACTACAACAAGACTGTGTACAGAGCCCACAAAGCGGTGCACCAAGAGTGTCCACCACAGGTTATTGGGGAGGCTGAGCCACTCGGTCCTCTAGGACACATACCACACAAGGCCACTCTATCAACACAGGGAAGCAGTCAAAATACGGAGACAAAGAAACATGTCACAAATGAAAGAAATGGAAAGGAACAAAATTCTGGATATAGAGTTTAAAACCACAGTTATAAGGTTACTCAAGAATCTTCAAGAAACCTATGAGGAGCTTAGTGAGACGAGACCTTCAAGGATCTTAGTGAGAATGTCAAAAAAATGGAAAAGGCCCAGTCAGAAATTAAGCATACACTGATTTAAATAAAGAACAATATTCAGAGATTCAGCAGTAGACTAGCACATCCCAAGAATGAAGTCAAAGATTTGAAATAAGAGGAAACAAAAAAACACCCAACTGGAAGAGCAAAAAGAAAAAAGAATCCAAAAAATTAAGATAGTGTAAGGAGCCTCTGGGACAACTTCAAGTTCACCAACATCCGAATTATGGGGGTGCCAGAAGAAGAGAGCGAGCAAGATATTGAAAACTTATTTGAAGAAATAATGGTAGAAAACTTCCCCTACCTGATGAAAGAAATAGACTTACAAGTCCAGGAAGAGCAGAGAACCCCAAACAAGAAGAATCCAAAGAGGACCACACCAAGACACAACATAATTAAAATGCCAAGGGCAAAAGACAAAGAGAGAATTTTAAAAGCAATAACAGAAAAACAGTTAGCTACCTACCAGGGAATACCCATACGACTGTCAGCTAATTTCTCAATAGAAACTATGCAAGCCTGAAGGGAATGGCAAGAAATATTCAAAGTGATGAATAGCAAGAACCTACAACTAAGATTATTCTACCCAGAAAAGCTATCATTCAGAATTGAAGGTCAGATAGATAAAGAGCTTCACAGGCAAGAGAAAGCTAAAGGAGTTCATCACCACCAAACCAGTATTATATGAAATGCTGAAGGGTATCCATTAAGAAGAGGAAGAAGAAGAAAAAGGTCAAGATAAAAAATTATGAACAACAAAGTGACAACAAATACATATCTATCAACAAGTGAATCTAAAAATCAAATGAATAAAAAATCTGATGAACAGAATAAACTGGTGAATGTAATAAAATCAGGAGCATGGAAAGGAAGCAGACTGACAATTCTCGGGAGAAGGGGGGTTTGGGGTGTCCGGGAAGAGATTGGACAAAAATCTTACATCTATGGATGAGGACAGTGAGGTAGCGAGGACATGGGGTGGGGTGGGAACCGGATGGAGGGGAGTTATGAGAGGGAGCGGGGAAGAGGAACATATGTAATAATCTGAACAATAAAGATTTTTTAAAAAGATATAGTGTTTATTAATCATAGACTATAATTTCCTGTTATATTTTGAAACACAAATGGATAAGACTTAGATGCACTTTAATAAAATTGTACAACTTTTTTCTCAAAAAACATAATTTTCTCTTTTCTCATAATCTCATTGTACCAAGCTGAAAATAAAAACAATTAGAATGAAAGCAACCATTCACCATTCACCTGACTCTGCATTGTCAACTGTGTAGGCAGGTTGTGGATTTCCCCAAGGTTGCTCAGTGAAATCCTAGAGTCAGAGAAGGGATGTGGCTGTGTTCAGAGGCTGGAGGCTGCTCCCGCCATCACTGCCAAGCTAATCCTAGAGGCTGATCTGTCTGTGTGAGCTGAGCTGGACCTGGTGTTTCAGGCCAGGGGACTGTTTGCGTGTGAATGTGATATTGGAGTGGAGTCTCTTGTCTCTGTTGTTAGGCGAACAATCAGAGAAGGGTTGTGTCGATCAAGTCATCTTGTCCCCAAAGGCTGTGGGAGGTGCTGCTGCCTCAGTCTCCTGGGACTGCTGAGGCAATCAGGGTGTTGGAATGGGCCTGGCAGCCATCTTCCCTAACAAGTGACTGGTTGATAACTTTTGGAACTCACTTCTCAGTGTCTCTTGAAAAAATGATATGTGATTAACTTAAAGTAGGTCACACTCCCAAATAGCTTGTCTGCCCACAAAGGACAGTGAGGATTTGGGCACTCTGCTCGGTGCCAGTAGAGGCCCCACTCTAAGGACCCCATATCCTGTTACCTCTCTTTGCTCCTAAAAGAGATTAAACTTTGGTGTTTGGCAGAACAAATGTTCTGGTCAGAGACATTTCTGTCCCTTTCTCTCCAGAGCCTTCATAACCCTGAGGCACCAAGTACTGAGGGAAAACTGTTTATGGCAGTTTGCTTGGTCCTCTTCTCACTACCCCCAACTTCTTTCCATTTAGCTCAGGATTTGGTTGGGGATGCAGGGAAGAAGGGAGAGGACGGAGGGGCGGGGGGGGGGGGGGGGGGGGGGGGGCGGGGCCGGGGGTGGGTAGTGAAGCTCAGGCAGCACTGTGTCCCAACACAACTGAAAAGCAGGGGAAGTTTGTCCCTTTTGGGTTCTCCATGCTGCCCATGTCACCAGAAAGGGACAGCACTGGGCCAGCAGGACTGGGATGTGTGGGTTTTGACCTCATGCAGGAAAGAATTCAAGTCACAAGCCCAGCTGATTTTGAGAGTATGTTTATTAAAGGTTAGGACAGTGACACAAAGGAAGAGCTTTGGATAGAAGAAGCAAGATCACAGTAACAGAAGTGACCCCTACACTGTAAACTATGTAAACTCAGAAAAGCAAGTCACAGCAACAGATGTGAGCCTAGGCTTGGCTGCTAGGTCACTGAGAAGTAACAGTGTGAGAGATAAAAGTGAGCCAAGTGGGGACTGCTTTTGGCTCACTAAAAAGTTAGACAAGAGGAGGACCCTGGGAACTTAGGAGAAAGAAAGTAAAATTACACACCTGAGGAAAGGGTGGCATTGGTGTGCTCAGGGGAGAGCATGTCTTGAGGATTTTATCTGTTTCCTATAGAAGAAAGTTTTAGAGGAGGTCTCCATCAGAATATTCACCAGCTGTTTAGGCATGTATTTTAAGACGCTTATGTATCAAAGGAGCATATGGTGGGGTTTGGGATCATTCTCTGGTCACCTTTAGCTCTATCTTGGATTCGTCTGGCTCTAATTGGGTTTTTTGTTATTTATTCCCCCAACTTCATTTGTTCTTGGGTTTGGCACTAATGGCACCACTGGGTCTCTGTTATCTATCTCCCTGACTAAGGTGATTTAAGCTACTAACTTTCTGTTTGGGGAGCAGAGGTGTAAACCACATGCTCCTAAGTGTCCTTGTTTAAATATTTTGTCTTCATTTTCCTTGGAACTTGCCATGGAACTTACCTAGTTTTTTTTTATTAACCTGCCTCGTCTACTTTTCTTCCTCCTTAACTCCTCAGGCCCTTCCAGTCACCAACACTGTTCCTAAGGCTCCAGAGCAGGTGCCCAAGCATGTGTAACCCACTGAAAGCTGTTTATTTTTTTTTTATTTTAATTTTTTAAAAAATATATGTTATTGATTTTTTACAGAGAGAAAGGGAGAGGGATAGAGAGTTAGGAACATCGATGAGAGAGAAACACCAATCAGCTGCCTCCTGCACACTCCCCACTGGGGATGTGCCCGAAACCAAGGTACATGCCCTTGACAGGAATCAAACCTGGGACAATTGAGTCCGCAGGCTGATGCTCTATCCACTGAGCCAAACCAGTTAGGGCTGAAAGCTGTTTAAAGAGTTAATCTCTCCTGGGAGAGAGTGCTTTGGAACAGGGACCAATACCCACAAAGCAAAGGTATATCTGTGGGTTTTAAGGGTTTATCAGTAAGCTAGAAGCAGAGCTTTCCTGGGACTTTTGGAAGCCTTTCTACTCTACCTGCCTTGTTTGGTAACCACTACCAAACCCAGTTGTGCTGGTGAGGGCTGAGAGAAGCCAGGAGAATTTGCATGGTTGGGGTCCCCAAAGTGAGATCAGAGAATGCATTTTTACACCATGAAGATAATAAAAATACCTTGGGGCCTAGGAGTCAGTCACTGTTTTAGAAACTAAGACTGTAGAGATGATAAGACAGTTATTCTTCTCGCAAGGGGTTCTGTCAAGTGGAGAAACAATGAGATCAATTAACCATCTAAGGAGTGATGCTTATCAGTGGAGATAATCGGTTTTGCAGCTGTGCTACAAGAACAGAATATTGGGGGCTCCTGATTAGTCTCTTGTGAACAGCTGAGGATGAAATAAGGAGAAGCCCAGGAAATATGGCAAGGATAGTTCTGAGGGTTAGTGGCTGGGAAGTTGAGGTCAGGGTCAGTGGGTTCTAACAACTGTTACATAACCTTCTCTACAAGTGCTTTCCTGGTTCTGTGAAATCTATGAATAACCTACTTATTAATATGGCATCCTTTCATGAAACCAAATTATGTGGATACATAGACAGGGCAGGGGAACAGCATTCTGCCAGGAGACCACATTTTCTCTGTGGGGTTCTTCCAAGGCAGTGTTTGGAGTTGAAACAACGTCTTCTGGATCCAGATCATGTATGTGAACAATGAAACCTTGGTCCTGTCATGGGCAAGAGTAACAACCATGAACATCAGAAAAAGGGCAGCTTTGGGACAAAGGGCCATGCTTACCAATATAAAAAATGGCCTTCCAGAACAAATCTTTAATCCACTCTAGTGGGTAAATATTTGTTTGATCTAGTCATTTGCAAGAAAATGTGAATTTCCTTCTTTGTCAAGGGGAGTGCCCTTTGTTTGCAAAAATCTGCCAGGATTAGAGTTCTTTGGAACTAGTTTTCCCACCCAGTTCATTCGATTGCTATATAATCAGAACCAGAGGGATCCAGTGCACACAGCTGGAACCCATCTCCAGGAACAAAGAGCTGGAAACCACCTTCAGTTGGAGGGACTCTTCCAGATTTTTGTAAGATTCTTACACCTGAATAATCTATTTCTCTGTTTGTTTATTTGTACCTATTATTTCTAGCCATTTAGCTATTTCAATGAAACATTTATCCCCTTTTAAAATCTCTGGGGCCAACTTATGAATTAAGAAGAAAGTGAACCAGATTCTAAAGTTTAAAATGAAAGCAGATTTCTTTTGGGATTGTCTACATATATGTGGATGGAGGGAGATTACTGAGACTGGGAGCAAGTGGAGGTTTCGGGGGGGATTTCTGAATTGTGATAAAATCCCCTAAGTCCTGGGGAAGCCATTTGCTGAAGGGCATCTGGATACCCCCAGGGAACAGGCATTAAATGTGGCAGAGCAAGGAAAAAAAAAAAAAAGTATGTTTTTAGCTCTATTTTCTCCTAAGTTTACCTACTAATTTTTTTACTTAAAAAAAGTTTTGATTGCTCTTTATGAGCCAAGTGGAACACATCCAAGACCAAAAGAAGGTTTATTGGCAGGTTGAAGGGAAGAAAGAAGGAAAAGAGGTAAAGGGAGGAATATGCATTGGGTGTTATGCTTTCCACTTTTAGGGATACTGCCCTAGAATATATATATATATAAAAGTGTGAAGCTACATTTATGGAAATTAAAATCATAGTTACTTATCATAGACTTGAAGTGTAAACTTGGGTGAATCTCTTGAATACAAAACATTGCCTGTGGAGAGAGGAAGAGAATATGAATTCTTGTGAAGATTAAAGGATTGGTTTGAGACAGATGATAAAGTTAGTCTGAAGAACACTGAGGACATATTTCACTGACAAAAATCTGACTGACACTTATGTGCTTGACTATGGAAGGTTATGTGTGAGTGAGTTTGATGACCAGATGTGAGGCTTTAAACCCTTGGCCTAGGAAGATTCACTTCAGCACCACAATAATCTGTCTCATACTTGTTTTCTCCCAAATTCATTTTACCTCTTTTGGGGAAATTTAGGGTTGAATATATGAGTGTGCAAGTAGTGAGTAGGGGAGTAGATATTAGATACTGGTGGCCATGGTGTGTACCAACTGGGCTTCGGTTTCTGGATGTCTTAGGGATTCAAGATTACAATAAGCCTGAGCAAAATTTAGCTAAGTTCTCACAGAATTAATGTGCAAATACTGCAACTTAGAAGCAAAGATTTCCCTTTATCTCTCCAGACTGGGGTGGGAGGCCTTCAATCTCCACCAGCAAGTGGCTTTGTAGCATATGAAGCCTCTGTGTGGCATCAGTCCAGGGCCTTATTTAGAGGTGGTCTATGGGGTTGGCTTATACACTAAGCCTTCACAAATGATACATCTCAGTGAGTTGGGTCTCGAGTCTTCTTATCATCTATTTCTTTCACAAGGTGCCTTCTGCTATCAACTACACTTATACAAACTTGTCTCTGTAATTCCACTACATTTTTGCTAGTAAAACAGGAAAAGATTCTCTTATGCTTAAAGAGAACCATGGAATTTCAGACTTTAGAGTTAACAACTCTCTCATTCTATAGATGAACAAACTTAAGCCTGGAGAGGAACATGAAGTAAATCACTAAATAAATAAAATAATGCTCTGTCCGGTTTGGCTCACTGGATGGAGCGTCAGGCTGGGGACTGAAGGGTTCCGGGTTTGATTCTGGTCAGGGGCATGTGCCTTGGTTGTGGGCACATCCCAGGTGGGTGGGGTGCGGGAGGCGGCTGATCGATGCTTCTCTCTCATCGATGTTTCTGACTCTGTATCCCTTTCCCTTCCTCTCTGTAAAAAATCAATAAAACATATATTTAAAAATAAATAAATAAAATAAATATTGAGGGTCTACTGTGAGGCAGGCACTGTGATTCAAGGTGAATAATATGGGCTCTGCCCTCCTGTAGAGTGTACACAACTGGGAAACACTGACAAGAAGACAGGTGATTGGATATCAAGTTGGAAATGACACCCGTGGATATTGGCAATAGGTACATCTTTATTTGTGATATCCTTGTGAGCAGATCCTGAGCTTTATGACTTTTGCTTTCACACTGTATCTAATGGGGTGTCCTTGGTCTCCATATCTAAGCAACGAGTGTTTGGACAGACACTAGACAGGCCCAGCAGCTCAGATCCCACTCTTTGAAGAACAATATCCCCACAACCTGTACAATACTGGTACATCTTCCAAGGAACCCTGGTCTTCACTGCAGCTTGAAAGACATTGGCAACATTTCTGTCCACCACTGCCACCTAAGGACTCTTTCAGCTACTACAGCTCTGGTTCTATTTCCTGATTTTGAACTCTGGGATTCTGGCCCCAGGCAGAGAGGTGTTGACTTGGTGACCCTGAGGTCCTGTTCCAACTTGGGAGCCTGAGATTCTGTAACTGCCTTTGATGTTAGAAGGCAATATTTGTCTATTGAAGAGCAAGAGACCTAAATAAATCCAAATCAATAAACCTTTGATGAGGTATTGCACAAAACTAGGAAAAGAAAACACCCAGAACACTAAAAAGCACAATGTAAAAGTACTATAGTAATGAGCTTGGCAAATGGGGAGCATGGCAGGTGAGCAGCTGTGCTGAAGCAGTGGCCATGTATGAATGCTTATTATTATTTTAAGGCTGGCTCTTCTCTCTTCAGTCATGAACCACATTTTTGCTCAAGTCCCAAGAACAGGCTTTCACTTGATTCTATTATAAATTATAATTGATGTGGTTTTTTTGTTGTTGTTTTTTTTAACTATTCCAAGCTCTTTTTTAAAAAAATATATTTTATTGATTTTTTACAGAGAGGAAGGGAGAGAGATAGAGAGTTAGAAACATCGATGAGAGAGAAACATCGATCAGCTGCCTCCTGCACATCTCCTACTGGGGATGTGCCTGCAACCCAGGTACATGCCCTTGACCAGAATCGAACCTGGGACCTTTCAGTCCGCAGGCCAACGCTCTATCCACTGAGCCAAACCGGTTTCGGCTATAATTGATGTTTTGAATGGGATTTTTTTCAGCTGTTATTTATTTCAATATTGTGGAATGACCAAAATTTTTCTTAGTTTTTAATTTAGTATTCTTCAACAGTGTGCCAAATTTGTGTATTGCTATTATGAATCAGACAAGGTGTATCAATGCCAAATGATGATGAGAAAGAGTGTTCACTTTGCTCTCTCTCTCACATGCCTTCCCATCAGAATCCTGGATTTCCTGGTCTTTCTAGATTCAGACATACTCCAAGGGCTGTTTAGTAATACTACAGGCTTAGTGGTAGAATCTGTGGCATCTTTAAGGGTATAAAAATATTTGACATGAAAATCATTTTTATTGAGTTAGAAAAGTACAAAATAACGATTACTAATTAATGCCTATAAAAATATACCATTTGTTTTCTTTTAATTTAGGATTTGTATGAATTACATCACACTTAAGAATAAAATTGAAGGTCCAATTTTTTCTCCCATTAAAAGAATGTCTCATTAGATGTGATGGTTGCTAAGAAATCATAGCCAATCATAAAGTAAATAAGTTGCTCATTCACAAACAATTTGAAAAACAAAATTATAAAAATCAGTTTCAAATTTTTGTGAAAAGTCACTTGTATTATTGGATGTGGGAACACTCATATATATATGATATAATGTGGGGGAAGATATGATGGTTTTTAAGGCTCTGAATGTTCTTTAAACTTTTCTCCAGAGAACTAAAGATATTGTCAGAAACAACCTGCTGCAAACACCAAATAGTTTTCAGTTCTGAAATCTTCACATTTCTTAACACATAAAGTTTTAAACATTCATAAGAAATTTGTTTTCTATTTTGTTATAATCTATAGTTGTTTAATTCTATTTTTAATCAGCTATCATTGAGAAAAAATCATACTTCAGGAAGAAGCATTATACTTACTTTATGAGTTTGAGTGTCTATGACACATTGCCCCTGGGAAGTGTGAGTTCTACAGTTTAGACTGAAAACTCTTGAGAGATGATGGTAGCAATTCTCTTCATTATTCTTTTTTCTAAAAAAATACAAAACTTTATTTATTTAATTAATTAATCCTCAACTGAGGATATTTTCCCATTGATTTTTAGAGAGAATAGAAGAGAGAGGGAAAGACACAGGGAAATATAGATGTGAGAGAAACACATTCATTGATTGGCTGCTGTAGGAGCCCCAACCAGGACCCTGGCCAGGAAGGATTCACCCTTTCCTGGGGTTAGGGTTCATTAGAAGACCCTCTTTGACCTCTTAGGTCAGTATAGCTCAGTTGGTTGAGCATCATCCCATGCACCAAAAGGTTGCCGTTTTGATTCCTGGTCAGATAAAACCCCTGGTATTGGTTTGATCTTTGGTCTGAGTGCCAATAGGAGGCAATCCATAGGTCTTTCTCTCTCACATCAATGTTTCCCTCTCCTTCTTGCTCGCTCTCTCTCTCTCTCTTCCACTCTCCCTTCCTTTCTGTCTAAAATAAAATAAACTTATTTTTTAAAGTCCATCGTTTTGATAGTTCCCTTATCTTACTGTTTTATTTCAAAGAACTGGAGCTCCTATTCCTTCCCCATGGATGCTATATCTCCATTTAGGGAGGACTTGGGTATATCTTAATGGTCTCTGTGTGCCAGGACCTAGCACAATGCCTTGTACCCAGAGGAGCTTATGTAATGTTTGTTATTCAATTAATTAACAAATGAATTAGACTGTGAATGGATATTGCAATGCTATGGCTGATAGAAAGGTAAGTACTCAGTGAGTCTTAAGGGATAGGAAAGAATGTTTGGGGCTGGAAGTTGTGTTCAGGAAACTTAGAATGATTTTCCAAAGGAATGGATTCATAAGAAATGTGAGATTAATGAGGAAAAGAAAAGAAAATATATAATTTAGGTGACTGAGGATACCTGACTCCTGATGACGTGTCCTTTTAGCCTAATTTCCTTTTTAGCCTAATTCGCCCCACCATACCTTTTGCCCTTGGCAGGAGCTTTTGTTAGGAGAGATGATGATGGGCCTGGGTCTCCTGTTGCTGGTCTTCATGCTGGGTCTGGGTCTGACCCCAGTGACTCTGGCTCAAATGACAACAGGTACAGACTCTTCCTGGCCCAGCACTATGTTGCCAATCCAAGTGGCCACAATGGCAGATACTGTGAAACCATGATGGGGAGATGAGGGCTGACTTCACTCTGCAAAGACACCAGTAACAACATCAACGTCATCTGTGAAGATGAGAATGGAATGCCTTAGAGAAAAAATTTCAGAATAAGCAAGTCTCCTTTCCAGGTCACTACTTGCAGGCATAAAGAGGGTCCCCCTGGCCTCCCTGCCGGTATAGAGCCACATCAGGGTCCACAGACATAGTTGTTGCCTATGAACATGGCTAGCCTGTCCCTTTGATGAGTCCTTTTACCGTCCATAACAAGCAGGCCACTGGCCCAGAGTTGGTTCTGCTCTCCATTCCTGGCTCTTCCCCTACACACTCCAAAACAGTGGTGACTACATTCCTTGCCAGGGGCCTAGAAAATGAGCTGCCTGGATCTTTTGTTTTCTGTTTCACATTATGTTAATAAATAAAAATGTCTCTGAATTCAGTAAGAATCAATGTCTTCTCATCAATTCTTGGCCTATTGATTTTTCCCCATTTTCTCTACTCAGCTGCCCCCAGAGAGGATGGCATGGAATACAAATGCCCTTTTGCCTATCAGTTAGTGCCTTCTTAGTCAATAGGGAGGTAGACTTTCCCTTCCTGTTTGTGTAAGGATGTTAAATTAATCTTACAGAGAGAGCAGGGAAATTCCAGGGCTCATGGCTGTGAAGCAAAATTTTCAGGAGGGGAAAATTGTTCTTGCTGTCAAGTAAGCCAATAATACTTTTAGAAGTAATGTTTAGAACTAAATACCAACAGATTAATTAAACTTTATATCTACCTCCCTCTAAAACTACCTCTCTCTCTCTCTCTCTCTCTAGCACATAAACACACACACCGACTCACCAACACACACACACACACACACACACACACACACACTCCTGCATGAACACCAAAATTCACTCCTAGTATGCACCTCTTGTCTTAGGCAGGAGGTAATTTTGAGTTGCTTTGACTAGACTGCTCCCAGGGTATTCTCCTGGTTATTTCATATAAAACTTAAAAAATTTAATTGCTTTACATTATTTTCTCTTTAAACCTTTACTTTATCAATGGATGTCAGGCAATTGTGAGTTCGTTGGGAATTTATAGAAGGATTCCAAGCTATCCCTTATTCTTCTTCATCTAGATTTGTTTTCAAGAAAACACATACTTAGATGAATAGAAACTTTCTTTTTTTTTATTGTTTTATTGCTTAAAGTATTACAAAGGGTATTACATATGTAGAAACTTTCTTTATAAAATATATTAATCAATTCACAAATTTAATGGCTGACTTCCTCTTACATTATTTCTATCAACAGGTGCCTGAATATTTTATTTATAAAGTGGTTGTTAATAAAGTAAAATTATGAATCACTAGTTTTGCTGTCTTGTGAATGAATATATGACTGTACTGGTCACAGTATTCACAATGGTATCCTCTCCTGCTGCCTACATTGCCCGAAAATGGGCCAAAAACATTGCTTCTTCAATACCCAGGTTATAGATCAGTGTCCAGTTGCCACCTGGGAGAGCCCAGTCTCACTGAAAGTATTTAAAGTTATGCAGGAAGAAATGGAGAAGTAAATTACTGGTGCACACTCAGCACACAAATCTTTCTTCCTTGAGTGAACCTATTTCAAACTTGATACCACTGTCATTTCCTAAGAAAGTAGGAAAAAGAGTTTTCCAAACCTCTCCTAATAGAAAATTTGCCTTATTGTTAAATCCAAACAACAACAACAACAACAAAAAGAAACCCTTAGGATGTGAGAAAAGTTCAGATTTTGGTAGAATATGTGGACCCTTACCCTTTCCTCAGGTTCTCCAACCAGTACCTTCACCCTGATATGATGCAAGATGACTTCCATAGGGATCATTGACCTACTCAATGCTTTGATAGGGAAGGCCAAAAGTATGGACCATTGTTATACTGAGTGTGCAAACACATATCTTCTTCAAACATCTGTTTTAAGAATTATCATTGCATTCTCTGCTCTGGTGTTAAGGCAAATGACTGTTTCCTAGGGAATCACATGGCAATGGAATGGGGTTGCTTGCTGACCTGCTGATGGAACTAGCATCTGGGTAGCCAAGCCTAGCACTTTTTGCTCTTGGTCTCTTGTTCTCTCACAACCTAAAGCTGCTTAAAATAAAATGTCATGTGACAGGGAAGTCAGTCTTTATCTCAAGTGAAACATTTTAGGAATTGAACTCCTGGTCAACTTTGTAAGAAAAAGAAAACAAAAACCTCAAAATTCCCAAGCCCTTTGAAGATGGTGATATGCAAGGAAGAAAATTCCACTCAATGTGAAGAGGAAATTTTCTGTAAGGACACAGCTAAGTTGTTTCAACTTAAAAACAACCTCTAATTTGGAAGGAATATAGGTACTCCACACAATAAGGGAGAGAGGAATAATAACATACACAACATGGTGTAGTCATTCATTATTTTATCCAGATTGAAGGACGCAAAGGAAACCAAGAAAAATGGAAATTGCAAAAATGACCATTGCCAACACTTACTGAGCACTTGCCATGTACCTGGCATAATGATAAGTACTTAACATTGATTTTATCATTTATTCCTCATACCATCCCTAGAGGCAGGTATTATTATACTCACTCACTTATGAGGAATAATGCTGAGAGAGGTTAAGTAATCTTCCCAAGATCATATAGTTAAAGTGGCAGGGCTAGTTCTTTGGAATCACAATATCAAAAGAAGTTCTTGAGAATCAATGTGGTAGAGTGGAGGAAGCCTTTGGGACAAGCTCTGACCAAAAAGTATGTGTTGGGATGATTTGGGGATCATTTCATTTTCTGTTGTAGCTCGAGTACTGAGATACACCCATTGATGGCTACATTGGACTTCTGTTGGAAAATATTTGTTGATGTCGTATTAAATCAGTTGGTTATTGTGGCTGAGGCTGTGGGTTTGCTCTTGCATGAATAGTTTAGGTCTTCTCTGTAGCCAGTTATCTTTCTAAATCATATCTGGGACACAAAGAAGCAGGATGAGAAAAAGTAGATAAAACCATGCAAAATTGGAGGTGAAAGATTAACCATGAAAGATTAGATTTGGGGAAAATAACCCAAAGTACATTGTTGTGATGAGGCTATTCCCCAAGTGCTAAGTGAACCTTCAGAAATTCTATCCATTAGTCTAAGGATGAGGAGTTAATCAGCATCATTTCTCCCTGTTTCTCCTCTTCCCACAACTGTTCCCTTCTCTCTCTTCCTAAGCCCATATCTCATATCTATGGCTATAGGCACTGGTATGTGACATAGAGCTTTCTGAACTTTTGTATACAAGCAAAAGGCGGCTGTGACTATAGGAGATAGCATTTTAAAGAATGAAGTTATGTTTGAAACTGGTATGCAGGTCCCTCATCGGCCATTTTAGTCACCCAGACAGTGTGACCTGCCATCATGAAGCTTCTTTGAAAACAAAGGACAGTAGTACCCTTATTCATCAAACTAGGACTTCAGCTACTATCATCCCTTGGACTGCATGTGTAGAAATGGGCCTGTATGACCCTCAAAAAATGATCCTTTCTGTTTTGGTTGCTCACTTCCTGTTGAGTCAGAGATTAATTTTATTTGTTCTAGTACAGCAATTTTCAACTGGTATGCCCCCCAAATTTTTAAAACCAACAGTATCTGACTAGTCAGGGAAACTGACCACTTTTCCCTTAGATTGTCAAATTAAAAAAATGACAATCAACACGGGAGCCGCCTGGTGTGAATGAATCAAAATTATACCAATTTTATTTGTCAGATTGACAAATAATATTTTTTGGTGTGCTTCAGAATTTAATAATTAGTTTATGTGTGCCATGAGATGAAAAAGATTGAAAATTGCTGCTCTAGTGAGTCAGCCCTGCTTCATTGCCATGGTCAAGGAGATTCATGGTTCATGAGTTCATGCCAATCCCAGGAGTGACCGTCAGATGGCAGAATGTAGCTAGTTGGTGTGGGTGAGAGATTCCCTCTTCCACTCCTATTCTATCCCACCCTTTATTAAACTCTGTTACTAAAGAGAAGCAACTCTGAACATATATGTCTTTAATACCCTGAATATTTCAGGAGTGGAAAGAGAGAGGGAGTAGAAGATGTGGGAAAAGCACTGATTTTAGGCTCAGGTAGGTCTTGGTTCCTTCCTTTCCTCAGTCAACAGAAGCAATGTTCTGACACTATATGGCAATGCTTTCTTTGTTGTAGCTCTGAAGGTTTTTGTTTAGTTTTGTGTGTTTTTTTTTAAAAAACCCTCTATTAAACATATGCTTATTTTAAACTTCCGAAAATGCCAACAAAATTATTCTGCAACTAGAGTCGACAGCAAACTGACAACAGCTATTGGGAAGATAGACACAGCCTGAAGGATACATGCATGATGATGGATTATATCACCAGGGCCTAGTTTTTAGGTTGTGTATAGAAACAGCAAGGAAAGAAGTTACAGTCCAAGCCCTCTTTTATGGAGATTGTGCTGTTTACATTTATTTTTTAAATTTCTTTTATCAGCCAATTCCACAAGCCTGGGAAACACCTTCATTCCCTATAAACATATCATTTCATTCATTCATTAGTTCCCTTGTTTTGTTTATTAGTTCACTAAATCAGTATTTATTATTTTCAGAGCACTTTGGCTGGATACTCTGTTTTTCACTTTTTAAAAATAGGATTTATAAGTTTTCAAAAAAAAAAACCTCAATTTTAATATCACTAAAAAAATGCCAACAGGTGAAAAAGGTGAAGGAATTAAAAAGTACAAATGGCCAGTTTTAAAAATAGCCATGGGGATGCCAAGTCAGCATAGGGAATATAGTCAATAGCATTGTAATAACTATGTATGGTGTCAGATGGGTGCTAGACTTTTGGGGTGATCACTTCATAAGGTATATAAATGTGTAATCACTGTGTGGTACAACTGAAACTAATATACTATATGTCAACTGTAATTGAAATTTTTTTTAATTTAAAAAAAGAATAGACATATGAGAGGAAAGGCTAAACCTAAATGTTACTCTATCCTTTTCCCACACCTTCCTCAATTCCCAGATGTCAGGAATTAAAATCAGTTTACAAACTCTCATTGGCATATCCTGTCTGTCCAAACCTGTGGGAATCAAAGTCTCCAGGTAACCAAACACTCTCCTAAGATCACATGACTAGAAAATTTCCTCAAGAGACAGACAACTCCAGTGTCATTTAGATCTGTCTTTTCTCCCTTTTCACACCCTGACCATACAGGACACATACACTTGGACATCCAGCCCATCAGTCTCTGCGCTGAGTCATTGTACTGGCTACAGCACCGTCTCTCTATAAAAGAGAAAAGCTCTTGCTTTCAGAGAAGATCATGTTTGCAAACTTTTAACTTTTGGAGAAGCAGTGATGAGAAAAGTTGTGAGCAGAGAAGTGGGGAGAAAAGAGTAGACTGTAGAGTTGAGGAAATATCAGCTTGCCATTCTCAACACCTCTTTCTGGTGCCCATTTGTTACCTTCCTTTCTCCTATCTCTTGGTTTCTCTCCAGGCACCTCCAAGGTAGTGATGGCTCTCCAGAAGACCCTTTCATTGCTTCTGCTCTCGCTGCTGACCCTGCTGGGGCTGGGGCTGGTGCAGCCCTCCTATGGACAGCCCATGTACCAACGATTCCTGCGGGAACATGTGGACTCTAGTTGGACAGGTGGCAACAACTGGTACTGCAACACGATGATGCAAAGACGGGGGATGACCAGGCCTACGTGCAAGCAATTCAACACCTTCATCAACGCAGACATCGGGACCATTAAGAACATCTGCAGGACCCGCAATATCCGGTGCAAGAATGGCAGGATGAACTGCCATAAGGGTCATGTGAGAGTCACAGACTGCAGTCTTACAGCACGTTCCCAGCGAAATTGCAGATATCAGGGCAGGGGCCGCTCTAGGCATGTTGTCATCGCCTGTCAGGGTAACCCCCCGGTGCCTGTGCGCTTTGACAAATAGATACTGAAGGGGTTATGGTCCCGTGGTTGACCTTTTACTTATTGCTTGAATAGCAATTTGTAATGCATTTGAGCTGTCTCAGGCTCTGTCTCCTCTGCTTATTACTCCCTGTTCTCTATATAATCCATTCTGTTAAATGCATCAAAGAGAAATGGAGACATAAACCTATAATGGGACTGGACTTTTCTGTAATAAAAATTTCTACAAACTCTTCTGTTTCCTTTTATAATACTAGTCAGCTTAGCTCTCTCAGATCCTATCCTCTGGAATTTAGTTACTATGTATTTGATATAGCATTACAAGTATTTTAAGGTGCTTCCATCTCAGTTATCTCATTTTAATACCACCACACTCCTGTGATGCTGATGTTGCTACATATAGGATCCCAAACTTAAAGGATTTGCTGAAGATCATGAAGTTAGTGGAAATGCTGTATAAGATTAACCAATGGACACAAGACACGGGGCGGGGGGGGGCGGGGGGTAGGGGCCGGGGGAATGTCATGGGGGGGAAAAAGGAGACATATGTAATACTCTTTGTAATACTTTAAGAAATAAAAATTATAAAAAAAAAAAAAAAAAAAAAAAGAAATGCTGAAGCAACAAATCCACTTCAACTGGCTACTAATCCAGGACTTTTTCTACTTCATCATAAGGAGTGTTTTGAGAGTATCATCGTTTTAATATTCTCAAAAGTCAGCAGTTGGGGGAAGCATTACAAATTTGGAAGTATAAACTGGCAAAATGAGACTTCATTGTGTACAATTGTCTGTATAATTGGCAACCTTATGTTTGGATCTAATAAGGCTAAGACATGATACAAAGAACTTTATTTTTCTCTTCCCAAACTTTTGAATCATTGTAGTAAGTTAAAGTATTAACAATGTACTAGATCATTAAGACTCATTCACTCTTCCTGATTTAAAAGATTTTCCATGTATTCCTTTTAATAAAGAACTCAAACTACAGATATCTGTGAATATGGTGCTATGGTATTTATGTGGAGATTTTTGTTCTTCTATCCTCTTTTAATTCTTTTCTAGTTTTTAACATGCACCAACACCTCAATACACTCATAAACTGGTCCATGATTAAAACCTATTGGATCAATGACCACATCATAGAAACATTTGTGTCATTTACTTAAGACAATTCTCACACCCCTCCCTTTCCCCTTTGATTATTTTGAAACCAATTGAGGAACAGAGATGTATGAAGACACCAGCAGCTAAGAATGAAATATGTATGTGAGAGTGTGTGGTGTTTGTGCAGTGTGTGTGTGTGTGTGTGTGTGCATGCACACCCCCGTGAAAGGACCAAACAGAAAATATTTGAATTGCAGGAAATATCCATTGTTTATATTTAAGGTGTGCAACCTGATTGAGTACATATTTGCATTGTGAAAGAATCACTACAATCAAGGTAATCAATGTATCTGTTACCTCACATGATTATCAAAAGTGACTCTATTTTGAACTGTTTTCAACCATTCTTTTCAACAATACTGAACATCATAGCTTAGCGCAGCCAGTTTCTACTGAATGCATATTGTGTTCACACTATTATAAAGTCAAAAAATCATAGGCATGAAAATTCATGAGTAAAATTGTGAATCATTTTTGCTAATTCAAGTCACTAGACTAAAACTTAATAACTAACCAAATTTCAGCCTCTTCCAGAGGTGGAATTGTAAAACAATCAATTTGGAATTTCCTGATCAGCACTGGTAAGGTAATCTGCCTGATATGACCCTCTGCCTTCCCCTGAATGAAGGTGTCCTGCATAAAATATTCCACTTTGTTAACTTGGTAATCTACCTTCTTTCTGCCTGTAAAAACGTCCCATTTTGTACAACTCACCAAAGTGCCTTTCTAGTTGCTGAATAGAATGCTGCCCATTTCCTGAATTGCTTAATAAAACCAATTAGATCTTCAAACTTACTTGGTTGAATTTTATTCTTTATCTCCTACCCCCAAGGCCTTGCCATTCCTTTGTACCCAGAAGTCTGTCTTTGATGTATGACACAAAGAGCTCCAGGCTCTTCTCAGAGTGACCTCCAATTTTTGAGATGAGGAGATAAATTGGTACTGGTTAATAATGCGGAAAGCACGATAATTCAAGAGAAACATCAAAAGTGCTTTATTCAAAGTAATGTTCACCGCTAGCTACACAGCTACACATTTCCCCCACCTTTCAGATAATTTGTGGATACCGTCCCAATAGAGCTTTTCTTGTTTTGAGGCAAACCATTCAGAAACTCAATTTTCCACTTTTTCATATGTTTTGAAGTGATGCTCAGAAAGTGCGTGTGCCATCTATCAGAACAAGTGGTAATCTGAAGGAGCAAGGTCTGGTGAATACCTCAGGTGGGCTAATACTTCCCAGGCAAGATCTTTTAACGTGTCTTTAACTGGTTTCGAAGTGTGTGATGGGGTATTATCATGAAGCAAAATTACTTTGCCATGTCTTCTGGCCCATTCTGGTCATTTTACCATCAAAGTGTGGTTCAAATTGAATATTTGTTGTCAGTAGCGATCAATATTAACAGTTTCACCTGGTTTTAGAAGCTCATAGAAGCTCATAATACACCACACCTTCCTGATCCACCAAACACAGAACATTGTCTTCTTTCTGAAGCGATTTGGCCTTGTAGTCGATGTTGATGGTTGACGTGGTTGATGGTTGACGATGGTTGATGGTTGACCCATGTTTTTGTGCATTTGGGATTCTCAAAATAAATCCCCTTTTCATTGCCAGTCACGGTTCAATGCAAAATAAAAAAGACTTTCATGCCATTGAAGCAACATTTTACTGATAACTTTTCGGTTTTCCATTTGTCTTTTGTTCAGTTGACGTAGCACCCATTTTCCTTACTTTAAAATCTTTTTCATTACTTGTAAACAATGAGAAATTGTTTGCTGAGCAACATTTAATCTTTCTGCAAGGTGTTTTTGAGTTTGACATGCATCTTCTTCCGATAATGTTTGTAATTGTTGGTCTTCAAACTTTTTCGGTTGACCTGGATGTTCTTTGCCTTTCACATCCAAATCATCACTTTTAAAGTGTTTAAACCAGTGTTCACAAGTATCTTCAGATGGAGCATGCTCACCATAAGCTTCCCAAAGTATATGATAACTTTCAGCAGCACTTTTCTTCAAAGTAAAGTAATGAATTAAAACTTCCTGCATATGCTCTTTTTTCGGCAGGGAATTCAACATTTTTAAGTGTAAAAATATCTATGATGTTAACACCTTCAGAAAATTTGACATATGAAGTTTTGAAGTTTGTGGTCAATACAACAAATTAGCATAGGTATCAAGTCGCATATATATCAACATACATGTAACTCCATCCATTGAAAAAAATCCGCATTATTAATCAATACACCTGGTATATCTGGCCTCCCACCTGCACTTGGTTGGACTGGTTACCCTGTCCTGCACAGGAGATTATATATATATATATATATATCCCTTCCTACTCTTGCTTGCTGACATCAACACATTGGACCCAGCCCACTGTGAGAGAATGCAAAAAAATTTTTTAAGCTCTCACAATGTTTCTTGGCCTGTCTCCTATCAGTGTTAGAGAAGACTGGAGAAAAAAACAAGCAATACTTAGAGAAAGGGAAGTTATATTTTAATTGTAATTATGCTCAGGCCCAGAGAAAACTATGTCTTTCAAATTCTGAGCCCCCAACATTTAGGAAACTTTCTCTATTCATACTTTTTCCAGTCCTTTGTCTCCCAAATTGGGAATGAGACTTCTGGGCCTTCTGAGAAAGAAGGCCTGTGTGCTGGGAAGGGGCCATGAGACCATATCTCAAGGCCTGGCCTGGTGCCAGCACTGACAACTTTGTCTGGGGCATAGTTTATGGCCTCTCTGGAATGGGAGTAGTCTTATTTTCCTTATTATTTAAGCAAGCAAGTGTTTACAGAAGCCAAAATAGCCGGGGTAAAATTTTAAACAGCAGTTCTTATATAAGATGGATGCTTCATTAGCACAGATTTAACAGTCACTTTTCCACAACTTGCCTCTGCACACTCTTCTTCCTTTGTTTTAGCTGAAGATAGTATGTGCCCAAGTGCTGGCCAGCCAGCTGTTTCAGTTACTCAGCTTTGAGTTTTTCTCATGTATGAACAAGATATTCATGATAATTACTTGTTTGTTTTTCTCTTGTTAATCTGCTTTTGGTTACAGAGGCTTTAGCTGAGAACCTACAAGGATAAAAGAAAAAAATTTTTTTCTCCCCTACACTGTCTTCAGAGTCTGAATTTCAAGTAGTGATTCAGGGTTTAAAGAAAAAAAAAAAGAAGAAGGAGGAAGTGGATTTATGCCCATTAAGCCCTGATCTCCAGCTTAACTCAGCTAATTGGGTTTCTGCTATTTCCAAAGACCAATTCTTCTGCTATATTTTTTTCATATTGTAATCTCTCTCACATTCTTCCAATAAATCCCCACCCTACTCACACCACCATTTACATTTTCCCCTTAAGCTACCTCAAATTGTTTTGAGTTGCTGGCAGCCAAAAACTCTAATGAATAAAATCAATTTGCAACATTTGTGATCTTCATGATCACCAGCATGACTATGCTATCCAAATTTTGGAATTTATCGTGTATACTAGATGCATATCCTATAGGAAATATCAACTTTCTCTAGTACAGCAATAAACTCCTATATAATCTGATGTTTGCTCACCTCTCTGGCCTCATCTCCGATCATTCACTTTACTTTCCTCTTAAAAGCAGTCATACCTAGCCACTTACGGTTCCAGGAATATACTATACACATTTCAGCCACTGAAACTCCTTTCCTACTTGTTGCTAATGTCCTATGTTTAGTTCTTTGGCCATTGAGAAGCTTGTAGGATCCAATTCATGGTGATCTTTCCCCTCTGTTACCAAATAAAATTCAACAGAGTAAATTTGGCTGTATTAAGTGATTCATAAATCCAGCAGCATCCAATCTAGCAACAATGCTTTGCCTAAGAATCTCACCAAGGCTCAGTGGTTTGAAATTCAGCATATACAACCAAGCCCTCTCCAATGCAACAAGGCAATGCATGGTGTCGATAGTTATACTCAGCACTGTAAGCCTCAAAACACCTTTCTGCATGACTCCTTCCAGAATGTGGCTACTGCCTGTGAGCTGCCCAAGACTGTCTGCAAGAATGGCCACCAGAGTCCAAAACCTATTAACTCACTAACTCCAATCTCACTGCAGGGAAGTATCCTAACTGCCACCACAAAGATGCTGCCCCATACAAGTTCTTCATTATTGCCTGTGACCCCCCTCAGAGGAGAGACCCTCCCTCTCATTTGGTTCCTATTCACTTAGATAAGGTTGTTTAAAGTTTTTACCATTTTGCCTCTCACTTGGTACAGGTTCCCTTATGTTCTCTTCTGCTTTTTCTTTGTTGATTCCCTAGTTCCCATAGAGAAAAAAGGAAGGTATTGGGAGAATTAGAGTATCAAGAACACTAGACAAGAGTTAGGACAAAAAGAAATAGGATTCATTTCTGCTTCAGAGCTCTGTGTGTTTCAAAGGAAGGCAATAAGGAAGAGGTCAATGAAGGGTTCAAACCTCCATAATTTTAACCTAGGAACTTCTGTTAAGCTTTGCTGTGCTGCATTAACAGCAATAAAACACTTTCTGCTGCATTCTAATGAGTGTGAGAATGAGTGAGAACTCTTTTGTTACCAGAAGAGGACTGACACCAAGGAGGGGTGTCTCCCATCACCAGTTGGAAATAGGCACTTCTCTGGTGTCACGGGAAATGAATTTCAAGACACTCACGTAGGAGGACTTTATAGATAGTGGCAAAAAATATGTATTTATTTACTTATTTTATCTTTATTGCTGAAAGCATTAAAGGTGTCCAGTTTGTTTGTTTCCCATTGACCCCCTCCAACCCGCACCTGCCTCTCCCAGGCCTTTACCACTCTATTGTCTGTGTCCATGGGCTACGCATATATGCATGCTAGTGGCCCAGTGCATGAATTCGTGCACATTGAAAGGGAATTAATTAAAAGAAATATTTTAATATTGCTTTTTGCCATTTCTCTATAGTAGAAGTGTCAGAGATGAAAGAAAATTTATAAAATATATATGAACATAATATATAAATTTATTAATAAATAAACAATAACAACATGATATAACAACAACAAAGACATAATATAAAAACAACAAAAACATTATATGCAAACAGCAAAAAATGATTTAAAAACAACATTGATACAATGACTGATAAATTGATTTAACTAATTCTAATATCTTTCTGTATACCACATTAAGAGTAAAAACACTTGCATAGTGCTTGACTAATTTCCCTGGTGATGAAGTATTTACAACTTTAACTTTTAACATCACATGCTCTTTGAACTCTAGAGAAAGTAACATATACAACCGACCATGTCTGAAAATGGGTTCAGGTAGGAATATTCCTACACTGTCTAGAGCAGGGGTCCTCAAACTTTTTAAACAGGGGGCCAGTTCACGGTCCCTCAGACCATTGAAGGGTCAGACTATAGTTTAAAAAAAAACTATGAAAAAATTCTTATGCACACTGCATATACTTTATTTTGAAGTAAAAAAACAAAACAGGAACAAATACAATATTTGTATTTGCATGTGGCCCGCGGGCCATAGTTTGAGGACCCCTGGCTAGAGTTTGTTCTTGTGATTTATTAGTAGTCATCAAAATGCTGGCATCACAGGAAACTGTCTTCAAATTAATTTAAATGGGAGGCTGGTGTCAGATAAGGACAAATCAATTCTTGGAATCAGAACAACCTCTCCTTCCACAGATCCTGTTAATACTTCAGCTTTGATTATGTTAGATCCCAATCTCTTGATAATAAATCTAGTACCATTACAAAGACCCCATTTACTATTAATATTTCTCAGTAGCATTATGATTAGACTCACTTTCAATTTTAACTTATAACATGGAATTACCAAAGGAGTAATACTATTAAGAAATTCTTTGGGAAAATTTTCCTTTTTGGCATCATCCATTGAATCAATGGAATCATCACTCAAATATGTGTGAAAATCTCCATTGAGCATATCCAAAATTTCTTCATTTAATTTATGAGTGTGCGCATTTTTTGGACAAAGAATCACGTATTTAGATATATTTTTAAATATATCTACAGATATACTATTTTCAAAGGTAGCTTCAATAATAGATCCATTACAAATCATTTCACAGGGGATTTCAATAATATCCATTCCTAAATGAAAACTGCCATCAAGATTGCCATCTCAAAGTTTTACTAGCCATTCACTACTTAGAGGCCCAGTGCATGAAATTCGTGCACAGAGGGATGGCATTCCCTCAGCCCAGCCTGCGCCCACTCCAATTGGGGACCCCTCAGGGGATGTCCAACCACCATAAACTGGAAATCGGACACACCTCTCACAATCTGGAACCACTGGCTCCTAACCACTCAGTTGCCTGCCTGCCTGATTGCCCCTAACCTCTCTGCCTGCCTGATCACTCCTAACAGCCCTCCCCTGCTGGCCAATTTGGTTCTGATTGGTAAGTTTCTGTGCCAGTCAGTGTCAAAAGCTCCACCTTCTAGGCAGCCATTGGCTCCTCACAGTTAACCCAGATTTGGTTCTGATTGGTCAGTTTCTATGACAGTCCCCATCAAAAGCTCCACCTCCTAGACAGCCATTGGCTCTTTACATTCACCCAGACTAGGTTCTGATTGGTTAGTTTCTATGCCAGTCAGAGTCTCTGGGCCTATCAACTGTGCCTGATCAGAAAAGTGGGGCTGATCAGCAGCCCCAGTGGAGGACTGGAAAGAAATGGAGGCACAGATGTTGGCCAGGACAGGAGAGAGAGAGATGCAAGTTCTGATCAACAGCTGCCACAGAGGCTATGGATCAGACCCTGCCTCTTTCTCTGCAGGCCTCTCTCTGGGCCTGATCCAAAGCCCCCTAGGCAGTCAGTGCTGGGTTGGGCCTCCGCAGTGGCCCTAGTCAGTGCTGGGTCAGCACTGACTTCCCGCCTGGTTGAGCCTTTCATCCTAATTGGTCATTATGACCCGGGCTCTTTATTATATAGATAAGCAGAATCCTCTGATCTGTTTGTTTTAAGAGACAACTGTCTGAAACATCCCCAAACACTAAAGTACTTTAAACTCATTAGTACTATGGCTGATCGAATAGCATGCGGCTCAACGCTGAGACATTGTCAAAAATCCCTTCCAAGAAGGAGAACTTTCACACCAAATGCAACATTCAAATTCATAATTGCTCTTAGTAATCTATCTATGATGTTTATAGCATGACTGGATGCCATGGTGCCTTCATCAATAAGGAGAATTGGGTCTTTTTAATGGTTTTAGCAACTTCACTCTTTATATCAAGTCTAGAAATTGAAGTTTCATTTAATGGAATTGGTAATTTATATTGGGAATGAAAGGTTCTTCCACTGAGAAGGAAATTTACAGCAATAACTATACCACGACCTCTAATACAATGTATTAAAACTTTATAAAGATACATTTTCCCACTACCGCCTGGACCATCCAAGAAAAAGCATTTGGAGTGTACAGTTTGATCTTTGATGGTAGAAGTTATAGTCTGATAGGACCTGTGACCAGGAGGGAGGAAGAAGCTATCACTCTATGCCAACCATGTCAAACTCCTGGCCCACAGGCCACATGCAGCCCACAGCGAATATTTTTGCAGCCCAGCCAATATAACAGTATGTAAGAAATGTTTTAATAAAAATTTCATAACTTAATTTTTACAATATCCTGTTATGCATAATCATATCTAATAATAGACAAGCATGGTAATTAACTGTAGCTCCGACACGCTTCCCATTGGCTAATTAGGGCAATATGCAAATTGACTGCCAACCAAGATGGAGGCTGGCAGCCAGGCAGCTGAAGCGAACAGGAGGCTTGCTTGCTCCAGTGATGGAGGAAGCCAAGGTTCCCCGCCTGCCACTGCCGACCTCTGAGCTTGCACTCTAAGAAACAATGTTGCAAATATAGAAGCTAAACAGGCTCCAGAAACCTGTTTTCAACCAGCCAGGCTTCAGCCAGCAGGATCGCAACAGTGTTTCAATTATAGAACCCAAACAAACCCAGATACCTGTTTTCAGCAGCCGAAGTCTCAGAGCTGGAGCTGAGCCTCAGAGCTAAAGCTGGCTCTCAGCTCCAGTGACAGCCATAGAAGGTAAATAAATCCCAGAATAAAAAAAAGAAAAAGAAAAAGAGGAGAGGTTGGGAGCTTCAGTCGCCCACCAGCCTGAAAACGCCCTCAGCCCCTCATCCAGACTGGCCAGGCACCCCAGTGGGGACCCTCACCCTGAAGGGGGTGTGACCAGCTGCAAACAGCCATCATCCCCTTATCCAGGCTTGCCAGGCACCCCAGTGGGGACCCCCACCCTGAAGAGGGTGTGACCAGCTGCAAACAGCCATCATTCCCTCATCCAGGCTGGTCAGGCACCCCAGTGGGGACTCCCACCATGAAGCAACAAGATGGTGGCTAATTTGGATACTGAAGGCGGGCAGCAGAAGGCAAGGCTGTCCCCTGTTCGGGACCCGGATCTGTGACCCTGCCAGGTGGGGGGGCAATGCTTGAGGCTGTCCACGGGACCAAGACATGGATCTGTGACCCTGCCGGGCGGGGGGCAGCACTTGAGGCTGTCTGCGGTCCCGGGACCTGGATCTGTGACCCTTCCCAGCAGGGCAACAGCTCTCACAGGGGTGGATTGGCCTGGGTTGGGCAGGGCAGGATGCCTGGCTTCCGCCCAGCCCCAGTCACTCTGGACAGGTGAGCAGCGCAGAGAGCCTCTGGACAGGGGAGGCAGGCTGGCGGAGGGTGGCCTGTACTCCCCACATGGCGGTGGTGACAGCTGTGAGCACGCCAAGTGGAGCCTGCAGGCTGAGATGAAGTATCGCCTGAAGGCCATCAGCGCCCAGGAGTGGCTGCGCAAGATCCGCCTCCTGGCCCAGAAGGTGCAGGATTGCAGGGACAGCCACCGTGGTGGGCCAGACTGATGTCCTCCTGGCCGCACCATGGGGTTTTGCGGATCTGCAAAGCCAGAGGCCTCTGGTGTGCACATCCCCCCCGACGTGCAAACATCCCCCAGCACACTGTCACCCTCCCATGCCTGCAACAGTTGCAAACCAAGGCGTGCACAAGTTCCCCCCACCTCTCCACCGCACTTCCATCAACCCAGCATGCCTAACACCCCCACAGGATGTGCACACATCCCCTCTGATACGCTCATGTCCTTTGGAGAGTGTCTGGGTGTTCTGGGTGCTGAGAGTGGGCGCCTGTGAGATGACAGTGAGCGGGCGGAGTGGTGATGCCCTGTTCCCACGGAGGCCAGTGCAGCTACGAGATCACCTCTGGGGGGTTAATGCAGGTGCTGAGGCAGGAGCAGGTGTAGACAGACACACCTGGTGGGCGCGGGCGGCCCTCGCTGAGGTGCCTTCAGTCAGCGTTCAAGATCAAGAACCCAGAGGCAGAAAGGAATTCCGTCCTCTCAGTAAAACAGTGGGATAGCCGGGGCAACTGTAGAGGAGGAATGTTCACTTTGGGTGCCAGCACCCATGAGCGGAGGCTGCCCTGACTGAGCCTCGCTTGCTTGGGGCCTAGCTCACTCCTGCCGGGCAGCGGGTGACAGGACGTGCTTTTCTTAATAATGAGAGAAAATGTTGATTCTCCTGCTGCCCACGAAGGTGGAAGGTGAAGTGGGGAGATATGTGGAGAGTGAGCAAGGTTCCCTGTCTGGGGGTTCCAAATCTGCTGTTGGTTTCTTTCACCTCTGACTAGAGATATACAGGGTGTCCCCCCAAAATGTATACACACTTTGAATACATACTAATTCCAATGGTTTTAAGCATAAGAAAGAAACAATAATGGAGCTATTATCTGTTAAAAGTGTGGGCACAAACAGGTAGTTGGACATTCCCTGAGGGGTCTCAGATTGGAGAGGGTGAAGGCCAGACTGAGGGGCCCCTTTCCCCCCCCCCCCACCCCAGTGCATGAATTTCGTGCACTGGGCTACTAGTCCTATATAATAAAGAGCTAATATGCACATGGTCATCAGACCCTTATGCACTTACACTGGACCTCTAGTTATTAATAATGAACTACAACAATCACTAATGAATAAATACTATAATCGTGTTGCATTCAGTTCCCTTACATGCCTTACGTGCAGGCACACCATTTCTCTCCACTAATACTAGCAGCGAATATTTTAGCTGCCGGTTGCCACGTCATTAGCCTTGGACTGAACTGTTTGGTGAGTGCAACAGGAAATATTTGACTTTTGGAAAACAAGAAAAAATAGGTTTATTTGCATTATGCTTATTAATTTGTGTCATTATTCAGTGTCTGGTAAGTTTTGTTCAAGAAAAAATACTAATTTTTATTAAAATGTTCTATTATTTTATGTTAACGATTACTCATTCATTTCAGCCCTTTGTATTCAGCATGTCTCTATTGCAATAAGCTTACATTTCTATGAAAATTTTAACTTTTGTTTTTTGGGGGCCCACCTAAACTTAAACCTTGTTTATTTGGGCCATGTTAGCCTTTGAGTTTGACATCTTGCTCTAGGCAAGGGATTCTTTTTTTTTTGTACCTCAATGTTTTATTTATTATGTTCTTTGTATAAACAAAATGACATTTCTTTTATGAAGGTATTTATCTATATAGCTTTGTTTAAAATGTTAAATATTGGTGGTTTCCTACATGTTTAATAGGTAAGAATTTATGCAACAGGTTTCTTCTGTCCAAATCCTCCTTTTTTCCCTTTTTTCCACTATCTGCTAATCCTTTTGTACACTTTTTCTGCCTCTTGCCCCATTTCCTGAGGATCACCACCAATCCTTTTTTAATGAAGTCACAACAATTGCTCCAGCATTTACCATAGGATTATGTGGCTTATCATCTTCATTTAAAAACAGTTTGCTGAATCTTAATCCACTCGGCTCTTTTCCAATATATTGATGCACATATTCTGTTTCAAGGTCATTAACCACAATGGCGTATTTTAAAGGTTTTACACAGGACTGAAGACAAAATGGAACTTTGGTATCTCCAATAGAATGCCTCTGTCCATCAACTGTACAGACCGATACACCCCACAAATCAGGACTGAACTTGGTTAATTGAGGTATATAGTCTGCAACCTTTCCTCCAGACTGTTTTTCATAAGACTTTCATATAACTCATCGATATGGGAATTAAAAGACATAAAGTCAGGAATGACAAACTTTCTTCTGGCTTGCATCAACAAAACAATGTTGCTTTGAACACATTTTTTAAAAAGATCTTTGTCTAGCATGACACCATCTGATGTTGTTTGAAGAGTTCATCTTAGCATATCCATACACTCAACCTGGGATCAGATGTTCCCAATTCTGTAGATTTGAGTGCTGTAATAAATGTATGAACAGGTATTTTCTCTTGTCTTTCTGCAATTGTGTAGATCAGCAAGTCATCCAAGCTAGGTAACAGACCCTGTTTTATTTTACTCTCACCGGAAGCCGCCAGCTCCTTCCCTTGCTGTGGCTGAATGAGTCCCTGTCCCTGGGGCCATCCACGTGGCTGATGCCGGCAGGGCCGTGGGTGGCGACGCCGTGGCTGCAGTTCCTGTTGCTGCAGTTCCTGCTTGTCCGTCTTGCCCAGCTCCAGCAGGATCTTAGAGGGTGAGCTGGACAGGCCCTTGGAACCGGACCCGCCAGCCGTCCCCCCCCCTCTCCCCCCGCCTTTCCCCGCCCCCCCCGCCCCACCACAGAGCTTGGCTAGAGGCTGCAACCACTCAGGGCCATGCTGGCGCTGGCGGCCTCAGGAGGTCCCGCAGCAGCAGAGACCATCAGAGCCGCATCTTGCTGCTCGCTCAGCCCAGGCCTGCTCGATGGGGAAAAATGCTCGGGGTCCTTCCACGGGATGACAAGTGAGGACAAGTGAAGACAAGTGAGGACAGGGCCTGTGACGTGGGTGTGGGTTTTGGGTGTGGTTGGTGCTCCACAGCCGCTGCCTCCCAGTCCAACTCTGCTGCTTCAGACTCCACTGCTCCCACCAGCCAGTGCTCCTCAATGAGAGCTCAAGGGGATTCTTGCCAAAGGCGGCAGACCCTGCCTTGACTTTTCTGAGCCCCCTGGTGTTTTACTGGAATCTTTATGTTTAGACCTCAAACGGTCCTTGTTTCAAAGACACTACAGATACATGTGTGTACTCAAGGGTACTTACCCTGCTAATAGTATGTAGGGGTTAATTTTAGTTCAAGCTGCTGGTACAATAAAAGCCTAAGGAGGCAGGCAAATGGGGCTGCCTGGTTCCTTTAGCCAGGGAGTCCCTTAGCCTTCTCTTTCACAGAAACGTGTGTCAGAGTAATCATTCATCTATCGCTCAGGATCTGCTGGTCAGTCCCGGCAAGGTTGGACATGGGAAATGGGATATGTACTCAGAGAGTACCCTCCGTTCCTGCTATCTCTCTCAGGGTATAATGGGTGTGGGAATAGAGTGGCTGTTGAGGAAGGTGGTTTTTGGCCTGAGAGCCAGTATTAGGTAGGGAAAGGGATGCATTGAAGCTTGAGTTCTCAGGATTTGAGCTCTCAGGGACCAGGCAAGAAGGTGGCTGTTGGTTAGGGGGGGTCTGAGTATTTAGACTCAACTGCAGATGATGGAGAGGGAACACATAGGGGCTGGAGGTCAGTGGTCTGCTGGGTCAAAAGTGGATTCAGAATCAGAAGTGTTTGGGATATGATGTTTTGTGTAAAGGAGTAGGATCTGATGGGCAGAGGAGTGACAGAGAGCGGTTTTGGACTAGAGGGTAAAAAAGCCTGGATGTAGGGAATCTCTGACCATTGTCCATTGCGGTGACAGCAATTATCTAAATCATACAATGTGTTAAAATTGGAAGTTCCATTTTTAGGCCACTGAAGTTTATCATCTAGTTTATATTGTGGCCAAACAGTATTACAAAAGAAAATGAGGTGCTTGGGCATGATCTCCCTAGTGAGTATGCAGAGGGAGTGTAACATGGCCCATGAGAGAGGAAGGGTGAATGACAGACCACAGATCCAAAGGTGACTGTTTAGGGCAGGTGTCCCCACTGCTAAACAAATCACCAGAAGAAAAGAGGATGACCCTCCACACTGGACCCAATCAAGAAGGACCCAAAGCCAAATGGCTGAGGAGTCTTCAGGCCTAGCACTAGGATTTTTGAGATGAGAGCCTATTGAAGAGTCCGTGAGAGTGAGTGGGCAGAAGGCACAAAATGAGGGGAATTGTGGAATGTCTCTCACCTAGAAAAGATTGGCTGGTGTGGGATGAAGGGTCAACAATGGAGAAAGATTCCCAATCCTGCATCCTCCTTGTCTGTTTCAGGAGGGTCTGTAAGGAACGGAGGCCTTATTGAGACCAGCAATTCAGTTACCAGAGTAGGATTCTGAAGTAAGTACAGGACAAGCTGATGCTGCCTATTGCTTCCTGAGTAGCAAACTTAGGGTGACAAAAGCCAGGATAATGGCTCCTCTTCCCCTTGGAATCCTCCCAGATTTCAGCACCAAATGTTAGAGTCACTGAAGGAGGAATGCACAAAGCCAAAGTGGTAAGGGTTTATAAATTTACTAGAGGCCTGGTGCACAAAATTTGTCCGGGGAGGGGGGGCTGTCTCTCAGCCCAAGCTGCACCCTCTCCATTCTGGGACCTCTTGAGGGATGTCCAACTGCCTGTTTAGGCACCATCCCAGTGGGATCAGGCCTAAACAGGCAGTCAGACATCTCTCTCACAATTCAGGACTGCTGGCACCCAACTGCTCACCTGCCGGCCTGCGTGATTGCCCCTAATCACTTCTGCCTGCCAACCTGATCACCCCCTAACCACTCCCCTGCCAGTCTTATTAATGCCTAATTGTTCTCATGCCAGCCCGATTTCCCCTAACTGCCCTCCCTTGCTGGCCTGGTCACCCACAACTGCCCTCCCCTGCTTGCTCGGTCGCCCCTAACTGCCCTCTTCTTCCAGCCCGGTCCTCCACAACTGCCCTCCACTGAAGGCCTGGTCACCCCTAACTACCCTCCCCTGTCAGCCTGGACACCCCTGTCCTCCCCTGCAGGCCTGGTCACCCCCAACTGCCCTCCCCTGCTTTCTCAGTCACCCCTAACTGCCCTCCTTGCCAGCCTGGTCGCCCCGAACTTCCCTCCCTTGCCAACCTGGTTGCCCACAACTGCCCTCCCCGGCAGGCCTGGTCCCTCCCACTGCCCTCAACTGTCAGCCTGGTCTCCCCTAGCTGCCCTCCCTTTCAGGCCTGGTCCCTCCCACTGCCCTCAACTGTCAGCCTGGTCACCCCTAGCTGCTCTCCCTTTCAGGCCAGGTCCCTCCCAACTGCCCTCCCACGTTGGCCATCTTGTGGTGGCCATCTTGTGTTCACATGGGGGCAGCATTCTTTGACCACATGGTGGTGGTCATCCTGTGTGTTGGAGTGATGGTCAATTTGCATATTACCTCTTTATTAGATAGAATTAGGTCAACTGGATAACAAAAGAGCTGAACCCCAAAATGGCGCCAGTACCCAGATTCAGTGAGTCAGAGGTTTTAAGGACTCTAGGCAGGCTTTTTCAGGGTGGAGAGTGTGGGAAGCTGATATAGGGTTAAGCCTTGGACTGACCTGTGGGCAAGTCACAAACAAGTCCCAGCTTAGAGAGCACAGTCCTCTTAGCATAATTAGGCTTGACCTTATGAGGCTCTCTAGATCTTATCTGTGAAGCTAATGGGCTGAGGGAAGTGCAGGAAGTGGCCAAAACAAGTGAAACTCACAAGAACTGTGTAACTATGGAAACCACTACCTTGTTTACCTCTCACTATAAAATAAAGGCTCAGCTTGCCTTGGGATCTTTCTCTGTGGCCTCAGCCAGGCACAGGGAAGATCCACGGAGACTAAGGAAAGCTAGAGAGTTCTGAACGCTGTCTCTGTGTAAAACATTCTTCACCGACTCCGTCCACACCTTTGGGAACCCCTGGACCCGCTGGGGCTGGACCCCAGCAGAGAGTTCTCTGGGCTGGTCCTGATCCTAGAAATGTATGGAGGGGACAGATAATGGTATCAGCAAGTGAAATGTGGTCTTAGCAAGTGGAATGTGGTCTAAGCCAGAAGAAATGTCCATTGTGAAGTGGCCTAAAGGTCAGTTCCCAGCAGAGGGATATTGATTCAATTATTTGATCAGACCTAACATGTATTTGATTGGAAGTAGCAGGGGGCTAAGGAAACCATGACGTAGCATAAGCTTTTAGTTTAATGTTTCTGTAGTTCACCCACCACCTCACCAGCCATCCATGTTTTGTTTGTCTCTTAGTCCTTAGATAATACTTTTATCATCTTGAATGGTATTGGGAGGAAAAATTTTCCTAACCATTTAGGTTCCTGTTTGGGGGCCTGTGAATTAACTGATGAAAGCCAGATTAACAGGAGAGAATAAAGTTTATTCATATGCAGATGAAGAAGCACAAAAGGGAGGAGAAAGGATAAAATTGAATGTTCAAGGCAGGCTCCCAAGACCACAGGACATTATGAAACCACATTAGTGACTGGCCTGATCCCAGGTGCAGGTGGAAAAGTGAAGGGAGGTACGTTTTTGCCCCTTCCATCAATGCCTGGAAATTAATCTCTGAAATCCTCCTAGAGCCAAGGACAAAAGTGTAAAATGCTTTCAGGGCTGCGCAGGTTATCATTCCTGTTGATGATTCCATGTTATTACACTTCTCATTTCTCTTTCCAAGCCCATTTCACTTCCATCCATCCAACAGTGTGAACTAGGAAGAAGGGGATTCCAACATCTGAGCCCTTGTTTGAGGCTAACAGGGAAATGTTGCACTTTCCCAGAGGGTGGCTCTGACCTGTGTGTGAGCCCACCAGGTACAGTCAATAGCCTGGTCTCTAGAGCACACAGAGAAGGGCCCAGTCTCCTCCCTCTCACTCTATGCTTCCCATCACTATCAGTTTTCTTCAGCCCCAAAGACTGAGTGCATCTTCCCTATGTCTTTTCCCACTCCTAGTGCCACCCTGAGTCTTAATGGAGGTCAGATATTGGTCAAGGTGTTCCACGGAAGACAGAGACTTGGGAGAAGACCTAATTTCCTTTCAGCCTAGGCAGTTCATGGTCCTCTTGGTTCCACCCATTTTAGGAGACTCTCCCCTGCCCTTTCCTTGTAGGGCGAGCACCAGTGCCTCCATTCCTTATTTAAGTGTAACCCAGTTGTGCCAGCTCTTGTGATAGCTTGTCACAGTGACATTAAATATTGACCCAGATCTCTGAGTAAAAGAAAAGAGCTGATGTCCTGGCCTGGTGGTTCAGTCAGTTGGAGCATCATCCCGGGCACCAAATGGTTGTGAGTTCAATGCCTGGTCAAGGGCACATACTGAGGTTGTGGGCTCAAACCTTCATTGAATTATGTGTGTGGGAGGGAGAGATGGGGGCAGTGGCCAATTGATGTTTCTCTCTCACATTGATGTTTCTCTCCCTCTTTCTGTCCCTTTCTTTCTCTCTAAAAAAAATTAATAAACACATATTTTCAGGTGAGGAAATAAAGAAAGAATGCAACTGATAAGAGGAAAGCAGGACACCTGGGGGAGCTGGGAGCCTGGACTCTGTAGTCTGCACCAGAGCCACAGTCCTTGTCTTCTCCTGAGGAGAGCTAAGCACTTAATTTAAGGACTTAATTTTAGATCCAAGTGCTGAGAATTCTCTCCACAGAAGCAGCACCTACAGTTGTAATACAAACAAACCTTGATAAGAACTTTGTATAGGTGAGGACCAGGTTATCAGAAAGCAATGGGAGAAAAAGGGTGGAGTGGGGGAAATCAGTGAAGGTTTCAAAGCAAAGACTACTTTGGGGACCATTTTGAAGGATACTAGTAAATAGGTGTTTTTTATTAGGCATAGGGGAAGGGAAATTCAGATTTAAAAAATAAATAAAAGTCTAGAGAGAGAAGTAGATGCTCATGGTAGAGCACTGTGTATTTAGAAAATAACAAGTTCCTCTATGTGCCTGAGAGGAGGTGAGGGATGGCACAGAAAAGAAAACTGTAGGCCCCAATAGAAGTACCTTCAATACCAAGCAAAACACCTCAATAAGTAAAAGATATAGACAGTTACTTTGAACTCAAGGGATGACAGGACATAAAAAATGGAAAGGAACTTCCATCATTTTCCCTTTATACACACAAGGAGACTGAAGGTCACAACAGCCCCAAGGTCAGACAAAACCTTGGCAGCAGAAACAGAAACCAGCTTCAGGTCCCCAACTTCCAGGGCAGTGTCCTCACTACACTTTGCTGCCTGATGTGCCCTTTGTAGGGAATATGCCCCCAGGATGTGCACCCAAAAGACTGCAATATCTCGTGAAGTTGATCTCTTCTTCTAGTTCTGATTTCCTTGAGAGTTTTCCCACTTTCCTCCCTGCTATGAAGTGTGGTGGGAGACATCAGGATAGCTTTCCTGCTGCCCCCATCTGTGCATTTCCGGAGGCTTGGGACTCATACTGAGGTACCATCAGGTGTAGTTCAACTGCAGCAGCTGGGGTGAGGAATGGGGAGGCAGAGAGGGAATTAGTGGCTCCGGGTTCCCAGCTCCAGACTCTAGGTGCATTGGTTGATTCTACTAGAGATGCTGGAGGAAGGGGAGCAGCTTAGGAGGAAGAGGTTCCCAGGAGAATATCTACCCAAAGCAGCATCTCTCCCTCTCTTTAAGAAGCCTCACATGCTGGCTCCAGCAAGAATGTAAAGTCTTGAGAACACTCATTTTCTTAGAACTTTTTTGGGGTCTCACATCTTCCACCTCCTGCTTTCCTCCTTGAGTTAATCATCAGGACTGGTGCAATGAGCACAATAGTGCTTCTTTTCCAAAAGCTGGGAGATATTGTCAAGAACAAACCATGTGGATGAGGAAGTCCATGCAGGCATATGAAGTGAAGAGAGTTCAGCTTTCACCAGTTCAGGGGATAAGTCTCACATCTAATTAAGTGGAGCCTTTTATTGACTTGCTAAGTCCAACCTTCTGACCAACTGGCTGACCTGCTTTGAGTTGTGTATTAAACGTCCTGATGCCTTCTTTCATTGCACTCTGATCTGGAAGGAGTTCCCTATCATTGACTATGGGTCTCACTTCTTCAGAAAGGCTAACACTTAATCCCTCTCTGCTATTCTGGTACTGTCATAAACTCAGCTCTATTTTTTCCCCCTTTTTTGCCAGATTATCTCTCACAGATGATCTAGAAAAGCAGACCTCAGCAGTGCTATGGCTATTTTATATGAGCAGGCGAGAATATCCTTTTGTCAGCAAGCACGTGTGTGAGCATAGGTGTTGGTGCAGGACACCCAGCCCCCTCCACCAGCTGGAACACAAGGCCTCTGTCAGCAGGTCATGCAGTGACTGTGGCCAAACCATGTGACTTCTCTGAGCCTTAGAATTGTTTTCTGAGAAATGAAAGTTTGAAGAAAGATGATTTGTAAGATTGCACTCAGTTAAAACAATATTTCAGTGTTTTCTGTTTATAAAGCTTTTCCTCTCAACACTTCCCAGAAAGAAAGATTGGATCTCCATAAAACATCTATTTCCATAATATTTTTATGTTTTTCAAAGAGCCAGAGTTGCCTTTGTGGCAGTACTCACCAATTAATTGTCTTCAGTTTAAATGAAAAAGAAATTCATTCATACAGAAATGCAGAAAGGGAGAGAAAAATTCTTATTTACCCCCACTCCCACCCTCCTGAATTCCTGACAAAATACCAGCAAAAGAATGAATTCTTACCCCAATATGGATTTTGTATGTATTAATATTTTTAAAAAGGCACTAACTCTGATCTATTTTTTTTTAAAAAGAAACATTGTCCTCAGAATAGTCATGTAAAGCTTTAATTGTATAGCTGAGTTGCACAAAAAATAATATTGCAATTTAATACACTAATTTATTATATCTTGATTTCTATAGTAGGAAAAAACAATGTCAGCCTATCCTGCTGTTCCGTCATCAATTCTTTGGGTAAATGAAATTTTCAAGAATACAGTCTTTTTTAAAAATTAAAGATTTATTGTTCAGATTATTATAGTTGTTCCTCTTTTTTCCCCCCTAGCTCCCCTCCACCCGGTTCCCACCCCACCCCATGTCCTCCCTTCCTCAATGCCCTTATCTCCCCCCCACCACTGTCCTCATCCATAGGTGTACAATTTTTGTTCTGTCTCTTCCGGCACCCCCACACCCCTTCCCCACCCTGAGAATAGTCAGTCCACTCCCTTTCTATGCCCCTGATTCTATTACATTCACCAGTTTATTCTGTTCATCAGATTATTTATTCACTTGATTTTTAGATTCCCTTATTGATAGATGTGTATTTTTTGTTCATAATTTGTATCTTTACCTTTTTCTTCTTCTTCCTCTTCTTAAAGGATACCCTTCAGCATTTCATATAATACTGGTTTGGTGGTGATGGACTCCTTTAGCTTTTTCTTATCTGTGAAGCTCTTTATCTGACCTTCAATTCTGAATGATAGCTTTGCTGGGTAGAATAATCTTAGTTGTAGGTTCTTGCTATTCATCACTTTGAAAATTTCTTGCCATTCCCTTCAGGCCTGCATAGTTTCTGTTGAGAAATCAGCTGACAGTCGTATGGGTACTCCCTTGTAGGTAATTGACTGTTTTTCTCTTGCTGCTTTTAAGATTCTCTCTTTGTCTTTTGCTCTTGGCATTTTAATGATGATGTGTCTTGGTGTGGTCCTCTTTGGATTCCTTTTTTTTGGGGTTCTCTGTGCTTCCTGGACTTGTAAGTCTATTTCTTTCACCACGTAGGGGAAGTTTTCTGTCATTCTTTCTTCAAATAGGTTTTCAATATCTTGCTCTCTCTCTTCTTCTGGCACCCCCATAATTCAGATGTTGGTGCACTTGAAGTTGTCCCTGAGGCTCCTTACAGTATCTTCATATTTTTTTATTCTTTTTTCTTTTTTCTTTTCCGGTTGGGTGTTTTTTGCTTCTTCGTATTTCAAATCTTTGACTTGATTCTTGCAATCCTCTAGTCTGCTGTTGGAACTCTGTGTAATATTCTTTATTTCAGTCAGTGTATGCTTAATTTCTAGTTGGTCCTTTTTCAAAACCTCGAGGGTCTCACTAAATTTCTTGAGGTTCTCACTAAATTTATCGGTCGTTTCTAGCAAATTCTTGAAAAACCTTATAACCATGGTTTTGAACTCTATATCCAGTAGTTTGCTTTCCTCCATTTCTGTCATTTGTGACCTGTTTCTTTGACTCCATATTTTTTATGCTTCCCTGTGTTGATAGAATGGCTTTCTGTGCTAGGTGTCCTGTAGGGCTCAGTGGCTCAGCCTCCCCAATTACCTGAGGTGGGCACTCTAGGTGCACCTCATAGTGGGCTTTGTGCACAGTCTTGCTGTAGTTAAGACTTGATTGTTGTAGGTATCACTGGGAGGAATTGACCTCCAGGCCAATTGGCTGTGAGAATCAGCTGTGTCTGCGGTGGGAGAACTTTTGTGCTGGAGAAAACATTCTGGTGCAAGACTTGTTTCAGTGGGGCTTTGGTTCTCACTGAGTCTGCCCCCTGAGTGTGTCCATTATGAATCTGAGGAGTTGTAATCTGGATGATCTCACTCTGAACACTGGGTACACTGGCTCTTGGATCTCTAAGGAGGTGGTAATTTAGCCTCTGTCTGAGGCTACCCAGCAGGATCTATGGAGAGATCTGCAGATTCCTCTTCTTTGTTTGGGGTTTGGAGGTGCCTAGTTGAGGACCAGTTGTGATGCAATGCAAGCTGCTGTGGGGCCTTGGGCCTTCTCTTGGAAGTTCTGGGTCTGTCTGGCCCAGCTGCAATTTGTTAGGTAATTTTCAAATTGCAAAGGGCCAGGCCTTTCATATGCAAATCCTCTGCACATAGCTTGGATGGAGCGGGGTCTCAGGGAATCAACAGGGCAGAGCAAACAGCTATGGCTGATCCTCAGTCCTACCCTAAGAGGCCCCAGGTCTCAGTGTCCCTCAGTAATTGTTGCAAGCACCTCTGAGAGAAAGCTGCCCTTGAGTTCTGCCCGATGCCAGACAGTTCAGTTTCTCCCCGTATGAATCTGGGTACCCAGAGACTCACCCAGAACTGGAGTTCAGAGCAGTTGGGAGTTTGAGACTCCCTCTCGATTAAAAAAGCAACTGTGTCCTCAGTTGCCAGCCTTTACCACGTTTGCTTCCATACCTCTGCACTTTACTTTTGCACTTCCTCTGAGTCTCAGTGTGCTTTTCTCTTTCCTTCTAGTTGTAGAATTTCCACTCAGCCAGCCTTCCTGTGGTTCTGGATGATGTCCGTTTTGTCTTTTAGTTGTATTTTTGAAGTTGTTGAGGGAGGCAGCAATTTCTGGTGTTTACCTATGCCGCCATCTTGGTTTCTCCAAGAATACATTCTTATCAGAGACCCAGAATTAGAGATAAATCTAGGAATAGCGTTCATAGAACTAGAGGTTTTCATTAATTAATTTTGGGAAAAAGTCATTAGTAAGTCATTATTTATAAGAAAGCTCCAGTATATATTTCTCTAAGTTACCAAGTGGGTGGTAAATATTGAAAAGGCACAAAATAATAAAATACCTGATAAACAAATAGAAATATATTATTTGTATTTTCATCACCCATGAAAACATTGATGTTTTAGTGTATAATTCTCAACACTTTTGTCTATGCTATGTATATGTTTTTATAACGTATGGGATATTGTATACTATGTATATACTGCTTCAGATTCTGCTTTTTCTCTTAAAATGCATTTGGGCTTTTGTTAAAATTCAGTTTTTTAACTTAGATAGTAGTGAACAAAGATATGTTCACTTTGGATTAATATATTGAGTTTTATACTTAAAATTCATTCATTTTTCTGCAAATATTTTATATTACATATGACAACAAAAAAAGCTTATTCAAAAATATGCATCATAAACATTTATTCAAAGTAAACAAATATCTATATTATTCTGAAGGCTCTGTAGTATTTCATGTTAAGGATGTAGCATGATCCATCAAACAAATTCTCTATTGCTGGACATTCATAACATTTACAACTTTTTACATGTATGCATTGTAAAATACAAACCCATCTAGTCTGGTCCGTCTGGCTCAGAGATTGAACATGGACCCATGAACCAAGGGGTTATGGATTGATTCTGTTCAGGGCACATGCATGTGTTTCAGGCTGGATACCCAGTTGGGAGATTACAGGAGGCAGCCAATCAATGTTTCTACCTCTCTGTCCCTCTCCCTTCTATTCATACTCTTTCTAAAATCAATAAAAACCTATTGAAAAAACAAACAAACAGAAAACCATCTAGCCCTTCCCAGGTAGCTGTTGGTTGAAGCGTTGTCCCACACATCAAAAGGTCATGGGTTGGATTCCCTCCCAGTCAGGGCACATACCTAGGATGAGGGTTCTACTCCTCAGGCAGGACAGGTATAGGAGTCAGCCAATGGATGTTTCTCTCTCACATCGATGTTTCTCTCTTTCCATCTCTTAGTCGCCCTTCCTCTCTCTCTCTAAAAAAATCAATACACATATTTTCAGGTGAGGAAAGAAAGAAAGAAAACAATTGATAAGAGAGGAAAGCAGGACACCTGAGGGAGCTGGGAGCCTGAACTCTGAAGTCTCCACCAGAGCCACAGACCTTGTCTTCTCCTGAGAACAGCTCAGCAGTGAATGCAAGGACTTTGTTTTAGATCCAAGTGCTGAGAATTCTTTCCACAGAAGTAGCCCCTACACTTATAATACAAACTAGACCTTGATAAGAGCTCTGTACAGGTGAAGATGTGGTTATCAGAAAGCAATGGGATAAAAGGGTGGAGTTGGGTAAATCAGGGAAGGTTTCAGAGCAAAGATTACCTTGGGACGATTTTTAAAGATAAATATGTGTTTTTTAGGGGAGAAGCAAGATGGCGGTGATATAGGCAGATGTGTCCCAGGCCTTGTCCCCGAGCAAATGGAGTAAGCAGCTGAAACTAATAACACCCACCCCGAATTGGCGAAATTACACAGCTGGTGAGACGGTTTGCAGCCGGGAAGGGCAGAGCTCCCCTGGAAAGGTAAAAAACCAGGGATCTGGGCAGGAAAGTTTGCCAGATCTCTGAGCCCACAGGGTAGAAGGGAGACTGCATGGCAGACAGCCACACCTCTTGGGAAAGACACAGCCCCTGACTGGGAAAAGGAGTTCCGCGGGATTCCTGGCACCGGGGGATTTGAAATTTGGATTCTGTGATTACGGAGGACTAAGCCTAAAGGGGGCAGCCTGAGGAGCTGATCAGATCATGCAGTGCCGCAGATCCAAGCAGCAGCAGCCTCCTGATCACCACACGCTCTATCTGAGGAATAGCAGCTGTACATGAAGCCTCCCCCAACCAGCCAGAAGAGCCACCACAGCTGTGAACAGCACCCACCAGAGGAGCTGCTTCCAACTGAGGAGCAGCTGCTACTGCAACCACCCAAGGAGCAACCACAGCCCAAGGAGCCACTGCCACCCAGGAAGCAGCCATTGAACGACACAACATCTAGATATGTCAGTGAGATCAAACATGGGTAGGCAAAGAAACCCCCAAAGGAAAGAAAAGGAGGACTCGCCAGAAAAGCAGCTAAGTGAGACAGAGGCATGCAACATGACAGAAAAAGAATTCAGAATAAGGGTCCTAACGTGCATAAACCGGATGGAGGAAAAAAATCAACAACATATGCAAGAAGCAAGAAGAAACAGATGAAAAAATCACCTACTTATGCAAGAAGCAAGATGAAACTGATGAAAAAATAAATAACTTATGCAAGACCCAAGAAGAAATGAAGAGCGATATAGCTGCAATAAAAAAACACCATTGAAAGCATCAACAGCAGACTAGGAGAAGCAGAGGACCAAATTAGTGAATTAGAAGACAAGGAAGCAAAACACACCCAAACTGTACTGCAATTGGAGAAAAAAATTAAAAGACAGGAGGAGAGCCTAAGGGAGCTTTGGGATAACATGAAACAAAACAACATACGAATAATAAGGGTGCCAGAACAACAGAAAGAGGAACAAGGATTAGAAAACCTACTCGAAGAAATAATATCAGAAAACTTCCCTGAGGTGGGGAAGAAAAAAGTCACGCAAGCACAGAGAGTCCCAAACAAGGTGAACCCGAAAAGACCCACACCAATACACATCATAATTACCATGGCAAATGTTCAGGACAAAGAGAGAATCTTACAGGCTGCAAGAGGTAGACGGAAAGTTATATACAAGGGATTTCCCATTAGATTATCAAATGATTTCTCAACAGAAACACATCAGGCCAGAAAAGAATGGACGGAAATTTACAAAGTGATGCAAAGCAAAGGACTGAATCCAAGAATACTCTATCCAGCAAGGCTATCATTCAAAATTGAAGGGGAAATAAGAAGCTTCACAGACAAAAAAAAAGCTAAGGGAGTTTATCACCACCAAGCCAGCAATGCAAGAAATGCTAAAGGGACTGGTGTAAAAAGAAGAAATAAAAAGCTCAGAAAGAAAACAGCCACACAAAAAAAGAAATGGCTACAAACAAGTACCTTTCAATAATAACTTTAAACATAAATAGACTAAATGCTCCAACCAAAAGACATCGAGTGGCTGAATGGATAAAAAAACATGACCCATACATCTGCTGTCTACAAGAGACCCACCTCATTAGAAGGGACTCACACACACTGAAAGTGAAGGGATGGAAAAATATCTTTCAGGCAAATGGAAAGGAAAAGAAAGCTGGGGTAGCAATACTTATATCTGACAAATTAGACCTCAAAGTGAAGGCCATAACCAGAGATAAGGAAGGCCACTTCATAATACTAAAGGGATCAATAAAACAAGAAGATATAACCCTGGTAAACATATATGCACCCAATGCAGGAGCACCCAAATACATAAAAAACTCCTGGAAGATATCAAAGGAGAGATCGACAACAATACAATCATAGTAGGGGACTTTAATACACCACTGACATCACTGGATAAGTCCTCTAGACAAACAATCAGCAAAGAAACAGCAATCCTAAGTGACTCACTAGATCAGATGGACTTAATAGACATCTTCAGAGCACTTCACCTCAAAGCCACAGAATATACATTCTACTCAAGTGCTCATGGGACAGATTCAAAAATAGACCACATATTGGGTCACAAGCAAAGTCTCCCCAAATTCAAGAAGAATGAAATCATAAAAAGCATCTTCTCAGACCACGATGGCATAATATTAGAAATAAACTACAATAAAAACAACCCAAAATACTCAAACACATGGAAGCTGAATAGCATGTTATTAAATATTGATTGGGTTACCAATCAGATCAAAGAAGAAATTAAAAACATCCTGGAAACTAATGACAATGAAAACACAACAATCCAAAACCTATGGGACACAATGAAAGCAGTCCTGAGAGGGAAGTTTATAGTTCTACAGGCCTATCGCAAAAAAACAAGAAAAAATGGTAGTAAATCATCTAACTCTACAACTCAAAGAATTAGAAAGAGAGCCACAAGAAAACCCTAGAGTGAGCAGAAGGAAGGAGAAAATAAAGATTAGAGCAGAAATAAATGACATAGAGACCAAAAAGACAATACAGAAAATCAATGAAACCAAGAGCTGGTTCTTTGAAAAGATAAACAAGATGACAAACCTCTAGCCAGGCTCACCAAGAAGCAGAGAGAGAGGACCCAAATAAACAAAATCAGAAATGATAGAGGCGAAATAACAACAGACCCCACAGAAATACAAATGATTGTTAAAAAATAGTATGGACAACTCTACTCCAACAAACTAGACAACCTGGAGGAAATGGACATATTCCTAGAAAAATACAACATTCCAAAACTCAATCAGGAAGAATCTAAAAATCTCAATAGACCAATAACTATGGAAGAAATTGAAGCAGTCATCAAAAAGCTTCCAGCAAACAAAAGCCCAGGACCAGATGGCTTTACAGGGGAGTTTTACCAAACATTCAAGGAAGAGCTAAAACCTATCCTCCTCAGACTACTACAAAACATTCAAGAGGAAGTAACACTTTCAAGCTCATTCTATGAAGCCAGCAACACCCTAATACCAAAACCAGGTAAAGACAACACAATGAAAGAGAATTACAGGCCAATATCCCTCATGAACATAGATGCCAAAATCCTCAACAAAATCTTAGCAAATTGGATCCAGCAGTACATCAGAAAGATCATACACCATGACCAAGTAGGATTTATCCAAGGGATGCAAGGATGGTACAATATCCGCAAATCAATAAACGTGATACATCACATAAACAAATTGAAAGAAAAAAACCACATAGTCATATCAATTGATGCAGAAAAAGCATTTGACAAAATCCAACACCTGTTTTTGATAAAAACTCTCAGCAAGGTGGGAGTAGAAGAATCATACCTCAACATTATAAAAGCCATATATGACAGGCCCACAGCCAACATCATACTCAATGGACAAAAACTAACACCATTTCCCCTAAGAACAGGATCAAGACAGGGATGCCCACTCTCACCACTACTGTTCAACATAGTCCTGGAAGTATTAGCCATTGCAATTAGACAAGAAGAAGAAATAAAAGGCATCCAAATTGGATAAGAGGAAGTAAAACTGTCCTTATTAGCAGACGACATGATATTATACATACAAAACCCTAGAAGCTCCATCAAAAAGCTACTAGACTTAATACATGAATTTGGCAATGTAGCAGGATACAAAATTAACCCCAAGAAATCTGAGGCATTTCTATACACCACTAGTGAACTTTCAAAAAAAGAGATTATAAAAACAATCCCATTTACCATCGCACCAAAAAAATTAAGATACCTAGGAATAAACTTAACTAAGGAGGTAAAAGACCTCTACTCATAAAACTACAGAACGTTGAAAAAGGAGATAGAGGAAGATATAAACAGATGGAAGAACATACCGTGTTCATGGATTGGTAGAATCAACATCATTAAAATGTCCATACTACCCAAAGCAATCTATAAATTCAACACACTTCCCATTAAAATACCAATGGCATACTTCACAGACCTAGAACAAACTCTCCAAAAATTCATCTGGAATAAAAAAAGACCCCGAATAGCTGCAGCAATCCTGAGAAAGAACAAAGTAGGTGGGATCTCAATACCAGATATCAAGATGTATTACAAAGCCACTGTTCTCAAAACTGCCTGGTACTGGCACAAGAACAGGCATATAGATCAATGGAATAGAATAGAGAGTCCAGAAATCAGCCCGAACCAATATGCTCAATTAATATTTGACAAAGGAGGAAAGAACATTTAATGGAGCCAACATAGTCTCTTCAATAAGTGGTGTTGGGAAAATTGGACAGATATATGCAAGAAAATGAAACTAGACCACCAACTTACACCATACACAAAAATAAACTCAAAATGGATAAAGGACTTAAATGTACGACAGGAAACCATAAAAATTCTAGAAGAATCCAAAGGCAACAAAATCTCAGACAGATGCCGAAGCAATTTCTTCACTGATACAGCTCCAGGGGCACTTGAAACTATAGAGAAAATGAACAAATGGGACTACATCAAAATAAAAAGCTTCTGCACAGCAAAAGAAACCATCAACCTAACAAGGAGAAAACCCACTGCGTGGGAAAACATATTTAGCCAATGTCATATCTGATAAGGGCCTAATCTCCAAAATTTATAGGGAACTCATACAACTTAACAAAAGGAAGATAAACAATCCAATCAAAAAATGGGCAAAGGACCTAAATAGACACCTTTCAAAAGAGGACATTCAGAAAGCCAAGAGACATATGAAAACATGCTCAAAGTCACTAATCATCCGAGAGATGCAAATCAAAACAACAATGAGGTACCATCTCACACCTGTCAGAATGGCTATCATCAACAAATCAACAAACGACAAGTGCGGGAGAGGATGTGGAGAAAAAGGAACACTTGTGCACTGCTGGTGGGAATGCAGACTGGTGCAGCCACTCTGGAAAACAGTATGGAGTTTCCTCAAAAAACTAAAAATGGAACTCCCATTTGACCCTGTGATCCCACTTCTAGGAATATATCCCAAGAAACCAGAAACACCAATCAGAAAGGATATATGCACCCATATGTTCATAGCAGCACAATTCACCATAGCTAAGATCTGGAAACAGCCTAAGTGCCCATCAGTAGATGAATGGATTAGAAAACGGTGGTACATCTACACGATGGAATACTATGCTGCTGTAAAAAAGAAGGAACTCTTACCATTTGCAACGGCATGGATGGAACTGGAGAGCATTATGCTAAGTGAAATAAGACAGTCAATGAAGGAAAAATACCACATGATCTCACTCATTCATGGATAATAGAGACCATTATAAAGTTTTGAACAAACAGATTGAGCTGCCTCAAACAGATTGTCAAACTGCAGTGGGAAGACCAGGGAGGGTTGGGGGACAGGAGGGAGGGGAGTAAGAGATCAACCGAAGGACTTGTATGCATGCATATAAGTATAACCAATGGTCATAAGCCACTGGGGGGTAGGGGAGGCCAGGGGATTGTCAAGGGTGGGGAAAAAAAAGGACACATATGTAATACCCTTTGTAATACTTTAAGCAATAAAAAAATTTTAAAAATAAAATAAAATAAAAAAGATTAAAAAAATATGTGGTTTTTACTAGGCAAATGGGAAGGGCAATTCAGATTTAAAAAAAAAAAAAAAAAAGTCCAAAAGGAGAAGTAGATGCACATGGTCGAGCACTGTGTATTTAAAAATAACAAGTTCTTCCATGTGACTGGGAGGAGGTGAGGGAAACTCTAGGCCCATATAGAAGTACCTTCAATACCAAGCAAAAGACTTCAATATGTAAAAGACTTCAAATATATAAAACAATAGACAGTTGCTTTGAACTCAAGGAATGGAAGGACACAGGTGATGGAAGGGAACTTCCATCATTTTCCCATTATATATTTCCCAAGGAGACTGAAGGTCACAGCAGTCCCAAGGTCAGACAGCAACTTGGCAGCAGAAACAGAAACCAGCCTCAGGTCCCAAACTTCCAGGGCAGTGTCCTCACTACACTGTCCTGCCTGGTGTGCCCTGGGTGGGGAATATGCCCCCAGGATGTGCATCCAAAAAACTGCAATATCTCGTGAAGTTGATCTCTTCTTCTAGTTCTGATTTACCCCAGAGTTCTCCCACTGCCCTTCTTGATGTGAAGTGTGGTGGGTGAAGACGGGATAGCTTTGCTGCTGCCCCCATCTGTGGATTCCGGAGGCTGGAGACTCATACTGAGGTACCATCAGGTGTAGTTCAACTGCAGCAGCTGGGGTGAGGGATGTGGAGGCAGGGAGGGAATGAGTGGCTCGGGGCTCCCACCTCCAGGCTCTGGGGTGCATTGGTTAATTCTACTAGAGACGCTGGAGGAAGGGGAGCAGCTTAGGAGGAAGAGGTCCCCAGGAGAATATCTACCCGAAGCAACATCTCTCTCTCTCTCTTTAAGAAGCCTCACATGCTGGCTCCAGCAAGAATGTAAAGTCTTGAGAACACTCATTTGCTTAGAACTTTTTGGGGTCTCACATCTTCCATCTCCTGTTTTCCTCCTTGAGTTAATCATCAGGACTGGTGCAATGAGCACAATAGTGCTTCTTTTCCCAAAGCTGGGACATATTGCCAAGAACAAACCATGTGGATGAGAAAGCCCATGCAGGCATATCAAGTGAAGAGAATTCAGCTTTCACCAGTTCAGGGGACAAGTCTCACATCTAATTAAGTGGAGCCTTTTATTGACTTGCTAAGTCCAACCTTTGCCCATTTTTTGATTGGATTGTTTATCTTCCTTTTGTAAGTTGTGTTTAATGCACAACTGGCTGACCTGCTTTGAGTTGTGCATTAAACAGTCCTGATGTCATCTTTCATTGGAAAGTGATCTGGCAGGTGTTCCCTCTTTCTAAATATGAGTCTCACTTCTCCAGAAAGGCTAACACTTTATCCCTTTCTGTTATTCTGTACTGCCCCAAACTGAACTCTACTTTTCCCCCTTTTTGCCAGTTTATCTCTCACAGAGGATCCAGAAAAGCAGACCTCAGCAGAGCTATGGTTGTTTTATATGAGCAGGAGAGACTATCCCTCTGTCAGCAAGCACGTGTGTGAGCATAAGTGTTGGTGCAGGACACCCAGCCCCCTCCACCAGTTGGGACACAAGGCCTCTGTCAGCAGGTCATGCAGTGACTGTGTCCAAACCATGTGACTTCTTTGACCTTAGAACTGTTTTCTGAGAAATGAAAGTTTGAAGAAAGGTGATTTCTAAGGTTGCACTCAGTTAAAACAATTTTTCAGTGTTTTCTGTTTCTAAAGATCTTCTCAATACTTCCAAGTTAGAAAAATTGGATCTCAATATAAGATCTATTCCCATAAGACCTTTATGTTTTTCAAAGAGCCAAAGTTGCTTTTGTGGCAGTATTCACCAATTAATGTCCTTCAGTTTAAATAAAAAACAAATTCATTCACACAGAAATGCAGAAAGGGAGAAAAAAATTCTTATTTACCCCCACTCCCACCCTCCTGTATTCCTGTCAAAATACCAGGAAATAATGAATTTTTACTCCAATAGAGATTTTGTATATTTTCATACTTTAAAAAATGCACAAACTCTTATCTTTTAATTTGAAAAACATAATGTCTTCAAAATGGAAGTTTAAAGCTTTAATTGTAGAGCTGAGGTGACAAATAAGTATTGCAATTTAATACACTAATTTATTGTATGTTGATTTCTATAGTAGGAAAAAAAACAATGTCAGCCTATCTGTGGTTCCATCTTCAATCCAATGGGAAAATGAAAATTTCAGGAACATAGTCTTATCAGACACCCAGAAATTAGAGATAAATCTAGGAATAGAGTTCAGAACTAGAGGCTCTCATTATGGAGGGTTCTCTCTTTTCCGCATCCAGCGCAACTAGTGTGGTCTGGTTCTTTTAATAGGGGCTGCTGGGGATTGAGAAAATGAAAGAAAGAGACAGACACAGAGATGGAAGGAAAAGCTGGGGCCAGGTGGGACCATTGCCCTCTTCTGATGGAGAGACAGAGACCCAGCACCAATACAGTGTGTTTATTTTATACCCAAATACCAGGAAGTTTCACCAAAGGTCAAGACAAAGGAGATTATGTTCATTCTTGTAATGTCAGTTTTGGGTGGGCCCGAGTCATATTCATTCCTGGTCCTTGGCTGGATTTACATAATTAAACCCACTCCCCGGCACCTGGGCAGAAATGAAGGTCAAGCTGAGAACACTTCTGCCTTTTTGGCAAGATGTGTTTCCAGGACGTGGCTCTGCCTACTGCCCTGGATTCAGCTGACAATTTATTAAAGAAATGCCCATGTGCCTTCCCAGGGGCTCTCTACATCTCATTAATTAATTTTGGGAACAATTCAATAGAAAGTAATTATTCAATTAGAAAGTTCCAGTATATATTTCTTTAAGTTACCAAGTGGGTGGTAAATATTGAGAAAAACACAAAATAATACAATTCCTGATAAATAAATAAAAATATGTTACTTATATTTTCATTAGTTATAAAAACATTGATGTTTTAGTGCATAATTTATCACATTTTTGTCTACACAATGTACATGTTTTTATAACATACTAGGGCCCAGTGCACGAATTTGTGCACCTTGAAAGGAACTGTGGGCCACGAGGCTGCGATGGGCACAGGGGTGTGTCTTGGCCCATCCTCTGAGCCCCTGCTCGGCACCTTCTGCCGCAGCCTTTGGTCCCCTGTCTGCCGGCAGCCCTGCTCCCACCACTGCTGCTCCTACATGCTGATGGCACTGGCCCCACTCCCACCTGCTGACAGTGTGGAGCAAGTGGGGCCAACTCCAGCAGTGGGTGCCAGCAGGGCTGGCACCGTCAGCAGGTGTGAGCAGCAGCTGCTGCCCCTCAGGAGCAGGGGGAGGTGGAGAATCCCTCAGGGTCAATCAGGACCAGCAGCCACTGCTCAAACCTGCTGACAGTTCCGAGCAATCAGGAACAGTGTTGGGCACCAGCAGCAGGTACAAGCGGTGGCTCCAGTGCTGGCTGCGGGTGCGAGTGTTGCCAGTGCCAGCAGTGGGTGCAAATGGAGGCTGTTGGCCCTGATTGCCCCTCAGGAGCAGGGGGAGATGGAGAATCCCTGAAGGGCAATCATGGCTAGCAGATGCCACCCGCACCTGCTGACGGCACCGAGAAATTAGGGCTGGCACCCGGCGCTGGTAGCAAGTGAGAGCAGCAGCTGCAGCACCAGCAGTAGGTGAGAGTGGGGCTGGTGCCAACAGCAGGTGGGAGCACCTGGCAGAACTGTGGCATGGGCGAGCAAAGAATTTTCAGTAACCACCAGAGGCTCGCTCCTATGATAGTGACTGGCACCCTGCCTTTGTCTGGGGCCTCCGCTCACCTGCTCCACCATCCCACCTCCACCAATGCCCACCATGTTCCATGCTATGAAGCCTGCTGCTAACCCCCGCCATGTTCCACATGCTCTCCCTGGTGGTTAACACACGTCATAGCAACTGGTTGTTCAGTTGTTACACCATTCTGTCTATTTGCATATTAGGGTTTTATATAGAGAGACTAGAGGACAGGTGCACGATATACATGTGGGGGGCGGGGGGCGCTCCTAAACTGGCAGTTGGACATCCCCCTCTCAATCCAGGACCACTGGCTCCTAACCACCCGCTTGCCTGCCAGCCTGACTGCCCCTAACTGCCCCCCTCCCTGTGGGCCTAACTGCTCCTAACCACTCCCCTGCTGGCCTGATCGCCCCCTAATTGCTCTCCCCTGCTGGCCTGATGGTGCCTCACTGCTCTCCCTGGCCAGCCTAATCGCTCCCTAACTGCTTTCCACTGCTGGCCTAATGGCCCCTAAGCACTTCTGCCTCATCCCCTGCCACCGTGGTTTTGTACGAAGGATGTTCAGAAAACATCTGGTCTAAGTAGCATATTACCCTGTTATTAGTATTGATGGGATATTGTATACTATGTATATACTGCTTCAGATTCTGCTTTTTCTCTTAAAATGAACCTCGGCTCCTGTTAATATTCAGTTTCTTAACCTAGATAGTAGTGAGTTTACTTTGGATTAACTTATTGAGTTTTATACTTAAAATTGGTTCATTTTTCTGCATACATGTTATATTACATATAACAATAACAAAAAAGCTTATCCAAAAATATGCATCATAAACATTTATTCCAAGTCAACAAATATCTATATTATTCTGGAGGCTCTGTAGTATTTCATGTTAGGGATGTAGCATCATCCATCACACAAATTCTCTATTGTTGGGCTTCCATAACATTTACAACTTTTTACATGTATGCATCTATATAGTAAAAGCCTAAGTGACCAATACAGTATAACGACTGGAAAGACAGGTCTCCATGATGCACACTGACCACGAGGGGCAGACGTCAATGCAGGAGCTGTCCCCTGGTGGTCAGTATGCTCTATGAACTCAAGAGGTCATGGTTTGATTTGATCAGTGCACAGGCCTGGGTTGCAGGCTAGATACCCAATGGAGGGCATGTAGGAGGCAGCAAATCGATGTTTCTAAATGTCCCTCTCCCTCCTGTGCTCTCTAAAATCAATAAAAACATATTGAAAAAACAAACAAACAAAAAACCCATCTAGCCCTGACTGGATAGCTGTTGGTTGGAGCATCTTCGCATACACCAAAAAGTCATGGGTTCGATTCCCAGTCAGGGCACATACCTAGGTTGAGGGTTCCACTCCTCAGGCAGGACAGGCATAGGAGTCAGCCAATGGATGTTTCTCTCTCACATCGATGTTTCTCTCTCTCTCCGGCTCTCTCTCTCTCTCTTACACACAATATCTCCCCTTTTCTCTCTCTAAAAATCAATAAAACCTATCCTCATGTGAGAAAACAATAAAATATCACATGTGCATTTGTATTTTTGTGTCATAAGTCAGGTTCTCTGGCGAAAAGTCACTCAGATAAAGATTTGCATTCAGGAAGTCTACTGGGAAGTGGGCTTGGGATCAATACCTATAGAGGGGTCCAGGGATCATAAGTGTGAGCAGGTGCTCATCTAGGCTCCTCGGGCTCAGGGTATGATTCTTGCTTTGGGTGCAAGGAGTCCCAGGCTCAAATCTCAGCCCAGCCCAAGCTTTTAAAATTTGCTTTTCCTCCTTTGAGGGCTACTGCAAAAATTCTGTTCCAGGCCTCTTCCAAACTGTTAGCAAACAAGAGGTGCACTGAACTAACAGGAAGCCAATGACCTGTATTGGAGACGAAATTGCCTGGCTTCCTGGGCTCTAGGGGCCCCATTGCTCCTGGGAGCAGCAGCCAGTATCCCTTCTGGCTTCTGCAGGCAGGGCTGGTGTCCCACCTCCTGCTGTCCTGAGTCCTGCTGTCAGATCCAGCAGCGTCTTTGCGGAACCTGTGTCTCCAAAGCAGATCTCTAGGGTCACTGGAGGGCTGGGCAGGGACTCTCCCACTGCAACTGGGGCGGGACTCTTGGGGTCTCCTCCAGGAAACTGGACATAGTACCAACTATCCACGGGCTCGCCCACTGAGTCTCTCCTCCACGCTGCACCCCAATCCCATTAGTGTACACACACACTCAGGCGGACCCCACGCAGATCCAAAGCAGGAGTCAGAACATACTCGCGTTTTCTACCAGCTCCCCCTTTTCTTACAAAGGAGGAAGAAGTGGGTGAGAAACAAAAACTTCTCTTTCTAAGCTCTGCCTTTTCTGCAACTTTGTTCCCAGGCCAAGATGGGTTCACATTTCCGTTCCTCCTCCTGCTTTGTGTCCTAACTTTACCAGGGGCAATTTGGCCCTGGTAGTCCCTTCTTAGCTGAGGTAATTCAGGAGGAGTTTGTGGGACCAGACTGGGAGCTGAGGAATGGGAAGGAGGCAAAAGTGCAGTTTTGTCAAGTTAGCGGTGCTGCATTCCCACCCCATGTTTACTTTCCGCAGCTGGACAGAGATGGCAGCGCACATGCCTATTGCCTAGAACAGGGGTGGGCAACCTTTTTGTGAGTGCGTGCCAAAACCAGCAAAATCTCTGACTCAAAATTCTTCTGCGTGCCAACCCTAATTTTTTGAGAACATGTTACGGCAACTTGATACCTCTTAAGGTGTACTTATGTGAAGAACCTTGAAGAAATAATAAAATTCATTCGAGCTACAAAAACACAATATTATGATGAAAAATACATTTATTTTTTAATGTATACATGTACACTGATAGTCCGACAGAAAACTTTATGATTCCGTTTGATATTATCAGTGGGACTTTTGCTGCTACATCACTGATGACAGAGATTTTAAATCAGGTTTATATTTCGTGACCTTCAGAGATATGCAGGAGCTACTACTTTCATCCGTCAGGCTACTCCTATTATGAGACTTAACAAAATTCATCACTGAGAACAAAGATTCACAATTGTAAATGGAAGATTATAAGAGAGTGTTTCGCATGCCAGCAAAAGTTACTGGCGTGCCATGTTTGGCACACGTGCCATGGTTTGCCCACCCCTGGCCTAGAAGGTAGAATCCCAAGGGACCACCACCTGGGCAGCTCAGGGAGGCCCACACTTGCTCAAAGCAAAGATTCTTTGCTTGCTACTATGTTGATTGCCAGATTTATGAAGCAGAACTCGTTCAGTTCTTGCAAGTGGAAAGGACGTCTGATGCTTTCATTTTGTTTGCTCTCTTATGTCTCCTCACCCTTAACCCAACCACAGCCAGTGCCTGAAATTCTTGGAGACAGTGCCAACAGCCTCCTCTTTAAGCTTTCTTACTGGAACATTGGGATCCTCAGCCTTTTTACTCGGAGACAGCACAACCAAAAACAACAAACAGCACATGGGCATGACATGACATCTTTGTGTCTAAAGGACAGTAAAAGCAGTCTCAGCACCATTGTGGGGACTATAGAAATCTTGAATTAGCCAAGATCTCCCTTTGTGTCATTAAAAACCTTATAATCAAGTCATAAATGTAACCACTAGAAACCCAAGTGATATAATTATCTGAACAGCAGGTAGCCAACTTCCCAGAAGCAGCCTCAGGTATTCATAGAGCTACTTAAACTGCACAGCTACTAACTAGTTAGTTAGTGCAGAATGATAATTGTGTTACACTTCATTTCAAGCAACTTTTTTTAATAAAGTAAAATATTTTTTGAATTCAGGGAAATACTCAAAGTAGGTTTCCTTTAAGCAGCAACTTTCACAGGCACATTTAAAATTAGCTTGGTTTTTCTAAAAATTACTAGTAGAACCCGATGGCTGTTTAGTGCATTGGGAAGCTTCTACTCTAGAAACCATAGATGGTCCTTGGGCCACACATGTTCTCTTTCTCTGTCCCTCTGTTTCCTCACCTGTAAAGTGAGGATTTGACACAATGGTCTCTGAGGTCCCTCTCTCTTATTCTATGACTGCACGGAGTGGCCAGGTATTGTAACAGGACTCATAGAAAATAAAGGTATTCCAGTAATGCGGAGAAAAACTATCATTTGGCAAAGAGGATAGGAAAAGCCATTCCAGAAAAAGAGGAAGGGTTCTGGCTTTTGTCAAAAGTGCAGATGTCAGGTTATAAATAGGCAAAGGTAAGAGGCTGGTCAAGTTATTGTTGGGAGCATTTACCAGTGTGATTCACAAATTAAAGTAGATGGCTAAGAAAGTGGACCAAAGCAGGCTGGCAAAACCCCTCTTTCGGAGTTTACATTATTCTGTATTTGAGCAAAAAGCAAATTCTGTAAATAGTTATTATCAGAAGAACACCTTGAAATATGTGAGAAAGAGAGAATGAACATAAAGCCCAGAGTTTGTTGAAAAGTGAGTGATTATTGTTTGTCTGTTTGGAAATAGAGCCATGTCAGCAGGCCTGTGTCCCATTCTCCCTCTATCAGAACTGTCTCCCCTTCCTGGAAGTGGAGGCATAATCCTTCTTTTCACATGAGCTTCATCCGCTTTTAACCATTACTTTTCTTCTTAAGTAAGCGTCATGTCTATAGTCCAAAACTATGTAAGAGTTATAAAGAAATGTGGAGATTAACCTCTTCCCTCCATCACACAGTTTTACTATTAGTCTTAACGATAGCATTAAACATATGTACTCTGTATAAAGGGGGAAAATATACCAGCACTAGAGTCCTTAGAATGAGAACCCAAACTTACCCTATTCTGCAGGGAAATTATTGGCTTGAAGAAGAGACATAGAAAAACATTTTAGTAAAAGGAGAATAACTTTCAAGTTCAAGCTGTCAGAACATTTTTTAAATATATGAATATATTTTTAAATTGGCAATTGTTTCACATCTATTGTAATCACTGGCAAAGATATTGTGCTTGAGGAGAACCAAGATGTTGGCATAAGTAAATACTTGTACTTGCTACCTCTCAAAACTACATTAAAATTACAACCAAAAGACAGAAAAGCTTTCATCCAGAACCATGGGAAAGCTGGCTGAGTGGAAGTTCTACAACTAGAAGTAAAGAAGAAAGCACATTGAGATTGGTAGGAGGTGCGGAGGCACCCTCAGAACAGGGTGGCAACCAGGTGTGCTGCTTTTTTTAATAGGGAGGGAGATACAAGCTCCTGATTGCTCTAAACTCCAGATCCGGGCGAGACTCTGTGGACCCAGACTCATACAGGGAGAATCAGGACTGCCTGGCATCAGGCCAGAACATGAGGGCGGCTTTCTTTCAGATGGAGGTGCTGGCAGTGATCATTGTTCCTGCACCAGGACCTTTCCAGTGCAGGACTGACTGGCAGCCATTGCTCTGCCTTGGTGATTCCCTGAGATTCTACCCCACCCAATTTACAACCCTACCCAAGCTGTGCCCAGCAGTTTTTGCATACAAATGGCCTATCCTTTCTTAGCCTAAAACCTGTCAAACAGGCAGCAGCTGTGTCTGAGAGCCCCAAAGCTGTCAAAGGAAGGCCCAAGGCTCAGCAGCAGCAGCCTGCCTTACTTTACAGCTAGGCCTCATCTGAGCATTTCCAAATCCTATACAAAGAGGAGGAATCTGCAGATCTCTCTGTAGCTCCTGCTAGGTGGGCCCAGGCAGTGGCTGACTTTGCACCTCCTTGGAGATCCAAGAGCCAGTGTACCAAGTGGTCAGTGTGAGACCATACCAGATTACAACTCTTCACATCCATAAGCAACATGCTCAAGGGGAAGACTCAGTGAGCACCAAAGCCCCACTGAAGTGAGTCCTGCCCCATAAGGATGTCTCCTGGACAGCAGCTCTTTCATTGTAGACACAGCTGGTCCTCACATCCAATTGGCCTGTAGGTCAATTCCTTCCAGTGATACCAACAACAATCAAGGCTTAACTACAACAAGACTGTGTACAGAGCCCACAAAGGGGTGCACCAAGAGTGTCCACCATAGGTGATTGGGAAGGCTGAGCCACTGGGCCCTCTAGGACACATTCCACACAAGGCCACTCTACCAACACAGGGAAGCAGCCAAAATGCGAAGACAAAGAAACATGTCACAAATGAAAGAAATGGAAGAGAGCTAAATACTGGAAATAGAGTTCAAAACCACAGTTATAATGTTACTAAAGAATCTTCTAGAAACCTCTGAGGAGCTTAGTGAGACCTTCAAGGATCTTAGTGAGAATGCCAAAAAAATGGAAAAGGCCCAGTCAGAAATTCAGCATACACTGACTTAAATAAAGAATAATATACAGAGATTCAGCAGTAGACTAGCAGATCCCAAGAATGAAGTCAAAGATTTGAAATAAGAGGAAACAAAAAACACCCAACTGGAAGAGCAAAAAGAAAAAAGAATCCAAAAAATTAAGATAGTGTAAGGAGCCTCTGGGACAACTTCAAACATATTAACAGCCGAATTATGGGGGTGCCAGAAGAAGAGAGGGAGAGCAAGATATTGAAAACTTATTTGAAGAAATAATGGCAGAAAACTTGATGAAAGAATTACAAGTCCAGGAAGCGGAGAGAACCCCAAACAAGAAGAATCCAAAGAGGACCACACCAAGACACACATAATTAAAATGCCAAGGGCAAAAGACAAAGAGAGAATTTTATATTTTTATTTTTTTTTTAATATTTTAATAATTTTTATTTCTTAAAGTATTACAAAGAGTATTACATATGTCTCCTTTTTCCCCCCCTTGACATTCCCCCGGCCCCTACCCCCCCACCCCCCCACCCCCCCGCCCCGTGTCTTGTGTCCATTGGTTAATCTTATATGCATGCATATAAGTCCTTCAGTTGGTCAAAGAGAGAATTTTAAAAGCAGCAACAGAAAACAGTTAGCTACCTACAAGGGAATACCCATACGACTGTCAGCTAATTTCTCAACAGAAACTATGCAAGCCTGAAGGGAATGGCAAGAAATTTTCAAAGTGATGAATAGCAAGAACCTACAACTAAGATTATTCTACCCAGCAAAGCTATCATTCAGAATTGAAGGTCAGATAAAGAGCTTCACAGATAAGAAAAAGCTAAAGGAGTTCATCACCACCAAACCAGTATTATGAAATGCTGAAGGGTATTCTTTAAGAAGAGGAGGAAGAAGAAAAAGGTAAAGATAAAAAATTATGAACAACAAAGTGACAACAAATACATATCTATCAACAAGTGAACCTAAAAATCAAATGAATAAAAAAATCTAATGAACAAAATAAACTGGTGAATGTAATAAAATCAGGAGCATTGAAAGGAAGCAGACTGACAATTCTCAGGGGGAAAGGGGATATGGGATGTCAGGGAAGAGATTGGACAAAAATCTTACACCTATGGATGAGGACATTGAGGAAGGGAGGACATGGGGTGGGGTGGGAACAGGGTGGAGGGGAGCTATGGGAGGGGGTGGGGAAGAGGAACATATGTAATAATCTGAACAATAAAGATTTTTTTAAAAGATAAAATGTTTATTAATCATAGACTATAATTTCCTGTTACATTTTGAAACACAAATGGATAAGACTTAGATGCACTTTAATAAAATTGTACAACTTTTTTCTCAAAAAACATAATTTTCTGTTTTCTCATAGTCTCATTATGCCAAGCTGAAAATAAAAATAATTAGAATGAAAGCAACCATTCACCATTCACCTGACTCTGCTCTGTCAACTGTGTAGGCAGGTTGTGGGTTTTCCCAAGGTTGCTCAGTGAAATCCTAGAGGCAGAGAAGGGATGTGGCTGTGTTCAGAGGCTGGAGGCTGCTCCCGCCATCACTGCCAAACTAATCCCAGAGGCTGCTCTGTCTGTGTGAGCTGGGCTGGAACTGGAGTTTCAGGCCATGGGACTGTTTGTGTGTGAATGTGATATTGGAGTGGAGTCCCTTGTCTCTGTTGTTAGGCGAACAATCAGAGAAGGGTTGTGTTGATCAAGTCATCTTGTCCCCAAAGGCTGTGGGAGGTGGCTGCTGCCTCAGTCTCCTGGGACTGCTGAGGCAATCAGGGTGTTGGAATGGGCCTGGCAGCCATCTTCCCTAACAAGTGACTGGTTGATAACTTTTGGAACTCACTTCTCAGTGTCTCTTGAAAAAGTGATATGTGATTAATATAAAGTAGGTCCCACTCCCAAATAGCTTGTCTGCCCACAAAGGACAGTGAGGATTTGGGCACTCTGCTAGGTGCCAGTAGAGGCCCCACTCTAAGGACCCCATATCCTGTTACCTCTCTTTGCCCCTAAAAGAGATTAAACTTTGGTGTTTCGCAGAACAAATGCTCTGGTCAGAGACATGCCTGCCCCTTCCTCTCCAGAGGCTTCAGTAACCGTGAGGCACCAAGTACTGAGGGAAAGCTGTTTATGGCAGTTTGCTTGGTCCTCTTCTCACTACCCCCAACTTTTTTTCTTTTAGCTCAGGATTTGGTTGGGGATGCAGGCAAGCAGGGAGAGGATGGGGGAAAGTATAGCTCAGGCAGGACTGTGTCCCAACACAACTGAAAAGCCGGGGAAGTTTGTCCCTTTTGGGTTCTCCATGCTGCCCATGTCACCAGAAAGGGACAGCACTGGGCCAGCAGGACTGGGATGTGTGGGTTTTTGACTTCATGCAGGAAAGAATTCAAGTCACAAGCCCAGCTGATTTTGAGAGTATGTTTATTAAAGGTTGGGACAGTGACACACAGGAAGAGCTTTGGGTAGAAGAAGCAAGGTCACAGTAACAGAAGTGACCCCTACACTGTGCTGTGTAAAATCAGAAAAAGAAGTCACAGAAACAGATGTGAGTCTATACTTGGCTGTTAGGTCACTGAGAAGTAACAGTGTGAGAGACAAAAGTGAGCCAAGTGGGGACTGCTTTTGGCTCACTGAAAAGTTAGACAAGAGGAGGACCCTGGGAACTTAGGAGAAAGAAAGTAAAATTACACACCTGAGGAAAGGGTGGCATTGGTGTGCTCAGGGGAGAGCATGTCTTGAGGATTTTATCTGTTTCCTATAGAAGAAAGTTTTAGAGGAGGTCTCCATCAGAATATTCACCAGCTGTTTAGGCATGTATTTTAAGACGCTTATGTATCAAAGGAGCATATGGTGGGGTTTGGGATCATTCTCTGGTCACCTTTAGCTCTATCTTGGATTTGTCTGGCTCTAATTTGTTATTTATTCCCCCAACTTCATTCGTTCTTGGGTTTGGCACTAATGGCACCACTGGGTCTCTGTTATCTATCTCCCTGACTAAGGTGATTTAAGCTACTCACTCTCTGTTTGGGGAGCAGAGGTGTAAACCACCTGCTCCTAAGTGTCCTTGATTAAATATTTTGTCTTCCTTTTCCTTGGAACTTGCCATGGAACTTACCTAGTTTTTTTATTAACCTGCCTCATCCACTTTTCTTCCTCCTTAACTCCTCAGGCCCTTCCAGTCACTAACACCGTTCCTAAGATAGGCTCTAGAGCACATGCCCAAGCATGTGTGACCCACTGACAGCTGTTTAAACAGTTAATCTCTCCTAGGAGAGAGTGCTTTGGAACAGGGACCAAGACCCCCAAAACGAAGGTATATCCGTGGGTTTTAAGGGTTTATCAGTAAGCTAGAAAAAGAGCTTTCCTGGGACTCTTGGAAGCCTTTCTACTCTACCTGCCTTGTTTGGTAACCACTACCAAACCCAGTTGTGCTGGTGAAGCCTGAGAGAAGCCAGGAGAGTTTGCATGGTTGGGGTCCCCAAAGTGAGATCAAAGAATGCATTTTTACACCATGAAGATAATAAAAAGACCTTGGGGCCTAGGAGTCATTCAGTTTTAGAAACTAAGACTGTAGAGATGATAAGACAGTTATTCTTCTCTCAAGGGGTTCTATTAAATGGAGAAACAATGAGATCAATTAACCATATAAGGAATGATGGTTATCAGTGGAGATAATCGGTTTTGCAGCTGTGCTACAAGGAGCAGAATATTGGGGGCTCCTGATTAGTCTCTTGTGAACAGCTGAGGATGAAGGAAGGAGAATCCCAGGAAATATGGCAAGGATAGTTCTGAGGGTTAGTAGCTGGGAGGTTGAGGTCAAGGGCAGTGGGTTCTAACAGCTGTTACATAACCTTCTCTACAAGTGCTTTCCTGGTTCTGTGAAATCTATGAATAACCTACTTATTAATATGGCATCCTTTCATGAAATCAAATTATGTGGATACATAGACAGGGCAGGGGAACAGCATTCTGCTGGGAGACCACCTTTTCTCTGTGGGGTTCTTCCAAGGCAGTGTTTGGAGTTGAAACAAGGTCTTGTGGGTCCAGATCATATATGTGAACAATGAAACCTTGGTCCTGTCATGGGCAAGAGTAAGAACCATGAACATCAGAAAAAGGGCAGCTTTGGGACAAAGGGCCATGCTTACCAATAAAAAAAATAGCCTCCCAGATAAATCTTTAATCCACTCTAGTGGGTAAATATTTGATCTAGTCATTTGCAAGAAAATGTGAATTTCCTTGTTTGTCAAGGGGCGTGTCCTTAGTTTGCAAACATCTGCCAGGATTAGGATTCTTTGGAACTAGTTTCCCCACCCAGTTCATTTGATCGGTATATAATCAGAACCAGAGGGATCCAGTGCACACAGCTGGAACCCATCTCCAGGAACAAAGAGCTGGAAACCATCTTCAGTTGGAGGAACTCTTCCAGATTTTTGTAAGATTCTTACACCTGAATAATCTATTTCTCTGTTTGTTTATTTGTACCTATTATTTCTAGCCATTTAGCTATTTCAATGAAACATTTATCCCCTTTTAAAATCTCTGGGGCCAACTTATGAATTAAGAAGAAAGTGAACCAGATTCTAAAGTTTAAAATGAAAGCAGATTTCTTTTGGGATTGTCTACATATATGTGGATGGAGGGAGATTACTGAGACTGGGAGCAAGTGGAGGTTTCGGGGGGGATTTCTGAATTGTGATAAAATCCCCTAAGTCCTGGGGAAGCCATTTGCTGAAGGGCATCTGGATACCCCCAGGGAACAGGCATTAAATGTGGCAGAGCAAGGAAAAAAAAAAAAAAGTATGTTTTTAGCTCTATTTTCTCCTAAGTTTACCTACTAATTTTTTTACTTAAAAAAAGTTTTGATTGCTCTTTAAGAGCCAAGTGGAACACATCCAAGACCAAAAGAAGGTACATTGGCAGGTTGAAGGGAAGAAAGAAGGAAAAGAGGTAAAGGGAGGAATATGCATTGGGTGTTATGCTTTCCACTTTTAGGGATACTGCCCTAGAATATATATATAAAAGTGTGAAGCTACATGTATGGAAATTAAAACCATAGTTACTTATCATGAACTGTAAATTAAGTCCCTGATGTGTAAAGTTGGATGGATCTCTTGAATACAAAACATTGCCTGTGGAATGAGGAAGAGAATATTAATGCTTTTGAGGTTTAAAGAATGGGTTTGAGACAGATGATAAAGTTAGTCTGAAGAACAGTGGGGACATATTTCACTGACAAAAAGCTGACTGACATTTATGTGCTTGACTATGGAAGGTTATGTGTGAGTGAGTTTGATGACCAGATGTGAGGCTCTAACCCTTGGCCTAGGCAGATTCACTTCAGCACCACAATAATCTGTCTCATACTTGTTTTCTCCCAAATTCATTTTACCTCTTTTGGGGAAATTTAAGATTGAATATATGAGTGAGCAAGTTGTGAGTGGGGGAGTAGATATTAGATACTGGGGGCCATGGTGTGTACCAACTGGGCTTTGGTTTCTGGATGTCTTAGGGATTCAAGATTACAATAAGCCTGAGCAAAATTTAGCTAAGTTCTTACAGAATTAATGTGCAAATTCTGCAACTTAGAAGCAAAGATTTCCCTTTATCTCTCCAGACTGGGGTGGGAGGCCTTCAATCTCCACCAGCAAGTGGTTTTGTAGACTATGAAGCCTCTGTGTGGCATCAGTCCAGGGCCTTACTTAGAGGCGGCCTATGGGGTTGGCTTATACACTAAGCCTTAACAAATGATACATCGCAGTGAGTTGGGGCTCAAGTCTTATTATCATCTATTTCTTTCACAAGGTGCCTTCTGCTATCAACTAAACTTATACAAACTTGTCTCTGTAATTCCACTACATTTTTGCTAGTAAAACAGAAAAAGATTCTCTTATGCTTAAAGAGAACCATGGAATTTCAGATTTTAGAGTTAGCAACTCTCTCATTCTATAGATGAACAAACTTAAGCCTGGAGAGGAAAATGAAGTAAGTCACTAAAAACAAAATAAATATTGAGGGTCTACTGTGATTCAAGGTGAATAATATGGGCTCTGCCCTCCTGTATCATGTACACCAGTAGGAAACACTGACTAGAAGACAGGTGATTGGATTAACCATGCAAGATTAGATTTGGGGAAAATAACCCAAAGTATATTATTGTGATGAAGCTATTACCCAAGCGCTAAGTGTACCTTCAGAAATTCTATCAATTAGTCTAAGGATGAGGAGTTAATCAGCATCATTTCTCCCTGTTACTCTTCTTCCCACAACTGTTTCCTTCTCTCTCTTCCTAAGTCCATATCTCATATCTATAGCTGTGGCACTGAAATGTGACCTAGAGCCTTCTGGCCTTTTGTATACAAGCAAAAGGCAGCTGTGATTATAGGAGATAGCATTTTAAAGAATGAAGTTATGATTGAATCTGGTATGCAGGTCCCTCATCAGCCATTTCAGTCACCCAGACAGTGTGACCTGCCATCATGAAGCTTCTTTAAAAACAAAGGACAGTAGTACCCTTATTCATCAAACCAGGACTTCAGCTACTATCAGCCTTAGACTGCATGTGTAGAAATGGGCCTGTATGACCCTCAAAAAACAGTCCTTTCTGTTTTGGTTGCTCACTTCCTGTTGAGTCAGAGATTAATTTTATTTGCTCTAGTACAGTGATTTTCAAATGGTATGCCCCTCAAATTTTTAAAACTGACAGTATCTGACTAGTCAGGGAAACTGACCACTTTTCCCTTAGATTGTCAAATTAAAAAAATGACAACCAACACGATAGCCGCCTGGTGTGAATGAATCAAAATTATACCAATTTTTTTGTCATATTGACAAATAATATTTTTTGGTGTGCTTCAGAATTTAATAATTAGTTTATGTGTGCCATGAGATGAAAAAGATTGAAAATTGCTGCTCTAGTGAGTCAGCCCTGCCTCATTGCCATGGTCAAGGAGATTCACAGCTCATGAGTTCATGCCAATCCCAGGAGTGACCATCAGATAGCAGCATCTAGCTAGTTGGTGTTGGTGAGAGATTCCCATTTCCACTCCTACCCTATCCCACCCCTGATTAAACTCTGTTCCTAAAGAGAAGCATCTCTGAAGATAAATGTCTTTAATATCCTGAATATTTGGGCAGTGGAAAGAGAGAGGCAGTAGAAGATGTGGAAAAAGCACTGATTTTAGAGTCAGATAGGTCTTGGTTCCTTCCTTTCCTCAGTCAACAGAAGCAATGTTCTGACACTATATGGCAATGCTTTCTTTGTTGTAGCTCTGAAGGTTTTTGCTTAGTTTTGTGTTTTTTTAAAAAAACAACTCACAGAGGCAGAGCTGCCTCACACAGATTGTCAAACTGCAGCGGGAAGGCCGGGGAGGGTTGGGGGGCAGGAGGGAGGGGGTTAAGAGATCAACTGAAGGGCTTGTATGCATGCATATGAGCATAACCAATGGACATAAGACACTGGGGGGTAGGGGAAGCCTGGGTATTGTCAAGGGCGGGGGGAAAAAAAAAGGAAACATATGTAATACCCTTTGTAATGATTTAAGCAATAAAAAATAAAAAAAATAAAAAAATAAAAAAACAACTCTATTAAACATATGCTTACTTGACACTGCCGGAAATGCCAACAAAATGATTCTGCAACTTGAGTCGACAGCAAACTAACAACAGCTATTGGGAAGATAGACACAGCATGAAGGATACATGCATGATGATGGATTATATTAGCAGGGCCTAGTTTTTAGGTTGTGCATAGAAACAGCAAGGAAAGAAGTCACAGTCCAAGTCCTCTTTTGTGGAGACTGTGCTGTTGAGATTTATTTTTTAAATTTCTTTAATCAGTCAATTCCACAAGCCTGGGAAACACCTTCATTCCCTATACCCATATCATTTCATTCATTCATTAGTTCCCTTGTTTTGTTTATTAGTTCATTCAACCAGTATTTACTATTTTCAGAGCACTTTGGCTGGGTACTCCGTTTTGTTTTTTTTAAAAAATAGGATTTATAAGATTTCAAAAGAAAAAAAAAAAGCTCTATTTTAATATCATTAAAAGAATGCCAACGGGTGAAAAAGGTGAAGGAATTAAAATGTACTGCCCTAACCGGTTTGGCTCAGTGGATAGAGCGTCAGCCTGCGGACTCAAGGGTCCCAGATTTGATTCCGGTCAAGGGCATGTACCTTGGTTGCGGGCACATCCCCAGTAGGGGGTGTGCAGGAGGCAGCTGATCGATGTTTCTCTCTCATCGATGTTTCTAACTCTCTATCCCTCTCCCTTCCTCTATGTAAAAAAATCAATAAAATATATTTTAAAAAAAATAAAAAGTACAAATGGCCAGTTTTAAAAATAGCCATGGGGATGCCAAGTCAGCATAGGGAATATAGTCAATAGCATTGTAATAACTATGTACGGTGTCAGATAGGTGCTAGACTTTTGGGGTGATCATTTCATAAGCTATATAAATGTGTAATCACTGTGTGGTACACCTGAAACTAATATAGTATATGTCAACTGTAATTGAAAATTTTTTTAATTTAAAAAAAGAATAGACATATGAGAGGAAAGGCTAAACCTAAATGTTACTCTATCCTTTTCCCACACCTTCCTCAATTCCCAGATGTCAGGAATTAAAATCAGTTTACAAACTCTCATTGGCATATTCTGTCTGTCCAAACCTGTGGGAATCAAAGTCTCCAGGGAACCAAACACTCTCCAAAGATCACATGACTAGAAAATTTCCTCAAGAGACAGACAACTCCAGTTTCATTTAGATCTGCCTTTTCTCCCTTTTCACACCCTGACCATACAGGACACACACACTTGGACATCCAGCCTGTCAGTCTCTGCCCTGAGTCATTGTACTGGCTACGGCACTGTCTCTCTATAAAAGAGAAAAGTTCTTGCTTTCAGAGAAGATCATGTTTGTAAACTTTTAACTCTTGGGGAAGCAGTGATGAGAAAAGTTGTGAGCAGAGAAGTGGGGAAGAAAGAGTAGATTGTAGAGTTGAGGAAATATCAGCTTGCCATTCTCAGCACCTCTTTCTGGTGCCCATTTGTTACCTTCCATTCTCCTACCTCTTGGTTTCTCTCCAGGCACCTCCAAGGTAGTGATGGCTCTCCAGAAGACCCTTTCATTGCTTCTGCTCTCGCTGCTGACCCTGCTGGGGCTGGGGCTGGTGCAGCCCTCCTATGGCGAGACCAGATATGAAAAATTCCAGCGGCAACATGTTGACTCTACAGGGCCAGGTGGCACCGACTTTTACTGCATCAGTAGGATGGACCAAAAGGGGATGACTAGGCCTAAGTGCAAGGATTTCAACACCTTCATCCACGAAAACATCAGGACCATTAATAACATCTGCAACAACCCCAATATTCTGTGCAAAAATCGCTATGACATGAACTGCCATGAGGGTGTAGTGAGAGTCACAGATTGCAGGCTTACAGAACGTTCCCCGCACTGCAGATATCAGGGCAGGGGCCGCACTAGGCGTATTGTCATTGCCTGTGACGGTTACCCCCTGGTGCCTGTGCACTTTGACAGCTAGATGCTACCCTGCAGGGGTTATGGCCCCGTGGTTGACCTTTTACTTATTTCTTGAATTGCAATGAGTAATGCATTTGAGCTCTCTCAGGCTCTGCCTCCTCTGCTTATTACTCCCTGTTCTCTATATAATCCATTCTGTTAAATGCATCAAAGAGAAATGGAGACATAAACCTATAATGAGACTGGGCTTTTCTGTAATAAAATGTTCTACAAACTCTTCTGTTTCCTTTTATAATACTGGGCACCTTACCTCTCTCAGATCCTATCTTCTGGAATTTAGTTATTATGTATATGATATAGCATTACAAGTATTTTAAGGTGCTTCCATCTCAGTTATCTCATTTTAATACCACCACACCCCTGTGATGCTGATGTTGCTACATATAGGATCCCAAACTTAAAGGATTTGCTGAAGATCATGAAGTTAGTGGAAATGCTGAAGCAACAAATCCACTTCCACTGGCTACTAATCCGGGACTTTTTCTACTTCATCATAAGGAGTGTTTTGAAGGTATCATCTTTTTAATATTCTCAAAAGTCAGCTATTGGGGGAAGCATTACAAATTTGGAAGTATAAACTGGCAAAATGAGACTTCATTTTGTACAATTGTCTGTATAATTGGCAACCTTATGTTTGGATCTAATAAGGCTAAGACATGATACAAAGAACTTTATTTTTCTCTTCCCAAACTTTTGAATCATTGTAGTAAGTTAAAGTATTAACAATGTACTAGATCATTAAGACTCATTTACTCTTTCTGATTTAGAAGACTTTTCATGTATTCCTTTTTTTTTTCAATGTCTCCCCATTCACAATACAGATCAGGCAAAGAGCCTGAGCTGAGGTGTATATGGGGTAAGTTTACTCTGCCTCCTATTTCTGTACAGTCAGTGTAAGAACACAGCCTGTGGTAAGCACCAGGAGGCCTCATGTATTCCTTTTAATAAAGAATTCAAACTGCAGATAACTGTGAATATGGTGCTATGGTATTTATGTGGAGATTTTTGTTCTTCTATCCTCTTTTAGTTCTTTTCTAGTTTTTAACATACACCAACACCTTAATACCGTCATAAACTGGTCCATGATTAAAACCTGTTGGATCAATGACCACGACACATAAACATTTGTGTCATTTACTAAAGACAATTCTCACATCCCTCCCTTTCCCCTTTGATTATTTTGAAACAAATTGAGAAACAGAGATGTATGAAGACACCAGCAGCTAAGAAGGGAAATATGTATGTGAGTGTGTGTGTGTGTGCATGTGTGTGTGTGTGTGTGTGCACGCACGCCCCCGTGAAAGGACCAAACAGAAAATATTTGAATTACAGGAAATATCCATTGTTTATATTTAAGGTGTGAAACCTGGTTGAGTACACATTTGCATTGTGAAGAAATCAATACAATCAAGGTAATCAATGTATCTTTTACCTCACATGGTTACCAAAAGTGACTCTATTTTGAACTGTTTTCAACCATTCTTTTCAACACTACTGAACATCACAGCTTAGCGCAGCCAGTTTCTACTGAATGCATATTGCTTTCACACTATTGTAAAGTCAAAAAATCATAGGCATGAAAATTCATGAGTAAAATTGTGAATCATTTTTGCTAATTCAAGTCACCAAACTAAAACTTAATAACTAACCAAATTTCAGCCTCTTCCAGAGGTGGAATTGTAAACCTATCAATTTGAAATTTCCTGATCAGCACTAGTAAGGTAATCTGCCTGATATGACCCCTTCCTACCTCTGAATGAAGGTGTCCTGCTTAAAATATTCCACTCTATTAACTTGGTAATCCACTTTCTTCCTGCCTGTAAAAACGTCCCATTTTGTACAACTCACCAAAGCGCCTTTCTAGTTGCTAGATAGAATGCTGCCCATTTCCTGAATTGCTTAATAAAGCCAATTAGATCTTCAAACTTACTTGGTTGAATTTTATTCTTTAGCTTCTACCCCCAGGGCCTTGCCATTCCTTTGCACCCAGAAGACTGTCTTTGATGTATGACACAAAGAGCTCCTGGCTCTTCTCAGAGTGACCTCCAGTTTTTGAGATGAGGAGATAAATTGGTACTGGTTAATAATGCGGAAAGCACGATAATTCAAGAGAAACATCAAAAGTGCTTTATTCAAAGTAATGTCCACCGCTAGCTACACATTTTCCCCATCTTTCAGGTAATTTGTGGATACCGTCCCAATAGAGCTTTTCTTGTTTTGAGGCAAACCATTCAGAGACTCAATTTTCCACTTCTTCATATGTTTTGAAGTGCTGCTCAGAAAGTGCATGTGCCATCTATCAGAACAAGTGGAAATCTGAAGGAGCAAGGTCTGGTGAATACAACGGGTGGGCTAATACTTCCCAGGCAAGATCTTTTAACGTGTCTTTAACTGGTTTCGAAGTGTGTGATGGGGTATTATCATGAAGCAAAATTACTTTGCCATGTCTTCTGGCCCATTCTGGTCATTTTACCATCAAAGTGTGGTCCAAATTGAATATTTGTTGTCAGTAGCGATCAGTATTAACAGTTTCACCTGGTTTTATTATTTTTTTAAATATATTTTATTGATTTTTTACAGAGAGGAAGGGAGAGGGATAGAGAGTTAGAAACATCGATGAGAGAGAAATATCAATCAGCTGCCTCTTGCACACCCCCTACTGGGGATGTGCCTGCAACCAAGGTACATGCCCTTGACTAGAATCGAACCTGGGACTCTTGAGTCCGCAGACTGATGTTTTATCCACTGAGCCAAACCGGTTAGGGCTTCACCTGGATTTAGAAGCTTATAATACACCACACCTTCCTGATCCACCAAACGCAGAACATTGTCTTCTTTCTGAAGCGATTTGGCCTTGCAGTCGATGTTGATGGTTGACCTGGATCAAACCATGTTTTTGTGCATTTGGGATTCTCAAAATAAATTTACTTTTCATTGCCAGTCATGGTTCAATGCAAAAAAAAAAAAAAAAAAAAGACTTTCATGCCATTGAAGCAACATTTTACTGATGACTTTTCGGTTTTCCATTTGTCTTTTGTTCAGTTGATGTAGCACCCATTTTCCTTCCTTTAAAATCTTTTTCATTGCTTGTAAACGATGAGAAATTGTTTGCTGAGCAACATTTAATCTTTCTGCAAGGTGTTTTTGAGTTTGACATGCATCTTCTCCCAATAATGGTTTTAATTGTTGGTCTTCAATCTTTTTCGGTTGACCTGGGTGTTCTTTGCCTTTCACATTGAAATCATCACTTTTAAAGTATTTAAACTAGTGTTCACAAGTATCTTCAGATGGAGCGTGTTCACCATAAGCTTCCCGAAGAATACGATAACTTTCAGCAGCACTTTTCTTCAAAGTAAAGTAATGAATTAAAACTTCCTGCATATGCTCTTTTTTCAGCACAAATTCAACATTTTTAAGCATAAAAATATATATGATGTTAACACCTTCAGAAAATTTGACATATGAAGTTTTGAAGTTTGTGCTCAATACAACAAAATAGCATAGGTATCAAATCACATATATATCAACATACCTGTAACTCCATCTATTGAAAAAAATCCGCATTATTAATTGATACACCTGATATATCTGGCCTCCCACCTGCACTTGGTTGGACTGGTTACCCTGTCCTGCACAGGAGATTATATATATATATCCCTTCTTACTCTTGCTTGCTGACATCAACACATTGGACCCAGCCCACTGTGAGAGAATGCAACAAAATTTCTTAAGCTTTCACAATGTTTCTTGGTCTGTCTCCTGTCAGTGTTACAGAAGACCGGAGAAAAAAACAAGCAGTGCTTAAAGAAAGGGAAGTTACATTTTAATTGTAATTATGCGCAGGCCCAAAGAAAAATGTGTCTTTCAAATTATGAGCACCCAACATGGAGGAAACTTTCTCTATTTATACTTTTTTCAGCCCTTTGTCTCCCAAATTTGGAATGAGACTTCCTGGCCTTCTGAGAAAGAAGGCCTGTGTGCTGGGAAGGGGCCATGAGACCATATCTCAAGGCCTGGCCTGGTGCCAGCACTGACAACTTTGGAGCATAGTTTATAGCCTCTCTGGAATGGGAGTAGTCTTATTTTCCTTATTATTTAAGCAAGCAAGTGTTTACAGAAGCCAAAATAGCCGGGTTAAAATTTCAAACAGCAGTTCTTATATAAGATGGATGCTTCATTAGCACGGATTTAACAGTCACTTTTCCACAACTTGCCTCTGCACACTCTTCTTCCTTTGTTTTAGCTGAAGATAGTATGTGCCCAAGTCCTGGCCACCTCTTTCAGTTACTCATCTTTGAGTTTTTCTCATGTATGTATGAGATATTCATGATAATACTTGTTTGTTTTTCTCTTTAATCTGCTTTTGGTTACAGAGGCTTTAGCTGAGAACCTAGAAGGATAAAAGAAAAAGATTTTTTTTCTCCCCTACACTGTCTTCAGAGTCAGAATTTCAAGTAGTGATTCAGGGTTAAAATAAAAAAGAAGAAGAAGGAAGTGGATTTATGCCCATTAAGCCCTGATGTCCAGCTTAACTCAGCTAATTGGATTTCAGCTATTTCCAAAGACCAATTCTTCTGCTATAATTTTTTCATATTGTAATCTCTCCCAAGTTGTTCCAATAAATCCCCACCCTACTCACACCACCATTTACATTTTTCCCCTTAAGCTACCTCAAATTGTTTTGAGTTGTTGGCAACCAAAAACTCTGATGAATAAAATCAATTTGCAACATTTGTGATCTTCATGATCACCAACTGGCATGACTATGCCATCCAAATTTTGGAATTTTTCATGTATACTACATGCATATCCTATAGAAAATACCAACTTTCTCTAGTACAGCACATAATCTCTTACATAATCTGATGTTTGCTCACCTCTCTGGCCTCATCTCCTATCATTCACTTTACTTTCCTCTTAAAAACAGTCATACCTAGCCACTTACGGTTCCAGGAATATACTATACACATTTCAGCCACTGAAACTCCTTTCCTACTTGTTGCTACTGTCCTATGTTTAGTTCTTTGGCCATTGAGAAGCTTGTAGGCTCCAATTCATGGTAATCCTTCCCCTCTGTTACCAAACAAAATTCAACAGAGTAAATTAGGCTTTATTAAGTGATTCATAAATCCAGCAGCATCCAATCTAGCAACAATGCTTTGCCTAAAAATCTCACCAAGGCTCAGTGTTTAGAAATTCATCATACACAACCAAACCCTCTGCAATGCAACAAGGTAATGCATGGTATCAATAATTATACTCAGCACTGTAAGCCTCAAACCACCTTTCTGCATGACTCCTTCCAGAATGTGGCTGCTGCCTGTGATCTGCCCAAGACTGTCTGCAAGAATGGCAACCAGAGCCCAAAACCTATTAACCTCACTAACTGCAATCTCACTGCAGGGAAGTATCCTAACTGCCTCTACAAAGATGCTGCCCAGTGCAAGTTCTGTCTAGTGTTTGTTCTTGTGATTTATTAGTAGTCATCGAAATGCTGGCATCACAGGAAACTCTCTTCAAATTAATTTAAATGGGAGGCTGGTGCCAGATAAGGACAAATCAATTCTTGGAATCAGAACAACCTCTCCTTCCACAGATCCTGTTAATACTTCAGCTTTGATTATGTTAGATCACAATCTCTTGATAATAAATCTAGTACCATTACAAAGACCCCATTTACTATTAAGATTTCTCAGTAGCATGATGATTGGACTCACTTTCAATTTTAATTTATAACATGGCATTACCAAAGGAGTAATACTATTAAGAAATTCGATTGGAAAATTTTCCTTTTTGGCATCATCCATTGAATCGATGGAATCATCACTCAAATATGTGTGAAAATCTCCATTGAGCATATCCAAAATTTCTTCATTTAATTTATGAACATGCTCATTTTTTGGACAAAGAATCACACGTTTAGATATATTTTTAAATATATCTACAGATATACTATTTTCAAAGGTAGCTTCAATAATAGATCCATTACAAATCATTTCAAGGGGGATTTGAATAATATCCATTCCTAAATGAAAACTGCTATCAAGTTTGTCATCTCAAAGTTTTACTAGCCATTCACTACTTAGAGGCCCAGTGCACGAAATTCATGCACAGAGGGAAGGCATTCCCTCAGCCCAGCCTGTACCCACTCCAATTGGGGACCCCTCGGGGGATGTCCAACCACCATAAACTGGAAATCGGACAACCCTTTCACAATCTGGGACCGCTGGCTCCTAACCACTCAGTTGCCTGCCTGCCTGATTGCCCTTAACCCCTCTGCCTGCCTGCCTGATTGTCCCTAACCTCTCTCCCTGCCTGCCTGATCAACCCTAACTGCCTCTACCTGCCAGATCACTCCTAACTGCCCTCTTCTGCTGGCCTGACCTCACCCCCAACTGCCCTCCTCTGCCGGCCAATTTGGTTCTGATTGGTCAGTTTCTGTGCCAGTCAGCATCAAAAGCTCTGCCTCTAGGCAGCCATTGACTCCTCACAGTTGATCCAGATTTTGGTCTGATTGGTCAGTTTCTATGCCAGTGTCAAAAGCTCCACCTTCTAGGCAGCCATTGGCTCCTCACAGTTAACCCAGATTTGGTTCTGATTGGTCAGTTTCTATGCCAGTCAGTGTCAAAAGCTCTGCCTCCTAGGCAGCCATTGGCTCCTTACATTCACCCAGATTTGGTTCTGATTGGTTAGTTTCTATGCCAGTCAGATTCTCTGGGCCTATCAACTGTTCCTGATCAGAAAGGTGGGGCTGATCAGCAGCCCCAGTGGAGGACTGGAAAGAAATGGAGGCACAGATGTTGGCCAGGACAGGAGAGAAAGAGATGCAAGTTCTGATCAACAGCTGCCACAGAGGCTATGGATCAAACCCTGCCTCTTTCTCTGCAGGCCTCTCTCTGGGCCTGATCCAAAGCCCCCTAGGCAGTCAGTGCTGGTTTGGGCCTCCACAGTGGCCCTAGGCAGTGCTGGGTCAGCAGTGACTTCCCATCAGGTTGAGCCTTTCACCCTAATTAGTCATTATGACCCTGGCTCTTTATTATATAGATAAGCAGAATCCTTTGATCTGTTTGTTTTAAGAGACAACTGTCTGAAACATCCCCAAACACTACAGTACTTTAAACTCATTTGTACTATGGCTGATCACATAGCATGCAGCTCAACACTGAGACATTGTCAAAAATCCCTTCCGAGGAGGAGAGCTTTCACACCAAATGCAACATTCAAATTCATAATTGCTCTTAGTATTCTATCTATGATGTTTATAGCATGACTGGATGCCATGGTGCATTCATCAATAAGGAGAATTGGGTCTTTTTAATGGTTTTAGCAACGTCACTCTTTATATCAAGTCTAGAAATTGAAGTTTCATTTAATGGAATTGGTAATTTATATTGGGAATGAAAGGTTCTTCCACTGAGAAGGAAATTTGCAGCAATAACTATACCACCATGACCTCTAATATAATGTATTAAAACTTCATAAAGATACATTTTCCCACTACCGCCTGGACTATCCAAGAAAAAGCATTTGGGGTGTACAGTTTGATCTTTGATGGTAGAAGTTATAGTCTGATAGGACCTGTGACCAGGAGGGAGGAAGAAGCTATCACTCTATACCAACCATGTCAAACTCGTGGCCCACAGGCCACATGCAGCCCACAATATAACAGTATGTAAGAAATGTTTTAATAAAAATTTCATAACTTAATTTTTGCAATATCCTGTTATACATAATCCTATATAATAAAGAGCTAATATGCATATGGTCATCAGACCCTCATGCCCTCGCACTGGACCTCTAGTTATTAATAATGAACTACAATATTCACTAATGAATAAATACTATAATCATGTTGCATCCAGTTCCCTTACATGCAGGCACACCATTTCTCTCCACTAATACTAGCAGCGAATATTTTAGCTGCCAATTGCCACGTCATTAGTCTTGGACTGAACTGTTTGGTGAGTGCAACAGGAAATATTTGACTTTTGAGAACACGAAAAATAGTTTTATTTGCATTATGCTTATTAATTTGTGTGGTTATTCAGTGTCTGGTAAGTTTTGTTCAATAAAAAATACTAATTTTTATTAAAATATTCTATTATTTTATGTTAACGATTACTCATTCATTTCAGCCATTTGTATTCAGCATGTACCTATTGCAATAAGCTTACATTTCTATGAAAATTTTAGCTTTTATTTTTTTGCGGCCCACATAAAATTAAACCTTGTTTATTTGGGCCATGCTAGCCTTTGAGTTTGACATGCTTGCTCTAGGCAAGGGATTCTTTTTTTTTTTTTTTGTACCTCAATGTTTTATTTATTATGTTCTTTTTATAAACAAAATGACATTTCTTTTATGAAGGTATTTATCTATATAGCTTTGTTTAAAATGTTAAATATTGGTGGTTTCCTACATGTTTAATAGGTAAGAATTTATGCAACAGGTTTCTTCTGTCCAAATCCTCCTTTTTTCCCTTTTTTCCACTATCTGCTAATCCTTTTGAACACTTGTTCTGCCTCTTGCCCCATTTCCTGAGGATCACCACCAATCCTTTTTTAATGAAGTCACAACAATTGCTCCAGCATTTACCATAGGATTATGTGGCTTATCATCTTCATTTAAAAACAGTTGGCTGAATCTTAATCCACTTGGTTCTTTCCCAACATATTGATGCACATATTCTGTTTCAAGGTCATTAACCACAATGGCGTATTTCAAAGGTTTTACACAGGACTGAAGACAAAATGGAACTTTGGTATCTCCAATAGAATGCCTCTGTCCATCAACTGTACAAACTGATACACCCCACAAATCAGGACTGAACTTGGTTAGTTGAGGACTATAGTCTGCAACCTTTCCTCCAGACTGCTTTTTAGCACTTTCATATAACTCATCCATATGAGAAGTAAAAGACATAAAGTCAGGAATGACAGACTTTCTTCTAAAGGCTTGCATCAACAAAACAATGTTGTTTTGAACACATTTTTTAAAAAGATCTTTGTCTAGCATGACACCATCTGATGTTGTTTGAAGAGTTCATCTTAACATATCCATACACTCTTTCAACCTGGGATCAGATGTTCCCAATTCTGTAGATTTGAGTGCTGTAATAAATGTATGAACAGGTATTTTCTCTTGTCTTTCTGCAATTGTGTAGAACAGCAATTCATCCAAGCTAGGTAACAGACCCTGTTTTATTTTACTCTGGCCGGAAGCCGCCAGCTCCTTCCTTTGCTGTGGCTGAATGAGTCCCTGTGCCTGGAGCCATCCGCGTGGCTGATGCTGGCGGGGCCGCGGGTGGTGACGCCCGGGGCTGCAGTTCTGTTGCTGCAGTTCCTGCAGCTGCTGCTTGTCCGCCTTGCCCAGCTCCAGCAGGATCTTAGAGGGTGAGCTGGACAGGCCCCTGGAGCCGGACCACCAGCCGTCCGCCCCCCGCCCCACCACAGAGCTTGGCTAGAGGCTGCAACCACTCAGGGCCATGCTGGCATCTGGTGGCCTCAGGAAGTCCCCCAGCAGCACAGACCCTCAGAGCCGCATCTTTCCGCTCGCTCAGCCCAGGCCTTCTCGATGGGGAAAGATGCTCCGGGTCCTCCCACGGGATGACAAGTCAGGACAAGTGAGGACAGGGCCTGTGACGTGGGTGTGGGTGTGGTTGTGGTTGGTGCTCTGCAGCCACTGCCTCCCAGTCCAACTCTGCTGCCTCAGACTCCACTGCTCCCACCAGCCAGTGCTCCTCAATGAGAGCTCAAGGGGATTCTTGCCAAAGCGGCAGACCTTGCCTTGACTTTTCTGAGCCCCCTGGGTGTTTTACTGGAATCTTTATGTCTAGACCTCAAACGGTCCTTGTTTTAAAGACACTACAGATACATGTGTGTACTCAAGGGTACTTACCCTGCTAATAGTATGGTTCCTTTAGCCAGGCAGTCCCTTAGCCATCTCTTTCACAGAACCTTGTGTCAGAGTAATCATTCCTCTACCACTCAGGATCTGCTGTTTAGTCCCAGCAAGGTTGGACATGGGAAATGGGATATGTACTCAGAGAGTACCCTCCGTTCCTGCTATCTCTCTCAGGGTATAATGGGTGCAGGAATAGAGTGGCTGTTGAGGAAGGTGGTTTTGGCCTGAGAGGCAGTATTAGGTAGGGAAAGGGATGCATTGAAGCTTGAGTTCTCAGGATTTGAGCTCTCAGGGACCAGGCAAGAAGGTGGCTGTTGGTTAGGGGGGGTCTGAGTATTTGGACTCTACTGCAGATGATGGAGTGGGAACACCTAAGGGGTGGAGGTCAGTGGTCAGCTAGGTCAAAAGTGGATTCAGAATCAGAAGTGTTTGGGATATGATGTTTTGTGTAAAGGAGTAGGATCTGATGGGCAGAGGAATGACAGAGAGAGGTTTTGGACTAGAGGGTAAAAAAACCTGGATGTAGGGAATCTCTGACCATTGTCCATTGCGGTGACAGCAATTATCTAAATCATACAATGTGTTAAAATTGGAAGTTCCGTTTTTAGGCCACTGAAGTTTATCATCTAGTTTATATCGTGGCCAAACAGTATTACAAAAGAAAATGAGGTGCTTGGGCATGATCTCCCTTGTGAGTATGCAGAGGGAGTGTAACATGGCCCATGAGAGAGGAAGGGTGAATGACAGACCACAGATCCAAAGGTGACTGTTTAGGGCAGGTGTCCCCACTGCTAAACAAATCACCAGAAGAAAAGAGGGTGACCCTCCACACTGGACCCAATCAAGAAGGACCCAAAGCCAAATGGCTGAGGAGTCTTCAGGCCTAGCACTAGGATTTTTCAGATGAGAGACTATTGAAGAGTCCGTGAGAGTGAGTGGGCAGAAGGTACAAAATGAGGGGAATTGTGGAATGTCTCTCACCTAGAAAAGATTGGCTGGTGCGGGATGAAGGGTCACCAATGGAGAAAGATTCCCAATCCTGCATCCTCCTTGGCTGATTCAGGAGGGTCTGTAAGAAACGGAGGCCTTATTGAGACCAGCAATTCAGTTACCAGAGTAGGATTCTGAAGTAAGTACAGGACAAGCTGATGCTGCCTACTGCTTTCTGAGTAGCAAACTTAGGGTGACAAAAGCCAGGATAATGGTTCCTCTTCCCCTTGGAATCCTCCCAGATTTCAGCACCAAATGTTAGAGTCACTAAAGGAGGAATGCACAAAGCCAAAGTGGTAAGGGTTTATAAATTTACTAGAGGCCCGGTGCACAAAATTTGTGTGGGGCGGGGGGGCTGTCTCTCAGCCCAAGCTGCACCCTCTCCATTCTGGTACCCCTTGAGGGATGTCCAACTGCCTGTTTAGGCACCATCCCAGTGGGATCAGGCCTAAACAGGCAGTCAGACATCTCTCTCACAATCCAGGACTGCTGGCACCCAACCGCTCACCTGCTTGCCTGCATGATTGCCCCTAATCACATCTGCCTGCCAGCCTGATCACCCCCTAACCACTCCCCTGCCAGTCTTATTAATGCCTAATTGTTCTCATGCCAGCCCGATTTCCCCTAACTGCCCTTCTCTGCTGGCCTGGTCACCCACAACTGCCCACCCCTGCTTGCTCGGTCACCTCTAACTGCCCTCCCTTGATAACCTGGTCGCCCACAACTGCCCTCCCCTGAAGGCCTGGCCACCCCTAACTGCCCTCCCCTGCCAACCTGGATGCCCCTGTCCTCCCCTGCAGGCCTGGTCACCCCCAACTGCCCTCCCCTGCTTTCTCGGTCACCCCTAACTGCCCTCCCTTGCCAGCCTGGTTGCCCCTAACTGCCCTCCCCTGCCAGCCTGGTCACCCACTACTGCCCTCCCCTGCCGGCCCTAGTCACCCCTAACTTCCCTCCCTTGCCAACCTGGTTGCCCCTAACTGCCCTCCCCTGCAGGCCTCGGTCCCCCAACTGTCCTCCCCTGCTGGCCTGATTGCCCACAACTGCTCTCCCCTGCAGGCCTGGTCCCTCCCACTGCCCTCAACTGTCAGCATGGTCGCCCCTAGCTGCCCTCCCTTTCAGGCTAGGTCCCTCCCAACTGCCTTCCCATGTTGGCCATCTTGTGTTCACATGGGGGCAGCATTCTTTGACCACATGGGGGTCATCTTGTGTGTTGGAGTGATTGTCAATTTGCATATTACCTCTTTATTAGATAGAATTAGGTCAACTGGATAACAAAGGAGCTGAACCCCAAAATGGCGCCAGTACCCAGATTCAGTGAGTCAGAGGTGTTAAGGACTCTAGGGAGGCTTTTTCAGGGTGGAGAGTTCTCTGGGCTGGCCCTGATTCTAGAAATGTATGGAGGGGACAGATAATGGTCTCAGCAAGTGGAATGTGGTCTAAGCCAAAAGAAATGTCCATTGTGAAGTGGCCTAAAGGTCAGTTCCCAGCAGAAGGGTATTGATTCAATTATTTGATCAGACCTAACATGTATTTGATTGGAAGTAGCAGGGGGCTAAGGAAGCCATGGCATAGCATAAGCTTTTAGTTTAATGTTTCTGTAGTTCACCCACCACCTCACTCGCCATCCATGTTTTGTTTGTCTCTTAGTCCTTAGATAATACTCTTACCATCTTGAATGGTGTTGGGAGGAAAAATTTTCCTAACCATTTAGGTTCCTGTTTGGAGGCCTGTGAATTAACTGATGAAAGCCAGATTAACAGGAGAGAATAGATAAAGTTTATTCACATGCAGATGAAGAAGCACAAAAGGGAGGAGAAAGGATAAAATTGAATGTTCAAGGCAGGCTCCCAAGACCACAGGACATTATGAAACTACATTAGTGACTGGCCTGATCCCAGGTGTAGGTGGGAAAGTGAAGGGAAGTACGGTTTTGCCCCTTCCATCGATGCCTGGAAATTAATCTCTGAAATCCTCTTAGAGCCAAGGACAAAAGTGTAAAATGCTTTCAGGACTGTGCAGGTTATCATTCCTATTGACGATTTTATGTGATTACATTTCTCATTTCTCTTTCCAAGCCCAATTCACTTCCATCCATCCAACAGTGTGAACTAGGAAGAAGGGGATTCCAACATCTGAACCCTTGTTTGAGGCTAACAGGGAAATGTTGCACTTTCCCAGAGGGTGGCTCTGACCTGTGTGTGAGCCCACCAGGTACAGTCAATAGCCTGGTCTCTAGAGCACACAGAGAAGGGCCCAGTCTCCTCCCTCTCACTCTATGCTTCCCATCACTATCAGTTTTCTTCAGCCCCAAAGACTGAGTGCATCTTCCCTATGTCCTTTCCCACTCCGAGTGCCACCCTGAGTCTTAATGGAGGTCAGATATTGGTCAAGGTGTTCCACGGAAGACAGAGACTTGGGAGAAGACCTAATTTCCTTTCAGCCTAGGCAGTTCATGGTCCTCTTGGTTCCACCCATTTTAGGAGACTCTCCCCTGCCCTTTCCTTGTAGGGCGAGCACCAGTGCCTCCATTCCTTATTTAAGTGTAACCCAGTTGTGCCAGCTCTTGTGATAGCTTGTCACAGTGACATTAAATATTGACCCAGATCTCTGAGTAAAAGAAAAGAGCTGATGTCCTGGCCTGGTGGTTCAGTCAGTTGGAGCATCATCCCGGGCACCAAATGGTTGCGAGCTCAATGCCTGGTCAAGGGCACATACTGAGGTTGTGGGCTCAAACCTTCATTGAATTATGTGTGTGGGAGGGAGAGATGGGGGCAGTGGCCAATTGATGTTTCTCTCTCACATTGATGTTTCTCTCCCTCTTTCTGTCCCTTTCTCTCTCTCTAAAAAAAATTAATAAACAGATATTTTCAGGTGAGGAAAGAAAGAAAGAATGCAACTGATAAGAGAAAAGCAGGACACCTGGGGGAGCTGGGAGCCTGGACTCTGCAGTCTGCACCAGAGCCACAGACCTTGTCTTCTCCTGAGGAGAGCTAAGCACTTAATTTAAGGACTTAATTTTAGATCCAAGTGCTGAGAATTCTCTCCACAGAAGCAGCACCTACAGTTGTAATACAAACAAACCTTGATAAGAACTTTGTATAGGTGAGGACCAGGTTATCATAAAGCAATGGGAGAAAAAGGGTGGAGTGGGGGAAATCAGTGAAGGTTTCAAAGCAAAGATTACTTTGGGGACCACTTTGAAGGATACTAGTAAATAGGTGTTTTTTATTAGGCATAGGGGAAGGGCAATTCAGATTTTAAAAATAAATAAAAGTCTAGAGAGAGAAGTAGATGCTCATGGTAGAGCACTGTGTATTTAGAAAATAACAAGTTCCTCTATGTGCCTGAGAGGAGGTGAGGGATGGCACAGAAAAGAAAACTGTAGGCCCCAATAGAAGTACCTTCAATACCAAGCAAAACACTTCAATAAGTAAAAGATATAGACAGTTACTTTGAACTCAAGGAATGACAGGACATAAAAAATGGAAAGGAACTTCCATCATTTTCCCTTTATGCACACAAGGAGACTGAAGGTCACAGCAGTCCCAAGGTCAGACAAAACCTTGGCAGCAGAAACAGAAACCAGCTTCAGGTCCCCAACTTCCAGGGCAGTGTCCTCACTACACTTTGCTGCCTGATGTGCCCTTTGTAGGGAATATGCCCCCAGGATGTGCACCCAAAAGACTGCAATATCTCGTGAAGTTGATCTCTTCTTCTAGTTCTGATTTCCCATAGAGTTCTCCCACTGCCCTCCCTGCTGTGAAGTCTGGTGGATGAAGGCAGGATAGCTTTGCTGCTGCCCCCATCTGTGGAGTTCCAGAGGCTGGAGACTCATACTGAGGTACCATCAGGTGTAGTTCAACTGCAGCAGCTGGGGTGAGGGATGGGGAGGCAGAGAGGGAATTAGTGGCTCGGTGCTCCCAGCCCCAGGCTCTAGGGTGCATTGGTTAATTCTACTAGAGACCTGGGAGGAAGGGAAGCAGCTTAGGAGGAAGAGGTCCCCAGGAGAATATCTACCTGAAGCAGTATCTCCCCCTTTCTTTAAGAAGCCTCACATGCTGGCTCCAGCAAGAATGTAAAGTCTTGAGAACACTCATTTGCTTAGAAATATTTGGGGTCTCACATCTTCCATCTCCTGCTTTCCTCCTTGAGTTAATCATCAGGACTGGTGCAATGAGCACAATAGTGCTTCTTTTCCAAAAGCTGGGAGATATTGTCAAGAACCAACCATGTGGATGAGGAAGTCCATGCAGGCATATCTAGTGAAGAGAATTCAGCTTTCACCAGTTCAGGGGACAAGTCTCACATCTAATTAAGTGGAGCCTTTTATTGACTTGCTAAGTCCAACCTTCTGACCAACTGGCTGACCTGCTTTGAGTTGTGTATTAAACGTCCTGATGCCTTCTTTCATTGCACTCTGATCTGGAAGGAGTTCCCTATCATTGACTATGGGTCTCACTTCTCCAGAAAGGCTAACACTTAATCCCTCTCTGTTATTCTGGTACTGCCCCAAACTCAGCTCTACTTTTCCCCCCCTTTTTGCCAGTTTATCTCTCACAGAGGACCTAGAAAAGCAGACCTCGGCAGAGCTATGGTTGTTTTATATGATGAGCAGGAGAGAAAATCCCTCTGTCAGCAAGCACGTGTGTGAGCTTAAGTGTTGGTGCAGGACACCCAGCCCCCTCCACCAGCTGGAACACAAGGCCTCTGTCAGCAGGTCATGCAGTGACTGTGGCCAAACCATGTGACTTCTCTGAGCCTTGGAATTGTTTTCTGAGAAATGAAAGTTTGAAGAAAGATGATTTGTAAGATTGCACTCAGTTAAAACAATATTTCAGTGTTTTCTGTTTCTAAAGCTCTTCCTCTCAACACTTCCCAGAAAGATAGATTGGCTCTCAATATAACATCTATTTCCATAATATTTTTATGTTTTTCAAAGAGCCAAAGTTGCTTTTGCTGCAGTACTCACCAATTAATTGCCTTCAGTTTAAATAAAAAGGAAATTCATTCACACAGAAATGCAGAAAGGGAGAGAAAAATTCTTATTTACCCCCACTCCCACCCTCCTGAATTCCTGTCAAAATATGAGCAATAGAATGAATTTTTACCCCAATATGAATTTTGTACATATTAATATTTTTAAAAAGGCACAAACTTTGATCTTTTATTTTAAAAACACCAATGTCTTCAGTAAAGACATGTAAAGCTTTAATTGTATAGCTGAGTTGCACAAAAAATAAGTATTGCAATTTAATACACTAATTTATTATATGTTGATTTCTATAGTAGGAAAAAACAATGTCAGCCTATCTGTGGCTCCATCATCAATTCTTTGGATAAATGAAAATTTCAAGAATACAGTCTTATCAGAGACCCAGAAATTAGAGATAAATCTAGGAATAGCGTTCATAGAACTAGAGGCTCTCATTAATTAATTTTGGAAACAAGTCATTAGTAAGTCATTATTTATAAGAAAGCTCCAGTATATATTTCTCTAAGTTACCAAGTGGGTGGTAAATATTGAAAAGGCACAAAATAGTAAAATACCTGATAAACAAATAGAAATATATTATTTGTATTTTCATCACCCATGAAAACTTTGATATTTTAGTGCATAATTCTCAACACTTTTGTCTATGCTATGTATATGTTTTTATAACATATGGGATATTGGATACTATGTATATACTGCTTCAGATTCTGCTTTTTTTCTTAAAATGCATCTGGGCTTTTGTTAAAATTCAGTTTCTTAACTTAGATAGTAGTGAACAAAGACATGTTCACTTTGGATTAATATATTGAGTTTTATAATTAAAATTCATTCATTTTTCTGCAAATATGTTATATTACATATGACAACAAAAAAGCTTATTCAAAAATATGCAGCATAAACATATTTCCAAGTCAACAAATATCTATATTATTCTGAAGGCTCTGTAGTATTTCATGTTAAGGATGTAGCATGAACCATCAAACAAATTCTCTATTGTTGGACATTCATAACATTTACAACTTTTTACATGTATGCATTCTAAAATAAAAACTCATCTAGTCTGGCTGGTGTGGCTCAAATTGAACATGGACCCATGAACCAAGAGGTAATGGATTGATTCCGTTCAGGGCACATGCCTGTGTTGCAGGCTGGATCCCCAGTTGGGAGCTTACAGGAGGCAGCCAATCGATGTTTCTACCTCTCTGTCCCTCTCCCTTCTATTAATACTCTCTCTAAAATCAATAAAAACATTTTGAAAAAACAAAAAACCATCTAGCCCTCCCGGGTTGCTGTTGGTTGAAGCGCTGCCCTACACACCAGAAGGTCATGGGTTGGATTCCCTCCCAGTCATGGCACATACCTAGGTTGAGGGTTCTACTCCTCAGGCAGGACAGGTATAGGAGTCAGCCAATGGATATTTCTCTCTCACATCGATGTTTCTCTCTCTCTTTCTCTCGTACTCTCTCTCTCCCCTCCTCTCTCTCTAAAAATAAAAAAACACCTATCCTCATGTGAGAAAACAATAAAACATCACATTGTACATTTGTATTTTGTGTCTTAAGTCATGTTCCCTGGTGAAGAGTCACTGAGATAAAGATTTGCATTCAGGAAGTTTACTGGGAATTGGGCTTGGGATCAATTCCTATAGAGGGGTCCATAGGGATCCTAAATGTGAGCAGGTGCTCATCTGGGCTCCCTGGACTCAGGGTATGACTCTGGCATTGGGTGCAAGAGGTCCCAGGTTCAAATCCTGGACTAGCCCAAGCTTTTAAAATTTGCTTTCCTCCTTTGTGAGCTACTGCAAAACTTCTGTTCCAGGCTTGTTCCAAACTGTTAGCAAACAAGAGGTGCACTGAACTAACACGAAGCAGGTGACCTGTACTGCAGACGAAATTCCCTAGCTTCCTGGACTCTAGGGGCCCTATTGCTCCTGGGAGCAGCAGCCTTTGTCCCTTCAGACTTCTGCAGGCAGGGCTGGTGTCCCACCTCCTGCTGTCCTGAGTCCTGCTGTCCAAGCCGGCTGCGTCTTCTCTGACTTCATGTCTCCAATGCAGATCTCCAGGGTCGCTCCAGGCCAAGCAGGGCCTCTGAGGCTGTGGGGATGATGTGGCGCCAGCTACAAAGGCAGGACCCCAGCACTTGGGATCTCCACAGAGAAACTGGGCTTGGTACCAACTACCTGGGGGCTGGCCCACTGCGTCTACCCTCCATACTGCACCCAATCCCATTAGTATACACACACACACACACACACACACACACTCATGCAGACACCACGCAGATCCAAAGCAGGAGTCAGAACATCTTCACGTTTTCTAGCAGCTCCCCCTTTTCTTACAAAGGAGGAAGAAGTGGGTGAGAAACAAAAACTTCTCTTTCCACTGCCCTGCACTTTTCTGCAACTTTGTTCCCAGGCCTGGATGGGTTCACATTTCTTCTTCTTTTGTGTGTGTGTGTTGTTGTTTTTTATTGCTTAAATTATTACAAAGAGTATTACATTTCTGTTTCTCCTCCTGCTTCGTGTCCTAAGTTTACCAGGGGCGCTTTGGCCGGGGTAGTCCCTTCTTAGCTGAGGAAATTCAGGAGGAGTTTGTGGCACCAGACTGGGAGCTGAGGAATGGGAAGGAGGCAAAAATGCAGTATTGAAAGTCAGCGGTGCTACATTCCTGCCCCATGTTTACTTTCCGAAGCTGGACAGAGATGGCAGTGCGAATGCCTATAGCCTAGAATTAGAAGGGACCACCGCCGGGGCGGCCCAGGGAGGCCCACACTTGCTCAAACCAAGGATTCTTTGCTTGCTACTATGTTGATCGCCAGATTTATGAAGCAGAACTTGTTCAGTTCTTGCTATTGGAAATGACATTTGGTATTTTCATTTTCTGTTTGCTCACCTCTGTCTCCTCATCCTTAACCCACCCATAGCCAGTGTCTGGAATTCTTGGAGACACTGCCAACAGCCTCTTACTGCAACATTGGAATCCTCAGTCTTCTTACTCGGAGACAGCACACCCACAGACAACAGCACATGGGCATGACATGACATCTTTGTTTCTAAAGGACAATAAAAACAGTCTCAGCACCATTGTGGGGACTAGGGAAATCTTAACTTAGCCAAGACCCTCCATTTGTGTTGTTAAGAACCTAATAATCAAGCCATAAATATAATCACTAGAAACACAACTGACATAATTATCTGAACAGCAAGTAGCCAACGTCCCAGAAGCAGCCTCAATATTTAAAGAGCTACATAAACTGCACAGCTACTAACTAGTTAGTTAGTGCAGAATGATAATTGTGTTACATTTCATTTCAAGAAACTTTTTTTTTACAGATAAAGTAAAATATTTTTTGAATTTAGGGAACTACTCAAAGTAGGTTTCCCTTAAACAGCAACTTTCACAGGCACCTTTACAATTAGCTTGGGTTTTCTAGAAATTACTAGTTAGAACCTGATAGCTGTGCATTGGGAAGCTTCTACTTTAGGAACCACAGATGTTCCTTGGGCCATACATGTTGTCTTTCTCTGTCCCTCAGTTTCCTCATCTGTAAAATGAGGATTTAACACAATGGTCTCTGAGGTCCCTCTCTCTCTCTTATTCTATGATTGCATGGAGTGGCCAGGTATTGTAACAGGACTCATAGAAAAAGAAGGTACTCCTATAATGAGGAGAAAAACTATCATTTGGCAAAGAGGATAAGGAAAGCCATTCCAGGAAAAGAGGACTCCCTCTGGCTTTTGTCGAAAGTGCAGATGTCAGGTTATAAATAGGCAAAGGTAAGAGGCTGGTCAAGTTATTGTTGGGAGCATTTACCAGTGTGATTTACAAATTAAAGTAGATGGCTAAGAAAGTGGACCAAAGCAGGCTGGAAAACCCCTCTTTAGGAGTTTCCATTATTCTGTATTTGAGCAAAAAGCAATCTCTGTAAATAGTTATTCTCAGAAGAACACCTTCAAACATTTGGTTAAAAGAGAATGGGCATAAAGCCTAGAGTTTGTGAGAAAGTGAATGATTAATTATTTTCTGTTTGGAAATAGAGCCATGTCAGCAGGTCTGTCTCCCTCTATCAGAACTGTCTCCCCTTCCTGGAAGTGGAGGCATGATCCTTCTTTTCACGTGAGCATCATCCTCTTTTAACCATTACTTTTCTTCTTAAGTAAGTTTCATGCCTATAGACCAAAACTATGTAAGAGTTATAAAGAAATGTGGAAATTAAACTCTTCCCTCCATCACACAATTTTACTATTAGTCTTTTTAAAAATATATATTTTATTGATTTTTTACAGAGAGGAAAGGAGAGGGATAGAGAGTTAGAAACATCTATGAGAGAGAAACATTGATCAGCTGCCTCCTGCACACCCGCTACTGGGTATGTGCCCTCAACCAAGGTAAATGCCCTTGACCAGAATCAAACCTGGGACCCTTGAGTCCGCAGGCCGACGCTCTATCCACTGAGCCAAACCGGTTAGGGCTTACTATTAGTCTTAATGATAGAATTAAACATATGTACTCTGTATAAAGGGGGAAAGTACACCAACACTAGAGTCCTTAGAACAGTGGTTCTCTACCTTCTGGCCCTTTAAATACAATTCCTCATGTTGTGACCCAACCATAAAAACTATAAAATCATTTTCGTTGCTACTACATAACTGTAATGTTGCTACTGTTACGAATAGTAATGTAAATATCTGATATGCAGGATGTGAAAGAGTCATTCGACCGCCAAAGGGTTCTTGAACCACAGGTTGAGAACCGCTGCCTTAGAAGGAGAACCCAAGCTTCCTCTGTCTGTGCAGGGAAATTATTGGCTTGAAGAAGAGACATAGAAAAACATTTTAGAAAAATGAGAATAACTTTCAAGTCCAAGCTGTCAGAACATTTTTAAATATATGAGTGTATTTTTCTGTTGGCAATTGTTTCACATCTATTGCAATCACTGGCAAAGATATAATGTTTATTAACCATAGACTATAATTTCTTGTATTTTGAAACACAAATGTATAAGCACTTAGATGCACTTTAATAAAATTGTAAAACTTTTCCCCCCAAAAAACCTAAGTTTCTCTTTCATTGTAACCTCATTATGCCAAATTGAAAATAAAACAATTAAGATGAAAGCAACCATTTAACAATCACCTGACTCTGCACTGTCAACCATGTAGGCAGGTTGTGGGTTTCCCCAAGGTTATTCAGTGAAATCCTAGAGGCAGAGAAGGGATGTGGCTGTGTTCAGAGGCTGGAGGCTGCTCCCGCCATCACTGCCAAACCAATCCCAGAGGCTGATCTGTCTGTGTGAGCTGGGCTGGAACTGGTGTTTCAGGCCAGGGGACTGTTTGTGTGTGAATGTGACATTGGAGTGGAGTCCCTTGTCTCTGTTATTAGGTTATTCATCAGAAAAGGGTTGTGTTGGTCAAGTTATCTTGTCCCCAAAGGCTGTGGGAGGTGGCCGCTGCCTCAGTGTCCTGGGACTGCTGAGGCAATCAGGGTGTTGGAATGGGCCCGGCAGCCATCTTCCCTAGCAAGTGACTGGTTGATAACTTAAAAAAAAACAATACTTTATTGTTGAAAGTATTACATATGTCCCCTCCCCCACCTGCCCCCACCACCACCACCCCTCCCCCGCGCCCTGTTGACTCCCTCCAGCCTTCCCCCACTCCCCGCCCTGGTCTTCAGCACCCCATAGTCTGTATCCAAGGGCCATGCATATATGCATACAAGTTCTTTGGCTGATTACCTTCCACCCACCCACTCTCCCCTCCGCCTTCCCTCTGAGATTCCACACTCTGTTCCATGCTTCTATGTCTCTGGATCCACTCTGTTCATCAGTTTATTTTGTTATTTAGACTCCACATATAAGCGAGATCATGTGATACTTGTCTTTCTCTGACTGGCTTATTTAGCTTAGCATAGTTCCATACATGCTGTTGCAAATGGTAAGAATTCCTTCTTTTTTACAGCAGCAAAGTATTCCATTGTGTAGATGTACCAGTCTTCTAATCCACCTATCTGCTGATGGGCATTTAGGCTGCTTCCACATCTTAGCTATTGTAAATTATGCTGCTATGAACATAGGGGTGCATATATCCTTTCTGATTGGTGTTTCTGGTTTCTTGGGATATATTCCTAGAAGTGGTATTACTTGCTCAAATGGCAGTTCCATTTTTAATTTTTTGAGGAAATGCCATACTGTTTTCCACAGTGGCTGCACCAGTCTGTATTCCCAACAGCAGTGTACTAGATTTCACTTTTCTCCACATCCTCCCTAGCACTTGTCATTTGTTGATTTGTTGATGATAGCCATTCTGACAGCTGTGAGGTGATACTTCATTGTTGTTTTAATTTGCATCTCTCTGATGATCATTGACTTTGAGCATGTTTTCATATGTCTCTTGGACATCTGTACATCTACTTTGGAGAAGTGTCTATTTAGGTCCTTTGCCCTATTTTTGTTGGATTGTTTGTCTTCCTTTTGTTAAGTTGTATGAGTTCCTTATATATTTTGGATATTAACCCTTTATCAGAAGTATCATTGCCAAATATATTCTCTGATACAGTGGACTCCCTTTTTGTTTTGTTGATGGCTTCTTTTACTGTGCAGATGCTTTTTTATTTTGATGTAGTGCCATTTGTTTGTTTGTTTTCTCCTTAGTTTCCTTTGCCCTAGGGCCGTGGTCAGCAAACTGCGGCTCACAAGCCACATGCGGCTCTTTGGCCTCTTGAGTGTGGCTCTTCCTAAGCCTTAGGAGTACCCTGATTAAGTTAATAACAATGTACCTACATATATAGTTTAAGTTTAAAAAATTTGGCTCTCAAAAGAAATCTCAATCGTTGTACTGTTGATATTTGGCTCTGTTGACTAATGAGTTTGCCAACCACTGGCCTAGGGGATGTGTCAGTAAACATATTACTATGTGAGATGTCTGAGATTTGTTGCCTATGGTTTCTTCTAGGATTTTTATGGTTTCATGATTTACATATGTCTTTTATCCATTTTGAGTTTAATTCTTGTGTATGGTATAAATTGATGGTCTAGTTTCATTTTTTTGCATATATCTGTCCAATTTTACTAGCACCATTTATTGAAGAGACAATCTTGACTCCATTATATGCTCTTGCCTCCTTTGTCAAATATTAATTGAGCTCAATGGTTTCCGTCGATTTCTGGGGTCACTGATCTGTTCCATTGCCTGTTCTTCTGCCAGTACCAGGCTGTTTTGATTATGGTGGCTCTATAGTATAATTAGTGGCCCGGTGCACGGGAGGGGGTGTCCCTCAGCCCAGCCTGCACTCTCTCCAATCTGGGACCCCTCGGAGGATGTCCAACTGCCAGTTTAGGCCCGATGCTTGTGGGATCAGCTTAAACCAGCAGTTGGACATCCCTCTCACAATCCTGGACTGCTGGCTCCTAACCGCTCACCTGCCTGCCTGCCTGATGTCCCCTAACCACTCTGCCTGCTGGCCTGCTCGCCCCCAACTGCCCCCTCTGCTGGCCTGCTCGCCCCCAATTGCCCCCTCTGCCAGCCTTCTCACCCCCACCTGCCCCCCCTGCCAGCCTGCTTGCCCCCAACTTTCCACCCCCCGCTGGCCTTCTCACCCCCAACTGCCCCCCCTGCTGACCTGATTGCCCCCAACTGCTCCCCCCACTGCCGGCCTGATCGCCCCTAACCACCTCTGCCTCAGCCCCGCCACCATGGCTTTGTCTGGAAGAATGTCCGGAAAGTCTCCTGGAAGGTCTCCCATTCTAATTAGCATATTACCCTTTTATCAGTATAGATTTGAAATATGGTATTGTGATTCCTCCAATATTGTTCTTTCTCAAGATTACTGCAGCTATTTGGGGTCTTTTTTGATTCCATATAAATTTTTGAAGTATTTGTTCTAGATCTGTGAAATATGCCGTTGGTATTTTAATAGGGATTGCATTGAATCTATAGATTGCATTGGGTTGTATGGATATTTTAATGATGTTGATTCTACCAATCCATGAATGTGGTATATTCTTCCATTTGTGTATATCTTCTTCTATCTCTTTTTTCAATGTCCTGCAGTTTTCTGAGTACAGGTCTTTTGCCTCCTTGGTTAAGTTTATTCCTAATTATGTTATTTTTTGTTGCAATGGTAAATGGGATTATCTGTTTAGTTTCTCTATCTGAGAATTCATTATTGGTGTATGAAAAAGCCATCAATTTTGGGGTGTTGATTTTGTATCCTGCTACATTGTTAAATTCATTTATTAAATCTAGTAGTTTTTTTGGTAGAGTCTTTAAGGTTTTCTATGTACAATATCATGTCACCTGCAAATAATGAGAGTTTTACTTCCTTCATCCCAATTTGGATGCCTTTTATTTCTTCTTCTTATCTTATTGCTGTGGCTAGGACTTCCAGTACTCTGTTGAATAAGAGTGGTGAAAGTGGACATCCCTGTCTGTTCCTTTTCTTAAGGGAAATGGTTTTAGTTTTTGTCCACTGGGTTTATGATTACTGTAGTTTTGTCATAAATGGCCTTTATCATGTTGAGATATGCTCCCTTTATTCCCCCTTTGTAGAGAGTTTTTTAAAAGTAGGTGCTGGATTTTATAGAATGCTTTTTCTGCATATATTGATATGATCACATTATTTTTGTATTTCAATTAGTTTATGTGATGTAGCACGTTTATTGATTTGTGAATATTGTGCCAGCCTTGCATCCCTGGAATAAATCCCACTTGGTCATGGTAGATGATCTTTTTAATATACTAGAGGCCCAGTGCATGGGCCTAAACTGGCAGTCAGACATCCCTCTCACAATCTGGGACTGCTGGCTCCTAACTGCTCACCTGCCTCCCCACCTGATCACCTGTAACCACTCGGCCTGCCAGCCTGATAGCCCCCAACTGCCCCCCCCCCCCGCCCCGGCAGCCTACTCACCCCCAACTCCCCTCCCCTGCCAGCCTGATCGTGCATATCCACCTCTGCCTAGGCCCCGCCACTATGGCTTTGTCTGGAAGGACATCTGGAAGGTCTCCCGGTCTAATTAGCATATTACCCTTTTATTTGTATAGATTGCTGGATCCAATATGGTAATGTTTTTTTGAGGATTTTAGCATCTATGCTCATTAGGGGTATTGTCCTGTAATTCTCTTTCTTCATAGTTTCTTTATCTGGTTTTGGAATTAGGATAATGCTGGCCTCCTAAAAAGAGGTTGAAAGTATTCCTTTCTCTCGGTATTTTTTGGAATAGTTTTAGGAGTATAGGTCATAGTTCTTCTTTGAATGTTTGGTAAAACTCCCCTGTGAAGCTGTCCACACCCAGGCTTTTGTTTGCTGGGAGTTTTTTAATTACTGCTTCTATTTCATCAGTTGTTATTGGACTATTTAGGTTTTCTGATGCTTCCTGATTTAGTGTTGGGAGATTGAATTTTTCTAAGGATTTCATCCACATTGTCCAACTTCTTGGCATATAGTTGTTCATAGTATTTTCTCACAATCTTTTGTATTTCTGTGATGTCAGTGGTTACTTTTCCACTTGCATTTCTGATTTTATTTATTTGGGTCCTCTCTCTTTAATTCTTGATGAGTCTGGTTAATGGTTAATCAATCTTGTTTATCCTTTCAAATAATCAACTTTTGGTTTCATTAAGTTTTTGTATTGTTTTTTTAGCCTCTATGTCTTTTTTCTTAATATATTTTATTGATTTTTTACAGAGAGGAAGGGAGTGGGATAGAGAGTTAGAAACATCGATCAGAGAAAAACATCGATCAGCTGCCTTCTGCACACTCCCCACTGGGGATATGCCCGCAAGCAAGGTACATGCCCTTGACCAGAATCAAACCTGGGACCCTTCAGTCCGCAGGCCAACTCTCTATCCACTGAGCCAAACAAGTCAGGGCTATGTCTTTTATTTCTGAACTAATGTTTATTATTTCCTTCCTTCTACATACTCTGGGTTTTTCTTATTCTCTTTTTAGTTCTTTTGTTGTAGGGTTAAATAGTTTATTGTTATTTTTTCTTGTTTTTTTTTTTTTTTTAAGTAGGCTTGTAGTGCTGTGAACTTCCCTCTCAGGACTGTTTTTTCAGAGATTTGGGGTTGTTGTGTGTTCATTTTTATTTATTTCCAGAAGGTTTTTGATTTCTTTCTTGATCTCATTGGTAACCCGTTCATTGTATAATAACATGATGGATAGCTTCTATGTGTTTGATTTCTAATTTCATTCCTCTGTGATCTGAGAAGATGCTTGATATTATTTCAATCCTCTTGAACTTGTAGAACTTGCTCTGTGTCCTAATATGCGGTCTATCTTTGTTAATGATCCATGGGCAGTTGAGAAGAATGTATACTCTGCAGTTTGGGATGAAATGTTCTATAAATGTCAATTAAATCCATTTGATCCATTGTGTCCTTTAAAGTCACTGCTTCATTGTTAATTTTTTTGTCTGAAGGATATATCCAGTGAAGTCAGTGGGTGTTAAAGTCCTCTACTATGACTGTATTATCAATCTCTCCCTTAAAGTCCTCTAGAATTTTTTTTATATATATTTAGGTGCTCCTATATTGGTGCATATATATTCACCATAGTTATATCCTCTTGTTGGATCAATCCCTTTAGTATTATGAAGTCACTTTGGTTGTCTCTTGTGATGGCCTTCATTTTGATGTCTATTTTGTCAGATATGAGTATTGCTACTCCAGCTATTTTTCTTTTCCATTTGCATGGATTTTTCCATCCCTTCACTCTCATCCCATGTGAGTCTTTTGTTCTGAGGTGGGTCTCTTGTAGACAGCATATAGTTGGGTCATGTTTTTGTATCCATTCAGATATCCTATGTCTTTTGATTGGAGCATTCAAGCCATTTACATTTAAGGTTTTTATTGATAGGTACTTAGAGATTGCCATTTTAATTCTGTATGCCTAGGTTTGTCTCTTTATTACAGTAGTTCCTTTAGCATTTCTTATAATGCTGGCTTTGTAGTGATGTACTCTTTTAGCCTTTCTTAACCCAGAAAGCTCTTTTTTTGACCATCTATTTTGAATGGTAGCCTTTCCGGATATAGCAACCTTGGTTGCAGATCCATTACCTTGACTACTTCAAACCACTCCCTTTTGGCCTGTAACATTTCTGATGAGAAATCAGGTGTCAGCCTTTTGGGAGTTCTTTGTAGGTAACAAAGTTTTTCTTTTTGTCTTTAAGATTCTCTCTTTGTCTTTAGTTTTTGATATTTTAACTATGATGTGCCTGGACATGGTCCTGTTTGGGTTCTTCTTGCTTAGGGTTCTCTGTGACTTCTGAACTTGTGTGACTTTTTTCTTTACCAGGTTAGGGAAGTTTTCTGCCATTATTTCTTCAAACATTTTCTTTCTCCCTTTCTGACTCTTCTGGCACAGCTGCTATTTGAATATTGTTACATTTCATGTTGTCTCACAGCTTTCTTAAACTGTCCTCCTATTTTTAATTGTTTTTTCTTTTTGGTTCTCTCTTTGAGAGATTTTTTCAACCCTGTCTTCTAATTCAGTGATTTGGTCCTCAGCTTCCCCTAATCTGCTCTGTCTTCTTTCCAATGTGTTCTTTATTTGTGCTATGTCATTCTTAATCTCTGTATTCATAATTACTATATCTTTTCGCATGCTGTTGAGTATCTTTATCATCATTATTCTGAATGCTGTGTCACATAAATTTCTTATCTCCACTTCATTTATCTCTTTTTCTGGAGAATTCTCTTGTTCATTTGGGGGTTGTTTCTTTGTCTCTTCATTAGGGCTGCCTGTTTAGGTTTTTGACTATGTATTAGGTACATCTGCTATGCCTCTCAATCTCTAGCGCAGGACAGTGTCAAACTCTATTTCAGACTAATTAGATCAGGCAAAAATTTAAGCCTCCAGAGAACACTTCTGTCTACAGATAAGATTTCATCTTGAATTGCCCTCAGGCAATAATCCACAGGTGTGGCAAGTTTTTTTCAACATGGTGGGCAATTGCTTTTGCCAGAAGGCTAACTGTGATTTTAAGGGTCTTAATTGGCCTCATTATCTCCCCAACAGAGAGGCAAGGTGTTTTACAATAGGATGGGTCAACTGTCTTTCCCCCCAGTCAAGGCTGCCTGAATAGCAAATGTCTGCATGAGAAAGATGACCTCTGCAGCATGAAGGAATGACTCAGCACAGGAAACCAGGGTGTCTTCCTTCTGAACTCTAACCTCAGAGCCCCCAATCCTGGCTTCTGCTCACACCGGTCTAGTCCTCTCTTCCCTCCCTCTGCCAGAGCACAAGGTGAGTGGTTCCATAGGGAATTTTGTGCCTTGGTCCTTTGAGAGGGTACCTGAATTTCTAGCCATCTCTCCCTGGCAGTCAGCAACCCCACTGATTTTCACAGCCAGATGTTATGTGGTACCCTTCTCAGTTCTGGTGCTCTATGCTGGAAGGCCAGCTTGGGGATTAGACCCCAGCATTCTCACTGGTAACTACCCACAGCTAAGATATCTCTTTGAAACTTCAGTTGCTTTCAGCCAGCCCTTTGGTGACTCCACCCCTCTTACCAATCTCTATGCAGTTTCTACTTTTGGTGTTTCTTGATAATTTTTTAGAGCTCACTTATTCAGTGTCTCTTTAACCTTTAGTATGCCATATGCATCTATAGACACTTCAAAATCATTTTTCATGAGAATTTTCAACTGAAAATATTCAAGAAAACCCAAATTGTGAGTTGTATTTATTTTTATAATATTCATTGCAAATTGATTTTTTAATTAAATTCAAAATATTGTGGCATGTGGGGATGGTTTCTGTTTTGGATGTGTGGCATTTAACTGGTTAGAAAGTGATATGTGATTAATTTAAAATAAATTCCACTCTCAAATAGTTTGTCTACCCATGAAAGAACAGTGAAAGTTTGGGCACTCTGCTAGGTGCCAGTAGAGGCCCCACTCTATGGACCCCATATCCTCTTCCTCTCTTTGTGTGTAAAAGACATTGAACTTTGTTGTTTGGCAGAACAAATGTTCTGGTCAGAGTCATGCCTGTCCCTTACTCTCCAGAGGCTTCAGTAACCCTGAGGCACCAACTACTGAGGGAAAGCCATTTATGGCAGTTTGCTTGGTCCTCTTCTCACTACCTTCAACTTTTTTCCTTTTAGCTCTAGATTTGGTTGGGGTTTTAGGGAAGAAGGGAGAGGACAAGGGGTGAGAGGGAAGGGGGAGTGAAGCTGAGGCAGGACTGTATCCCAACACAACTGAAAAGAAGGTGAAGTTTGTCTTTTTTGAGTTCCCCATGCTGCTCATGTCACCAGAAAGGAATAGGACTGGGCCACGTCAGGTCTGCCCAAGCGCGGTTTGGTATTTGTGAGTGGTTTACTTCATGCAGGAAATAATTCAAGACACAAGCCAAACTGATCTTGCAACTATGTTTAATAAAGGTTGGGACAGTAAAACAAAGGAAGGACTTAGGATAGAAGAAGCAAGATGACAGTAACAGAAGTGACCCTCGACTGGGCTGCCTAGACTCAGGAAAGGAAGTCATAGTAACAGAAGTGAGCCTGTGCTGGGCTGCTAGATCACTGAGAAGTACAAGTATGAGTGACAGAAGTGAGCCAAGTGGGGACTGCTTTTGGCTCACTGAAAGGTAGGCAAAAGGAGGGCCCTCAGAGCTTAGGAGAAAGTATTATTACACACATGAGGAAAGGGAGGTGTGCTCAAGGGAGAGTATGTACTTGGTTCTTTGTCTTGAGGATTTTATGTGTTTTCTGTAGACGGGAATTTTAGTGAAGGTCTCATCAGATTATTCATCAGCTTTTTAGGTGTGTACTTTAACATGCTTATGTATCAAATGAGCATTTAGTGGGCTTTGGGATCATTCTCTGAAGATCTTTATCACTATCTTGGATTTGTCTGGCTCTAATTTTTGTTTTGTTTTGTTTTGTTATTTATTCCCGTGACTACATTGGTTCTTGGGTTTAATTGGCACTAATGGCACTGCAGGGTCTCTGTTATTTATCTACCTGACTAAGGTGATTTAAGCTACTCACTCTCTGGTTGGGGAGTAGAGGTGTAAACCACTTGCTCCTACATGTCCTTGATTGGGGAAGATAGAATCTTATGATTTATAAGCTGGTTGTCACGATTGCTTGACCCTTTGTTTAAATATTTTGTCTCCTTTTCCCTCATTTCACTTGCTAGAGAATTTCCTTAGTTTAGTTTTTATTAAACGGCCTCAGCTACTTTTCTTCCTCTAAATCCTCCAGCCCTTCCGGTTACCAAAACTGTTCCTAAGATAGGCTCTAGAGCACATGCCCACACATGTGTAACCCACTGACAGCTGTTTAAAGAGGTTATCTCTCCTAAGGGTGAGTGCTTTGGAACAGGGACCAGTACCTTCGAAGTGAAGGCATATCTGTGGATTTTTAGGATTTATCAGTAAGCTAGAAGCAGAGCTTTCCTGTGACTCTTGGAAACCTTTCTACTCTAAATGCCTTGTTTGGTAACCACTCCAAACACAGTTGTGCTGGTGAGCCCTGAGAGAAACCAGGAGAGTTTGCATGGTTGGGGTCCCCAAAGTGATATTGGAGAATGGGTTTTTAGACCAGGAGGGACAATGAAAAGAACTTTGGGCTTAGGTGTCAGTCACTGTTTTAGAAACTAAGACTGTAGAGAAGAAAAAGACAATTATTCTTCTCTCAGTCTATTCTATCAAATGGAGAGCCAATGAGGTCAATTAATCATTAAAGGAGTGATGCTTATCAGTGGAGATAATCAGTTTTGCAGCTGTGCTACAAGGAACAGAATATTGTGGGCTCCTGGTTAGTCTCTTGTGAACAGCTAAGCATGAAGTAAGGAGAAGCCCAGGAAATATGGCAAGGATAGTTCTGAGGGTTAGTAGCAGGGAGGTTGAGGTCAAGGGCAGTGGGTACTAACAGCTGTCACATGACCTTCTCTACAAGAGGGAGAGAGATAGAAACATCAATGATGAGAGAGAATCATTGATCGGCTGCCTCCTACACACCCTGTACTGGGGATCAGGCCAAAACCTGGGCATGTGGCCTGACCTGGAATCAAACTGTGACTTCCTGGTTCATAGGTTGATGCTAAACCACTGAGTCACACCAGCCGGGCTCAATTCTTATTTATAAATTCATTCCAAGGACATATACAGCTTGAAAAGCTTTGGAAGCAGTTTCAAAAAAAACTAGCTTTTAAGTAACAAGAAAACAGTTATAGAAGAAAGTTTAAATTAAAAGAAAAAAATTGTTTTAATTTATTCAAGAGTGGGAACATCCTCCATGAAAATGTGTACCTTGACTATGGATGGCTGGGTGGCCTTATCACACCTTAGGAATTCAAATGCTTTTTACAATGAAAAGAAAGAGGGTTTCATCTCATTTCTCTCCCAAGGTAGATGTCTGTCAATAGAAGGTGGACATCAATAAAAGGAGGGGCTTGCACAATCAATCCAGAAAGTCAGCAATCTATGAATAATCCAGAACCCAGTATTTATCTCCTCTGCCACACACCCTCCCTCCCAGCCAGTGAGCAAGGTAATTACTCTCAAGTCAAGCTAAGTGCCCCCCAGTCACAGTGGCCCAATGCTGACATACAAAGTATACAAATAATTCTCACTCTGGCATAAAAGTGACAACTTTCTTGGAAGAAAAGCAAATACTGTAAATTTCCCAGTCTTCCTAAAACATTTTTTAAATTAATTTGTGTGGTGACCAGGCCAGCGGGGGGGCCATGAGGGGTGACCAGGTCAGCAAGGGGGGGCAGTTGGGGACAACTAGGCCAGGAGGGGGGAATTAAGAGGTGACCAGGCTGGCGGGGGGAGAAGTTGGGGGCGACCAGACTATTGGGGGGGAGTGCTGTTGGGTACGACCATGCTGGCAGGAGGGGGCAGTTGAGGGCGAATAGGCTGGGAGGGGGGACAGTGAGGGGCATGTAGGCTTGCAAGACAGGCAGTTGGGAGAGAACATGCCGGCAGGGGGGCAGTAAGGGTGACCAGGCCAGCAGGGAGGAGGCAGTTGGGGCCAACCTGGCCAGCAGCGAGGGGCAGTTAGGGGTGACAAGGCCCGCGGGGGGGCAGTTAGAGGTGATCAGGTCAGCAGGGGGAGGAGATCAGTTAAGGGCAACCAGGCAGGCAGGCAGGTGAGCGATTAGGAGCCAGTGGTCCAGGATTGTGAGAGGGATGTCCCAGATTGGAGAGGGTGCAAGCTGAACTGAGGGGACCCACCCCCCCCACACGAACTTCATGCACCAGGACAATGGTATGTGTGTATAAATGGAGATTAGTGAGACTGGGAGCAATGGAGGTTTAGGAGGAATTCCTGAATTGTGATAAAAATCCCCAAAAACCTGGGGAAGCCAATTGCTGAAGGGCATCTGGATGCCCCCAGGGAATAGGCATTAAATGTGGCACAGTGAGGAAAGAAACCAAAAGTACGCTTTTAGTTCTGTTTTCTTCTAATCTTCCCTACAAATTTTTTCCTTTAAAAAGTTTTGAATGCTCTTTAAGAGTGAAGTGGAACACACCCAAGATCAAAAGAAGGTATATTGACAGGTTGAAGGCAAGAAAGAAGGAAAAGAGATAAAAGAAGGAGCATGCATTGGTTGTTATGCTTTCATTTTGAGGAGTATTGCCTTAGAATATATAAAAGTGTGAAGCTACATGTATGGAAAGTATAACCATAATTACTCATCATAGACTGTCTGAAGACTAACTAACCATAAAGTTTGTCTGAAGAACAGTGGGGACAAATTTCACTAACAAAAAGATGAGTTATGTGATTGAATATGGATGGTTATGTGTTTGACCAATAGATGTGAGGCTCTGCATCCTTGGCCTAGGCAGATTCACTTGAGTACCACAAGTAATGTCTCATACTTGTTTTCTGCCATTTCATTTTACCTCTTTTGGGGAAATTTTGGATTGAATATATGTGAGAAAGTTGTGAGTGGAGGAGCAGATATTAGATACTGGTGGCCATGGTGTATATCAGGATTTGCATTCTGTATGTCTTAGGAAGTCAAGATTACAATAAGCCTGAGCAAAATTTAGCTGAGTTCTTAAAGAATTAATGTGCAATTTCTGAAAATTACAAACAAAGATTTTCCTTTACTTCTCCAGACTGGGATGGGAGGCCTTCAACCTCCTACCAACAAGAGGCTTTGTAGTATATGAAGCCACTGTATAGCATCAGTCGAGGGCCATAATTAGAGGTGGTCTGTCGATTTGGCCTATACACTGAGACTTAAGAAATCATACATTTCAGTGAGGTTGGATCACAGGTCTTCTTATCATCTATTTCTTTCACAAGGTGCCTTATGCTATCTACCAACTAAACTTATACAACCTTGTGTCTGTAATTCTGCTAGACTTTCGCTACTAAAACTGGAAAAGATTCTCTTATTCTTAATGAGAACCATGGGATTTGACTTTAGAGTTAGCAACTCTCTCATTCTATAGATAAACAAACTTAAACCTGGAGAGGAAAATTAAGTCAATCACTAAAAAATATTTAAAAATATTAAGGGTCTACTGTGAGGCAGGCACTGTGATTCAAGGTGAATAATATGGGCTCTGCCCTCCTGCAGACTGTACACAAGTAGGAAACACTGACAAGGAGACAGGTGATTGGATAACAGCTTGGAAATGGCACCCGTGGAAATTGGCAATAGGTATATGTTTATTTTGCGATATCCTTGTGAGCAGATCCTGAGCTTTATGACTTTTTCTTTGACATTTGTTTCTAACGGGGTGTCCTTGGTCTCAATATCTAAGCACAGAGTGTTTGGACAGACTCTAGACAGGCTCAGCAGCTCAGACCCCCTTCTTTGAACAACAACATCCCCACAACCTGTAGAGTACTGGCACATCTTACAAAGGACCCATGGTCTCCATTACTGCATGAAAGATGTTGGCAACATTTCTACCCACCACTGCCACCTAATGACTCTTTTGGCTACTACAGCTCTGGTTCTACTTTGTGATTTTGAACTCTGGGTTTCTGGCCCGAGGCAGAGAGGTGTTGACTTGGTAACCCGAAGGTCTTGTTCCATATTGGGAGCCTGAGATGTAGTAATTGCCTTTGATGTTAGAAGGCAATATTTATCTATTGAAGAGCAAGAGACCTAAATGAATCTAAATCAATAAAACTTTGATGAGATCTTCCACAAAACTAGAAAAAGAAAACACACCCAGAAGACTAAAAAGCAGAGTGTAAATGTAAAGAGCTTGGCAAATGGGGAGCATGGCAGGCCAGCAGCTTTGCTGAAGCAGTGGCCATGTATAAATACTTGTTATTTTTTATGGCTGGCTCTTCTCTCTTTAGTCATGAATCGCATTTTTGCTCAAGTTCCAAGAACATGCATTCACTTGATTCTATTATAAATTACTAGAGGCCCAGTGCACAAAAATTTGTGCATTCAATTGGGGTCCCTCAGCCCGGCCTGTGTCCTCTCAAAGTCTGGGACCCCTCGTGGGATGTCCACCTGCTGACTTAGGCCAGCTCCCCAAGGGGGTCAGGCCCAGGCTGGCAGTCAGACATCCCTCTGGCAGCCCGGGAGCCCTCAGGGGATGTCTACTTGCCAACGAGGAGCAGGCCTAAGCTGTAGTCGGACATCCTTAGCACTGCTAAGGAGGTGGAAGAGGCTCCTGCCACCACCGCTGTGCTGGCAGCCATCAGCCTGGCTTGTGGCTGAGCAGAGCTCCCCCTGTGGGAGAGCACTGACCACCAGGGGGCAGCTCCTGCATTGAGCATCTGCCCCCTGGTGGTCAGTGTGTGTCATAGTGACCAGTCATTCCCAGTCATTCTGCTGTTAGGGTCAATTTGCATATTACCCTTTTATTATATAGGATAGAGGCCTGGTGCATGGGTGGGGGCCGGCTGGTTTGCCCTGAAGGGTGTCCCGGATCAGGGTGGAGGTCCTGCTGGGGTGCCTGGCCAGCCTGGGTGAGTGGCTGAGAGCCATTTTCAGGATGGCCACACCTTTTTCAGGGTGGGGGTCCCCACTGGAGTGCCTGGCCAGCCTGGGTGAGGGGCTGATGGCTGTTTGCAGACAGGCCAAGCCCCCCAGAGGGGACCCTCACCCCATGGGGGTGTGGCCAGCCTGGGTGAGGGGCTAAGGGCTGTTTTCAGGCTTGCCACACCCCCTTCAGGGTGGAGGTCCCTGCTGGGGTGCCTGGCCAGCCTGGGTGAGGGGCTGATGGCCATTTTCAGGCTGTCCATGCCCCCCGGCGACCCAAGCTGCCAGCCTCTTGTGTTTTTCTTTTTGTCTGGGATTTATTTATCTTCTATAATTAAAACTTTGTGCCAAACAGGTTTGGCTCAGTGGATAGAGCGTCGGCCTGCGGACTCAGGGGTCCCAGGTTCGATTCCGGTCAGGGGTGTGTACCTTGGTTGCGGGCACATCCCTAGTAGGAGGTGTGCAGGAGGCAGCTGGTCGATGTTTCTCTCTCATCGATGTTTCTAGCTCTCTATATCTCTCCCTTCCTCTCTGTAAAAAGTCAATAAAATATATTTTAAAAAAAAAACACAAAAAACTTTGTAAGCTTGAGCGGAGCCCAGGCCAGCCAGGGCAGGTGGGAAGCTTGGCTTCCTTGATCGCCCGGGGCAACCCAAGCCTCCTGCTAGCTTCAGCTCTGAGTCCGCCGCCATCTTAGTTGGGCTAATTTGCATACTTGCTCCTGATTGGCTGGTGGGCATGGCTTGTGGGTGTAGTGGAGTGGTGGAGTGACAGAGTACTGGTTAATTTGCATCTTTCTCTTTTATTAGTATAGATAATTGATGCTCTTAATGGAATTTTTTTCAGCTGTTATTTATTTCAGTATTGTGAAATGACCAAAAATTTTCTTAGTGTATGATTTGGTATTCTTCAACAGTGTGCCAAATTTGTGTATCATTATTATGAAATCAGACAAGGTGTATCAATGCCAAATCATGATGAGAAAGAGTGTTCACTTAGCTCCCTTTTTCACATGCCTTCCCATGAAACTATCAGAACCCTGGATTTCCTGGTCTTTCTAGATTCACAGACATACTCCAAGGGCTGCTTAATAATACTACAGGCTTAGTGCTAGAACCTGTGGCATCTTTAAGGGTATAAAAATATTTGACATGAAAATAATTTTTATTTAGTTAGAAAAGTACAAAATAAAGATTACTAATTAATTTAATGTCTATGAAAACGTAACATTTGTTTTCTCTGAATTTAGGATTTATATGAATTACATCACACTTAAGAATAACTTGAAGGTCTAATTTTTTCTCCCATTGTAAGAATTTCTCATTAAGTGTGATGGTTGCTAGGAAATCATAGGCAGTCATAAAGTAAATAAGTTCCTCATTCACAAACAATTTGAAAAACAAAATTATATAAATTTGCTTCAAATTTTTTTTTTTCGCTTAAAGTATTACAAAGGGTATTACATAAGTGTCCTTTTTTACCCCCCGCCCTTGACAAGCCCCTGCCCTCCCTTACCTCCCAGTGTCTTATGTCCATTAGTTATGGTTATATGGGTGCATACAAGTCCTTCAGTTGATCTCTTACTCCCCTCCCTTCTGTCCCCCAACCCTCCCTGGCCTTCCCACTGCAGTCCGACAATCAGTTTGAGGCAGCTCTGCCACTGTATTTATTATTGTTCAAAAGTTTGTAATGGTCTTAATTATCCATGAAAGAGTGAGATCATGTGGTATTTTTCCTTCATTGACTGGCTTGTTTCACTTAGCATAATGCTCTCCAGTTCCATCCATGCTGTTGCAAATGGTAGGAGTTCCTTCTTTTTAACAGCAGCATAGTATTCCATCATGTAGATGTACCACCGTTTTCTAATCCATTCATCTACTGATGGGCACTTAGGCTGTTTCCAGATCTTAGCTATGGTGAATTGTGCTGCTATGAACATCTGGGTACATATATCCTTTCTGATTGGTGTTTCTGGTTTCTTGGGATATATTCCTAGAAGTGGGATCACAGGGTCAAATGGGAGTTCCATTTCCAATTTTTTGAGGAACCTCCATACTGCCTTCCATAGTGGCTGCACCAGTCTGCATTCCCACCAGCAGTGCACAAGTGTTCCTTTTTCTCCACATCCTCTCCAGCACTTGTCGTTTGTTGATTTGTTGATGATGGCCATTCTGACAGGTGTGAGATGGTACCTCATTGTTGTTTTGATTTGCATCTCTCGGATGATTAGTGACTTTGAGCATGTTTTCATATGTCTCTTGGCTTTCTGAATGTCCTCTTTTGAAAGGTGTCTATTTAAATCCTTTGCCCATTTTTTGATTGGATTGTTTATCTTCTTTTTGTTAAGTTGTATGAGTTCCCGATAAATTTTGGAGATTAAGCCCTTATCAGATATGCCGTTGGCAAATATGTTTTCCCACGAGGTGGGTTTTCTTGTTGTTTTGTTGATGGTTTCGTTTGCTGTGCAGAAGCTTTTTATTTTGATGTAGTCCCATTTGTTCAGTTTCTCTTTAGTTTCAACTGCCCTAGGAGCTGTATCAGTGAAGAAATTGCTTTGGCATATGTCTGAGATTTTGTTGCCTTTGTATTCTTCTAGAATTTTTATGGTTTCCTGTCGTACATTTAAGTCCTTTATCCATTTTGAGTTTATTCTTGTGTATGGTGTAAGTTGGTGGTCTAGTTTCATTTTCTTGCATATATCTGTCCAATTTTCCCAACACCATTTATTGAAGAGACTATCTTGGCTCCATTGTATGTTCATGCCTCCTTTGTCAAAAATTAATTGAGCATATTGGTTCGGGCTAATTTCTGGACTCTCTATTCTATTCCACTGATCTATATGTCTGTTCTTGTGCCAGTACCAGGCAGTTTTGAGAACAGTGGCTTTGTAATACAGCTTGATATCTGGTATTGAGATCCCACCTACTTTGTTCTTTCTCAGGATCGCTGCAGCTATTCGGGGTCTTTTTTTATTCCAGATGAATTTTTGGAGAGTTCGTTCTAGATCTTTGAAGAAGGCCATTGGTATTTTAATGGGAAGTGTGTTGAATTTATAGATTGCTTTGGGTAGTATGGACATTTTAATGATGTTGATTCTACCAATCCAAGAACATGGTATGTTCTTCCATCTGTTTATGTCTTCCTCTACCTCTTTTTTCAACGTCCTGTAGTTTTCTGAGTAGAGGTCTTTAACCTCTTTAGTTAAGTTTATTCCTAGGTATCGTAATTTTTTTGGTGCGATGGTAAATGGGATTGTTTTTCTAATCTCTTTTTCTGAAAGTTCACTATTGGTGTATAGAAATGCCTCAGATTTCTTGGGGTTAATTTTGTATCCTGCTACATTGCCAAATTCATGTATTAAGTCTAGTAGCTTTTTGATGGAGTCTCTAGGGTTTTGTATGTATAATATCATGTCATCTGCAAATAAGGACAGTTTTACTTCCTCTTTTCCAATTTGGATGCCTTTTATTTCTTCTTCTTGCCTAATTGCAATGGCTAATACTTGCAGTACTATGTTGAACAGGAGTGGTGAGAGTGGGCATCCCTGTCTTGTTCCTGTTCTTAGGGGAAATGGTGTTAGTTTTTGACCATTGAGTATGATGTTGGCTGTGGGCCTGTCATATATCGCTTTTATTATGTTGAGGTATGATCCTTCTATTCCCACCTTTCTGAGAGTTTTTATCAAAAATGGGTGTTGGATTTTGTCGAATGCTTTTTCTGCATCAATTGATATGACCATGTGGTTTTTTTCTTTCAATTTGTTTATGTGATGTATCACATTTATTGATTTACGGATGTTGTACCATCCTTGCATCTCTGGGATAAATCCTACTTGGTCATGGTGTATGATCCTTCTGATGTACTGCTGGATCCGATTTGCTAAGATTTTGTTGAGGATTTTGGCATCTATGTTCATGAGGGATATTGGCCTGTAATTCTCTTTCATTGTGATGTCTTTACCTGGTTTTGGTATTAGGGTGATGCTGGCTTCATAGAATGAGCTTGGAAGTGTTCCTTCCTCTTGAATTTTTTGTAGTAGTCTGAGGAGGGTAGGTTTTAGTTCTTCCTTGAATGTTTGGTAGAACTCCCCTGTGAAGCCGTCTGGCCCTGGGCTTTTGTTTGCTGGAAGCTTTCTGATGACTGCTTCAATTTCTTCCATAGTTATTGGCCTATTGAGGTTTTTAGATTCTTCCTGATTGAGTTTTGGAATGTTGTATTTTTCTAGGAATTTGTCCATTTCCTCCAGGTTGTCTAGTTTGTTGGAGTAGAGTTGCCCGTAGTATTGTTTAACAATCATTTGTATTTCTGTGGGGTCTGTTGTTATTTCGCCTCTATCATTTCTGATTTGGTTTATTTGGGACCTCTCTCTTTGCTTCTTGGTGAGCCTGGCTAGGGGTTTGTCAATCTTGTTTATCCTTTCAAAGAACCAGCTCTTGGTTTCATTGATTTTCTGTATTGTTTTTTTGGTCTCTATTTCATTGATTTCTGCTCTAATCTTTATTATCTCCTTCCTTCTGCTCACTCTGGGGTTTTCTTGTTGCTCTCTTTCTAATTCTTAATTTGCTTCAAATTTTTGTGAAAAATCACTTTTATTATTGGATGTGGGAACACTCACATATATTTGATATAATGTGGGGGAAGATATGGTGGTTTTTAAAGGCTCTGAATGTTCTTTAAATTTTTCTCCAAAGAACTAAAGATATTGTCAGAAACTACCTGCTGCAAACACCAAATAGTTTTCAGTTCTCAAATCTTCACATTTCTTAATACATAAAGTTTTAAAAGTTCATAAGAAATTCATTTTCTATTTTGTTATAATCTATACTTGTTTAATTCTATTTTAATAGCTATCATTGAGATAAAATCATACTCCAGGAAGAAGCATTATATTTACTTTATGGGTTTATTTGAGTGTCTGTGACACACTGCCCCTGGGAACTCACTACAGTTTAGAACTCACTACAGTTTAGACTGAAAACTCTTGAGAGATGATGGTAGCAATTGTCTTCTCTTCCTTATTTTTTTTTTTTTTAAAAAAATACTTTATTTATTTAATTTTTTAATCCTCAACCAAGGATATTTTCCTATTGATTTTTAGAGAGAGTAGAAGAGAGAAGGGAAGACAGAAATATCAATGTGAGAAAAACACATTCATTGATTGGCTGCTGTAGGAGCCCCAACCAGGGCCCTGGCCAGGAAGGAGCCTGCAACCTAGGCACATGCCCTTGACCTAAATCAAACCGTTCTTTGGTCCACAGGCTGACACTCTATTCACTGAGCCAAACCAGCTAGGGCTTATTCTTCTGTTCAGGAAGATGTTAAGAAATCATTACAGCCCATTATAAGGTCTTTGGCTTGAGGAAAGTTCTGAAGAGGTTTTCTTTGTTGTTGTTTATCACATAGTAACATCACTTGCCTATTGTATAACAGTCTATGTACATTTATAGGGAAACTAGAAAATATTCTCTGAGAATAATCCACATTGTTCCTAAAAAAAAGCTCGAATTCTTCTTCCTTTAATTTTCTATAAAAGTTAACCGAGACCCACTTCAAGGAATTGCATTGATTCTTCCATGCTCCTCTCTGTATTTTCTAAATAGTACATAATAATTCCACCTTTAGCCACAAACCAACTAAGTCTAGGGGAATTACTGGTAGGTCTGTCTCCATTCACCTCAGGGCAAAATTGCACTCAACTGCTCTCCTTATAGCTAGCTGGTTTATTGACTTCAATACCTGGAATCCTGACTTTAACAATCTGCTGATTCGCCCTCTCCTTGGTTTAGGATTCATTAGAAGTCCCCCCTTTGACCTCTTTGATCAGTATAGCTCAGTTGGTTGAGCATCATCCCATGCACCAAAAGGTTGCCGGTTGGATTCCTGGTCAGACCAAACCCCTGGTGTTGGTTTGATCTTTAGTCTGGGTGCCTATAGGAGGCAATCAATAGATGTTTCTCTCTCACATCAATGTTTCTCTCTCCTTCTCTCTCTCTCCCCATCTCCCTTCCTATCTGATTAAAATCAAGTAAACATATTTTTTCGAAGTCCATTTTTTTGATAGGTCTCCTATCTTATTGTCTCACCTCAGTGAACTGGAGCTCCTATCCCTTCCCCATGGATGCTACACCTACTTTTAGTGAGGAGTTGGGTATATTTTAATGGTCTCTGTGTGCCAGGACCTAGAACAGTGCCTTATACCCAGAGGAACTTATGTAATGTTTGTTATGCAATTAATTAATAAATGAATGAGAGTGTGAATGGATATTGCTTGCTATGACTGATAGAAAGGTAAATACTCAGTGAGTCTTAAGGAATAGGAAAGAATGTTTGGGGCTGAAAGTTGTGTTCAAGAAACTTAGATTGATTTTCCAAAGGAATGGATTGACAAGAAATGTGAGATTAATGAGGAAAAGAAAATATGCAATTTAGGTGACTGAGGATACCTGTCCTTTTAGCCTAATTTTCCCCACCATACCTTTTGCCCTTGGCAGGAGCCTTTGTTAGTAGAGATGATGATGGGCCGGGGTCTCCTGTTGCTTGTCTTCATGCTGGTTCTGGGACTGACCCCACTGACTCTGGCTCAAATGACAACAGGTACAGACTCTCCCTGGCCCAGCACTATGATGCCAATCTAAGTGGCCACAATGGCAGATACTGTGAAACCACAATGAGGAGATGACAGCTAACTTCACTCTGCAAAGACACCAGTAACAACATCAAGGTTATTAGTGAAGATGAGAATGGAACGTCTTATAAAAACTTTTTCAGAATAAGCAGTTCTCCTTTCCAGGTCACTACTTGCAGGCATAAAGAGGGTCCCCTTGGTCCCCCTGCCGATGCAGAGACACATCAGGGTACAGGGACATAGATGTTGCCTGTGAACATGGCTTGCCTGTCCCTTTGATGAGTCTTTTTTCCATTCCTGGCATTTTCCCCACACACTACAAAACAGTGGTGACTACATTCATTGCCAGGGGCCCAGAAAATGAGCTGCCTTTTGTTTTCTGTTTTACAATATGTTAATAAATAAAAATGTCTCTGAAATCAGTAAGAATCAAAGTCTTCTCATCAATTCTTGACCTATTGATTTTTTTCCCCATCTTCTCTACTCAGGAGCTACCAGAGAGGAGGGCATGGAATACAAATGCCCTTTTCCCTATCAGTTAGTGCCTTCTCAGGCAATAGGGAGGTAGACTTCCCCTTCCTGTGAGTGGAAGGATGGATGTTAAATTCATCTTACAGAGAGAGATGGAAAATTCCAAAGCTCATGGCTGCTAAGCAAAATTTTAAGGAAAGGCAAATTGTTCTGGCTGTCAAATAAGCCAATATAAGTTTTACAAAAGTTAAGCTTTGAGGAATAGTGTTTAGAACTAAATACCAACAGATTAATTAAACTTTCTATCTACCTCCTTCTTAAACTTTCTCTCTCTCTCTCTCTCTCTCTCTCTCTCTCTCTCTCTCTCTCTCTTTCTCTCTAGCACACACACACACACACACACACACACACACACTCCTGCATGAACACCAAAATTCACTCCTAGTATACACTTCTTGTCTTAGGCAGGAGGTAATTTTGAGTTGCTTTGACTAGACTTCTCCCAGGGTATTCTCCTGGTTATTTCATATAAAGATTAAAATTTGATTACTTTGCATTATTTTCTCTTTAAACTTTTACTTTAGCAACAGACGTCAGGCAACTGTGAGGTCTTTGGGAATTTATAGAAAGATTCCAAGCTTATCTTTTATTTTCCTCCATCTAGATTTGTTTTCAATTAAACACATACTTAGGTGAATAGACACTTTCTTTATAAAATATACTAATCAATTCACAGATTTAATGCTTAACTTCCCCTTACCTAATTTCTATCAACAGGTGCCTGAATATTTTATTTATAATTTATAAAGTGGTTGTTAGTAAATTAAAGTTATGAATTACTAATTTTGCTGTCTTGTGAACATATGACTGTACTGGTCACCATATTCACAATGGTATCCTCTCCTGGTGCCTACATTGCCCTGAAATGGGCCAAAAGCCTTGCTTCTTCAATACCCAGGTTATAGATCAGTGTCCAGGTGCCACCAGGGAGAGCCCAGACTCACTGAAAGTATTTAAATTTATGGCGGAAGAAATGGAGAAGTAAATTACTGGTGCACACTCAGCACATTAATCTTTCTTCGTTGAGTTAACCTAATTCAAACTTGATATTACTGTCATTTCCTAAGAAAGTAGGAAGAAGAGTTTTCCAAACCTCTCTTAATAGAAAATTTGCCTTATTGTAAAATCTCAGAAATCCCTTAGGAAGTGAGAAAGGTTCAGATTTTGGCAGAATATTTGGACCCTTTTCTCAGGTTCTCCAACCAGTACTTTCACCCTGATATGATGATGCAGGATGACTTCCATAGAGATTATTGACCTACTCAAAGCCTTTATAGGGAAGGCCACAAGTATGGACCATTATTATATTGAGTGTGCCATAGCTGGGAAAACACATATCTTCTCCAAAAATATGCTTAGAGCATTTATCGTTGCATTCTCTGTTCTGGTGTTAGGGCAAATGACTGTTTCCTAGGAAATCACATGGCAATTGAGTGGGGCTGCCTGCTGACCTGCTGATGGAACTAGCAGCTGGATAGCCATTCCTAGCACTCTTTGCTCTCAGTCTCTTGTGCTCTCACAACCTAAAGCTGCTTAAAGTGAAATGTCATATGACAGGCAAGTCAGTCTTTACATCAAGTGAATCCTTTGAGGAATTAAAGTCCTGGTCAACTTTGCAAGGAAAAGAAAACAAAAACCTCAAAATGCCCAAGCCCTTTGAAGATGGTGATATGCAAGGAAGAAAATTCCATTCAATGTGAAGAGGAAAATTTTCTGTAGGACACAGTATAAATTCTAGTAGCTAAGATATTTCAACTTAAAAACAGCCTTCTAATTTGCAAGGAATACAGGTACTCTACAAAATAAGAGAGAGGGGAATAATAATATACACAATGTGGTGTAGTCATTCATTATTTTATCCAGATTGAAGGAAGCAAAAGAAACTAAGAAAAATAGAAATTGCAAAAATGATCATTGCCAACACTTACTGAGCACTTACCATGTACCTGGCATAATGATAAGTACTTAACATTGATTTTATCATTTATTCCTCATACCATCCCTAGAGGCAGGTATTATTATACTCACTTACATATGAGGAATAATGCTGAAAGAGGTTAAGTAATCTTCCCAAGATCATATAGTTAAAGTGGCAGGGCTAGTTCTTTGGGATCACAGTATCAAAAGTTCTTATTGAGAATCAATGTGGTAGAGTAGAGAAAGCCTTTTGGGCAAGCTCTGACCAAAAAGTATGTGTTGGGATGGTTTGGGGATCATTTCATTTTCTGTTGTAGCTAGAGTCTTGAGATACACCCATTGATGGCTATATTGGACTTCTGTTGCCAAATATTTGTTGATGTCTTATTAAATCAGTTGGTTATTGTGGCTGAGGCTGTGGGTTTGCTCTTGCATGAATAGTTTAGGTCTTCTCTGTAGCCAGTCATCTTTCTAAATCATATCTTGGACACAAAGAAGCAGGATGAGAAAAAATTAGACAAAACCATGCAAAATCAGAGGTGCAAGATTAACCATGCAAGATTAGATTTGGGGAAAATAACCCAAAGTACATGGTTGTGATGAAGCTATTACCCAAATGCTAAGTGTACCTTCAGAAGTTCTATCCATTAATCTAAGGATTATGAGTTAATCAAGCATCATGTCTCCCTGCTACTCTTGTCCCCACAACTGTTCACTTCTCTCTCTTCCTAAGTCTATATAGCATATCTATAGCTGTGGGCACTGAAATGTGCCGTAGAGCTTTCTAGCCTTTTGTATACGAGCAAAAAGTGGCTGTGAATATAATAGATAACATTTTAAAGAATGAAATTGTGTTTGAAACTGGTATGCAGGTCCCTCATCAGCCATTTCAGTCACCCAGACAGTGTGACCTGCCATCATGAAGCAGCATCTTTGAAAACAGAGGACAGTAGTACCCATATACATCAAACCGGGACTTCAGCTATGATCAGCCCTTCGACTACATATGTAGAAATGGGCCTGTATGACCCTCAAATAACTGTCCTTTCTCTTTTGGGTTGCTGAGTTCCTGTTGAGTCAGAGATTAATTTTATTTGCTCTAGTACAGCGATTTTCAACTGGTATGCTGCAAGAATTTTTAAAACATGCAATACCTGACTATTTAGTCAGGAGCACTGACCTCTTTTCCCTTAGATTGTCAAATTAAAAAATGACAACCAAAACAATAGTTGCTTGGTGTGAATGAATCAAAATTATACCTATTTATTTTGTCAGATTGACAAATAATATATTTTTTGGTGTGCTGCAGAATTTAATAATTACTTTATGTGTGCCATGAGATGAAAAAGGTTGAAAATCACTGCTCTAGTGAGTCAGCCCTGTCTCATTGCCAGGGTCAAGATTCACAGTTCATGAGTTCATGCCAATCCCAGGAGAGACCGTTAGATGGCAGCATCTAGTTCAGTGGTTCTCAACCTTCCTAATGCAGGGATCCTTTAATACAGTTCCTCATGTTGTGGTGACCAACAACCATAAAATTATTTTAGTTGCTACTTCATAACTGTAATTTTGCTGTTATGAATCGTAATGTAAATATCTGATATAAAGGATGTATTTTCAAATGACCCCTGTGAAAGGATCGTTCGACCCCCAAAGGGGTCGCGACCCACAGATTGAGAACCGCTGAAGCTAGTTGGTGTTGGTAAGCGATTCCCACTTCCACTCCTCCCCTATCCCACCCATGATTAAACTCTGTTGCTAGAAAGAAGCAACTCTGAACATAAATGTCTTTAATATCCTGAATATTTGGACAGTGGAAAGAGAGAGGGAGTAGAAGATGTGGGAAAAGCACTGATTTTAGAGTCAGATAGGTCTGGGTTCCTTCCTTTCCTCAGTCAATAGAAGCAATGTTCTGACACTATATGGCAATGCTTTCTTTGTTGTGGCTCTGAAGGTTTTTCTTTAGTTTTTGTGTTGTTTTTAAACTCTATAAAACATATGTTTATTTTCCACTGCCAAAAGTGCCAAAAGGATTCTGCAACTAGAGACAACAGAAAACTAACAACAGCTATTGACAAGATAGACACAGCATGAAGGATACATGCATGATGATGGATTATATCACCAGGACCTAGTTTGTGGTTGTGCATAGAAACAGCAAGGAAAAAGGACAGTCTAAGTCCTCTTTTGTGGCGATTGTGCTGTTGACATTTATTTTTAAATGTCTTTTATCAGTCAGTTCCACAAGCCATTTTGTTTCATTCGTTCACCAGTTCCCTCGTTTTGTTTATTAGTTCACTCAGTCAATATTTATTATCTTCAGAGCACTTTGGCTGGATACTCTGTGTGTTATTTTTTATAGGATTAACAAGATTTCCAAAATGACTTGATTTTAATACCATTAAAAGAATGCCAACTTGGTGAAAAAGGTGAAGGAACTAAGAAGTACAAATGGCCAGTTTTAAAAATAGCCATGGGGATGTCAAGTCAGCGTAGGAAATACAGTCAGTAGCATTGTAATAACGATGTATGGTGTCAGATGGATGCTAGACTTATGTGGTGATCACTTGTTAATGTATATAAATCACTATGTAGTACACATGAAACAAATATATGTCAACTGTAATTGAAATTTTTTAATTTAAAAAAAGTATAGACACATGAGAGGAGAGGCTAACCCTAAACATTACTCTATCCTTTTTTTCCCTACATCTTCCTCAATTCCCAGATGTCAGGAATTAAAATCAGGTCACAAACTCTCATTGGCATATCCTATCTATCCAAACCTTTGGGATTCAGAGTCTTCAGGGAACAAAACACTCTCTAAAGATCACATGACTAGATAATTTCCTCAAGAGACAGACAACTCCAGTGTCATTTAGATCTGCCTTTTCACACCCTGGCCATACAGGACATATACACCTGGGCTTCCACCTGTTCAGTCTCTGACCCAAGTCACTGTACTGGCTACAGCACCGTCTCTCTATGAAAGAGTAAAGCTCTTGCTTTCAGAGAAGATCATATTTGCAAACTTTTAGCTCTTGGGGAAGCTTTGATGAGAAAAGTTGTGAGCAGAGAAGTGGGGAGGAAGAGTAGACTGTAAAGTTGGGAAATATCAACTTGCCATTCTCCACACCTCTCTCTGGTGCCCATTTCTTACCTTCCTTTCTCCTTCCCCTTTGTTTCTCTCCAGGCACCTCCAAAATAGTGATGGCTCTCCAGAAGACCCTTTCATTGCTTCTGCTCTCGCTGCTGACCCTGCTGGGGCTGGGGCTGGTGCAGCCCTCCTATGGCCAGTTCATGTACCAACGATTCCTGCGGCAACATGTTGATTCTACACAGAGAGGTGTCACCAGCTCGTACTGCAACACGATGATGGAAAGACGGGGGATGACTAGGCCTAGGTGCAAGCAATTCAACACCTTCATCCATGCAGACATCGGTGCCATTAACAACATCTGCAGGACCCCCAATATCCGGTGCAAGAATGGCAAGGAGAACTGCCATGAGGGTGTAGTGAGAGTCACAGACTGCAGGCTTACAGGAAGTTCCCCTCAAAACTGCAGATATCAGGGCAGGGGCAGCTCTAGGCGTGTTGTCATCACCTGTGAAGGTAACGCCCCGGTTCCTGTGCACTTTGACGGATAGATACTACCCAAGGGGTTAAGGCCCCATGGTTGACCTTTTACTTATTCCTTGAATTGCAATGAGTAATGCATTTGAGCTCTCTCAGGCTCTTTCTCCTCTGCTTATTACTCCCTTTTCTCTATATAATCCATTCTGTTAAATGCATCAATGAGAAATGGAGACATAAACGTATAATGGGACTGGGCTTTCTGTAATAAAATGTTCTACAAACTCTTCTGCTTCCTTTTATAATACTGGTCAGCTTAGCTCTCTCAAATCCTATCCTCTGGAATGTAGTCATTATGTGTATGATGTAGCATTTCAAGTATTTTAAGGTGCTTCCATCTCAGTTATCTCATTTTAATACCACCACACCACTGTGGTGCTCATGTTGCTACAAAAAGGGCCCAACGTTAAAGGATTTGCTGAAGAACATGAAGATAGTAGAAAAGCTGACACAAAAAATCCATTTCAAAAAAAAAAATCCATTTCAACTGGCTACTAATCCAGGGCTTTTCCTACTTCATCACAGGGAGTGCTTTAAAAGTAACTGCTTTTTGATATTCTCAAAAGTCAGCTGTTGGGGGAACCATTAAAAATTCAGAAATATGAACTGACAAAATAAGAGCTCTGTCTGTATAATTTGACAACCTTGTTATGTTTGTACCTATAAGATTAGGAAATTATACAGGACTTTCTCTTTCTCTTCACAAACTTTTGAATCACTGTAGTAAGTCAGAGTATTAACAATGTACTAGATCATTAAGACTCACTCACTCTTCCTGACTAGAAAGGTTTTTCATGTTTTCTTTGCAATAAAGAACTCCAACCGCAGATACCTGTGAAGATGGTGCTGTGGTTCTTGTGTGGAATTTTTTTCTTTTATCCTCTTTTAATCCTTTTCTAGTTTATAAACATGCACCAACAACTTAATATCCTCATAAACTGGTCCATGTTTAAAACTATTGGATCAATGACCACAACACAGAAATATTTGTGTCATTTACTAAAGACAATTCTCTTACCCCTCCCTTTTCCCTTTGATTATTTTGAAATAAATTGGGGAACAGAGATGTATGAAGACACTAGCAGTTAAAAAATGAAAGTATGTATGTGAGAGTGTGTGTATGTGCACGTGAAAGGACTAAACTGAACATATTTGAATTGCAGCAGATACAAATTATTTATATTTAAGGTGTGCAACCTGATTCAGTATACATTTGCATTGTGAAAGAATCACTACAATCAAGCTAATTAATGTATCAGTTAACTCACATGGTTACCAAAAGTGACCCCAATTTGGATTGTTTTCAACCATTCTTTTCAATACTACTGACCATCATAGCTTAGCCCACCAGTTTCTTCTGACTACATATTGCTTTCACACCATTGTAAAGTCAAAAAACCATAGGCATGAAAATCCTATATAATAAAAGCGTAGTATGCAAATTGTCCCCTCGACCAGGAGTTTCTCGGGGAGTTCGACCAGGGGTCGGGGCCAGCTGGGGGAAGGGAAGGAGGCCTCGGGCCTGCGGCAGCAGGCGACTGGGGGAAGGGAGGGAGTACCTGGTCAGCAGCCGGCAGCCAGCAGCCACTAAGGACCCTACCAGTGCAGGGATTTTGTGACCTGGACTTCTAGTTTATAAAAAAATTGTGAATCATGTTTGCTAATCCATGTCACCACACTAAAACTTAACAACTAACCAAATTTCAGCCTCTTCCAGAGGTGAAATTTTAAACCAGTCAATTTAGAATTATCTGGTCAGCACTGATGAGGTAATCTGGCTGATAAGACCCTCTGCCTTCCCCTGAATTAAGGTGCCCTTGCTTAAAATAATCCAGTCTTCTAACTATGTAGTCCCACTGTGCTGGACTGCATATCTGGTGCTTTGGCCAAGCGGGGCACGCTGTGCTCTCTGTTCCTAAAACACATAGATAGGAAGGTAGTCACTGTACTGATGCTGTACTGTGTCAGGAACAAATTGTGTAAACAAGGCTTTGTAACTAACTTTGTAGTTTTTGCAAATAAAAACGCTGTAACTCCTATAGTCGGCACTGCAGTTCAGCCCTTGCTTCGGCAGGGTGCTGTAACTGTAGTCGCTGGCCAGCTTAATAAAGGCTCCTAAATCTTGATCTGAGTCCTTGATGGTCGTCTCTGTGGGTTGCCCCATAACACCACCCTCTTTCTGCCTATAAAAACCTTCCATTTTGTACAACTCACCAAAGCACCTTTCTGGTTGCTAGAAGGCATGCTGCCCAATTCCTGAATTGCTTATACAGCCAATTAGATCTTCAAACTTACTTGGTTGAATTTTGTTCTTTAACTCCTGCCCCCAGAGCCTTGCCATTCCTTTGTACCTAGAGGACTGTCTTTGATGTATGACCCCTTTGCTCCAGGCTCTTCTCAGAGTGACCCCCAGTGTTCTAGATGAGGAGATAAACAGGTGCACAGAGTAAGGCTGTCCCCTCTTCCCCCTCCACCACTGCCAATCAGTTGGAACACTGCACTTCCCTCATATATTCCTTTCTTAGCTCTAAGAAAAGGGAAAGGACCTGACTTTGCTCTTTAGATTCACACACTAATCCCCATGGACCTGTGAATGTGAGTATGGAATCTGAATAGGGCAAGCTAGAGTTAGAAGGGTTGGTACTGAGCATGGCTGGGGGAAAGGCACAAGAACAGCGGAAGGGGTTTGCTTTACCTTCTAGGTGGTAGAGTTGAGAATGCAGTGATCCAACTTGTAACAAGCAAAGACCCGAATTTAACTCAGCATTAATCTCACTAATTCAACCGCCCTCCCTCCCCAATATCTTCAAGCATAATTCATTGAAACAGCTTAAATCTTGGTCTTCTCATCCTGTTTAGGCCGTTTGAGCTAGGGATAGGGTGCCACAAATGAGAACCTGCCTATTCCTTATTCTGTGCCTGATAGAGCACTGGAGACCCTCAAAAGTGCTCTCAGGCAAATTCCATTAGACTCTCACAGGTCAGTAAGGGAGTTACTATTAGGCTCATTTGAGGACACCAATTCTGAGATATTGAGAATCAGGTTGGAGTTTCTGTAGGGCCAGGTTAACTCCTTGTGGTCACTGAGGACAGAAAGCTGGTTTAAAGGGGAGACTATTTCAAATATCTCTAGTCCCTGATTTTGACCAGAGTAGGTCCTGTGAGGGCAGTTTCAATCTTGGTACTTGGTTACTTAAAACACTATTTCAAAACTTTATGATGGTATTTTTACTGGCAAATCAAGATCATTCAGTACGATAATAATTAGGAAAATGGCCTCAGAGAAGGCAAGTGGGCAGTCAGAAGTGCTACCATGTTTCAGGCAGGCATTGGGGAAGTGTTATGAGGAAGTCAAGATGAGATAAGCACCACTTGCAGAGTCAGTTTTAATTGCAGCCTGGGATTTCAGGGAGCCAAAGCTTCCTGCTTGGAAAATGTTTCCCAAGTCTACTCATCTTCTACATTCCCTTAAAGCAGTGGTTCTCAACCTTCCTAATGCCGCGAACTTTTAATACAATTCCTCATGTTGTGGTGACCCCCAATGTCATTGTTACAAATTGAACATAATTAAAGCATAGTGATTAATCACAAAAATAATATGTAATTATATATGTGTTTTCCGATGGTCTTAGGTGACCCCTGTGAAAGGGTCATTCGACCAACAGGTTGAGAACCGCTGACTTCGAGGAACTTATTAAACACCCTTGGTTACCACAGCAGTTTTTGTAAAGGCAAACTAGCTCAATCCCTTGGGGACAGAGGGATCCATGACTGCAGACTATAGGGAAAATCCTGAGCCTCTCCACTTCCCTCCTTCCAGATGGTTTTGACTGGCTTTTCACTCAGGTTCCTTGCTTGCCACACCAGAATCCAGAGTTGTCATCCTTCAACTCTCAGTCTGAAAACAGTGCAGGAATGGCTGCTGCACTGCCCACCTGCCACAAAGCACACTGGCTCCAGGCCAGCCCCAGGGCTCTGACTGCTCTCTGATCCCTTTAGAGGGGTGTTAAGCAATGTTTGCAACATTAATATTTAACACAAATCTGCTGGAGGACTGCTGTTGCAAGTTACTGTCCTAGGGTGAAAGACAGGAAGTTGGGAGCTGGCTAGAAAGTGAGCTATTTGAGAATGTCTTGTTTTAGAGCAGTGGTTCTCAACCTGTGGGTCGTGACCCCTTTGGGGGTCGAATGACCCTTTCACAGGGGTCGCCTAAGACCATCGGAAAACAAATATATAATTACATATTGTTTTTGTGATTAATCACTATGCTTTAATTATGTTCAATTTGTAACAATGAAAATACAACCTGCATATCAGATATTTATATTACAATTCATAACAGTAGCAAAATTACAGTTATGAAGTAGCAACGAAAATAATTTTATGGTTGGGGGGTCACCACAACATGAGGAACTGTATTAAAGGGTCACGGCATTAGAGAGGTTGAGAACCATTGCTCTAAGTAATTCTTTTTCTCTTGATTTTCTCTTATTTATTACCAAGCCTAGTCTTGCATTCTGGGCAAAAGTCTAGATATGCTTGGAGGAAACTACTTTTTCCTTGGTGGAGGAGGGGATGGGATGGTGGTATGGAAAGCACATTTTACAAATAGTTTTATTGAGTATAATTGCATATTTTAAAACATACATATTTAAATTGAGCAATCTGATGAGTTTTGACGTATATATGTTAACACAAAAACATTCAGACCTGCAAAGAATTTTTGTGAGTTTATTTGAGCCAAACTCTTGACATATGCCAGGAAGCAGAACCTCAACAAATTGAGATAATGCTCCGGAGAATGGTGGGTTACATCTATATTTATACACTAGTGTCCCAGTGCATGGATTTGTGCACATTGAAAGGAAATTAGTTAGAAGAAATATTTTAATATCATTATTCTCCTTTTCTCTATAATAGAAGTGTCAACCAAATTCACAATTGACAATGACAGATTGAAACACGTGTGCGATTGGCACCAGCGAGAGCTTTATATGTATCGTGCATGCACGAGTCAACGTTTATTTTTAAATTTCCAGTGCATGTCATATGTGCTGGCTGGTCAGTTGGATGGTCAGACTGACATACAGTCAGTTGGTCACTTAGCCTTTTATATATATAAAGGTCGGAGGATGAGTTATTTTTATTGGAATTATGTTTCTCAGGTTGCAAAGTCCCATGCCCCTTAACACAGTCCTGAAAGAAGTGTAGCTGGGGGTCCACCAGAGCCAAAATCAAGGCCAGTGTTCAGAGCCTCTGTTCCATGTTGCAGCCAGGCACAGTTCAGGATCAAGGAGAATCAGTCTATTAATTCATTGTGTAGAGACAACATGGCCATGGGCCACATGGAAGAATGCAGGAGAATACACCCTGTGAAACAGGAGTCCCAAGAAAGCTAGAGGGCCAAGGGCCAAGGGCCAACAGAGAGGGCTCCTTTATCCAGGAGTTTAAATATTCAGGTTTCTCAAATTTGCAGTGGCCACTAACTTGTTCCCTGGTGTGACTGACAGATAAGCACCTTCTCACGTCATTCAGACCTTACTGGGCATGTGTCCAAACTGCTTTTGTCCAGTCCCTTACCCATTGATCTGTGGGGAACAAATTTGGAGAATGTTAAATTACAGCTATCTAGCAAGGCTGTATAAAGGGCATGCCTATATTATCTAGTCTTCCCTTTACTTCTTTTCTGTTACCTAATAACCATCCCCCCTCCATGCTTATCTTCTTTCTCATCCCCTTAAGGTCTTCTTAATTAACAATTAACAAAAAATAAGGCATCATTCATCTGAATGGTCATAGTACCACTGTTACATATCTTAAACACCAGGTTCTTGAGTCTCCATGTCATAGAAATAAGCACTGAACTCTGTACAAGATCAGGCATATTGATTTTTTGCAGACAGCTTGTACACAAGGGAGGGACCAGTAAAAAGAAGTTGAGCTATCTAAGGGGTTCTTGTGGATGACTTACATAGGGGCCTTGGTGTGGATGTAGGACTTGGGAATGAGGAAGAGATCAGTTATCCATGATCGATAGTCACTTGGTAGTAGTTGATCCCGGGGAACCACAAGAAGGTTTCCATGGTCAGTGGGCCACTTGGAGGGCCTGTAAAATAATGTTTGCACAAATATTCTAGTTACTGATGCAGGTTGCGGGTCCAAGGACCTGAGGGTTTGAGACCCTCTGTGGGTTCTCAACTTCATACAGGAAAGAATTCAAACACAAGCCAGCAGAGAGTTTAAAGTGAAAGTGAGTTTACTAGTGAAGCCATGAGACAGAATGAGTACTTCACAGACAGAACAGTCCTCTTTACAAGAATTGCTTCCTGTATTAAGGCTCATTTAATCAGGATCTTCTGGGGAAAGAGATGAAGCTCTGTCAGACATTTTGTGTTCTTGTATGGGCTTTCCATGACTGATCAGGGCAGCTCAGGGTATGTTGTTTAGCATGCTAATGTATTAAAATGATTGCATTTTGAGGGTAGGGATTACCTTTCTCAATCCTCGACGTTCCCTAAAATTAACTTAGTAAACTTTACTTAAAGTTTTAAGTCTTGCTGAAACCAGTTTGGCTCAGTGGATAGAGCGTCGGCCTGCGGACTGAAGGGTCCCAGGTTCGATTCCGGTCAAGGGCATGTGCCTGGGTTGCGGGCACATCCCCAGTGGGAGATGTGCAGGGGGCAGCTGATCAATGTTTCTCTCTGGTCGATGTTTCTAACTCTCTATCTCTCTCCCTTCCTCTCTGTAAAAAATCAATAAAATAGATTTTTTTTAAAAAGTTTTAAGTCTTAGTTAAACTATAGGTACTTTGAATAAAACTTGATATCATACTTAATAACGATATTATTTATTGATAAAATTAAATTCCTTACAATTTACCTTACAATATCCATAAAATTAAATCATGACAATGACTGACAAACACTAATGTGAACAATGGCCTTGCGTCTCCTTGGAAAGTTTGGGTAAGTCAGGTTTGTATGTTGTTGTTTTTACTTTTAGGCATGATTCCAGGTTCTCATCAATAAGACAACTTCTCAATTTACTCTTGATAAGGTTCGTGCTTGAAAATGATTGTTTGAATAAATATGTAGACCTGTTTAAGGAAAGAACAGCAAATGCTAGTTTTTTCAGTTGATTATATGAGTCAGGAATACTATTCCAGGTGTTAAAAATCAACATATCTTCCTTCTCCAGGTCTTTCAAAGCAGACCACTTGTGCTGTGAACTAAGTTCACATTTGTGTTTCTCCAATATTTCTATATCAGCACAAAGACGTTCAAAGTTTGAGCTCCACAGTTCTTTGTTTTTTAAATCCAGCAATTGCATTTCAAAGTTGCCAATGTCAATATTAAAGGGAGAAAAATTTAATTCTGTTACAGTAGCATTAAGAGGTTTTTTAACAAAGGCTAACATCGCTTTGCTGTCTCTGAGTTCCTGAAACCTGTTGAGAAAAGCTTCCCTCATATTTAAAAGTGTTGTTTTTAAATAGCAAATGTCAATATCAGAATTATTTTCTTGGCGATGTTTCAACAGGCTTGGAAAGTGAGTCAAAGTTTCCCTTTCAAAATCTTGAGTAAAAAAAGATAATTTGTTTTCGAATGAAATAACTTCTTCTAACATCGAAAAAAATGTTTCGTTTTATAATAATAAAGCCACCAACACAAAATAGTTACAATTCTTAAATTGATGACAAAAATACCTGTAGGATTTGCAGCTGGTTGGAAAAATACAGGTAACTTTATGCTTTGAGTAGGTACTTTTGTCACACGCGCGTGATTTGGGGACGCAACTAGCACGAATCACTACACAATGAGACTGCTGACTGACTGGCTCACTCAACTCGTGCATGAGTCGAGCACGCCTCCCCCGTGCTGTGTATCTCACTGCACACCTGCACCGTATCTCTCCCGTCTCCTGACCAAACCACACTCCCCACTTCTTCTAACGCCACTTGTTCAAAATAGACTCTCCCAGGCCGAAAACCAACTTCTGCGCATGGGCCACGAAGTTTCAGTCGCACTGTACGTGCACGCCCACACATGGTATTTTGTGGAAGAGCCACACTCGAGGGGCCAAAGAGCTGCATGTGGCTCGCGAGCCATGGTTTGACAACCACTGGGATAGGGAAGGGTATGGGAGAAAGAGAGACAGAGAGAGAAGAGAGGGGGGAAGGGCTGGTCCTTCTTCATTTTGAGGGCTTCTATCTATTTTCCAAAGGCGTGGGTTTTAGAAGAGGTCTCAGGAGAGAATCTCAATACAATCTTCATCAGCTTTTCAAGTGTGTCCTTTCAAGGTAGTGATCTCCACTTACTGATTGACTGTGCTAGGGTAGGAGATCATTAGTCATTGCATCTGGTCCCAAAGTCAGGATGTCATTGCTACATCTGGTTTTGCTGCTTTTCTGGGCCTGGAGCTGAAACACAATTGAGGCCTAGATGTTTTCTCTAGTTTGATGAAAACTCTCTCCTTGGTCAACAGATCCAAAGCTTTGTTCCTAAGATTATTAGATGCGGGTCAGAACCTCATTGTTCTGGGGGCTTAATGCTTAAGGGAATGGTCATCCAAGGGTCATATGGGAGTTGTGTGATGCTATTCTCTGGCCTCCTTGTTCTGTCTCCCTCATGACTAGCAACATTCCAAGGGATGAAAGTTCAGTGGAAAATCTGAACTGCATGACCAGTGATATGAAAGGTCAGGATGTGTAAACTGCATGACCAATGATATGCCAGGGGAGGAAAGGTCACATTGTTGGTGAAGTCCCACCATACAATACTTGTTTATGAAATTTTCCCCATTGCTAGGCACCTGGGACTTTCTATCCTGGTAACTTTCTGTACCTGGCCTGTAGTTTCTACAATGGTCATATCTGTCTAACTGCCTACAATATCAGATACACTTAAAGTTGCAGGGGTAAGGAAGAGCTGGGACACTAACATGTGTTTATCTGTGTACTGAGAATGTAGAATTATTGAAGCTTGTTTGGTTTAAAGAATATTATGAAAATTAACATTATTCTTCATTGAATATGATCATTTCAGCCTGTAAGCAGATTCCCATGTTAGTACCTCCATTTTAATGTTAATTTGCCTGGGTTAGTCTTCCGGTAACAGAGTAGGCATCTAGACAGGCATGAGCAGAGCAGGAACCAAAGGCCAGAGTGGAAATTCCTGGGTGCCTAACAAGGGACAAAACTAGAGAAAACAAGTATTATATGCTTGGACCTTACCCCCAAGGTGACCTTTCCTCTTCTGGCATGTCACTAGTCATGCAGTTTAGATCCTTTGACCTTTTATATCACTAGTCATGAAATTTAGACCCCCTTTAGAAGAGAAACAAAGGGGCCAGAGAATAGCATCATACAACCCCCATACAAGCCCTTCCATGACCATTCCCTTAAGCATTAAGCCCCCAGAACAATGAGGTTCTGACCAACATCTAATAATCTTAGGAACAAAGCCTTGGATCTGTTGACCAAGGGGAGAGTTTTCATCAAACTAGAGAAAACATCTAGGCCTCAATTGTGTTTCAGCTCCAGGCCCAAAAAAGCAGCAAAATCAGATGAACCAACAACATGGCTGACACCAAGACCAAAGGTAATGACTAATGATCTCCTACCGTAGCACCAGTCAATCAGTAGAGACCATGACCCTGAAAGGACACCCTTGGAAAGCTGATGAATATGCTATTGAGATCCTCCCATGAGACCTCCCCTAAAATCCCCACCTTTAGAAAACAAATAAAAACCCTTAAGATGAAGAACCCAGCAGGTGTTCTCCCTCTCTTGAGTACACCCACAACTCTCCACACCCACTTTTGTCCCCAGACACACTCTCTCTGGAGCATAATAGTGTCTTCCCCCATCTTCCCTCAGGTGCATTATCTTTACCTTTCTTTCTCCTAAGCTCCAAGGGCCCTTCTTTTGCCACTGTAATTTGTTTCTTAAGTCATGCAGCACATTTGCCTCATTTCTTCTACCCCTGTGACTTTCTAAATAAACATTTGCTTGCATTTCAGTTCTTTGGCTCTGAATTCTTTTTTAGTTGAACTCAAGGACTGAGGTGTAATTCTGACATTAACATCAGGAGGAACTAGTACTCCTTTTCTTGTGGGATAGCAATAGGCTCCCCACAGAACAGAACCTCTGATTTGTCTCCTGATGGCTGTTTCTCGTCTTGACTGAACTGGACCCCTCCAGGACAGAACCCCATCTTTCTTCTCCCAGTCTTCACCTCTTCAGACCACTTTCCTTCCCTTTGGCTCCTGGCTGTGCAAGTCTGAACCTGGACCCTCTGTTGTCACTTATCACATTATTCCACAGATGGAGGTTTGAGTGGTCTCATGGCCCAGGTGAAAGATAACATGAGTGGAGCCATATTAAAATAGAGCCTAAGTACATTTCAGAGGAACTGCTCTGCACGTCTTATTTTTCTTTATCTAACAAGCTGGTCCAAATCACCATAATTCCAAGAAGTCCAAGACTATCCTATTTGTAAAGACTGATGAAATTGGACTTTGAGAATGACCAGATTTCTAACCAACAAATTAAATACAATTTCAGGTGAATCTCAAGTCAACCCATGAAGTACAAATCTAACCCTACTTCATCTTGTACCAATAAATCTTCTTTAATACAACTTATGTCATCTTCCTCCCTTTTCCCCATAACACCCTGAGTCCCTATATAGGGGGAACACTATTTGGGTTTCTGCCTGAATTTGTTCTCTGAAATTGCAGTTCTTTTGGATCTTAAAGAAATACTTATTGCTTCTAATTTTTTTGTCTTTTTTTTCTTCTGGTTTTTGCTTTTTATCTTCCAGTTGATACCCAAGAGGCACAAAGACCCAGAAACCAGAGATGGTGCTATTCAGTTGCAAATGTAGCAAAACACCAAGTCAGCATTCTTACAAGTTCCACTAAGAAGGAGGGAAGCTGAGGAGCTTCAGGCTTGGGAAGAAGGGTGAGATAACAAAAATTCTGTCTCCAAAAAACAAATCTAAAAACTTAAAGTTTCCTTTCTTTTCCCCTCCTGCCGGAAGCCAGTCCATCCTTGCTGCTTGACACAGTCGCTGCAGGGAAGAAACATCTGCACAGCATATGTTTCAAGGGACCTGACTACTGTTCTTAATATGTTTGCTCCCCCTCTTAGCACTATATGTTTTAACCAAGGCCACCTCTCTGAGAAAGGTTGTTTCCCCAGGTAGGGATTTTTCCCTGGAGTTAGGCATTAACAGGACTAAGGAAGAGAATAAATCAGTAAAACCCCTTAACTAAGTGCCGGGCAGGTAGTTAATCACTTTAACTATGAACAATCATGCTTAAGCTACATAATCTTTACTTAGGATAATCTCTTTCAGTTACTTCCTTGTAGCTTAACGGAACAATAAAGTAGTGACCTTGGAATGGAGATAACAGACACCCTAATCTTTGCAATAGAATGGATAGGATTAACATCAAATGGTATAAATACAAATGTAACAGGAGTATAAAGAGAGAACCTGGCTAGAACCTGTCTAGAGAACCTGGTTAGGCTGCTGATCAACTGAACCCTGTCTCCATGTCATTCCTTCTTTGCCGACTCCATCCAAACCTTTGGGAACCCCTGGACCTGCTGGGGTTGGACCCCAACACCCTCCTGCATCCTTACTGCTGGTAAAGAGTGAGACTCCCATTACCCCAGAAGTGCAGGTATATCTGACCACTCTCATCTGCACGCTTCCTCCTTATATAGAAGCTCCCAGAGCTTAAGAATTCCGCTTACAGGAGAAAAATAGCCATTTCCAACATTTATAAGTGTAGTATATAAAGACAATGACAGAAGTGGTGAAACTGGTTGGAAGTAGGTTCTTTCTCTCCCTATGACCTTGTCTAGAGTCAGATACAGCTGTAAACAAAGGGACAAATAAAATGACTAAGTGATGACAGAAGCTGAGTCTAGTCTGTTCAAAAAATGAAAGGGAACTTTGCCAAGAACTAAACAGACTCACAGGCCAAGTACCCTGGGAATCTGTGAGAGCCACCAGCTCAGGAAGAGCCACAAGTCCACAGCAGGAAGCAGGAAGACTCGGAATTTTTTTCTTGAGTTGACTCTGGTGGCAGAAAGGATGACTGGGAAGCAAGGAAACTTAGGGTCTACTCCCAGCTGTGCCACAAATTAGCGGCAGCCCTGAGAAAGCCACTTAACCTTTTTGAGATTCAGCTTGTTCCTCTGTAGAAAGCAGGGGTTACAATAGAACAGGGGAGGCAAATGGGAGGTATGTATAGCCTTACTTCTCTCATGCCTTCTGTAGACATACTTACTATTCAACTACGTTTTGGCTTAGAAGTTCTTCTACAGCAGTCCAAATAGGCACTTCCAATTAAAGTTTGCACCCAAGTTGAAATCTAGTTATTTTATCTCTGAAATCCCTTCTAGCTCCTAAAAGGAAGGCTCCAATTTTCCAAGTCAGAGAAGACTATTTTTCTGATTTAGTGGCTCACTCAAAGAAAGAAAGAAAGAAAGAAAGGAAGAAAGAAAGGAAGGAAGGAAGGAAGGAAGAAGAAAGGAAAAGAAACGAAAAGAAAAGAAAAGAAAAGAAAAGAAAAGAAAAGAAAAGAAAAGAAAAGAAAAGAAAAGAAAAGAAAAGAAAAGGAAAGGAAAGGAAAGAAAAGAAAAGAAAAGAGTGTTTAACACTCCTCCTCCCCACCATGAGGCTAGGCAGGGTCTTCCTGATGTCACAGTGTCCTTCCTTCTGTGTCAGAGATTTTAGTGTTTGGCCTTCTCCTTCTGTCACTTCACCCATCAGGAGTGTCCTCTGCAGCACGCTTTTATCTAACCAGCCCACACTTGTTAGTACATGCAGGGAAAGGTCCCGGGACTGAAAACCTACTTCCCTAAGGGAAGGGCAAGAAAATACCAATGAAAGAGGCTGGCCACTCCAGTCTGGTAATTAATAGAATTCACTAAGGGAAACTTACATACAAGGCCCGTCTTGGGTAACTGTGAGACAGAATGGACCCCTGGGACACCTGGCAGGTGCCAATGAATTTGCTTAGGCTAAAACGGGTAGGAGGATAATCAGGGATAATAATACATGAATGCTACCAGGTACAGAAATTACTTTACATGCTTGACCAGATCAGGACAATGGCCTGTTCCAGGAAGGAGCAAGTCACTGGAGTCGGGGGAGGGGTCCTGATTTATCTCAGAAAGGACATCAATTATGATCTGACAGTCTCTAAGGGGGATTTATGGGAAGCAATCTCTGTTCTGGCCCAGGTCCAGTTCATGGGACAGGAATCATATCATGGAATAGTCTTTCTTCCACACTTAAAATTTTATGTTTGGCATCAAGGAATCTACTTGAAAAGAGATTATCCCCAAAAAGAATTCTCTAAAAGCCAAGAGTCAGAAGAGGAGACATTTAATGATTCTACTTGATGCTCACCAACGTTAACCAAATTTACAGTTCTCACCTTCTGGCAGGAAAGCAATCACATTAACAGTAACCTGAATGGAGACAACTTCAGGAAGCCAGGTAGTTGCAACTGAGTTTTATTGAAAGAAGCAGTAAAGTGGTTCACATGGTTCCCACCTCACAACCCACCCCTCACCCTCAAACCATGCAGGACCAAGTCTCAGGCCAGGGAAACACTTTTGTGTTGGATAGGAGCCCTAACTTGAGTCATTTCCCTCAGTGCTAGCTAGGAGGAGGGAGAGACAGGTGACATGATGAGGTGGGACATCTCACTGTTCTGGTCTCAGGCGGAGACTTCTACTGAAGCATCAAAGTGGACGGGCACGTATGGGTTTCCCTCACAGGCCACAATGATGTGCCTCTCTTTCTGGCTGGTTCGGTAGTCACAGTTGGGGTACTTGGAGCCACTCGTCACACGACAGTCCGTGATCTTCATGCTGGAGCTGCTCTTGTGGCAGTTGGGCTGCCCATTCTTGCAGGTGATGTTTCCCTGGAGGCAAACGGCCTGGACATCTACCAGAGGCTCGTGAATGAAGGTGTTCACTGGCTTGCACCGTCCCTCTGTCATAAGCCGGCGCCTCATCATTTGGTTGCAGTAGTTGGAGTTGTTGCTGGGGCCGTCTGGATCCATGTGTTGACGCTGAAACTTCATGGCCCGTGATTCCTTGCCCAGGGAAGGCTGGACCCACCCCAGCACTAACAGCACCAGGACTAACAGTGGGAACAGGATGGGGGACTTCTCCTGAGCCATGGTGGCCTCAGTCCCCTGGAGGAGCCTAGTCAGTGAAGGGAAAGAGGAGGAAAAACATCATGTTAGAAGACAACCCCAGGTGCCACCTGTGGTCTCCGTGGATTACAGTCTCCCTTCAGGTCAGTCAGAAAAACACTCTTCTTCCTGCAAAATTTTCCAAGTGGTGCGACACTCACATGTACTCGCCTCCAAAAGCATTTGACCCCTACTAGTGACAGAGAGGTGGGTCTTCCTCTCAGGGTGGTGACCTCCAAAGTGACCTAAAATTCCAGGGGTCCTGTTTTTGAATACTGGAGGTTTTTTATCTAAAACTAGAGGCCTGGTGCATGAAATTCATTCATGGGGGGAGGGGAGAGGTCCCCTCAGCCCAGCCTGCACCCTCTCCAATCCAGGACCCATCGGGGGATGTCCGACTGCTGCTTTAGGCCCGATTCTGGGGATCAGGCCTAAAGCGGCAGTCAGACATCCCTCTCACAATCCTGGACTGCTGGCTCCTAATCACTCATCTACCTGCCTGCCTAGTCACCCCTCACTGCCTTTGTGTGCCAGCCTGATCGTCCCTAACTGCCCTCCTTGCCTGCCTGGTCGCCCCCAACTACCCCCCTCTGCCAGCCTGGTCACCCCTAACTGCTCCACGCTGCCGACCAGGTCGCCCCCAACTGTTCCCTCCCTGATGGCCTGGTTGCTCCTAAATGCCCCCCCCACCGGCCTGGTCACCCCCAACTGCCCTCCTCTGCCAGCTTGGTTGCCCACAACTACACCCCCCCGCTGCTGGCCTGGTTGCCCCCAACTGCCCCACCTGCCGGCCTGGTCTCCCCACTCTGCCTGCTGTTCAGTCGTTTGGTTGTCCCTCACTAACCCCCTGCTGGCCTGGTTGCAGGCAGCCATCTTTGTGAGGGTGTGAGGGTTAATTTGCATATTACCTCTTTACTATATAGGATACTTTTTAAAAAATGTTTTTATTGATTTCAGGGAGGAGAGGAGAGGGAGAGATAGAAACATCAACGATGAGAGAGAGTCATTGACCAGCTGCCTCCTGAACACCCCCTACTGGGAATCAAGCCCATAACCTGAGCCCACAACCCTGGCATGTGCCTTTGACTGGAATTGAACCCAGAACCCTTCAGTCCACAAGCAGATGCTCTATCCACTGAGCCAAACTAGCTAGGGCTAAAATACATTTATACTCAGTGTTCTAGTCGGTCAATAGAAGATCTTTTTTTAAATATATTTCATTGATTTTCTACAGGGAGGAAAAGAGAGGGATAATTAGAAACATCAATGAGAGAAACATAGACAGGCTGTCTCCTGCACACTCCCCACTGGGGATGTGCCCGAAACCAAGGTACATGCCCTTGACCAGAATCAAACCTGGGACCCTTCAATCCACAGACCGACGCTCTATCCACTGAGCCAAACCGGTTAGGGCAATAGAAGATCCTTTTGTATAAACCATGAGCCAAATTGTATTGCAGTTACTGTCATGACATACAGGGTCATGGCGGACAGAGCTCTGTTATCCTACAACACTAGGGAAACTCAACCCAGTGCCTGGCACTGGCATCATAAAGGCATGCCATTGTATTCCAAAGAGAGATGTTTGCCTCCCCAACGTGGGACTGCTCCTTCTCCAGCCCCATGTGTTCTCTGCAGCCAGAATACTCGCTCCTATCCTAGCTATGCCCCCAGCTACATTTGCCTAGCCCAAGCTTAGGTTTTAGCCTTGCCCACTCTGCCTCCCTCCTCTCCAGACCTCAAGCACAATCTGCTCCCAAGACCACCTCTTGGTCCTCTTACCTGGGACTCTAGCTTGGATTCCAGGCAAGCGCAAGTGGAAGGCCAGTTTCTGCAGTCACTGGATCCCTGGGGAGTGGAGCTTATGTAGATTACAAAGGGGCTTGGCTTCCAAGGTGAAAAGGGTGGGAGGAGCATTTGGGTTTCAGTCCAGAGGAAAACAAAGGCACCCTGAGGAATGAGTCTGCCTATAGGAGTCTTCCTTGCCATGGGAATCTCATCTCTCTGCTGGTTCACAGGGATAGCAGGGAAAGTCACGAAGGCCCTGATGCTCAAACCCCAACCAAGTCTTTGTTTCACCAAATAGCCCTTGGAAGTTAGCAAAGGGCACATAATATGTAATCCAGGGAGAGGGGGGGAAAGGGAGGTCCTGTCTCTCCCCAGAAGTCCTGGAGTGGCTTTGACCAGAATTAACAATCCCCTAACAGCAGCTCTCCTGTGAAAAGTAGGAGAGGTATCCAGCTGTCTCTAGCTGGCAGGCTTCCCAGATCTGGAGAAGGAGGGGAGAGTGCCTGAACAGTTTGGGTAAGAAGGAAGACTCTACATGGCCTCACCCAGTTGTGGTCATTTCAACATTCCTGAGGTGAGTGTGTGACAATTTTTATCTTCAGTGACCACTCATACTGTAGGTCAGAGTTAAGTAGAGAAACTGAAGATAAATTAAAACCCAAATTCTCTTTCAGAGAAAAACTAGAGAGCATCACGTTTCTTAGCAGCAGAATTTCCTCCTAGGTAGAGATCTCTTTTTGTTGTGACAATTTTGATACTGTTTGAGTGAGAAATAGCAAAATTCCCTCCATGCTCTAGATTTATTATTTTTTTCTAGGAAAATTATTTTATTTAGCTATAATAACAATCTCCAACAGCTTGAAATAAAAATTTCCATTCTTTTCCATGGAATGGTATGGTTTGTATGTCATTTTCTTTCAGAATGTCCTGTTTTTCATTAAAATAACTTATATACCACTCACTGTGTTCCACTTTCTATTTAACACTCAGATATGGGCTTTTGGAAAGGACATGTTAGTTCTGATCAAATAATTGAACCGATACTCCCTCCCCTGGAAAATGACCTTGAGGCCACTTTACAATGGACATTCCCTCTTGCTTAGACCACATTCCACTTGCTGAGACCATTATCTCTCCCCTCCAGACCTTCCTAGGATCCCGACCACCCAGAGAATTCTCCTCCCAGAAATGCCCAACTAGAGTCCTTTAAAATCTCTGACTCCCTGTCCCTGTGTGCTGGCACCATTTTGGGTCTCAGCCCATCTGGTATCCAGATGACCTAATAATTTTAGAATCCCTTACCACTTTGGTTTCATGTGTTCCTCCTTTGGCGACCCTACCAGACCACAGTCAGCAGCTCCATGAAGTAGTGAACTGGTCTTTGTTTTGGAAAGTATTGCAGGTATTTATCCAGAAATAATTTCAATAAATTGTGAACCATCATCAAAACCTGCTTCGTTGTTAATTGGCAACTCCCACAGTTTTCCCTCTTTTGTTCACTGGCTCATCTTTTCAAAACCATTCCGAAAGGACTGTTCATTCACTGCAGCTAACTGCTTAGAAATTCTACATCCCAAAGTGAAGGTGCTGTTTCTGTTTCAGGTGCCTCCTCAGTAACTGCTTTAACATAAAAAAAAATTAATTTTTTTATGAATATATTTTTCCTAAAACAGCTGACAGACTCACTGGCTCTGAACTGCAGGGACATTCAGGGAGGAACTGGCCTCAGGGTGAGAGCTGTCCATGCTCTGGATTGAAAGTGTCTCCGTCCAAATTATACTTTAGCACCTTAAGAGCTGGGCAAGTTACACAACTTGACTTATTTCCCTGCTTCGCAGTTTCCTGGTCTCTAAAATGGGGATAATGATATGTAACTTTTAGATTTGTTATTACACTGAAATAAGGTCAGATGTACAAAGCGCTTCAAGTAGTGCTTAGAAAGCATCTATCAATGGTAGGTCAGTGATTGTTCATAGGGAATGGTGTTGAGATTCTGTGCAAAGGAAACTATTTAAATAACATTGGGTCATCTCTGAATTGCTTTTTACAGGGAGTGGCGTCAAGTAATAGGCAGACCTTGGTTTTGCTAAAAACTTGAGCTTAAAATAGCAGGCAGTTTTGAAATCCTGGAGAGAGGAGGAAAGAGGTAGAGGAGAGAAGAAAGGGACCTTGGTAGAAAGAACAGAATTCTTTTAAATCAAATTTCAAAATTGTCTTCTGCCATGATAGCCAAGACATCTTTAGTCAAGTCAACATTATTTGCTAAAGTGCGGGAGTTTGGAAGTAGCAGGGGGGTTAAGGAAGCCATGGCATAACGTGAGCTTTTAGTTTCATGTTTCTGTAGTTCACCCACCACCTCACCCTCCACCCATGTTTTGTTTGTCTTAGTCCTTAGATCAGTGGTTCTCAACCTTCCTAATGCCGCCAACCTTTAATACAGTTCCTCATGTTGTGGTGATCCCCAATTTCATTGTTACAAATTGAAAATAATTAAAGCATAGTGATTAATCACAAAAACAATATGTAATTATGTAAGTTTTTTTCCAATGGTCTTAGGCGACCCCTGTGAGAGGGTCGTTCCACCCCCCAAAGGGGTCATGACCCACAGGTTGAGAACCGCTGCCTTAGCTAGTACTCTTGTAATCTTGAGTGGGGTTGGGAGGAAAAATTTTCATACCCATTTAGGTTCCTGCTTGTGGGCCTGTGAATTAGCTGATGAAAGCCAGATTAACAGGAGAGACCAAAGTTTATTCACATGCAGATGAAGAAGCACAAAAGGGAGGAGAAAGGATAAACTGGAGTGTTCATGCAGGCTCCCAAGACCACAGGACATTATAAAACCACATCAGTGACGGGCCTGATCCCAGGTGCAGGTGGGAAAGTGAAGGGAAGTACATTTTTGGCCCTCCCATAGATGCCTGGAAATTAATCTCTGAAATCCTCCTAGAGCAGTGGTTCTCAACCTTCTGGCCCTTCAAATACAGCTCCTCATGCTGTGACCCAACCATAAAATATTTTTGTTGCAACTTCATAACTGTAATGTTGCTACTGTTATGAATCATAATGTAAATATCTGACATGCAGGATGGTCTTAGGTGACCCTTGTGAAAGGGGTCGCGACCCACAGGTTGAGAACCACTGTCCTAGAGCCAAGGACAAAAGGATAAAATGCTTTCAAGGCTGTGCAGGTTATCATTCCTATTGATGTTTCCCATTTTATTAGACTTCTCATTTCTCTTTCCAAGTCCATTTCACTTCCATCCATCCAACAGTGTGAACTGGGAAAAAAAAGGGTTCCAACATCTGAGCCCTTGTTTGAGGCCAACCAGGTACAGGTTGCACTTTCCCAGAGGGCGGCTCTGACCTGTGTGTGAGCCCACCAGGTGCAGTCAATAGCCTGGTCTCTAGAGCACACAGAGAAGGGCCCAGTCTCCTCCCTCTCACCCTATGCCTCCCAACACTATCAGTTTTCCTCAGCCCCAAGGACAGAGTGCATCTTCCCTATGTCCTTTCCCACCCCAAGTGCCACCCTGGGTCTTCTTAATGGAGGTCAGGTATTGCTCAAGGTGTCTGAGGGAAGACAGACTTGGGAGAAGACCTAATTACCTTTCAGCCTACGTAGTGCAGTGGTCTCCTTGGTTCCACCCATTTTAGGAAAGTCTTCCTGCCCTTCCCTTGTAGGGCCAGCACCAGTGCCTCCATTCCTTATTTAAGGGTAACCCACTTGTGCCAGCTCTTGTGATAGCTTATCACAGTGCCATTAATTATTGACCTGGATTTTTGAGTGAAAGAAAACAGCTGATAGGTCTGGCCTGGTGGTTCGGTTGGTTAGAGCATCATCTTGTGCACCAAAAGGTTACAGGTTCAATCCCTGGTTGGGTTGTGTGTTGGGAGGGGAAGATGGGGGAATGACCAATGGATGTTTCTCTCTCAAATCAATGTTTCTCTCTTTCCCTCTCTTTGTCTCCCTTCCTCTCTCTCTAAAAAAAATAATCAATAAACACATATTTTCAGGTGAGGAAAGAAAGAAAGAATACAACTGATAAGAGAGGAAAGCAGGACACCTGAGGGAGCTAGGGAGCCTGAATTCTGCAGTTTCCACCAGAGCCACAGACCTTGTCTTCTCCTGAGAAGAGCTAAGCAGTAATTCGAGGACTTTGTTTTAGATCCAAGTGCTGAAAATTCTCTCCCCAGAAGCAGCCCCTACAGTTGTAATGCAAATTAGACATTGATAGGAGCTCAGTACAGGTGAAGATGAGGTTATCAGAATGCAATGGGAGAAAAGGGGTTGAGTGGGGGGAATCGGGGAAGATTTCAGAGCAAAGATTACCTTGGGAAGACTTTTAAAGATAAATAGGTGATTTTTTACTAGGCATATAAGAAGGGCAATTCAGATTTAAAAAAAAAAAAAAAAAAAAAAAAAAAAAGGCCAGAAAGAGAAGTAGACGCTCATGGTAGAGCACTGTGTATTTCCATATGACTGGGAGGAGGTGAAGGATGGCACAGAAAAGAAAACTCTGGACCCTAATAGAAGTACCTTCAATACCAAGCAAAACACTTCAATATGTAAAACATAAAGACAGTTACTTTGAACTCAAGGAATGGAAGGACATAAACAATGGAAAGGAATTTCCATCATTTTCCCATTATACACACAAGGAGACCGAAGGTTACAGCAGTCCCAAGGTCAGACAACACCTTGGCAGCAGAAACAGAAACCAGCCTCAGGTCCCCAACTTCCAGGGCAGTGTCCTCACTACACTGTCCTGCCTGATGTGCCCTGGGTGGGGAACATGCCCCCAGGATGTGCACCCAAAGGACTACAATATCTCATGAAGTTGATCTTTTCTTCTAGTTCTGATTTCCTTGAGAGTTTTCCCACTGCCCTTCCTACTATGAAGTGTGGTGAATGAAGGCAGGATAGCTTTGCTGCTGCCCCACTTGTGGAGTTCTGGAGGCTGGGGACTCATACTGAGGTACCATCAGGGGTACTTCCATTGCAGCAGCTGGGGTGAGGGAAGTGGAGGCAGAGAGTGAAGGAGTGGCTCAGGGCTCCCACCTCCAGGCTCTGGGTGCATTGGTTGATTCTACCAGAGACGCTGGAGGAAGGGGAGCAGCTTAGGAGGAAGAGGTCCCCAGGAGAATATCTACTCCAAGCAGCATCTCTCCCTCTCTTTAAGAAGCCTCACCTGCTGGCTCCATCAAGGAAGCAAAGTCTTGAGAACACTCATTTGCTTAGAAATTTTGGGGGTCTCACATCTTCCATCTCCTGCTTTCCTCCTTGTGTTAATCATCAGGACTGGTGCAATGAGCACAATAGTGCTTCTTTTCCCAAAGCTGGGCGATATTGTCAAGAACAAACCACGTGGATGAGTTTGTTCATGCAGGCATATCAAGTGAAGAGAATTCAGCTTTAACCTGTTAAGGGGACAACTCTTACATCTGTTAATATAAAAACTATTTAAACCTGTAAAGAATTTTTGTGAGTTTATTTGAGCCAAACTGTAGACATATGCCAAGAAGCAGAACCTCAACAAATTGAGATAATGCTCTGGAGAATGGTGGTTTACATCTGTACTTATATATTGCAATCTAAGGAAGGGACATAGGTGAGTTACATGAAATCCATTGGTGATAGATTAGAGAGGTTGGAGAAAGCAAAGCAGGGGGTGGGGGAAATCCCTGTGATGGATAAAAAGTAAAATGATGCACACATACTTAGGTGGGTGCAGGAACAATACTATCTAATAAAGAGGTAATATTCAAGTTGACCATCACTCCAACACACAAGATGGCCTCCCCCATGTGGACACAAGACGGGCTCCAGAAGATGGCCAGCAAGGGAGGGCAGTTGTGGGCAATCAGGCCTGCAGGGGAGGCAAGTTGGGGGCAACAAGGCCTGCAAGGGAGGGCAGTTGGGAGGGACCAGGCCTGCAAGGGAGGGCAGTTGGGAGGGACCAGGCCTGCAAGGGAGGGCAGTTGGGGGCAATCAAGCCTGCAGGGGAGGGGAGTTGGGGGAACCCGGCCTGCAGGGGAGGGCAGTTAGGGGTGACCAGGCCATCAGGGGAGGGCAGTTAAGGGCAATCTGGCCAGCAGGGGAGTGATTAAGGGGCTATCAGGCTGGTGGGCAGAAGTGGTTAGGGGCAATCAGGCAGGCAGGCGAGCTGTTGGGAGCCAGCTGTCCTGGAATGTGAGAAGGATATCCAACTGCCCATTTTGGATATCCCTTGAGGGATTCCAGATGGGAGAGGGTGCAGGCTGGGCTGAGGGACTCTCCCCCGACCCCCACATGAATTTTGTGCACCAGGCCTCTAGTTAACATGATAATAAAGGAATTTGTGGTATCTGTCCTGGTGCCCAGCACATTTGGTTGTGCCCCAGGGGGTCCAGAAAAAGGGAAGTTATAAGTTACTCAGACACTTCAAGGGTATGTTATCATAGATGCAAAAAGACACATAGGCTCAGTTAAGGTAAAGGTTGACCTTGTCAGTGAAGATACTGGCCTAGGACATAACTGCCCACCGTAACTGCTTTTAGTTAAACTTCAATTTCAGACCATCCTTTGTGGTTACTTTACGACTCTGCCCTGCAGGCCTTCCCTGAGCTTGTCAGGTTAGCATGTGGCCCCTTTCATCCACACATCTAATTAAGTGGAGCCTTTTATTGTCTCACTAAGTCCAAACTTCTGACCTACTGGCTGACCTGTTTTGACTTGTGTATTAACATAACTTCTTTCATTGCACTCTGATCTGGCAGGAGTTCCCTCTCTCTGAATATGGGTCTCACTTCTCCAGAAAGGCTAACACTTAATCCCTCTCTGCTATTTAGCGTACTGCCCTAAACTCACCTCTACTTTTTTTCCCCCTTTTTGCCAGTTTATCTCTCACAGAGGATCTAGAAAAGCAGATCTCAGCAGAGCTATGGTTGTTTTATATGAACAGGAGAATATCCCACTGTCAGCAAGAACATGTGTGAGCATAAGTGTTGGTGCAGGACACCCAGCCCCCTCCACCAGCTGGGACACCAGGCCTCTGTCAGCAGGTCATGCAGTGACTGTGGTCCAACCATGTCACTTCTCTGAGCCTTAGAATTGTTTTCTGAGAAATGAAAGCGTGAAGAAAGATGATTTCTAAGATTGCACTCAGTTAAAACAATTTTTCAGTGTTTTCTGTTTCTAAAGATCTTCCTATCAATACTTCCCAGAAAGAAAGATTGGATCTCAATATAACATCTACAGTATTTCCATAAGATTTTTATGTGCTTTTATGGCAGTACTCACCAATTATTTGCCTTCAGTTTAAACAAAAAAGAAATTCATTCACGAGGAAATGCAGAAAGGGAGAGAAAAATTCTTATTTACCCCCACTCCCACCCTCCTGAATTCCTGTCAAAATACCAGCAAAAAAATGAATTTTTACCCCAATATGGATATTAGTATTTCTTTTCTTTAAAAATAGGTTTTTTCATTGATTTCAGCGAGGAAGGGAGAGGGGGAGGAAAAGAAGCATCCATGATGAGAGAGAATCATGGATTGGCTGTCTCCTGCATGCCCCCTACTGGGGATCAAGCCCACAACCCGGGCATGTGCCCTGACTGGGCATGGAACCTTGACCTTCTAGTTCATAGGTCGATGCTCAACCATTGAGCCACACCGGCCGTGCTTAATATTTTTAAAAAGGCACAAACTCTGACCTTTTATTTAAAAAAACAATGTGTTCAGAATAGAAGTTTAAAGCTTTAATTGTATAGCTGAGTTGCACAAAAAATAAATATTGCAATTTAATATACTAATTTACTATATGTTGATTTTTATAGTAGGGAAAACAATGTCAGCCTGTATGTGGTTCCATCATCAATTCATTGGGTAAATGAAAATTTTAAGAATACAGTCTTATCAGAGACCCAGAAATTAGAGATAAATCTAGGAATAGAGTTTATAGAACTATAGGCTCTCAATTAATTTTGGGAGCAAGTCAATAGTAAGTAATTATTCATAAAAAAGCTCTAGTATATATTTCTGTATGTTACCAAGTGGGTGGTAAATATTGAAAAGGCACAAAATAATAAAATACCTGATAAACAAATAGAAATATGTTATTTGTATTTTCATCACCTATAAAAACATTGATGTTTTAGTGCATAATTCTCCACACTTTTGTCTATGCTATGTATATGTTTTTATAACATACAGGATATTGTATACTATGTATATACTGCTTTAGATTCTGCTTTTTTTAAAAATGCATCTGGGCTTTTGTTAAAATTAAATTTCTTAACTTAGTAGTGAACAAATATATGTTCACTTTGGATTAATTTATTGACGTTTACACTTAAAATTTGTTCGTTTTTCTTCAAATATGTTATATTACACATAACAACAAAAAAGCTTATTCAAAACTATGCATCATAAACATTTATTCCAAGTCAACAGATATCTATATTATTCTGAAGGCTTTGTAGTATTTCATGTTAAGGATGTAGCAAGATCCATCAAACAAATTCTCTATTGTTGGACTTTAATAGCATTTACAACTTTTTACATGTATGCATTCTAAAAATAAAAACCCATTTAGTCCGGCCGGTGTGGCGCAGAGATTGAACATGGAACCATGAACCAAGAGGTCATGGTTTGATTCCATTCAGGGCACATGCCTGAGTTGAAGTCTGGATCCCCAGTTGGGAGCATAAACGAAGCAGCCAATCAATGTTTCTATCTCTCTGTCCCTCTCCCTTTTACTAATACTCTCTCTAAAATCAATAAAAAGATATTGAAAACAAACAAAAAACAACATCTAGCCCTCCCCAGGTAGCTGTTGGTTGAAGTGCCATCCCACACACATGACGTCTTTGTTTCTAAAGGACAGTAAAAACAGTCTCAGCACCATTGTGGGGACTAGGGAAATCTTCAATTAGCCAAGACCCTCCCTTTGTGTCATTAAGAACCTAATAATCAAGCCATAAATATAATCGCTAGAAACACAAATGACATAATTATCTGAACAGCTGGTTGCCAACTTCCCAAAAGCAGCCTCAGTATTCAAAGAGCTGCTTAAACTACACAGCTACGAACTAGTTAGTTAGTGCAGAATGATAATTGTGTTACACTTCATTTCAAGCAACTTTTTTTTTTTTACAGATAAAGTAAAATATTTTTTGAATTTAGGGAACTACTCAAAGTAGGTTTCCCTTAAACAGCAACTTTCACAGGCACCTTTACAATTAGCTTGGGTTTTCTAGAAATTACTAGTTAGAACCTGATAGCTGTGTAGTGCATTGGGAAGCTTCTACTCTAGGAACCTTAGATGTTCCTTGGGCCATACATGTTCTCTTTCTCTGTCCCTCAGTTTCCTCATCTGTAAAATGAGAATTTAACACAATGGTCTCCAAGGTCCCTCTCTCTTATTCTATGACTGCAAGGAGTGCCCAGGTATTGTAACAGGACTCATAGAAAAAGAAGGTATTCCAGTAATTAAGGAGAAAACTATCATTTGGCAAAGAGGATAGGAAAAGCCATTCCAGGAAAAGTGGAATGGCTCTGGCTTTTGTCAAAAGTGCAGATGTCAGGTAATAAGCAGGCAGAGGTAAAAGGCTGGTCAAGTTATTGTTGGAAGCATTTACCAGTGTGTTCCACAAATTAAAGTAGATGGCTAAGAAAGTGGACCAAAGCAGGATGGCAAAACCCCTCTTTAGGAGTTTCCATTATTCTGTATTTGAGCAAAAGCAAACTGTAAATAGTTATTCTCAGAAGAACACCTTGAAACATTTGGTTAAAAGAGAATGGGCATAAAGCCCAGAGTTTGTGAAAAAGTGAATGATTAATTATTTTCTGTTTGGAAATAAAGCCATGTCAGCAGGCCTGTGTCCCATTCTCCCTCTATCAGAACTGTCTCCCCTTCCTGGAAGTGGAGGCGTGATCCTTCTTTTCATGTGAGCATCATCCTCTTTTAACCATTACTTCTCTTCTTAAGTAAGTTTCATGCCTATAGACCAAAACTATGTAAGAGTTATAAAGAAATGTGGAGATTAAACTCTTCCCTCCATCACACAATTTTACTATTAGTCTTAAGGACAGAATTAAACATGTGTACTCTGTATAAAGGGGGAAAGTGCACCAGCACTAGAGTCCTTAAAAGGAGAACCCACCCTGTCTGTGCAGGGAAACTGTTGGCTTGAAGAAGGGACATAGAAAAACATTTCAGAAAAATGAGAATAACTTTCAAGTTCAAGCTATCAGAACATTTTTAAATATATGAATATATTTTTCAATTGGTAATTGTTTCACATTACAATCACTGGCAAAGATACAGTGTTTATTAATCATAAACTATAATAGCTTATATTTTGAAACACAAATAGATAAGCATTTAGATGCACTTTAATAAAATGGTAAAACTTTTCCCCCAAAAAATAAATTTCTGTTTCCTCATAACCTCATTGTGCCAAGCTGAAAATAAAACAATTAGGATGAAAGCAATCATTTACCATTCACCTGACTCTGCATTGTCAACCATGTAGGCAGGTTGTGGGTTTCCCCAAGGTTGCTCAGTGAAATCCTAGAGGCAGAGAAAGGATGTGGCTGTGTTCAGAGGCTGGAGGCTGCTCCCGCCATCACTGCCAAACTAAACCCAGAGGCTGCTCTGTCTGTGTGAGCTGGGCTGGAACTGGTGTTTCAGGCCAGGGGTCTGTTTGTGTGTGAATGTGACATTGGAGTGGAGTCCCTTGTCTCTGTTGTTAGGCGATTCATCAGGGAAGGGTTGTGTTGATCAAGTCATCTTGTCCCCAAAGGCTGTGGGAGGTGGCTGCTGCCTCAGTCTCCTGGGACTGCTGAGGCAATCAGGGTGTTGGAATGGGCCTGGCAGCCATCTTCCCTAACAAGTGACTGGTTGATAACTTTTTTAAAAAAAATAATACTTTATTGTTGAAAGTATTACACATGCCCCCTCCCCATCCCCCATTGACTTCTTCCAGCCTTCCCCCACTCCCTGCCCTGGCCTTCAGCACCCCATAGTCTGTATCCAAGGGCCATGCATATATGCATACAAGTTCTTTGGTTAATTACCTTCCACCTACCCACTGTCCCCCACCTTCCCTCTGAGATTCCACACTCTGTTCCATGCTTCCATGTCTCTGGATCCACTCTGTTCATCCATTTATTTTGTTATTTAGATTCCACATATAAGTGAGATCATGTGATATTTGTCTTTCTCTGACTGACTTATTTCACTTAGCATGATACTCTCCAAGTCCTTCCATGCTGTTTCAAAGGGTAAGAGATTCTTCTTTTTTTACTGCTGCATAGTATAAATGTACCACAGCTTTTTTATCCACTATCTCCTGGTGGGCACTTGGGTTGTTCCTAGATCTTAGCTATTGTAAATTTTGCTGCTATGAACGTAGCGATCCATACATTCTTTCTGATTGGTGTTTTAGTTTTCTAATGATATATTCCTAGAAGTGGTATCACTGGGTCAAATGGAAGTTCCATATTTAATTTTTTTAGGAACCTCCATATTGTTTTCCATAATGGCTGCACCAGCCTGCATTCACACCAGCAGTGTACTAGAGTTCCCTTTTCTCCACATCCTCCCCAGCACTTGTCATTTGTTGATTTGTTGATGATAGCCATTCTGACAGGTGTGAGGTGATATCTCATTGCTGTTTTATTTTGCATCTCTTTGATGATCAGTGACTTTGAGCATGTTTTCATGTCTCTTGGCCATCTGTATGTCTACTTTGGAGAAGTGTCTATTTAGGTCCTTTGCCCTATTGTTAATGGATTGTCTTCCTTTTGCTAAGTTGTGTGAGTTCCTTATATATTTTGGATATTAACCCTTTATCAGAAGTATCATTGCCAAATATATTCTCCCATACAGTGGACTCCCTTTTCGTCTTGTTGATGGCTTCTTTTACTGTGCAGATGCTTTTTTATTTTGATGTAGTCCCATTTGTTTATTTTCTCCTTAGTTTCCTTTGCCCTAGGAGATGTGCCAGTAAACATATTGCTATGTGAGATGTCTGAGATTTGCTGCCTATTGTTTCTTCTAGGATTTTTATGGTTTCATGACTTACATTTAAGTCTTTTATCCATTTTGAGTTTATTCTTGTGTATGGGGTAAATTGGTCTAGTTTCATTTTTTTGCATGTATCTGTCCAATTTTACTAGCACCATTTATTGAAGAGACAATCTTGACTCCATTATATGCTCTTGCCTCTTTTGTCAAATATTAATTGAGCTCAATGGTTTCCGTCGATTTCTGGGGTCACTGTTCTGTTCCATTGCCTGTTCTTCTGCCAGTACCAGGCTGTTTTGATTATGGTGGCTCTATGGTATAATTTGAAATATGGTATTCTGATTCCTCCAATATTGTTCTTCTTTCTCAAGATTACTGCAGCTATTTGGGGTCTTTGTTGATTCCATATAAAATTTTGAAGTATTTGTTCTAGATCTGTGAAATACGCCATTGGTATTTTAATAGGGATTGCATTGAATCTATAGATTGCCTTGAGTAGTATGGACATTTTAATGATGTTCATTCTACCAGTCCATGAAATGTGATATATTCTTCCACTTGTTTATATCTTCTTCTATTTCTTTTTTCAATGTTCTGTAGTTTTCTGAGTATAGGTCTTTTGCCTCCTTGGTTAAGTTTATTCCTAATTAGATTAATTTTTTGTTGCAATGGTAAATGGGATTATCTGTTTAGTTTCTCTATCTGAGAATTCATTATTGGTGTATAAAAAGCCATCAATTTTTGGGTGTTGATTTTGTATCCTGCTACATTGTTAAATTAATTTATTAAAACTAGTAGTTTTTGGTGGGGTCTTTAGGGTTTTCTATGTATAATCATGCCATCTGCAAATAATGAGAGTTTTACTTCCTTCATTCCAATTTGGATGCCTTTTATTTCTTCTTCTTATTTGATTGCTGTGACTAGGACTTCCAGTACTCTGTTGAATAAGAGTGGTGAAAGTGGACATCCCTGTCTGTTCCTGTTCTTAGGGTAAATGGTTTTAGTTTTTGCCCATTGGGTATGATGTTTGCTCTAGGTTTGTCATATATGTCCTTTATCATGTTGAGATATGCTCCCTTTATTTCCCCTTTGCTGAGAGTTTTTATAAAAATGGGTGTTGGATTTATAGAATGTTTTTTCTGCATCTATTGATATATCACATGATTTTTGTGTTTCAATTTGTTTATGTGATGTATCACGTTTATTGATTTGCAAATATTGTGCCAGCCTTGCATCCCTGGAATAAATCCCACTTGGTCATGTTGGATGATGATCTTTTTAATATATTGCTGTATCCAATATGCTAATATTTTGTTAAGGATTTTAGAATCTATACTTATTAGAGATATTGGCCTATAATTCTCTTTCTTTGTAGTGTCTTTATCTGGTTTTGGAATTAGGATAATGCTGGCCTCCTAAAAAGAGGTTGGAAGTATTCCTTTATCTTGGATTTTTTTTTGAATAGTTTTAGGAATATAGGTGATAGCTCTTCTTTGTATTTGGTAAAACTCCCCTGTGAAGCTGGCCAGACCCAGGCTTTTGTTTGCTGGGCGTTTTTTGATTATTGCTTCTATTTCATAAGTTGTTATTGGCCTATTAGGTTTTCTGATTCTCCCTGATTTAGTGTTAGGAGATTGTATTTTTCTAGGAGTTTCATCCACATTGTCCAGCTTGTTGGCATACAGTTGTTCATAGTATTTTCTTACAATCCTTTGTATTTCTGTGGTGTCAGTGGTTACTTTTCCACTTGCATTACTGACTTTATTTATTTGGGTCCTCTCTCTTTAATTCTTGATGAGTCTGGTTAATGATTCATCAATCTTGTTTATCCTTTCAAATAATCAGCTTATGGTTTCATTAAGTTTTTGTATTGTTTTCCAGTCTCTGTGTCTTTTATTTCTCCTCTAATGTTTATTATTTCCTTCCTTCTACTTACTCTGGGCTTTTCTTGTTGTTCTCTTTTTAGTTCTCTAAGTTGTAGGAGTAAATAGTTTATTGTTATTTTTTCTTGTTTTTTTGAGGTAGGCTTGTCGTACTATGAACTTCCCTCTCAGGACTGCTTTTGCAGAGATTTTGGATTGTTGTGTGTTCATTTTTATTTGTTTTTAGAAGATTTTTGATTTCTTTCTTGATCTCATTGGTAACCCATTCATTGTTTAATAACATGCTAGATAGCTTCTATGTGTTTGAATGTTTTTGGGTGTTTTTACTGCAGCTGATTTCTAATTTCATTCCTCTGTGATCTGAGAAGATGCTTGATATAATTTCAATCCTCTTGAACTTGTAGCACTTGCCCTGTGTCCTAACATGTGGTCTATCTTTATGAATGATCCATGTGCAGTTGAGAAGAATGTCTATTCTGCAGCTTTGGGATGAAATGTTCTATAAATGTCAATTAAATCCATCTGACCCAGTGTGTCCTTTAGAGTCACTGTTTCCTTGTTAAATTTTTGTCTGGAGGATATATCCAGTAAAGTCAGTGGGGTGATAAAGTCCTCTATGATGACTGTATTATTAATTCTTTCCTTAAAGTGCTCTAGAAATATATATATATATATATATATATATATATATATATATATATACATGCTCCTATATTAGGTGCATAAATGTTTACCAGGGTTATATCCTCTTGTAGGATTGATCCCTTTAGTATTATGTAGTGACTTTGGTTGTCTCTTGTGATGGCCTTCATTTTGATGTCTATTTTGTCAGATATGAGTATTGCTACTCCAGCTATTTTTCTTTTCCATTTGCATGGATTTTTCTATCCCTTCACTCTCATCCCATGTGAGTCTTTTGTTCTAAGGTGGGTCTCTTGTAGACAGCATATAGTTGGGTCATGTTTTTGTATCCATTCAGATATCCTATGTCTTCTGATTGGAGCATTTAAGCCATTTACATTTAAGGTTTTTATTGATAGGTACTTAGAGATTGCCATTTTAATTCTGTATGCCTAGGTTTGTCTCTTTATTTTTTCTTCTCATTACAGCAGTTCCTTTAGGATTTCTTATAATGCTGGCTTGGTAGTGATGTACTCTTTTAGCCTTTCTTTGCCCAGAAAGCTCTTTTTTTGAACATCTATTTTGAATGGTAGCCTTTCTGGGTATAGCAATCTTGGTTGCAGATCCATGCTTTCCATTACCTTGAGTACTTCATGCCACTCCCTTCTGGCCTATAGAATTTCTGATGAGAAATCAGGTGTCAGCCTTTTGGGAGTTTTTTTGTAGGTAACAGTTTTCTTTTCTCTTGCTGCCTTTAAGATTCTCTCTTTGTCTTTAGTTTTTGACATTTTAACTATGATGTTCCTGGGCATGGGCCTGTTTGGGTTCTTCTTGCTTGGGGTTCTCTGTGACTTCTGAAATTGTGTGACTTTTACCTTTAGCAGGTTAGGGAAGTTTTCTGCCATTATTTCTTCAAACATGTTCTTTCTTCCTTTCTGCCTCTTCTGGCACACCTCTTATTCTAATATTGTTACATTTCATGTTGTCTCACAGCTTGCTTAAGCTGTCCTCCTATTTTTAATTGTTTTTTCTCTTTGAGTGATTTTTTTCAACTGTCTTCTAATACAGTGATTCGATCCTCAGCTTCCCCTAATCTGTTCTGTCTTCCTTCCAATGTGCTCTTTATTTGTGCTATGTCATTCTTAATTTCTGTATTCATAGTTACTATATCTTTTCTCATGCTGTTGAGTATCTTTACCATCATTACTCTGAACACTATGTCAGATAAATTTCTTTTTTTAATAAATCTTTATTGTTCAGATTATTACAGTTGTTCCTCTTTTTTCCCTCCATAGCTCCCCTCCATCCTGGTTTTCACCCCACCCCATGCCCTTACCCCCGCCCCTCCATTGTCCTCATCCATAGGTGTAAGATTTTTGTCCAGTCTCTTCCCGCACTCCCCACACCCACTTCTCCCCAAGAATTGTCAGTCCACTCCCTTTCTATGCCCCTGATTCTATTATATTCATCAGTTTATTCTGTTCATCAGAATTTTAATTCACTTGCTTTTTAGATTCACTTGTTGATAGATATGTATTTGTTGTCACTTTGTTGTTCATAATTTTTATCTTTACCTTTTTCTTCCTCTTCTTAGAGAATACCCTTCAGCATTTCATATAATACTGGTTTGGTGGTGATGAAATCCTTTAGCTTTTTTTTTAATCTGTGAAGCTCTTCATCTGACCTTCAATTCTGAATGATAGCTTTGCTGGGTAAAGTAATCTTGGTTATAGGTTCTTGCTATTCATCACTTTGAATATTTCTTGTCACTCCCTTCTGGCCTGCATAGTTTCTGTTGAGAAATCAGCTGACAGTCATATGGGTACTCTATTGTAGGTAACTAACTGTTTTTCTCTTGCTTCATTTAAGATTCTATCTTTGTCTTTTGCCCTTGGCATTTTAATTACGATGTGTCTTGGTGTGGTCCTCTTCAGATTCCTCTTGTTTGGGGTTCTCTGTGCTTCCTGTACTTGTAAGTCTATTTCTTTCACCAAGTAGGGGAAGTTTTCTGTCATTATTTCTTCAAATAGGTTTTCAATATCTTGCTCTCTCTCTTCTTCTTGCACCTCTATAATTTGGATGTTGGTATGCTTGAAGTTGTCCCAGAGGCTCCTTACACTATCTTCATGCTTTTGAATTCTTTTTTCTTTTTGGTTTTCCAGTTGGGTGTTTTTGCTTCTTCGTATTTCAAATCTTTGACTTGATTCTTGGGATCCTCTAGTCCAGCGGTTCTCAACCTGTGGGTTGCAACCCCTTTGGCGGTCGAACAACCCTTTCACAGGGGTCGCCTAAGACCATCCTGCATATCAGATATTTACATTACGATTCATAACAGTAACAACATTACAGTTATGAATTAGCAACAAAAATAATTTTATGGTTGGGTCACAACATGAGGAACCTTATTTAAAGGGCCAGAAGGTTGAGAACCACTGCTAGTCTGCTGTTGCATCTCTGTATATTATTCTTTATTTCAGTCAGTGTATGCTTAATTTCTGATTGGTCCTTTTTCATATCCTTGAGGGTCTCACTAAATTTCTCGGAGGTTTCTAGAAGACCCTTGAGTAACGTTATAACTGTGGTTTTGAACACTATATCCAGTATTTTGCTTTCATCCATTTCTTTCATTTGTGATTTGTTTCTTTGTCTCTGGATTTTGGCTGCTTCCCTGTATTTGTTTCTATGTACTGGGTAGCTGCTAAGTCTCCTTGAGTTGATAGAGTGGCCTTGTGTGGTTGTTGTCGTATAGGGCCCAGTGTCTCAGCCTCCCCAGTTATATGAGGTGGACGCTCTTGGTGCACCCCTTTGTGAGCTGTGTGCACAGTCTTGTGGTTAACCCTTGATTGCTGTTGGTATCACTGGGAGGAATTGACCTTCAGGCCAATTGGCTGTGATGACCAGCTGTGTCTACACTGGAAGATCTGTTGCCCAGGAGACACCCTTATGGGGCAGGATTTGCTTCAGTAGGGCTTTGGTGTTCACTGAGTCTGCCTCTTGAGTGTGTCTCTTATGGATGTGAAGAGTTGTGATCTGATATGGTTTCACTCTGACCATTGGGTACACTGGCTCTTGGCTCTCCAAGGAGGCACAAGGTCCGCCACTGTCTGCAGCCATCCAGCAGGAGCTACAGAGAGATCTGAAGATTCCTCCTCTTTGTATGGGGTTTGGAAGTTCCCAGATGAGGCACAGTTGTGAAGCAAGGCCACTGCTGCTGCCAGGTAGTGGGTCTTCTTTTGGAATCTCTGGGGCTCTCTGACCCAGCTGCAGTTTGTTTTAGGCAAAAGAACAGGCCATTCATATGCAAAAGCTGCTGCTCACAGCTTGGGTGTGGTTGTAAATTGGGTGGGGCAGGGTCTCTGGAAATCACTAGGGTGGAGCAAACAGCAATGGCTGCCCTGAACCAGAGAAGTCCCTGGTTCTCTGTGTCCCATGCCCCTGTGCAGGAACAATGATTGCTGCGAACACCTCTAAGTGTAAGCCGCCCTCCTGTTCCTGTCCCAATGCCAGACATTCCAGTTTCTCCCTGTATGTGTCTGGGTCCCCCAGAGTCTCACCAGGAACTGGAGTTTAGAGCAAGCGGGAGCTTGTATCTCCCTTCTGGCTTAAAAAGCTGCACATCCAGGTGCAGCACTTTCCATGCCTCTGCACCTCTTACTGGTTTCAATGCGCTTTCTTCACCTCTCTAGTTGTGGAACTTCCACTCAGCCAGCTTTTCCGCGGTTCTGGATGGTAGTTGTTCTGCTGTTTTTGGTTTTGATGTGGTTGTGAGAGGCAGCAAGTATAGGTAATTACCTATGCCGCCATCTTGATTTCCAAGATAAATTTCTTATCTCTGTTTTTCATTTATCTGTTCTTCTGGAGAATTCTCTTGTTCTTTCATTGGGGGTTGTTTCTTTGTCTCCTCATTTTGGCTGCCTGTTTGTGTTTGTGACTATGTATTAGGTAGATCTGCTATGCCTCTCAATCTCTAGTGCAGGACAGTGTCAAACTCTATTTCAGTGTAATTAGATCAGGCAAAGATTCAAAGCCTCCAGAGAACACTTCTGTCTACAGATAAGATTCTGTCTTGAATTGCCCTCAGGCAATTGTCCACAAGTGTGGCAAGAGTTTTTTTTCAACCTGGTGGAGCAATTGCTTCTGCTGGGAGGCTAACTGCTATTCTAAGTCTCTTAATTGGCTTCATTATCTCCCCAACAGAGAGGCAAGGTGTTTTCCAATAGGTGTGTCAACTGTCTTCTCCCCAGGCAAGGCTGCCTGTATAGCAAATGTCTGCATGAGAAAGATGACTTCTGCAGCATGAAGGAATGACTTAGCACAGAAAACCAGGTGTCTGCCTTCTGAACTCTAACCCCAGAGCCCCCAATCCTGGCTTCTGCTCACAGAGCTCTAGTCCATTCTGCCCTCCCTCTGCCAGAGCACAAGGTGAGTGGTTCCATAGGGAATTTTGTGCCTTGGTCCTTTGAGAGTGTGCCTGAATTTCCAGCCATTTATCCCTGGCAGACAGCAACCCCACTGACTTTCACAGCCAGATGTTATGTGGTACCCTTCTCAGTTCCAGTGCTCTATGCTGGAGGGCCAGCTTGGGGATTAGACCCCAGCATTCTCACTGGTAACTGCCCACAGCTGAGATATCGCTCCAAAACTTCAGTTGCTTCCAAGCCAGCCTTTTGGTGACTCCACCCCACTTACCAGTCTCTATGCAGTTTCCACTTTTGGTGTTCCTTAATAATTTCTTAGAGCTCACTTATTCAGTGTCTCTTTAACCCTTTGTATGCCATAAGCATCTATAGACACTTTTAAAATCATTTTTCATGAGAATTTTCAACTGAAAATATTCAAGAACACCTGAATTGTGAGTTGTATTTATTTTTATAATACTCATTGCAAATTGATTTTTTAATTAAATTCAAAATATTGTGGCATGTGGGGATGGTTTCCATTTTGGACATGTGGCAGTTAACTGGTTAAAAAGTGATATGTGATTAATTTAAAATAAGTTCCACTGTCAAGTAGCTTGTCTGCCCACAAAAGGACAATGAGGATTTGGGTGCTCTGCTAGGTGCCAGTAGAGGCCCCACTCTATGAACCCCATATCCTGTTACCTCTCTATGCTCCTAAAAGACATTGAACTTTGGTGTTTGGCAAAACAAATGTTCTGGTTAAGTCATGCCTGTCCCTTCCTCTAGAGCAGTGGTTCTCAACATTCTGGCCCTTAAATACAGTTCCTCATGTTGTGACCCAACCATAAAATTATTTTCGTTGCTACTTCATAACTGTAATGTTACTACATGAATCGTAATGTAAATATCTGATATGCAGGATGGTCTTAGGCGTCCCCTGTGAAAGGGTTGTTCGACCGCCAAAGGGGTCGCGTCCCACAGGTTGAGAACCGCTGCTCTAGAGGCTTCAGTAACCCTGAGGCACCAAGTACTGAGGGAAAGCTGTTTATGGCAGTTTGCTTGGTCCTCTTCTCACTACCCCCAACTTTTTTCCTTTTAGCTCAGGATTTGGTTGGGGATGCAGGGAAGAAGGGAGAGGACAGGAGTTGGGGGGATAGTGAAGGTCAGGTAGGACTGTATCCCAACACAACTGAAAAGAAGGTGAAGTTTGTCTTTTTTGGGGTTCTCCATGCTGCCCATGTCACCAGAAAGGGATAGGACTGGGCCCCATCAGGTCTACCCAGGCACGGTTTGGGATTTGTGGGTTTTTTACTTCATGTAGGAAATAACTCAAGACACAAGCCCAGCTGATTTTGCAACTATGTTTAATAAAGGTTAGGTTAGTAAAACAAAGGAAGGACTTAGGATAGAAGAAGCAAGATGACAGTAACAGAAGTGACCCTCGACTGGGCTGCCTAGACTCAGGAAAGGAAGTCAGAGTAACAGAAGTGAGCCAGGGCTGGGCTGCTAGATCACCGAGAAGTACAAGTCTGAGTGACAGAAGTGAGCCAAGTGGGGACTGCTTTTGGCTCACTGAGAAGGTAGGCAAAAGGAGGGCCCTCAGAGCTTAGGAGAAAGTATTATTACCCACATGAGGAAAGGGAGGAAAGGGTGTGCTCAGGGGAGAGCATGCACTTGGTCCTTTGTCTTGAGGATTTTATGTGTTTTCTGTAGATGGGAATTTTGGGGAGACCTCAATCAGATTATTTATCAGCTTTTTAGGTGTGTACTTTAACATGCTTATGTATCAGATGAGAGTATAGCAGGGTTTGGGATCATTTTCTAATCACCTTTACCTCTATCTTGGATTTGTCTGGCCATAATTACTTCTTTGTTGTTGTTATTTATTCCCGTGACTTCCTTGGTTCTTGGGTTTAGTTGGCACTAATGGCACTGCACGGTCTCTGTTCTTTATCTACTTGACTAGGGTGATTAAGCTACTCACTCTATGGTTTGGGAGTAGAGCTGTAAACCACCTGCTCCTAAGTGTCCTTGGTTAGGGAAGATAGGGTCTTATGATTTATTAGCTGGTTGTCACGATTGCTTGGCCCTTTGTTTAAATATTTTGTCTCCATTTCCCTTATTCTATTGGCAGAGAATTTTCCTAGTTTTTTATTAACCTGCCTCATCCACTTTTCTTTCTCCTTAAGTCCTCAGGCCCTTCCAGTTACCAAAACTGTTCCTAAGATAGGCTCCAGAGCAGGTGCCCAAGCATGTGTAACCCACTGGCAGCTGTTTAAAGAGTTAATCTCTCCTAAGGAGTGCTTTGGAACAGGGACCGGTACCTTCGAAGTGAGGGCATATCCGTGGGTTTTAAGGATTTATCAGTAAGCTAGAAGCAGGGCTTTACTGGGACTCTTGGAAGCCTTTCTACTCTACCTGCCTTGTTTGGTAACCATTACCAAACCCAGTTGTGCTGGTGAGCCCTGGGAGAAGCCAGGATAATTTGCATGGTTGGGGTCCCCAGAGTGAGATCAGAGAATACATTTTTAAACCATGAAGATAATAAAAAGCCCTTGGGGCCTAGGTGTCATTCACTGTTTTAGAAACTAAGACTGTAGAGATGAAAAAGACAATTATTCTTTTCTCAGGGTGTTCTATCAAATGGAGAGACAATGAGATCAATTAACCATTAAAGGAGTATTGGTTATCAGTGGAAATAATCAGTTTCGCAGCTGTGCTACAGGGAACAGAATTGGGACGGGGGAGGTGGGGGGAGGCTCCTGGTTAGTCTCTTTTGAACAGCTGAGGATGAAAATAAGGAGAAGCCCAGGAAATATGGCAAGAATGTTTCTGAGGCTTAGTAGCTGGGAGGTTGAAGTCAAGGGCAGTGGGTACTAACAGCTGTCACATAACCTTCTCTACAAGTGCTTTCCTGGTTCTGTGAAATCTATGAATAACCTACTTATTGGCATGGCATCCTTTCATGAAACCAAATTATGTGGGTAAATAGGGCAGGGGAACAGCATTCTGCTGGGAGACCAGTTTTTGGAGTGGGCCCATAGATCAGAAACAGCATCTTCTGGATCCAGATCATGTATGTGAACAATGAAAGCTTGATCATGTTATGGGCAAGAGTAAGACATCAGAAAAGAGGCAGCTTTGGGACAAAGGGCCATGCTTATCAATATTAAACATTGCCTCCTGGAACAAATCTTTAATCCACTCCAAAGGGTAAATATTTGACCTAGTCATGCTCAAAGAAAAGGTGAATGAACTCTCCTTGTTGTGCACAAGCAGTGTCCTTAGTTTTCATATCTCTGCCAGGATTAGGGATCTTTGGAACTAGTTTCCCCACCCAGTTCATTTGATCACTATATAATCAGAACCACAGGGGTCCAGTTCCCACAGCTGGAACCCATCTCCAGAAACAAAGAACCGGAAGCCATCTTCAGTTGGAGGGATTCTTCCAGATTTTTGTAAGATTCTTACCCCTGAGTAACCTATTGCTGTATTTGTTTATATATACATACTATTTCTAGCCATCTAGCCACTTCAATGAAACATCTTTTTCTCCCTTTAAAGCTTCTGGGTCCAAGCTTATGAATTAAGAAAAAAAACAAATCAAATTCTAAAGTTTAAAATGAAAGCAGATTTCTTTTGGGATTGTCTATATATGTGTGTGTAAAGAGAGATTAGTGAGACTGGGAGCAAATTGAGGTTTAGGAGGAATTCCTGAATTGGGATAAAATCCCCAAAGTCCTGGGGAAGCCAATTGCTGAAGGGCATCTGGATGCCCCCAGGGAATAGGCATTAAATGTGGCACAGTGAGGAAAGAAACCAAAAGTATGCTTTTAGTTCTGTTTTCTTCTAATCTTCTCTACTAATATTTTCCTTTAAAAAGTTTTGATTACTCCTTAAGAGCCAAGTGGAATACATCCAAGATCAAAAGAAGGTACATTGGCAGGTTGAAGGGAAGAAAGAACAAAAAGAGATAAAGGGAGGAGTATGCATTGGGTGTTATGCTTTCACTTTGAGGGATACTGCCCTAGAATATATAAAATTGTGAAGCCATATGTATGGAAATTATAACCATAGTTACTAATCATAGACTGTCAAGTTAACTCCCTAGTGTGTAAAGTTGGATGGACCTCTTGAATTCAAAACATTGCCTGTGGAGAGAGGAAAAGAATATTAATTCTTGTGAAGATTGAAGAATTGTTTTGAGACAGATGATTAAGTTAGTCTGAAGAACAGTGGGGAGAAATTTCACTAACAAAAAGTTGACAGTTATGTGCTTGAATATGGAAGGTTATGTGCGAGTGAGTTTGGCCACCAGATGTGAGCTTCTAAACCCTTGGCCTAGGCAGATTCACTAGAGTAACAAAAATAATGTCTCAGACTTGTTTTCTCCCAAATTCATTTTACCACTTTGGGGAAAATTTAGGATTGAATATATGAGTGAGCAAGTTGTGAGTGGGGGAGCAGATATTAGATAGAGGTGGCCATGATGTGTACCGACTGGGATTTGCTTTCTGGATGTCTTAGGAAGTCAAGATTACAATAAGCCTGAGCAAAATTTAGCTGAGTCCTTACAGAATTAATGTGCAAGTTCTGCAAATTACAAACAAAGTCTTTCCTTTACCTCTCCAGACTGGGATGGGAGGCCTTCAACCTTCTACAAGCAAGTGGCTTTGTAGGATAGAAAGCCCCTGTGTGGCATCAGTCCAGGGCCTTAATTAAAGGTGGTCTGTAGGCTTGGCTTACACACTGAGCCTTAAGAAATGATACATTTCAGTGAGATTGGATCACAGGTTTTCTTATCACCTACTAGAGGCCCAGTGCATGAAATTTGTGCAGGAAGAGGGTTCCTCAGCCCGGCTGGCACAGTCTTTAATCCAGGACCCCTTGGGGGATGTCTGACTGCCGGTTTAGGCAGTCAGACATCCCTCTCGCAATCCGGGACTACTGGCTCCTAACCACTCACCTGCCTTCCTGCCTGAACACCCCTAACCACCTCTTCCTGCTGGCCTGATGCCCCTAACTATTCCCCTGCCAGCCTGATCACTCCATAACTGCTCCCCTGCTGGCCTGACGCCCCTAACTGCCCTCCCCTGCTGGCCTGATCCCCCCCTAATGCTCTCCTGCTGGCCTGACACCCCTAAATGCCCTCCCTTGCCTGCCTGATCTCCCCCTAACTGCCCTCCCCTGCCAGACTGATCACCCCCTAACTGCCCTCCCCTGCCAGCCTGATTGCCCCTTAACTACCCTCCCATGCAGGCTTGATCGCCCCCTAACTGCTCCCACCTGCCTGCCTAATCGCCCCTAACCACCTCTGCCTCCGTCCCTGCCACCGTGGCTTTGTCTGGAAGGACATGTGGAAGATGTCTGGTCTAATTAGCATATTACCTTTTTATTAGTATAGATTTCTTTCACAAGGTGTCTACCAACTAAACTTATACAACCTGTCTCTATAATTCCACTAGACTTTTGCTAGTAAAACTGGAAAAGATTCTCTTATGCTTAATGAGAACCATGGAATTTCAGACTTTAGTTTTAGCAAACCTCTCTTTCTACAGATGAACAAACTTAAGCCTTAAGAGAAAAATTAAGTCAATCACTAAAAAAAAAAATAAAAATATTGTGGATCTACTGTGAGGCAGGCACTGTGATTCAAGGTGAATAATATGAGCTCCCCGCTCCTGTAGCATATACACCAATAGGAAACACTGACAAGAAGACAGATAATTGTTTGCCTGGAATACATGGATAAAGGCTTGGAAATTACACCCATGAAAATTGGAAATAGGTATATCTTTATTTTGTGACATCCTTGTGGGCAGATCCTGAGTTTTGTGACTTTTGCTTTGACACTGTATCTAATCGGGTGTCCTTGGTCTTTATTATTTAAGCATAGAGTGTTTAGACAGAAACTCCAGACAGGCCCAGCAGCTCAGACCCCCTTCTTTGAACAACAATATCCCCACAACCTGTACAGCACTGGCACCTCCTACCAGGACCCCTGGTCTCCAATACAGCATGGAAGACATTGGCAACATTTCTATCCACCACTGCCACCTAATGACTCTTTTGGCTACTACAGCTCTACTTCCTGATTTTGAACTCTGGGATTCTGGCCCCAGGCAGAGAGGTGTTGACTTGGTGACCCTAGGGCTAGGTCCTGTTCCATCTTGGGAACCTGAGATTCTATAATTGCCTTTGATGTTAGAAGGCAATATTTGTCTATCAAAGAACAAGAGACCTAAATGAATCTAAATCAATAAAACTTAGATGAGGTCTTCCACAAAACTAGAAAAAGAAAACACACCCAGAAGACTAAAAAGCACAATGTAAAGAGCTTGGCAAATGGGGAGCATGGCAGGCCAGCAGCTGTGCTGAAGCAGTGGGCGCGTATGAATACTTGTTATTCTTTTAGGGGTGCCTTTTCCCTCTTCAGTCATGTACCATTTTTTTGCTCAAGTCCCAAGAACATGCTTTCACTTGATTCTATTATAAATTATAATTAATGTTCTTAATGAAAATTTTTTCAGCTGTTATTTATTTCAGTATTGTGGAATGACCAAACATTTTCTTAGTGTATAATTTCATATTCTTCAACAGTGTGTCAAATTTGTGTATCGTTATTATGAAACAGACAAGATGAATCAATGCCATATGATGATGAGAAGAGTGTTCACTTTGCTCCCTCTCTCACATGCCTTCCCAGGAAATCATCAGATCCCTGGATTTACTGGTCTTTCTAGATTCACAGTCATACTCCAAGGGCTGTTTAGTAATACTACAGGCTTAGTGCTAGAACCTGTGGCATTTTTAAGGGTGTAAAAATATTTGACATAAAAATGTTTATTGATGTACATATAAGAAAAGTTCAAAATAAAGATTACTATTTAACTTAATGTCTATTAAAATGTACCATTTGTTTTCTTTTAACTTAGGATTTATATGAATTACATCACACTTAAGAATAACTTGAAGGTCAAATTTTTCTTCCGTTGTAAGAATTTCTTATTATGTGTGATGGTTGCTAAGAAATCATAGCCAATCATAAAGTAAATAAGTTGCTCATTCATAAACAATTTGAAAAACAAAATTATAAAAATTATTTTCAAATTTATTGTGAAAAGTCATTTTTATTATGGGATGTGGGAACACTGACATATATTTGATATAATATGGGGGAAGATATGACAGTTTTTAAAGGCTCTGAATGTTGTTTAAATTTTTCTCCAAAGAACTAAAAATATTGTCAGAAACTTCCAAATATTTTTCTGGAAACACCAAATATTTTTCAATTCTTCAATCTTCACATTTCTTAACACATAAAGTTTTTAACATTAATATGAAATTTGTTTTCTATTTTGTTATAATCTACAAGTGGCCTTCTGCATGAATCTGTGTGTGAGTAGCTCACTGACGCTTGCCTCAGCTGGCCGCCTCGCCCACTGCTGCTCATAGCTCTCGGCTGCAAGTAGCTTGCTGCCCCACCCTCCTGTAGCTCTCAGCCACTTGTAGCTCGCTGCCTCTCCCTCCTGCTGTTAGGTCGTTGTGTGATGGTGTCCAGGCCAATTTGCCTATTACCCTATTATAAGTATAGATACTTGTTTAATTCTATTTTTAATAGCTATCATTGAGAAAATCATACTCCAGAAAGAAGCATTCTGTTTATTTGATAGGTATGTTTGAGCGTGTGTGACACACTGCCCCTAGCAAGTGTGAATTCCACAGTTTAGACAGAAAACTCTTGAGAGATGATGGCAACAATCCTCTTCTCTTTCTTATTCTTCTTTTCTGGAAGATGTTACAAAATCATTACAGCAAACTGTAAGGACTTTGGCTTGATGAAAGTCCTGAGGAGGTTTTCTTTGTTTTTGTTGTTTTATCACATAGTAACATCATTTGCCTATTGTGTAACAGTGTGTGTACATTTATTGGGGAAACTAGAAAATACGAGTGTTCTCTGAGAATAATTCACCTTTTTCCTAAGAATAAGCTTGAATTCCTCTTCCTCCAGACTTCTGTAAAAGTTGACCCAGAACCACTTCCAATCATTGCATGAATTCTTCTATGCTCTTCTCTGTTTTTTTCTAACTAGTATATAATAATTCCACCTTTAGCCACAAACCAACTAATTCTTAGGGAATTAAGTCTGTCTCCCTTCACCTCAGGGCAAAACTGCTCTCAACTGCTCTCCTTATAGCCAGCTGATTTATTGACTTGAATACTTAGAATCTTGTCTTTAACAAACCTCTTATTAACCCTTCCCTGAGCTCAGAAGACCCTCTTTGCCCAGGCCAGTGTGGTTCAGTTGGTTGAGTGTCATCCCATGCTCCAACAGGTTGCCAGTTTGATACCTGGTCAGGAAATATACCCAGGTTCTGGGTTTATTTGGTTTTGGTGCATACAGGAGGCAGCCAATGGATGTTTCAGTCTCATGTCTATGTCTCTCTCTCTCTCGCTCTCTCTCTCTCTCTCCCTCCACCTTTCCTTTCTCTCTAAAATCAATAAAACATATTTTTTGAAGTCCATCTTCTTTATAGGCTTCCTATCTTACTGTCTCATCTCAGTGAACTGGAGCTCCTATTCCTTCCCCATGGATGCTACATCTCCTTTTAGGGAGGACTTGGTATGTCTTAATGCTCTCTGTGTGCCAGGACCGAGCACAATGCCTTGTACCTAGAGGAGCTTATGTAATGTTTGTTATTCAATTAATTAATAAATGGATTAGAGTGTGAATGGATATTTTAATGCTATGACTGATAGACAGGTAAGTACTCAGAGTCTTAAGGGATATGAAAGAATGATTAGGGCAGGAAGTTGTGTTCAGGAAACTTAGATTGATTTTCCAAAAGAATGGATTGACAAGAAATGTGAGATTAATGAGGAATAGGAAAGAAAAGATATAATGTAGGTGACTGAGGATACTGGACTCATGATGCCCTATCACTAGCCCAGCAGGTCCCTGTCCTTTTAGTCTCATTTGCCCTTTCAGCCTAATTTGGCCTACCGTAACTTTTGCCCTGGGCAGGAGCCTTGTTGGAAGAGATGATGATGGGCCTGGGTCCCCTGTTGTTGGTCTTCATGCTGGGGCCCTGTCTGACCCCACCGACCCTGGCTCAGGATGATCGCAGGTACAGACACTTCCTGGACCAGCACTATGATGCAAATCCACGTGGCCGGAATAACAGATACTGTGATACCATGATGAGGAGACGAGGCTTGACTTCACCCTGCAAAGACACCAACACCTTTATTCATGGCACCAGTAACAACATCAAGGCTGTCTGTGAAGATGAGAATGGAAAGCCTTATAAAGAAAACTTCAGAATAAGCAAGTCTCCTTTCCAGGTCACTACTTGCAAGCTCAGAGGAGGGTCCAACCGGCCTCCCTGCCGGTACAGAGCCACAGCAGGGTCCAGAGACATTGTTGTTGCCTGTGAACATGGCTTGCCTGTCCACTTTGATGAGTCTTTTTACCGTCCATAGCCAGCAGGCCACTAGCCCAGAGTTGGCTCTGCCCTCTATTCCTGGCATTTCCCCTACACACTCTAGAACAGGATGGCCACATTCATTGCCAGGGGCCCAGAAAATGAGCTGCCTGGATCTTTTGTTTTCTGTTTTACAATATATTAACAAATAAAAATGTCTCTGAAATCAGTAAGAAACATCAAAGTCTTCTCCTCAATTTGGCCTATTGATTTTTCCCCTTTTTCTCTACTCAACTGCCCGCAGACAGGATTACATGGAATACAAAGGCCTTTTCCCCTCTCAGTTACTTCCTTCTCAGTCAATAATAGGGAGGTAGACCTTCCCTTTTTGTGAGTGTAAGGATGTTAAATTCATCTTACAACAGAACTGGGAAGTTCCAGGGCACATGGCTGCTAAGCAGAATTTTCAGGAGGGGCAAATTATTTTTGCTGTCAAATAAGTCAATATTACTTTTACTAGTACAAATGTTAAACTTTGAGTAGTAGTGTTTAGAACTAAATACCAACAGATTAATTAAACTTTATCTACCTATCTCTTAAATTTTTGCATTTTTAAAGATATATTTCAAATAAAACACAAGGCATATTCATTAATAGATTCAAATCTATACTCTAAATTTTCTATAAGAGGCAAACCAGATTAATAAATTTATTTCAGTATCCTGTATTCCAAAATACCTAGATATTTAAATTTTTTTTACTATTTAACCCAGCAAACTCCAAAGTTTTAAGTTACCAAAAACTTTGGAAAACTATGTTTAGGCATATATATCTACCAGTGAAAAAGCTTTATCATAAACCCTTTATTTTAATTACATCTATTTATTATGTTTTAACAATGTTGTGATTTTAAAGCTAATTGTTTTTACCCAAGGCATTTTCTTGGCAAATTTTGTAACAGGGGTAACTCATTGGCCTTCAGTGGCTTTAATGTGAAAATGCTATTTTATTTTATTTTCCTTTATGAAAATAGGAGTTGCCTCTCCCCTGCCCACCTTCACTGCTATTTCTGCAACTTACTGGAGGGTTTTTCTATAGAGCTGTTCGTCCCAGTGTTATGGGCAAAAATAGAACATTGGGAACTAGTTATGGTTATGGGAAATATTAATCTGTTAGCCATGATTGCCTAACCAGGACATAACACCTGGCTGGGAGTCATACGTCCCCTCCCTTCTTGGAATGTGGTACATTCTTATTCAAGAACTGCCCATTATCATGGAAACATTAACCTTGTTGCCCAAACAATGGAGTCCCAACCCAGACTGCATTGCTTACTTCCCCATGCCCATAATCCCTACTTCCCCATGTGATCTTTGTCCCTATATTCATAAACCAGAGAACAGCAAACTAAAGTCCCCAAAAGATAGAAAGCCAAAGTTACATTAGACACACAGACAGAAATCTCACCAGCTAAGAGTTCCTGGTGACTGATGCCCTAAGAGGGAGAGCAGAAAGAGTACACTCTGACAATCTCTGTCCCATGTTCAGCCTCGATACACATAACTGGGCTTCCCCAAAGCAGGACATGCCCCATCTGTAAACAAATTAACCCAAACAACAAAGAAACACAAAACATCAACAGAAACACTCTTATGCAGGTGCTCACAATGCACTAAAATTTACACCACAGAGTGCCCTGCATTAAAAAACCACTGAAGCAGAGCAATATCTCCTGTCCCTGCTCGGGGACTGACCCTCCCCTGAACCTCAGCATTCTCCCAAATAGACTATTAGGGGAAGAATTATGTCTAGGCTTAGATAGAATTTTTGTTTCCCATCCTCAGAAAGTCCCTTGTGACTCTGTTCCTGCTCAGTCCCCTATATTGGAGATGTCTCCCACTATGCTCAATCCCCCCCATTATATGTCTCGCACTCCCCGAGATCCTTTTGTCCCTCTCTGGCCATTTCCCTTGTGGGAGAACAGAAGAGCAGATCAGAACTCCGCACTTGCTTTATGTGTCAGACATTTCCCAGTCACATATACCCGACCTCCAAGGATACCCAACCACCAAGATGGTATTTCCACCTTGGAACATGCATGAGACTTGCCTGTTTGCTGGGCATGTACCCTCTTTGTATCATTTTCGCCACCTTCCAAAGAAAAACAGTCTCGGACTTATCTATGGCCCCTGCAAAGAGACAGGGCCCAGGCAAAGGGCCACCCAAAATTGGGTGGGATGTGTCTACCCTTCAACCAGGGTCCCTTCCTAGTCTGGGCACAGATATCCCAGACACGCCCCCAAATTTTGAGAAATGGCTCACTTGTCTGAATTTGAAATGATGGACTGAGAAACAGAAACATGGCAAAAATGAGACTATTAATAACACTCTCAAGAGCGGGTGTCCATCATATGGCACACAAGTTAGGAGGGGAAGATAGACTATTTATGAGTCCCTCCTTTGGTTCCTCATTGACTGAGTCCTATGGGGTCACCTGTTTCTTCATACATCGCCTAGGTCTTGTTGTCTCCCATTGGCCATTTAAAATATTGGCTGAGACCCTTTTCTTTTCTTTAATTTTGGCTGAGACCTTTCTAGTTGATTCCACCTCCCTTTGTTTAGGGGAACCTTCTTGGAAAAATGTGCTATCAGCCACATGCACAGTTCTCATACCTTCTCCCCACTCCCCACAACCTGTTCGCTCTAAGGAAATTCAGTAACTGCCTGGCCACATGATATTTCTTTTCTATAAAGTTTGAATCAGAGGCATGTTTCTGACACTGAGCACCTACCATATACCTGGCATTATAAGTACTTAACATTGATTTATCATTTATTCTTCCTAAGATCCCTAAGTGAAAATTATTATTATGCTCACTTACTTAAGAGTAATAATGCTGAGAGAGGTGAATTAATTTCCCCAAGATCATATAGTTAATGTGGCAGAGCTAGTTCTTTGGGATCACAGTATCAAAAGAAGTTCTTATTGAGAATCAATATCATAGAGTGGAGAGAAACTTTGGGGCAAGCTCTGACCAAAAGTATATGTTGGGATAGTTTGGGGATCATTTCATTATCTGTTGAAGCTACAGCCTTAAGATACTTTCATTGATGTCTACATTGGATTCTGTTGGCAAATATTTGTTGATGTCTTATTAAATCAATTGGTTATTGTGGCTGTGGCTGTGGATTTGCTCTTGCATGAATAGTTTAGGTCATCCTGTAGCCAGTTATCTTTCTAAATCATATCTTGGACACAAAGAAGCAGGATTAGAAAATGTAGATAAAACCATGCAAAATCAGAGGTGAAAGATTAACCACGCAAGATTAGATTTAGGGAAAATAACCCAAAGTGTATTGTTGTGATTAAGCTATTAACCAAGTGCTAAGTGTTCCTTCAGAAATTCTATCCATTAGTCTAAGGATGAGGAGTTAATCAAGCATCATTTCTCCCTGCTCTCATATCTCATATATACAGCTATAGGCACTGGTATGTGACATAGAGCTTTCTAGCTTTTTGTATACAGGCAAAAGGCGGCTGTGACTATAGGAGATAGCAATTTAAAGAATGAAGTTATGTTTGAAACTGGTATGCAGGTCCCTAATCAGCCATTTCAGTCACCCAAACAGTGTGACCTGCCATCATGAAGAGTCTTTGAAAACAAAGGACAGTAGTACCCATAAACATCAAACCAGGACTTCAGCTATGATCCTCCCTTCTACTGCATGTGTAAAAAATGGGTCTGTATGACCCTCAAAAAATTGTCCTTTCTGTTTTGGGTTGCTCACTTCCTGTTGAGTCAGAGATTAATTTTATTTCCTCTAGTACAGCGATTTTCAACTGGTATGCCGCAAGAATTTTTAAAACACACAATACCTGACTATTTAGTCAGGAGCACTGACCTCTTTTCCCTTAGATTGTCAAATTAAAAAATGACAACCAACACAATAGCTGCCTGGTGTGAATGAATCAAAATTATACCTATTTATTTTGTCAGATTGACAAATAATATATTTTTTGGTGTGCTGCAGAATTTTAGTATTTACTTTATGTGTGCCATGAGATGAAAAAGGTTGAAAATCGCTGCTCTAGTGAGTCAGCCCTGCCTTATTGCCATGGTCAAGGAGATTCACAGTTCATGAGTTCATAAGGCCAATCCCAGGAATGACCGTCAGGTGGCAAGATCTAGCTAGCTGGTGTTGGTGAGCAATTCCCACTTCCACTCCTCCCCTGTTTCACCCCTAATTATACTCTTTTGCTAGAGAGAAGCAACTCTGAACATAAATGTCTTGAGTATCCTGAATATTCGGGGAGTGGAAACAGAGAGGCTGTAGAAAATGTGGGAAAAGCACTGATTTTAGAGCCAGATAGGTCTGGGTTTTCTTTTCTTGGTCAACAGAAGCAATGTTCTGACACTATATGGCAATGCTTTCTTTGTTGTGGCTCTGAAGGTTTTTGTTTAGTTTTTGTGTTGTTGTTTTTAAGCTCTATAAAACATACGTTTATTTTCTACTGTCAAAAGTGCCAACAAGCCCTGACCGGTTTGGCTCAGTGGATAAAGCGTCAGCCTGTGGACTCAAGGGTCCCAGGTTTGATTCCAGTCAGGGGCATGTACCTTGGTTGTGGGCACCTACCCATTAGGGAGTGTGCAGGAGGCAGCTGATCGATGTTTCTAACTCTCTATCCCTCACCTTTCCTCTCTGTAAAAAATCAATAAAATATATTTTTTTAAAAAGTGCCAACAAAATGAGTCTGCAATTAGAGACGACAGAAAACTAGCAACAGCTATTGATAAGACAGACACAGTATCAATGATACATGCATGATGATGGAATATATCACCAAGGCCTAGTTTTTAGGTTGTGCATAGAAACAGCAAGGGAAAAAAGACAATCCAAGTTCTCCTTTGTGGAGATTGTGCTGTTGAGATTTATTTTTTAAATTTATTTTATCAGTTAATTCCACAAACCTGGGAAACATCTTCATTCCCTATACCCATTTCATTTCATTTGTTCATTCCCTTATTTTGTTTATTAGTTTACTCAACCAGTATATACTATCTTCAGAACCCTTTGGCTGGATACTCTAATTTTTATTTTGTGAGGTTTTTTTTTTTTATAGGATTAACAAGATTTCCAAAAAGACTTGATTTTAATACCATAAAAAAATACAGCCCCATGAGTGAAAAGATCAAATAATTAAGAAATACACATGGGAGAACCAAGATGGCGGCGTAGGGAGCGGACCTGTGTGTGCTGCTCTCTCACAGCATCATTGAAACTATCAACTATGAAGTAAACAACCGCCACTCAGAACCATGGGGAAGTTGGCCCAGTGGGAGATCTACAACTGGAGGAAAAGAAAGAAGCGCAGTGAGACTGAGTGGGAGCTACGGAGGCACCAAAACCAGAGGTACGCAGTCACACGCCACGCGGGCTGCAAATGGATTCTCGGTTTTTTACGAACCCTCGAATCCTCTGGGCTTGCTCGGGGCGGGTCTCTGAGGCCCCAGATCCCACAGGGAGAGGCGGCCACGGCCTTGCAGTGGTCGGAGAGCGAGGGAAGCTCTGATACGAGGCTGCTCGCCGGCACCGAGGGACAAGAAGTCCTGGTGTCCCGGGGAGGCGAGGGGCGCGGAGACGCCGCCATCGCTATTTCATCCACGCTGGTGACTCCCTGTGACCCCGCCCTACCCTCAGGGCTGTGCCAGAGGCACAAGAGGGAATGACTGTGCTTTTACAAACTCTCAAATCCACTGAGCTGGTTCGGGCGGGTCTCTGAGGCCCCAGGCCCCAAGGCGAGAGACGGCACAGCCTTCCAGCGGTCAGGAAGCGAGGGAGGCTCTGGCGCTCGGCTGCTCGCCGGCACTGGGGGACGCAAAGTCCTGGTGTCCTGGATAGGCAAGGGGCCGCTGAGTCTCCGCCCCGGCGACTCCCTGTGATCCCGCCCTAAGCAATTTACATTCCCATCTGGGCTGTGCCAGACCCACAAGTAGAAGCGCCTTTTCTTCTGCAAACTTTCAAATCCACTGAGCTGGTTCAGGCGGGATCATGAAGCACCAGACCCTACAGGGAGAGGCAGCACGGCCTTGCAGCCATCAGAAAGCGAGGGAGACTCTGTTGCACAGCTGTTCGCCGGCACTGGGGGACACAAAGCCCTGGCAGAGAGTCAAGGGGCCGCGGAGACTCAGCCAGTGCTATTTGCTCCGCCATGGCGACTCCCTGAGTCTCAGCCTTAATCAATTTACATCCCCATCCAAGCTGTGCCAGGTGCACAAAAAGACCCACCTGCGCTTTTGCAGCCTATCCCAACAAATTGCAGACTTCAACTGCTCGCAGCCATGAGAGACACACTCAAGAAGCAGACCCAGGAGAACCAGGATGGCGGCATAAGGAAGAGACCTGTGCGTGCTACCTCGCACAACAACATCGAAACTACCAAATATCAGACAAACACCTATCATACAGAACCTTGGGAAACTTGGCCCAGTGGAAGCTCTACAACTGGAAGGAGAGAAAGAACATTGAGACTGAGTAGGATGTGACACCAAGTACAGAGCCCAACCCAACAAACTGCAGATTTCAACTCCTCGCATAGAAAGAAGCGCATTGAGACTGAGTAGGATGTGCTGACGCACCATGTACAGAGCCCATCCCAGCAGGCTGCAGATTTCAGCTCCTTGCATCTGGGAGGGACGCAATCGGGGGGGCAGAGTCGGGTCCGGGGCCGGCCAGGGCTGGGCCTGACTCGGCCGGCACTGTGGAACTGCTGTACCAGCAAGCGCACAAACATGCCCACTGGTCCCAGTCTCTGGTGGGGCGCTGGGGGACAGCAGACAGGCAGTCTGTGCACTTGGTGGAGGGCAGGAGCGCTGGATGTGCAACCACCAGGAATGCCTGGAGATTTTGTCTAGTGGGGAGCCGCCGGCAGGGGACAGAGGGCCAAACTTCCTGTTTCCCCGGTAAGGCTGGGATGGCCCCAGTGAGGTTGAAACGGTCCAGGTGTGGTAGGGACGACCCCGGTCAGGTCGAAACGGCCCCGGTGTGGTAGGGACAACCCCGGTCAGGTTGAAACAGCCCCGGTGTGGTAGGGACAACCCCGGTGAGGTTGAAACGGCCCCCGTGAGGTAGGGACGACCCCAGTCAGGTCGAAACGGCCCCGGTGTGGTAGGGACAACTCCGGTCAGGTTGAAACAGCCCCGGTGTGGTAGGGACGACCCCAGTCAGGTCGAAACGGCCCCGGCGTGGTAGGGACAACCCCGGTCAGGTTGAAACGGCCCCCGTGAGGTAGGGACGACCCCGGTGAGGTTGAAACAGCCCCCGTGAGGTAGGGACGACCCCAGTTAGGTCGAAACGGCCCCGGCGTGGTAGGGACAACCCCGGTCAGGTTGAAACGGCCCCCGTGAGGTAGGGACGACCCCGGTGAGGTTGAAACAGCCCCCGTGAGGTAGGGACGACCCCAGTCAGGTCGAAACGGCCCCGGCGTGGTAGGGACAACCCCGGTCAGGTTGAAACGGCCCCCGTGAGGTAGGGACGACCCCAGTCAGGTCGAAACGGCCCCGGTGTGGTAGGGACAACTCCGGTCAGGTTGAAACAGCCCCGGTGTGGTAGGGACAACCCCGGTGAGGTTGAAACGGCCCCCGTGAGGTAGGGACGACCCCAGTCAGGTCGAAACGGCCCCGGCGTGGTAGGGACAACCCCGGTCAGGTTGAAACGGCCCCCGTGAGGTAGGGACGACCCCAGTCAGGTCGAAACGGCCCCGGTGTGGTAGGGACAACCCCGGTCAGGTTGAAACGGCCCCCGTGAGGTAGGGACAACCTTGGTCAGGTCGTAATGGCCCCGGTGTGGTAGGGACAGCCCCGGTCAGGTTGAAACGGCCCCGGTGTGGTAGCGACAACCCCAGTCAGGTTGAAACGGCCCTGGTGTGGTAGGGACGACCCCAGTGAGGTTGAAACGGCCCCTGTGAGGTAGGGACGACCCAGGTGAGGTTGAAACGGCCCTGGTGAGGCTCAGACGGCCCTGGTGAGGTTGAGACTACTCCAGTGAGGTTGGGACAAATAAAGGGGACCAGTATGGACTGATGAACAGGGGTAGATACAGAAGCAGAGCAACATTGAACAGAATGTTAAACTACAATGGGGAGCCTGGGGAGGGTTGGGGGGGGATTAAGAGACCAACTGAAGGACTTATATGCATGCATATAAGATTAACCAATGGACACAAGACACGGGGGGGGGGGCGGGGGGTAGGGGCCGGGGGAATGTCATGGGGGGGAAAAAGGAGACATATGTAATACTCTTTGTAATACTTTAAGAAATAAAAATTATTATTGAAAAAAAAAAAAAAAATTCCCATAATGCAGGGGCTGATCTACCACGATTTAGAGAGAGAAGCAGAAAGATAGTCTCTTTTTTAAAGGAAAATATAAAGGAAGGGGAAGATGGAGATGATCTATGGGAAAGCAAAGGTAAACAAAGGCAATAGGAAGTGTAAAATTCTAGTTCTTTATGAAATTTTAGTTATTTATTCATAAAAAATATGATGTAGTATCATGTGAAAGTCTAACAACTCTAAATTGGTATTAGAGTGTACCTATATTTTGGGAGCTATCAGGGGCAGTATGCCAGTTTTTGTCTGATAACTGACACAGAATCAGGGAGAGAATGACTGAATGAATAAGTTGAGTTGAGTTAAAGATGACCTTTCTTTGAACTAATGGGAGCTTGTGTCTGAGATAGTTCATATGTTAGAAAGGTCAAAGAAAAATAAATCATCAAATATCTTTATATTTGTCAATTTTTAAGAAAAATATTATACATCATTATTGTTTGTTTTGATGCATGCTACTATTATTATGAATGAGATTCAGAATCATTGGTTTATTAGCTATTTACATTTATTTACATTTTTCTTATGTCTACTGCATTATTGGTGTTCATTCATTGGTTATTGTGCTGTTTAGATATTAAAATAAATAAAAGTTTGTGTGCCACTTATGTATTACAAACAAACAAACAAAAAAAAAAAAAAAAAAAAAAGAAATACACATGGCCAGTTTTTAAAATAGCCATGGGGATGTCAAGTACACATAGGGAATATAAGCCAATAGCATTGTAATAACTATGTATGATGTCAAATGGGTACTAACTAGGCTTATGGAGAGACCACTTTGTAAGATATATAAATATCTAATCACTATGTGGTACACCAGAACTAATATAATATTTTTTTTAATTAAATCTTTATTGTTCAGATTATTACAGTTGTTCCTCTTTTTCCCCCCCATGGCTCCCCTCCACCCGGTTCCCACCCCACCCTCTGCCCTTACCACCCCCCACTGTCCTCATCCATAGGTGTATGATTTTTTTTTATTAAATCTTTATTGTTCAGATTATTACATTTGTTCCTCTTTTTTCCCCCCATAACTCCCCTCCTTCCAGCTCCCACCCCACCCTCCGCCCTCACTCCCCACCCACTGTCCTCATCCATAGGTGCACGATTTTTGTCCAGTCTCTTCCCACATCTCCCACACCCCTTTCCCCCCCAAGAATAGTCAGTCCATTCCCTTTCTATGTCCCTGATTCTATTATAATCACCAGTTCATTCTGTACATCAGGTTATTTATTCACTTGATTCTTAGATTCACTTGGTGATAGATGCATATTTGTTGTTCATAATTTGTATCTTTACCTTTTTCTTCTTCCTCTTCTTAAAGGATACCTTTCAGCATTTCATATAATACTGGTTTGGTGGTGATGAACTCCTTTAGCTTTTCCTTATCTGTGAAGCTCTTTATCTGACCTTCAATTCTGAATGATAGCTTTGCTGGATAAAGTACTCTTGGTTGTAGGTTCTTGGTGTTCATCACTTTGAATATTTCTTGCCACTCTCTTCTGGCCTGCAAAGTTTCTGTTGAGAAATCAGCTGACAGTCGTATGGGTATTCCCTTGTAGGTAACTGAGTTTCTTTCTCTTGCTGCTTTTAAGATTCTCTCTTTGTCTTTTGCTCTTGGCATTTTAATGATGATGTGTCTTGGTGTGGTCCTCTTTGGATTCCTTTTGTTTGGGGTTCTCTGCGCTTCCTGGACTTGTAAGTCTATTTCCTTCACCAGGTGGGGGAAGTTTTCTGTCATTATTTCTTCAAATAAGTTTTCAATATCTTGCTCTCTCTCATCTTCTAGTACCCCTATAATTCTGATGTTGGTACATTTGAAGCTGTCCCAGAGGCTCCTTACACTATCTTCATATTTTTGGGTTCTTTTTTCATTTTGCTTTTCCAGTTGGGTGTTTCTCGCTTCTTCGCATTTCAAATCTTTGACTTGATTCTTGCGCTCCTCTGGTCTGCTGTTGGGAGTCTGTATAATATTCTTTATTTCAGTCAGTGTATGCTTACTTTCTAGATGGTCCTTTATCACACCATCGAGGGTCTCATTAGATTTCCTGTACATCTCATCAAGTTTATCGACAGACTCTAGAAGCCTCTTGAGAGACCTCAAAAATGTGGTTCTGAACTCAATATCCTCCCTTGATAGTTTTGTCCTGTTTCTTTGTCTCCGCATTTTTTACGCTTTCTTGGTACACCCCCTTGTGGTCTTTGTGCGCAGTCTTGTTCTAGTTGAGCCTTGATTGTTGTAGTTAATACTAGAGGGATTTGACCACCAGGCCGACTGGCTGTGAGAATCAGCTGTGTCTGCCATGAAAACTTCTGTCCTCTGAAGAGGTGCTAATCTAGCCTTTGCCTGAGGCTATCCGGCAAATGCCTCTGTGCAGGGCTTGGGCGGGGGGATCAACAGGGCGGAGGAGGGAGCAGTTATGGCTGCTCTCAGTCAGTCCCCAGGGGCTCTGCCTCTCTGTCCCAGCAACCGCTGCAAACCTCGGAGGGACCGTAGCCAGACAGTCCTGCTTCTCCCGTTTGAGTCTGGGTCCCTAGAGACTCACCCGGATCTGGAGCTCAGAGTCTGAGCCTCCCTCAGGATTGAAACAGACAACCGCGCCCTCAGCCACCAGCCCGCGCCTCGCACACTCCGCACCTTAGTATTTTACTTCAGCACTGCGCCTCCTCTGATTCTCGGTTCCTCCTAGTTGTAGAACTTCCACTCAGCCAACCTTCCTGTGGTTCTGGATGATGTCCGTTCCGTCTTTTAGTTGTATTTTTGAAGTGGTTGTTTGAGACAGCAAACTCCGGCGTTAACCTATCAGAACTAATATAATATTACTAGTGGCCCAGTGCATAAAATTCGTGCACATTAAAAGGGAATTAATTAGAGGAAATATTTTATTATTGCTATTTGCCCTTTCTCTATAATAGAAGTGTCAGAGATGAAAGAAAATTAGTAAAATGTATATAAAATAATATATAAATTTATTAATAAATAAACAATAACAAAATGATATAATAACAACAAAGACATGATATAAAAACAACAAAAACATGATATAAAAACAACAAAAACATGATATAAAAACAACAAAAACATGATATAAAAACAACAGTGATACAAAAATGACTGATAATTGACTAAACTTATTCTAATATCTCCCTTATACCACATTAAGAGTAAAAACACTTTCAGAGTGCTTGACTAATTTCCCTTGTGATGAAGTACTTAGAACTTTAACTGTAACATCACATGCTCTTCAAACTCGAGAGAAAGCAACATATAACTGACCATGTCCAAAAACATGGGTTCAGGTAGGAATATTTCTACTCTGTCTAGAGTTTGTCCTTGTGATTTATTAATAGTCATCGCAAATTCTGGCACCACGGGAAACTGTTGTCGAATTAATTTAAATGGGAGGTCAGTGTCAGATGGGGACAAATCAATTTTTGGAATCAGAGCAACCTCTCCCTCTTCAGATCCTGTTAATACATCAGCTTTGATAATGTTAGGTGGTAATCTTTTGATAATAAATCCAGTAACATTACAAAGACCCCATTTACTATTAAGATTTCTCAGTAGCATGATGATTGCACCCACTTTCAATTTTAATTTATGACACGGCATTCCCAAAGGAGTGATACTATTAAGAAATTCAATGAGAAAATTTTCCTTTTCATCATCTGTTGAATCAATGGAATCATCACTCAATTATGTGTGAAAATCTCCATTGAATATATCGAAAATTTCTTCATTTTATTTTTGAATGTGCTCATTTTTTGGATAAAGAATTGCACATTTAGATATCTTTTTAATATTATCTATAGATATACTATTTCCAATGTTAGCTTCAATAATAGATCCATTACAAATCATTTCAATAATATACATTCCTAGATGAAAACTGCTATCAAGTTTGCCATCTCCAAGTTTTACTAACCATTCACTATAAGCAGAATCCTCTAATCTCATATTTGTTTTAAGAGACAACTTTCTGAAACATCCCCAAACATTAGAGTACTTTAAACTCGTTTGTACTATGGCTGATTACATTGCATGTGGTACAATACTGAGACATTGTCGAAAATCCCCTCCAAGAAGGAGAACTTTCTCACCAAATGCAACATTCAAATTCATAATTTCTCTTAGTAATCTGTCTATGGCGTTTATAGCATGTCTGGATACCATGGTGCATTCATCAATAATGAGACATTTGGCCTTTTTAATGGTTTTAGCAACTTCACTCTTTATATTGAGTCTAGAAATTGAAGTTTCATTTAATGGAATTGGTAATTTATATTGGGAATGAAAGGTTCTTCCACCAAGAAGTAAATTTGCAGCAACTCCTATAGACACTGTGGGTAAAACAGTACCACCACGACCTCTAATATAATGTATTAAAACTTTATAAAGGTATGTTTTTCCATGACCACCTGGACCATCCAAGAAAAAGCATTTGGGGTGTACGGTTTGATCTTTGATGGCTGAAGTTATAGTCTGAAAGGCTGCCAACTGTTCATCATTCAGAGAATTTATCAAAACCCCTGCCTGTCACCCTAACCGGTTTGGCTCAGTGGATAGAGGGTCAGCCTGCGCACTGAAAGATCCCAAGTTCGATTCCGGTCAAGGGCATGTACCTTGGTTGCAGGCACATTCCCAGTAAGGGGTGTGCAGGAGGCAGCTGATTGATGTTTCTCTCTCATCAATGTTTCTAGCTCTCTATCCTTCTCCCTTCATCTCAGTAAAAAATCAATAAAATATATTTTTTTAAAAACCTCTGCTTGTTGTCGCTCATATGATTCATCACATGTATTTGTATTCATTAATAAAAGATAGTCCAGAAGTTTGAAATGTGAACATTTCATTCTATGTCATGTGAATACCTCTTGAATTTCATTAAGTGCATGCATTACACAGTTTATACAGGCACCTTCACTTTGGTGTAATTTCCAACAAAAATCTTCAATAAAATGAGATTTATTCTCATCCCATAATTTGTCTGCATCAGAAGGACAACCAAACACACGTATGTATGCAAAAAGTCACTGCGCCGGTCCCCACCCACTAGCTCTTGCCTGCATGTGCCTCCGTCGGGAGCGGCCTCCGCCTCCGAGGCAGCCTGATGTTAGCGCTGGACAGGCCTGCACACCCCTCTGCTGGGGGCAGAAGTCCCCGCCCCCGTCCCAGCCCATGAGCTCCTCTGTGCACATAGCCCATTGACCGGTCATGACTGGGACACTGTTAGGACCAATTAACATATTATCTCTTTATATATATAGATATGTCAACTGTAATTGGAAAAAAATACTTAATTTAAAAAAATAGACTCATGAAAGGAAAGGCTAACTCTAAATGTTACTCTACCCTTTTTCCACACCTTCCTCAATTTCCAGATGTCAGGAATTAAAACCAGTTCATAAACTCTCATTGGCATATCCTGTCTGTACAAACTTTTGGGAATCAGAGTCTCCAGGGAACCAAACACTCTCCAAAGATCACATGACTAGAAAATTTCCTCAAGAGACAGACAACTGCAGTTTCATTTAGATCTGCCTTTTCTCCCTTTTCACACCCTGACCATACAGGACACATACACCTGGACATCCAGCCTGTCAGTCTCTGCCCTGAGTCACTGTACTGGCTACAGCACCGTCTCTCTATAAGAGAAAAGCTCTTGCTTTCAGAGAAGATCATGTTTGCAAACTTTTTACTCTTGGTGATCCAGTGATGACAAAAGTTGTAAGCAGTGAAGTGGGGAGGAAAGAGTAGGCTGTAGAGTTGAGGAAATATCAGCTTGCCATTCTCAACTCCTCTCTCTGATGCCCATTTCTTACCTTCCTTTCTCCTACCTCTTGGTTTCTCTCCAGGCACCTCCAAGGCAGTGATGGCTCTCCAGAAGACCCTTTCATCGCTTCTGCTCTTGTTGCTGACCCTGCTGGGGCTGGGGCTGGTGCAGCCCTCCTATGGCCAGCCCATGTACAAACGATTCCTGCGGCAACATGTGGATCCTACAGTGACAGGTGGCGACGTTAAATACTGTAACTTGATGATGCAAAGACGGAGGATGACTCAGTTTCATTGCAAACAATTCAACACCTTCATCCATGAAGACATCTGGAACATTCGTAGCATCTGCAGCACCACCAACATCCAGTGCAAGAATGGCAAGATGAACTGCCATGAGGGTGTAGTGAGTGTTACAGATTGCAGAGATACAGGAAGTTCCCCAGCCCCCAACTGCAGATATGGGGCCAGGGCCAGCACTAGGCGTGTTGTCATTGCCTGTGAGGGTAACCCCCCAGTGCCTGTGCACTTTGACAGATAGATACTACCCTGAAGGGGTTATGGCCCGTGGTTGGCCTTTAACTTACTCCTTGAATAGCAATGAGTAATGCATTTGAGCTGTCTCAGGTTCTGTCTTCTCTGGTTATGTCTACTTCTTTTTCTCTATATTACCAATTCTCTTAAATGTATCAAAGAGAAATGGAGGCATAAACCTAATTTGGGTGTGGGCTTTTCTATAATAAACTTTTCAGTAAATTCTTCTGCTTCCTAATACTGGTCAGCTTAACCCTCTCAACATCCTATACTCTGGAATGCAATCATTCTATGTATGATATAGCATTTCAAGTATTTTAAGGTGCTTCCATCTCAGTTATCTCATTTTAATACCATCACACCCTGTAATGTTGATGTCGCTACATATAGGGCCCAAAATTAAAGGATTTGCTGAAGAACATGAAGTTAGTGGAAAAGCTGAAGCAAAATAATCCACTTCAACTGGCTACTAATCTAGGACTTTTTCTACTTCATCACAAGGAGTGTTTTGAAAGTATCTGCTTTCTGGTATTCCCAGCAGTCAGCTGTTGGGGGAAGCATTAAAAATTTGGAAATATGAACTGGCAAAATGAGAGCTCTGTCTGTAATTTGGCAACCTTGTTATGTTTGGGTCTAATAAGATTATGATACAAAGAATATTTTTTCTCTTCCTAAACTTTTTTATCACTGTAGCAAGTCAGAGTATTAACAATGCACTAGATTAGATCATTAAGACTCATTCACTCTTCCTGACTGGAAAGATTTTTCATGTTTTCCGTTTAATAAAGAACTCAAGCCCAGCCAGCATGGCTCAGTGGTTGAGCATCGACCTATGAGCCAGGAGATCAACAGTTCAATTCCAGGTCAGGGCACATGCCCGGTTGCAGGCCAGTCCCCCTTGTGGAGCATGCAGGAGGCAACCAATCAGTGATTCTCTCTCATCATTGATGTTTCTATTGCTCTTCCTCTCTGAAATCAATTAAAATATATTTTAAACAAAAACTTAAACTACAGAAATCTGTGAAGATGGTGCTATTGTTCTTGTGTGGGATTTTTTTTTCTTCTACCCTCTTATTTTCTAGTTTATAAACATGCACCAACACCTTAATACCCTCAAAAACTGGTCCATGAAAAAAAGCCTATAGGATCTATGACCAGGACACAGAAACATCTGTATTTTTACTAAAGACTATTCTCACACCACTCCCTTCTCCCTTTGAATGTTTTGAAACAAATTGGGGAACAGAGATGTATGAAGACACCAGCAGCTAAAGAAGGGAAGTATGTATCTAAGAGTGTGTGCGCGCACATGTGTATATGTGTGTGGGTTTGCTCGCGTGTGTATGTGTGTGTGTGTGAAAGGATTAAACTGAAAATACTTAAATTATAGCAGATATACATTTTTTATATTTAAGGTGTGCAACCTGATTCAGTATACATATGCATTGTGAAAGAATCACTACAATCAAGCTAATGTGACTCCATTTTGGACTGTTTTCACCTCCATTCTTTTCAACACTACTGAACATCGTAGCTTAGCCCAGCCAGTTTCTACTGAATGCATATTGCTTTCACACCATTGTAAAGTCAAAAAAATCATAAGCATGAAAAATCATGAATAAAAGTATGTGTCATGTTTGTTACGCCATGACACCAACAAAAACTTACTAAATAACCAAATTCCACTTTCAGCCTTTTCCAGAGATGGAATTATAAACCACTTAATTTGGAATTTCCTGATCAGCACTGGTAAGGTAATCTGCCTGATATGACCCCCTGCCTTCCCCTGAATGAAGGTCTCCTGCTTAAAATAATCCAGTCTTTAAGTACATAGTCCCACTGTCTTTCTGCCTATAAAAACCTTCCATTTTGTACAACTCACCAAAGCACCTTTCTAGTTGCTAGATGGCATGCTACCCAATTCCTGAATTGCTTAATACAGCCAATTAGATCTTCAAACTTACTTGGTTGAATTTTGTTCTTTAACTCCTGCCCCCAGGGCCTTGGATTCCTTTGTACCTAGAGGACTGTCTTTGATGTATGACCCCTTTGCTCCAGGCTCTTCTCAGAGTGACCCCCAGTGTTCTAGATGAGGAGATAAACAGGTGCACAGAGTAAGGCTGTCCCCTCTTCCTCCACCACCACTGCCAATCAGTTGGAACATTGCCCCTCCCACATCTATTCTTTTCTTCACTGCCTCAGACTTCTTATCTCTAAGAAAAGGGAAAGGACACTGACTCTGCTCTTTAGATTCACACACTAATCCCCACGGACCTGTGAAGGTGAGTATGGAATCTGAATAGGGCAAGTTAGAGTTAGAAGGGTTGGTACTGAGCATGGCTGGGGGAAAGGCCCAGGAATACTGGAATGGGTTTGCTTGACCTTCTAGGTGGTAGAGTTGAGAATGCAGTGATCTGAATTTAACTCAGCATTAATCTAACTAATTCACACCTCCCTTCCTCCCCAATATTTTCAAGCATAATACATTGAAGCAGCTTAAATCTTGGTCTTCTCATCCTGTTTAGGCCTTTTGAACTAGGGATAGGGTGGCACCAATGAGAACCTGCCTATCCTTTGTTCTGTGCTTGATAGAGGACTAGAGATCCCCAAAAGTGCTGTCACACAAATCCCATTAGACTCTCACAGGTCATAAGGGAGCTACTATTAGGCTCATTTGAGGACACCAATTTTGAGATACTGAGAATCAGGTTAGAGTTTCTGTAGGACCAGGTTAACTCCTTGTGCTAACCGAGGACAGGGAGCTGGATTAAAGGGGAAACTTTTTCAAACATCTCTAGGCCCTGATTTTTGACCAGAGTAGCTCCTGTGAGGGCAGTTTTGATCTTGGTATTTGGTTGCTTAGAACACTGTTTCAAAACTGCATTTTCTTTATGATGGTATTCTTAATGGCAAATCAAGATCATTCAGCATGATTTAGGAAAATGGCCTCAGAGAAGGCAAGTGGGCAGTCAGAAGTGCTACCATGTTTCAGGCAGGCATTGGGGAAGTGCTATGAGGAAGTCAAGATGAGATAAGCACCACTTGAAGAGTCAGTTTTAATTGCAGCCTGGGATTTCAGAGAGCCAAAGCTTCCTGCTTGGAAAATGTTTCCCAAGTCTACTCATCTTCTACATTCCTTTAAAGCAGTGGTTTTCAACCTGTGGGTCGCGACCCCTTTGGGGGTCGAACGACCCTTTCACAGGGGTCACCTAAAGACCATCGGAAAACACATATATAATTACATATTGTTTTTGTGATTAATCACTATGCTTTAATTATGTTCAATTTGTAACAATGAAATTGGGGGTCACCATAACATGAGGAACTGTATTAAAGGGTCGCAGCATTAGGAAGGTTGAGAACCACTGCCTTAAAGGGAGACAATCTTTTCTACTTCACATACATAAAATTTAAAATAACATTCTCTTTCAGACACACTTTCTTATGAGAACCCATCTGGACTGTAAAACAGAGCTAGCTAGAATGCTCCTTGTTTTGGGTGAAGAGAAGGTGTTTGGAATTCTCAAAATAAACATCTATTTTCTACAATTTTGTGCTTGTCTCACTCAGGCTCTAGCATATTTTCAGTTCTTGAAAATGTTATTATCTAATGAGATTTATCATCTTCTAGTTTGGAACCAAATGGTAAAATTGAGCCTAAATATCTACAATGGAATTTTAAGGTGGAGCTCAGCTCAGGGCAGTGTTGCAATTATGTTTTCCTCTCTTCCATGTAGACCCACAGGTGATCCTGGTGACTGAGATGTCCTCCTCTCTGAAGGTCCCAGGTCCTCTCTTGCTCCTGCTGTTCCCCTTATGTGGGCTCCATATACACAGCCAGAACCTTTCCTGGAGGGAATTCATGAAACAGCACCACCTGAGCACAAGCTGGGAATTCAATGAGTACAGATGCAATGATCTCATGAGAGAAAGAGAAGCTCCAAAAGACAGGAACTATCACATCTTCATCTATACCTTCTGGCACAAAATCGAGCATATATGCATCAGGAACTGGAGAGATCGCTACAGAAATGTATATATATGGGCCCAGTATCCCTTCAAAATAATCAAGTGTTACCGGAGGAATAACAAAAAGGGCTACAAAGAGCACAGGAGTTACAGCTACATTGAATTCCATTGTGGCATGAACGGGTTTGTTGATAGCATAGAGGACATCCGGCTGTTAGAGGTTATCAGTAGCCTCTAACCACATGCCCTGGTTTTAGTAGAGTGATGAGTGTTTCCCAAGTGGTGGGCCCTGCCCACATGAATAGCCCTTACTAATCACTACTTTGCATTTATGTGCCAATGTTTTCCAACCACTTAGAGTTATGTATCACATGGTTTCTTAATATTATAACTTTACCTATGTTGGTTCTCTGCCTGGAATACCCTTCTGTTGTCATTTACCTGCTCTACTATTATATATATATATATATAAAATTCTTGCAAGGGGCTCGGCCCTCGCAGCCTCGGCTTTGTCCGGAAGGTCGTCCGACCGTCTGGTCTAATTAGAATATTATGCTTTTATTATTATCAATAATAATAATAGTATATATAATAATATATATACTGAATCATATGCTGAATCATATATGCATATATATGCATATATATCCTATATAATAAAGAGGTAATATGCAAATTGACCCCCACACCCTCACATCACAAGATGGCCGCCCCCACATTGTCACAAGATGGCTGGCAGGGGAAGGCAGTTGGGGGGGACCAGGCCTGCAGGGGAGAGCCTTTGGGGGTGATCAGGCCGGCAGGGGAGCAGTTAGGTATCAATCAGGCCAGCAAGGGAATGGTTAGGGGGTGATCAAGCTGGCAGGCAGAAGTGGTTACAGGCAATCAGGCAGGCAGGCAGGCGAGTGGTTAGGTGCCAACAGTCCCAGATTGTGAGAGGGATTTCCTAAACCGGCAGTCGGACATCCCCTGAGGGGTCCCAGATTGGAGAGGGTGCAGGCTGGACTGAGGGACAACCCCCCCCCCCCCCCGCCCCAGTGCACAAATTTCATGCACCAGGTATATATATATATATATATATATATATATATATATATATATATGATTCAGCTCACATGGCATCTCTTTTTCACTAACCCAGGAATTTTCCTGGTATTGATTTCTTATACCTACCCAAGCTGAATGATCCTCCCTTCACAATAAATTATATAATTCCAATGTGTGTGACATTTATATGTTATATGTGCAGAGTATGTGTGGTGATTGGTATAAGTATTATATATAGACTAGAGGCCCGGTGCACAAAAATTTGTGCACTCGGGGGGGGTGGGGGGTCCCCCAGCCCGGCCTGTGCCCTCTCGCAGTCTGGGACCCCTCGGGAGATAACAACCTGCTGGCTTAGGCCTGCTTCTGGGTGGCAGAGGGCAGGCCCAATCCCTAGGTGCAGCCCCTGGTCAGGCTCAGAGCAGGGTCGATTGGGGAGTTGGGGCACCGCCCCATCATGCACAGAGCAGGGCGGATCAGGAGGTTGCGATGCCACCCTCAGGCACGCTCAGGGTAGGGCTGATTGGGGGGTTGGGGCACCGCCCCCTGTCACACTCAAGGCAGGGTCAATGGGGAGGTTGCGGCGCCACCCCGTCATGCACAGAGCAGGGCCGATCAGGGGGTTGGGGCGCTGCCCCCTGTCATGCACAGAGCAGGGCCCATCAGGGGGTTGAGGAGCTCCCCGCTGTCACTCACAGAGTAGGGCCAATAGGGGAGTTGAGGCACCGCCCCCTGTCACACACAGAGCAGGGCGGATCAGGGGGTTGGGGCACTGCACCCTGTCACACTCAGGGCAGGGCCAATGGGGAGGTTATGGTTCTACCCTGTCACACACAGAGCAAGGCCCGTGGAGGGGGGTTGGGGCACCACCCTCTATCACCCACAGAGCAGGGCTGATCAGGGGGTTGGGGCACCGCCACTGTCACACTCGGGGCAGGGCCGATGGAGAGGTTATGGCTCTACCCTGTCACACACAGAGCAGGACCCGTGGGCCGGGGGGGGGGGGGGGGCGAGGGGGGTTGGGGCGCTGCACCCTGTCAAACACAGAGCCGCAGGGCAATCAGGGGATTGGGGAGCTCCACCCTATCAGGCACAGAGCAGGGCAGATAGGGAGGTTGTGGCCCCGCCCCCTGTCACACACAGAGCCGCAGGGTGATCAGGGGGTTTGGGCGCTGCCCCCTGTCACGCTGATCCCGGTGCCGGGAGCCTCGCTGCTCCGCTGATCCCAGTGCCGGGAGGCATATTACCCTTTTACTATATAGAATAGAGGCCTGGTGCATGAGTAGGGGCTGGCTGGTTTGCCCTGAAGGGTGTCCTGGATCAGGGTGGGGGTCCCCACTGGGGTGCCTGGCCAGTCTGGGTGAGGGGCTGAGGGTTGTTTTCCGGAAGCGAATGACTGAAGCTTCCAACCGCTCCTCGTTTTCTTTTTTTTTTTATTCTGGGCCAGCTTTAGCTCTGAGGCCTCGCTGCTGAAAACATCGATACAATGTTGCTAAAGCCCGGTTGAATGAAAGCCAGTTTCTGGTGTTTTGTTTAGCTTCTTATTTGCAACATAGTATATAGTTGCTTAGAGTTGCAACTCAGAGGCCCTCAGCGCAGGCAGGGAACGTTGGAGTCCTCCTTCACTGAAGCAAGCGAGCCTCATGTTGACTTCCAGCTGCCTGGCTGCCGGCCGCCATCTTGGCTGACAGTTAATTTGCATATACTCACTGATTAGCCAATGAAAAGGGTAGCGGTCATACGCCAATTACCATGTTTCTCTTTTATTAGTGTAGATTATACTTGGATGAGATTTATGCTATGTGTAGTTTAAGGTATTATATGTGTGTAATATGCTTATGTGTATGATGAGAATGTAAACGTTTATGTACTAGTTGGGGAAAAGTTGTGACCCAGCCAATGGTTGTGTTGACATGCTGAATTTCACTCAGCTTGGGAATGTGGGGATGGGCAGAGCTGATTTAGTATAACATGTACTATGGTCCTAGCTCTGTCTACATTGGTCTTCTTCCTTTCCCATCTTTTGGCTTGGTACTTTCTTTTTGACTTAGATAAAATCAACATCACAAGTGCCCATCAATCATCTCTTCTCCCTGCCTTCAGAAGATAGAGATTTCTAATATAAAAACACAGGCTGTCATCGGTATGAAAGCTATAAATTCCCAAGATTATAAAGAACCTTCCCCATTGGCTAAGGAATGATGGAGATTCCTACTGGACTCATTTATTAAGAATATCACTAAGGCCCAGCTGCTGTTGTTCCATGGTTGGTTGTGGACCCATGAACCATGAGTTCACTGCTCAATTCCCGCTCACATGCCAGGGTTTCAGGTTTGATTCCCAGTAGAGGGCCTGCATGAGGCAGCCAATCAATGATTCTCTATCATCATTGATGTTTCTATTTCTCTCTTACTTTCCCCTCCTCTCTCTCTAAAATCAATAAAAACATATTTTTTAAAAATATCTCTAAGGAAGCAAATGCAATTTAGCTGGGATAAGGCAGTAATTTCTTGAGAAATAATACACTCTGCAGAAGATATTAGCATAATTGAGTTTATCTGATAATAATCATTTTCACTTGTCAGAGAAATAGTGTGGGGTTGGCAACTCTTCTCAGTAATGAGGCTCCAGACTTAAATTTTGTTGTAAGGAAGAGGAAGTAAGTTGGGGGATGAAATGTTGAGGACACAGTAAGTATAGTCCACTAGAATTCTGTTTGCTACGTGAGGGAGAGAGATACAGAGTAAGAGAAATATTCGCTTCACGTAACTTTGCCTAAGGCAGGTATGGGGAGAAGACATACCAAACATTAAAGCAGAGTACCTTGTGTTCTTTAGCCTCCTGTATTACGGAATGATTCCAGCCTTGAAACAATTACAGAAAGGGTCATGGTATTAACATTTCAACTAGGTGACTGCACACCTGCCTATAACTCAGATCTCAATGAATAATCAATAAATGTAGCTTGGTCATCATGTTTCAAGGACAGCTCCTCAGCTTTGCAGTTTTTCAGTGCACCTGGGGATGAGCAGACACCCGGGAGATGATGACCTATAGTATAGGTCGGCAAACAATAGGTCCACTGGTCGGCAAACTCATTAGTCAACAGAGCCAAATATCAACAGTACAACAATTGAAATTTCTTTTGAGAGCCAAATTTTTTAAACTTAAACTATATAGGTAGGTACATTGTCATTAACTTAATTAGGGTACTCCTAAGGCTTAGGAAGAGCCACACTCAAGGGGCCAAAGAGCCGCATGTGGCTCACGAGCCTCAGTTTGCCGACCACAGACCTATACCAACCAAACTCACAAGAGACTAGTGTCAACCCAGTAGTTCTTCCTCAATGATCAGTTCACGTATGGAGAATACTGATTGTTTTTTCTCATTTGATAAATGCTGTTTCAAAATGTACTGGCATATTTTAGGGTGACCTATTCTGGTCTCCTATAGGGGAGTTTCACAAATACCTCATTTAAAAAATTCTTTAAAAGATGCTTTTATGAAAGGGTGAAAAGATGTTGGTTCAAAACAGGAAGAAAATATATTTAAGTGTATTTAGTATAAATAGCATGTGTTGTTGTTTCTTGAGCATTCTCATAACCACTTACCCCCATTTGGATAGCTGCATATTCACTTCCCTTAGGGAATTATCCTTTCCCTTTCCATGTGCAGTTTGGTGAGGCTGTCCATCCAGGTTTCCAATGTCCTCTACAGAGCCAAGTGAGGATCATGAGAGCCAAGCAAAGCTAACTGGACACTCTTGTAGAAGACTAGAATATACCACCCTAATGTATGCCCCTTTGACTTAAGAATTATTCTGAGAAACAGCAGACAAAGGAGAAGTTCTGAAAGCAGAGTATAAATTACTCATTTGTGAATAAAAGAAGAGGGTCTATGGAGAGTAAACTCCTATGGTGATCTGATCATAAATTCCCAATTCGGCAGGTCATGGTGGGTAGTCAGCCACAGGCATTAACTGTTTAGTAAAAAGTCACTTATGTAAGCCCTGTCCATTTGTGTGTGTGTGCATCTACCTTTGAAATGAGCAGTAACACCCTCAAGAAGGCATATAATCTTGTTAACTATCCTGTAATCCAGAGGTCCTCAAACTACAGCCCACGGGTCACATGCGGCCTGCCAAAAACATTTATCCGGCCCGGCAGGGTGTTTTTGCCACCGCTGCCTGTCCTGCTTAGCAGCCGACTCGTCCCGGGCCCGCAGTGCGCATGTGTGGAATGTCTGAGGGACAGTGAACTGGCCCCCTGTTTAAAAAGTTTGAGGACCCCTGTGTAATCCAATCACCACCTTGTTTTCTCTCACCTCTTCCTTATTTTTCTTTCTTAATTGCAAATGCATAAAGGAAGCTGCTATTCTCCAGATATTTGAGTTCTTGTTCCCTGCATATGTTGTCAATTTGGCTAAATAAAATAAAAATTCTCCACAGGTTTGGATGTTTATTTTGTAGACACTTTTGCAGGGTAATTTAGTTACTATATATATATATATATATATATATATATATATATATATATCCTACCTAATAAAAGAGAAACATGGCAATTAGCCATACCTCCGCTACCCTTCCCATTGACTAATCAGGGCAATATGCAAATTAACTGCCAGCCAAGATGGCGGCTGGCAGCCAGGCAGCTTGAAGCGAACATGAGGCTTGCTTGCTTCAGTGACGGAGGACTCCAAAGTTCCCCGCCTGCCGCTGCCGGCCTCTGAGCTTGCAGTTTGAAACATTGTAACAAATATAGAAGCTAAACAAAACCCCAGAAACCTGCTTTCAGCCAGCCAGGATCTCAGAGTTGGAGTTGAAACGGTGTTTCGATTATAGAATCCAAACAAACCAGATACCTGCTTTCAGCAGCCAAGGCTTCAGAGCTGGAGCCAAGCCTCAGAGCTAAAGCTGGCCCAGAATAAAAAACAAAAAAGAAAAAAAGGAGCAGTTGGGAGCTTCAGTCACCCGCCAACCTGAAAACAGCCCTCAGGCCCTCACCCACACTGGCCAGGCACCCCAGTGGGGACCCCCGCCCTGAAGGGGGTGTGACCAGCTGCAAACAGCCATCAGCCTCTCACCCAGGCTGGCCAGGCACCCAGCGGGACCCCCACCCTGATCCAGGACACCCTTCAGTGCAAACCAGCCAGCCCCCACCCATGCACCAGGCCTCTATCCTATATAGTAAAAGGGTAATATGCCTCCCAGCACCGGGATCAGTGGAGCCGTGAGGCCTCCCAGCACCAGGATCAGCATGATAGGGGGCAGTGACCAAACCCCCTGATCGCCCTGCAGCTCTGTGTGTGACAGGGGGTGGGGCCAAAACCTCCCTATCCACCCTGCTCTGTTCCTGACAGGGTGCAGCGCCCCAACCCCCTAATCGGCCCTGCTCTGTGTGTGACAGGGTGCAGAGCCCCAACCCCCTCTGATGGGCCCTGCTCTGTGAGTGACAGGGGGTGGCGCCACAACCTCCCCATCGACCCTGCCTTGAGTGTGACAGGGGGCGGTGCCCCGACCCCCAAATCGACCCTACCCTGAGCGTGACTGAGGGTGGCATCGCAACCTCCCGATCTGCCCTGCTCTGTGCATGACAGGGGGAGGCACCCCAACTCCCCAATTAGCCCTGCTCTGAGCCTGACCAGGGGTTGCACCTAGGGATTGGGCCTGCCCTCTGCCACCTGGAAGCAGGCCTAGGCCAGCAGGTCGTTATCTCCCAAGGGGTCCCAGACTGCGAGAGGGCACAGGTCGGGCTGAGGGACCCGCTCCTCCCCCGCCCCGAGTGCACAAATTTTTGTGCACTGGGCCTCTAGTGTGTGTGTATATATATATACATATATATATAATTTGTATTTGTAAGGGTGTTTTCCTCTCTGTACCAAGAAGAAAAAGATGACTCTAAGTCACAATAAACTCTTATTAATGGAGAATGCAAAGAGTTACATTTTAAAAAATCCTAGTTTACTGTGCTTTTTCTTTGTCACTGATGCTATTCCAGACCTATACTAGATATCAGCCCCTCCCTCAATCACTGACTAATTATGAACATCTCTACATCCCACCTAAGCATGAAGAAGCTACATAAGAATGAAATCAGCCTCCATCAACCCCAGTTTACAGAAACGTCAGCTAACAGGGAAGGGAGAAATGCTGGGCTGTTAGGCATATTTTCTACTTTTCCCCTGGGCTCAGTACTTTTCCATTTTACCCCATTTGGGACTCCCACTCTCCCTGCGGTTTTCCTGTTATTCTCATTTCAGATTTTGCAAGATATGACTAATGGCTTCCAGTTTCCAGTAAACCACCTACACTCAGCCTCCCGCCAACAACCAGTCCAAACGGTTGCTCTGACCTCCATAGGAGATATAAATGTCCCACACTCCCTACTCTTGGTTGCTGACACTGACACATTGGTCTCAGCCTGCTGTGAGAGAATACAATAAAATTTCTTAACTCTCTGGGCCTGGCTCCAGTCAACGCAAACCTAATAGCACCTGTCCATAACTTGCCTCTCCCACACTCTTCTTCCTTTATTTTAGCTGAAGATGGTATGTAACTCCAAGTTTTAGCAACATCTTTGAGTTACTCATCTTTGAGTTTTTCTCATGTGTGTATGAGATATCCATGCTAATAACTTGTTTGTTTTTCTCTTGTTAATCTGTCTTTTGTTACAGAGGCTTTATCTGAGAACCTAGAAGGACAAAAAACAAAGATTTTTTTTCTCCCCCACACTGTCCTCAGAGTCTGAATTTCAAGTAGTGATATAAGGTTTAAAAAAACAATTTGAAGTGGATTTATGTCCATTAATCCCTGATCCTCAGTTTACCTAAACTTATTGGGTTCCAGGTATTTCCAAAGACCAATTCTGCTATATTTTTTTCATATTGTAATTTCTCCCACATTCTTCCAATAAATCCCCACCCTACTCTCACCACCATTTACACTTTTTCCCCCTTAAGTTACCTCAAATTGCTTGTTTGATTGCAACCAAAACACTAATGAATAAAATTAATTTGCAACATTTGTGATCTTCATGATCACCAGCATGATTATGCCGTCCAAATTTTGGAATTTTTCATGTATACTAGATGCATATCCTACAAGAAATATCAACTTTCTTTAGTATAGCATATAATCTCTTCTATAATCGGTCTGCTCACCTCTATGGTCTCATCTCCTATCATTCACTTCACTTTTCTTTTAACAGCAGTCATACCTAGCCACATACAGATATAGGAATATACCATCACACATTTCAGCCACTGAAACTCTTTCCTTACTTATTGCTACTGTCTTATGTTTATATCTCAATTTAGTTCCATGACTATTGAGAAGCCTGTAAGTTCTAATTCATGGTGATCCCTCCCACCTTTTAAAAAACAAAATTCAATGGAATAAATTTGAAGACCTAATTGGCTTTATTACACAATTCATACATCTGGCAGCATCATATCTAGCAATTAGAAGGGTGCTCTGAGGGGTTGTACAAAATGGAAGGTTTATAGGAAGCAAGATGGGCAACAAAGCTAGTAATGAAAGAATTATTTTGGGTCTGGAACAACTTTTCTTTGGGAGAAGGAAAGAGGGAGGGATTTATTATGTAGAATAGAGGCCCAGTGCACGGATTCATGCACCAGTGGGGTCCCTTGGACTGGCCTGTGGGGATCAGGCCAAAACTGGCTCTCCAACATCCCCCAAGGGGTCCTGGATTGCGAGAGGGTGCAGGACAGGCCAAGGAACCCCACTGGTGCACAATTGGGGCCAGGGAGGGAACACAGGAGGACTCCAGTGCCTGTTCAGCCCATCTCACCCAGTCCCGATCTGTCGGACCCCAGCAGCAAGCTAACCTACCAGTCAGAGCATCTGCCCCCTTGTGGTCAGTGCATGTCATAGCGATGGTCAAACAAAAGATTGGACACTTACCACGTTAGGCTTTTATTATATAGAACTAGAGGCCCGGTGCACAAAAATTTGTGTACTCGGGGGGGTCCCTCAGCCCTGCCTGTGCCCTCTCGCAGTCTGGGACCCCTTGGGGGATGTCCACCTGCTGGCTTAGGCCCACTCCCCAGGGGATAGGGCCTAAGCTGGAAGTCAGACATCCCTCTGGGAGCCCTCAGGGGATGTCCACTTGCCAGCGGGGAGCAGGACTAAGCTGTAGTCGGATATCCTTAGCCCTGCTGAGGATGCGGGAGAGGGTCCCGCAACCACCGCTGTACTGGCAGCCGTCAGCCTGGCTTGTGGCTGAGCAGAGCTCCCACTGTGGAAGCACACTGACCACCAAGGAGCAGCTCCTGCATTGAGCATCTGCCCCCTGGTGGTCAGTGTGTGTCATAGTGACCAGCCATTCCCAATCATTCTGCTGTTAGGGTCAATTTGCATATTATCCTTTTATTATATAGGATAGAGGCCTAGTGCATGGGTGGGGGCCGGCTGGTTTGACCTGAAGGGTATCCCGGATCAGGGTGGGGTTCCCACTGGGGTGCTTGGCCAGCCTGCGTGAGGAGCTGAGGGCTATTTTCAGGCTGGCCACACCCCCTTCAGGGTGGGAGTCCCTACTGGGGTGCCTGGCCAGCCTGGGTAAGGGGCTGATGGCCGTTTTCAGGCTGGCCACGTCCCCCGGTGACCCAAGCTCCCAGCCTCTCCTTTTCTTCTTTTTTTTTTCTGGGATTTATTTATCTTCTATAATTGAAACTTTGTAGCCTTGAGCAGAGCCCAGGACCGGCCAGGGCAGATGGGAAGCTTGGCTTCCTCCATCACTGGGGGCAACCCAAGCCTCCTGCTTGCTCCAGCTCCCTGGCCACCACTATCTTAGTTGGAGTAATTTGCATATTCTCTCCTGATTGGCTTGTGGGCATGACTTGTGGGCATGGCTTGAGCATGACAGAGGAATGGTTAATTTGCATGTTTCTCTCTTACTATATAGGATTGTCTCTTCCTTCTATGGGGAATGGAGAGAGCCTACTAGACAGATTACTTTACTGGGCTTGACCAAAAAATTCCACACTGGTTGATTAAGATTATGCTTATGGGACAAGTTAAGATTGCAATTAGATCAAGTATTAAACCTGTATTTGGTATTGTTTAAAAAAGAAGGAAAGAAATACCCCATAGGCCCAAAATGGCATCATTTGTGCTAAAAGCCTATGATAACAAACTCAAATTCTTCCTATGAATTGTAGGGGAAGAAGAAGTTTTCTTTGACTGTCTTTGGGTCCCTGGCTGGTTCTAAAAATTAAACTGACAAAGACAGATCAATAGAAAAAAATGTACAAATTTTATTAAATTTTTACATGTAGATGGGAAACTTCATGAGAGAATAAAGGCCCAAAGAAGTGACCAAAGCAGGAACATTTTATACCTTTTAGGAAAAAAAAAAAAATTTGTGAAAATTTGACAAAACAAAGGGGTTTGGTCCATAGGTAGTAAATGGTAAAAATAAGGGTTAGTTAGGCAATCTGGTGCTTTCTCTGGGCTGATTAAGAGTCTGTCTTCAATAAAAGAATTTATTTCCTGCCTTTAGGCTGAAAAGGGAGGTTCAGGAGCTTTTTCAGCATTTACTGATTCTTAATTGGCTTTAGCACAAAGTAATGTTTATATCAAAGAGCCATATTTGGGGGTGACATATTCTGGTTTCCTTCAGCATAAACGTAAAATCTCTCCATTTATTTCCACCTATTTTGATTTCTTCTATCAAAGTTTTATAGCTTTCCTCATAGTGATCTTGTACATATTTTGTTAGATTTATACCTAAGTATTTCATTTTTCTTTAGTGCTAACGTAAATATTTGTGGTTTTTTTAAATTTCAAATTCCAATTGTTCATTGTTGATATATAAGAAAGCAATTGATTTTCATATATTAACCTTGTCTCCTGCAACTTTGTTATAAATAGACAACATTTTTACCTTGTAAGTAATCAAAGTCATTAAAAGCATTATGATCCCTAACCAGTTTGGCTCAGTGGATACAGCATTAGCCTGAGGACTGAAGGGTCTGAAGGGTCTCAGAGCGTGTGCGTGGGGCAATCAATTGATGTGTCTCTCTTGTGTCAATATTCCTCTCTCTCTCTCTCCCTTCCATTCTCTCTAAAAACAAATAGAAAAATATCCTTGTGTGAGTATTAACAACAACAATAAAAAAGTATTAGGCAAGAGTATTCCACTATTATTTTAGGCTGAAGAGACTAATCTTCAAGTAATATGTAGAATACATTGTGTGGATGAAAGGGGACACATGTTAACCTGGCAAGCTAAGGGAAGGGCTGCATGGCAGTCTTGCAAACTCTAAGACCTAAAGTAACCACAAGGATGGTCTGAAATTAAACTTTAACTAAAAGCAATTATGGTTGGTAGTCACTTCCTAGGCCAATATCTTCCCTGACAAGGTCAACCTTTACCTTAACTCAGTGGTTCTCAACCTTCCTAATGCTGTGACCCTTTAATACAGTTCCTCATGTTGTGGTGACCCCCAATTTCATTGTTACAAATTGAACATAATTAAAGCATAGTGATTAATCAGAAAAACAATATGTAATTATATATGTGTTTTCTGATGGTCTTAGGCGACCCCTGTGAAAGGGTCGTTCGACCCCCAAAGGGGTCGCGACCCACAGGTTGAGAACCGCTGCCTTAACTGAACCTATCTGTCTCTTCGCATCTATGATAACACATCATTGAATGTCAAGGTAACTTGTAACTTCCCTTTTCTCTGGACCCCTCAAGGCACAACCAAATGCCCTGGGTACCAGGACAGATGCTGTTGCAGAATTTACCAGGCAGCTGAAAAACATACAACAGGTACTCAGAAAATTCAGGAAAAACCCTTTATTTGTAGAAGTACTAGTATGGTGACTCAGGGGAGCCCATTTCCAAAGCCTGAGTGATTAATATGGACAAAGCTTTCTCTTTATGCCTTAGTTTCTTTGTTCCCCAAAAATGAATCAAGCTTCTGGACTTTTCACAGGCTTTGCAGTCCCCCATGAGTTGGGATGGGGGAAGTGAGATTACACTCAGAGGCTAGTCCTCTCTGGCATCAGAGCTGCCAACCCCTCTGGAGGTTGTATATGGATCATGGTTTATGGCGTCTGTAAAATGGGAGTATTCCAGGAAACAGGTTCTGCAAGGCAGGACAGACATCACAGATAAGAATGGAGTTAATTATCGGCTAGCAAGAGTGTGCATCACAATGCAGGTTACTGGCACAGATTCAGATAGCTAGCCCCCCCCAAAAAAAATGTTTTATTTTTCCCTTTCATTCCCCCCTCTTGATCATCAAGCTGATATTCAGCCTTGGAGATTCAATAGAAGACTCAAAGCTAGGGAGTAGGGTGTTCAGCAGCTCAAGTCTTTTTCATCATCATCACCCAAGGGATTGTAGTGGCAGTCCAGAGATCTGGTCTGGAGTAACATCTGGGACTTCAGGTCTTACCGATTCTATCTCTATTAGCTGTTCTAAAACCTGCTGTCTTTCTTAGAGGAAGGGAGAGGGAGTTTACACAGGTGTCTTCATTTCTGGCTTCAGAGCACTTAGAGTGGTGAGAAGCACATCTCAGGGTCCCATCTATTTCTCCTCCAGTTGGCCCATTGTCCTTGCTCTGCTCATGTCTGTCTAACTGCCTAGCACATCCCCTCAAGGATCTTGGCTCTGAATTCTTTCAGGGAAAGTGGAGGTCAGTGGGCTCCTCTTAACTGCTTCAGTGCTAAGGAGGAATGAAGTTTTCTCTCAGAGCCAAGAAATCCTTGCTCTCTGTCAGAGGGACTATGAGGCCTGGGCACAGAAGGAGGTGGGCTTGTGACCTGGTGGAGACAAACTGTATTATAAAATTTAGTATTATTGAGCAATTAGAACAGCAAGAATTACAACAACTGGTCTGGTGGAAGGGAAAAGAAAACATTTCATAGCCAAAACCGGTTTGGCTCAGTGGATAGAGCGTCGGCCTGCGGACTGAAAGGTCCCGGGTTCGATTCCGGTCAAGGGCATGTACCTGGGTTGCGGGCACATCCCCCGTGGGAGATGTGCAGGAGGCAGCTGGTCGATGTTTCTCTCCCATCGATGTTTCTAACTATCTACCTCTCTCCCTTTCTCTCTGTAAAAAATCAATAAAATATATTAAAAAAAAAAAAAAGAAAACATTTCATTTCTCATAATTTCTTACTGAAATAGAATATTTCTCCTTAAAATTACCCTTATTTATATTAAAGAGCCAAATTAAGACCAATTTATCTATTGCATTAAGTTTAGTTTCAGTTTGGCCTGATGGTTTGTATAAACACAACAAGAATGGTAACTGACCGCCTTTGCCGGAATTTCATGTTTGAGTCTCAATGTGCCCCTTAGGGAAGAGAAGCCAAGCCATCCAGCTGCCATCAGGTCTTCCTGCTATATCTGCTGGGTTAAGTGAATTCCTCACCAAAATCTGTACCTGCAGTGGCTCCATCTGGGCTCACGCCCTAAGCTTCAGGACCCACCTCAGCAGCCCTCCTACTCGTCACAAGCTAGAGGGTGTGGGGGTTTGGCAGGGATGCAGAGGCACCCTCGCTGCTCCCCTTCCACTCTGACCAACTGCCAGCGATGGCAGAGTATGGGCCTGATGCTCCAGCGCCATACATTGTCAGGGCCACCAAGCAAGATACCAGGCTTTCTCCATGGCACTCTTATTGACTTCAAGTCTTCAGAGTCCAGACATGACTCTTTAAAACATGACACTCCAGTCAAAGTTTTCAGTCAATAAAACCACCATTGGAAACAAGTCTTATTGAATTTATGCAAAGAAATGAATTGCCATGATTTATTCATTAAGAATTGCCAAATTTCAGAGAGGTCATATAGGGAGAAAAATACACTAACTTGCTTTAAGATCTTCTGATTTTCCCTGCCAGTTCTTTCTATGGACTCTTCAGAAGATGTAATATTTTTCCAAATGCATTATAACAAAACAGTAACTGTCTCCAAATGACAAGGAGAAATTTTAAATGACATGGTTATGGATTTCATTATAATGCAGATGTCATGGAATGTTGTTCTTTCTGTAAAGCCCAACATTCTATAATATTATAACTAATAACCATTAGTTATAACTTTATTTGACAAAAGTACCTATGTACCTTCAGTATAAAATTTTCCTTCGTGAGAGAGAAAACAAACATTCGAGGCATTTCAGAGCCTATAAAGACAATTTTAGATCAAGAGAAAGTTTTTTAAAATTGAAACTCTTGAAGGATTGTCAAACTTAATTTTACCAAAAGATTATATATCAAAGTGTATTAGATACAAACATAAGCTAGCATACTTCAGTTCCCATTATTAAAAGATGGCCTTTTTATTTATTTATTAAATACTTGATTAATATAATCATTTTACTAGAAAAAAACTAACCAAAATAAGGCTTATTTTCTAACTTCATTTGTCCTTGACTGGAGCGTCATGTTTTAAAGAGTCATGTCTGGACTCTGAAGACTTGAAGTCAATAGAGTGCCATGGAGAAAGCCATACAGCAAATGACAGTACTTGGATTTCTACTATCAGTCTCCCTGAGTACATTGACATAAGCTATTTACCCACTGCTTAGGGAGGCAAAATGCAAATCATTTACTCTTAAGTGTCCTTGGTTTAGGGAAGATAGGATTTTCTAGATGGCTGTAAACTGCTGCTTTACTATCTCAGTTTCCCTGTTCTGCTTGTTTTGGTTTACTGTCCTGTGACATTTATTCAATTTTCTTTTACCATTTCTCCCTACAAACTTTCTATAACTTTCACCGACATTCTTACAACTTTCAGAAACATTCTTACAACGTTCAGAAATAACCAGCTTTACAAACCACCTTCTTTCTCCTTCAAAATGCATTTCCATGCCTTATGTTTTCTCTATTGCACCAAAGCCATACTTTCCTTCCAATTAGTTAGAATTCTTTTTTTTTCTTTTTTTTAATATATTTTATTGATTTTTTACAGAGAGGAAGGGAGAGAGATAGAGAGTTAGAAACATCGATGAGAGAGAAACATCGATCAGCTGCCTCCTGCACATCTCCTACTGGGGATGTGCCCGCAACCCAGGTACATGCCCTTGACCGGAATTGAACCTGGGACCTTTCAGTCTGCAGGCCGACGCTCTATCCACTGAGCCAAACCGGTTTTGGCTAGTTAGAATTCTTAACCTTAATTTTTAGGTGACATGTAAGTGATTAACATTCCTCAGATTAGCAATACATTTATATTTTAAGAGAGATTTCAAATAAAATACAAGACATTCATTAACAGATTCAACTTCATTCTCTAGATTCTCCAGAGGAGGCAAACTCAGCTTAGTTAATGTTTCAGTATTCTATTATTTCAAATATTTAGATGTTTATCATTTAACCCAGCAATGCTCTAAAGCCTTTAAGTTATCAAAGACTTTGGAAAATTATGTATAGGCCTAGAAGGCTGAAGAAAAGGGCAGGAGGGAAAGGGAGCAGGCCCCACAGCCTGTTCCCAGACCTCAAGCTGCTTGGATTCAAAACTGCCACATTTTTCCTTAGAGATAACATGCTAAGATCCTGAGCCACTTGTTCTACAGTTGTGAGCATTATGTTAGTTTTCTGTTTCTGCCTTTCTTATCTTTATGTACATAGACCTTCTGAGCCTTTTATAACAGCTCTTCTGCACTTCTATCCCTCCAGTTCTCTAACTTTGCTGTTTTCTTGAGATCTCAGGCCAACTATTGATGACAAAATGTAATTTTTAATATTTCTTGGCCCAACAGGTCCTCGTTGTCTGGTCCAGAGTACTTTCTTATTTGATCTTTTAGTCTTGAAACATTCAGAAGGCCCTTCTTCTTTGCCTTGCTGAATATTGAAGGCTTTATTTAGGTTCTGAGACCGGGGAACTGATTCCCTAATACCGTTAATTATTAGTTTCCTGAGAGATCTCTCATGTGTCTCCTATGGGTCTTGTTGTTAAGGTCCCACTGGGGCTCCCAGGTTTGGAAATTTTACATCTGCTGGAAAGACACCAGGGCCAGCCAGGTGCTCCCTTTCCCAGATAGCCATAGCCAACCTTCAAATCATTCCCCCTTCTTTTCCTGAGAATAGTATTCCCATGATAGACATTAACTCAGATCTGTGTATACACTTGTGGGCCCAAAGTTGGGTCTAGCTGGTCAGCTAAGTCAGGTGGGTTGTCCAGCAGAGGTTTTAACTTTTTTCCCACTGCTCCAACTCCTTTCGCAACCTGGAAAAGCTAGTTTGTGGAAGCACAGCTGCCTCAGAGCCAGTTGGAAGAGAAGGAGGCTGGGATTGTAAATTGCCATCTTGGCTGTTCCCTCAGATTGTCCCCTGGTCAAAAGGGAGGGGACATTTCTGTCTGCCCTTGTTCTCTTTAGGCTTCTCTACTTTTACACAGAGAAGGATGACTGGCCCCTTCCTCCAACAGAGAGCATAGTCATTCTCCTCTTGAGTGATTGGACTTGTATTATTAGCATATTTATCAATTATTACTGAAAAGCTTTATCATAAATCCTTCCTTTTAGTTACATCTATTTATTATAACTTAGCAACTTTGAGATTTCTAAAGCCAATTATTACCAATTTTGTAACAGGGATAACTCAATGTGAAAGTACCACTTTATTTTATTTTCCTTTATAAAAACAGGAGTGCCCCTGCTTCACAGCTGGAGGGTACTTCTACAGATCTGTTCCTCCCAGTGTTATGGGGGAGAACATAACATTGGGGACTAGTTATAGTTATGGGAAATATAACTATGCTGTTAACCATGATTGCCCTTTCTGTTCAAATAAAGGACGTACAAATCTGGCTGGGAGTCATATGCTCCCAGGATCAATCCATCCTCATTCAAGAACTGGCCATTATCATGGAAGCATCAACCTTGTTGCCCATCCCAGCCTACAGAGTTTACTTCCCTATATAATTTTTGACCCTATACATATTCACAAACCAGGGAAGAGAAAACTAAAGTCCCTAAAAGATAGAAAGCCAAAGTTATATTATAGACACACAGACACCTCACTAAGTAAGAGTTTCTGGTGGCCAACATTCTGAGAGGGAGAGCAGGCAGGGTCCTCAAGATAAAAAATTCTTGGCAGCTAATAGAACTTTCCTGTAGTCTCTGTCACATGTTTAGCCTCAGCACACCTAACTGGATTTCCCCAAAGTGGGACTTGCCCCACCTTTAAACAACAAAGAGACACAAAACATCAACAAACACTCTTATGAAGGTGTGCGCAACACACGAAAAGCTTACACCACAGAGCAATGTCTTCTGTCTCTGGTTCAGGAACGGCCCCTCCCCAGAATGTCAGCATTCTCCCCAATGGACTATTTGGGGAGAATGTATTTCCCAGGCCTGGAATTTCTGTTTCCCATCCTCGGCCATAAGCTGGGGTCCCCTTTTTTCATGGAGAGGCATCTGCATTGCAGGCAATGGTCTGGGCCCTTCTTAAAATTCTTTAGCATACATTCTAAGACAGCAGGTTTAGAGGAACTACTGCCCATGTTTGAAGTTAAACTGTGTAATCCCTCCCAGTTAACAGAGACAGGACAACCACAAGGTAACTTTCACTTCATGCAGACTCTCACACTCACATTCACACACCAGTCAGTCTGAGTTTCAACTTCCACCCATGGAAAGTCCCTGAACTGAGGCAAATATTTTGCATAGGCAGTGATCGGTCGCATCTTCTGCGCCTAAAGGCAGGACTGAACTCAGACTGGGTCCCCGGGGAAACTTACTGATCAGACGTCTGGTCCCGGAAAGGCTTTCCTGTCTTCCTTGGAGTCCACTGGAGCCCACAGCGGGTGGCCCGATCCAACTGAGTACGGGGAAGACTGGGACTCAGTCAATCGCTGATGGCGCCATTCCCTTCATTGTGGGGGCTCGGCGGAGAGGGCCCACTCACCTACTCTCATGCAGCAGTACCTCAAAAGGGCAACTCGGCTGCATGTTTCTTGGTCAGGGAACCAAATTATGTTGCAGAATTTACCAGGCAGCTGAAAAACAACAACAGGTACTCAGAAAATTCAGGAAAAACCCTTTATTTGTAGCTGTACTAGTACAGTGACTCAGGGCAGTTTGTTTCCAAAACCTGAGTGATGAATATGGATGAAGCTTTTCCTTTATACCCTTAGTTTTTGTCCCCCAAATATGTATCAGGCTTCTGGACTTTTCACAGGCTTTGCAGCCCCCCATGAGTTGGGATGGGGGAAGTGAGATTACACTCAAAGGCTTGGCCTGTCTGGCACCAGTGCTGCCAACCTCCTCCAGGGGTTGTATATGGTTCATGGTTTATGGCGTCTGTAAAATGGGAGTATTCCAGGAAACAGGTTCTGCAAGGCAGGACAGACATCACAGATAAGAAAGGAGTTAATTATCGGCTAGCAAGAGTGTGCATCAGAATGCAGGTTACTGGCACAGATTCAGATAGCTAGCCCCAACAAATGTCTTACGTTCCCTTTCAATATCTCAAATTCCTTCATTGTTGTTGTTGTCATGTTAATTGTTGACTGCTAACCACCTAAGTAATGTGTCTATCATTTCACTTTTTATCCAATCCCAGAGGTTTCTCCCCGACCCCTCTACTTTGCTTTCTCCGCCTCCTTAATCTATCATCAATGGATTTCATGTAACCCACTTACATCTCCTCCTTTAATGTAAAGTATAAAATAAGGTGAAAAAACTCCATTCCCTGGAGCATTATCCCAATCCATTGAGGTTCTGCTTCCCAGCAATTGTCGACAGTTTGGCTCAAATAAACTCACGAAAACTCTTTACAGATTTTAATGTTTTTACATTAACAGTTGGAAGGAATAGAGACTAGAGGTAGGGAGACCATGTAGGATGAGACAATGAGATTCTGAATAAGGGAACTGCAGCACCAATGGGAATATAAGAATGGATTCAATAACCAAATATCCAAAATTTCCCTTCTTCTTCATGTGTATGGGTCTCTTCACACGGAGTTTCCTTCTGGGGATGCCCTTACCATCCTCTTCATCTCACTTCTGAGAATCAAAACTCAGCTCAAGTGTTGTGCCCTCCAATGATCCCTCCTCTCTACTGTCTCCTCACACTTCCCTGTCCTTTCCTCTATCAGATCTGTCAGTGATGTTTATATTTATTAATATATAATGTATTTTTCTGTTCACCAGTCTCTTTTATTAGAACACCAGTCTCTTTTATTAGAAGAGATTCGTGCAATAAGCCTTCCCTTCTCCTGGCTGCCGGCACTGGTTTTCCTCCGGCACCAGGGACCCAGGCCTTCGATCCGGCTGGAGCTGCGTTCCATCCTCCATCTTCGAGGCCCCAGCCGGAGCCGCCTTCCGTCTTCCGTCTTCGCAGCTCCGGCTCACCTTCAGTCTTCGCTCCGCCACTTGGAACCTATGTATGCAAATTAACCGCCATTTTTGTTGATGGTTAATTTGCATATCATGCTGATTAGCCAATAGAAGGTGTGGTGAAGGTACGGTCAATTACCCTGTTTGTCTATTATTAGGTAGGATGAAATCTGAGTAGCTCGGTATCTGTTCTAATAATTGTCCACATAAATGAATAATTTATTCAAGTCTGTTGTTGGGACTTATAACATTATCAAGTATGTGGCAGCTATTATATCAGATTTACTCTTAAGAAACTGAAATCATAGAACTTCAAAAAACTGAAGCTTCAAATCAAGAAGGAAGCCAAAAACCCACATCAGGAAGTGATCAGTTCCTCAAACTGAGTTTTGAGTCACACTGTTTCTTTAAGTAAGCTTACTCTTCTTGTGCCTCTAATGATATTGATACGATTTTAAACAGTGAGTTTGAAGGTCTAAGTATCTCATCCAAATTGCACACAAAAAGATTATCTTCCAAGCCTTTCTCTTTCTTAAGGGCTCTGAACTTTTCCCTTGAGAAGGTAGGCAGCTCTGGAATGCCTGGGGAAGAAACAGCCTACAAAAGCCTCTGAGCCGGGAACTACTGCTTCTGTTTCCAGAGGGAGCACCAAGGTGGAAAGCTGGTAAGAGAAGCCTCAGGGCTGGGGAGACTAAGACAGTGAAGATGGCTGGGAGGTCCAAGTCAAATAGATAGAGGATAAATGTTTCAGGAGGAAAGAGACAAGGTTTCTTACAAGGGGGCCATCAAATCCATGAGTATAGGACAAAAAGAAGAATCAGGTCTGGCCAATAAGAGGAAAGGTCTTCTTCATATTCCTCCTCAGGCTCATCACAGAATTGTAAGACTCAGGTGAGAAAGAAGATGGTTAGAAGAAAAAAGAATAATGAAATCTTAAAAATTACAATAAAAATCTAAATGGTTATAAATAATAATTTTGCTCTTATTGCTTATACTACTACTGTTTCTTCCCTCTTCCTACACAGAAAGATGGTGCTAGATCTCTTTAAATGCTTTCCTCCCCTCCTATTGCTGCTGGGACTATGGGGACCAGTATATCCACTTTATGCTTTTCCTAAGAATCTCACCAAGGCTCAGTGGTTTGAAATTCAGCATATACAACCAAGCCCTCTCCAATGCAACAAGGCAATGCATGGTGTCAATAATTATACTCAGCACTGTAAGCGTCAAAACACCTTTCTGCATGACTCCTTCCAGAATGTGGCTGCTGCCTGTGAGTTGCCCAAGATTGTCTGCAAGAATGGCCGGAACAATTGCCACCAGAGTTCAAAGCCTGTTAACCTCACTAACTGCAATCTCACTGCAGGGAAGTATCCTAACTGCAGCTACAAAGATTCTGCCGAGTACAAGTTCTTCATTATTGCCTGTGACCCCCCTCAGAAGAGAGACCCTCCCTATCATTTGATTCCTGTACACTTAGATAAGCTTGTTTAAAGTTTTTATCATTTTGCCTCTCACTTGGTTCAGATTCCCTTCTGCCTTTCCTTATGTTGATTCCCTGGTTCCCGTAGAAGAAAAAAGGAAGATATTGGAAGAATTAAAGTGTCAAGGACACCAGACCAGAGTTGGGACATAAAGAAATTAGGATTCTTTCCTGCTTTTCTGCCTGTTTCAAAGAAAAGCAATAAGGAAGAGGGCAAAGAAGTGTCCAGACCTCCATTTTTTTAACCTGGGAACTTCTGCCAAGCTTTGTTATACTGTATTAACAACAATAAAACCACTTTCTGCTGCATTCCAATGAGTGAGTATGAGTGAGAACCCTTTTGTTACCAGAAGAGGACTGACACCAAGGCGGGTCTGTCCCAGCACCCTTTGGAAATAGAAACTTCTGTGGTATCACGGGAAAAGAATTTCAGGACACTCATGTAGGAGGAGTTTAGCAATAGTGGCAAGATTTATTTATTTATTTATTTTTATCTTTATTGTTGAAAGTATTATAGATGTCCCACTTGTTTGTTTGTGTCCCATTGACCCCCTCCACCCCCGTACCCACCCTTCCAATGCCTTCACTACTCTATTGTCTGTGTCCATGGGCTATGCATATCTATCCTATCTAATAATAGACAAGCATGGTAATTAACCATACCTCCGCTATGCTTCCCATTGGCTAATCAGCATGATATGCAAATTAACTGCCAACAAAGATGGCAGCCTGCAGCCATGCAGCTGAAGGGAACAGGAGGCTTGCTTGCTCCAATGATGGAGGAAGCCAGGTTCCCCACCTGCCTCGGCCTGCTCTAAGCTACACTCTAAGCAACAAAGTTGCAATTATAGAAGCTAAACAAGCTCCAGATACATGCTTTCAGCCAACTTTGGCCTCAGAGCTTAGAGCGGCGGTGATGGCAACAATGTTTCAATTATAGAAGCTAAACAAACCCAGATACCTGCTTTCAGCCAGCCATGCCTCAGAGCTGGAGCCGGCTCTCAGCTCCAGTGACAGCTATAGAAGGTAAATAAATCCCATAATAAAAAGAAAAAAGAAAAAAAGGAGAGGCTGGGAGCTTCAGTCCCCCACCAGCCTGAAAAAGGCCCTCAGGCCCTCACTCAGACTGGCCAGGCACCCCCGTGGGAACCCCCGCCCTGAAGGGGGTGTGACCAGCTGCAAACAGCCATCAGCCTGTCATCCAGGCTGGCCAGGCACCCCAGTGGGACCCCCACCCTGATCCGGATCACCCTTCAGGGCAAACCAGCTGGCGCCGCCCCCCCATGCACCAGGCCTCTATCCTATATAGTAAAAAGGTAATATGCAAACTGACCCTAACAGCAGAAAGACTGGGAATGACTGGTCACTATGACACACACTGACCACCAGAGGGAAGACGCTCAATGCAGGAGCTGCCCTCTGGTGGTCAATGCACTCTCACAGGGGGGTACTCTGCTCAACCACAAGCCAGGTGTTATGCCCAGATTTCAAGACCCCCCCATAGGACACCACCAGGGAGCGCCGAGTTCGATGCAAAAGCATAGTCTTTATTCAAGCTCAGCTTGGTCCCTCTGCCTCCATTACTGGATGCGAGAGACTCGGAGTTTTATAGGGCTTGGGGTCGGGGGGCGGGGAGGGCAGTGAGGGCTATACTCAGACCACTGATTTGGCCGATTCCTGTTGGTTGAGTGAGGGCCGGGGGCTAATGACACAAGGGCAGGGTGCAGCTAGGGTCTGGTTACACAAAGACAGGGGGTGGCTAGCATACTGTTGGCCTTGGTTTGTCTTCCCTTGCTTTCCCATTGGTTGAGATAAGGGCAGGTTGAGTAACTGATACATTCTATGGCTTTTTCTTGGAAGAGGGGTTAGGGACACAGCTATCAGTCCCATTCTGTCCTTTCACAGGCTGATGGCTGCCAGTACAGCAGTGGTGGTGGGAGCCCCTCCTACCTCCTCAGCAGTGCTAAGGTCTGCTCCCTGCTGGCAAGTGGGCATCCCCCAAGGGCTGCCGGGCTGCCAGAGGGATGTCTGATTGCCATCTTAGGCCCAATCCCCCAGGGAGCAGGCCGAAGCCAGCAAGTGGTCATCCCCCAAGGGGTCCCAGACTGCCAGAGGGCACAGGCCTGGCTGAGGGACCCCTCGCCCCGAGTGCACAAATTTTTGTGCACCAGGCCTCTAGTATCTACACTAATAAAAGAGAAACATGGTAATTAGCGTACAACTGCTACCCTTCCCATTGGCTAATCAGCATATCCTTATGCAAATTAACTGTCAGCCAAGATGGAGGCTGGCAGCCATGCACTGAAGCGAGCAGGGAGGCTTGTTTGCTCCAGTGACGGCGGGCTCCAATGTTCCTCGCACTTGGCGGCCTCTCAGCTGCAACTCTAAGCAACTATGTACTATGTTGCAAATAAGAAGCTAAACAAAACCCCAGAAACTGGCTTTCATTCAGCCGGGCTTAAGCCAGCCGGACCACAACATTGTATTGGTGTTTTCAGCAGCGAGGCCTCAGAGCTAAAGCTGGCCCAGAATAAAAAAAAGAAAAAAGAAAAAAAGGAGCTGTTGGGAGCTTCAGTCACCTGCTTCCGGAAAACAGCCCTCAGCCCCTCACCCAGACTGGCCAGGCACCCCAGTGGGGACCCTCACCCTGATCCAGGACACCCTTCAGGGCAAACCAGCCAGCACCTACCCATGCACCAGGCCTCTATCCTATATAGTAAAAGGGTAATATGCCTCCCAGCACCGGGATCATCAGAGCAGCAAGGCTCCCGGCACCGGGATCAGCGTGACGGGGGCAGCGCCCAAACCCCCTGATCAGCCCTGCTCTGTGCCTGATAGGGGGGAGCTCCCCAATCCCCTGATTGCCCTGCAGCTCTGTGTGTGACAAGGTGTGGCACCCCAACCCCCCCACCACGGGCCCTGCTCTGTGTGTGATAGGGTAGAGCCATAACCTCCCGGCCCTGCCCCGAGTGTGACAGTGGTGGCGCCCCAACCCACTGATCGGCCCTGCTCTGTGAGTGATAGAGGGTGGCGCCCCAACTCCCCTCCACTGGCCTTGCTCTGTGTGTGACAGGGTAGAGCCATAACCTCCCCATTGGCCTTGCCCTGAGTGTGACAGGGTGCAGCGCCCCAACCCCGTGATCCGCCCTGCTCTTTGTGTGACAGGGGGCAGTGCCCCAACTCCCCAGTCGGCCCTGCTCTGAGCCTGACCAGGGGCTGCACCTAGGGATTGGGCCTGCCCTCTGCCACCCGGGAGCAGGCCTAAGCCAGCAGGTCGTTACCTCCTGAGGGGTCCCAGACTGCAAGAGGGCACAGGCCGGGCTGGGCGACCCCCCCCCCCCCCCGGCCCCGAGTGCACAAATTTTTGTGCACCGGGCCTCTAGTATATATATAAAAGCCTAATATGCAAAGTGTCCCCTCGGGAGTTCGACAGTCTGGGAGCTCAATCACTCACTCTGACATGTGCTGACCACCAGGGGGTGGTGTGGAATGAAAAAAGGCCCTGACCAGAAGCCAGCAGCTGGGGAAGGGAGGCGCTGACCAATCGGCGGCTGACAGCCGCTAGGGACCCTACCCATGCACAAATTTCGTGTATGGGGCCTCTAGTATGCATATAAGCTCCCAGGTTAATCACTCCCCAACCTTCACCTTCCCTCTAAAATTCATCAGCCTGTTCCATGCTCTATGTCTCTTGGATCCATTTTGTTCATCAGTATATTTTGTTCATTAAATCAATGGCAAGATTTATTAGAGCGACAAGTGATAATAAGCTTTCAGAGAGGCAGAGAGAGCAGACAGGCTATAGGATAGCTGCGTGGACTCAGAAAAGGAAGTTACAGAGGCAAGAGGAGAGTCCTCTGCTCTGTTTGCTGCTCCCCAGATTGCAAGTCTTGCCAGGACCCTTTGAGTTAGGAGAAAAGAAGGCAAAATTTTGGGCCCAAGAGAAGGAAGGGCAGGGGCAGGCTCCAAGAAGGACACACACTGTGCTCTTTGCCTAGTTTCCATATATTCTCTTGGGTTCGGGAAAGCCCAATCTTTCTTTTGGACCACCCAACCCTTTCCTGGCTTTTCCAGGCTGTGTTTGTGTCTTCCCCTATCCACTTTTCTGGATTCTCTGGGGCCTGTGCCCTTCCTCAATCCGATCCTTTCCCCAGACTTTCCCAGCTAGTGCCCTTCCCTTGTATGGTCACCATTTTGGCTTCTACTGCACATGCCTCACAGTTCTGCTTCATCACTTGGCTTTTACTGGACATGCACCATGTAAAAGGAATTCCCCCTTGCTGTTTTCTCCCTCCCCTCTCCTCCCCCCTCCATTAATCCAGTAAAATTAAGCCAGTTACCCTTTGGAGTGACTGTAAAGCTATCTTTCCTGCCTGGTCAACTAGGTGGGGTGTTTTGCTGTTTTGGCAGAACAATGCTAATTACTCCCCAAGGTGACTGTTCCATTCATCCCTTCCTCTTTTGTTATTACCTAACTAACTGTATGCTCTAATACTTCACACCATTGTCAGCCTAGAGAGATCTTGGCTTGCATTTGCCAGTTTTCCAAGGAGAGCAATGTTAGCTCTAGGAATCAAGCACATCAAACTCAAAGGCTAACACGGGAAGAATAAACAAGGTTTAAGTTTATGTGGGCCACAAAAGAACAAAAGCTTCAATTTTCATAGAAATGTAGGTTTATTTCAATAGAGACATGCTAAATACAAAGGGCTGAAATAAATGAGTAATTGTTAACATAAAATAATAGAACATTTTAATAAAAATTAATATTTTTCTTGAACATTAACTTACCAGACACCAAATAACTGCACAAATAAGCTTAAAGCAAATAAACCTATTTTTCTTGTTCTCCAAAAGTGAAATATTTCCTGTTGTGCACACCAAACAGGTCAGTCCAAGACTAATGACCTGGCAATCAGCTGCTAAAATATTTGCTGCTAGTATTAGTGGAGAGAAATGGTGCGCCTGCAAGTAAGGCGCATAAGGGAAATGAATGTAACATGATGATAGCAATGAGTCATTACTGAACGTTGTAGTTCGTTATTAATAATTATGTATAACAGTATATTGTAAAAAAAAAAAAAAAAAAAACCTCATCTGAGTCTTATATAAAGACTCACAGCAATGTTTGTCTGGATGAGAATCATTACCTCCACAGCCTGTGAGGTCGGCTCAAAGAACAGGCTTATTGGGAGTCTGTGCCATGTTCTATCCTTATGCTATTTCCTTTTTATGACAGAATGACATAAAAGACATAGAGAAACAAAATAACCATTTCAGTGAGAAAAGGATCAATTAAAAAAATAATATTTAATTTAAAAACCCCAAGAGTCACTAGGCCCAAGAGTCTAGATCCACAAATATTTTCTCCTGCCAATCTAATTTAGAAGAGAGAGTTTCACCACTTCTAATTTCCACTGGACCCTGCAGACAAGAGATCAGAGAGGCTGACAGGCTAAAATGCTAACCACCTCTGCCAGCTGTGGTAAGACATCCATAATCTGTCAGCTGCAGAAGCAGTCCAGGAACCAGCAGTGTCCCAGCCAGTATTCTCCTAGCTGGCTCGCCAAATAGTGGGGGCGTAAAAAAAATATTAATACTCTTCCTCTCGCTTTCTAAGTTCTTCTAGCTGTACTAATAACCAAATAAACAGAGATAGATAACAGGAGAAAATCAAAGTTTAATGCATGTACATGGGGAATTCACATAGGCATAAAATGTTCAAAGACAGTGAAGTAACATTGTGAATGTATAGGATATCAGATTTCAGGAGTGAGAATGGGCGATCTATAGGTAGTGAGGAAGAACAGAACACACAGGGCAGAAAAATCCTTGTGAGGCGACTCAGAAACAGGGAGACACAGGGGTATCTGACTGACAGGTCCTTGTTTGAAGCCCTCTTGTTTACCACACTCAATGGAAATGAGTCCAAGTCCTCAGTCTGAATCTTTTGGGATGGGAAAGGAAAAGGGTCAAAGGCCCTTTCCAAGTCTTTTGTTTTGTAATAAACATCTTAAAATCAATATCCCAAAAAGGTAGCTAAATCCTTTTTTAACATCATGTTCTGCAAAATAGATGTTTTGTCAATTAAATGTTAACGAGAGAGGGTATTTGGCAAAACAACTATAATAGATAAAAGCTATAGAACTGTCAAGAGGATAGTAAGACCACCTTCCACCAAATTTGTGGCTTAAAACCAACAAAGACCAGCTTAATCCAACTGTCGTGGGAGAAATGAGTGGGTAAGATTTCCCTGACACTAGTGGGCATGGGGTGGCTCTTGCTACAACTTCAAAAAATGAATTTCCTGAGACTCCCATAGGAGGATGAGTTGTGTTTATTGGAATTATATGTCTCAGGTTGCAAAGTACCATGAAAGTACTTCACACAATCCTGAAAGAGGTGTAGCTGGTGGTCCAGCAGAGCCAAAAGCAGGGCCAGTGTTCAGAGCCTCTGTTCCATGTTGCAGCCAGGCACAGTTCAGGATCAAGGAGATTTAGTTGATTAATTTATTGTGTGGAGTCCACATGGCCATGAGACACATGGAGGAATGCAGGAGAACACACCCCGTGCAACAGGAGTACCAAGAAAGCAAGAGGACCAAGGGCCAAGGGACAAGAGAGAGGGATCCTTTGTCCAGGAGTTTAAATATTCAAGTTTCTCCCACTTACAGTGGCCATGCCTATTGTGGCCCCTGACTTGTTCCCAGGTGTTACTGACAGATAAGCACCTTCCATATCACTCAGACCTTACTGGGCATGTGTCCAAACAGCCTTTGTCAAGTCCCTTCCCCCATTGATCTATGGGGAACAGACTTGGAGAATTACAGCTATCTACCAAGGCTGTATAAAGGGCATGCCTATATAATCTAGTCTTCCCTTTACTCCCTTTCTGTTACATAATAACCAGATTATGTCAATGGTATCACAACTTGGTGACTAGTTTCACCAAACCATAAACCCTGCCCTCATTATGCAATCATTTTACTACATTAGCATGCTAAACAACACAACCTGAGCAGCCCTGATCAGTCATGGAAAGCCCATAAAAGAACACAAAATGTCTGACAGAGCTCCTCTGAGAAATCCCCATCCCTTTCCCCAAAAGATCCTGAATATACCCCCTCTTATTAAATACCCAATCCCTGATTTAATGAACCTCAATAAAGGAAGCAATTCTTCTAAAGAGGGCTGTTGTGTCTGTGGAGTACCCATTCTGTCTCATGGCTTCACCAATAAACTCACTTTCACTTTAAACTCTATGCTGGCTTGTGTTTGAATTCTTTCCTGTGTGAAGTCAAGCACCCAAGGTGAATCTCAGACTGTCAGGTCCTTGGACCCATAGCCTACATCAGTAACTAGAATATTTATGCAAGCATTATTTTACAGGCCCTCCAAGTGGCCCACGGACCATGGAAAACTTGTGGTTCCCCAGAATCGGCTACTACCAAGTGACTATGGATCATGGGACAACTGATCTCATCCCATTTCCAATTCCTACATCCACACCAAGGCCCCTATATAAGCCATCCACAAGAACCTCTCAGAGAGCTCACTTCCCTTTTCTGGTTGCTCCCTTGTGTACAAGCTGTCTGCAAAAAATACATGTGCCTGATCTTGTACAGAATCCAGTGCTTATTTCTATGATATGGAGACTCAAGAACCTGGCTTTTAAGATAGGTGTTAACGTAGAAAGCATATAAAGAATTTTGTGGTTTATTTGAACCAAACTATCGACATATGCTGGGAAGCAGAACCTCAACAGATTGAGATAATGCTCCAGAGAATGGCGGGTTACATCGGTATTTATACATTGCAATCAAAGGAAAGGGACGTAGATGGGTTACGTGAAATTCATTGATGATTGATTAAGGAGGTGGGATAAAGCAAAGCAGGGAAACCTCTGGGATAGAGTAAAAAGTGAAATGATGGACATATGTTTCTTTTATATAGATGAATACAGGATAGTTTAACATAATTAACAGTTGACAATCAACTTGACAACAATAACAATGAGGGAATGTCCTGGTGCCATTTGTTATGCCCTGAGAGGTCTGGGGGGAAAGGAAGTTATAAGTTACCCAGGCATCTCACACATATGTTATCTTAGAGGCAAAAAGGTAAATGGGCTCAGTAAAGATCTAAGTTGATCTTTGTCAGGGAAAATACTGGCCTAGGACATAACTACCCACCATAACCACTTTGTAGCTAAATATTTCATTTTCAGACCATCTTTTGTGGGTTTTTTAGGTCTCTGAGTTTGCAAGACTGCCACGCAGGCCTCCCCTGAGCTTGTCAGGGTAGCATGTGGCTCCTTTCATCCACATAGGTAACAGTAAATGAGGCCTTATTTGTTGTTAATTGTTCATTAAGATCAGTAAGGGAGTGAGAAAGAAGATAAGCTATAGGGCGCGGCTATAGGGTTAAGCCTCGGACTGACCTGTTGGCAAAGCCACAAACAAGTCCCAGCTTAGAGGGCACAGTCCCCTTAGCATAATTAGGCTTGACCTTATGACACTCCCTAGATCTTACCTGGGAAGCTAATGGGCTGAGGGAGAAGTAGCAAGTGCTGCCAAAACAAGTGAAACTCACAAGAACTTTGTAACTATGGTGACCACTACCTTGTTTACCTCTGACTATAAAATAAAGGCTCAGCTTGCTTCTGGATCTCTCTCTGTGGCCTCAGCCAGGCATAGGAAGATCCACCTAGACCAGTGATTCTCAACCTTCTGGCTCTTTAAATACAGTTCCTCATGTTGTGACCCAACCATAAAATTATTTTCATTGCTACTTCATAACTGTAATGTTGCTACTCTTTTTTTTAAAATATATTTTATTGATTTTTTACAGAGAGGAAGGGAGAGGGAGAGAGAGTTAGAAACATCAATGAGAGAGAAACATCGATTCAGCTGCTTCCTGCACACTCCTTACTAGGGAGGTGCCCGAAACCAAGGTACATGCCCTTGACTGGAATTGAACCTGGGGCCCTTCAGTCTGCAGGCCGATGCTCTATCCACTGAGCCAAACCGGTTAGGCAAATGTTGCTACTCTTATGAATCGTAATGTAAATATCTGATATGCAGGATGGTCTTAGGCGACCCCTGTGAAAGGGTCATTCAACTGCCAAACGGGTCGTGACCCACAGGTTAAGAACCGCTGACCTAGACCCAGCTTATTCTCCTTGTCTGTCATTTCTTCATCCATTCGCCACCCTCACTCAGGCTTGTGAACCCTTGACTGAGCTGGCTCGGCCCAATAAGAATTGGAGAGAGGAAGGTGAGAAAACACCTTTCCATCTACACTTACTGCAAACCACAAAGAAACACAAAGTACATGTGAACTCACTGAATGATTTGTCCCCCAGAAAGTGTCTCCTGGGAAACAGTGTTGAGATGCTTCCAGGCGTGCCACTGTCTAGTCTTCAAGAGGTACTCTTTCATTTTGTACCTGAAACAGTGAAATGCTTACTCTCTCTGATATCTTAATTTTAATCCGAATTTCTCCCATGGCCTTCCAGCTAATATCTCCCACTATAGATATGCTAAATAACTGGTGGAATTCTGCTTAAGGTTTGAGCTTTTATAAGAGCAGCCACTTGTCAGAAGGAGCCTTTTCCAAAGAGGTGGGGATATATATACAAAGTAATGACAGTTCATCAAAGATTTACAGGAGTCTCCAGACTAGACTCAGTTCAGCTGGGGTCAGGGGACAGATAGGAACAAAATAATTTAGAAATTTCTTGCTCTTTCTTGGACCCTGGTCATGCCTAACTACCTAATATCCTACCCACCTCCCCATCCTTCCCTTTCCTTGACATAAATAAACCTGAAATCTGCGTTCTCTTAACATGGAATTGTGGACGCTATAAGGCACCCCTCCCCCTCCATCTTCTTGAGCTGGATCTTCTTGGTCAATGAATATTTGCTTACTTCAAACTCTGATGTTTTAAATATTGTTCTTTTGTGTTTTTTTAAGCATTGGGCACACAAACCTTGTACAGGCAACAAAACTTCTAGGTAGGATCTCCATCATAAATGTGGAGAGCTATATCAAATCCAAAAAAAACAATATTAAAGTGCTTTCTACCATGAGTGAATAGATCCAGAGCCCCTAGTGATCCCACTTGCTCTGTGAGGCCTGAATCAGACTAAGAAGGCAAGCATGGGGTTTGGGAGCAGGCCTTCACTTCACAGAGAGAAAGCTCAACATGCAAATACTGATGAGGCAGCTCTTGGAAAGGAGTCTGATACGATGACCACTTACTGTTAATTGAAGGACTCATTTTAATTGTGGATTTAATACTAGACTGGGGGACAATTTTCTGATGGAACTGAAGGAAGAATTTACCACAGAGAGAGGCAGAACACAGTATGATTTTCTGCATATGTAATCAGTGGAGGACACCAGATGTTTCACCTTGATCCTTGACTTGGGCTAAGAAAAAAATTTAGAGCCAAGGAACTCCAGTACAAGCAAAAGTTTATTTAGGAAGTCACAGGAGTAGAAGAAATAATCCATGGAAGAAGTGAGCCAGCTAGACTGCACAGACTCAGGAAGCAAGTTACAAGAGGCAAACAAGGGCCCTTGGAGCTTAGGTGAAAGAAAGCAAAGATAATGCACCTGAGGGAAGAAAGAGGGAAAGAAAAGTTTGGGCATGCTCTAGAGCAGTGGTTCTCAACCTTGGCTGCACATTAGACTCACCTGGGAATCTTTTATATACATATATTTTATTGATTTTTTTTACAGAGTGGAAGGAAGAGGGATAGCGAATTAGAAACCTCAAAGATAGAGAAACCTCAATCAGCTGCCTCCCACACATCTCCTACTGGGGATGTGCCCACAACCAAGGTATATGCCCTTGACCGGAATCGAACCTGGGACCCTTCAGTCTGCAGGCCGATGCTCTGTCCACTGAGCCAAACCAGTTAGGGCTGGGAATCTTTTTAAAATCCTGATTTCTGGGCCTCATCCTCCGGAAATTCTGTTTCTTTGTTGCTAATGTTGTGGCCCCACCCCATAACTAAGAAACAGAATTTCTGGAGGATGAGGCCCAGAAATCAGGATTTCAAAAAGATTCCCAGGTGATTTTAATGTGCAGCCAAGGTTGAGAACCACTGCTCTAGAGAGAGAGTGTGCACCTGAGGGAAGAAAGGGATAGGGAGAAGTATAGGAGAGAGAGAGAGAGACAGAGAGACAGAGAGACAGAGAGACAGAGAGACAGAGAGAGAGAGAGAGAGACCTGGTCCTTCATCTTGAGGGCATCTATTTCCCAAAGGCATGGATTTTAGGAGAGATCTCAGGGAAGGATCTGGTTCCAAAGCCAGCCATGTCATTGCTTTATCTGGTTTTGCTGCTTTTCTGGGCCTGGAGCTGAAACACATCTGAGGCCTGGATGTTATCTCTAGTTTGAACAAAACTCTGTCTGTGGTCAACAGATCCAAGGCTTTGTTTTTAAGATTATTTGATTCGGGTCAGAACCTATTGTCCTGGGAGCTTAATACTTAAGGGAATGGTCATGCTAGGGCTTGCATGAGAGTTGTATGATGCTATTTTCTGGCCCCCTTGTACCTCCTCTAAGGGTGTCTCACACATGACTAGCAACATTCCAAGGAACGAAAGTTCAGGGGAGAATCTGAACTGCATGACCAGCGATATGAAAGGTCAAGGCATATAAACTGTATGACCAGTGATCTGCTAGGGGAGGAAAGGTCACCTTGGGGGTGAAGTCCCACCATACAATACTTGCTTACGAAGTTTCCCCCATTGCTAGGCACCCGGGACTGTCTATCCTGGTAACCTTCTGTATCTGGCCTGTAGTTTCTACTCTGGTCATATCTGTGTAACTGCCTACAATATCAGATACACTTAAAGCTGCAAGGGTAAGGAAGAGCTGGGACACTAATATGTGTTTATCTGTGTACTGAGAATGTAGAATTATTGAAGCTTGTTTGGTTTAAAGAATCTTCTGAAAATTAATATTATTCTTCATTGGACATGATTATCTCTGCCTTCAAGCAGATACCCATGTTAGTACCTCCATTTTAAGGTTAATCTGCCTGGGTTAGTCTTCTGGTAACAGAGTAGGCATCTAGACAGGCATGAGCAGAGCAGGAACCAAAGTCCTGAGTGGAAATTCCTGGGTGCCTAACAAGGAACAAAACTAGAGAAAACAAGTATTATAGGCTTGCATCATACTCCCAAGGTGACCTTTCCTCCCTAGCATGTCACTAGTCATGCAGTTTAGACCCTTTGACCTTTTATATCATTAATCATGCAATTTAGATCCCCTTTTTAAGAGGAACAAGGGGCCAGAGAATAGAATCATACAACTCCCGTACAAGCCCTTGCATGACCATTCTCTGAAGCATTAAACCCCCAGAAAAATGAGGTTCTGACCCGCATAAAATAATCTTATGAACAAAACCTTGGATCTGTTGACCACAGAGAGCGTTTTGGTCAGACTAGAGATAACAGCTAGGCCTCAGTTGAGTTTCAGCTCCAGGCCCAGAAAAGCAGCAAAACCAGATGAAGAAATGACATGGCTGAGTTTGGGACCAGATTTAATTACTAATGATCTCCTACCCTAGCACTAAACAGTCAGTAGAGATCACAACCCTGAATGGACACACTTTTGGAAGCTGATGCATATTCTATCGAGATCCATCCCTGAGAACTCCCCTAAAATCCCCACCTTTAGAAAACAAATAAAAGAAGAACCCAGCAGGTGCTCTCCCTCTCTTGAGTACACCCACACCTTTCTGCACCTTTTGTCCCCAGGCACACTCTCTCTAGCATGCCTGTGCCTTTCCCCATCTTCCCTCGGGTGCATTATCTTTGCTTTCTTTCTCCTAAACTCCAAAAGTCATTCTTTTGCCTCTGTAATTTGTTTCTTAAGTCAAGCAGTTCAGCAGGCTCACTTCTTCTAACTTTTGCTGTATTTGAGTTCTTGGCTCTGAATTCTTTCTTAGCCAAACCAGATGTAATCACTAATGATGCCCTACCTCCTAGCACTAATCAATCAGTAGAGATCACAACCCTGAAAGGATTGGGGTGTAATTCTGCCATGTTAATCAGAAGGGACTAGATCAGTGATGGTGAACCTTTTGAGCTTGGTGTGTCAGCATTTTAAAAAACCCTAACTTAACTCTGATGCCATGTCACACATAGAAATTTTTTTATATTTGCAACCATAGTAAAACAAAGATTTATATTTTTGATATTTATTTTATATATTTAAATTCCATTTAACAAAAATCAACCAAAAAATGAGTTCGTGTCATAGGTTCGCCATAAGTGGGCTAGATAGTACTCCTTTTTTTGTGGGGTAGCAATAAGTCTCCCCACAGAACAGAGACCTCTGATTTATCGCCTGATGACTGTTTCTCTTGTTGTGCCTGACCCCACCAGGACAGGACTCCACCTTCTCCCAGTCTCCACCTATTCAGACCACTTTCTTTCCCATTGGCACCCTGGCTGTGCAAGTCTGAACCTGGACCATCTGTTGTCACCTAGCACTTTATTCCACAGATGGAGGTCCCAGTGGTCTCATGACCCAGGTGAAAGATTACATGAGTGGAGCCATATTAAAATAGAGCCTAAGGGAGAAACCAAGATGGCAGCATAGGTAAACACCTGAAATTGCTGACTCGCACAACCACTTCAAAAATACAACTAAAAGGAGTGCAACTCTAGTCAGGGCCACCGGAACAAGCGCCTGGGAACAGCCTCAGCGCCAAGGGCTACAACTCCCGGCATGCCGTGAAGCGATGGCCGAGGTGCGGGGGCGGAGCCCGGCCCTGTGGCTACCGGCTCGATGGCCCGGCCCCCCCAACCCCCCCCTGCCGGATCGTGCACACGAGCCGGGCTCGAGAGCCATGGAGGAGCCGCAGCCCAGGCCCAGCCCGCAGGCTCCTGCAAGCCGCACCTGGAGAAGCTGACCCTGGGGGTCACCCGCATCCTGGAATCATCCCCAGGTGTGACAGAGGTGACCATCATAGAAAAGGCACCTGCTGAACATCATATGATTTCTTCATGGGAACAAAAAAATAACTGTGCTGCCTGAGGATGTCAAGAATTTTTACCTGGTGACCAATGGCTTCCACATGACATGGAGTGTGAAGCTGGATGAGCACACCATCCCATTGGGCAACATGGCAATTAATAGTATCACAAAACTGACTCAACTCAGCCAGTCTTCCATGCACTCACTTCCTAATGCACCAACTCTGGCTGACCTGGAGGACAATACACAAAAAGCCATTGAGAACCAGCCAGAGAAGCCCCACTTTGACTCTCACACTGTGATATTTGAGTTGGACCTTTGCAACAGGAATGGGAAGGTTTGCCTCATCCACAAAAAAGGGAAACCAGCATTAGCACAAGACACTGAGATCTGGTTCCTGGACAGAGCACTGTACTGGCATTTCCTCACAGATACCTTTACTGCCTATTACCGCCTGCTCCTCATGCACCTGGGCCTGCTCCAGTGGCATTACGCCTTCACCAGCTATGGCATCAGCCCACAGGCCAAGCAATGGTTCAACATGTATAAGCCCATCACCTACAACATGAGCCTGCTCACTGAAGAGACTGAATCCTTTGTGAACAAGCTGGATCCCAGCAAAGTGTTCAAGAGCAAGAACAAGATCTTAATCCCCAAAAAGAAAGAGCCTGTTCCATCTGCAGGCAGCCAGAAAGGGCCCTTGGGCCCTCCTTCCACCCTCTCCACCCCTAAATCCTCCTCTGGCTCTGGAAACCCTGTGTGGAAATGAGTCTTCCTCCCCTGCCCCCAGCTCCCTGCGACCCCACAGTGATGATTTCCATGCACAGATGCCCAGGGGGGCCCAAGCCTGAGGGTTTCCTCCCATCTGAGTGACCAAACCCTAGGCCTCTTACTCCCATGAATTAGCCAGGAGTTGGAAGGGCATACTCAGGTCTCCCCGAGAGTCCTCCTCTCATGCCACCCCTACCTCCAGAAGCTGTGTAAAATTTTAGATCTTGTTTAAAGTAGCCAAATAGATCTGTTCAGAGGTTCCTCTCTTCCCAGCAGCAGCCCCCCAGCAGTAACTGAGGAGTGCCCCAAAGAAGCCGCTAGTTTAGAACCACGATGTTATGTTGGTAGCGACTAATCACATGTTGCTATTTAAATCTAAGTTATACTACAAATCCATGTCCTTATAACGTATCTTGCATTATAGCCACACTGAATATTCATGTGGCTAGTGGATTCCACATGTACAGCGCAGAGATACTGGGACATTTCTATCACCACAGAAAATTCTATTGGATGGCACCCCATTAGAATCTTGCCACTGTTCTTCCTCAGTTCAATTAATATTTGTTAGAGAATGTTAATACCTTAATTTGATGATTATAATGTTCCATGGACACTCTTGAAAATATAATTATATGTTCTTTATATCCACAAATCTGCATTTTTTTCCAGTTTTTTTTAAATAAAGTTTCTTGCTTCCAAAAATAAATTCAACTAAAAGACAAAATGGACATCATCCAGAACCACAGGAAGGCTGGCTGAGTGAAAATTCTACAACTAGAAGGAAAGAGAAAAGCACACTGAGACTTAGAGGAGGTGCAGAAGTAAAGGGCAGAGGTATGGAGACGTGCATGGAAAGAGCTGGTAACTGAGGACACGGTTGTCTTTTTCAATCGGGAAGGAGGCACAAGCTCCTGACTGCTCTGAACTCCAGTTCTGGGTGAGTCTCTGGGGACCCAGACTCATACAGGCAGAAACTGGACTGTCTGGCATTGGGCAGAACTCCAGGGTGGCTTTCTCTCAGAGGTACTTGCAGAGATTACCGCGGGACACTGAGACCCCGGGCTTCTTAAGGCAAGGCTGAAGATCATCCATAGCTATTTGCTCCACCCTGTTGATTCCCTGAAACCCCCACCCCACCCAAGCTGTGCACAGAGGCTCTTGCATATGAATGACCTATTCCTTTGCAATCTAAAATTACCTAACAAACTGCAGCTGGGTCAGAGAGACCCACAACATCCAAAAGAAGGCCCAAGGCCCCACAGCAGCTTGCCTTGCTTTATAGCTGGGCCTCATCTGGGCACCTCCAAACCCCAAACAAAGAAGAGGAATCTGCAGATCTCTCCATAGCTCCTGCTGGGTAGCCTCAGGCAGAGGCTAAATTACCACCTCCTTAGAGATCCAAGAGCCAGTGTACCCAGTGGTCAGAGTGGGACCATCAAGATTATAACTCCTCAGATCCAAAAGGGTCACACCCAGGGGGAAGACTCAGTGACCACCAAAGCCCCACTGAAGCAAGTCTTGCCCCAGAAGGGTGTCTCCAGCACAGAAGTTCTCCCACTGTAGACACAGCTGATTCTCATAGCCAATTGGCCTGGAGGTCAATTCCTCCCAGTGATACCTACAACAATAAGACTTAACTACAACAAGACTGTGTACAAAGCCCACAAAGGGGTGCACCAAGAGTATCCACCTCAGGTAATTGGGGAGGCTGAGCCACTTTGCCTTATAGGACACCTAGCACAGAAAGCCACTCTATCAACACAGGGAAGCAGCCAAAATGCGGAAATAAAGAAACAGGTCACAGATGACAGAAATGAAAGAAAGCAAACTACTGGATATAGAGTTAAAAGAGAGCCTAAGTAGCCATTACAGAAGAACTGCTCTGAACATCTTATTTTTCTTTATCTTACAAGCTGAACCAAACCACCATAATTCCAAGAAGGCCAAGACTATCCTATTTGTAAAGACTGGTGAAATTAGACTTTGAGAATGACCAGATTGCTATCCAACAAATTAAATACAATTTCAGGTGAATCTCAAGCCAACCCATGAAGGACAAATCTAACCCTACCTCATCTAGCACCAATAAACTTCTTTAATACAACTTACCTCATCTTTCTCCCTTTTTCCCATAAAAACTTGAGCCCCTATAAAGGGAGAACACTATTTGAGTTTCTGCCTGAATTTATTCTCCCGAATTGCAATTCCTTTGGATCTTAAAAAAAATGCTTATTGCTTCTCATTTTTGCTTTCTATTTTTTCAATTAATACCCAGAAAGTACAAGGACCCAGAAACCAGCTCTGGTGATGTACAGATACAAATGCAGCAGAACACCAAGTAAGCATTCTTAGAATCTCCACTAAAATGTTAGCACTGGCAGGAAGAAAACTGATGAGTTTTAAGCTTAAGAAGAAGAGTGAGATAAACTTAAGAAAAATTATATCTAAAGGAAACAAATCTAAAAAATTAAAGTTTCCTTTCTCTCCCTTCACCCTCCACCCTCCTGCATCCTCACCGCTGGTAAGGAGTGAGACTCCCATTACCCCAGAAATGTAGGAATGTCTGGCGGCTCTAAACTACAGACCCTCCTACTTATACAGAAGTTCCCAGGGCTAAGAATTCAGTTTACAGAAGAAATATAGCCACTTCCATCATTTTTAAATGTAGTATATAAAGACAATAACAGAAGTAGTTAAACTGGATGGAAGTAGGGCCTTCCTCTCCCTATGACCTTGTCTAGAGTCAGATACAGCTGTAAAACAAAGGGACAAATAAAATGACTAAGTGATGACAGAAGCTGAGTCTGTCCAAGAAATGTAAGGAAGCTTTGCCAAGAACTAAACAGACCCACAGGCCAAGTACCCTGGGAATCTGTGAGAGCCGCCAGCTCAGGCAGAGCCACAAGTCCACAGCATGTAGTGAAGCAGGAAGACTCGGAATTTTTTTCTTGAGTTGACTCTGGTGGCAGAAAGGATGACTGGGAAGCAAGGAAACATACTCCCAGCTGTGCCACAAACTAGCAGCAGCCCTGAGCAAGCCACTTAACCTTTCTGAGATTCAGGTTGCTCCTCTATAGAAAGCAGGGGTTACATTAGGACAGAGGTGCCATGTACATCCTTACTCCTCTCAAGCCTTCTGTAGAGGCTACTGTGAAACTACATCATTGTTTAGAAGTTCTTCTACAGCAGTTGAATGAAAGTTTGTACACAAGTTGAAATCTACTTTTTTTCCTTCTAAAATCCCTTCTAGCTCCTAAACAGACAGTTCCAATTTTCCAAGTAAGAGATGGTCATTTTCTAATTTAGTAATAGCTCGCTCAAACAGAAAGAAAAAAGAAAGAGAAGAGAAAAGAAAATTTAGTATTATAATTTCATACCCTCCTCCCCCTCCCCACTCTGAAGCTGGGCAGGGTCTTCCTGATGTCACACTGTCCTTCCTTCTGTGTCAGAGATTTTAGTAGGTTCACCCAGCATGAGTGTCCTCTGCAGCACCCTTCTATCTAACCAGCCCACACTTGTTAGTACATGCAGACCCAGGGAAAGGTCCCAGGACTAAAAACCTACTTCACTAAGGGGAGGGCACGGAAAGACCAATGAAAGAGGCTGGTCACTCCAGTCTGGTAATTAATAGAATTCACTAAGGGAAACTTACATACAAGGCCCATCTTGGGTGGCTGTGAGATAGAATGGATCCCTGGGACACCTGGCAGGTGCCAATGAATTTACTTAGGCTAAAAGGGGTGGGGAGTAATCTGGGATAATAATATGTGAATGCTACGAGGTACAAAAATCACTTTACATGTTTGACAAGATCAGGACAATAGCCTATTTCGGGAAGGAACAAGTCACTGGAGGCAGGGGAGGAGTCAGAATGAACATCAATTATGATCTGACAGTCTCTAAGGGGGATTTATGGGAAGCAATCTCTGTTCTGGGCCAGGTCCAGCTCACAGGACAGGAATCATATCATGGAATAGTCTTTCCTCCACACTTAAAATTTTATGTTTGGCATCAAGGAATCTACTTGAAAAGGGATTATCTCCAAAAAGAATTCTCTAAAAGCCAAGAGTCAGAGAGGAGGCATTTAATGATTCTACTTGCTGCTCACCAAAGTTAACCAGATTTACAGTTCTCACCTTCTGGCAGGAAAGCAATCACATTAACAGTAACCTGAATGGAGACAGCTTCAGGAAGCCAGGTAGTTGCAACTGAGTTTTATTGAAAGAAGCAGTAAAATGGTTCACATAGGACCCACCTCACAACCCACCCCTCACCCTCAAACCATGCAGGACCAAGTCTCAGGCCAGGGAAACACTTTAGTGTTGGATAGGAGTCCTAACTTGAGTCATTTCCCTCAGTGCTAGCAAGGAGGAAGGGGAGACAGGTGACCCGATGAGGTGGGGCATCTCACTGCTCTGGTCTCAGGTGGAGACCTCTACTGAAGCATGAAAGTGGACGGGCACATACGGGTTTCCCCCACAGACCACGATGATGTGCCTCTCTTTGTGGCTGGTCTCGTAGTCACAGAAGGGGTACTCAGAGTTGCTCTTCACACGACAGTCCGTGATCTTCATGCTGGAGCTGCTCTTGTGGCAGTTGGGCTTCCCATTCTTGCAGATGATGTTTCCCTGGAGGCAAATGGCCTGGACATCTACCAGAGGCTCATGAATGAAGGTGTTCACTGGCTTGCACCGTCTCTCTGTCATAAGCTGGTGCCTCATCATTTGGTTGCAGTAGTTGGAATTGCTGCTGGGGCCATCTGGGTCCATGTGTTGCCGCTGGAACATCATGGCTGGTGATTCCTTGCCCAGGGAAGGCTGGACCCACCCCAGCACTAACAGCACCAGGACTAGCAGTGGGAACAGGATGAGGGACTTCTCCTGAGCCATGGTGGCCTCAGTCCCCTGGAGGAGCCTAGCCAGTGAAGGGAGAGAGGAGGAAAAACATCACGTTAGAAGAGAACCCCAGGTGCCACCTGTGATCTCCCTGGCTTACAGTCTCCCTTCAGGTCAGCCAGAAAGACACCCTTCTTCCTGCAAGATTTTCCAAGTGATACAACACATGTACACACCTCCAAAGAATTTGACCCCTGCTAGTGACAGGGAGCCGGGTCTTCCCTTCGGGGTGTGACCTCCAAAGTGACCTAAAATCTCAGGGGTCCTGTTTTTGAATACTGGAGGGTTTTTATCTGAAATACAGTTGTACTCAGTGTTCTAGTGGGTCAATAGAAGATATTTTTGTCTAAATCATGAGCCAAATTGTATCGCAGTTACTGCCATGACATACAGGGTCATGGCGGAAAGAGCTCGTTGTTCTACAACACTAGGGAAACTCAACCCAGTGCCTGGCACTGGCATCATAAAGGGATGCCATTGTATTCCAAAGAGAGATGCTTGCCCACGTGGGGCTGCTCCTTCTCCAGACCTATGTGTTCTCTGCATCCAGAATGCTTGCTCCCATCCCAGCCCTGTCCCCAGCTACATTTGCTTAGCCCAATCTTAGTGTTTAGCCTTGCCCACACTCCCTCTCTCCTCTCCAAACCTTAAGCAGAAGCTCCTCCTAAGACCACCTCTTGGGCCCCCTACCTGGGACTCTAGCTTGGATTTCAGGCAAGAGCAAGTGGAAGGCCAGTTTCTGCAGTCACAGGATCCCTGGGGAGTGGAGTTTATGTAGATTACAAAGGGGCTTGGCTTCCAAGGTGAAAAGGGTGGGAGGAGCATTTGAGTTTCAGTCCAGAGGAAAACAAAGGCACCCTGAGGATGGTGGGAATGGCCCAAGCTCTCTTCTTTTCAAAATTGCTAGGGGGAATGAGTCTGCCTATAGGGGCCTTTCTTGCCATGCGAATCTCATCTCTCTGCTGGTTCACAGGGGTAGCAGGGAAAGCCACTAAGACCCTGATGCTCAAACCCCAACCAAGTTTTTATATTTCTCTGGGGACCATTTCACCAAATAGTCTTTGGAGATTAGCAAATAGCACATAATATGTAATCAAGGGAGAGGGAGGAAAAAGGAGGTCCTCTCTCTTCCCAGGAGTCTGGGTTTGACCAGAAATTTCCTAACAGCAGCTCTCCTGGGGGAAGTGGGAGAGGTATACAGCTGTCTCTAGCTGTCTGGCTTCCCAGATCTGGAGAAGGAGGGTAGAGTGCCTGAACAGTTTGGGTAAGAAGGAAGACTCTACATCAAGCATGTCAAACTCAAAGGCTAACACAGGCCAAATAAACAAGGTTTAAATTTATGTGGGCTGCAAAAGAACAAAAGCTTTAATGTTTATAGAAATGTAGGTTTATTGTAATAGAGACATGCTGAATACAAAGGGCTGAAATAAATGAGTAATCATTAACATAAAGTAATAGAACATTTTAATAAAAATTCGTATTTTTTCTTGAACATTAACTTACCAGACACTGAATAACTGCACAAATTAATAAGCGTAACACAAATAAACCTATTTTTCTTGTTCTCTGAAAGCAAAAGATTTCCTGTTACACACACCAAACAAGTCAGTCCAAAACTAATGACAGGAAATCAGCTGCTAAAATATTCTCTGCTAATATTAATGGAGAGAAATGGTGTGCCTTCGAGTAAGGCACATAAGGGAAATGAATGCAACATGATGATAGCAATGAGTCATTAGTGAACGTTGTAGTTCATTATTAATAACTAGAGGCCCGGTGCATAAAAATTTGTGCACTCGGTGGTAGGGTCCCTCAGCCTGGCCTGTGCCCAGTCACAGTCCAGGACCCCTTGGGGGATGTCCACCTGTTGACTTAGGCCCACTCCCTGGGGGATCAGGCCTAACCTTGCAGTCAGACATCCTTCTGGCAGCCAGGGAGCCCTCGGGGGATGTCCAACTAAAGGCTTAGGTCCCCAACGGATCAGGTCTAAACCGTTAGTTGGACATTCTTAGTGCTGCCACGGAGTTGGGAGAGGCTCCTGCCACCACCACTGCGCTGGCCAGCCATGAGCCAGCTTTTGGCTGAGTGGCACTCCCCATATGGGTCTTCTTGGTCCCGCCCTGCCTTGCCTTTTTTTCTTTTCTAAGACATTTCACTTTATTTAAAAGAAGCCAATATACAGGATATAAAGGGTATGATATTTACAACAGTACAGTAAACAGGTTGGTTTCCCAGTAGGATCAGTAGTCTTTCAGTAAATATAAACCCCCCTTCCCCTTGATGCTATACCCAGCTGGCAGACAAACAGCAACAGTGGGGTGGGATGGGACTGAAGGATAGAAAGTCTCCCTGAAGGGATTAAAAATCACGTAGATGCTAAAATGTCCACAAAGTGGTCTCGGGGGTGAGGGGTGCCTCTGCCTCATTCCTTTGAGGGCTTGGCAGCAGGAATGTTGTGGGATTTGCCCCAACTAACACACGGCCCACCCTGAGCCTGTAAATCTTCCACCCATGGAATATTCCTTCCTGAGAGAATCAGCCCTAATCCCTCAGCCAGGGCCTGGAGGAGCAGCCCAGGCCTTGGGCACAGCCAGGACTGTGGACATTTCATGGCCTTTCCACTCCCACTCCAGCTGCCTCACAACTCTGCACTGCTCCCCTCGCCCACCTCCCCCACCACCCCATCAGGACCCATGCATAGGAGGGGACACTGGTTTTCCCATGCCCATTGGAAACTGGCTGTTTCTGTTTTCTGGAATAAAAAGGTTCCTGTGAGTCGGGTAAGCTCTCTGCTTGGCAAGAAGTTCTGAAACAGAGCCACTGACCACACCCACCTCCTCTGGGCATGGAGCAGCTTGGGCCCTTGGAGCTCATCTCTCCGGCAGAACTGAAGGGAAGACTGTGTATACCCTTCTGTCCCTCACCCTTCACATGCCCAGAACCATCAGTGTCACACTTCCTAATTCCTATCACTGTATTTCATTAGTTCCATACTGTTTTACTAATCCTGAATTTAAACAGATTGGTTCAAAAAGAGATCATTCTATTTTTAAAGTAGTTAGTGATGTACCTGTGAGTTTTGCATGGACGAACTAAGCACATGACCCTTTCTTGTATGTCAGAACCTGCACACACATGTAAAAACAGGGCCCGTTTTTCACAGATGTGAAACCACTGTTTATTTGTAATAAATAATTACACAATCAAAAAAAAAAGAAATGGCTTCCATGTGTTCTGGGTTCCTCCCTGCCTCGCCTTCTGGGACATAATCGGTCCCCTGCGGCCAAGCAGTACGGCTTCCACGTGTCCTGGGTCCCTCCCTGCCTCGCCAGGATGCAATCAGGTCCCCCAAGGCCAGGCAGGAGCCTTGAGAAATATCAAAATTCCCTCTATGCTTTAGATTTATTATTTATTCTAGGAAAACTATTTCCATGGATTTCCATTGAACATACGGACTTCCTTTTAGATTGTCCTGTCTTTCATTAAAATAATTTCTAAACCACTCAGTGTGTCCCACTTTCCGTTTAACACTTAGATATGGGTTTTTGGAAAGAACACAGGTCGCCAGCTCCATGAAGTAGTGAACTGGTCTTTGTGTTGGAAAATCCTTAAGGTATTTATCCAGAAGTTATGTTCATTAAATTCCAAACCATCGTCAAAACCTGCTTCGTTGTTAACTGGGAACTCCCACAGTTTCCCCTCTTTCGTCCACTGGATCATCTTTCAAAAACCATTCCGAAAGGGCATTCATTCACTGCAAATAACTCCCTAGAAATTCCACATCCCAACGTGAAGGTGCTGTTTTTGTTTCAGGTGCCTCTTCAGTAACTGTTTTAACATCAGAAACATTAAGTTTCTTCTCCTTGAATATATTTTCCCTAAAACAGCTGACAGACTCACTGACTCTGAACTGCAGAGACATTCGGGGAGGAACTGGCTTCAGGGTGAGGGCTGTCCATGCTCTGGATTGAGACTCTCAGTCCAAATTGTAGTTTAGCACCTTAAGAGCTGGGCAAGTTACAGAACTTGATTTATTTCCCTTTGTGAGAATAAGCAATCATCTTTTCTGTCAAAGAACGGTTTAGGCAGTCGCCATGTTGGTTGCATGATTTGCAGCTCCCCTGGGCACCGCCATCTTGAATAGCAAAGGCCAACCCCTCCCTTTGAATTAGCCAATTACAAAAGACTGTGAGCCTGAGCTCCAATCAAGAGTGAGGGACAGGTCGTGTGCATCAGGATTAAAAAACTAGGCAGACGCCTACTCAGTGTACCTGTGCTTGCAGTCCATGTGTGTGCGTGCCCTCCTGCAGGAGTAAAGATATTTGCCTAGCTGCCTGTCTCTGTGTTCTACCAGTATGCTTTGTGTTCTACCAGGACCCCTGAATTTGGGGCCTTGCCTTATTTCTAACACCTGTTCCTCAGTTTCCTGGTCTCTAAAATGGGGATAACAATATGTACCATTTAGATTTGTTATTACACTGAAATAAGGTCAGATGTGCAAAGTGCTTCAAGTAGTTCTTAGAAAGTATCTATCAATGGTAGGTCAGTGATTGTTCATAGGGACTGGTGTTGAGATTCTGTGCAAAGGAAACTTTAAATAACATTAGGTGATCTCTGAATTGCTTTTTACAGGGGGTGGCGTCAAGTAATAGGCAGACCTCGGTTTTGCTAAAAACCTGAACTTAAAATAGCAGGCAGTTTTGAAATCCTGGAGAGAGGAGGAAAGAGGTAGAGGAGAGAAGAAAGGGACCTTGGTAGAAAGAATAGAATTCTTTTAAATGAGGTTTTAAAATTGTTTTGCCCATGATATCCAAGACATTTTTAATCAAATCAACTCTTATTATCATGAGTGGTGTTAAGAGGAAAAGTTTTCCATTCATTTAGGTTCCTGTTTCAGGGCATGGGAATTAACTGATAAAAGCTAGATTAACCGCAGAGACTAGACAAAGTTTATTCATGTGCATATGAAGCGCAAAAGGGTGGAAAGAGGATGAACTGGAGTGCTCAAGGCAGGCTCCCAAGACCACAGGACATTATGAAGCCACATCAGAGACTGGCCCGATCCCAGGTGCAGGAGGGAAAGTGAAGGGAAGTACATTTTTGCCCCTTCCATAGATGCCTGGAAATTAATCTCTGAGCTCCTCCTAGAGCCAAGGACAAAGGGTAAAATGCTTTCAAGGCTGTACAAGTTATCATTCCTGTTGATGATTCCCATTTTATAAGACTTCTCATTTCTCTTTCCAAGCCCATTTCACTTCCATCCATCCAACAGTGTGAACTGGGAAAGAAAGGGGTTCCAACATCTGAGCCCTTGTTTGAGGCCAACCAGGTACAGGTTGCACTTTCCCAGAGGATTGCTCTGACCTGTGTGTGAGGCCACCAGGTGCAGTCAACAGCCTGGTCTCTAGAACACACAGAGAAGGGCCCTGTCTCCTCCCTCTCACTCTATGCCTCCCAACACTCAGTTTTCCTCAGCCCCAAGGACAGAGTGCATCTTCCCTATGTCCTTTCCCACCCCGAGTGCCAGCCCTGGATATTGCTCAAGGTGTCTGAGGGAAGACAGAGACTTGGGAAAAGACCTAATTACCTTTCAGGATAGGTAATTCAGTGGTCTCCTTGATTCTACCCATTTTAGCAGAGCCTCCCTTCCCTTGTAGGACCAGCACCAGTAACTCCATTCCTTATTTAAGGGTAACCCACTTGTGCAAGCTGTTCTGATAGCTTATCACAGTGGCATTAATCATCGAACAGGATTTCTGAGTGAAAGAAAAAGAGCTGATGCCCTGGCCTGATGGTTCGGTTGGTTGGAGCATCATCCTGGGCACCAAAAGGTTGCAGGTTCAATGCCTGGTCAGGGCACATACTGAGGTTGTGGGTTCAATACCTGGTTGGGGTGTATGTTGGGAGAGGGAGATGGAGGAAATGACCAATGGATGTTACTCTCTCACATTAATGTTTCTCTCTCTCTTTCTCTCCTTTCTCTCTCTCTCAAAAAAAATCAATAAACATATTTTCAGGTAAGGAAAGAAAGAAACAACTGATAAGAGAGGAAAGCAGAACACCCAAGGGAGCTAAGAGTCTGAACTCTGCAGTCTCCACCAGAGACACAGACTTTGTCATCTCCTGAGGAGAGCTAAGCAATTAATTCAAGGACTTTGTTTTAGATCCAAGTGCTGAGAATTCTCTCCGCAAAAGCAGCCTCTACAGTTGTAATACAAACCAGACCTTGATAAGAGCTTGGAACAGGTGAAGACCGGGTTATCAGAAAGCAATGGGAGAAAAAGGGTTGAGTGGGGGAAATCAGGGAAGGTTTCAGAGCAAAGGTTACCTTCAGGACAACTTTTAAGGATAAATAGGTGTTTTGTTTTTTTATTAGGAGTAGAGGAAGGGCAATTTAGATTTTTAAAAAATGATAAAAGTCCACAAAGAGAAATAGATGCTCCTGGTAGAGCACTGTGTATTTAGAAAATAACAAATTCCTCCACATGACTGGGAGGAGGTGAGGGATGGCACAGAAAAGAAAACTGTAGGCCCAAATAGAAGTACCTTCAATACCAAGCAAAATACTTCAATATGTAAAACATATAGACAGTTACTTTGAACTCAAGGGATGGAAGGACACAAGCAATGGAAAGGAACTTCCATCATTTTCCCATTATACACACAAGGAGACTGAAGGTCACAGCAGTCCCAAGGTCAGACAGCACCTTGGCAGCAGAAACAGAAACCAGCCTCAGGTCCCCAACTTCCAGGGTGTGCCCTGGGTGGGGAACATGCTCTCAGGATATGCACCCAAAGGTGAAATTGATTTCTTCTTCTAGTTCTTATTTCCCCAAGAGTTCTCCCACTGTCCTCCCTGTTGTGAAGTGTGGTGGGCAAAGGCCAGATAGCTTTGCTGGTGCCCCCACCTATGGAGTGATGGGGACTGGGAACTCATACTGAGGTACCATCAGGTTTACTTCAATAGCAGCAGCTGGGGTGAGGGAAGTGGAGGCAGGGAGAGAATGAGTGGCTCGGGGCTCCCAGCTCTAGGCTCTGGGTGCATTGGTCGATTGTACTAGAGACACTGGAGGAAGGGGAGCAGCTTAGGAGGAAGAAGTCCCCAGGAGAATATTTACTCCAAGCAGCATCTCTCCATCTTTAAGAAGCCTCACATGCTGGCTCCAGCAAGAAAGCAAAGTCTTGAGACCACTCATTTGATTAAAAATTTTGGGGAACTTACATCTTCCATCTCCTGCTCTCCTCCTTGAGTTAATCATCAGGACTGGTACAATAAGCACAATAGTGCTTCTTTTCCCAAAGCTGGGAAATATTGTCAAGAACAAACCATGTGGATGAGGAAGTCCATGCAAGCATATCGAGTGAAGAGAGTTCAGCTTTAACCAGCTCAGGGGACAAGTCTTACATTTAATTAAGTGGAGCCTTTTATTGACTCACTAAGTCCAACCTTCTGACCTACTGGCTGACCTGCTTTGAGTTGTGTATTAAACAGTCCTGATGCCTTCTTTCAATACACTCTGATTTGGCAGGAGGTCCCTCTCTCTGAATATGGATCTCACTTCTCCAGAAAGGCTAATACTTAATCCCTCTCTGCTATTCTGGTACTGCCCAAACTCAACTCTATTTCCCCACCCCCCCTTTTTGCCAGTTTATCACTCACAGAGGATCTAGAAAAGCCGACCTCAGCAGTGCTATGGTTGTTTTATATGAGCAGGAGAGAGTATCCCTCTGTCAGCAAGCACATGTGTGAGCATAAGTGTTGGTGCAAGACACCCAGCCCCCTCCACCAGCTGGGACACAGGTCTCTGTCAGCAGGTCATGCAGTGACTGTGTCTAAACCATATGACTTCTCTGAGCCTTAGAATTGTTTTCTGAGAAATGGAAGCGTGAAGAAAGATGATTTCTAAGGTTGCACTCAGTAAAAACAATTTTTCAGTGTTTTCTGTTTCTAAAGCTCTTCCTCTCAACACTTCCCAGAAAGAAAGATTGGATCTCAATATAACATCTATTTCCATAAGACCTCTATGTTTTTTTAAAGAGCCAAAGTTGCTTTTGTGGCAGTATTCACCAATTAATTGCCTTCGGTTTAAATAAAAAACAAAGACCATTCACACAGAAACACAGAAAGGGAGAGAAAAATTCTGATTTACCCCCACTCCCACCCTCCTGAATTTCTGTCAAAATACCAGCAGAAAATGAATTTTTACCCCAATGTGAATTTTTGTATATTTCTTATATTAAATAAAATGCACAAACTCCTATATTTCAATGAAAAAAAATCAAATGTCTTCAGAGTATAAGAAGTTTAAAGCTTTAATTCTATAGCTGAGGTGGCACAAAAAAATATGTATTTCAATATAATGCACTAATTTATTATACGTTGATTTCTATAGTAGAAAAAAAAAAAACAATGTCAGCCTGTCTATGGCTCCATCATCAATTCATTGGGTAAATAAAAATTTCAGGGATACAGTCTTATCAGAGACCCAGAAATTAGAGATAAATCTAAGAATAGAGTTCATAATATTGAACTAGAGGCTCTCATTTATTAATTTTGGGAACAAGTCAATAGTAAGTAATTATTCATTAGAAAGTTCCAGTATGTATTTCTCTAAGCTACCAAGTGGATGGTAAGTATTGAAAAAGACACAAAATAATAAAGTTCCTGATAAACAAATAGAAATGTGTTGTGTTTTCTTTTTTTTAATACTTTATTGTTGAAAGTATTACATGTCTCCTTTTTCCCTCATTTACCTCTCCCAGCTGTTCCCACCCCCCAGCACATGCCCTCACCCCCCTACTATCTGTGTTCATTGGCCATGCTTATTTGCATGCATATAAGTCCTTTGGTTGATATCTCCCCCTTGCCCCCACCCTCCCCTGCTTTTCCTCTGAGGTTCAACAGTCTGATACTTCTATGTCTCTGGATTTATTTTTGTAACATCAGTTTATGTTGTTCATTATAGTCCACAAATGAGTGCGATCGTGTGATATTTATCTTTCTCTGACTGGCTAATTTCACTTAGCATAATGTTCTCCATGTCCATCCATGCTGTTGCAAATGGTAAGAGTTATTTCTTTTTTAAGTAGCATAGTATTCCATTGTGTACATATACCATAGTTTTTTAATCCACTCTTCTGCTGATGGGCACTTAGACTGTTTCCAAATCTTAGTTATTGTAAATTGTGCTACTATGAACATAGGGGTGCATATATCCTTTCTGATTGGTGTTTCTGATTTCTTGGGATATATTCCTAGAAGTAGGATTACTGGGTGAAATGGGAGTTCCATTTTTAATTCTTTGAGTTTATGATTTTATCTTATTTTCTGAATTCCAAGTTTTTGTCCATAGATGTTCATAGATGGCCAAAAGCATTGACATTTGAATGGCAGGTCATAGCAAAGGGGCTAGTGAAGTGTCTTCCAGGTCCTGCTTTGTTACTAATGGAACATCCAACAGCAAAGAAGGTGCACAAGTCCTGGGAAAGGATGAATCTAGGGGGCCTGGTTTAGGTGATTCACTTACAAAGACGAAGAACACAAAAAGACTATCCAGTACAAATTCAAAAAGTTATTCTTTTAGATCTCAAATACATGTTTGTTGCCTCTCACTTTAGCCTTTTATTTTAAGGTTAACAACCACATAAAAATTAGTCAAGAATCCTCTGAATGAACCCTTGGATTCCAAAAATTCATCTATCAGTATCACCTACCTGGAGGAGGAGTCCAAAATTCTAGGCATCTTGTGGGGCTGGAAAGGACCCCAGAATGTCTGATTTAAAAAGCCCATATTTTAAACAAAACTTTAAAATTGTTTTCTAAATAGAGAAATAACACATTTAATACAGAAGCATTAAGGAATCTGGAAAAAATAACAAATCTATAAGAAAAATAGTCAACTATAATTTCACAAACCAAAGATACTATTCATATTTACTAATTTCTAACCAGTGGTTTTAATTATATTTAAAATTAAAATATGTGATGTAATACATATTATTTTTTGCTCTGCTTTTTTGCTTAGCATCCTATAAACTTTCTCCTGAAGTGTAATGTATATTGGCAGCAGAGTTTTGTATCCTAGATGGTGTCCTCATTGTTGAGTATTTCAGTTATTTTCTCTACTCAGGACAACAGCCTGAGAGCTGACAACTGGGTTTGAAATTTTGCCCTCAGTGATGGCCTTTCTTGATGTGCTGTTTCAAGTGCATGCGATTACCAAGGCAGGATTTGTTCTTAAAGTTCTTGTTCTTGGTTTTAGTTTAGAGAGTTAACAACAGCCCTCACTGATGGCCCGACAAAAATGCGGTTAAATACTAAAGAGCACGAGCACATAAAGGCTAAGGTAAACTCAGAAATCTGTTCTTTGCAAGTTAGGCTCAACTCCCCTGTCTAAAGGGAAGAAATTCTGGTCTTCACTTGGCTCTCGGAATTCCGGTGGCGCAGCGCCCCCTGCGGGCCAATGCGGTATCCGCATGCTCCGTAAGCCGACTCCCAAGGCACTGCTACAGCAAGGAGTTGCCAGGCTGGCGACGTCTCCTCCAAGAAGTGGCTCCTTCCTGTGATTTGCCCCTCGATCAGGGTTTATTTCTATAAAGGAATCGGGTTTCCCTCTCCGGTGTGTCCCTAATCCCCTCCGCAGTAGTCACTGGGGAGAAGAGAAATGAAGGTTGGGCAGGGAAGAACCCGAACCAGTGCCAAGGGGGTTCTTATTAAAGCAACTCCTGGAAAAATCAACCCAACCAATCCAGGCTTGTGTAGCCTCTCAATGAACGCAAGGCTTTTCCAGAGTAGATGACTTAATGTGGGCTCCCTCCCCCCTAACTTCTCCACCCCCATCTTGTCCTGAACCAAAAAACCTGGACACAGTGACAAGAGTGTAGGGTGGAGAGCAGAGTTGGGGTGGAAGGAGAAGCTGTGAGAGAGATGCAGGAGCTCGTGACTGGGAACAAAGAGGGATCCCTATATAAAGGAATAAGCATTTACAGGGAAGACTGGCTGGGCCTCAAATATTTGAAGGTATACAGTGCAAGTAACTGAGCCTCCCATGTCAGGTCTGGGGGGGGCCTGGTCATCCAGGTGAATAGGTGTCCCCTTCTCACAGGCCACAAGGATGGGCCTTGTGGAGTCCTTGTTATGGTAGTGGCAGTGTGTGTGTGTGTGTGTGTGTGTGTGTGTGTGTGTGTGTGTGTGTTGGAGGCACGGGAGTGGCATCTCTGCACTAGCAAAGCAGTCAGTGACTCTGCCATTGTGAGTTCTGTTGTAACCATTCTGCACGGAATGACTGTTGGTGCAGGGCACACATGGAATTCTACAGAAATCTGCTATGGTGGCCAAATCCTCCCGAATAAAGGTGTTGATCTGCTTGCATTTACACCTATGGATCAGCCAATATCATCTCATCGTCAAATCACAGTATCTACCAGTTGTGTCTTCCAGGAACCCCTGACCTGGGGTGGTCTACATGTTGTGGCCTAGAGTGAAGACAGTTTGCTCCAAGAAGAGAAGGAGGAGAAGCAGGGTCCACATCAGATTCATGTTTCCTGTGAAAGCAAGTCAACAAAGAGCAGGGTCAGAGACCTGGCTATGGTCCCTTTCTAAGAACTCTTGGCCCAAACACTTAAAGTCATAAACTTTCCCCTCCTGAGCTATCTACAATTATTCTCTTACACTCATGGCAACTACTGTTTCACATCCTCCTCCCAGCTCACACCTCTTCTTTTCTCTAAGTAAGAGGTGAGGAGAGGAGAGAATGACTTGTCAGAAAAGGAGGATCCTTTCACTCACTCATCCCTTCTTGGGACTGTCATACAAGGTTATTTCAAATTCAAAGTGATTTTTGATCCTCACTTGAGCAGACCAGCTAACCTATAAACTTCCATTTCTAAAGTGTTTACATCCATCAGCCATCAACACTACAGCCTGTGATGGAGGTGAGTATCACTGCCAACCCTTTTCAACAAGGCACTGGCTGGGAAAGGAATTGACAGATCCATAGGCCTTGCATCTTACAAAATATTTCCACTTCCATGAATATGTATACCTGTTTTAACTTCTATGAAGAAGAAAAAATTGTGAGCATTTCAACTCAAATGGGGTATTTCATGTTTCCCCCACATATTTCTCTGACTCACAATAAAAATTCCAAATGCTTCCATGTCTAGGGCCTGTCATTAGGAAACTTCTCAACTGGTGATCAGGTTAGCTGAGTAATGACTGGGTGTCAGGTTCCTGTCTCTGGATCTAATACTCTGACTCCTTTTTTGAGTACCTGGGAGTTCCAGGGAAGGGTTTTTTCAGAACAGATGACCTCCACAGAGACAGATGTGTCCCTCTCAGAAATGGGTAGTCCTAGCACAAATGGAACCTCCATTGCCTCTGTCCTTTCTCTAATCCCATAGAAATAATATTGTGCATATTTTCTTCCCAGACCTTAGGGTGAAGGCCATAAGGAAAACTCTCAGGCCTGTCAATGATCTGAAACAGATTGTCTAGTAGGACTAATTAAATGTTTACTATTTCACATCTAGAGTGTTTATCAGCATCACACAGACTGCCTATGACATTACTATAAACATGAAGACAAAAACCTGTATCTTGGGGCCTGTCCCAGCTTGCTATAGGAAGTCTGCAAATCACCTCATTCTTCTACTCCTCATCTCTAAGGTGAAGGGTATATAGATTAAAGATCGCTTTCAGCCCTGTCATTCTCTGTCTTTCACTCCCTAGTTTCATGTTACTGTGTATGATCGTGTGTGTGTGTGTGTGTGTTTGCATATTGCTTTATATATGTCCAAGTAAGGAGAAATATTTTGTTTCCAGTTGGATTTCTATTTGAGAATTGTTAATCCAATGATGCCAAATTTTTCTTAAAATCAGTTGTTAGTGACTTTAGGCTAATAAAGTAATCACTTTTGTGTAAAGATTGCATTGGTTTTGTTTCCACGATTAAAACTGAGTGTTCTTGATAGGGGGTGAAGGTGCCTGAGACTTGGATCTCCATTACAGTAAGGCAAGGGAAGAAATCAGCACATATAACTTTGCAGAACTCAAAAATCCACTAGTTTAGGAAATTTGCTAGTGAAGACAGTGGGTGGTACACACAGTCAACCAACAAGCTGTGAAGTAAGTAGACTTTATACATGTTGCTGCATTTCTTGAGCAGTTTGGCCTCAAAAGCCTTCTGTCTAACTAGACAACCAGGCAAAAGCTGACTAATTTCTGGGAAGAAACAGAGTTGAGACCAAATACCTAGATTTCAATAGCCTTTAACTTCTTGGCCAAAAAAAAAGAGGAACTACAGCTTTTTGAACTTTACTATGCTCAGTTATCATTGTTTGATTCACACAACAATTTCAACAAGTATGTGTTAACATTTACCAATTTCACAATTTCAGGCATTCGTGGCCCTGAATAACTGATCATTCAAGTTAAAGTGTCCAGTCCTCTTGAATGCTCTACTTTGGGCAAGTTGTATGTATAGGACCTCATTACTTAGAAGTAGCTGAGCTCTGATTCAAACCAATGTCCTTTATATGACCTTAACTTTCTGAAGAGGGTATGTGGCAGGCAGCAGGACAAGAAAAGATTTAGAAATTTATTCTTCATGAAAAACGATTCAGCTTTGTACAAATAGAAAGGTACTTTTGTAGTGTGAGGCTAACCTAGGCCCCTGAAGATAATCAAGAATAAAAAGCACATTATCTAAAATTAGTAGTTGTGATTGGTGGCAGTTAATGAACAATACATGGCTTACCCAACAAACTTTATATGAGGAAATTTAGTTTTAGGTAAAATGATTTCTTATTTTAAAAAGTATTTTAATAAATTGAACATGAAAGAGAGCTGGTGACACATCATGTAGTTACAAATATATGCAGTGTTGCTGACTTCAATTTTTATAGCAGATAGAAGAAGAATAGATGCAATCAAGTTAAGATAGAAAAGTATGGACCAAGAGGCCTAGCAAAGAGTTTTCAAAAATGGATTAAATAACACCTGGGGACATTTACAAACCATTATCAATGACTGACACTGATGTCAGCACTCTTACAAGAAATAAAGGGGGAAAAAGTCAACCACAAAACTGAAACTAAAACAGTTCATTTTCTCATTAGAAAAGAACAATAACATTAAAAAATACTACCTTATAATATTGTATTTAGAAATACAGACCAATGAAGTGGAGTGAGGGAATGAGGAATGAGTCCTAGGAACCCTGTGATAATTGGGCCTTGGCTGCTCACAGGAGACTGAGTACCAGAAGAACGTCTATCATGGAGGACAGTGTGAAATACCACAGGAGCACACATTTATGGGAGCCTGTTCTGTGCTTACCAAGGAGCTGGAGTTGGGACAAAAAACAGCCTCCTTTTTCTCAGGAACGTTCACGACAGTCACCCTGGTACCAGAAGGGAAGGACAGCAGGGATAAGGGGGGTAAAGTGGTGTGGAGAGCTGTGACCCACTGGAGGAGGGGCCAAGGACAAACAGCAGGGTGGGGAGTATTGGTTGTTTGGGGGTGGGCCAGCCTTCACTTCATCTTTTAGAAACTATATTCCAGTTTTCTTTGGAAAACAAATCTTCCACCTCACCTCAGTCTGTGGTTTGGGTGGACTGGCTCTACCACAGCTCCAATGATGTGCTGATCAGTGCCTGTGCCTCATTTCCCAGTGGTTGCTTCTGAGATGGGCACTTGACCCAATTAGAGACATTTACTAGGAGTATCAGGGGATGAAGGCAAGTGCCATTTTCTGCTGGACTTGCAAGGTCTAGAGTAGCTGCAGCCATCGTACAAATATGTGAGGGATGTCTGACTGATAGTGGAGCTTTGGTGGAGGAAAACGGAGCATAAAAACCAGATAAAGTAAGTTCTGTTTTCATCATCTGAGTCCTGATAAGCAGCTCATTAAGCCATAACTATCCTTTATTGCTTACCATGTTTAACTGTATATTTAGCTTCTTACGACACCAGAAAGATCACATAGTTGGAGAGAATGGGGTTTTGAGTTGTTTTAAGTGGCAGAAAGAAAAGTATAGTGAATTTTAGATTAGAAACCCATACAGTGACATTTAGTCATTCCTAAAAATGCAAGAATAGCATTTTTTTAAAGTAAAATAGTCAACGCAGGTCTCCTTGAAAAATGACTTGCAATCATACTTGAGGAAGTGAGGAAGTTAGCATGCACATTGGAGATGGAGTAAGGCTGGGGTGGCCCTAAGAGGGGATATACATGGTGTCTTCAAAGAATGGCAAAGAGGCCAGGGAACTACAGAACATGAGTGAGAGGGAAAATAAGCAATTCATTCTGAAGTAACAGGTTGGAGAAGTTAGATCCTGTAAGAGCACATGAGCTGTTGTAAGGATTTTAACTTTTACTCAAAAAGAAACTAGAGAATTTTTAGCAGACTTGCATCATCTGAGTTGTTTTTAAATGATCATTCTGACTGCTCTTGCATAGTAGAGGTCAAGGGTGGATGCCAGAAGCCCAGTAATCCCAGTGAGAGGTGATGGTGGATCAGATTGGAGGTAGCACTGACATCACTAAGAGGTTGTCAGACTCTGTATGTGTTTTGAAGAAATAAACAAGAGACTTCACTGACAGGTTGCATGTGGGCTGTAAGAGAAAGGATAATTATTTAAGAATTTTAGATAGAATTACCTTCAACTGAGATGAGGAATGTTGAAGAGAGGAGCAGGTTAGAGGGAGAGTAGGAAGTATGAGAAGTATTTCCATTGGAAACATGTTAGATTTGATATGCTTAATTAATAAGACACCCAAGAGGAGATGTTCAGTAGAAAGCCTAGGGTTCAAGAGCAAAAGCTGGACTGAAGGTTTTAGCTTTCTTAGAAAACTGGTAGTTTATAACATTGAGAGTAGGTAGGGTCATAAAGGGGAGTGCCTATAGATAGAGGACAGAGGGAATAACTTTGCAAATCTCCAACATTATGGAGCCACAGAGAAGGGGAAGGCCTGATGAAGGAAACTAAGAGTCAGTGATGTGGGGGAGAAAAATCAGAAAATGGTGCTGTGCTATAAGCCAACTCACATCCTTGACACAACTATCTCTCTTGAGGGCACCAGGACTGATCTCATGATGCTTTTCACCCCTGTTTCTGTCACACAAAAACTCATTGCCAGGTCATTCTTATCAAGGAGCAGGGCATAATCAACTCTGACAATGTTGTTGAGCATGGAAAATAAATCCTGTTAGTGGGGGTGGGTCTTACGATAAAAATTTTACAACGGCCACCACTATGATGGAGTTGAGGAGTATGGGGAATTGACTGAAGTGATGTCCAAATTTCTGGGTCTGGAAAGACTGTCTTCTTCAAGTGATGAGCAGGAATATGGTCCACACTTGTGCTATCTCTATCCTAAAGGAGGAAATGAGTAATAGAGTATCTGCATTTATTTCCACTGAGATAGGGTTCTCTCCTTAACCATACCCCAGACTCGCAGTCCTTCATATTCTCTGTGTTTCTGCATCTCTCCTCATCCTCTAGGTACTCACTTGAGCTAATTACTCCATCACACCCTCCTTCCTTCTCCCACATTCATCTCTACCTTCCCCTTTCTTTTCTTCTCCTCCATCTCATTACCTTGACTAGAAGGTTCTCTTGGAGATCTCTATTGATTACAGATCAAACCGTATTGTTTTGGGATTGCCACATAGTACTAATAGAATCTTCAGAGCAAGAAAACATCATTTTAATACCCCCTTCTACCATTAATTTTTTAATGAGCTTGATATATAACCCAAAAATACACTATATCACAAGAAGAAAGTGAAAGGTGTTGTTGTTTTTTAATAAATGTTGTCAGGAGTTCTTTTCATCTCAGATTCTATTTAGAAATCTAATACCCAGAATAAGGAATTTAGGTGTGTGGGGAAGAAGAGGGGGGGGACTTTGATTGACATTTGTGAATTATTTGTCTATGTAAATCTGATTTTCCCAAAGAATTGTGCTTTTAGCAAAAGGTAAAATTATCTAAAATAAAATTGATCTTATTTAAAGATTGCATCATTATTTAAAGACTATTCAAACAATTTTTAAACAGATTTTGTGGTAGGGAAGATAATAAATCCTGTCACTCAGAACTGTCATTCTACTGAGCAAGGGCACAGATCAGCACAGAAGATTATAGGGTGATTTCAAGCCTCTGACACTAGATTAGAGGACTGATAGATACACTGGAAGACACCTCTCAGTCAGCAGACATCAATGTAGTTTGTAGTTTCCTCCTTGGTTATCTCTAATAAGGTCTGTTCCATTCACTACCTTTGTTTTTTGTTTTAACTTTCATATATATATATATATATATATATATATATATATATACACACACTAGAGGCCTGGTGCACAAAAATTTGTGCACTCAGGGGGGGTCCCTCAGCCCGGCCTGTGCCCTCTCGCAGTCTGGGACCCCTCAGGGATGACCACCTGCTGGCTTAGGCCTGCTCCCCAGGGGATTGGGCCTAAGCTGGCAATCAGACATCCCTCTGGCAGCCCAGGAGCCCTCAGGGGATGTCCACTTGCCAGCGGGGAGCAGGCCTAAGCTGCAGTCTGACATCCTTAGTGCTGCTGAGGAGGCGAGAGAGGCTCCCACCACCACCGCTGTATTGGCAGCCATCCCTGTGGGAGTGCACTGACCACCAGGGGGCAGCTCCTGCATTGAACGTCTGCCCCCTGGTGGTCAATGTGTGTCATAGTGACCAGTCATTCACAGTCGTTCTGCTGTTAGGGTGAGTTTGCATATTACCCTTTTATTATATAGGATAGAGGCCTGGTGCATGGTGGGGGCCAGCTGGTTTTTCCTGAAGGGTTTCCCAGATCAGGGTGAGGGTCCCGCTGGAGTGCCTGGCCAGACTGGGTGAGGGGCTGATGGTTGTTTGCAGCTGGTCACACCCCCTTCAGGGTGGGGGTCCCCACTGGGGTGCCTGGCCAGCCTGGGTGAGGGGCTGATGGCTGTTTGCAGGCTGGTCAAGCCCCCCCCCCCCCGTGGGGACCCTCACCCCATGGAGGTTTGGCCAGCCTGGGTGAGGGGCTGATGGCTGTTTTCAGGCTGGCCACACCCCCTTTAGGGTGGGGGGTCCCCACTAGGGTGCCTGGCCAGTCTGGGTGAGGGGCTGAGGGCCGTTTTCAGGCTGGCCAAGCCCCCCAGCAATGCAAGCTCCCAGCCTCTCCTTTTTTCTTTTTTTTTTATTCTGAGATTTATTTACCTTCTATAATTGAAACTTTGTTGCCTTCAGTGGAGCTCAGAGCCAGCCAGGATGGGCGGGAAGCTTGGCTTCCTCCATCACTGGAGCAACCAAGCCTCCTGCTTGCTCCAGCTCTGTCGCTGCCGGCAGCCATCTTGGTTGGGTTAATTTGCATATAGTCACTCTGATTGGCTGGTGGGCGTGACTTAAGGTGTGGTGAAGGTACGGTCAATTTGCATGTTTGTCTTTTAATATATATGGTGTCTTTATTATTGATTTCAGAGAGGGAGAGGGAGCGAGAGATAGAAACATCAATAATGAGAGAGAATCATTGACCAGCTGCCTCCTGCACACCCCACACTGGAGATTGAGCCCGCAACCCAGGCATGTGCCCTGACTGGGAATTAAACCGTAACCTCCTAGCTCATAGGTCAACACTCAACCACTGAGCCACGCCAGCTGGGCCACCTACCTTTGTTTTAACAGTCAATCAAGAGTCCTGTAACTTCTTACACCCAAGAGAAAACTTTGTTTGATAGGTGCTATGTATCCCAAGATATCTTGGCTTTGCTCTTTATTTATATGCATTATAATTTTCCATTGAGCATTGGAAATGAAGGAAGTCAACACCGAATGGGTGTACATATTGCATTCTAGACATTTATATTAAGCCTCACAACAATGCTGTCCTATAGGTAACTCTCTCTTCCTCTTTTCTAGTGATGATATAGAATGGCATCTATGCTCAGGATCCAGAGTGACATATCATCAGATGTATTATGTCTGTACCATAAGGAATTTTACTGTTTTCCTGGGAGAAAAGAGAAGGCAAGCTCATTGTCTGAGGTCACATGGTTGGTAAATAGGATAACTGTGAGTCAAACTTTGATCTTTCTCTTTTAGAAGCCCATGTACTTCTACAGAAAACCAAGTTTGTTCCTCTTAAGGAAAAGTGTAAGGCAAGGAGGAGACTGAGATGGAGTAAAGGACAATGCCCCATGCAGGATATACCCTGGTTTTTTTTTCGTTGTTGTTTTTGTTTTGTTTTGTTTTTTATTTTTCGCTTAAAGTATTACAAAGGGTATTACATAAGTGTCCTTTTTTCCCCCCCGCCCTTGACAAACCCCTACCCTCCCTTACCCCCCAGTGTCTTATGTCCATTAGTTATGCTTATATGCATGCATACAAGTCCTTCGGTTGATCTCTTACTCCCCTCCCTCCTGTCCCCCAACTCTCTCTGGCCTTCCCACTGCAGTTTGACAATCAGTTTGAGGCAGCTCTGCCTCTGTATCTATTATTGTTCAAAAGTTTGTAATGGTCTTTATTATCCATGAATGAGTGAGATCATGTGGTATTTTTCCTTCATTGACTGGCTTGTTTCACTTAGCATAATGCTCTCCAGTTCCATCCATGATGTTGCAAATTATACCCTGGTTTTGAAAGAAGAACATACCTTCACAATGTAGGAAAGTAAAGAAAAGGCACCATTTACTAAGAAAATTGGCAGTAATAACTATTGTTGGGAAATAAGTAGATTAGCACAAACTGAAAAATTCTGGAAAGTAGACTATAGACCTAGGAAAAACGCAACTGTTTATAGACATTAGGCATCCCTGAACACAGCTCCATTTCACCTGTTCTTTTAATTAGTATTATTTTATCACCTCATGTTTTTACACAGCTTGGTCCTAAGCAAAAATATACATAAAATCATGGACCAATGTAAATTATCACATAACACATGACAATGAACACTTTTCAAGAGCAATAATTTGAAAATACCATATTGAAAAAAATGGTTTTAATGAAAAATAAAGGACCCAATGACAGCAGAAAAAAATGAAGCCCAAAGTCAGTGATTTGGGCCATATTTATAAAATTCCACACAAAAGAGAGAACAAATCACAATGGTACTGTATTCTCATTACAAAATGGTGCTCTAATTGTTTGCTAAGACAGTTCTCCAAATTTAAACTGACCTGACAAAAGATGGAATTTGTGTGATTTTCTCTTTCGCTGTGCTCTGATTTCATGGGTAAAGCAAGATGTTAAAGGGTAATTTTTTCTCTTTCATTTTAGGTAACGCTTCCTAAAAAATAGGGAGTTGCCAATATGATTTGCTTTCCACCAAAATAGGACTTGGTCAGAAAAAGATGAAACCTGAGTTCTCATTCTAATGCCTTCACCTTGGGGAGTAAGGAAAACAAACAAGCCTGCTCTAGCTCATCGGAAACAGCACAGAGGATTAGAGCAGTACTAGATATCACATTGACAACTTGATGATAGGATCAATATTCCTTATAAAGATAGCTTTTACCATATGTAATGTTCTGTGCAACACATTTTACATACATGCATATATTCCACTTAAATTTCTTCTACAAAACTGTTATGTCTGTATTATTGTTATCAGTGTTTTACAGATTAGAAGACAGGCTCAGAGAGAGATAGTAACTCACCAACTCTTTTAATAAAGGTCTCTGATTTTAAAAAGTTGGGACTGAAAACTGGACAAGGCTATTCAAAACCTATACTCTTTATCACTGTACCACAATACTTATAGAATCATTTTATTCACAAACATGCCAACACCCAACATAATTAATTAATTTTCTTGAACCCTGAGAACTCAGTTAATACCTTCATGTACTTAATATACATTGGTTCAATTTCAATTGAAGGAAACTTTCCAATTGTTTTTGGAAAACACAGTATCATCCCTCCTCAGACATACCTGTCCATAATGCCATCTGATTTATCTTTATCCCCTCTCCAGGGAGGGGAAGTACTTCTTATAGTTGAGGAAAAGAAGAAAGGCTCATTCCTTTCCTATGCCATTCCAGAAGCCTGATTATAGATGTCCAGTTCTGCTTTTGTACAGTGGTCTTCAGAGATGTGTAAGGACCCCTATACAAAAGGAAAGCAGGGCTGGGGCCACCTTGCTGACTCCAAAAGACCAAGGAGAGCCCAACACACCAAATGTCTTTTGATCTTAGCTAAATCCCACTCCATTCACTGCAATTCCATTTACCTGAAACATGTTATTAGGACAGTCCTTCAAGCGGTACCAACAAGCAGTGTTCACTGTTCTTCCCCCACAAGATCCTGCATTAGGAAAGCCATGTGCAGGAAGTCACTGTCAGTTAGCATCTCCCTATCAGCAACTTAAAGGCAGACATTGCAAGAGTACCCTGGGCTGAAGAAATTGCAAATGATGGGCTCATTGTTTTGTACATGGGCCCCTGTTAAAAGAGACATTGACTAATGCTGAGGCCATTGTTTTCAACACTGGTTTTTACCACAGATGCAGAAGTCTTTGCCTGAGACAATACCTTAAAATGTTCCTAGATTTCAACAGTGACTTAATAACACCAGGACATCATTCTGACTATTCCTTTCAGTGGAAATATGAGTCAAGTCCAAAAATGTGCACTAAATTGGTCTGCAAGGGAGTCTGTGCTAATGAAAAACAAAACAGAGTCTCTGAAAAGTTCCTTCTTTCTATTAAAGACAAACTTACATCAAAGTTACAGTGTACTTTAATAAACATAGGCATTTTTATTAATTTTATAATTTTCCTGCCTCATATAAAGAAGTCCTCCCCAGTGAGGTTGAAGCAGCCCCGGTGAGGTTGGGACGGCCCCGGTCAGGTTGAAACGGCCCCGGTGAGGTTGAAACGGCCCCAGTGAGGTAGGGACGGCCCCCGTGAGGTTGAAACGGCCCTGGTGAGGTAGGGACGGCCCCGGTCAGGTTGAAGCGGCCCCGGTAGGTAAGGGACGGCCCCGGTGAGGCTGAAACGGCCCCAGTGAGGTCGGGATGGCCCCGGTGAGGTTGAAACGGCCCCAGTGAGGTTGGGACTGCTCCAGTGAGGTTGGGACAGATAATGGAGACCAGTATAGACTGATGAACAGGGGTAGATGCAGAGGCAGAGCAACATTGAACAGACTGTCAAACTACAGTTTCCTGGGAATCTGTCAAACTACAGTTTCCCAGGGAATCCTGGGGAGGGTTTGGGGGGGAATTAAGAGATCAACCAAAGGACTTATATGCATGCATATAAGATTAACCAATGGACACAAGACACTGGGGGGGTAGGGGTCGGGGGAATGACAAGGGGGGAGAAAAGAGACATATGTAATACTCTTTTTAATACTTTAAGAAATAAAAATTATTTTTAAAAATTTTTTTAAAAAAAGAAGTCCTCTCCAATAGATCTTGAATATCAAACTAGATTTTCTGTACTAGTCCTGGAGGAAGAAAAAAAAAAGAGCAGTTGAAATGTCTAGATGAAAGCTGTAGGCAAAACATCCAGAAAAATCATAGGAGGTGTGCTCTGAATACAATTTTAAAGGAAAAGCATGGTTGCAAATTGGTAGGGTGCTATGTGAGTAGCAACTCAGGACACTTGTAACAAGACTGATAGGTCATAAAAGCATTGTCCACAGGAGCCAGGCAGGAGCCATCACTGAGTGAACAGACAGGACGTGAATCAGGAGGGAGCAGTAGGAGACCCCTGCACAATTGCTCTCTTCAACAGACTTAGTTGCTGACTCAGCTCTAATTGATTCATTATGGTAATGGAAACTCAGTGCACCAATCCTGATTTTTACAAATAAGATAGACATGCAAATTTATGTGAACTCTACCAGTTTGAAAAGTGAACATCAAAAATCCACTATTATAAGGAACACTGAATGTGCTGATCAGAACAGGTTTTTGACCAGATACACTCCTGTGACTGCAGTATATGCCTTTTACCTCATAATATAGACACTGGGTTACAGGACTTTCTACCTAATGTGGCTGTCAGCAACACAGAGGAGTGACTCTACATCTAATGCAATTTTACATCTTCGTCACTTATGAAAATTATTTCCATAAAGCATACATTATAAAAATATCTGTAATGGTGACAATAAAAAATTTAGTGATCTAAAAAAAAACTGCCTCATGATAAAATATATTAATGAATTTCAGCAAGAAGAAGATTTAAGGCTGAGTGTTACTAGCTCTGCACGTGGTCCTGACCAGGTCACCACTATGTCCTTATTGACATAACAACATCAAGAATCAAAATATCGAATTTCCAAATAACAGGAATAAAGGAAGGTAATAAAAAATGATGTGAATCTTTTTGTTGAAAGGGTATATGATACCCTTTAAGTGTTGAGTAAAGTTTTCTAACCTACACGTTTGACCAGAAATTTAACACCTTTTTACTATGAGGCTTGCTCCACTGGGATGTCCGTCCGCTCTCTGCACAATTTCCTTTAAATGTCACTACATGCTTACTCTGGAGCAGATTCTACAGAAAGACTTTCCCCTGGTTGTTTTCAAGTTATAACACTTCACAGAAAGTGAACAAAAAAATCAAGCCATGTGTTAAAACATGTGAAAGTGAATCTCATACAAGGGGAGCAAACAACAAACCTCAAGGATATGTAAGAAACTACACCTTCAGGATTTTAAGCAGCAAGGAACTCAGAGCTCAAGGTGGCAGCACAGAGAGGTGATGAGATGGCTGAGGGGGAACAGGGAGATCACTCAGTGAAGGGGACCTGGGTTCCCCCTGTGCAGACAGCTCTTGGGCTCCCTTTGTTCTGAGAACTAGGCCTGCCTTTCTGTACTTCAGTCCATCAGTGCCCTCACCAAGTTGAGTTCTAAAATCTATGGCCATTCTGTAGCCAGTGGGCAGTTTTCCCTACAGAAACCAGAGGCACGGGCAGAGCTCTGCTCTGCAGGAACTCTTGCCATTAGAGTTGTACCACAGAAGCAGCAGCCAGCTGTCCTGGGGTATGTGTTCATCAGCAGAGGACAAAACAAGAGGCTCATTGCAAAACTGGGCCATGTGCCAATCTGTGGGATTCTGCGATCTTAGATTCAAACCCCTCCTGGCTCTGCTGGCCCCACCCACAGGGGCTGCTCTATATCTTCAGTCCACAGGACAGAGGAGACCAGCTGCCCCTGAGACCCGGGACCACCAGCTGGATCTGTTCTCACAGCAGCCACAGCACTGGACTGGGTAAGACAATGACCCCCTCCTGGGGTTGGGACAGGAGGACCAGTGATGGGACAGCAACTGCCAGGGGACTGAGCTTGGGCTAGTACCCAGGACACAAGACAGACTTGGGGGGCTGAAGGGAAAGGAAATAGGACCTTGGTGACAGCAGGGGCCCTTCAGGGTGACAGATGAAGGGGCATGTCACACTGGGCAGGGATGGAGGAGATGCTTCTCTTTTGACAGGAAACATGGTTCCAACACAGCGGGATTCCCAGCTTTGTCTCCTTCTGCTGCTGGGGCTCATGGGAATGGTGATCTCCTTCCATGCCCCACCTGGGGGTCTAAGCTGGGCTCAGTGGTTTGAAGTTCAACACGTAAACATGACCAATGCTCACTGCACCATTGCAATGCAGCCGATTAACCGCCTTAATTATGTGAGTTTCCAGAGGCCGTGCAAAGGCCAAAATACTTTCATCCACACATCGCTTGCTGCTGTTGTTAATCTCTGTTCCGGGACAAATATAACCTGCCGTAATAGGGTTGATAAAAATTGCTATAGAAGCCGAGTTGCAGTGAATCTTACCTACTGCAACCTCACAGGACCGGCACGACATTATAATCAGTGCCAATACCAGCAAGTAGCCTTACTGAGAAACTACAGTGTTGCCTGTGACAGTGGACACATTCCAGTTCACTTCGATAGAATCATCTAAGCTCTGTGCCCGCAGTCACAGCCATGGTCCCATGCCGCCATCCACCCTGGATATCAGCACCAGTCTCACCACCAGCCCACAACCCCTTTAAGCTCTGCTGCGCTGCAGCTCCTGTGCACCTGCAATAAACTCCTTTGCAGAATGACCTACCAGTCTCTGTGTCTGTTTGTGCCCCTCTGCTGTCATGTAGACACATCTGATCAAGAGAATGTTTCCCTTCCTCTCATATGAGATCTGAGGTACATAGAGAGGCATGAGTGTAAGAGGCTCCTTGTAAAATGAAGTGACTCAGAATATCCTCCCTCTCTGCCTCACATTGAAAACCTGAAGCTTCAACTGACCTGTGTATTTCCATCCCAAGAGGTAAATGGGCCCAGTTGAGTAAATAGGAAGCAAATGCCTTTGATTCTGTCTGATTAAGGAGCAATAAATTATGAGAAATGCAAACTTGTTTGTTGTAATCCAAAACAGGGATAAAATACCACGTGTGATTTTTAGCTACGGAGATATTTTTCTGTAAAAGAGCACATCAATTCCACAGGTATTACTGGTTACACTAGGGCTGGATCCTGGGTCCAATGTGGAATGAGATCACCTGTTCAGGTAGTATATTCACAGGTTCTAGTGCTGCCTAGAGAAGATAGGAAATCTTCCCTGGCAATTTCTATGTCCTGAAAAAGGGAACAGCTGGTCCCGTGATTGTGGAAGGGCAGGGAGGGAGCACACAATTGGGATGTCTCAGGATGAGGATGCTCTTTCCCATTTTAGCCTCCACTGCTGCCCCCATGGGGGAATCAGTGGCTCATTCACACTCAAGTCAGGAAGGAGCACAGGCTCCAGGATTTGGGGCTTGAAGAGCCACAGAGAGAAGGACTGGATAATGAGATCCCCTTTCCCGCTTCCATCACAGGGCTGCACTCAGGAATGAATGAGGAGCAGTAAGGGAAATTCCTTAAGAACTGTGGTCAGCAGCAGCATTCATGTGATTGTATGATGGGGGAGGGGGTGTCTTTTTGGAGTGTCTGACTTAGGCTAGAGCCGAGGTGACATCTCATCAAATCTGCACTTCTGTTCTTGGCACTGGGAGTCCTCAACTCCCTTTTCAAGGCCCTCAGAGATGGTTCCCATTCCAAGCACTACTCCACAATGACTTACATCTTGCTCTTATTGGTACTACAGCCAGCAGCTGCATTTGAGCATTTTCCCAGAGAAGCCTTGGTGGTTTTGCACTTCCATGTGTGTTGTTGACTGAAGGTATTACACAGGGGCCCTGGGCTTGGGAAGTTGCCATGCTCAACAGAATCTATTGGCTTTAGGTAAAATAAGTCGTGGCATAACTGTATTCCTTCTTCATAGAGACACAGAACAGCAGAAGGGGGAGACTGAACACAGCAAAGATGGAATCACTATCCTGTGAAGGACATGGTCTCTTCAGTCACCAGTTCACATGACTTTCCCAGTCTAGGACCAGCATCTTCCACACCTCAGAAGAGGGGTGATCAATCACCCACCTGCCCCAACCTCCCTCTGTATTCATTCCTTCTCCCAGTCATTTCTTCTTTCATCAGGATATATCTGTTGAATATGTTTTGTGTTCCAGACACTATTATAGGTACTAATCATGCAAAGCAAACAAAGACAGGTTTCTTCTCTCATGGTGCCACATTATCCTGGGACTAAGTGGTAAACATATAAGGTTACTTTTCCTCCTGATAAGTGTCAGGAAAAAAAAAATAAGACAGAGCAATGTGATGGAAACAGTTTGGATGTGTCATGGAAGTGACAGCAGGGAGTAGGCAGGCAAGGCCTGTAAAGGGCAACAAAATCTGAGCAAGATGAGAAGCAGTTGGTCATGCAGTGACCAGGAGGAAAATCACCCCAGCAGAGAAAAGAGCACATTCAAAATTCCTAAGATAGTCACAGATTTAGCATGTTGGAAAAATAAAAGTCTAGTCTGATAGGACTAGAGCATTAATAACCATGAACATTAATGATGGATTTTATGAGATTCAGACCCTTCAGGGCTGAGGAGACCTGGGTAAAGAGGGTTTTTTAATTGAGAATCAAATGAAATGTTTAAATAATAGGCTGAAATAACCTGAGATTAATTTGGCTGCTGTGCTAAAAATGAATGTATACTCATACATTTTTGATAGTGCAATTGATGGTTCTTTCTATTCAGATTTAACCTATTGGAATTAATAATTATTCAAAGTGTGCATACATTTTGGGGTGACACCCTGTATGTATTTCCTCACTCCTTCCCTGGGATGTAACTCTGATGGATTCAGATCTAAATTCTATCTCTTTCTGATTTCTCTAAAGGATCCTGACCCTCACTTAATCCTTATAACATCATATACATTCCTAAAATATATTAATTTTCTGTCTATACCTATGCATTCCATTTTGATCATATTGCATTTAACAAAGAACAATTGAAAAATGGTTATGAAAGGTCCTAATAGATCAAGAGTCCCAACATCCTCTAAAGAATGGGGGAGGCCCCGCCTGTGTAACTCAGTGGTTGAGCATCAACCTACAAACCAGGAGGTTACAGTTTGATTCCCAGCCAGGACACATGCCCAGGTTTCAGGCTTAATCACTAGTACGGGGCAGTCAGGAGGCAGCCAATCAATGATTCTTTCTCATTGATGTTTCTATCTCTCTCTCTCCCTCTCCCTTCCTCTCTGAAATCAATAGATAATCAATAAAAATATTTTTTTTAAAGAATGGTGGAAATTTAAGAGGGAAAAAGGCCAAATATCCCTAAAGAAAGAAGGTCCACACTCTACTTTAGTGACTGTTCTCCTGTCTGATCCTCTTGTTCTCGTAAGTGCTTCTCAACTCTACCATAAACTTCTTCACATTCCTTGATATAGAACTTTCTCCCTTTCTCTAGCTGGAAGGAAGAGGTGGATTGACTAATACATATATTTTATTCTGTGTAGGTGTGTTCTCTATACTTATTCTTATATCATTACTTAAAGCTCCACAGTTAAAAGTATGAATATTTAGAGTAAAATCTTAAGTCACTTTTTATAACTTTGACTCAGAAAAATATTTTAAATTCCTCCATGAAAACAGTCCATCGTTATATATACTTCCTGGCGCACAAGGTCCTACATTGAATGCCTGTCTAAGTTTCTCATCTCTGTGCCTTGATCTGGTTTCTCATCGTCTCACTGGTGGACCAAATGGAAGGAGGGAGTGTATACTGAGACTCAAAAAGACAGCTACAGACCAGACACCATCTCTTCAGTAAACATCAAGCTCCTATGACAACCTCAGAGCAGTGAGGCTTTGGGAATGCAGAGATAAAGTGAGGAGGCTCCTACTGCTTCAGGGGATCTAACAATGACTGAGAATCCCAAACAGGTCATGTTTGAAGGGTCCGTTCCCTTAGTTATGGATACCCACAGCAGAAGCAAAACCTAAGTCTCTTATCTCCCTCTCTTGTCCTGGAGCACAGACATTGTGGAAAGACGCCATACAAGTCTGAGCCATAATAAACACACATGATTTCCTTGGACAAATTGCCTATAAGGAATCCTTTTATGACATTATTTCACAGTGTATGTCTACATTTATGATTGCGGTATTGGGCTATGAAATGACTTCAACTAAAAGAATAGAATTCTCAGAACAAGGAGCTGTAAGATTTAGTCCAGATTTTTCACTACCTGGCTACAGAATTTTGGAAGATCATTCCAACATGCTGTTCTTCCTCTACAAATAATGGGCTTGTATTAATGGTCTTCCAGCCTAGATACTTTGAAGTTCTTTGAGTCTGTAAGGGAGGAATAATTTTCTGTGTTTAGTTGCTTATGTTATTGCAGATGTGTAATTGTGTAGTATTTTAAGTACATATTTGTAAATTATTCAATTATTTAAATTGGCTTTTTCTTATAAGATCTGTGAATTTGATAATGAAACAATTTCATATGCACATTTTATTACTTTAAGACTCCACAGTAAAAAATAATAATAAAAATAAAGAAAGAAATAAAAAGTTTAAAAAACTCCACAGTAAAATTTAAATGTATTTTCAGTAGGGAGGCTATTTTGGTCTCACCCTCAGAACTAACTTTGCATTGGGTGAGACAAAACAAAATAGCACAAAAGCTTAAGGTTTTATTTCAGGAATACCTAGAAGAGATGGTGAGACCATCTGGGTTAGTGGACTTGTGGGAAACCTGGAGAAATCAGTCACTCATCAAGTGCAAATGTATCAGATACCCCTGGAACAGGAAGCCCTTTTCTTCTTTCTTTAAACTGCCTCTAGCCTAGTAGAAAAGCAAGCGGGTAAACATTATCTTCAAAAGAAGCCATGGGTGAGTGGTGATACATAGAGCCCACACTCAGGTCACTCAATCTGTCTCATTGGAATATTTCAAAAGAGTCCCTTAGGACCAATAGCCAACCTTCTTTCACAACAAGTTACCTGATCAAACGTTATAAACAAACCCATGAGGAGCCCTTTCTGCCCACATGCTTGTGGAATGCCACCTGTGCAAAACTATGACTAAATATTTTCTATTACAATCACCTGGGAAGCTTTTCATACTAGGGATTCTTGGGCTCCGCTCCAGATATACTGACACGGAATGTCTGGATGTAGAGCTCGGGATTCAGTGCTTCCAGATCTTTCTTCAGGTGGTTCTGACATAACCTGTCCCAGCCTGACATTTGAGGCCTACTTTTTTCTGACCCTGACTTCAGAAGCCTGTGGTGGAATTGGTAATGTCTTGTTATTGGGACTACTCCAAGGTGAGAGGAAGTGGAGGTACCATTTACCTTGGAGCCCAAGGTAATTCCAGCTACAAAGATTTCTAATCAAGTACCTGTAACTTAGGATAGGCCTGAGATACCTTGACCCAATCGGTACCTGAGTGCACACAACTGACCTACCTGTTGAGGCATTTTCGGGTTTTTGTTTTTACACCTCTCCTCCTTCCTTTCCTTTCTCCATGTCCCGCCCTGTACCCCGACCTCATCCAAGCAGCTTACTCCTTCAGTCCCCCAGGATGCCCCTAGGCAGGGTCTTATCTTCGTGGCCCGATTCTCTGCTCATCCCCCACCAGGGACGCCAGTGAACCACGTGCCCATCAAGGCGAAGCAGGTGCTGGACCTGTACGTGCTGTTCCACCTGGTGACCGCCAAAGGCGGCCTGGTGGAAGCCATCAACCGCAAGGTGTGGTGGGAAGTCACGCGCGGACCCAGCCTGCCCACCACCACCACCTCCGACGCCTTCACTCTCCGCAACCAGGAAAGCCAGGCGGGAGCACCAGGCCAGTGGGGTCCAGTGGGGTGGGGTGGGGTGGCGTGGGGTGGAGGAGCGTGGAGGGAGGGTAGGGGAGGGGGCGCAAGGCGGCTCCTGGCGGGCGGGCATCTGGGTGCAGGTCTTGATCAGTAGGGCCTAGCTTCCCCATTGCACATATCCCACCCGCCCCAGGTACATGAAGTATCTATACCGCTACAAGTGCGAGACTCGGGGTGCTCAGCTCTCCCGGGGAGCTCCAGACCACCATCGACAGCAACCGGTGTGAGGAACGTCCTCAGGCTTACCCATTTTCGTCTTAAATGAAGGGAGAAATGGTTGAAGATTTTTTTTTTAAATACATTTTATTGATTTTTTACAGAGAGTAAGGGAAAGGGATAGAGAGTTAGAAACATCGATCAGCTGCCTCCTGCACACTCCCTACTGGGGATGTGCCCACAACCAAGGTACATGCCCTTGACCGGAATCGAACCCCCCCTTCAGTCTGCAGGCCGATGCTCTATCCACTGAGCCAAACCAGTCAAGGCATGGTTGAAGATTTTGACTGAAACCCTCTGTGGTTAAAATGCCTCAGCCTCGTTGCTTTGTCACATGTGCCTAGAACATAACTGGCGCCTGTAGATGCTCAATAAAATTTTTGGAATAAATGAAGAGATAAAGATTGTATTAATTTTTTATTTTTGCATAATAAATTACCACAAACTTATCAGTTTAAAAACAACATACAATTATTATCTCACAGTGTTTGTGGGCCAGGAATCCAGGCACAGCTTATCTGGGTCCTCTGCTCGGGGCCTCATACGGATGCAGCCAAGGTGTTGGCCTGCCTATATTCTCGTCTAGAGGCTGAATTAAGGGAGAATCTACTAGTATTCCCAAGTTTATTTACGTTGTTGGCAGGATATATTTCCTTGCAGCTGTATGATTGAGAGCCCATTCTCTTGCTGATTGTCGGCAAGGAGCCACACTCAGCTACTAGCCACTGTCAACAATGTCTTATCCATAATCCCTCTCACAACAGGGCAGTTTAGAGAGACTACCTCACCTCCTCCACACACTCCAAACTTCTGGCCAATGTTCTAGAGCAGCAGAAGTCAAACTTTTCTGCCCTTCATTCTCCTTTACACTCTTAAAAATTAGTAAGCTATCCAAAGAACTTTTCTGGGTTATATCTATTTATATTTATCACTAGAGGCCCGGTGCATGAAATTTGTGCACTCAGGGGGATCCCTCAGCCCGGCCCGTGCCCTCTCACAGTCCAGGCACCCTCGGGGGATGTCCAACTGATGGCTTAGGCCCGCTCCAAAAGTTGGATATCCTTAGCACTGCCACAAACGCAGGAGAGGCTCCCACCACCACCACTCACCAGCCTGAGCCCGGCTCAGGGCTTCTGGTTGAGCAGTGCTCCCCCTGTGGGAGTGCACTGACCACCAGGGGGCAGCTCCTGGGTTAAGAGTCTGCCCCCTGGTGGTCAGTGTGCATCATAGCAACCAGTCATTCCGCTGTTCAATCAATTTGGATATTAGCCTTTTATTATATAGGATGTTACAAATTTAACACTAAGAAAACTTTTAATATTTATTCATTAATTCATTTTAAAATAATAATAATGAACTCATCATATATAGACATGGAAATCATACTTTATGGAAACTAATTCAATTTCCCAAAACAAAAATTAATATGAAGAAAGGCATTGTTATACAGTTTTTTAAATTTCTTTAAAGCTTGGCTTAAAAATAGATAGCTGGATTGTCATATCTGTTTTTCCAGTCAATCTATTGCATAATGTTATTTTTTGAATTACATAAAGAAAATCTAGTCTTTAACGGATATACAGTTGTATAGATTAGGACTTCACAGACATACCAAAAGGGTTCGGGGGACCATCAGGGTCATTGGAACACACTTTGACAACTGCTTTACTAGAGAACAAGTAGTATACTACATAATATTGCAAGCACCCCTTTAGAAACACATATTAAGGGTAAGTAAGGGAGACCAATGAACATCAAGTGTCTGTGCTGTGGTAAAACCACTTAACTCAGGTACTCAGAAGTATCATGTAATGATTATCTATCTATTTATATCTATGGATAGATAGATAGATAGATAGATAGATAGATAGATAGATAGATAGATACATTAAACGACAAAAAATAATTTTAATACTTGTGTTTATAAAGTTTCCATATGAGGGAGAATGACAAGGATCCTTGTGGATATAAAAGGTAGAGAGAGCCATTACAATGCAGATTTAGTTCATCTCTCACATTCTAAAAATAGATTTTATTCAGGAAACATTATTACCTAGGGGGGGAAACCCTGATAAAGCAGGTATTTCAGCCTGGATGATATGCACGTCTTCAAGATGAGAATCAGAGGCAACCTGGATGGATAGAACTTCCCTAAACCTACTGTGCATCCTGCCTTCCTCTGAGAAGCAGCCCTCAGTAAAGAAGAGCACTCCAGCTTCGAGGGAGACACTCAATGTTCTGCTACTGCCTGCTATTACGTCACTATCAGGGCCTCAGTGTAATCTGTAAAATACCAGCCTTATAGACTACTGTAAGACTCATATGAGTCCATTTAAATAAAGAAGTTGTTTTACAGACTTTCAAGTTGCTCTAGAATATGTTCAATGTGAATATAAAAATAAGTTAGTTGTCCATTCTGGCATCTTCATTTGTCTATCACATATTTTTAAAAGTTCTTATCTTAACGCTCTTCAGTATTAAAATATCAAAGCTTGATCCAACTCATACTGACTTTCTGGGTTCTCATTACCAAAATAAATAAATAACTGAGTACCCAAACATGTTCACGTTCCCCAGGCTTCATTAGGTCCAGTGACACCAGGTGCATCTGGAAGAGTTCTCTGTTGTCAACCCACAGTTCCCCCTACCCCACACTCACGCAAGAGCTTTAGAACATCAGGTCCTGGAAGACTGAGAGTACATGGAGTGACTTATCAAAGGCACATACACTTTAGATAAATACATGGGGCTTGATGTTGCCGCTTTGTTCCAGTACATTAATTCCAGCCTGTTTGTACTAGTAAAAATTGAGAGCTGAGCCGCGGTGGCTCAGTGCTTGAGCATTGGCCTATGAACCAGGATGACATGGTTTGATTCCTGGTCATGGCATTTGCCCAGATTGAGGGCTCAATTCTTGATCCTGCAGGAGGCAGCGGATCAATGACTCTCTCTCGTCATTGATGTTTCTATCTCTCCCTCTTTTTTCCTCTCTGAAATGAATATGTATATTTTTAAAAATTTAGAAGCAAACAGAATATCCTGAATATGGGACTGATTAAAATATGATGGTATATCCTTACAACGGAATACTAAGCAGCTATTAAATAGAAATGAGGTACTCTTGCTACTGGCTTGGAATATGTTCCAAGTACATTGTTATAGGCAAAGAAGTAATGGTGTAGAGCACTGTATAAAATGTTACTATTTGGGGGGAGGGAGGAAATAAACACATGCATCTATATACATGTCAGTAACCTTACGTATGTAACATACATATATACATAAAAACTATAAAAGGTAGAAAAAGAGCTGAATAATTATTGCATCTGGAAAAGAAAGTAGGGCCTACATGACAAGGACCCGAGGAAGACAGCCTTTTTACTAGACTTGCTCTCTTTATGTTCGAATTTTCGTCTGCCATCTGCAGGTACAACGCGTCCGTATTTTCTTATAAAGGAACAAGTGAGACTACCTCACGGAAGCCCTTACTCAGCTGAGTAAGGAAGGGTCCCTGGGGATAGAAAGTTCAAACAACTGAGGTCTGAAATGAAACAGAACCACCACAGAGATAACGCGTCCGGTTGATCTCGAAGCCCCCGCCCCTCACTCCGCAGCCAAGAAGCAGTGCTGCAGACACCTCCTCCTTCCTCCTTCGTAAGGAGAGTTAATGGGACTCAGCAGGCGCCCATTATTTAAAGCCCATCTGTTTATTTCCCCGCGGTTTTTCTCCGTCATTAAAAGAGGCATTTGAGGACTTACATGCAAGCATATAGGCCTAACCAATGGACACAGACAACAGGGGTGTGAGGGCATGAATGGGCGGGATAGAGGGTAACGCGAGGATAAGAACACATATGTAATAACTTAGTAAAAAAAAAAAAAGTGAGAAAAATAAGAGGCTTTTGAAAGTTGGAGACTATCTCTATGGTCCCGGCCGCGCAGCGCCCTCTACCGGCCAGGAGCGCGGGCGAAGGCGCAGAGAGTGAGAGGAGGGCGCCCCGGAATCGCGCACCCCCTCCCCGCAGCGCCTCGGTCTGGGCTGTGCCCTCTAGCCTGGGCATTGTGGCTATAAAGGAAGCGGGAGGCCCTCCAGACCCCTCTCCAGGAGCCCGGGGCCCGCCCCCGTGAAAATGAAGAGGCCACTGTGGGCCGGTCACTCGGTGCCCAGGGGCGGCTTCCCCAGAGTTTCCTTAGAGCCACACGTGAGCACGTGGGACCGTGAGCCCGGAGAGTAACGTTGCAGGTAGGAGCACGTCTCTCCGGAATAGATGATCCCACCCCCCCACACCCCCCCCCTCCCCCCCCACACCCGCCAGCCCATCAGCACCGCGCTATGCTTTAATTATGTTCAAATTGTAACAATGAAAATACATCCTGCATATCAGATATTTACCGTAGGATTCATAACAGTAGCAAAATTACAGTTATGAAGTAGCAGCGAAAATAGTTTTATGGTTGGGGGGTCACCACAACATGAGGAACTGTGTTAAAGGGTCGCGGCATTAGGAAGGTTGAGAACCACTGTTGGGCCTTCCTCCTCCCTCCTTCCTGCCCAGAAAGAAGGCAGGAGTTTCAGCGAGAGCTGGGAACCTGTGGAGAAAATGGCCAGGCGGAGGCGCGGCCTGATCTCCGCCCTGGATTTCGCGGCAGCTCCTGCCCTCTGCTGGCAGGAAGGAGCACTTACACCATGCGGTCATTGAAAGTGGTTAGAGGGCCAACTCCCGCTCCACTTGGCCACCAAGGACCCTCTCCAGAGGCTGAGAGGCAGCTCCGTGGGGTCAGCCAGGAGTGCGGATTCCGGAGAGGTAGCATTAGAAGAATGAACTGAAATTCCTCACAGATAAAGAGGTGTTCAATACAGGGGGAGGAGATGTCTATACTAGCCTTCCTGTAGGCCTCTTGGAAACCAAGGCGGAGATGTCAGTGGCACAAGCAGCTGGTAAGGGCTGGCCTGGAGCCCAAATCAATCAGTGACCTTGACATGTCAGGATCTTGTGTAGTGGCAGTTGGTTTGGGGAGACTTACTCAGCGAACATTTCTTGAGTATCTATGTGCCAGGGACTGTTAGAGGTATGTGGAAGTCATCAGAGAATAAAACAAACCAACAAATAATTTTTAAAGACAGACAATAGACATAATAGATATGTAAATTATATAGACCTTTAAGATGATAAGCTCTTTGGGGAAAATGTAGCAGGAAGGGGAATGGGGTGAAACTAGGGGTAGCATTTTTTAATAGTGTGGACAAAAAGTGACCACATGCTAACCTGACTAGCTCAGGGAAGGCCTGCATGGCAGCCTTGCAAACTCAGAGACCTTAAGTAACCACAAAGGATGGTCTGAAATTAAAACTTTTTAACTAAAAGCAGTTTACGGTAGGTAGTCATGTCGTAGGCTGGCATCTTCCCTGACAAAGGTCAATCTTTATCTTAACTAAGCCTGTCTATTATCTTTTTGCCTCTACGGTAACATATCATTGGAATGTCAAAGTAATTTTTCTTTTTCTGGACCCCTCAACGCACCACTCTGCGAAGACCACAAATCCCCTCATTGTTACCGAGTTAATTGTTGACTGTTAACTATCTTATACCCACCTATGTAGAAGATATATGTGTCTCTCATTTTATTTTTTATCCAATCCCAGAGGTTTCCCTGCTTTGCTTTCTCCCACCTCCTTAATCTGTCACCATTGGATTTCATGTAACCCAGATATGTCTCCTCTTTTGATTGTAATGTATAAAATAAGGTGCAAAACTGCCGTTCTCTGGAGCATTATCTCAATACATTGAGAGTTTGCTTCCCGGCAATTGTTGACAGTTTGGCTCAAATAAACTGACAAAAATTTTTCACAGGCTTGAATGTTTCTTACATTGACAATAGGATAGTTAAAGGAAGCCTCCTTGATAAGGTGTGAATGTGGTATGGTAGTTAGCCTTGCATATGTCTAGGAGGAAATGTCCTAAAGCAATCATGTGCCTGTATCTTTCAGGAACAGCAAAGAGGCTAGATACTAGAAAAGCATGAGTGAGACGGAGAATAAATAGCAGATTTGTTCCAAAAGGTAAAGCTGTGGGAAGACAGATCACTTAAGTGTGTAAGAACTTTCGTAAGGATTTTAGCCTTTACTCGGGATGAAATGAATTACATGATCTGAGAAACATTTTGAAAGGATTACTCAGGCTGCTATGTATGAGGTCAAGGGAAGAAGTAGGGAGTCCAGGTCAAAGACTTGTATAGTAATCCTAGTAGGAAGGATAGCTCTCTCAAACTAAGTGGTAACAATGGAGGCAGTGAGGAACAACTAGATGCTGGATGTGTTTGAACGTAAGAACAGCTGACTTTACTGACATATTGAAAGTGGTACAAAAGGAACCGAGAACGCCAACATTGTTGACCTCAGAACAAAAAGGATAATGTTACCTTCAACTGAGGTGGTGAATGTTAATGGAGGAGCAGTTTTAGGGGATGAGTAGGGGAGAAGATAATTATTTCCATGTGGGACACATTAAGTTTGAGGTGTCTATTACACATCCAGTGAAGATTTCAAGTGGACAGTTACTATACAAGTCTCAAGTTAGGAGTGAGAGCTGAGCTAAAAATGTAAATATGGGAACTGGAGAATCAGTGGCATTTAGAGCCTTGAGACTGTGTAAGATCACAAAGAGAAACAAACAAATCACTGACTCATGGGGCTCTTCAAAATTCAGATACCAGGAGAAGAGGAGGAACTTGTGAGGAGGCTGAGAACAAAAGCTGAGGTTATGGAAGAGGCGCATCAGCGTGCAGCTTGACATGACTGTCTGCCTTGAGAGTACCAGGACTGATCTCAGGATGCCTTTCATCCTTTTCCTGTCACAAGAAGCCTAATTCCCAGGTCAGCCTCGTCAAGGAGGAGAGGGTGATCACCTGTGCCGAATGCTGCTGAGCAAGGAGAATCGGCCCTGTCAGGGTGGGGTGATCTTACTTCATAAGCAAAGAGTGTCTCTAATCCCTATTGATGGAGCAGAGGAGTCTGGGCTGTTGATTAGGGAGATTTACAAAGTTCTTGATGTAGAGGAAGACAGTCTTGTCTAGGAGAAGTGAGAAAGAAGAGGGTCCACATCTAAGTCATGTTTTCTGTCCTGGAGGAGGGAATGAAGAGACAAAGAAAGGCATCTGTGTCTCACTTCACCTGATTTACCTGGACCTCAGACCCTCAGTACCTCACATTCTCTTTCTCCATCTCTTCTCATTCCTCAAACTACTCACCTGAGGAACTCACTTTGACATATCCCCCTTCCTCTTACACATTCAGTTCCAGCACCTCACAAATTCTTTCCAGCTCAAACTCTTTGTAGTTTTCTGAATTCCTGATTAAGGAGTAAAAGTGTGTGTGTGTGTGTGTGTGTGTGTGTGTGTGTGTGTGTGTGAAGGAATGTCTACAGAAAATGCAATCCACATTTTTTAATTTTTCTGCTATGTAAATCTGATTTTTTTAAAGATTATACCTAAATCCTGATTACCTGAAATAAAATTATTGTATTATATATTTATATATGTATGTATATGTCATGGTTAACTTTATGTGTCAACTTGATTAGGCCATGAGGTGCCCGGATATTTAGTCATGTTTCTGTGAGAGTATTTTTGGGTATGATTAGTATTTAAATCAGTAAACTAAGTAAATCAAATTACTCTCCCTAATGTGGATGGGCCTCTTCCAATCAGTTGAAGCCTGAATAGAACAAAAAAGATGACCATTCTCCCAAATAACAGAGAATTCTCCTGCCTAATGGCCTTCAAGCTAGGACATTGGCTTTTCCCTACCTTCTGACTCAAACATCAGCTCTTCAGGGGTCTCAAGACTGCTAGCCTTCAAACCGGCACTGTGAGCTCTCCTGAGTCTCCAGTTTACCATGGGTCTCAGGATTTGCCTGCCTCCATAATTGCATGAACCAATTCCTTATAATAAATGTATTGATAGATAGATATTTAGATAGATATAGCTTCTTTGATGAAATCTAATATAGTGTATACACTGAGAGGCCAGATTATTATGATCGGCCAGATTATTATGACCACCCCATCAGTACTTCATTGACACTTCCAAAAATATTGAATATTGAGCCCTAACCGATTTGGCTCAGTGGATAGAGCATCGGCCTACAGACTGAAGGGTCACAGGTTTGATTCCGGTCAAGGGCATGTACCTTGGCTGTGGGCACATCCCCAGTAGGGGGTGTGCAGGAGGCAACCGATCGATGTTTCCCTCTCATCGATGTTTCTAACTCTCTATCCCTCTCCCTCCTTTCTGTAAAAAGTCAATAAAATTTATTTTTAAAAAAGAATATTGAATATTGAAAACTCCCTAAGCAAATACTCTCAAGGTTTTGTTATTATTATTATTATTTGCATAACTAATTTACTTCATTGTACTGATGGGGTGGTCATAATAATCTGGCCAGTCATAAAAGTCTAGCCACTCAGTGTATACTTACTGTTGTTACTTTAAGACTATTAAGAAAAACATGTAACTATTATATTGCAAGCAACATGCAAATTCCTATTCCTCAGAGCTGTTTTTTAATTGTGTGAGAGATAAGATCAGCATAGAAGACTATGGATGATATTATGCCTCTGAGACAGCCTAGGTGTAAAGATTGACTAATCAGCTCATGCACTAGGGAGTATCAGTCCATCAGCAACATTAATGAAGTAGTTCCTGTCTTTGACTGTCCTATATAATAAAAGGCTAATATGCAAATTGTCCCCTCGGGAGTTCAACCAACTGGGAGTTCGACCACTCACTATGATGTGTGCTGACCACCAGGGGGTGGCGCAGAACAAAGGAAGGCCCCAGCCGGCAGCCCACAGCCAGGGGGAAAAAAGGCCCTAATCAGCCCTGATCGCCGGCCAGGCCTACAGACCCGACCCATGTACAAATTTCATGCACCGAGCCTCTAGTCTATATATATATATTTATATTTATATTTATATTTATATTTATATTTATATTTATATTTATATTTATATAAAATGCTAATATGCTAAGTGTTCGTCTGAGTAATGACGTCATGTAGCAACACCTGATTTCCTCTCCCTAGTGACTAGCCTCCTTGGAGTTTCTTCAGCCCAGGAACATAACTTGCTTATCATTTTACACTGTAATCAAATGTCTGTGAAGCATTTTCCCATGCCTCATTTCATTTGATCCTCACAGAAGTCCTGAATTAGGTAGATAGGAGACTTGGTAGGGTCCTATTTTCTTTTCATTAGCCGGAAAAGGAGATTTAGAAAGCTTAGAAACTTGACCCGACTGAAAAGAAGTAAGAAATGGTGAACCTTGAAAATGACTTCACGTTTTCTTACTGCACAGAATATAGTCAAGCACTGCTGCAGGGGTAAATATTTTACCCTTTGTTCTCCCTACATGATCTACAATAATAATCTGCTTCGTGTTGATATTTACTGATGCGTTGCTGACAATTACCTGAAAGAGAAGTCGGGGTGCTTTCGTGGGCTGGAAAAAGTTCAGCTAAATCAGAAAACAGGTCTAATTAAGCAAGTTTATTCTATATCTATAAAAGGCTAAGTTGACTCATGCATGCGCAATACATATAAAGCTCTTGCTGGCACCAATTGCACACGTGTGTTTTGATCTGTCATTGTCGATTGTGAATTTGGTGGACATTTCTATTATAGACAAAGGGCAAACAGCAATAGTAAAATATTTCTTCTAATTCATTTCCTTTCAATGTGCACATATTCATACACCGGGCCACTAGTCCCCAATAAGATTCACCAACCTCTGGTCTAATAGAAAAACAAAAGGCCTAAAACTCATTAAATCTAAAAAGAAGCTTTGACAGGTGCTATACAGCCTAAAATACCTCAGCATCATTCACAATTTTTATGCCTATGAAAATAAATGCAAGGAGTGTTGGGATGAACAAGGAAACCACCACCTCTTGGGTACAGCTATTTCATACAAGACATTCGGATTAAGCTTCACAATATTGCTGTCCAGTTGGTAACACTCTACACTTTTTAGTTTGGTCACCTGTGCTCAGGATCCAGAGTGACCCACCATCTTGTCTATGTAATGTAAAGAATTGTACTGTTTTTCTGGTAGAAAAGAAAAGGCAAGTTCCTTGTCTGAAGTCATATGGTTGTTGACTAGCAGAACTGTGAGTCAAAACCTGATCTGTCTTTTTTTTAAAGCCCATGCGCTTTAACAGTCAAGCTCATCCCTCCTAAAGGAAGTATGTGAGGCATGTGGGAGACTGAGAGGGAGTAAGGGATGATTCTCCTTGCAAGAAGACATTCTAGCTTTGGAAGAACATACCTTAACAGTTAAGAAGCCAAAGATTCCTCAGAAAGGCAGCAAAGGGAAAACCCCAACGTCGAAAGGTATCACAGTAATGACTATTGTTGGGAAATAAGTGGAGTGGCTCAAATTGAGAAACCTGACAATTAGGGCGTAGTAGACTCAGGTAAGCCTGACTGTTTAGGGCTTCCCAGACATGAGGCAACCTGCACCATAGCTCCATTCCATCTGTATTAATTATTTCCTTTTTATCGACTCACTGTTTCACACAGCTTTGTTCTAAGCAATAATACACATGAAACCACAGATTTGTTACATTGATTACTCATTAACATTGAAATAACACTTTTAATATCAACCTGTGTACTCCCTAACATCAGTCATCTCACAGCACCAGTTGTACACATTTCATAAATTTACAAACAGCTTTATCTTGAGCTTTAACATTAAAAATTCTACCTGGAAAAAATGCTTTAAGAGAAGAATAAAAGACCCAAGAACAGTAGAAATAATGATGTCAAAGGCCAAATATTTGGTCATAATTATCCAATTGTGTTCAAAAGAGGGGTTAAACCAAGCAAGCTCTATAGTCTCATTATTGTGGAAGTGTTTCTAATTGCTTGTCAAGACAGTTTTTCATATTTTTCATAGGGTTAATGAAAGAATTCTGTGACCGTTTATTTATGTTTGCTCTGATTCCATGAGTAGAGTATGTTAAAAAGCTGACTCTGCTATATTGTACACCTGAAACTAATATAATACTGTATGTCAACTATAATTGAAACATTTTTTTATTTTTAAAATGCTCATTGTTTCTGCCTCAGTTTTAGCAAGAGTCCCTGAGAAATAGGGACCAATGACTGATCCATCTCAAGTCCACGTAAGCAAGATTCCGTGAAAAGGAAGATGAAACCCTCCTTGGCACCTGTAGCTCACTGTCCAGCCCCAATCTATCAAAGAGCTTGCAAAGACCTAGAAAGAAGTAAAAATTTCCTCAATATATAGTACATGGTAGTTATATTCTCAGCAAATTTTTTGTTTTAAAATTATGAAAAATATAAAGGAATTGGTTAGAGACTCAGATAATTATAAGCTATTTTCTCATCCACATCCAAGAGAGGAATCATAAGTTGTAGGAAGTGCACAAATTCTTTATTTTTCAGGACTTTTCTACAGTGTTGCTGTACACTGAGCAAAACTGGAGCTTACCCATTAAATGCCAATACTAACCCCCTCTCAATCAGTATAGTTACCAAAAATACCTCTAGAAATTTCAAAGCCACAAAGTCACTGAAAATAACTAGTCTAGATTATTCAAGGAGAATCGAAGATGGCAGCATAAGTAAACACCGGAGACTGCTGCCGCAAACAACCACTTCAAAAATACAACTAAAAGACGGAACGGACGTCAACCAGAACCACAGGAAGGCTGGCTGAGGAGAGACTCTTCAACTAGAAGGAAAAACAACAGCATTCCGAGGCTCAGAGGAGGCGCAGTGTGGAAAATTTAAAGGTACGGTGGTGCGCGCGCAAAGCGGGCTGGTGGCTGAGGGCGCTGTTGTCGTTTTCAATCAGGAGGGAGTCTCAGACTCTGGGCTACAGATCCGGGAGAGTCTCTAGGGACACAGACTCAAACAGGAGAAGCGGGACTGTCTGGCTACAGTCCCTCCGAGGTTTGCAGAGGTTGCTGGGACAGAGAGGCAGAGCCTCTGGGGACGGACTGAGAGCAGCCATAACTGGTCCCTCCGCCCGCCCTGTTGAGCCCGTGCGACCCGCCCCGCCCAAGCCCTGCGCAGAGCCATTTGCCGGATAGCCTCAGGCAAAGGCTAGATTAGCACCTCCCCAGAGGACAGAAGTTTTCCCACAGTCGATTCTCACAGCCAGTCAGCCTGGTGGTCAAGTCCCTCTAGTATTAACTACAACAATTAAGGCTTAACTAGAACAAGACTGCGCACAAAGACCACAAGGGGGTGCACCAAGAAAGCATAATAGATGCGGAGACAAAAAAGCATGACAGAAATGGAGGATATAGAGCTAAAAATCGCAATTTTGAGGGCTTGCAATAAACTTGAGCAGAGTCTCACGAAAACTAATGAGACCCTCAATGCTATGATAAAGAAACTAGAAAGTAAGCATACACGGACTGAAATAAAGAATATTATACCCAATAGCAGACCAGAGGAGCACAAGAATCAAACCAAAGATTTGAAATACGAAGAAGCAAAAAACACCCAACTGGAAAAGCAAAATGAAAAAAGAATCCAAAAGTGTGAAGATAGTGTAAGGAGCCTCTGGGACAGCTTCAAGCGTACAAACATCAGAATTATAGGGGTGCCAGAAGATGAGAGACAGCAAGATATTGAAAACCTATTTGAAGAAATAATGGCAGAAAACTTCCCCCACCTGGTGAAAGAAATGGACTTACAGGTCCAAGAAGCGCAGAGAACCCCAAACAAAAGGAATCCAAAGAGGACCACACCAAGACACATCATAATTAAAATGCCAAGAGCAAAAGACAAAGAGAGAATCTTAAAAGCAGCAAGAGAAAGAGACTCAATTACCTACAAGGGAATACCCATAGGACTGTCAGCTGATTTCTCAACAGAAACTTTGCAAGCCAGAAGGGAATGGCAAGAAATATTCAAAGTGATGAATACCAAGAATCTACAACCAAGATTACTTTATCCAGCAAAGCTATCATTCAGAATTGAAGGTCAGATAAAGAGCTTCACAGATAAGGAAAAGCTAAAGGAGTTCATCACCACTAAACCAGTATTATACAAAATACTGAAAGGTATCCTTTAAGAAGAGGAAGAAGAAAAAGGTAAAGATACAAATTGTGAACAACAAACATGCATCTATCAACAAGTGAATCTAAGAATCAAGTGAATAAATAATCTGATGTACAGAATGAACTGGTGATTATAATGAATCAGGGACATAGAAAGGGAATGGACTGACTATTCTTGGGGGGGAAAGGGGAATGGGAGATGCGGGAAGAGACTGGACAAAAATCATGCACCTATGGATGAGGACAGTGGGTGGGGAGTGAGGGCGGAGGGTGGGGTGGGAACTGGGAGGAGGGGAGTTATGGGGAAAAAAAAAAAGAGGAACAAATGTAATCTGAACAATAAAGATTTAATAAAAAAAAATTTAAAAAAAAAAAGAAGGTGTCTGAGCATGTGCGCCCAGGCTCCCAGCAGCCCCTGCGAACTAGAGTGCCAGGAGGGACCTGCAACCCAGGCTCTTGGCCAGCCCAGAGCCCGGCAGCCCACCAGAAACGCAGGCTTTTGACCCGCGCCCGCCCCAGTCAACCCAGTGGACGCAGTCTGGTTGGACTGAAGCCAAAGCTGGACCTTTGCACCAGGGAGGGTGAAGAAGCTGATTTTTTAACCAGCTCATCCTTTTCTGCAGATTCAAGCAACAGCGGCCTCCTGATCACCACACGCTCTGCCTGGGGAACAGTTGCTGTGTGTGAAGCCTCCCTCCACCAGCCAGAAGAGCCACCACAGCTGTGAACAGCACCCACCAGAGGCTCTGCTATCAACAGAGGAGCCGCTGCTACCACAACCGCCCAAGGAGCAACCACAGCCCGAGGAGCCACTGCCACCCAGGGAGCAGCCACTGCCACCCAGGGTCCAACCACTGAACGACTCAACAACTAGTCATGTCAGTGAGATCAAACATGGGTAGACAAAGAAATCCCCAAAGGAAAGAAAAGGAGGACTCGCCAGAAAAGCAGCTAAGTGAGACAGAGATATGCAACATGACGGAAAAAGAATTCAGAATAAGGTTCCTAGAGTACATGCACCAGATGTTCAAGAAGCAAGAAGAAACAGATGAAAAACTCAACTACTTATGCAAGAAGCTAGAAGAAACAGATGAAAAAATCAACAACTTAAGTAAGTCCCAAGAAGAAATGAAGAGCGACATAGCTTCAATAAAAAACTCCATTGAAAGTATCAACAGTAGACTGGGAGAAGCGGAGGACCGAATTAGTGAATTAGAAGACAAGGAAGCAAAACACACTCAAACTGTACGGCAAATGGAGAAAAAAATTAAAAGACAGGAGGAGAGCCTAAGGGAGCTTTGGGACAACATGAAACGAAACAACATACGAATAATAGGGGTGCCAGAACAACAGAAAGATGAACATGGATTAGAAAACCTATTCGAAGAAATAATATCAGAAAACTTCCCTGAGGTGGGGAAGAAAAAAGTCACACAAGCCCAGAGAGTCCCAAACAAGGTGAACCCGAAAAGACCCACACCAAGACACATCATAATTACCATGGCAAATGTTCAGGATAAAGAGAGAATCTTACAGGCTGCAAGAGAGAGACGGAAAGTAACATACAAGGGATCTCCCATTAGATTATCAAATGATTTCTCAACAGAAACACATCAGGCCAGAAAAGAATGGATGGAAATCTACAAAGTGATGCAAAGCAAAGGACTGAATCCAAGAATACTCTATCCAGCAAGGCTATCATTCAAAATTGAAGGGGAAATAAGAAGCTTCACAGACAAAAAAGGGCTAAGGGAGTTTATCACCACCAAGCCAGCCATGCAAGAAATGCTAAAGGGACTGGTGTAAAAAGAAGAAATATCAAGCTCAGAAAGAAAACAGCCACACACACACACAAAAAAAAGAAATGGCTACAAACAAGTACCTTTCAATAATAACTTTAAATGTAAATGGACTAAATGCTCCAACCAAAAGACATCGAGTGGCTGAATGGATAAAAAAACATGACCCATACATCTGCTGTCTACAAGAGACCCACCTCATTAGAAGGGACTCACACAGACTGAAAGTGAAGGGATGGAAAAATATCTTTCACGCAAATGGAAAGGAAAAGAAAGCTGGGGTAGCAATACTTATATCTGACAAAATACATCTCAAAGTGAAGGCCATAACCAGAGATAAGGAAGGCCACTTCATAATACTAAAGGGATCAATACAACAAGAAGATATAACCCTGGTAAACATATATGCACCCAATGCAGGAGCACCCACATACATAAGAAAACTTCTGGAAGATATCAGGGGAGAGATCGACAACAATACAATCATAGTAGGGGACTTTAATACACCACTGACATCACTGGATAAATCCGCTAGACAAAAACTCAGCAAAGAAACAGCAATCCTAAATGACTCACTAGATCAGATGGACTTAATTGACATCTTCAGAACACTTCACCCCACAGCTGTGGAATATACATTCCTCTCAGGTGCTCATGGGACATATTCAAAAATAGACCACATATTGGGTCACAAGCAAAGTCTCCACAAATTCAAGAAGATTGAAATCATAAAAAGCTTCTTCGCAGACCACGATGGCATAATGTTAGAAATAAACTACAATAAAAACAACCCAAAATACTCAAACACTTGGAAGCTGAATAGCATGTTATTAAATATTGATTGGGTTACCGATGACATCAAAGAAGAAATTAAAAACATCCTGGACACTAATGACAATGAAAACACAACAATCCAAAACCTCTGGGACACAATGAAAGCAGTCCTGAGAGGAAAGTTTATAGCTCTACAGGCCTATCTCAAAAAACAAGAAAAAATGGTAGTCAATCATCTAACTCTACAACTCAAAGAATTAGAAAGAGAGCAACAAGAAAACCCCAGAGTGAGCAGAAGGAAGGAGACAATAAAGATTAGAGCAGAAATCAATGAAATAGAGACCAAAAAAACAATACAGAAAATCAATGAAACCAAGAGCTGGTTCTTTGAAAGGATAAACAAGATTGACAAACCCCTAGCCAGGCTCACCAAGAAGCAAAGAGAGAGGTCCCAAATAAACCAAATCAGAAATGATAGAGGCGAAATAACAACAGACCCCACAGAAATACAAATGATTGTTAAACAGTACTACGGGCAACTCTACTCCAACAAACTAGACAACCTGGAGGAAATGGACAAATTCCTAGAAAAATACAACATTCCAAAACTCAATCAGGAAGAATCCAAAAATCTCAATAGGCCAATAACTATGGAAGAAATTGAAGCAGTCATCAGAAAGCTTCCAGCAAACAAAAGCCCAGGGCCAGACGGCTTCACAGGGGAGTTTTACCAAACATTCAAGGAAGAACTAAAACCTACCCTCCTCAGACTACTACAAAAAATTCAAGAGGAAGGAACGCTTCCAAGCTCATTCTATGAAGCCAGCATCACCCTAATACCAAAACCAGGTAAAGACATCACAATGAAAGAGAATTACAGGCCAATATCCCTCATGAACATAGATGCCAAAATCCTCAACAAAATCTTAGCAAATCGGATCCAGCAGTACATCAGAAGGATCATACACCATGACCAAGTAGGATTTATCCCAGAGATGCAAGGATGGTACAACATCCGTAAATCAATAAATGTGATACATCACATAAACAAATTGAAAGAAAAAAAACCACATGGTCATATCAATTGATGTAGAAAAAGCATTTGACAAAATCCAACACCCATTTTTGATAAAAACTCTCAGAAAGGTGGGAATAGAAGGATCATACCTCAACATAATAAAAGCCATATATGACAGGCCCACAGCCAACATCATACTCAATGGACAAAAACTAACACCATTTCCCCTAAGAACAGGAACAAGACAGGGATGCCCACTCTCACCACTCCTGTTCAGCATAGTACTGGAAGTATTAGCCATTGCAATTAGGCAAGAAGAAGAAATAAAAGGCATCCAAATTGGAAAAGAGGAAGTAAAACTGTCCTTATTTGCAGACGACATGATATTATACATACAAAACCCTAGAGACTCCATCAAAAAGCTACTAGACTTAATACATGAATTTGGCAATGTAGCAGGATACAAAATTAACCCCAAGAAATCTGAGGCATTTCTATACACCAATAGTGAACTTTCAGAAAGGGAGATCAGAAAAACAATCCCATTTACCATCACACCAAAAAAATTAAGATACCTAGGAATAAACTTAACTAAAGAGGTTAAAGACCTCTACTCAGAAAACTACAGGACGTTGAAAAAAGAGATAGAGGAAGACATAAACAGATGGAAGAACATACCATGTTCTTGGATTGGTAGAATCAACATCATTAAAATGTCCATACTACCCAAAGCAATATACATTCAATGCACTTCCCATTAAAATACCAATGGCCTTCTTCAAAGATCTAGAACGAACTCTCCAAAAATTCATCTGGAATAAAAAAAGACCCCGAATAGCTGCAACGATCCTGAGAAAGAACAAAGTAGGTGGGATCTCAATGCCAGATATCAAGCTGTATTACAAAGCCACTGTTCTCAAAACTGCCTGGTACTGGCACAAGAACAGACATATAGATCAGTGGAATAGAATAGAGAGCCCAGAAATTAGCCCGAACCAATATGCTCAATTAATTTTTGACAAAGGAGGCATGAACATACAATGGAGCCAAGATAGTCTCTTCAATAAATGGTGTTGGGAAAATTGGACAGACATATGCAAGAAAATGAAACTAGACCACCAACTTACACCATACACAAGAATAAACTCAAAATGGATAAAGGACTTAAATGTACGACAGGAAACCATAAAAATTCTAGAAGAATACAAAGGCAACAAAATCTCAGACATATGCCAAAACAATTTCTTCACTGATACAGCTCCTAGGGCAGTTGAAACTAAAGAGAAAATGAACAAATGGGACTACATCAAAATAAAAAGCTTCTGCACAGCAAAAGAAACCATCAACAAAACAACAAGAAAACCCACCTCGTGGGAAAACATATTTGCCAACATCATATCTGATAAGGGCTTAATCTCCAAATTTTATAAGGAACTCATACAACTTAACAAAAAGAAGATAAACACTCCAATCAAAAAATGGGCAAAGGATCTAAATAGACACCTTTCAAAAGAGGACATTCAGAAAGCCAAGAGACATATGAAAACATGCTCAAAGTCACTAATCATCCGAGAGATGCAAATCAAAACAACAATGAGGTACCATCTCACACCTGTCAGAATGGCCATCATCAACAAATCAACAAACGACAAGTGCTGGAGAGGATGTGGAGAAAAAGGAACACTTGTGCACTGCTGGTGGGAATGCAGACTGGTGCAGCCACTATGGAAGGCAGTATGGAGGTTCCTCAAAAAATTGGAAATGGAACTCCCATTTGACCCTGTGATCCCACTTCTAGGAATATATCCCAAGAAACCAGAAACACCAATCAGAAAGGATATATGCACCCAGATGTTCATAGCAGCACAATTCACCATAGCTAAGATCTGGAAACAGCCTAAGTGCCCATCAGTAGATGAATGGATTAGAAAACTGTGGTACATCTACACGATGGAATACTATGCTGCTGTTAAAAAGAAGGAACTCTTACCATTTGCAACAGCATGGATGGAACTGGAGAGCATTATGCTAAGTGAAACAAGCCAGTCAATGAAGGAAAAATACCACATGATCTCACTCTTTCATGGATAATTAAGACCATTACAAACTTTTGAACAATAATAAATACAGTGGCAGAGCTGCCTCAAACCGATTGTCGGACTTCAGTGGTAAGGCCAGGGAGGGTTGGGGGACAGGAGGGAGGGGAGTAAGAGATCAACCGAAGGACTTGTATGCATCCATATAACCATAACTAACGGACATAAGACACTGGGGGGTAAGGGAGGGCAAGGGCTTGTCAAGGGTGGGGGGGAAAAAGGACACTTATGTAATACCCTTTGTAATACTTTTAGCGAAAAATAAAAAAAAATAAAAATAAATTTAAAAAAATTAAAAAAAAAAAAAAAAGAAAATAACTGGTCTAGAAGAAGAATGAAAATTTGTGTAAAATTACTCTTTTTCTGTGCCATGACGTGATTAAATAGGAAAAGCTCAGAATGCATTTTAGCCAAATCCTCACATCCTAGCTGTGGATATTTGATTTCATAAATCTTCATTTATTCTTAAGGGGTTCTAACAATGTTCAACTATTCATTCATTCCGCATACACATTCTAAGTTTTATTATATGCCTGGCCCTCCTCTAAGCACTGGAAATGAAAATTAGGAATAAAGACAATTTTGTGTCCTCCAAAGCTCTAATCACAAGACTGGACGCTCATGGGCAATTATGATACACAACGATATGTCAGGATCATAGAATTTTTTCTAGACCAAATGACTAACACAAACAACAAGGCCTTGTAACACCGTGAAGTTAGTTCCTTTCCATTCCCTCTTGAATGATAAAAAACTGACAAGAAAGATCCCTAGGAAGTCTCTGCAAGGCCTCCCTGCAATACCCCTCCTCGGTGAGACCTAACTACTGACCTACTGACCCAATCCACCTTCCATATCTGTGCCAATGGCAAGGTGATCTATTCAGAGCATCCCTCAGAAAGTGATTCCCTCAAGTGTATTACTGCAGCCTTTTCTATACTTTCCTATTTCGTTCCAGAAAGTTGATCAAAAGGGTCAAGATCTGCTTTTGTTCAATGGCCTACAGAGGAGATATGTAGGAGGCCCCATACAAGAATAAAGCAGACCTAAGAGATCAGGGAGAGACCAGTACACCAATTGTCATTTGAGCTCAGGTTACTTAGCTCCCTCCATTGATCGCAAGTAAAATAACCTGCACCATGTTATTACAACAGCCCTTTAAGTGATACCAACAAGCAATGTGTGTTGTCATTCCCATAGATAGCTAGAGCATTAGGAAATCCATGTGAAGGAAGCTACTGATGGTTGGTGTCGCTTTATTAGCAGGTATTATCACTGAGCAGGCAGACATTACAATAGTGCCCTGGGGAATTGCAAATGCTGGACATCAAGATGGCTTTGAGCAACCCTGTGGCCAACGTTCTCAACAGTTGTTCTTGCCACAATGCAGAAGACTTTTTCCTGGGACTATATCATAGAATGTTCTTGATTACAAATACTAGCATAATAAAATTAGCTGATGATTCAGCGGCTGCTATGACACTGATGTGGTGATTAAACTAATGAAATAAGAGTTCATATGTAGCAGCCCTTTGATATTAAAGACAAAATCAGGATCGAAGATGGCGGCATAGGTAAACACCGGAGACCGCCGCCGTGGACAACCACTTCAAAAATACAACTAAAAGTCGGAGCGGACATCAACCAGAACCACGGGAAGGCTGGCTGAGGAGAGTCTCTTCAACTAGAAGCAAAAACAACAGCATTCCGACGCTCAGCGGAGGCGCAGTGTGGAAAATTTAAAGGAGCGAGTCTCAGACTCTGGGCTACAGATCCGGGCGAGTCTCCAGGGACCCAGACTCAAACGGGAGAAGCGGGACTGTCTAGCTACGGCCCCTCCGAGGTTTGCAGCGATTGCTGGGACAGAGAGGCAGAGCCCCTGGGGACGGACTGAGAGCGGCCATACCTGCTCCCTCCCCCCCCCCCCCCCCCCCCGCCCTGTTGAGCCCGCCCCGCCCAGGCCCTGCGCACAACCATTTGCCGACCGCCTCAGGCAAGGGCTGGTCTAGCACCTCCCCTGAGGACTGAAGTTTTCCCACAGCTGATTTCCACCGCCAGTCGGCCTGATGGTCAAATCCCTCTAGTGTTAACTACAACAATTAAGGCTTCGCTAGAACAAGACTGCGCACAGAGACCACAAGGGGGTGCACCAAGAAAGCATAAAAGATGCGGAGACAAAAAAACATGACAGAAATGGAGGATATGGAGCTAAGAATCGCAATTTTGAGGGCTTGCCATAAATTTGTGCAGAGCCTCACGAAAACTAATGAGACCCTCGATGCTACGATAAAGAAATTAGAAAGTAAGCATACACGGACTGAAATAAAGAATATTATACCCAATAGCAGACCAGAGGAGTGCAAGAATCAAACCAAAGATTTGACAAAAAACACCCAATTGGAAAAGCATAATGAAAAAAGAATCCGAAAGTGTGAAGATAGTGTAAGGAGCCTCTGGGACAGCTTTAAGCGGACTAATATCAGAGTCATTGGAGTCCCAGAAGATGAGAGACAGCAAGATATTGAAAACCTATTTCAAGAAATAATGGCAGAAAACTTCCCCCACCTGGAGAAAGAAATGGACTTACAGGTCCAAGAAGCGCAGAGAACCCCAAACAAAAGGAATCCAAAGAGGACCACACCAAGACACATCATCATTAAAATGCCAAGAGCAAAAGACAAAGAGAAAATCTTAAAAGCAGCAAGAGAAAGAGGCTCAATTACCTACAAGGGAATACCCATACGACTGTCAGCTGATTTCTCAACAGAAACTTTGCAGGCCAGAAGGGAATGGCAAGAAATATTCAAAGTGCTGAATACCAAGAACCTACAACCAAGATTACTTTATCCAGCAAAGCTATCATTCAGAATTGAAGGTCAGATAAAGAGCTTCACAGATAAGGAAAAACTAAAGGAGTTCATCACCGCCAAACCAGTATTATATGAAATGCTGAAAGGTATCCTTTAAGAAGAGGAAGAAGAAGAAAAAGGTAAAGACACAAATTATGAACAACAAATATGCATCTATCAACAAATGAATCTAAGAATCAAGTGAATAAATAACCTGATGTACAGAATGAACTGGTGACTATAATGAATCAGGGACATAGAAAGGGAATGGACTGACTATTCTTGGGGGGGAAAGGGGAATGGGAGATTCGGGAAGAGACTGGACAAAAATCATGCACCTATGGATGAACTCAGTGGGTGGGGAGTGAGGGTGGAGGGTGGGGTGGGAGCTGGAAGGAGGGGAGTTATGGGGGGAAAAAAGAGGAACAAATGTAATAATCTGAACAATAAAGATTTTAAAAAAAAAAAAAAAAAAAAAAAAAAATAAAGACAAAATCATGCTGACAATTCAGGGTAACTTCATTAACATGAGTTTGTATTGATTCCTGTTTCAAATAAACAGATCCTCAGCCCAAGGTCTTTCCTATCAATTAGATCATTTGGATTTAATTTGGAGAGAATGGAGGGCAGTTTAAAATTTGAAAATGGAACCTATGGTAGAAACTACTTAAAAAGTGTGTTTGGGGATATGCTCTGAACACAATTTAAAGGAGGAGGATGGTCAGGGGTTGGGTAGAGTATTGTTTGCATCTCTCGCAGAACCTTAACAAGCTTGATGGGTCATAACACAAATGTCTACAGGAGTCAGGCAAGTATCATCGCTGAGTAAACAGACAGGCTGAAGTCAGGAGGGAGGAGTAGAGTCAGTGAAAACCTCCTGAACTATTGCCCCTGTAAGAAATGCAGCTGCTGGGGTCAGAGGTCAACCAAAGGACTTGTATGCATGCATATAAGCATAACCAATGGACACAAGCCACTGGGGGGCAGGGGAAGCCGGGGGAATATTAAGGGGGGGGGCGGGGGAAGGAGACATATGTAATACTCTTTGTAATACTTTAAGCAATAAAAAAAAATAATAAAAATTAAATAAATAAAAAAGAAATGCAGCTGCTGCTCAACTTCAGCTGATGGTTACATTGAGATAATGGTGGCTTAATGTGGCTCCATTTGGGGCTATTTTAAGGCAAGCCAGGAATCCAAATTTTCTATAGTGAAACTCTCTGTTAGGAAAGGTTATCACCAACTCCAAACAATTATTTTTAAAACAAACAACAAATTTAGAAACCCACTGAATAAGCTAATCAGAGCAGGGCTTGGTCTTGACTGCAGTATATGGGTTTTGCTTCATATTATAAACACTTGAGTACAGCTGTCTCTACCTATTGAGACTATAAGCTTACAGAGGGGCTGCAATATACTTAATTCATTTTTACATCCTCATCTTATATAATAAAAGAATAATATGCAAATTGACCGAACAGCAGAACGACTGGTTGCCATGATGTGCACTGACCACCAGGGGGCAGATGCTCAATGCAGGAGCTGCCCCCTGGTGGTCAGTGCACTCCCACAGGGAGAGCGGTGCTCAGCCAAAAGCCAGGCTGACGGTGGGTGAGTGCAGCGACCCGCCTCCTCATCTGTCGGACATCCCTGAGGGCTCCTGGACTGCGAAAGGGCACAGACCAGGCTGAGGGACACTCCCACCCCCAAGTGCATGAATGTCATGCACCAGGCCTCTAGTCACCTATAAGAATGTTTCAGTTGAGAGATATGAAAAAAAAACTTGCTTAATAACAAAAGAAATTCCACATAGCAAGATGACAAAGCAAAGTGATCAATTAAAATGGCCAAAAGTCAACATATTTGTTTATTCAGTATGTTCTAAAAACACGTGTCTCACATGCAGTCATCATGACAGGGGTCCTTGGAAATATAACAGATGAAAATCACCAGAATGGATACCCCCTTCCATTTTTCACATTCCATAGTACATATTTCATTATGGGAATAACATTACACCTAGAAAATAAACCTGATAGTACAGATTGGTTATCCTGGATGATTGTTCCTATTTTAGAGATGAAGAAACCGAGGCAAGAAGAAAAGGATTTACCCCAAACATACTGTGCATCCCAGCTCCCTCTAAGACACAGTTGGGAATAAATAGGAACACTTTGACTTTTAAGTGAGACACTCTTAGTTCTGCCACTACTATCTGTTAACTATGTGGGCCTCTGCTATCTTTAAAATGAAAATACTATTATCTACCTTGTGGGATGTTGTGAGGGTCAAATGAGTCAATTTCACTAAAGTGCTTACTCCACAGCAGTTGCTTGAAAGTGAGAACTTGCAATTTGTTCTAAGTTTTTCTAAATTTTCTAAACTAAACTAGTTGTCCTTACTTGTATCTAAGTTTATCTAACACATATAAACAGGTACTAATTTTCACTCTCTCCAGTAGTAAAGGACCAGAACCTTGAAACAGTAATGCTGACTTCTATGTGCAGAGCGGGTACTGGAAATGTTACAAGGAAAACATTCTACCGGTCATGTTATGTTCTGAAAAAATAATGCTCTTCCAGGCTTCCATGAGCCAGTGACACACGTGTGCATCGGGAAGGTTGGGTGTTGCCAACCCACAGTTCTCCCCACCCCACACATGCAGGAGCTTCAGTGTGCCAGGTCCTAGGAATGCTGGCAGTGAATGGGAGTGAGCTTGTCGCCAGCCAAATACCCGGGGTTTATTGTTGTTATTTTGGTCTAGGATATACATTCTAGCTTGTTTATACAGTAAAACCTCGATATAACAGACTAATTCAGGTAAGGGGCGTTCCATTAAAGCCGTAAGTCCACTATATAATAAAGCAGATTTTCCAAATGTGTATGTTAAAAAATTGACAAATTAGTTTACCTGTTTTTAGTTATGTAGACACATCTGTGTAATTTAAATTAATTTCACAAAAGAGTTTTCTATGTGTATTACTGTAATTTTTAAAATAAATCTTTATTGTTCAGATTACAGTTGTTCCTCTTTTTTCCCCCCATAGCTCCCCCTCCACCTGGTTCCCACCCCACCCTCTGCCCTTACCCCCCCCCCACTGTCCTCATCCATAGGTGTACGATTTTTGTCCAGTCTCTTCCTGCACCCCCCACACCCCTTCCCCCCTGAGAATTGTCAGTCCACTCCCTTTCTATGGCCCTGAGTCTATTATATTCACCAGTTTATTCTGTTCATCAAATTATTTATTCACTTGATTTTTAGATTCACTTGTTGATAGATATGTATTTGTTATTCATAATTTTTTATCTTTTCTTCTTCCTTTTCTTAAAGAATACCTTTCAGCATTTCATATAATACTGGTTTGGTGGTGATGAACTCCTTTAGCTTTTTCTTATTTATGAAGCTCTTTATCTGACCTTCAATTCTGAATGATAGCTTTGCTGGGTAAAGTAATCTTGGTTGTAGGTTCTTGGTACTCATCACTTTGAATATTTCTTGCCACTCCCTTGTGGCCTACATAGTTTCTGTTGAGAAATCAGCTGACAGTCGTATGGGTATTCCCTTGTAGGTAACTGAGTTTCTTTCTCTTGCTGCTTTTAAGATTCTCTCTTTGTCTTTTGCCCTTGGCATTTTAATTATGATGTGTCTTGGTGTGGTCCTCTTTGGATTCCTTTTGTTTGGGGTTCTCTGTGCTTTTTGGACTCGTAAGTCTATTTCTTTCACCAGGTAGTGCTGGAAGCTGGTCCATCCTTGCTGCTTGATACAGTCGCTGCAGGAAAGAAACATCTGCACAGCATATGTTTCAAGGGACCTGGCGTATATGGCATACTGTTCTTAATATGTTTGCTCCCCCTCTTAGCGCTATGTATTTTAACCAAAGTCACCTCTCTGAGAAAGGTTGTTTCCCCAGGTGGGGATTTTTCCCTGGAGTTAGGGAGGGAATAAAACCCCTTAACTAAGTGCCAGGCGGGTAATTAATCACTTTAACTACGAACAATCAAGCTTAAGCTACATAATCTTTACTTAGGATAATCTCCTTCAGTTACTCCCTTGTAGCTTAGGAATAGAATTGATAGGATTAAAATCTACAGGTATAAATACAGATGTAACAAGACAATAAACACAGAACTTGGCTAGAGAACCTGGCTTGGCTGCTGATCAACTGAATGCTGTCTCCGTGTCATTGCTTCTTTTCCGACTCCATCCACACCTTTGGGAACCCCTGGACCTGCTGGGGCTGGACTCCAACAAGGTAGGGAAGTTTTCTGTCATTATTTCTTCAAATAGGTTTTCAATATCTTGCTCTCTCTCTTCTTCTGGCCCCCCTATAAATAGATATGAGCTATTTATTGATGTCGGTAAAATTACTAGTGTTTTCCCCCACATATGGCCTAGTCGCTAAAATTTGTTTAAAGTAACAGTGAATTTGGCCACCAGGGTTGGCCTCGAAGCTGCGCGACCACGGTTTTCACACGGGCCCATATCCCAGCCAGGCCCCAGCATGGCTGCGCCCAGGGCTGCGGGGTGGGGAGACACCGTGCTCTCGTTTTCCTGACAGCCTCTGGCTTCTGTGCTCTTCTCTTCCTCAGGCCACTCCAGCAAACATGTTTTCTAAGGCCTTTCGGGTCAAGTCCAACACGGCCATCAAGGGATCGGACAGGAGAAAGCTTCGAGCTGACGTGGCAGCTGCTTTCCCCGCCCTGGGGACAGACCAGGCCTCAGAGTTGGTGCCCGGAAAGGAAGAGCTCAGCATCGTGAAGCTGTATGCTCACAGAGGGGATGCCGTGACTGTGTACGTGAGTGGTGGTAACCCCGTCCTATTTGATCTGGAGAAAAATCTGTACCCGACAGTGTACACCCTGTGGTCCTATCCTGATCTTCTACCAGCATTCACAACATGGCCTCTGGTGCTCGAAAAACTGGTGGGGGGAGCAGATTTGATGCTGCCGGGAATAGTGGTGCCCCCTGCTGGTCTGCCTCAGGTACAGAAGGGTGACCTCTGTACCATTGTCTTGGTGGGAAACAGGGCCCCTGTGGCCATCGGAGTGGCTGCCATGTCCACATCTGAGATGCTGACTTCAGGCCTGAAGGGAAGGGGCTTCTCTATGCTCCACACCTACAAGGACCACTTGTGGCGATCTGGAGACAAATCCTCTCCACCTTTCATTGCCCCACTGACCCTGGATCCCTCAGATGTCAGTGAAGAGAAGGGGTCTGTCCAGGCAGGCCCCACCCTGCAGGATGACATGAGGCGCCTTACCCTGGAGAGAAAGGAGGAGGAGAATGGGGAAGATCAGCAGATGTGTGGGGAGAAGACCCTACCAGAAGCCTCAGAAGACCCTGGCGTCAGGGGCCTGAACCCAGACCCCGCAGACAGCAAGACCCTCCAAGAGCAAATGGATGAACTGCTACAGCAATGCTTCTTGCATGCTTTGAAGTGCCGAGTCAAAAAGACCCACCTCCCTCTACTCACCAGCGCGTTCCTCGGTAGCCATGTGTTCTCCTGCTGCCCTGAAGGACGGCAACTTGACATAAAGAAGTCAAGCTACAAAAAACTCTCTAAGTTCCTGCAGCAAATGCAGCAGGAGCAGATTATACAGGTCAAGGAGCTGAGCAAAGGGGTAGAGAGCATTGTGGCTGTGGACTGGAAACACCCCAGGATCACATCTTTGGTCATACCTGAGCCCTCCCCGATCTCCCAGACTATCCAGGAGGGTAGCAGGGAACAGCCCTATCGCCCTCCAGATATAAAACCACTCTACTGTGTCCCAGCCAGCATGAGCCTGCTCTTCCAGGAGTCTGGCTACAAGAAGGGGAGCATTCTCGAGGGCAGTGAGGTCCGGATGATCATCATTAACTACGCCAAGAAGAATGACCTGGTTGATGCAGACAACAAAAATCTCGTACACTTGGATCCCATCCTGTGTGACTGCATCTTAGAGAAAAGTGAACAGCACAAAGTCATGAAGCTTCCATGGGACAGTCTTCTGTCCAGATGTTTGGAAAAACTGCAGCCTGCCTATCAAGTGACCTTTCCTGGACAAGAGCCCATTGTGAAGAAAGGCAAAATCTGCCCCGTTGACATCACCCTAGCACAGAGAGCTTCCAATAAAAAGGTGACTGTGGTCCGGAATTTGGAGACCTACGGTCTGGACCCATGCACAGTGGCTGCCACCCTGCAGCAGCGATGCCAGGCTAGCACCACTGTCACCCCTGCCCCTGGGGCTAAGGACAGCCTGCAGGTCCAGATCCAGGGAAACCAGGTGCACCACCTCGGCCGGCTGTTGCTTGAAGAATATCAGCTTCCTCGGAAACACATCCAAGGCCTAGAAAAGGCCCCCAAGTCTGGCAAGAAGAAGTGACAGACTCTTGCTTCATGTGGTCGATCCCGTGGAATCCTGGTTCTGGGCTGCTCACTCAGCTTTTGCAAATAAAAAATATATAATTCTTTACCAGAATAAATTTTTATTCTAATCTAAAAAATAAATAAATAAATAAAGTAGCAGTGAATTAATAACAAACATAACCTGTTAATTTAATTATGAGCAAGTCTTGGTTAAAATCATTTTAAAATTAACAGGGTGCTAATTTTCACATAATTGCGTACAGCCTGGAAATATTGTCCGTTAAACCTGAAGTCCTGTAAATGGAAGTTCACAAAATTGAGGTTTACTGAAGCAGTAGAAGATTGGAACAAACTGGAAAAGAGTGTGACTATCCCAAAGGCCACAGGGAGATTGAGACCGAGCTTGTGGGGCCATTTCACTGTGGAAGGGTAAAAATCTTGTGCGTGGAAGCTAATCTGTTATGAGATATTTAAATCTTACGTAACTATTTCTTGTTCGTTCTCCTCTGGGCTAAAAAGGTTTTTATAAGATCAAAGCCGGGCCAGCCTTACTAAGTAGAACCAAGGGGGAAAGCTCACCAGAGCAAGCAGCATAGCGCCCTCTGCCGTCCAGTGCGGCGGCGACGCCTCTGCAGGAGAAGAGCGGGTTGGAGCCGCCAAGTCGCTGACAGCCAGGATCAGGACCTACGCCTTTGGGAGTTTTATTACAGCGGCTCCTGAACAAATTGGCTCCATAACTCAGGGAGCATCACCCAAGGGTGGGTCCAAGCCACCCGCTCCCCTGAAGTAGATGCTACCCCCACTTCCATCCCACACTGTGCATCCAGCGAAGATTCTCCAGGTGAAAAGGGGAATAAAAAAGCTGGAAAACGGGCAAATCAGCTTGGGATGTGGCAGGAGCGATGCACTCATCTGGCAGGAAAGGCAATTACGAGGAGGAGACAGAGTGGCTCTTCCCCAGTCGTCCACCTCTTCTTATCCCCAAAAATCCATGATGCTCACCTAGTTGCTCCTCAGTACAGCAATTGCCATAGCTTACATTTGTAAAGGGCTTTAGGGATCGCAAAAGTTGTTTTTTTCATCTGATTCCCACCACAGCCTTGTGAGTTAAGGCAAGTATTTTATAAGGAGATAATTGACCTTCAGAAAATTTCAGTGACCTGCCCAAAGTCAGACAGCTAGGTGAGAAGCAGCCTGGAATATTGGCAAGCCCTTCAAATTACCCATAAAAATAAAGTCCCCCACAGTTAGAAACCTGCTTCACTACAAACTAAAAAAGCATCACCAGCCTCCTCTTTCTCTTGCACTCACTTGACCTCATTTGGGCCCTAACCCCCTGCCTTCCCACTCCTCTCCCCAGTACCACAAAAGAGTTACCACAGCTTCCTCTGGCCCTCCAATGAGAATCCTTACATTCACGGTCTTGATCCCAGGCATGAGGCCCCTTTACCAGGCCCTGGGCTGAGGATCCCACAGAGTTAGAGTCTGGGATTCTGCCCCAGGAGAGATGTGAAGTGTCCCTACTCCTAAGGTACATTATTATAGTGCCCAGCTGTAGGGAGAAAATGGATGTGGTGGAGCTGAGTAGGCTACTACCCCATTAGTGGAGGCTATCAGTACTGACACTCGAATAGGATGTCAAGCAATGTGTGGGGAGACTGCACAGCAGGCGCCCAGCGGTCCTTGGGGAAATCAGACCCATGCATGGCCTGGAAGATGAAAAGAAAGAAATGGAAAACAGCCCCAACTCCTGGAATCCCCAAATAACTGCCTCTGCGCCCTGAACCTCTTTTTTGCTACAGGTCATATGAGGAAGGAATCTGATTGTCCCCCTTTATCCAGATGAGAAGAGGCTAAGGAAGAACAAAGTCTAAACAGAAAGCATAAGTCCTACACCAGCCTCCACCTGACTGCTCCCCACAAGCCCTGTTTCCCCTAAGTAGTCCTGGGGTTCTCTAACTTGAAGCCAGGATATCAAAGAACCTGAGGAAAATAGTATTCATGGTTTCCCAGTGAGGAAGAGGTTTCTGAAAGTTGGCTGGAAGGAAGGGAAGAGGGCCTGAGGGACCCTTGATTGGGCAGGGGGAGCGGGGGCGGGGGGGGTCGGGGGGGAGCAGGAGCTGAGATCTGAGGAAAGAACAGGTGCTGCTTAGACGGCCTCTTTCATGCCCTCCCAGGTTCTATAAAGAAAAACCCTCACCCTCTAGTAGTCTTCTCCTTCCACTACCAGCGCTACAGCTTTGGTCTCAAGATTTTTTGTCACAATCCACACTCTGGATCAGCTCTCCAAATGCCCTCACTAGCTTTATGCACTACAGCCTGAGTCACCCCTGGGGCTCTCCATAGTCTGTTTTTCTTTCAGCCTGACCACTCTGCCCTGCCTAGCTTCCTTCCTCCTGGGTTCAGAGCTTCCCTGTGATTCTGACCTCTTTCTGATCTGCCACAAGCCCATAAACAGGAATCATTATCCCTCATATGGAAATTTGAAGTAAAAAGATACATATTCACTATGATGCAGGGTCCATAGCACATGCTAAGTAAATCTTTATGGAGTGAGACGGGGCTGCCCTGGTGAAAGGAAAACTCCTAAACTAGGTTCTCTCCCATCCAGCCCTTTGCAGCGTGGCAGGGGGATGACAGGGCTTCTCTTACTTGTAGAGTTCTCCGGAGCCTCCCAGATCCTTGCTCAAGTGTCTACATGGTTCAATACTAGAGAGTACTTTCTCACGTGCGCTGCTTATCTGAATGCCTTTGAGACTAATGCAGTCAATGCAATTGTAACCAATTGAAATTGTTCCATTTTGAGAAGAGTTGGTAAAACCAACTATTTTTTGAGTCTTCTTAGTGATGCAAAACTTCCTTTCCCAAGGCCTTTCTTTTAACTTTTCCTGTAGGTGATAATCCCTAAGCTATTAATCATGTCTGCTGACCTTCTCTGGCTCTTCTAAAAGATCCGCCCACCTCTGCCCAGCAGCAGTGGCTCAGTCGTTGAGCGACCACCTGTCAACCAAGAAGTCACGGTTTGATTCCCGGTCAAGGGCACATGCTTGGGTTGCGTGCTCAATCCTCAGTGGGGGGTGTACAGGAGGCAGCCAATCCATGATTCTCTCTCATCATTGATGTTTCTGTTTCTCTCTCCCTCTCCCTTCCTCTCCGAAATCAATAAAAATATATATATTTTTTAAAAGATCCTCCCACCTCACTCTTGACAATGCTGGTGAGCAGGAATAAGTCCATTCCTCTCTGGAGACTACTAGAGTATGTCCCAGTGGTTGGCAAACTGCGGCTCGCGAGCCACATGCTGCTCTTTGACCCCTTGAGTGTGGCTCTTTCACAAAACACCACATGCGGGCCCATGCACAGAAACTTCATGGCCCATGCGCAGAAGTCGGTATTTTGTGGAAGAGCCACACTCAAGGGGCCAAAGAGCCACATGTGGCTTGCGAGCCGCAGTTTGCCAAGCCGCAGTTTAGCGACCACTGCCCTATACTATGGCCTAACTCTCCCCTCTGCCAAGGTAACTCTGGGGCCTCTTGTCAGATGAAATGCCAAGGAAATAGAAGGATCATGCAGGTACTCCATGACAGACTTCAGCTGCCAATCTCTCCCACCCTAGAACTCACCTCTGCTTCTTACTAGGGACTCAGGGTCATGAATTCCTGCGTGGCGGTAAAGGGACCCAGAGAACACAGCATATGCTTGCCTGCTGCTGCCATAGGGGAGTTTGTGGCAAAGGTGGTATGATTTACCAATGTCTAAAGGGAAGAAGTGACTTTGTATCTCTAGACCAGTGATGGCGAACCTATGACACGCATGTCAGAGGTGACACAGGAACTCATTTTTTTGGTTGATTTTTCTTTGTTAAATGGCATTTAAATATATAAAATAAATATCAAAAATATAAATCTTTGTTTTACTATGGTTGCAAATATCAAAAAATTTCTATATGTGACACGACACAGAGTTAAGTTAGGGTTTTTCAAAATGCTGACACGCTGAGCTCAAAAGGTTCGCCATCACTGCTCTAGACAGAAAATAAAAACCAGAGTTAAGGGAAAGAATTAAATGTGTGAAATATTGTTCTGGAGTCATCCTGTAGAATGGTTGGATAAGTTCCAGAAATTCCTTCCAGGCCTGTTATCTAGCCATGGTGAACCATGGACAGTCACCTCCAGGTCTTGTTCTGGCTCTGCCTGGAACATCTGCCCCCTTTTGGTCTTCTAGGGAATTTATTATTCATCCTTCCAGATTCAATTTGTTGTCATTTCCTGGAGGAAAGCTTCCCCATCCCCTGCCACACATTCCCTAGACCTGTAGTTAACCCCCATCTTCCCTTCTCTTCTCATTGTTCATATTATTATTATCTAATGATAGGTGTGTTTTCCTCCAGCTGACTGTCGATTTCTGAGGGGCACAATTTCTAACATCAGTCTCTAGAGTGCTATCTATCATATGGAAGGGACTCTCTAAATGTTTCTAGAATAACACCCCCCTCCCCCCCCCAAAAAAGGGATCACTGGATCAAAAGACACAAACATCTTTTTGGTTCTTGACATATTATAAACTGCCCTCCAAAAGTTTGCATCTATTTACAATGCAATCTGCTATGCATAGAATATAGGTCTCACTGCTATTTTATTAAGAGAAACTGTGTCCTAATATTTTAACATGTATTTCTTTACTAGTGAGGTTAAATAATTTCCCACAGTTCATCTCACTAATTATAATCCTGTTGAGGGAAAACCCCAATCTAAATTCAGGATTGATTCTGAAGAGCTGACACATAGCCTTACTCAAATTCATACGAGCTTTAATAAGAGAAACTTACATACACAGGCAAGGCAGCTGCTTGTTGCCAGTGGTGGCCGGCCGGGAATAAATCCACACCCTCCCCCGACAGGGCGTCTTTTTTATAGGGTTTTAATAGTAAAACTATATGGTGGTAGTCATGGAGATAACCAGAGAGAATAATGCATTTCTAAGCTAACAGATAACATCAGGCAGTTATCACACTCTACACTCATTAACCTCCTTCCTGGACCTGACGTTTATCTTTGGGTGGCATTCTGGCTTTCTGGGTATTTAGCCCAACCTGAGGCTACAGACAGTTAAATAGTCAGAAAGTTAAACCGTGAATCCAACATTTCCCAGACATCTTTACTACTAGAGGCATATTGTATCTCTGAGCTCCCCTAAAAATCCTCTATCATGCCGTAACCGGTTTGGCTCAGTAGATAGAGCATCGGCCTGCAGACTGAAAGGTCCCAGGTTCGGTTCCGGTCAAGGGCATGTACCTTGGTTTCGGGCACTTCTCCAGTAGGGAGTGTGCAGGAGGCAGCTGATGGATGTTTCTCTCTCATCGCTGTTTCTAGCTCTCTATCCCTCTCCCTTCCTCTCTGTAAAAAATCAATAAAATATATTTTTTAAAAATCCTCTATCATGAATTTCTCTTTATATGCCAATAATCATTTCCTGACAGCTGCCAAGGCTACAGCCAAATTTCTTTGTCCCCCCAGATAAGGAGCCACAAATTTCTTTCTTCCCCTAAGCAAGTAGTTAAACGGAGGACTTTTCCCCTACATTCTGTAGATCCATATCAACGTAGCCCAGAAGGCAGTTTACAACCTAAATTTGCTACAAGGCCTAAGGCAGTTAAGATTCTCCACATTACAGATGTTATTTTCTTTGACAGGAGATACAGATAAGAAATGTCAGTTTTCAGCAGATACCTAAAATTTCTGGAAAAGTACAAGTCTATAAAAATTATCTTCCTCTCTTATCTCTTGAAATTTGCCAAGTCTGCTTTCTAGAACTTCTCCCCTTAAACCTCTAGATCAGTGGTTCCCAAACTTATTTGGCCTACCGCTCCCTTTCCAGAAAAAATATTACTCAGCCCCTAGAAATTATTTTTTTTTATTTTAATAGCAGTTACTCATCGCCCCCAAATGCACCTGTGGCCATCACCGCCCCCCTGGATCGCTGCAGAGCCCACCGGGGGGTGGTGGCGCCCACTTTGGGAATCACTGCTCTAGATAGAGAAGGAAAGCAGAAGTAGGAGGCAAGTGGTCTTGACAAAGCATAGCTCAAGGACACGTCCACACTGAGAACTTCTTACCCAGCTTTGCAGTCCGTTGGTTAAGTTGCTCTGATATAAATTCGAAAGACAAAGTATTTTTCTCTAAGAAGGGTGGCTTGCTATCCTATTCTACCCCTACACCTCCCTGGCCTGGGCCTCCCCATTCCTCTGATGGACGGTTATGTAAAGAACGTGTATTATTTTACCACCGTGACAATGACTTTCCACAGTACCTCTACACAACATTTGGGAAAATGTATAAATACTATCTCATGCCACACAATTTGGTTTGGCACAGTTTCTTCCAACATTCAGGCTTCCAAGCCTCTTCTAGTTAATTTCAAAGTTCACAATCAATCTATCAATCCCCATTCAGAACAGAGCTATTTATCCCTTGCTCTCTGAAGAAACAGTGTTCTTACAATCTGAACTCAGGACCCAGCCTCATGGTTTAAGTAGAAATTACCCTCCTTACATCCGTACAAAGGCAAATTTAAGATTTTATCTCTGTTTTGTTTGGAGAACATTTCTAAATGTTGGTCTCTTCATGGTCAACAATTCTAAACTTCTGCCTTGAAAGCTTTTTCCCCACTATCTGTACTCTAATGAACCTCTTCTTAAAATTCACCAACTATATGGTGAGCCATATCTCTTTCAGACATTCATCCCATTCACACAGAATATATTTCATCAGATACTTCTCAGGAATCTACTATGACTACCTGACTTTGTCTAAGTGCTGAAGATACAGCCAGAACTGCCCTTAGACCCAGGAAGAGGGGCCCCTTCCCTGGGCCTCACATTTAAGAAGACCCCAATGTAACAAACATAAATATATAAAATAATAAATATATTAAAGAATACAGAGAGCCTGGCCGTTGTGACTCAGTGGTTGAGTGTCAACCTATGAACCAAAAGGTCAAGATTCGATTCCTGATCAGGATACATGCCCGGATTGCAGCCTTGATCCCCAGTGCGGGGCATGCAGGAGGCAGCCAATCAATGATTCTCTCTCATCATTGATGTTTCTATCTCTCTCCCCTGCTCCCTACCTCTCTGAAATAAATAAAAACATATTTTAAAAAGAATACAGAGATCCCTCTATCACTTGGGATCCAGAGTAGCCCATAATCCTCAGCTTTCATGACTGACATGGCTCTAATTCAAGGGTAATTCAAGGGAAACATCTCCATATATCTTGCCCAGATCTTTAAAAGGAAACTACATCTAGGTGACAAGACTTCTTATAGATGGTGCCACTGCCAGGATAGCAGACAGACACTGCTTCCATATATTGGAAGGATCTGGACAGCAGAAACATATTGATAAAAGAGAACACTAACTTATCAAATTCTTTCTTTCAGATTGCATGACTGCAATGTATTTTATAGTGCCAAGCATCTATTTTCTTATTTCCCCTCACATTCCAATGCACAGTTCCAAAGGTACTCACAAATTAGCACAATATTCCCAAAGTTGTACATGGCAGCTGATGCACATTTTGCAATACTCAACAATCTCTTTACACTTAAGTCTGTATATATGTAGATTTGGATAACATGTGTGAAACTTTTTTTTACAATAACATTCTTTTAATGAAAATTTTTAAAAAAATCAAAGAAACTATAAAGAAAACAAAAGTGAGAAAAACAAATTTACATAGCTAACAATCCCCCATATTGTGAGAACATACAGGTGATGTCCCCTTGGATCAGTTCATAAGGAAGACCTCCAAGGGAGATCCAGGGACTGTCTTTGTACTGGGAGTGCCGGGACACCTCATGGGCCACACCGAGTTGGACCTCACATGCATTCAGCTCATTGATCAGCTTCACTTTAGTTAAAGGGTTCATCTCTGCGGGTTGGGATTTCTTCAGCAAATCCTTCTCTTCTGGAGTTGCACCCAAGAATGTTAGCCCTCTACCAGCTGCCAGGAGACTGAAGCTGAACGAAGTTGGGGCAGGGCTTTTCTATTCTCCCTGACAATTGGAATGACCACGTGACTCGGTTCTGACCGAGGGGCCTTCTGGGAAGCTAACCGGATAAAAAGGCAACGCTTTAGAAAAGAAAGTCCTCTTTCCTCACCAACCAGGTATGTGTCTTCTGATTTTGAATGCAGCATTGATGTCTGGAATGGTAGTAGTCTTGTTATGAGAAAGACAAATTTACCTAGTTTTGCTACTTCATGAGACACAGCTAGACTTTTCTACAAGTTGAGCGAACAACTATACAGTAATATTTAAATCAGTCCATTTGCTATATACAAAGGAAACACCCTCACACAGTAGATCTCAGAATGCCTTGGGGAACAAACACCCACGTGATGCTTTAGGATTTTTAATATGTTAACAAATATTAAAAGTCAAAAAAGTTTAGAAATGTCTTCGTAGGGAATTTCCTCCACTCTGCGTCTTTTGAAAGGGCCAGTTTTGATGACTATAGTAGCTGAAAAGGTCTTCCCATTGATGAATTCTAAGGTACCTTCATTTCCTCTGTAGCCTCCGTTTAAACGAGAATTCTTTTTCCTGGTGCTGGAATTACTGTTTCTAAATGAGTCTAGTCAAATTTCAGCTTGTCTCCAGAGTCAATCATCTCTACAACCGCTGTCTATTTGTCAGTTGCTTCCCTAACAGTGCCCTTTCTGTTATTACATGTCTCTCCCAGATTTTTGTTTATAATTTTCACAATGATTTCAGGCTGCAGCCAGTAATCTGTTCGGGCAGCTCTTTCCTTTCCCTCTTCCATCTCCTTTTCTTCTTTTCTTTTGGTTGCGCTGAGTTATGGGAAGATTCCACTTCACTGACGCTGCCATCCCTATCACCTTCAATGCACTTGGTCCCAAAGAACTTGACTTGGGAGATGTTGCTGTTGAACTCCGTGCTATTTTATTCCAATTAAATGTCACTTTCTCATCATCGTTTTCTCTGCTTAATTCTGCCAAAATAGAGGCCTTCTTTGCTTCCCCTTCTAGATCTTTTCTCACCTGTTGTTCAATGAATTTGGCAATTTTTTCTTCATCATCAAGGCCCTGCTTTTTCTTTCTCTCTAGCTCCAGTTGCCAGCAGATGGTTTCTGGATCCCTGTCGATGTACTGAATACACCAGCCTTTGGGCATCTCATCCACTTTGCACAAGCCTTCTCTGCCCAGCCACTCGTGAAATCTGTCAGAGTCTCCCACTGAGTGGCAGTCATGTGGATGTGCTCTCAGCTACTGATATACTCATCACGACCACATTGTTGTGAACTCTCTTTGTGCCAAAGCATCGCCTGAGAAGTTCTAGAAAGTCATTTCGGAATTCCTCTAAAAAATAATAGGTAAACTACTGAGGATTTTCTGAAGCCAGCAACAGTTGTCTCTGAGGAGATTCAGACATACAGTGACACTTAAAGCCATTCTCATCCCGGCAGTGCTTCTAGCACATCTGGCAGTATCAGCTTCTGAAGCCCCTTGGATTTCATCCCGTTGGCAATAGCTTTAGGAGTAAGAAAATCTGACTTCCCCATCGTGACCACCCACAGCAATGAGATAACCTTCTGGAGCCCAGTGCCCTGGCCCTGGCAACCTGAAGGGGACCTGGGCTGTCAGGGTGGGCAGGGCCACTACCTCTTTTCTTTTGGATTTCCCTTATCTTGTGTACACCTTTATAAGTGGTTCCTTTGTTAAACTCTCCTCAATTAGACCATTTGATTGTAACTTTTGTTTCCACAGACAGCAATCTAGCCCTTTATTCATCCCCTCATTCTTCCATTACCCTCAAAAGTCATGGTGAGTAACGCATTTCAGGCCCGGAACTGGGACACAAGGTGAATAAGAAGAACCAGGAGGGTGGCATAGGTAAACACCGAGCTTGCCACCTCCCACAACCACATCAAAATTACAACTAAAATACAGAGCAGCCATCATTCAGAACCACCTGGAATCTGGCTGAATGGAAGTCCTACTGTTGTGGAGCGCAAGTGACAGAATGACCAGAATTCCAGACTGATTAAAATTTAGAGAGCCTTTATTGACTGACCAGTGTCCACTCCTCCACTCGGGAAGCCCAAGAGAGAAGCGGCCCTGACCATCTGCAGAGTCCAGTATTTAAAGGGGACCACTACATCCGTGTTTAGGTTCCCATAGCAAGCAAAGCCAAGTTACAAAATCTAATTGCATAGTTTTAGCCTAGCTATTCATCATCCTCCTGTATTCATTTCTGGGTAACTTAAAGGTCAGGACTATTCTTAATTTTGATCTGTCTGTTCTTTGTAGGCCGTTGCTCAGGTGTGTTGATCTGTTTGTTCTCTGTAGGCCGTTGCTCAGGTGTGTGAGCTCAGTTCCTAGAAACTTTGCACAGGTTGTCAAGCTGCTGAGGTGGCTAGGTAATTAAGCAGGCCTAAAAAATTTTTCTACTCTGTAACACTACAACTAGAGCAATAAAGAGGAAAGTGCATTGAGACTAGTAAGAGGGCAGAGGCACAGAACAAACTGGTCCGACACCTACTTGTAGCATTTTTAATCAGGGGGTATATCTCTAAGGCCTTCCATGAGAAGCAGGGGGTCCCAGCCTCACACCAGACCCCCCACCCAGGGTTCCAGAGCCAGGAAGAGAAGTCTCCATAACTTTGAGCTGTAAAAACCACAGGAGATTGTGGCTGAGTGACACAGAGGCTGCTGGAGACCCAGGTGTTCCTCTTAAAGGGCCCGAGCACAAATTCACATGGTCTCACTTCCTCTCCGCTCCAGCGCCAGGTGGTGACTTTGGGGGAGTCCAGGGACATACAGCGGGGGACTGGACTGTCTGACATCAGGGCAGGAACTCAGGGGTGGCTTTCTCCCAGACAAGGGTGTTTGCAGGGGTCATTGTTCCTGTGCTGGGACCTCTCCTATCTCAGGGCTGACTGGCAGCCATGTCAGAGTTTCCATCATCATCACTGTTCACTCTGCCCTGGTGATTCCAAGACCCTGCCCCACCCAATTTTCAGCCCCACCCAAGCCATTTTCAGCAATTTTTCCATATGAATGGCCTGTCCACCTCAGGCTTCAGACTTTGCTAAAGTCTCTCAGAAAAGCAGCAGCTGGTGTCAACATGCCCTAAATCTATCAATAAGTGGCCTAAGACCTGACACTAGCACCAGCCTTCCTTGCCTCACAGCTGGGCCTCATCTGGACACTTCCTATCTCAATACAAATAGCAGCCATCTACAGGTCTCTCTGTAGCTCCTGTCAAGTAGCCCCAGGCAGTGGCTGTCTTTGTACCTCCCTGGAGGCCCCAGAGCCAGTGTACCCGGTAGACAGTTTCAGACCATGCCAGATCACAACTCTACACACCCACAAGTGACACACTGAAGGGGAAGACTCAATGAGCACCAAAGCCCCACTAAAGCAAGTCCTGCTCCATAGGGTTGTCCCTTGCACAGCAGCTCTTCCACTGTAGTTGCAGCTGATTCTCACAGCCAATTGGCCTTGAGGTCAATTCCTTCCTGTGACACCAACAGCAATCAAGGCTCAACTACAATAAGACTATGCACACAGCCCACACAGGGTACAGTGCACCTAGAGTGCCCAGCTCAGGTGACTGGAAAGGCTGAGCCACTGGGCCCTACAGGATACCTACTACACATGGTCACTCTATCAATTCCAGGAGACATAGAAGCTCTACCTAATACATGGAAACAAACACAGGGAAGCAGCCAAAGTGCAGAAACAAAGAAACATGTTACAAATTAAAGAAGTGGAAGCAAGCAAACCTACTGGATACAGAGTTCAAAACAAGGGTTATAAGGTTACTCAAGGATTTTAATGAGAGCTTCAAGGGAATTAATGAGAGCATCAAGAGACTTAGTGAGACTTTCAAGAACCTTAATGAGAATGTCAAAGACATGCAAAAGGACCAGTCAGAAATTAAGCATACACTAACTGAAATAAAGAATAATTTATGGGGATTCAAGAGTAGAGGATTCCAAGAACCAAATCAATGATTTGGAATATGAGGAAGCAAAAAACACCCAATCAGAAGAGCAAAAAGTAAAAGAATCCAAAAATATGAAGATAGTATCAGGAGCCTCTGGGGCAACTTCAAGCATACCAACATTTGCATTATGGGCTTGCCAGAAGGAAAAGAGACAGAATAAGATATTGAAAATCTATTTGAAGAAATAATGACAGAAAATTTTCCCTCCCTGGTGAAAGAAATAGACTTACAATCCAGGAAGCACAGAGAGTCCCAAATAAGAGGAACCCAAAGAGGCCCACACCGAGACACATCATAATTAAAAGACAAAGACAAAATCTTAAAAGCAACAAGCAGTTAGTTACCTACAAGGGAGTGCCCATATGACTGTAAGCTGATTTCTCAACAGAAACTTTGCAGGCCAGAAGGAAATGGCAATAAATATTCAAAGTGATAAATAGCAAGGACCTGCAACCAAGATTACCTACCCAGCAAAGCTATCATTCAGAATTGAAGGTCAGATAAAGAGCTTCACAGATAAGAACAAGCTAAAGGAGTTCATCACCACCAAACCAGTATTGCATGAAATGCTGAAGGGTATTCTTTAAGAAGAGGAAGAACAGGGGGGAAAAAAGATTAAAAATCTGAACAATAAAATGGCAATAAATACATTTCTATCAATAATCAAATCTAAAAATCAAAATAAATGAAGAAGAAATCTAATGAACAAAATAAAGTGATAAATAAAATGGAATTAAAGGCATGGAACAGACTGACAAATCTCAGAGGGAAGGACGGGTTTGAGGGGGGTGGGAAGAGATTAACCAAAGATCTTATATGCATACTGGAGGCCTGGTGCATGAATTCGTGAGTGGGTGGGATCCTGAGGGGGTGGGCAGGATGCGATCAGCCCTCCGGGCAGGCAGTGGGATGCCCTTGCCACCCTGGGATCCAGATCTGTCCCGCTGATGTCCACACCATTGTCAAGAGCCACCTGGCAGCTGCTTTTATATCCTTTCTTCCTTGCAGAGTGCCTAGCAAGGGGAAGTGGCCGCGGTGCCCGAGGGCAACTTCCAGGAGGCCAGCAGTGCTGTCAGGATCATGCCGGCAGTGCTGGTCCATCAGTGCCTGGACTGTTCTCCAGAGATTGGACCTGCAGGACTACTGAGGGAGTGGCTGCAGCTGAACTGGTGGGCGCCAGGACTGGTTGGCCAGCTAAGAGGCACTCCTGCTGTGGGGCCACCAGGGGACAGCTTCTGCATTGAGCATCTGCCCCATGGTGGTCAGTGCGTGTCATAGTGACCGGTCACTCTGGTTGTTCCCGTCATTCTGTCATAATGGTCACTTAGGCTTTTATATATATAGACTAGAGGCCCGGTGCATGAAAATTCATGCACTCAGGCAGGGGTGTCTCGCAGCCCAGCCTGCATGTTCTCACAATCCAGGACCCCTCAAGTAGGGTTCAGTCCCATCTCAGCATGGCTCTGGTTCCCGGGAGCCTGCAGGTGGGGGGAGGGACCCAGAGGCCAGTCTGATGGCAGCATGGCTCCATTCCCACAGCTCCCTCCTGCCGCCACGCCACTGACTCCAGCTGTGGGCAGCCAGGACCCAGGACTGACTCCCGCCATGGGTGGCCGGGACCCACGACTGACTTCCGCCGCACCAGCCGGGATCCTAGCCTGGTGTTGGGCCATCCGTCTGGATGTTTAGGTCGTGATGGACCCTGGCTCTTTATATATTAGGATATGCATTATCTATGGACACAAACAATAGGGTAGTGAAGGCCTGGAGTTGGGCAGAAACTGGGTAGAGGTGGGCAATGAGGGAGGAAAGGGAGATATCTGTAATACTCTCAACAATAAAGTTTTTTAAAAAAGGTGAATAAGATGACGTATTTTCTGTGAGCTCAACTTCAGTGGTGAAACAGACAAGTGAGCAAATGGTGACAGTGGAGTTGTGATAAGAGTTGTGTTAGCATTTTTGCCATGAGAGGACATGATCAAGGTTCTTAACTCACTTTGGGGAGTCTAGCAGAGAAATGTTTTCTGAAGAAAACAAAACTTGTGTCCCTCCTTCAAGGATGAGTGGGAATTAGCCAGGTGGATGGGGAGGGTGAAAAAAAAGAGGATGAACTAGAGGATGGGACAATATTGGAAAAATATTAGAAAAATATTATTAACTGAAGGGGGCCAGAGTACAGATGGCACTTGAGTGATTAATGGAAGACTGGGTGAATCCGTAAACGATCTGGCCTTTCTCTCTGCCTCTGTCTATCTTGCCACACAGAAATTTTGTCTTTATTATGAACATGGTGGAAGACCAGAGAAGGGTTTTGTGTTTTATAAAGATCTCTCTTGATGCATTGTGGAAAATAGTCTAGAGTGTGGGGCTCTGAAGGCAGTAAAGGCGAGTAGCAGAGGAATAGGTGAGAAATCAGGACTTAAACTAGGGTAGTAGCAGAGTAGATACTGAGGCAGGCAGGACTTAAGAGAGGTCTACTTCTGTAGGCTTTTTGCTAGAGTGCTTGCAGGTGCTTTCTCGTGTTTTAACAGGGGACATAGAAAAACAGGCAAGGCAAGGAATTGAAAAGTTGTAGGTCTATTTATATTCTAAATGACATCTGCACATTCTGAAGTGTATAATCATATTAATGTTGTAAAAGAGCAAATAAATTCTATGATATATCTGTATATGTTAGCCTACCATCTCCATCCAAGTACTGAGTTACAGAGTAACAAACCCAAGCTTCTAAAAGGCAGACCACCAACACTGAAAGTTCTTCCTGGCCACTGTGGCTTAGCTGGTTGACCACAGTCCCATGCACCCAGAGGCTGCTGCTTCGATTCCCATTCAGGGCACTTGCATAGGTTTCAGGCTTGATCCCCAGTAATGGACGTGGAGGAGTCAGATGAGTGATGGGTCTCTCTCATCTATGTGTGAAATTTGATAATTCTGTATAATACTCTATGCATCTAGACATTGCTTTAAGAAGTGGTAAAACTGGCCCAGCCAGCATGGCTCAGGGGTTGAATGTCAACCTATGAACCAGGAGAACATGCTTTGATTCCCGATCAGGGCACATGCCCAGATTGTAGGCTCCATCCCCAGTGTGGGGTGTGCAGAAGGCAGCCAATCAATGATTCTCTCTCTTTCTATCTCTCTCTTCCTCTCCCTTCCTCTCTGAAAGCAATAATATATATATTTTTTAAAGAAGTGGTAAAATTGCAACATAAGTTATAGCACTTTATATGATAAAATTAAAATGATGCATAATATTTTCTGTAATCATTTTAACTTAATATATGCAACCCAATTACAATGTTAGAACATGATATGTAAAACTCACAATTCATTTTGAAATCTAAGTATTACTTTAAGAATTGTATTGACAATACAGTTGCATGTCCTTAACAGCAATATATCTGCAAATTAAAATTAATTTTTTAGAAAACCTATCTAATAACCATAATAATTCAAGAAATATTGGCTAATTTGATACTCATTGCTATCAGAAAAACATATAAATTACGTGAAAATACAGACTGTAACAATATGGTTTTGTTGAAATTAATGCCCCCCCCAATTTTTTTTGGCCATGCCTTTAAAAAGACAATCTGTCTGCCTTCCGTCTCTCAAACAAAAAAACATCCAGCATACCATCAATTCTCTGCTGCTTTCAACTTAAGTGATCTTGCCAAGACATTCAGAAGGATGAATTAGAAGGGACACAATTATATGGACATTAGAGAGCTATTTCTTCTGGTACAGAGGGTTTGTAAGACTATAGAAAGGAGACTTGAGGAGAAGTACATTAGACTGCAGGGCTCTTCATGTGTTTCTGGGTCACTGATCAAATCAGCATTTGAGGTAAATGAGCTGATGTCAGGAGAATTCAAGCAGAGTGACTCATGTGTTTTGCCTCCTCCCAACCCAGGAGCACTTAGACTCCCCTTTAGCCACGTCTACTTTCAGCCAGCAGTGCTTTCTTTCCTTCCTATGACCATGTCCCGTGCCCAATATCCTTACCAACCAGGACAGAAACCATCTTTAGTTCAAACAATACTATATCAAGAGCTGGAATGGAGCTAGAGAATGGCTCCATAATGGGAACATCAGGATCAGGAAGAAGAACAATCTTGACTATTTTCAAAAGATATAAAATCCCAACATGGAGCCAAAGAGGGCTATAAGGGAGTAGAAGATGAATGTGATTTTCAAATAAGACTGAAACAAGGAAGGATGGAATAAGAACAGGCATGAGAACCATAGGACAGAAGAGAGAGATGAGTTAGCTGGGGCATAGTGACTAGAAGCCAGGAGTGACTTAGGAATGGAACTGGGGACTGGAGAAAGTTAGGAAGAATCATGCCAACCCAGGGGCCACTGCATCTCCATGAACTCACCTAGAATGTCCAGGACCAACAAAGTAGAGAGGTCAATCAAGGACAGCAAACCTCTCTCCCTTGCTCCCACAGAGAGCAACTCTCCCTCTTCCTAACTCTTGGGCTTCTTATGCCAGGACATCTATAGGCAAGAGACACACATCATCGCCCATTTCACACACCACCCCCATAACAGGTACACGCACTCACATATGTACACAGAAATGAGGTGGGGGGGGGGGGGTTTCCCTCTTCTGAAGATTACCATGCTAACATAACAGTGTTATCTGTACAAGTGAATGTGCTGAGAAAACCAGCCTTCCCTTCCATAACACACAGCAGCAACCATTGCCAGTCAAGGTTAATGCTGGTTGGAGCTCTTTGCCTTTTCCTCATGTTTTGCCACAGTTTAAAAATCAGGGCTTTTACTAATATTCTATCTCTCCTCATACTAAGCTCATATTTTCTTTCTGACATCGAGCTTTGCCTTCATGAGAAAGAATAACAGGAGACATGGGAGAAGTCAACTGTGCTGAGCCAGCATGGCCAAGGGTGAACCTGAGGAGGGGTGGTGAAAGATTGAAGAAAAGACAGACAAGAGAATACAGCTGGGGTTCAGTGGATCTCCCATGCCTGGATGAGAACACAAAATACCCAGCCTGCAAGCCGATGCTTTATTTTATAGTCTGATTAAAACAAGGGTAGATTAACATGTATACAAATATTCTTGTTTTGGCAACACTTGCTGCACCTCCCACAGCCCATTAGCTAATTAGGAAGGAATTAGGGAGGGATACAAGGTCAGGCTTAATTATGCTAGGAGAGCTCTGCCCTCCAGACTGGGACTTGTTTCTGGCCCTGCCATGGGTCAGCCCGAGCCTTGACCCTAGAGCTGCTCCCTACATCTCCCCCTTTTTTGTTTTTAAGCTATTAGAATAAAACTAAACTTGAACATAACTCTGGCTATTAAAACAACAAAACAATGCTAAAGCAACACAGCAATAAAAGAGAAATCAAACAACAGAATGTTAACATTTTCAGCTACAAAATGAAAGTTATTTACTCAGAGTCCTCAGATTTGTCAGCTCAGCCAAAGTTAGTCAGCACCTCAGTCCCTTGCATAGCCTTCGTTGTCTTTTTCTGCATCACTATCATTGGGACAACTCTCCGTCTTTTGAACGAAGGGACAAGGAGCTGCTCTGAGTCCCCTGTATCTCCTCCAGCCGCCAGTGCCACTTCTCCATCTCCTCGATGAGGAGGCCCCACAGCTGCTGCAGGTCAGCGAGCCTCTGTGGGATGGCCTCGGAATTCAGGCTGCTGCTGTCGGTGATGATGCTCTGGCTCCTCGCAAAGATGCCTTCAATGCGAACATGTTGTCAATGAGAGGCTAGTGCTGCCAGATTTCCTTCTGGGAGGGCTAGCTTTTCTTTATAGTCCTCAGATTTGGACAATCTTAATTTCCCATGTTTTACACCATGCTGCTACTAAACTTTGCTCCTTTTCTTACTTTTTGCTTTCTGCACATGCTTCATTGGAGCATCCTTTCACCTCACAATTGTAGTTCACTGGTACTCAGGTCCCACGTTGGGCACCACATGTGCCGCTCCAGCACGGCCAAGGGTGAACCTGAGGAGGGGCAGTGAAGGATTGAAGAAAAGACAGACAAGAGAATACAGCTGGGGCTCAGTGGATCTCCCATGCCTGGATGAGGACACAAAAGACTCAGCCTGCAAGCCAATGCTTTATTTTATAATCTGATTAAAACAAGGGTAGATTAGCATGTATACAAATGTTCTTGTTTTGGCAACACTTGCTGCACCTCCCACAGCCCATTAGCCACTTAGGAAGGAATTAGGGAGGGATACAAGGTCAGGCTTAATTATGCTAGGAGAGCTCTGCCCCCCAGGCTGGGACTTGTCTCTGGCCCTGCCACAGGTCAGCCCGAGGCTTGACCCTAGAGCCGCTCCCTACAGTCAACTATGATTCATCTTGGAGAAAAAGTTTCTTGTAGCAAAAGTAGAGGTTCCCTATATGGTATGCATTACCAACCAGCCTTCTGAATGACACAGAGAAATTTTCAGTATTACAGAGAGTGAAGCATTTTTGTTGATAGTTTCTTGGGGGAAAGAAATAGAATGACCCCATATAAAGCATTCAAGAATTCTCTGAGCAAACCCTAGTGTCCCAAACATTCCTCTATGAGTATCATCTACCTGGAGGAAGAACTCTAGGCAAGTGTGCACCAAGGAGAAGGGTCTTGTGGTCTGGGAAGGACCTCAGAAAGTCTAATTTAGAGTCAATATATTAAATAACATTTTTATTTTTTTCTTATAAGAGAAGTAACACATGTTCAATATGAAAATGTTAGAAAACCAGGAAACTCACACACACAAAAACTGTAATCTCAGCAACCAAAGATAAAATCTCTTCATATTTACAAATATCCTATGAGTACTTTTTCTGGTTATATTGCTTGACAATATAAAGGGAATGTTTTCCCATTCCCATAAACTTTCTCTCAGAATGTAATATAATGGCAGCACAGTTTTCCATCCTAGAGATGCACCATCACTTATTTAACCTTTCTCTTATTGCTGAGTATTTTAGATATTTTCCCTCTAACAGACTGAGAGATGATAACTGCATTTGGAATTTTTTCCTCAGTGGTGGTGGTCTTTTCTGATGAACTGTTTGAAGTGTATGTGATAACCATGGTGAGGACTTGTTCTCATTAAAATTTTTGTTTGTTGTTTCTGATGCCCTCCACCTTCCAAAGACGGCCAGGGCACAAGGTAGCCAAGCTTTCAGGATGGTTGCCTCTAGTGGGCAATTTAAAAAAAAAAATTATTGTTCTGTGTTTCAATTCAGAATGTTACCAACATATAGCAAAACAAAGATGCATGCTCCTCTAACCAAAGACCCTTATTTATCAACCCACTGAAGGATACCTGGGCCAGCCTAACTGGCTCTTCGTATTTTACAGATGAAAAACTGAACGTGCAGGATGAAGCAATAACAACCCGACTTATGATGTGCTTGCTTGACTTCCTCTACTTAAAACTTTATTTTCCTGCCGAAACCGGTTTGGCTCAGTGGATAGAGCGTCGGCCTGCGGACTGAGAGGTCCCAGGTTCAATTCTGGTCAAGGGCATGTACCTTGGTTGTGGGCACATCCCCAGTAGAAGATGTGCAGGAGGCAGCTGATCAATGTTTCTCTCTCATCAATGTTTCTAACTCTCTATCCCTCTCCCTTCCTCTCTGTAAAAAATCAATTAAAAAATATGTTTTTTAAAAAAAAACTTTATTTTTCTAAAACTTTTCTCAAGGTAAGCATAACGCAAAATGGATATATTGTTCCAGAAGTTTTCTTTACCTATTCTATTAAAATAGTTTATTTTTCATACCCTGTCAGATTTCAGAGATGACAATCTAGCTGCCTCATTAAGTAGGGCCCTCCAGTACAAAGATGTTGTTGCAGGCCCCATTGGAAGGGAAGAGTGGAGCTGACTGATATAGACAGGAATACCCAACCTCTGATTCTTGATTAGTTCCTCTTCATACAAAGGAGGACTCCAAATCCTCACAGTTTGATTGGTCCAAAAGGCACTGTCCTGATTGGTCAGAATGGAGCCACTTTGATTAGTTGGTGAAGAAGATGATACTGATATAGCTGTGCAGGTCCAATTGGATGGGGAAAGCCTCAGTCCTATTGGTTGAAATAGGAGTCAGGAACTCCTTTTTTAAAATTTATCTTTATTGTTGAATGTTTTGCAGATATCTCCTGTTTTGTTGTTGCTGTTGTTGTTGTTGTTATTGTTGTTTTCCCCATTGACTCCCTCCTCCCCATACCAGCCCCTTCCAAGCCTTCACCACACTATTTTCTGTGTCCATGGACTATGCATATAAGTTCCCCAGTTAATAAGTTCCCTCTGAAATTCATCAGTCTGGTCCATGATTCTGTGTCTCTGAATCTATTTTGTTCATCAGTTTATTTTGTCAGGAGCTCCTTTTTAAGGGCTGGCTCAGATGGCAAGGACACAATGCAGGCAGACACTCGGTGCAGGCTTCTCCATGAAGTGCAGTTTGCAGGAGAGGCCCCTGAATAGTAATGATTGCTAGGCTCTTTTTTATTTTTTTTTTTATCTTTAAATATATTTTATTGATTTTTTACAGAGAGGAAGGGATAGGGATAGAGAGTTAGAAACATCAATGAGAGAGAAACATCGACCAGCTGCCTCCTGCACACCCCCTACTGGGGATGTGCCCGCAACCAAGGTACATGCCCTTGACCAGAACTGAACCTGGGACCCTTCAGTCCGAAAGCCGATGCTCTATCCACTGAGCCAAACCGGTTTGGCTAGGCTCTTTTTTTAAAAAAAATTGAGCTCAGTTAGCCACTGGGAGCCCTTCCTAAATATATACCTCCTTTCTCAGTGTCCACAGAGCAAAGACAATACTTTTACCCATCCAGTCACCAGATTAAGATATACCATAGTTGCTGGCATGGCTCAGTGGTTCAGCATTGACCTATGGACTAGGATTCCCCCTCAGGGCATATGTCTGGGTTGCAGGCTCAATCCCCAGTGGGGGGTGTGCAGAAGGCAGTGGATCAATGATTGTTTCCCATCATTGATGCTTCTATCTCTCTCTCCCTCTCCCTCCCTCTCTGAAATCAATAAAAATATATTTTTAGAAAAGATATACATATGCATGCTAATTTAACAGTTCAGAACATTTACCATATTGTTCTTAGTTAATTTGCTAACTTGCATTCCAAATACTAACGAGGTGGTGGGACATCTGTTTAGAAGTGAAGCTCAGACTTAGACTGCCTAGGTTTAAATGTCCTTGTCCCCAAAATCGTACACCTATGGATGAGGACAGTGGGAGGGGTAAGGGCAGAGGGTTGGGTGGGAACTGGGTGGAGGAGAGCTATGGGGGGAAAAAAAGAGGAACAACTGTAATAATCTGAACAATAAAGATTTAATTTAAAAAAAATAAAGTATTAAAAAATAATAATAAATAAATGTCCTTGTCCCCAAACAGGCTAAGTGATCACGGGTGTGGAATTTAACCCCCTGAAGCCTCAGCTTTCCTCAGCTACAAATGGGGTTAAAAACTGAATCTATCTCATAGGATTGTGGGGACTAAATGAGGTAATATTACGTGAAAGTGCTTGCCACCGTATCTGGCATATAATGATCTCTGTGTTAGCTATTTACCTAAGGGGCCTGGTTTAATATGAAGAGAAACTAACGTAAAACACACACACACACACACACACACACACACACACACACAAATTTATTAACTATCCATTGTTGTTCTCTTTAGTCGCCTAAATCTGGCTTCTATCTCATTTTACCGTTACTGCATTCTCCCGGAGGTATGGAGGGTAAGAGGACCATGACTTCAGAGTTCTCCAGAGTAAAAAAAAAAAAAAAATCAAGGAACGCCGGCAGTTAACTCAGGGAGAAAACAGCCTCCCTGTCTGCCACGCGTCCCTGCAGACCCCGGGGACTGGCCCGCCCCCGGGGATTTCAGAACCCGGAGACCAGTCCCAACCAGACCACGCCGCGTCACGCTGGTTACCTAGAAACCGAGGCCCAAGTCCCACCCACCCACCGACCGGTTTATTGGCTATTAGCAACCACTCGCTCTCCTCATTGGCTGATGCCTCCCGTGCCGACGTTCCGCTGTGACGTTCGCGGCGGCAAGACTCCAGGTCACAGGCAACCACATTTCCGTTTCCGGGTCGCATCCGGAGTCATGGCGACTGTAAGAAGCCCGAGTTATCTGTTGACACTAGGCAGATGGCGCCGCGGCGTGGGAGTCGCTCCACAGGCCCGGGTGAGTGCCCGCTGTCCCTGCTCTCGGCGAGGCTCTGGGTCTGGGGAACGGCCCGGCCCCGAGCGGCCCCTCCCTGAGCGAGCGCCCGCCGCCTTCTCCGCTGCCCTGCAAGCTGCTTTTCTTTCCCGGCCTGCAGGCTCTCGCCGCCCTTGTGCCCGGTGTATCCCAGGTGGATAACAAGTCCGGTTTTCTGGGGAAGAGGCCCCATCGCCGGCACCCGGGCATCCTGAAGCTGCCGTGTGTGCGGCTGCCTCGAGCGCTGGCTGACGCCGCGCAGTTAATGCTGCTCGGTGAGTGGCGGTGGGCGAGGGGAGCGCGAGAGGAAGCGGAGACTGGGCGTTCGTACACCTGATGCCGCTTTTCCTTCTTGCACCGCAGACAGTGCGGTGCCCAATGTGGAGAAGCAGGTGCAAGCATTGACCAATTATCTCTGGAGCCGGCATTTACCTGTAGAGCCAGGGGAGCTGCAAAGACGGGCAGAACATCTTGAGAAAAAATTCCTGGAAAACTCTGGTAGGGTTTAAGAATCATCAAAAAGTAGTTCAAATCGAAATAGTGAGACATGAAGACCAAGAAATTATTTTAGTCTCTCAAATAGGTATTGCAGTTTCTTGTTTGACTTTCTGGACAGGACAGTTATTACAATGATGCCTTACTAAGAGAAGATAGATTATTTCAGAGATTGCCCTTGGGGCTTTGGTGAAGGTCAAAGAGTGCTTTGTTTTTTTTTCCCTCCAAATCCACTGGATTAGGATTGTCTAAATTTTTATTCTGAAATAAAGCCCCTGGATGACTCCTTATCTAGTGCTGAAATCTTCAGGGATAGAAGAATAAATATAATGCATTGTCATTTTCATGATTGTGAGCTCCTTCATATTACAGACCTGTCTTTTATACATCTTGTATTCCCTGTACTTCCCACAGTACCTGGCTCATGATAGGCACTCAATAAATAAAATAGTACTGAACTGAACACACATTATGAGACTTAAGATTTCCAAGTCCCGTTCCTCCCTGTAGGAACTGTGGAGATGTCGCAGTCTTAAGTTTTGGGGACGTGAGGAAATCCACAAAATATTGTCCTTATCCTATAACTTTTTCTTATCCTCACCAGAAGATATGTATTGATTTCAGAGAGAGAAGGAGGGAGAGAGAAACATCAGTCGATTCCCTCCCTTACACACCTGACTCGGGATTGTACCCACAACCGTTTTGGTGTACAGCAGTGGTTCTCAACCTTCCTAATGCCACGACCCTTTAATACAGTTCCTCATGTTGTGGTGACCCCCCAACCATAAAATTATTTCCGTTGCTACTTCATAACTGTAATTTTGCTACTGTTATGAATCGTAATGTAAATATCTGATATGCAGGATGTATTTTCATTGTTACAAATTGAACATCATTAAAGCATAGTGATTAATCACAAAAACAATATGTAATTATATATGATTTTTCCGATGGTCTTAGGCGACCCCTGTGAAAGGGTCGTTCGACCCCCAAAGGGGTCGCGACCCACAGGTTGAGAACCACTGGTGTACAGGATGATACTCCAACCAACTGAGCCACCTGTCCAGGGCTCCTTTACATCTACCACATTTCCCTTCAATATAGAACAAAACCTGTGGGATGGGATGGATCAATTTAAATAACCTGCTATTAGAGACAAATACTACCTGATACACTGGTGCTATAGATGGAGATCGTTGTTATTCTTACCTGAAATTTTTCTCTAGGTTTGGCTTCTCTTTTAAGCTTTAAGGCTTTTCCCAAGTGGGAGTTGGGGAGGATTGGGTAGGCATTATATTCAGATACTAGATTTGAGCCCTATTCTTCCTCGTTCTCACCCCAGACTCATTTCAGACAGAGGAGAAACTTCGTGGAGCAGTGCTGCATGCCCTGCGTAAAACTACCTACCATTGGCAAGAACTGAGGTAAGGGGGACTGGCGGGGCTGCAGAAGGAAGAGAAGTTTGACTTTTGAAGGAGAGTTGGACGAGCACAATTACATAGTTTTATGTTTCAAAAAGCAATCTGGTTTGTCAGGCTCCCCTGGACTCTTCTGTGTTGCAAAGTGAAATTGTTGACCTGGAAGAGCCCGTTCCAAAAATTTCATTTCCTAAAAATCTAGAGGTACCTATGGGATAGAGGTTACTCCCCAGGTGAAATGACTCTGTTTTTTTCTGGCAGCTACAATGAGGGACTGAGCTTGGTGTATATGGCCGCAAGACTGGATGGTGGCTTTGCAGCAGTCTCCAGGGCATTCCATGAGGTGAAGATCCTGCAACTTCCAACCTGAACCCTTTTACCATCAGTTCCCTTATTCATAAAGTAGTCTTCTGGGGTAGGATTCTTGGGACGTTTCATGTGCATTTTTTAAGAGGCTCTTCTTATCCTCTGAAAGGATATTGTGACCCAGAAAGGTTTAGATTCACTGTTTTAGGAGCTTCCTGTTATGTAAAGTATTTATATTAAATCTCAAAATACAGTCACCCTCTCATACCCTCTGTCTTGGTCTCCTAATTCATTTCGCCAAGGCCCTAAAAAGCGTCTACTTACCCTACTGTGGGGTGTTGTATATTTCTTTAGATCCAGACTCAACTTCCAGAGTTCCAACCAAAAACCCTGATGGACTTTGGGTCAGGTACTGGTTCTGTCACCTGGTGAGTATCTTTCTCTGTCTCTATCCATTCTAGCTCTAGAGAGCCATGCTTACACAACACCAATATCAAGAGACTGGGGAACCAGAGGAAGAATAGGAAAGTTGGGAATTCAAATGTTTCTTCCCTCAGAATGGGCAAGGCATGAGAAGATAGATGGATTAGAGTCAGAACTTAAATGTTAAGTGATAAAAGACCCACATTTACAAAGATAAAGGAATTTAGTGTAGGGCATAAGTTTTACATATCATCAAAATTATTTTGCCTACAGTAGTTTTCTTGAGTCTGCGTTTGTTTTTTGTTTTTTAAGGAACTGTAAATAAGAAAATAACAAAGTTAGTTTTTCCAACATTTTAACATAGCATTCTGTTTCCCCAGGGGTGGGGTTCAGGATAGAGGCTTCTCTTGTAGAAATGATTCTTTGTCATGAGAACTGGTGATTTATATTTTGTCATCTTAGGGCTGCTCATAGTATTTGGGGTCAGAGCCTACGTGAATATATGTGTGTGGACAGTTCAGCTGCCATGTTGGATTTGGCAGAAAAGTTACTGAAAGGTGAGGACAAGCTATAAGGAAATACTTTTCCAAAGTTGAAGGAGTTAAGAAAGCAAAGGAATACTGGAGAGAGTGTTTTATTCTGGAGTTAGGGAGAGAGCTAAAAGTTAAAGATGAGTTTGGTCTCCTTCCAATTTTATGGTCAAGTCGGGGCATAGGGAGGAGGCTTTACTGGACTGTGAATGGGTTGGGAAAGATTAACAGACAGGTTTCCCAATATTCTCCCTGACCTTTTTAATATTTGCTTACCCTGTGCATCTCACTCTCACCTAGCATTTTTCTTTATTCTCAGGGCCATATTTCTTACCAGGATATCACTTCAATTTATATTTATACACTGGCAATTTTCAACTTTTTTCATCTCATGGCACACGTAAGCTAGTTATTAGAATTCAGCAGCACACCAAAAAATATATTTTTTGCCCATCTGACAAAAAATAGGTATCATTTTGATTCATTCACACCATGGCTATTGTTTTGGCTGTCATTTTTTTATTTGACAATCTAAGGGAAAAGAGATCAGTGCCCCTCACAAAACAGTCAGGTATTACATGTTTTAAACATTCTTGCTGCACACCAGTTGAAAATCAGTTCTATACGCTCATAGTTGCCACACCTCTGCTTGTCTTTACAGGTGGTTCAGAAAATGGGAAGCTGTATATTCCAGGTGTCTTTTTCAGACAGTTTCTACCTGTATCACCTAAGGCAAGTGGCAATATGTAGAGTATGCTAAATGTGGAATTTGGCAGGTGGAAAACTGCGTGGCCTCAGCATTGCAATCCAGCATTGAATGTTAAAAGATAAAAGACAGCAGAATACATTTAGGGAGATAGAACTTTATTGTGCTCTAGGAAGGGGGAGATGGCAGGTCTGTCATGTTCTTTGTCTTGGTCCTCAGGTACAGTTCAATGTGGTGGTATCAGCCTTTTCCCTAAGTGAACTGCCCAGCAAGGCTGACCGCGCTGAGATAGTCCAAACCTTGTGGCGCAAGACAAGTGATTTTCTGGTGAGGAAAAATCCACTTTTCCCTTCAAGTTTTAAAGCAGCTTCTTGGGTTTCACTCCTTTCCTTCTCTACATTGGAGCCTGTCTGCATCCTTGACCATTTTTTCTCCTGCATAGCTTCCTTTGTCCCTCTTTTAGGGTCACCATCCCAATCATGTATAATGCCCCTTCCTTTAGGACTGCTGTTCCATCTGTGAATGCTCTTACAGAGCTACTGACATTTCTGTTTTCATGTAATTCGGGGCTTCTGCTCATTTTCCCCTTTGTGAACAGATATTGGTGGAGAATGGAACAAAAGCTGGGCACTGCCTTCTCATGGAAGCCAGGGACCTGGTCCTTAAGGTAAGGTTCTTTCTCCTTCTCTTCCCCCAGCCCCTACCTATCTGTCACCAATTACCAGTACTCCCCTGAAAACTGAAAAGACTGTCTGTCGTACAAAGTAAGGGACTCTCGGGAGAGTAGGCGTGTAAAGTCATTATGATGTAGGGTGGTGGTTAGCAAAGTAGGGCCTGTGGATCAAATCCTGCCTGCCAGGATGTGTATGAGCCCGGCTTATTTGAGTGTCTGTTGTGTATGGCAGAGATGAATGGTTGGGACACAAACAGATTTTGCCTACCCTCTGGGCCTTTAAAAAAGTTTGCTGACCCCTGACCTAGGACATGGCTGAGCCAAAAACCTTATCTCTAGGACTGTATGAGCCAGTGTAAAATCATGAATTTAATTGTCCTGGAATGGATTTTTTTGAGAGTGGAGGTTGCTGACAAGAAGAGCACCATTCTATGTGCCAAGTTCCTGCCTTTCTCCTGCTGCAAAGAGAAAGTTCTTTGTTTGGAGTATTGGAGAAGTAGCCAGCTTAACTCAAAGAACATAGTTAGTAGTTACCAGAATCGGATGTTAAAGGAGTCCTCAATTGACTGAGAGCAGAGATTGACTTATGAGAATAGATCCTACAGGCCCAGCTTAATTTTTTTATTTCCTTTGATTTCAGGGAAAGGAGAAGTCGCCTCTGGACCCTCGACCTGGTTTTGTCTTTGCCCCAGTGAGTATTGCTTCTACCTTTCCCAGCATGCAAAGAGCTGAGCTCAGCTGTGTCCAGGGCAAGTGAGAGGGCAAAGCTAAGCCTCCCTCCACTGCTTTGTGTCCCGATCTGATTTCTTCTTAGTGGATCCCCTGCTCTCCCTACCCCCTGCTCCTGTGCTCCCTTACCCCTAGCCCTTCCTGACCCTAGCACCCTTAGTTTCCCAGTTTTATGATCTGTGGTTCTTTCATCTTACCTCATATTTTTCATGTGTGTTTACAGTGTCCCCATGAACTTCCTTGTCCCCAGTTGACAGCCTCTAAGCCCCTGGCCTGTAGCTTTTCCCAGGCTTACCATCCCATCCCCTTCAGCTGGGTATGTACCTGGGAATATGGCAGCAGGGAGGAGGTAGCTTGGGAAAGCAGGATGAAAAAGAACCAGGTGGGAGGAGTTGGAAAATTCCGAGAGCGTTTGTAGGGCCTGAATGTGCATGACCTAGAATATGTAAAGGGCTACAGGAATGGGGGTCAACATTTTCCCCACATCTTTTCCCCAAAAACAGTCCCTCTATCCTTACCTCAGAGCAAGAAGCCAAAGGAGGAAAAGTTTTCGATGGTAATCCTAGCCCGGGGGTCTCCAGAGGAAGCTAATCGCTGGCCCCGGATCACTCAGCCTGTCCTTAAGCGGCCACGCCATGTGCACTGTCACCTGTGCTGTCCAGATGGGCATATGCAGCATGCTGTGCTCACAGCCCGCCGCCATGGCAGGTACGGAGGCTGTGACCACAATTAGTGGGAGGTGGCAAGAACCCACTCCCCACATTGACCTCTCTCTTTCATAGGGATTTGTATCGCTGTGCCCGTGTCAGCTCCTGGGGAGATCTTTTACCTGTGACCACGCCGTCTGAGCTTCTTCCGTCCCCTGTTGAAGATCCTCCTGAGAGTTAACAAGGATGTGTAACAAGAGTTTTCTTGCATCGTGCCTGCCAAGGCTAAAGCTACCTGGTATCCAGGATGGGAGTGCTTTTACCCCTATATATCTGCATTTGTTTGAAGTTTTAATAATTAAAAGTTTTCAAAGAATGGGACTGGGTCTTGTGATTCTTAAAAGGTATAAATGTTAGTCATCACCGCCTATCCTGTAACAAAGTGAGTCCTCAGAGATTCAGTGCCTGTCTCCCCACAGAAACCTCAAGCTCAGCCCCTCCTGTAAGAATACTGCTGCTTCTCCCAGAGACCGGGACTTCCCGGGGAAGTAATGGGTAGTGGGGAACGCCGCCCCCAGCGCTCTGAGAACTGGCTCAACAGGTCTCAGGGTAGTTAGACAGGCCACCTGGATAGGTGACCAGCAAGCAGCTGCCTGGCCTCTGTTTTTCTCCCTCCTTCCTTTCCTTTTATCTCTCTCAGGGTTCATCAGCTCCCCAGAGTTTGCCTCATGAGTGTCCTTCAAGAATTGATTCTTTCAGGATCAAATCATCCACCTCAACCCCAGCATATCCAGGCAGGGCCCTTCATTTACTTGGTTCATTTCTGTGTTCCCCTAGGCCTTGCTGTTTCAGAGCTAGAGCAACTTTCTGTGTAATAAAACTCTCAGTCCCTCTCCCACAACGTATATCAGGAAGTAGGCACAGTCAGAAGCGGGAACAGTTTCAGTGTTGTAATACTAGAAATCTCAACTCCCATAGACATTTCCATACCTGGAGCTATTTTTCTGGGGTTACAGGCTAGGGGAGTCCCCTCATCCACTAGTTCCCACAGTGGCAGCAGCACCACTCCTTAGCCCCACCTCCTTCACCCCGGTGGCCCCAAATCCCCTCTGAAAGGGTAAGGTTCAGGTATCAGCATAGCAGCCTATGAGACTGCATTGGGGTGGGCAGGGTATGGAAGGCTTAGATTGAATGTCCTGAGTGAACCAGGACCAGACTGTCTCCAACACAATAGCTGGGAAGTAGCACCATAGTCTGTGCCATTTTGGATTGGACCAGCCCCAGGCATGAACTAAGTCAGTCCACAGCCCTTGGATTAGTCATGGAGCTGAGGAGAAGACAGAGCGCAGGGCTGTGCCTGGCAGGGAGTCTGGAGTTTCTGGTTTTGGTGTGAGCCAGGGGAGGGGCCTCCATGTAGGGGGAGGGCGGGAAACTAGGGCTGGGCCCCAGTCAGCTATGCAAGGCTGTGCAATCAGGCAGCACAAAACAGAGAATCCAACAGCTTCCTGAAACTCAGGAGTGGACGCTACAGCTTTGACCACCTAAGGCACCACTCCTGCTCCAAAGCTTGTAACTCCGTTTGTCATTCTGAGGTCTGCTTATCCTGTACCGCAAGGATGGAGCCAGTGCTAGGCGTAAAAATTGGCTGCCTATTTGCCCTGCTGGTTCTCACGCTGGTCTGTGGCCTTATTCCCATCTGCTTCAAATGGTTCCAGATTGAGGCAGCCAGAGGTATAGCCCTTCTGTATCTTTGCCCCCATAACCTGACTTCAACCCTATCACCCTACCCTGACACTTGCTCTGATTCTCTTGCCATCCCCATGCTTGGATGTTGAGTGCTCCTTGTTGCTCGTTAGTCACCTTTGTCCATCTCATTGCCAACTAGTTGTAACTCCTGCTTTTCATTAGGTCGTCACCGCCAGGTCCTCAGCCTCCTGGGCTGCATTTCTGCCGGTATTTTCCTGGGAGCAGGATTCATGCACATGACTGCTGAAGCCCTGGAGGGAATTGAGTCGGAGATCCAGAAGGTCATGATGCAGGTGAGCAGCTGAGGTGTAGGGCTGAGAAGCCAGATAATGAACAGAACCAAGGGGAGGGAGGGGGGAAAGTGATGGAGCCAAGGACATGGAACAATAGAGACAATGACAGCTCTTTGTTGTGTGGAATCATGACGACAGGTCAGATTAGCTTGTAAGGAAAGCAGTGGAGCTGAAGGGACAGGACAGGAAGCTGAGCTGCTCCACCCCTCATCTAATTTCTGCTTTTTTCTCTCTAGAACAGGACAGAGAGTGGGGGAAATTCTTCTGGAGATGCTAATTCAGCTTCTGTAAGTATCTCTCACACCCAACCTGGAGGGTGAGGAGAACCAGAGACTCTTCATACCCAGATCCTTTTGAGGAGAGGACGTGAGGAATACCAGGAATCCCTCTGCTCCTCAGCTCAGACACTGTAGGGAAAGGAGGAGCCAACCCCATACTTTGGGGTTTATGGAACCCCAGACAAAGCTCTGGCTTTACTCTTTCCTTCTTTCCCTAGACCCTTAGACATGCTCCCCATCGTTTTCCCACATTTCAACGCTACTGACACTGTGACCCTGGTCCCTCTGGTATTCTTGTTGCATGTCTGTATCTCCTCCAGGCTTCATTCGCCTACCCTTTTTAATGTTTTAGTCCCACATTACCCATTCTCTCCAGTCTCCCATCCCACCTCCGCACCTCCATCCACTGCACTTCCTTTCCTGTCCCACAGCCCCTCTCTCTGTTCCCAGACAGACTATCCCTATGGAGAGCTCATCATCTCCCTGGGCTTCTTCCTCGTCTTCTTTTTGGAGTCGCTGGCATTGCAGTGCTGTCCTGGAGCCCACGGAGGATCCAAAGTGCAGGAAGAGGAAGTGGGTGGGGCTCATGTCCTTGGACTCCACAGCCATGGATCTCTACCCTCACCCTCACAGAGTCCCTTTCGTGCCCTCATCCTTTTGCTCTCTCTCTCCTTCCACTCGGTGTTTGAAGGTCTGGCTGTGGGGCTGCAGACAACAGTAGTAGCCACCGTGCAGCTCTGTCTTGCTGTCCTGGCTCACAAGGGGCTCATAGTGTTTGGTGTAGGACTGCGGCTGGTGCAGGTAGGCACTGCGTCACGATGGGCCGTGTTCTGCATACTGGTGTTTGCTCTCATGTCCCCCCTGGGTGTAGCCATAGGGCTGGCTGTGCCTATAGGGGACTCAGAAGCGGGGCAAGGCTTAGCCCAGGCTGTGTTAGAGGGTGTTGCAGCTGGTACCTTCCTGTATGTCACCTTCCTAGAAATTCTGCCCAGGGAGCTAGCTGGTCCTGAGGCCCCTCTGGTCAAGTGGGCCTGTGTAGCCGCTGGTTTTGCCTTCATGGCCTTAATTGCCTTGTGGGCCTGAGAGATTCCTGACTTTTTGATGGATCCAGGACACACCTCCCAAAAGGCTTTGGTCCTCAGACATTTCTCCACTGAGACTAAGTGGCATTCACTGGGCATCATCCCCATGAACTGGATCCCAGCCTCTCCCACGTGAGATCCCATTGCTCATCCAGGACTGAGAAAGGGGCGTTTATTTTAGGTTGAGTGCCTAGTCTTTGGAGAATTGATATAAAGACCATCACTGCAGATTTGACTCTTGTTCCATTTTTGCTACTGTGTGTAATAAATGTCCATTTTACCCTCCCCCTTCAAGCATGCTATAGTTCCTTTCTCCAGGTTACCCAACTGCTGCCTAGTGGAGCAGGAAGTGGGGAGGGGGAGTGTTGGATACAGTCTTTTCTTCTGGAATCAGAGCCCCTAGTCATTGTGTCACTTGCAGCCTTGTCCCCCAGACATGGGAGCATTGCTGAAATTCCAACAACCTGCTCTCACCTTACCCACAGGTGTTGAAATACTGAGCCAGAGTTCCCAGCATTTAGAGGAGAAGAGGTTTAAAAACAGAAATGGTGGGGATCTAGATTTTTTTCTACACTAACCACACCTACCCCACTCCCAGCCGCCCACATGTCCAACAAACTCTTCAGATTAGGCTCAATGGAGCCTACTTCACCTGGTTTCTATTTTTCATACTGAGTCCTGTGTGGCTTCAAGGACACGATTGCTCTTTGAGCCTCTGTCTCATTCCAGCTGCCTTGTGCTGCGGGATTAAGAAGCAGTGTGTTTGGAAAGAGAGAAAGGCGCCAGATAAATTCCAAGGGTGATTACTTGGCTCTGCCGAGACATGGTGACTTTCCTTCTGCCTGCCCTACCTGCCACTGTGCCTCTGGTCCCTCCCCAATGGGCCATTTGCCTTTCAGGCGAGTAACCCCTACAATGTGCTGCTCCTCTTAAAAACTGCACAAATAAAACAACTGCTTATCTGGAATTGAGGAGGAGCAGGACGGCTATGACCCTCGAGGTGGAGGAATGTCTCAGACTTGGTGGAAGGACAGGGAAAGAGGTGTGCCCTATGAGCTCAGGCACCCTCCCCATTTTGCCCCTTAAATACTTTCAGTGTAGAAGCTCAAGTGGCCTTAACATGGGCAAGGTCTCCTCAGTTCCATTCTCATCTCATTTCATTCCTGTCTTCTGTCCTTCCCATTCCCCTTCCCACAAATTCAGAATAGAAACCTCCTCACCAGCCCAGCTCACGCACCCAGGGATCAGTGAGAAGCCAAGCTAAAAGCAAAGCTAAATAAAAATGATGAAGTAATTTCCCTGACGTCCATCCTATTCTGCTTCCCTTCAGTGCTAAATGCACTCACACGTAACACAGAACAGGGCCTAGTATGTTGTCATGATGATAGTTTCCACATGGAGCATCCGCTATGTGCCAGGAGCTCTGCTGCTGCTTCCACATACATTACCTCCCCTTCCCAACCCTGCCTGGTAGGTATTGTCCCCATAGAAAGTCCAGGGAAGCGCACTCTGAAGTTAAATAACTTGACCACCTAACTAACTAGGCTTCAAACCCATGTTTCTGTGATGCTAAGAAAACCTCAATCTACAGACTCTCTTCTTACCTTCCCTTCCTCATCTTTACCTTACCTGTTCTTCCTGACTTATGTGTTAGGGTCTCAGGAGAAAGCAGAGAGCACATTGGATAATTGAGGCAAGTTTAATAAAGAGAGTGTGTAGAAGGTGTGGCCAGGATTAGGACAGAGCAACAGGTGATGATGGACCACCATGGGGCTGAGTAATAGCAATTCTGTTACCTTGGCTGAAAAGAAGGAGCAGTTACCAGAAACTCAAGAGCCATCCATTAAGAGCTGTGGCCCTTGGTAGAAGAATACAGCAGCCTGCAGGGGCTCCATAGGAGGAAGCAGAGGAATACCTTCACTCTCCTACTCTTGATCTACTGTCCTGTCTTTTACTGGCCCCGCCCAAACAAAAGCCAAAGGATAAAAACATCTGTTGGTGCATTGCTGATAGATCAGCCCGAGGAAGCATGGGTCAGAAAGAAACCTGGAGGGGCCAGCAGAAAATGTCCAGCATCAGTTTCTCTGCTGCTTTCAACTTAAGTGATCTTGCCAGGACATTCAGAGGATGAATTGGAAGGGACATGATTATATGGACATTAGAGAGCTATTTCTGGTACAGAGGATTTGTAAGACTATAGAAAGGAGACTTGAGGAGAAGTACATTAGACTCCAGGGCTCTTCATGTGTTTCTGGGTCACTGACGAAATCAGCATTTGAGGTAAATGAGCAGAGGTCAGGAGAATTCAAGCAGAGTGACTCATGTGTTTTGCCTCCTCCCAACCCAGGAGCACTTAGACTCCCTTTTAGCCACGTCTACTTTCAGCCAGCAGTGCTTTCTTTCCTTCCTATGACCATGTCCCGTGCCCAATATCCTTACCAACCAGGACAGGAACCAGGACAGAAACTAGGGACTGGCTCCATAAAGGTAACATCAGGATCTGGAAGAGAAACAATCTTGACTATTTTCAAAAGATCTCCAGCAAGGAACCAGAGAGGGCTGTAAGGGAGCAGAAGATGAATGTGATTTTTAAATGAGACTGAAACAAGGAAAGATGCAATAAGAACAGGCATGAGAACCACAGGAGAGGAGGGAGAGCTGAGTTCACTAGGGCATGGTGACTGGAAGCCAGAATCAGGAGTGATCCTTGATTCAGCCTTGAGAGACAGGTTGTAACTGAAGAAAATTAAGATTATGAGTTAAACAATAAAAATAGGAGGGAAGATATGTAGGATGGGGAAAAGGATAAGAGTAGAAGCTAGTTGGAATAGTCACAAGAAATTTTATGTGGAACAGTTTTCAAGTCTTAACCCCTGATCCCCATCCTCATTCTCCACTCCACACATGGATTGTTTATTATATATTTAAACAGGAAAAATAGAGACTTCTGACTGGCCTGCTGAACCAGAGTTCCATTTTTGCACCAATAAATGGCTCTCTGAAGCAACGCCTTGCAGCTCCCACCACCTGCCCTCTGCTTGCAGGTTGAGGTTAGGTTTGGCTATTGCGGTTGTAAGGTGACAATATGTGACGACAATGAGATGGGGAACCGCATCAAAGAGAAACCGGTTTAGTAAATGTACCAGAGCAGGGTGGGAGGTCCCTCAGAGAACAAGATACACCCAGGACAAAACCCAAAGAGCTGTAGGCAAACTTGTGAGATCATTTATGCCACTGCACCTATCCCATGAAGGACAATTTTCCAAGGTCTTGCCTCACTCATGACAGGACACTGTTTGTTGATTCTGGCTCTGATACTTGGAATACAAGGACTGGAGGCCAGAATCAGAGTGGGTTGGTACATGTGGGTGTGCCAACCAGTCAGATACCCTCAGACTCCTCCACTGACCTCAGGGAGGAGCCCATGGACACTACCAAAGGTGAAGCAAAAGGGGTGCAAACAGGGATGCTTAAAGTTTTGATTATTTCTTTTTTATTCTATTTTGTTAAGTTGCTATTATTAGATTTGTTAAATGTCAAATACACAATGCATTCTACTTTTGCTATATATTTATCCATCCCACGTGCTAGTTTCACTCTGTACTTCAGAGAATTACCCTTTAAAATTCTCTTCATGACTTCCACAGTTTTCAAGTGGACATTGCAGTGCTCTCATCACTGTATTCTTCAGTTTTATTCTCCTTTCCAATGAGCCATCTCTTAGCTATCTTGGACTTCTGTCCCTACAGTCAGGGAAACACATTCCTTGAGATTGAAAGAAACAGGAGTCCTAAGGCTGAAGCAGAGACAAAAAATAAGGAGTTGGTGGTTCAGCTTCTATGAAGTCACCCCACCTTTCCTGTGAGCCTCTGAGCTCTGATCTCAAGAATGGACAGGAGCCACCACGTGGTATCAGGCCTGCACTATGTAACTACTGTGTAGATTCAGGAAGACCATGGAAGACTCAGGAAGGGAACTGGGAACTGGGGAAAGTTAGGAGGAACCATGATAACCACAGGGGGGCACTGCGTCCCCATGGGCGCGCCTGGAATGTGTAGGACCAACAAAGTAGAGAGGTCAGCCAAGGACAGCACACCCCTCTCCCTGGCACCCAGCAGAGAGCCTCTCTCCCTCTTCCTAACTTGGGCTTCTTATGCAGGGACATCTATAGGCAAGAGACACACATGGTCGTCACCCACTTCATATACCACCCCCATGGCAGGTACATACACACACACATTTTACACAGAAATGAGATTTTTCTCCCTCTTTCAGGCCTGCTAGCCCTGGCCAGATAGCTCATTTGGTTAGAGCATTGTCCCAATACACCGAGGTTGCAGGTTTGATCCACAGTCAGAGCACATATAAGAATCCACTAATGCCCAGCCGGTGTGGCTCAGTGTTTGAGCATCAAAACGTCACAGTTCGATTCCTGGTTAGTGCACATGCCAGGGTTGTGGGCTCATCCCCAGTTGGGGGCATGCAGAAAGCAGCTTATTGATGATGCTCCTCACTGAGGTTTCTATCTCTCTATCCCTCTCCCTCTAAAAATCAATAAAAACAGTTTTTAAATCAACCAACGAATGCATAAATAAATGGAACAACAAATTGGTTTCCTCTCAAAAATAATAAATTTTTTAAAAACAAGATGAAAATCTATTTTATTTAAGAAAAAGATTACCCTGCTAACATAACAGTGTTTGCTGTGCAGTTGAATGTGCTAAGACCCACCTTCCCTTCCATAAGGCACAGCAGCAGCCATTGCCAGTCAAGGTTGATGCTGGTTGGAACTCTTTGCCTTTTCCTCATGTTTTGTCTACCTAGGAGCCAGTTATGCCAGTGATTCCAATTATACAGATTCTTTTCTTCGGTGTGACATTTAAGCACCTGCTGCCTGCCCTGTGCGTGGTCACCAAACACCCTCACCCGTCCTGATCCTGGCCTACTGCATTTAAAATAGTTCGGTGCCATGAGAGTGATGAAATGCTCAAGCATCAAGAGCATGTTCCATGCCCACTTCCACGTCAGTGTGTCAGCGCTAGACATCAAGCTGCATTAGTCATCAGGTCTGTTTCACTGAGGAAAGTGTATAATTGCCCATGGGGTTTCTACAAAGTAATCTGGCAAATGACCTTGTACTATTCCATCCACAGTACTCTGGACAATAACACTATAAAGTGCGTCTCAATTTTACTTCTTGTGCCCCTAGAGCCCAAGGATCACCTGCAACAGCCACAAAATACCTGAAGTTCTCTTGATGATTATTGTTCATAATTGTTGAGAAGGTTCTCAAAGAACCACAGATATAGTCTAATTAACTGCCCAAACTTGGATTTATGTGGAGGAGGAATTCCTGAGAGGAAATCCTGGTTGCTGTGACTCACCTGAAAAAATCTTAAGATTGAGATCAACTGAGCAACCTGCATGAGGTGTGGTCTGCTGATCGTATTGAATCGCCTAAAATGGAATCTAGGTGACCTCACAGAAGATCCTGCAGGGAGGTGGTCACAAGATGTCCTTGAGTACTTCAGCTGGCTTTCTGCACTTCCTTAAGATTATGATGTTGGTGACATCTCTGAAATCCCATGGCATTTCTCAATAACTGAGAAGGAAGTCTTCTAAGATCTAAGTAGCCCCTCCTGAAATGTGAAGATATTATCAATATCAAGGACAATACCATTGTCCATTCCATTGAATAAGGGCCGGTGACTGTGAAGTCACATTTTGTGAAGTGTCTATGCTATGCAAGCCCCCTCCCATGGTTTGTGTCACTTGGAGAAGAGAATGTGAGTTGGGCAGGGATGGGGTAGGAAAGGGGCATGATGCAGGCATACTGAGACAGAATAATAGTGCTCAGATTCCTCTATAGTTTATTGTTACAGCAGAAGTTGTGGGAGACAGGAGAGCACCCTCCACACATAACACACTGTGGTCAGAGCCCCAAGGTAGCCCTTCCCACCCCTATGCCAAGCCACAAGCAGCCCTGCCCCGGCTTGGCCCCCTTCCCCTCCCACTTTAGACACACACTGTCTAGACAGCTACCAAAATTAGTGGAGCCAATGGCCCCAGGCCCCTTCCTATTGCCCAGCTCCAATCCTTCCCTCAAATTTGTTCATTGCCTATCACCTCCCAGTCCAACTTCCATTCACACACCGGATATTTCTATCACATCCTGAGGACCACTAACCCACCAGCAAGCCTCCCTGACACATTCATTTAGGCCCATATCCTTCAGAGATCTGAAGGGTTCATGAGAAGCCATATCCACTTTGGTGAATGGAAACCCAGCACCAAGTCCCTTACCCTTGCAATGGGATGAGTAGGGAGAGTCTGGGGCAGGCACCATGGACATCTACAATGACCACTTATCCCTCATCCATGAACACCTAGATTAGGGAGAGGGGACGCATGCCCTCTCCACCTTAACAACAGAATGAGGGAGAAGGATCATTTAGGGGTCTGAGTCCCTAAGCGATATTAGGACAGCTCTCCCAGGAGCTGAGGGGTATCACAGGTTAGAGGTCAAAGTTAGGGTAGCAATCAAAGATCAAGGTCATCTCCCCACATGATCTGCCCATCTTCCCTTGCTCACTCTGGCCCAGTGTTCTACACACCTCCCAGGTTAGTGCTGGGGGAGGTGAGGGCTGGGTCCCACACCAGGGTAATAAGGGCCATTCAACAGGAGACCTCCATGGTGTGCCCTGGGGTCCCTGAAGGGAGAGTCCCAGACTCGCTGCTCTGGGACAAGGTTCGAGCGCGGGACCGGCTGCCATCAATGGATGCCGCACTGGTCAGGGAAGCTGTGCGAGATCGGGACAGGCGAGTCATGCAGGATGAGGCCACTGTGGAGACATAAGGATAAGCAGGCAGTCAGAGAGGAGTAGGGGAAGAGGGGCTGGCAACTCAGCGTGGGGTGTGAGAGTTACAAATGGGGCCAGGGGTCAATGAGCTTGATTTGGCAGATGGTGGTAAGTCCAGGAATTAGCCTAAATGGTTCCTCCCCTCAGTGGCCATCCCACATCCTTGCAGCAATCCCTTGTCCTCATGATAGCCTCTGACCCCCATACTCACTGTAGCCCATGCCTTGCAGGAAGTACTTGAAGGCCTCGGTCAGCTTGCCTGGCTGAGGAAGTAAGATGAGGAGAAGGAGACAGTGATGAGAGGGAGACAGTGATGTGAGGTTATGAGCTGAGCGGGAGCCCAAGGCCATGGCAGTTTGGGGATGGGATGTGTGGCAATGGGTATATATATAGTTCAGTGACACTAATATCCCCTCCCCGGATGGCTGGGGATACTCACCTGAGTCAGCTGGGGCTGACCTCCAGAGTCGGCCATCTATTCAGGAGAGAACCCCCAGAAAAAGTGATACACACATGAATAAAGTGAGCTAGCCAGGAGGTAGAAAAGATCTCTCTTCCCTACTTCCCCACTCTAGGCCCTTAGGGTTTTTGTTTGTTTGCTTGTTGTTTGTTTTACTTCATCCACCCCACTTACTCTAGGCAGGACCCTGGAGGCCTAGAAGCTGATTCTGGGATTCAGGATATACAGCTCTGGACAGGGGGGCCAGGAGTCAGGCTGTGCATGGAGGAGGGTTACTGACCTTGAGGAACGAAGTCTGGGTGGGGTCCAATTTTGAATTACATTCCACCTGGAGTAAGTAGGATGCTAAATGAGTGAGGTCACACTCCCTCTGGTCCCTCCCATCCAAGGGACCCTAGGACTCAATCCCCAGTTTCTTTCCTACCAGCCCCTACCCATTTCCTTCTTAAAAGGAATCAACTTCTTATGCACCAAAGTTGCTCTCTGTATCCCAAACAGAGCTTGCCTCCTGGCAAGATAACACTCTAACCACCATCCTAAGACTCCAACCCTTCCTCGCCCAAGCCCACATTCCCTACTGACCACTGCATCTTCATGGGGTGCCTGGTCTCCAACCACCAGCATCACAGGGCACCTAGAAGAAAGGGTCAGGGAGGAGGTGATGAGCCCCTGGTACTCACTCACCCACCTCTTCCCAAAGAGCAGCCAGAAAATGCCTGGCTCCAAAGAGGAAGCAGCCCTCTAATCCCTACCACCCCACCAGGAGGATTCAAAGGAAAAAGACCTAGACTGCAAGCATGTCAAACTCTGGCTGCGAGTTTGACATGCTTGACCTAGAGGGTGGAGGTTTGCTAAATGGGATGAGGTGGGAGGTAACAAGAAAACTCCCTTCTAAAGGATACAAGCACCTAGGGAAGATCCAGGGAGAGACAACGCTGTATCACTTAAAGTCTTACTTGAGGGTGATATCACCTCCACGCTCAAAGTTCAGGTCTCGGCGGCTGGAGAGGGGTAAAAAGAGGAGTAGGAATTTTAGGCAGGCAATACTCTCCATCTAGATATAAGTTATCTCTCCCATAAGGAAACTATCTTCCTCCCAAAAACTATAGTCAAATATTGGTGTTTAAAGTGGGGACCCAAGGGGAAGGTGGTAGGCTGGCCTCGAGTACAATCCCTATAGCCCCCAGGTCCCTGGTCAGAGGGTAATGAAGGGGGAGGAAAGGCACAAGGACAGATCATCAGCATCTGGGAATCAAAACTTTCAAGGGAAGTAAAGAGAAAGGGGGAGTGGCAGCGCCTCACAATTCTTCTCACTGGGACTGTCCTGCAGCTGTCCCACTTGCACACCACTTCCTGCCCTCCTTGCACATGGTGTACTTTCCAGACTTCCCTCTTCTCTCTGCCTCCTCATCACCCCCAGTCACTGCTTCTAAATTGTTTTCACATGCACACGTGCGCACGTGCACGCACGCACACACACACGCACAGTCACTCACTTGTTGTAGCTGTTCCAGTACAGTTCAATGTTCTCTAGGTTGGGTGCATGTGAAATGATATTTCTATACTTTTGTATCAACTCAGAATTTCCAGACAGCTCTTCCTGAAGGAAAGAAGAGGGAGAAAAATTAGGGTTGGGAAGAGAAGCCAACAGTTACCGGATGCAAAAAGTCAAGCCTTCTTCCCTTCCCAGATCCTGTCCCAGCTAAGGAAGTCACCCCAAGCATCCAGCTCTCTGCTAGTCCCCTCTTTTTCCTCCATCTCCACAACCACTTACCTGGCTGAAAAGATGTGCAAGTATCATCTCCGGAATGGAAGAGGTGAGGCCTGTTAGCTGTGAGGAAAGGCATGTGCGAAAGCTCAGAACATTATGGGGAGACTCGGGCAAGTGACACACTTCTTTCCTGCTCTATGTCCCCCTCCTTGAAGTTCACAGGCCAATCAGTTATACTGGTAGAGCCTAACTGGACCCATGCAAGGGAACCCCCACCCTAGCTCAGCACACAGACCATTCCAAACCTTGTGGGCTGCCCAGTCCATCCAACCCTTGGCATTGGGATCAATGTTGATGAGGACAAGACCCTCGACTGTATCCTGGTGATTAAGCTGAAGGGCAGCAGAAGGAAAGGAAATCAGAGGCAGGGCATGGTCTCATCCCCTCCCCAAGTTCCACCCACTCTTAGGCTCCCATGGGGCCTCCCTCCCCACCCTTAAACCCATGTCCTCCTTGCCAAATACACAAGAGCAAACAACACTCTCTTAATCAGCCTACCATGGGCCTTGGCCCTGCCTTTCCCTTATCTGGGGGCTTTTAGTTCTTACAGCATATCGCGACAAGATGTAGGCTCCAGCTCCAACACCAACTCCAATTATTGAGGAGAAACTGAAATGGAAATGTATGTCTACTTGGTGTCCGAAACTTTGGCTCTCTAAACACCTTACTCTCTGTCCTAAGGCCACAGGCATAAAGTACAGAAGGGACCTGGCAAGGAACTAAAAACTGACACTGGTAGTCAGTGTAGGTCCCAGAAGTCTTTCCCCAGCTCCCTCTTGGAGAGCTAGTGTCTTGAAAAGAAACACCCATCTGCCAACCAGCCAGACACAGTTTTCCTAGGTAGCTCTGTGTCCATTCCCAACTTTCAGAAGCTAGTTCAACTTGTTCTGTTTTAATTCCTACTTCCTCTAGAGGAATGAGAAGAAGGGAATTGAAACAAGATATAAAAATAAGACACAACTTCAGTGAACAACAGGAAAAATGGGGTTAAAGAGACAAAGATGCGAGCCAGAGCCGTCTGGCGCCCTGGTGTCCAGGAAGGGCCAAGGACAGAGCCCAGGAGTGCACACCAAGGAGGCCTCACCTGGCATTCTCCTCCTTCTCCCTTACACACAGGGCTCCCAGGTCCCAGGTGTGTGTGTAGAGGAGGGGGAGTGGGAGGAACAGAGACAGGTCTATCTGGTTCCTCAGGGATTATGTCACCCCTTCCTCTTCCTGTTTAGCTTTCTGATCCCTCCTCAGCCTGGGGCAGGGCCTCAGATAGCCCCTTCCTTTTTCTTTCCTCCATCCATTAGGGCTACTCAGCTGATTCAAGTCAGTTTTCCAAACCCACCCTTCTTCCTCTCAACAATCAGACTGGAAACATGGAGGAGAAAGGATATATCTAGGCTAGAAACCAAAACTCGCCCAGCAATTATGGTTGGACTCCTATGGTGGACATAGGAGTTCTCAGGGCCATGTTGTGCTAGAAAGAGAAATCTGGCTGGAGGGATCCCCAGGCTTCTCACTTTAAGTACTGCAGGATGCAAGGGATGGTGTCCGCAAGCTGGTCCAGAGACGGGTACTGATATCTGGGGAAGAGAGGAATGTTTGTTTTAACAGGAAAATATCAACCTGCCCCCAATGCCCCCATTTCAGGGTGTCCTCTCCCAGAATCACCACTGCCCTCCCTTTCCTCCTCCCCTGGTCCAATCTTCCCCACATCTGCCCTGTGCCTCACAATCTGATGAGGAGGGAGGGAGTTAATTCTCACCCCACAGGGTACACAGGAGCCCCCTCTTCCATCCCAGGGGCATCCACGTGAACCCGCACGAAGTTCTGAATGATTTCCTGCATGTCCCCAGATTGAAACAGCGGCTGGAAGCAAGATTTATCTAAAGAGAATCCCCAAAACCCCAACAGTAGAATCAGACAGGGAAAAGTGTCCCCAAGTCAAAACCCACCCTCTCTCATGCCATAGTCAGACTAGAAGAGAACTTCTTGACATGCCCCATGGTCCCTTCCTGCTCATGAAGACCTTTCCCCTTCCACTGGGGGTTTACCCTCCCCACCTCCTCAGCCTCCTCCCGGAAAGAAGTGGGAGGAGAAGTGAAGGTCCTTACAGTTGAGTCCCACATCATGGTAGGTGAGTATCGCTGGGCGTTTGGGTTTGGGGGTACCATAGACAGTAAAAGTGACAGAGCCGTAAGGTGTCTCCACCGAGTGAGTCTGCAAGGAAACAGATCACCATCAGGTAGGAGTTAGGTTGAGAGGAAAAGAGGCAGGAGAAGGAACTCCACAAAAGTTGGGGAATTGGCATGGGAGAGGGGCAGAGAGAGGCGAAGGCAACAAACTATTAGAAATAGGGTCAAAAGGATTTAATTTAGGTAAATATAACAGTGGAGATGATTTTGAGGGTGGAGAAGAATACGGAATGACTGGAAAGCATCAAGGAACTCTGAGACAGAAGAATAAGGGAAGGAAGGGGAGCGATGGGGATGGGCAAGGGACTGGATTAGAAGGAAAGGTAGCAGAGAGGAGAGCCAGGTAGGAGGGCCTTTCTTTCCTGGGGGAGAGGAGAGCCCCTCCTCCCACCCTGGAACTGCCCCCAGCTGTTACCTGTCCCCGGTCTAGGAGGATTCTGGCAGCTAACTCCGCCTCCTGGAGAGAGACACACATAGACAGATCCACACAGAAACACACAGCCAAGTAGAGTGGATAAACAGATGGAGAGACAGACACAGATAAAGAGAGGTAGGTAAAGAGACCAAAGACAGAAAGAGATGACAAAAAGACATGGAGAGGATTAAGATTAGTATAGTGACATGACAAAGGCCTGGACTCCCAATTGTGGTATATGGGGAGAGAAACATGGGGAGTGGTGGAGAAAGTAGGAGTGTGGATTAGAATGAGATTATGGATTTGGAAAGGCAGGAGATGGGAGGGATGCTTGGAGGTCTGGAATTGGGGCCTTGGAGTCAGAGGGTCTCTAATAACCTTGGCCATCTCGGGTGTCTGCCCTGGTAACAGCGGCTTCTCCTCCGTGATCTGCACCTCCTGCAGCTCCGTCATGGTGGCCTGGCAGGGTGAGAGAACACCAAGACTGGGGAGGCTGCCTCCACACTCTCCCATCTCCTCTAATACCTAATACCTTCTTCCTCTCTCAGAACAGGGCAATGCAGGGTGCAGGGCCCCAGGAGCAGATGACTCCAGGACACAGAGAGCCTCTCCTGCCCCAGCTCCATGTCCAGGCTACTGGGGGGGGGGGGGGGGGGGGGAGCTGTGTAAGAGGAACCTGGACAGCTCTTCTCTTCAGACTGCATCCCCACTGCTCCCCTCAACACCCACACCTTGAGACCCCCTGCCCCCTTTCCTATCCTGGATGGAAATACCAGCTGTGGGGCAGCAGGGCAGCTCAGGTTTCCCAGGTTATATTTAGGGGCCACCCCATACTCCCAATTAGGTAGGGAGTGAAACTAGTGGCTCAGTAACTGGCTACTCCACAGATACTAAGGGACAGGTAGAGGGAGTTCACAACTGACTGTGACCTTCAACTACAGCCCCAATGTCAGCAGCTCAAAAGGAAAGGGGCTAAAAATGACCTGAGTAGCATGGCCAAGAGAGGGGGAAGGGGGGGGTGCGGACAAGAAAAGGGGGACAAGGGACATCTGTGTCCAGCTGACCGCATGTCTCCCTTCCTCCCAAGACTCTCTCTCCTTTCCCACTGTGAATAAACTAACAGACATTCAATATTAGGGGCGGGTGAGGAGCAAAGCAGCCGCAGACCGGCATAGTAAAGAGCCTGCAGCCTGGGGGTGGGGTCACTTACTGAGTTCCTATTGGCTGGATGCAGTGGGGTTAGGGGTCAGGGTTCTCACTGCTCCTGGCTCTGGGGTCTGAGAAAACAAGGCAATGAGGTGAACGACACGGGAGACAGGCAGACCCTGGCTCTTCAAGGGACATAAAACCTCAGCCAAGACTTAGATGACCTGGGTCACCAATCTCCCCAAGCCCCTGAACCGTCCCCAGTTTCTACCCCTGAGTCCAGCGAACGTTTTCTCTAGGTTTCAGCTAGAATCCATGCAGGCGGGAGGGCCGGCGGGGCAACGCAGCTATCAGTCCAGGCCAGGGGTGGGAGAGAAGGAAGTGCTGATGTGGAGCAAGGCGCGTGGCTTGTGTCAGAGCCTGGATTCTAGTCCCGGCTCTGCCGCTACCCGTGTGACCTTGCCCCAATCAGTACTACTGGCCTCGATTTCCTATTTGCAAACTAAAAGTAGGAACTAGGGGGTCCCCAAGATTTTTGACAGCCCTCGAGAGATATGAGGACAGCAGAGCATGCCTGTTTCCCTCCGCCATTTAAAAGAAGAACTTTAAAAGCCCTGTGGCCTCGCTTCTCTCCTCCATCCAGCCTCGGTGTGGGTCCCACGAGTGGAGAAAGGCGAGGAAGGCGGTCGCACAATGTCCTCCCAGCCTCCCCCGACCGACGACCCCAAAGGGCCGGGCGCCAGCTGGGAGGACGGATAGGAGGGGTGGGATTGACCGGGCCCAGCACCCAGGACCTGCCCTACGAGTTCCCGGGCTGCCCTTCCTCGTGGGGACAGACAGCCGCGCGCGGCGGGCGCAGAGCGCCCTGGACGCTGGGCACCACCTCGCGCACGTCCCGAACACGCCCTGCCTCGCGGAGCCTCCGCCTTTGTGCGCAGCAGCCCAGCCCCGCCGCCTTGAGGGCCCCGACCCGCAGACGGTCGGCTCCCCGGAATCCAGACCAGGCCGCCCACCGCCCCGCAGGCGCCAGCCTGGCCGGGGAGCCCCTCGCCTGCCCCTCCCCCTACCTGCTGCAGCCAGGGCCGCTTCCACCTTCACTTGCCTTTGACTCTCCAGCCCTCCAGGGCTCCGGCTCCCCACAGACCCGCCCCCGGCCCGCCCCAGCCCGCCCACGGGCCGTCAGCTCCCCGCAGGTCCGCCCCCAGACCCCCAGTAAACACGCCCCCCCTACCCCGCCCTGGCTGTTTGCAGCTCGGGAGGGGCATCGCTGGGATCCAAGGGGAACTCTAAGGAAAGCAAACTGTGGGTGCTTCCAGGCTAAGCTCGCGCTCCCCACCACAGCCCCCCGCAATCAGGAGGTGTGGGGGCGGGGGGATCCCTTAATCCTGCGGGGAATTCCCACGCCCGCCCTGAACACCATCCTCACCCGTGACCTGGATCTGCCTATCGCACTGTGGCTCCGCCCTTCGCCCCCAGACTCAGCGGTGGGGACTGGTAGGGGGAGACAACTCAGGGTGCTGACACCCCACGATTTCGACTCCGCCCGCCGCGAACGGAGAGCCTAGTTGAGGAAGGAGGAGGTGGGCGGGGACCGCCGCAGAAGAGGCGGGGGTCTCGCCCGCCGGGAGGGGCAGGTGTGTCCGCACCGACTGAGGGTGGGGGCGTCAAGAGCGTGGAATGCCAGCTCCGGGGTGCCCAAGGTCCCGGTACCTCCTCTCTCTGCTGAGCGTCCCGACGCCTGCTGTCCGGCTGCTCCCTGAGAAGTTGGAAAACAAGCCGGGGAAGGGGGGTAGGGAATGCGGGGGGCCGCTATAAATAGAGAGCGATCACAAGAGGGGGGAAGAGGATGGCCCAACGGAGACTCCCGGGTCAAGGCCCCGGGGGGGGGGGGGTGGGGGGGCGGAGGCGGGGCCGGGGACCCCCAGGAGCTCTGACTCTTGGGTAAACAGGAGCGAGGGCGGAGTCAACTCTGCGGGGGTGGAGTGGGGGCTTGGGGAGGACGCCGTGTCCCGGGCCGGGACCCAAGAGACCCTGTGGCTTCGGCACTAACCCCTCCTAGTCCAGCCCAGAGAAGAAGGGTGAGACCAGCTGGGCCGGACTGAATCGCAGTGCCTAGGCGACGGTTTCTCAGGGACTGCAGCGTCCCTCTCAGGGCTTGGGTAGGTTTGCTGTCCTAGACTCCTTTCTTGCCCAGCTCTCCCCACAGCTAGATGCACCCTCCCTGTGCCCATAAAAGGAAGACCTCCTAGAATGGGGTATTTATGTGGCTAAGAGAATTCGGAGTTGTCAAAAGGAAACTTGATTGAATTTCTTCCCACCTGCACCCCTTTTAGCGCCCCTCCTCCCAGAAAGCCCACCCCATCCTCTCCTTTAGCCCGGCTCCTGAGTTGCCATTTCGGGGGCTGGGCGCTAGGCCAGTTGGGAACAATAGCCAATGGAACTGAAGCTGCCAACTGCAACACCAGCACAGACCGCCCCCGCCCCCAAGACCCCCAAATTGCCCTACCCCCTCCTGCCTGGGAACCACCCCCACAACCCCTTTTACCACCCACAACCCCCCTCCCATCCAGGGACCATCAATGCCCCTTTCATCCCCACTTGGCAGGGTCTGTTGGAAAAAAGGAGGGGCTAGGGGGGAGGAGGTGACCCAGAGAAGAACTGGTCAGAATAAAACCCAGCTTTCAACTACCCAAAATCTAAGGAACCCCCTACATTCCCTGGTTGAAGCACCAGGTTTTCCTTTATTCCCTTCCCCCACTCACTTCAGAACTATTTTCCCACAAACTGGCACAGAAGCTGGGCACCCTGGCTCCTTGCCTAGTCCCCTCTCCCCTCTGGATGCCAGTTTAACACTCCCCTGGACAAGGAAACCTGCTGGAATTAGGGTCCTACATAAAGATGCCTAGGACAGGAGATAAATCTTACCAGCCCTCCTGGAAGTAGGAGGAAGAAAGTCTAGAATGAGAACTTTTGCTTGCTGGCTTCTCTCCTGTGTCTAAAGTAGTCTTACTTGGGATTGGGGGAGGGAAGGACCTGGAGGTTCCAGCATCTAAATTCAGCCCTGGGTCAGGATGACTCAGGGGGAACCTGATAAGGGGCCTACCCAGGGGTGTGGGGCTGGCCTGAGGTGGGAAATTTCCACTGGGATCTGTTTACTTCCTAGGCCTAGGGGTCTCAACCTGCTGCATACAGAAATGAGGCTGCTTCTGCCCTAAGAGAGGGTTCCTCTCTGTCAGGGCAGTTCCCAGCCCAGCCCTGGGGGAAGTGGCCCAACAAGAATAACAGCTCTCTCTAATTTCCTTCTCTTGGGCCAGAAGCAGCTGCAAACTGCACCTTCAACTAAGTGACAGTTTTATGTACCTACTATGTGTAAGCCACTGGATGGATGGAATGCAAAGAAGTGTGAAGTCTAGTCATACCCTCTCTAGAAGCTTATAATGGAATAGTTGAGAGATAAAGATAGAAAAAGTTTGCCCGGCCGGCATGGTTCAGTGGTTGAGCATCGAACTATGAACCAGGAGGTCACAGTTCGGTATGTCTGGGTTGTGGGTTCAACCTTCAGTAGGGGACATGCAGGAGGAAGCCAATCAGTGATTCTCTCTCATCATTGATGTTTCTATCTCTCTCCTTCCCCTCTCCCTTCCTCTCTGAAATCAATATTTTTTAAATAGAAAAAGTTTAAAATATATATAAAATTAATTATTTAAACAATAAGTCCTATGGCAGTAGTTTCTCACCCTTCTCAAGTGGGAGGTCAGAGATTTCCATTCCCACATGACAGTTGTAGTATCCCCTGATGGAAAGAAACCATGAATTCAGCAATACTTTCAGGTAAGTTTGTACAGTATTCTAATAATCACATCTTTTTATATAGTAACTAGAGGCCCAGTGCATGAATTCAGGGCAGACCAATCGGGGTGGGCCAACTGGGGGTGGGACCATGGGTGGTTGGTGGGCTAGCCCCACCCCCTGGTTGAACTCCCAGTTGATCTCCTGGTCGAGGGGACAATTTGCATATTAGCCTTTTATCATATAGGACTAGAGGCCCAGTGCACAAATTCATGCACAGGTGGGGTCTGGCTGGCCCACCCAGATCGGGCCATCAGGCCAGGCCAGCCAGAGGGAGGGGCTGTGGGAGGTTGGCCGGCCCCACACTCCGATGGGGGTGGGGAGGAGGGATCAGGGGTGGGGCTGGCCAGGGGGAGGGGCCTGGAGAAGACCCACTGAGCTGGAGCGGAGAATGGGCCCCAGGCTTCCCAGGGAGGATGGCCTCAGCAAGGAAACAGAAACCACCAGAAGGCTCTGCAAACAGACCCTGAGCTCCCTTTAGACAGGCGGACTCAGAGCTAGTGTCTCTGTGTGTACATTAGACACAGCCCGGCACTTGCCTTTGTCTCTTGGTCAAATCCATTGCATCAAAAAACTTGTTCCCCTTCTTCTCTTTGGGCCCTTAAAATAAATACAGGCCAATTGGAAGACGCGGCCCCAGTAGCAAAGCCAGGCCCCACTGGAATTTAGGCCTAAGACAACTGGGTAGCAATCACCATGGAACAGAACACACTGTTTTAGAGTCTTAATTCTCCCCTAAAATGTGCCCAGCTGCTCCTTTTTAGCCGGGATAGACTGAACTAAGGAACCAAAGACTGAGTTTCCTTTGAGGTGGGATCCACCAGGAGCCAGCTGATGGCAAGGCCCCTCACAGGGGCTGCCTTCTCCCCAAGTTCAGTGTGCTTTGGTGGTGCCAGGTCCTGGGCTGCTGGGCGGGTGGCAGGCCCACAGGTTTTCTCTTCACTGCCTTCCTGGCCTCCTGAGCAGTATCCTCCAGCCTGGCATGCCAGGCAGCTGTCACTAGAGCTGGGACTCAGAAAGCAAAGGAGCTGGCCCTGGCAGAGAGGGACCCACAGGTGTCCAGGCCATGTCCCCCACCCTATGGAGGGTTGTCTCTTTTCCGTGTCCAGCGAGGCTAGAGAACAGTCCAGTTCCTGAGTAGGGGCAGCTGGGGATTGAGAAAATGAAAGAAAGAGGCAGACACAGAGATGGAAGGAAAAGCTGGGGCCGGGTGGGACCGCTGCCCTCTTCTGATGGAGAGACAGGGACCCAGCACCTATACAGCGTGTTTATTTTATACCCCAAATACCAGGAAGTTTCACCGAAGGTCTAGACAAAGGAGATTATGTGCATTCTTGGGTGGGCCCAAGTTGCATTCATTCCTGGTGCTTGGCTGGATTTACATAATAAAACCCACTCCCCAGCACCTGGGCAGAAATGAAGGTCAAGCTGAGAACACTTCTACTTTTTTGGCAAGATGTGTTTCCAGGATGTGGCTTTGCCTACCACCCTGGATTCAGCTGACAATTTATTAAAGAAATGCCCATGTGCCTTCCCAGGGGCTCTCTACACCACCCCGCTTCTCAGACTTGCTCACGTGGATCAGGCCAAAGCCCACTGCTTGAGACTGGCGCCATGTGGGGAGGGTCACAGCAGGGAGAAGGGCATCCTGAACTGCCAGCCTTGGTGACAATCATCTCAATGCCCAGCTGATCAAATTCATCTCACAAAGCCGTCATCTCAAGCTGCTCGCTCACGCTGGCCACCTTCACATTCTTCTTTACTGGTGCTTTGACAGCACCCGCACAACTAGCCCCGAGACCCTTGGGCTTAGCAGCGGCACTGGTGGCAGCCCCTGTGGCCGGTGCGTCACTGTGACCAGTCGTTCTGGTCATTGCACCATTAGGGTCACTGGGCTTTTATTATATAGACTAGACACAGAGGTCCTCAAACTTTTTAAACGGGGCCAGTTCACTGTCCCTCAGACATTCCACACATGTGTACTGCAGGCCTGGGACGAGTTGGCCGCTAAGCAGGACAGGCAGCAATGGCAAAAACACCCAGCGGGCCGGATAAATGTTTTCGGCGGGCCGCATGTGGCCCGAGGGCCGTAGTTTGAGGACCCCTGGTAGAGGCTCAATGAACAAAAATTCATGCAAGAATAGGCCTTTCTTCCCCCAGCTGCCAGCACCAGCTTCCCTCCGGCACCTGGGACCCAGGCTTCCCTCCTCCAGCCACCGGCAGGCACCCAGGATCTGGGCTGCTTCCCTCCTCCAGTCACCCCCAGGCCTCAGGACCCAGACTGGCTTCTGTCAGGCCGCCCACAGGCACCCGGGACCCGGGCTGGCTTCCCTCTGGCCCCAGCTTTGTTGGGAAAGATGTCTGGAATGGCGTCCGGAAGGATGTCCAGTCTAATTAGCATGTTACCCTTTTATTATTATAGACTAGAGGCCTGGTGCATGAAATTCACGTACTGGAGTGGGGAGTCCATCAGCCCGGCCTGTGCCCTCTTGCAGTCCTGGAGCCCCGTGATTAATAGCCCCAAAGAGGTAGGCCCTGCCCACGACCACAGTGCCGTAGGTCGGTGGCCTGGGCCTCCCTCTGCAGGGCGATCATGGGACAACAGCAGGGCCCCCTACCCATTGCATCGCACCCGCCTTGGTTGGCCTGGTGCCAGTGCATGTCATGGTGTGGTCATCTGGATGGTCGTTCGCTATTCGGCCGTTCGATCAATTTGCATATTATGCTTTTATTATTATAGATACCTACATGTGCAAAGCATATTATTTATTCAGTTGACAATAAGTCTTCTGTGTACATATAGTTTCCAGGGGCCCTTGCAATAATTCAGAAATTCTCACCCCAGAAGGCTGCAGCCCACCAGGCTAGGAAACATTGTTTTAGTATAATACAGAAGAGGAAAAGGGTTTGCTTCCTAGGGTGAAGCACCATATAAGGAATGCAATCATGGAGTATTTGGGTAGGAAAGAGGGGCATTTTATCCAGGAAAAGAAAGCATGAGGGAAATTTTGAAGCTAGGGTAATCAACTAGATATGAGATGACAAGAACTTCAAGAAGTAGAGGAGTGATCGGAATGGAAAGAAAGGAATGGATATGTAAGACAAGGAAAAAAACACATCGGAATTAGTGACTGATTAGACAGAAAGGGGAAAGAAGTCACCAACCTAGTTGCTCTACTTTAGAATCCCTGCTGTTCATCCATTATGTGGCTTCTGGCTAGAGAAAAGGCCAAAGAGGAACCCCTGAGGAACATCCTTGACCTACATAGAAACTTACCTGAAATATTTTCAGAGTCTGAGATTCACCCTCACTCTGACCTATTTCACCCTGCCTCACCCAAATCTCTTAACACTCTAATAATTTCCATGGTAAGCCCAACAAGAACACCATTTAAAGTTCCTATTGAGCTTGGTCTGCTAAAGCCAATGAGATTCTCCATGTTGGCCTGGGCCTGGAGACTAGAAAAAAAGTAATATTGGACCGAAGCCACCTGTTTTTATTAACCCCTTCCCTGGGCTCTCTTCAGCCTTTGATGAGGGGCAGAGCATAAGGCGATTTGACCAGGACCAAAGGGTTGGGTTAAGCTCGACTGGAATAATGTGGGCAGTTTGATCCTCTGGAGAGATCAGAAGTTTGACAACTTGTTCAATGCATCGTGCAAGGTAAGGAAACCAAAAGACCCCTCCCCCAAACACTAGGACTGTAGCTGGGGCTAGAAGTCATAAAAACCACTGAGGTCATAGAAGCCTCCCTCTCTTACCCTGTCTCCCCACTGCCACATAGTCCCCCACCCCCAGCTGCCTCCCACATATGCACACACTTACATAAAAAGGTTAGGAAGGGTCAGACACCATCTGGGAAGCCTTAGGTACCAAAAGGGGTGACGTGGGTGGTGGCAATGATTGCTCGGAATATAGGGTGCATACTAGTATCCCTAGTGCTAGGAATAGTAGGTGGGAAGAGGGGAGAGAGGAACAAGGAAGAGGGGTTTTGTTCCTGTTGCTGATTCAGATTTAACCCCCATCCTTCTTACTTCCCAGTCCTCCCTTCCCTCCTTCTTCACCCTCCCCCCAGTCTCTCCCCCTACTGTCCTCTCCCACCTCCAATTGTTCATGGCATCAGAAGCAGAAAAAACATTCAAACGGTTTGCTGTCTTCGGAGAATCATCAAGCAGTGGCGTTGAAATTAACAACAAAAACTTCTCCAAGCTGTGCAAAGACTGTGGCATCATGGATGGCAAGATGGTCACTTCCACTGATGTGGACATCGTGTTCAGCAAAGTCAAGTAAGTGACCAAAGATGGGAGTAGAGGTCATGAGCAGAACCAACAAGATAGTGAGACATGGAAGCGTTTATGTGATAGAACATTTGTAATGGGTCTACTGAGCACCTACTGGTTACTTGGCACTATTTATTCTCTGTCCTCAAGACATTCAGTGACCAAGACTGAGTAAGGGGAGGGTTGGACCTTGGCAGGTGATGAGTTCATGTTCCAGAGTTCCTGGATTTTTTTCTTACTGACCAGGGACAAGAGTGCACGAACCATCACATTTGCACAGTTCCAGGAAGCAATGAAGGAACTGGGCCAGAAGCGGTTTAAGGGGAAGAACCCAGATGAAACCCTAGAGAACATTTATAAACTCATGGAGGGCAAGGATCCAGCTACCCCTGGTGTTACTGTGAGTGATAGTCTTCATCCCTAATACTTGACCCTGCTTCCCTGCTACTCTGTCTCCGCTCCCACCCTCTGATGACCCTAATGCCTGCCAACAGAGGGGAGGCAGGGCAGAAAGCCTCTGGGGGCACTGTTGGTGCTGGAATGGACTTCAGAGGTCATCCAGTCATTTTAGAGGTGAGGAAACTGTGGCCCAGAGAAGGGAAGTGACTTGCCCAAGGTCCACAGTTATTTTATTTTTTTTGTTCATCCTCAACCGAGGATATTTTTCCATTGATTTTTAGAGAGCGTGAAAGGGAGGGGGAGAGACAGAGAGAGGGAGACTCATCGACTGGTTGCCTACCACACGCACACCAGGGATTGAGCCTGCAACTGAGGTATGTGCCCTTGACTGGAATTGAACCTGAGACTCTTCAGTCCTCCAACCAATGCTCTATCCACTGAGCCCAACCAGCTAAGGCCCACAGCTATTTTAATAGCAAAATTTAGACTCATCCTCAAGTGTCCAGTATGTGAGCCAGGCAACTAGGGCCTGGCGGATACCGCAGAGGACTTGGTATCTGATCCCCACTCTTCTTCCTGCTCTTACATAAGGTTTCTGGCTTTCTGCCTCTCACCACCCTCTATTCCGTATTTGTCCCCTCTCTCCTGAAAGCTCTTTCTACTCTAGATTTCAAATAGGACCTTGCAGTAGGAAGAACCTTGCATATTGGATCTGGGGTTGAAGTCTCCTGGCTATAGCCTCATCAAAATAACTCCACTGGCCTGCCAGGTGGCTCAGTCAGTTGGAGTGTTGTCCCATACACCAAATGGTTGCATGTTCGATTGCGGGTCAGGGCACATACTAGGTTGCAGGTTCGATCCCCCATTGGGGTGCATATGGGAGGCAACCGATTGATGTTTCTCTCACACATCAATGTTTCTCTCTCTCTCCCTTCTCTCTCTCTAAACAAACAAAAGAATATCCTCGGGTGAGAATTAAAAATAATAATAATTTAAAAAAAATAACTCCTCACCTGGCTGGTGTGGCTCAGCAGTTGAACATCAACCCATGAACCAAGAGGTTGATGGTTTGATTCCCAGTCAGGGCACATGCCCGGATTGTAGGCCCAATCCCCAGTAGGGGGCATGCAGGAGGCAGACAATCGATGTTTCTCTCTATCTCTTGACCTTTCTCTCACTCTAAAAAATCAATTTAATATATATTTTTTTAATAATAATAACTCCTTTGGAAGCAGAAAAAATCCACACACAGTCCACTCACTCCCATACACCAATGGATGGCTCTTGCCATCGTTTTTGCCCACAGCCACATCTGGGCCCTGAAAAAGCAGCACCATGCCATTGGTAGAACAAGAGCTCTGAGCCCTAGGGGAATCAAAGACCATCTTAAGAGAAGGGGTCTAACTGTGGAGGGAAAAGGAGAGGGATCAGACTTATCATCCTCTGGCTTACAGACAGCAACAACCGTGGGCGGAGTGAGCCGGCTGACAGACACCAGCAAGTACACTGGCAGCCACAAGGAGCGCTTTGACGAGAGTGGCAAGGGCAAAGGAATAGCAGGACGGGAAGAGAGGAGCGAAAACTCAGGCTATGTGAGTGCCTACAAGGGTGCTGGCACCTATGATAAGAAGAAGGAAAGTAAGTAGGGAGTAACCTCATCTTAGCCTGCCAGCCCTTGACCCAGCATCTTTAATACTGGGGAGCTCAGGAAACAATAAATATGTGTGTGTGCAGCAGCTAATGAACTCTGTCTTCAGCCAGGGAAGGGAAGGGTGGACTCATGGGGGATGGGGGGATGAGGGGGGAAGAGAGAGAGAGAGAGAGACAGACACGCGAGAAGAGAAAGCCCAAGGAGTCAGGGTTTCCAAATCTCCATCTTTTTCCCTACTTAGCCTGATGCCCTGAGCCAGAGTTAGCATTCTCTTCAACAACTGCTTCTAAGATCAGGTCTGAGGAGTATATTCAGAGATAAGAGATGAACCAGATGTGGAGATAAAGTATTCGCTACTTGCATTCACACACCACTGACATTCAACCTCCTCTACCTGCCAAAGGGGAATAGAACTTCCTGATTCGATGTAGAATGACCCAGATATCACCAACCAGACCTCTGTCCTTCCACCTTCCTGATCTGCTGCAATCCACATTTCATTGTGGGGAGAAACAGAAGCCAGCTAGGGTGGGCCAAGGATCTACTTAGTCTGACTGCTATTATGAGTTTGTTCCAGAGCTAGGGGAAGGGAGAATCCATTTTCATTACTCAGCTGGAAGTGAGTTTTACCCCTCCACACCTCCATCATGGTTCACCTGGAACAGAAGATCCTACTGACAGCTAAAGGTAGCCCAGGAAGATGGCCAGAGTGGTCGTTTTAATGCACTAAGAAAAAAGGAATGAAATCAGAACTGAGTCAGATGTGTTTTTTATCTTTTTTATTTTAAAATGATTATGAATTCACAGGAAGATGCAATAGTAGTGCAGAGAGGTCCCATGTACACTTTAACCGGTTTCATCCAATGGTTCTAGCTTACACAACTCAGATGTAGCTTTAAAACCTTCTGTGACTACATCTAGGCCCACCTCACCTATTTTGTCAGCAGCAGATCTTAGAGTCTAGAGAACATCAGGAGGAGCTTTGGGAACAGGATGCAAGAATCTTGGGAGGAGCGGGGATAGGCCAGAAAAAATAACTTTAAACTTCAGTGAGCCAAGGTGAGAATTGTGGAAAAGAAGTTGGAGAAGACAGGGTGACTAAAGGAGGCTGGGAGTGTAGGGGAGAGACACTGGGTTCCATGGTAGAAGGAGAGAGGAAAGAACAGGTTACATGAAGAAAATGATTTCATGGAGAGGAGCAGACAGGGAACTGCGAGGGGGTTCTAAGGATATGAGGCTAAAATTCACCTAAAGGTCTCAGGGAGGTCCCTAAAGCTAGGATATCCATTATGTGGGTGAGTGGAGAGAGTCATAGGGAAATGGGGAAGACTGAAAAGAGAAGGGTGGTGGGGATAGGGAGTCGAAACATCGAGCTGGTGCCTGTTGCCATGGTGTGAGCTGAGGCTCTGGGCCTCCATCCAGGATTCAGTATCTGGCCCAGTGGATGGACAGGCACTGCCAACTGGACACACTCAGCTTCTTGGGTGGGTAAAACTGTCTCTGGGAGAGGGCGGATGATGCGGAAGAGGAGAGGTAAACAAGCTGGAAAGAGCCTAAAAGACGGTATGATTTTGCATGGTGACTAAAGCTCTGAACATTTTTTCTACCACCCTGGTCTCTTTGGAGAGAACCCTGCCTACCTTCAAAGTCAGGGGGAAGCATTGTATCAGGAATCAGAGTTTTGAAAAGGGGACAGGCTGGTCATGGTGGCAGTAGAGGGTGGTTCACAGTGAAAGCCTCCCTTTCCTAGTAGAGGCCAATGATACCTATTGGTTTAGCATCATACTTTTGGGAACAGAGCAGGTAGATCCTTTGGTTGTTTAGGGTGCTATTGTAGCGGCAGCTGGTCGGTGGCTGTTTGGTCTCCAGAGAGCAGATTGTGAGGGGAAAGGAGTCCTCAGAGAGTGTACAGTATTCATTGTAATTCTCACAGAAGCTCTCGCAGTACTTGCAGGACTTCTCAATGTCCGTCCAGGGAGCATGTATCACATAATGCCTCTTTGGGCAATACCAGCTTTGTTGTCTGCCCCTCACATAGGCCATCAGACCATTACAGTAGCCCTGGAAACCCTCTGGGTAGTTAACCTTGGGATAGTCAATGTGCATGGTTCGAAAGTTCTGGATGGCAACCTCTATGCTGATGTCCATGACCAGAGTTGGTCCTTGAACAAGCTGGAGGAACAGGAGCCAGGCCACAGCTGGTGCCATTCTTCCTGCTGGTAGAGTTAAGGTGGTTGAAATCAGAGGTGGGCCTGGAGTGGCTGTCTGCCCCTTCCTGGAGCCTCCAGCATGTACCCAGCCTTCCCTGTGTGCCTTCCCCTAAATCTAAGAGCTGGAGTGTATCTCAGAGATCATCCAGCCCTAGACCTCATGCCCATGAGAGAGGAGACACCCCAGATCACCCAGCTGGTCAACCACCTTCAGCCATTTCCCCCCTTCCCTTGGTCTCAGCCTCATTCAGTCATGAGCTGTAACACTTACAGAATAAGAGGTCCACCTGGTCCTTGGGTGAGCAATTCTTCTTGATTATCCCTGGTCCCAGTGAACCCTTCTGGGGGAAAAAAGAAAAAAGAAAAGCAGAGGCAATAGAAGGAACAGGCTAGCTACGATTCTCTGGTTGCTGTGGAGGACAGACAGGATCTGGAAGATGAGCAGGGCAACAGGCAAGGTTTCTTCATGCCTGAGGCCAAGGACAGCCCAAAGGTGAGAAGAGGCTGGGTTGGTTTCTAGATAAAGGCCCCGACTGGGAGGAGGGAATGTCCCCTGACTTTGAGGAGCCCCTGTGCTATGGGGGTTGGATGGATAGGAAGAAAGAGACATTACAATCTGGTTTCCTCCTTGCTGGTGTCATAAGAACACTTAGTTCCAACCTCCTTGCCAGAAGTGCTTAAGTTCTTGGGTTTTCTTTGATGTTGATAGGCCCTGTTTTTGCGGATAGGTGAGAAGAAAAGTACTGTCCTGTTTCTGAGGAACAAAGTGATGCTTATTCCCGACCCTTAGAGAACAGAGCGTCTGCCACTCTCTCAACCCACTCACAGGAGCCCACGCACATGCAAGAGCCTCCCACCAGAGTGATGATGCACTGATAATCAAAGATGTCTTTGTGGACCTCCCACAGTCCCCATCACCAACTTCACAACAATCACAGCGATAACAATCATACTAATCTCTCACCTGTAACCTCAGGCCCTTTTGGAGTTAGGGCACACCTGGAAATTTTTGCTTGATGACCCTGAAGCCTCCAGATTGTCCATTGGGTAGACAGTGTAGTTTGGACTGAGGGGGTGTGGCCCACATGAGCCCAGCGGATCAGATTCTTGCTATTGTTTGTCATGTTGCGAAAGGGCTGGGCTCCTAACTCCCTTTTTCATTAACACCTGCCCCTTCATCAGAAGCAACAAACCTGCCAGCCACAGTCCTTGACTTCCACAGGCCCTTCGCCAAATCTCCCGGCAGAATATGACCCAAAGTGTGGGCTTCCTCTCAGGAGAGCCTACCACAGTCTCCCTGGAGAGCAGAAGTAGGGAGTCAGACAGCAGAGCTCTGAGTGCTCCAAGGCCAAAGTGTAGTTCAGGAGGGGGTGCAGAGAGATGTGCTCATTCGTAGTCCCCCTAACTTGCTCTTTCTGACAGCACAGACTAGAGTCCAAAACTGAACGCATCCTTTTCACAACTTGCTTCTCCTCCTGCAACGTCTATCTCGGCTTCCTCAGTTACCTATACGAGAAAATTGAGTTATCTTCCTCCCTCTAACCCCACCTGTGAGGAGGCAGTACCTACATGATGGTTAATTAAGAGCAAGGCTTTCGAGTAAAACAGACCAGAAATTGAATCCTGCTCTCCTGTTTGCAGGCTGTGCACCGTCAACCTAAGTTTACTAAAGTACCGTAAACCTCAGTTTCCTCATTGGTTAATCAGGATAATATTTTATTCCTTATGGCAGTATTAGAATTCATTCATTAAGATGTATATCAAGCCCTAACCGGTTTGGCTCAGTGGATAGAGCATTGGCCTGCGGACTGAAGGGTCCTGGGTTCGATTCCAGTCAAGGTCATGTACCTTGGTTGTGGGCACATTCCCAGTAGGGGGCGTGCAGGAGGCAGCTGAGTGATGTTTCTCTCTCATCGATGTTTCTAACTCTCTATCCCTCTCCCTTTCTCTCTGTAAAAAATCAATAAAATATATATATATATTTTAAAAATAGATGTTTATCAAGAGCTTTTAGTCCAGTGCCTGGCACATGTTGAGTACTCAAAATGAGCAGGAGTCTATCGGTCAGGTAGCCCTGGAACTCTTTTCTAAACTTTTCCTATACCCATCCCTTCCACCCCTATTTCTTCCCCTGCTTGGTCTCTCCCCTCTCCTGGACACCACACACACGCCAACTCCAATAAGGCTCTACCCCTCATAGGATGTAAGACTTTCCATGATCTGGCCCTTGCCATGCCTCCAACTGCACCTCCATGCCTGCCTGCTTCTCCCACAGTGCCCCCCTCATCCCCATGTCCTTGTCCATGTCGTCTCCTCCTCCTACTCCTGTCTCTATCAATTCCACTGAGCTAGCGTATAGGAAGACTCAGCCCAGAGATCCTATATAAGAGCCTCTACTTGGAAGATCTCTCTAGGGAAGTGTGCACAGCCAAGCAAATGAGGGGAAAGTCGACACAGGCAAGTGGCTCATCTGTGTCCTTCAGGCTGGTCTACAAGCCAACACTGAGTGGGAGCCAATGCATGGAGGTGCTGGGGCCTAGCTGATTCAGGTCTTTGTTTTGAGGAAGCTGACTATATTATGTGGTCCCCACCTCAAAGCATGCCACCTCTTTCCTGTTTTCTCAAGGCTACAACTTCCCTAAGAGGAAGGGAACTTTCATGTCTCTTGGTCTTCCTCTTTCTTCATTCGCTACCCACCCACCACCACTCCCCTCTGCACACACACTTCTAGAGTAGAATAGCACATTGTAGAGGAAAGAGTTCAGGACTTGATATTGGATAACCTACTGAGTTTCTGTTATCTCTTCTATAAAATGGGATTAATACCTTCCTTACCTCATGAGGCTATAAGAATAGAATGAGATGGTCAGCATGCAAGTGCCTCTAACCATTAAACAGTATTTAAATGGATAACTGGGGATGGTCTCCTAGGTTCCATACCAACTCACCTTTTTCTCTAGTTCACTGAATATCTGCAAAGCTTCTTTCAGAAGCTTTCATTCCCCAAAAGAGCCAAGTGACCTGTCCCTATCCCCACTCTGCCAATCTAGAACTCCATCTAACACTTAAAATTCATCTTTGCAAAGCTTGATGAGTTAGGATAGTATCATTAGCCATGCTCCATGTTGATTACTCTAAAATATTTTTTAAATAATTATTTAAAATATCATCGGAAGAGCACTATGACAAATTTTGGGGAAATATAAAGGTAAATAAGATAGTTCCATTCCAGATTAAATTTACAACTCAATAGAAAAGACACACAAATGAGCATATGTTACAAAGGCATGAGCCACAGGGCCAGGAAAAGTACTGATTGTGCAATGGGCCTTTGGTTTTCAAACTGCCATTCAGTGGTCTGGTCTTTAAAATCCTATCCTAGAGTATTGATCCCCATAGGATTGCTTTTTCCATTCCATTCTGACATTCTTGTCAAGGTTTCATCTGCTCCCTAAGCCTGAGATGGAATTGTTAACCCATTACACTGGACCTTACGTACACAAGAATTATCCTAGAGATGAAGAAACGACGTTTTAGAGAGGGACAGCAGCTGGCTCAAGATCATAAGTCTAATTCAGTAGTTCTCAGCAGGGGTCAATTTGGACATTTTTGGTTCTCACAACTGGGAAGTGCTACTGGCATCTAGTGGGTAGAAGCCAGGGATGCCACCAAACATCCAACATTGCACAAGACAGATCCCATAATAGAGAATCATCCAAACTAGAATGTAAATAGTGCTGAGATTGAGATATTTGGTCCAATTGGAGAATCAGATTTCCTAACAAGTGCAGACTTACTTATTATACCTTACTAGTATATATGTAAAAGGGATTGGAGACTTAGAAATATGTTTGTTAGATTTTGCTTGTAATGGTACTGGTTTTTCTACCAGCAAAAGGGGTACTGATAGTTCACCATTGAAACAATTTTGAATTATTTTTCTTATAAAGATGACCCTATGCATGTAGTCATTTATACATTTTCTTCCTCCACTCCTCCTCAAGGGTAAGCATTTCTAGAACAATTGGCTAGAGTAGGAGGCTCGGGTGATTTCCTAGGGTTGAAGAGAACGCCCAAAACTTTTCCCAGAGTGAGCTCACCTCAATCTCAGTGGCATCACTTTTTGCCCTGCTCAACTCAAATTACTCAAACAGCACACTGTGTCATAGACAGTTCCTGGGTTGTCCTTGAACTGAAAGGATGGCTTCAACCATCTCAACTTCTTGTCATAGCTTCACCTCCATTTTGGTGGTAATACCTAGGAGCTGCATTGTCAGTTCCTCAGTCTGCTCACTGCACTAAGGATTGGTCATGATTCCATCTGGGACTGGGATCATTCAGGGGCAGAGTGAATGCCTTCCAACTCAGAGGCTGAATCGGCTTGGGTCACTTATCTGCAAGGCATTATACTGTATCCTATGGGAGGTGTAGCAGCCTTGGCTGATGTGGCTCAGTTGATTGGGGCATCATCCCATATACCATCAGGGCACATATTTGGGTTGTGGGTTCAGTCCCTGATCAGACTGCATGCAAGAGGCAACAATCTCTCCTCTCTCTCTCCCTCTCTCTTTCCCTTCCTTCTTCCCTTCTTCTCTCTAAAATAATTTTTTTAAAAGAAGCGTAACAGATGGTCCTTGTCTTCTGGGAATTGACAGCCTAAATTGAAGGAAAATAATAAATTCATGTGAATAAATAACCAATGGTTCAAAGCACAAAATGATACATTTTAAAAACAGTAATGTAGGAATTTAGAGGTAAGAATTTATTTACTTTTTAAATATATTTTTATTGCTTTCAGAGAGGAAGGGAGAGGGAGATAGAAACATCAATGATGAGAAAGAATCTTTGATCAGCTGCCTCCTGCATGCCCCTTACTGGGGGATCAAGCCCACAACCTGATCACGTGCCCTTAACTGGAATTGAACCCGGGACCCTCCAGTCCGCAGGCCAATGCTCTATCCACTGAGCCAAACCAGCCAGGGCAAGAATTTAGAGGTGAGAAAGATCCCTCTAAATTGGGAGAATTGGGAGCAATTTTGGGCAGTAAGGGTCATCCTGAAACCTTGGGATGGGTCTCAAGGAACTGTTAAGAGTTAAGTGGTGATAAAGAGAATTATGAAAAGTATAGTTAGAGAGAGAGAGAGAGAGAGAGAGAGAGAGAGAGAGAGAAGAGAGAAAGAGAGAGAAGAGGGAGAGAGAGAACCAGCCTGGTGAGGGTTGAGGCACTCAGTGGAAGAAAAGTCAGAGATAAAGTTGGAAAGACAGGTTTGCCAAATGCGGCAGACCTTGACTATCAGGCTAAGGAATTTATAATTTATTCTGTAGGTAAATGGGGAGCTGACAATGGCCTCTCAAAAGGGAGGTCTCAAGCCCAGGTCAGGTTCCCCTCTCTTACATCCTGGCTTGACTAAGCACATTGGTCTGGGAGCCAAAGATTCCAACCTTCTGTCAGTACTGCCTCCTCTAGACCCACAGCTGTTTCAGGAAAGGTCATGAGAATTCAAAGACCCAAAGCAAGTTTCACATCTGACCCCAACTTGCTGTTTGTTTCACTTTCCTGCCTACACAAATGAGCCCATTACCTTTATTTACCCTTGGACCGTGGTCGGCAAACTGCGGCTCAAGAGCCACATGAGGCTCTTTGGCCCCTTGAGTGTGGCTCTTCCTAAGCCTTAGGAGTACCCTAATTAATAACAATATACCTACCTATATAGTTTAAGTTTAAAAAATTTGGCTCTCAAAAGAAATTTCAATCGTTGTACTGTTGATATTTGGCTCTGTTGACTAATGAGTTTGCCGTCCACTGCCCTAGGAGCAACAAAACTAGGATAACAGAACTCTAATCTGCTCCTGCTTGGAGGGAAACTCTCACGGGCTTTCCATCGGTATCCAGAGGCTGTGTGGAACTCCGGGAGAGAGGCAGGCTGGGCTCTGAAGGGCGGGCACCTTTCCAGGCCCAGCCCTGCCCTCTCCCAGGCCCCCACCCCCTCTCAGCGCAGGCCAGAGGAAGCAGCAGCTGTTGTCCTATGGGGAAGACAGGCAGAGGTCCACCTGGCACTGCTGGGGTTTGCACAATACCTGCCCCAATGACTTTAAACACACACACACACACACACACACACACACACACACACCAGTAGCCTGGAGAACTTGGGCCAAGAGCAGTGATTATGGTGATCAAATGAGAAGGAGGCTGGGGTAACTAGCTACCTCATATCCCTGGATAAAGGCTGCGTGTGTGAGGGGCTTTCTTCCCTCCTGTCTTCTCTCCCACTATTTTGTCTTCTACTCTCCCTTCTCTAAATTTTCTCTCCTCCCTTCTGCCAGACTCCCTGACCAGCCTTGAGCCTGATGCCCGACTTCTTTTGTTCTCCCTAACCTTGTCTCCCCCTTCCTCCATCTTTTCCTCTTGCCCCATACATGTAGTGAAGGAAAAAGGGCAAAATTATCTTACCAGGTGCAAAGTGAAGCAGCTCTTGGGAGCTGGATAGTTAAGGCAAATAAAACCACCTGCCTTATCCAAATAATTGAGGCAAAGTAAGGGGTTTTAGCTTGAATCGTGCAGATGGTAGGTCAACTCCCCAGATTTTGTATGCAAGCCTAAACCTATACGCTCTTTTCCCTTTGACCTCAGACAGTAGGGCTATGTTTATTTTACCTTCACATGGCACCAAGGCAGCCTTCTGGAGAACCCAGCATAATGGAGTTGAGCAAACTAGGATCATTCTAATGACAGGAAAACACAAGCGCAGATGGAGTGCAAGTCGTAGTTGGGAAACATCTCACTCTAGAATGATGCGAAGTGAGAAGGAGTCTGGGCTAGGAATTTCAATGAGCTCTTGGATTCCCACCCGCTCCTGTAACTCCAGCCTCCAGCCCAGGGCTGGCCTGGCTTGTGCTGATCTGCTTTCTATCCACAATCTGCTTTAAACCATGGATATTATCTCCACACATTTGCATTTCTACAGCAGCAGAGGCATAATTCTTATCCAGAAGTTCAAACTGCAGAGATTCAGGCACCTTAACAAAGCAGTGAGTACCCAGAGCCAAGGCCTCGCTGAAGGTGAGCCAGAGGAGCCAGTGGGCAGTGAGGAACTTGCTCCTGGCTCTCGGTTGCCATCTGGTGGTGTTTCCCATCTCTAGCACCACATTTTCTTCCGAAGTTCCTTCGTGGGGACCCACAACAGAGCTATTTATTAAAATGACGTCCCCCTCGCCTCAAAACAAACACCCAAATCTTCCTGACTCAAATCCTAACTTCTGGACCAGAACTCATACCTTATGATCAAGATGGTTTACGTGGCCTCTCTATGGTTGCAATCCACACAACAGCCAGGGGATCTTTAAACAGATAGGCCTTTTACTCCTCTGCTGAGAACCCTCCCAGGGCTCCTCAGTGTGCACAGAGCAGAACCTCAGTCCTCTGAGGTTTGCCATGGTCCGGCCTCTGGTCCTGCTCAGCCACACTGGACCCTGGCTGTCCTCCAGCACCCAGGCATGTCTGTCTGTGTTGGGGCCTGTACAGTGCGGTTCCCCTACTTGGAGCCTTTTCCCGAGGCAAGCACAGACTCACTCCCCTTCAAGTCTTTGGCCCAGAATCACCTACTGCAATGACCTTATTTAAAAATCGCTGCCTACCAACTTCCATCCTGTTCTACTTTTTTCCTTCGCAACTATCACTTTGAGCAAAGGCTATATATTTCTACTGTCTTTCCCTCAATGAAATGTAAGCTCCACAAAGATAGGGATGTTTGTCTCTTTTTTGTTCACTGATATATTCCAAGCACTTTGGCACATAGCAAGGGCTCAATAAAAATTTCTTGACTACATGAATGAGCATGAACTCAGTATTCTGAGATCACCTACTACTTACAGGTGAATCCTGAGAATAAAAATACTGTTCATCTCAGTTTTCCAGGCCTTCCCAACCATAGAGTGATGCTTCCCTGCCTCCGTGTCCCAGTTCTTCTGAGCGTCACAGGCCAAGCTCACCGGAGCCCCCAGAACGGCACTGATCCAAGTTTTCTACACAGATGTCACTACCACACGGCAAAGGAAGGCCCAGGGCACCACCGCCAACAGCACTTTCAAATTTGGACAATGTTTAAGTTTTACAAAGTTTAATAAAGTAGGGAGAGGAAGAGTGAAGGATAAGAGGTGTTGGGTGCCTTCTTCAGGTAGATCCAGGTGGCCTTGCTCAGCACCTGGAGGTGAGAGAGCCAGAGGAATAAGTCACCGTGGAATAGCTGGGTTGGGATGGTGCTGGCCATGGTGACTGTGATCATTTGTCCACTTCTCTGTCTTCTCTATCTCCTCTGAAAAATAAGCAGCAAATCCTGACGACAGGAAACCATACAAAGCAACTTTCTAGGCTATTTTATCTGTAGCTCAGGTCAGAGAAAAAGCAATTCTTATCACCACAGTGGTTGGTTGTTCCCAGAATCCTGAACCAGAGGTGTATATAAGTGAGGAGATAAATGACAGCTCTCCCTGAAATTCATTTTGGGTTAACACCTGGGTCAAGTGCTTTATTAGAGTCAATAAAACCACGTGGCCAGAGGCCAAGTCTAGTCTTTGAGTGTGAAGATTCAAGATTCCTCACTGCCCAACAAGTTTAGGCAGGTACACTAGCTCCATAGCTATCAGCTTATTTGGGATATGTAAGCGGAGAGGCGCGCACCTGATTCATTTCCTGATACATGACTGCTCCCCAGCCCGCCCCCAAACTGACGCAGTGTAGCCCAGGCCCGCTTTTAAGGAGCCAGGCCTGAGCAGAGGCCCTCAGAGAGCTGAGGCCCAGCCGTGAGACGAGCATCCTCGGTCCACTGAGCAGGAGTGGCCCAGCAGCAGCAGCGCAAGGACCCACTGAAGAGGTGAGGAGATGGAATAGAGAACGGATGGGCTCTGACAAGATGAGAGTACATCGAGTGAGCGATAAGATGGACAAAGGAGGATTCAATGTAGAGGGGTTGAGGGGACAAAATGAAAAAGTGATGCTGGGGGTGGAGGCACAAAATGAGGATACAGAGGAGATGGGGATGGGGTCATGGAGAGTCTGAGGCACAGAGAAAGGGGTAGGTACAAACAGGACGGGACTTGAGAGAGAAGATAGAACAAAGTGGGAAGCAAGAGGGGCATAATGAAGGAAGATAGGGGTACAAGGTGAAGGAGATGGGGGCATAAGGTTAGGGGCTGGGGTCACGATAGGTGTGGCACAAGACGGGGAGGAAGGGATGAGAACCAGGGTGAGAAAGGAAAGGAAAATGGTGATTAGCTAGAAGCAGCAGGGAGAAGGAGGCTCATGTCTCAACTAAACCCTGCCTGCTCTCTGTCCCCAGGGACCTCGCCCTCCATTCTGACTATTCCCCCCAAGAGACATGGCCCCAGCCAGAGCAAGATTCTGCCCCCTGGTGCTGCTCCTGCTGCTGGGCCTGTGGGTGGCTCAGGTCCCCGTCAGCGCCAAGCCCAAACACATGACCCCAGCTCAGTGGTTTGAAATTCAGCACGTGCAGCCGAGCCCCCAGGCATGCAAAGGGGCGATGAGCAACATCAACAAACACACAAATCACTGCAAAGGCCTCAACACCTTCCTGCATGAATCCTTCTCCAGTGTGGCCGCCACCTGCCAGAACCCCACCATAGCCTGCAAGAACGGCCAGAAAAACTGCCACCAGAGCAAGGGGCCTGTGTCCCTGACCACGTGTGAGCTCACCTCGGGGAAGTACCCAAACTGCAATTACAAAGAGAACGCACTGCACGCTTCTTACATCATAGCCTGTAACCCTCCTCAGAAAGGGGATGCGGAAAAAGTCCACCTGGTTCCTGTGCACTTGGACAAAGTCGTTTAGCTTTCCAGCCTTTCTCACTCTGGGTTTCCTTTCCTCTCCAGGCCTCTGTGCTGCTGCTCCTATGCTCAGAAGGTTCTCTTCCTTTCGTTTCTTGGGGCCTCTCCCAGCTCAGGCTTTTCTGAGGGGCAGCTTGGTGGGCTAAACTCCAGAAGAGACGGTCTTCTATCTTTTTGTTGCTGTTTTCCCAGAAACGTATCCCAAGAGAGAAGCTGAGCACGCTGAGGGGAGGGGTTCTCTGGCCTGTGCCTGTGCATTTCTCTGCCCTGTCTATCATGGCAGCATGACAAGAGGAGGAAATGGACACAAGAGGCGGGTGGGATTTATGGACAGAGCTGTTCTGGTTCCTAAGACAAATGTCATAGTATTTCATGTTTTTCATGGAGCAGCCACAAGAGTCCCTTGTGACATAGACTTGATGATTTGCTTTCTTTAGGGATGAGGAAATTGAGATTTCCGAAAGCTTGGTTAATTAAAGAGCTTGTGAAATTGGTTAGTAGCAGCACCTGGACTTGAACCTAAGCCTCCTCCTCTCCGTACAGTGCACTTTCTACTTTACCATTGGGCACAAAAAGGAGACCTCGGCAGCGACAAGAGAACTAGGTAAGAGTTCACCCATGAAGAAATGTACCCTGAGAGCTCTGGAGAGCCAATTGCTCTGTGTTGACCGCAATAAAGGTCATTACTTCTCTAGCCAAGAGACTGTTTAGGAGGTACTCCAGGATCTCAATTCATTCTTTCTGCCTCTCTAATTGTCCTCCCCCTTCTCCAGCCCATTGCTTTTCCCACCTGGTCCCTGGGCTGTCTCTAGCTAGACCCCCTCCTCCTGAAGGTGTAAGGTGAGGGAGTACCCCAGCTTCACCCCCCTGCTCTAGTTCACATTTCCCTTGACCTCAAGGGACTTCCGTGGCCCAGAGCCTACTTGTCACAAACAGGCTGGTGGGAGCTGCCAGAGCTTCCTTCCTCCTGATAATCATCTCTCCTGCCTCGGTGCTTCCCTGGCTCTCCACTCTGGCAGTCAGCCCAGGCCGTTGAGGTTGAGATATGGAAATGCCACCTCCCTGTCCCCCTGGGCTGCAGACCTCATTTCTCCCTCCCGGTGAGCAGAGCTGGAGAAGCTATGGCTTTATGTTGCCTGGTCCTGATTGTCCCTCCCACATTGCCTGCAGCCCCTTCTCTCTCCTTTTATCTCAATGTCAGACCAATGGCACCATGCCTTTACCTGCCCGCCCTGCTTCAGCACCCAGCTGAGTGTTAGATCTTCCCTCCCCAGCTGGGGAGTCTACCCTCTACCTAATCCTCCTAACAAGTATAGTGCTCCTTTACCTCTTACCAGAGTTAGAGGAAGCTTTGGAGCCAGATGGAACTGGGTGTAAATCTGGGGTCAGCCGCTCATGGCTACAGACCTCGAGCCAACTTGACCCTTTCTGCAGCTGTGTTTCCACATAGCAAAATGGGAGTAATATCACCTACCGAATAGGTTGCAGTGAGATTTAAAAATGACACAGGAGTCAGCTAGAAGATGAGTCTGCAGGCAGAGTCCTGCTAGGTGGGCTGGGTGGTTTGAGACCATGAGGAGAGAAGGTAGGGAAGGGATGATCAACAGAAAGGAGAAAAAAAAACATTGAACAACTCAAGCAGAGTGTGGGGCCAATAAGTTAAGTCTTGAAAGTAGAGATGCACTAAATATACCACAGAGGGTTGAATGAAATATACATTGTGGTCAAATGGCTAAGTGTAAAATCTATACATCCTATAGAGACTATATTATACATTTATCATTTTAAGTAGATTTTCAACTGAGGTACAAGATATTTGGGGGTAGCTGATTTTCTCTTCACTTTCTTCTTTTTTCACAACTCTTCATATATTCTTTACTGATGATTTTCCATATGGATATTATGGTTTTGAAGACATCGTCATCACAAAATTTTTAACTTGTTAAAATTATGCCTTTAAGCCTCAAATGAGAAGAATTTCCAAATAGAACTTTTTTCTTGAAAGACTCCTGACCCAAACAGTATTAAATAACTAAAAATTAAACATAATTAAAAAGTAATCTGTGGTGACAGAGGTAAAAATCACCTTGGGGAGTACTGACTGAGAAAGAGTAAAAGGTAAGCTGGACTTGGTTCTTCCTTGGTCTGGATATGTTTACTTTGTGAAAACTCATTGAGCTGTACTCATAATGTGTACTCACTGTATGTAAATTATACCTCAATAAAAAAAATCCTCCAAAAAATTACAGTGCTTATGGATTGTTTTATTTAATATGATAAATGCTAATACAGCAATTAAGTCTACAAAGGTTATATAATGAAATTATAGATAGAAGTATAATATAATCTATTTTTATTGTTCTACTTTATACTATTTGCTAAATGAAATAGTACTTATACTACATATAAGTTGTTATAAATACTTTTGGCTCAAAAGGCACATAAGGTTCTTCCTAAAGAACCTTACACACTCCCTCCTATTATTTATATTGTCAACTAATTTTCCTAATTTTTTAACTATGTGAAAATTCATAATTGTTTTGTGTATAAGCCTTCATAACCATTAATTTATTACAGCATTTTTCTTAAAATAATATATATTTATGCTTCCACTGAGTGATAGAATTTCAACATTTTGAAAAGTTCATAAGGAAAATTTCACTCCAAGCTTCATCTAGAATGCTCACCACTATTTGAAAGTGACTGTTCAGATGTTAATAATAAATTGAAATGACCTGCCTTGTTCTCATTTCTGATGCTTTAACTGATTAGGTTTGACAGTCACTCATTCCTTCACACGATCTTGATCACAACCAAATTTAGGGATGCCAGGAATAATGCTGAAATAGGCATACAGCCTGGCTGGTGTGGCTCAGTGGTTGAGCGTTGACCCAGGAACCAAGAGATCTCGGTTCAATTCCCAGTCATGGCACATGCCTGGGTTGTGGGCTCCATCCCTAGAAGGGGGCATGCCAGAGGCAGCCAATCACTGATGTTTCTCGCTCATCGGTGTTTCTATCTTTCTATCCCTCTCCCCTCCTCTCTCTAAAAATCAATTTTAAAAAATTTTTTTAAAGAAATAGGCATTTGGCTATTCAGCCTCCCAAAGGTCAAGGCTGAGGTCCAAAATGAATAATAGGTTTAAGCCAGACACCAAGGCTGGCTGAACCAGATGCATTACTACCTTAAAACTGAAAAATAGGAAGAGGAGACTGGTTAGTCATGAGACATTTCTTTAAAAATATATTTTTATTGATTTCAGAGAGGAAAGGAGAGGGAGAGAGAGATAGAGATAGAAACATCGATGAGGAAAATCATTGATCAGCTGCCTCTTGCCCCACCCTGGGGATTAAGCTCACAACCCAGGCACGTGGTTCATAGGTCTATCTATGCTCAACCACTGAGCCATGCCAGTTGGGCAGTTATGAGACATTTTTGTTGCTGGAGGTGGGTGCTTGGAAGGGAAAGAGAATATTTAGGGAAGTATAGACCTACCTTGTATAGAAAGCTGTAAAGGATTCTTTCGACCTGGCCCTAAGGAGCAGAAATAAAATCCAGTAAAGAAATTAACCTAAGAACTGGAGCTATAATGAGTTAGCTTTCCTAGGTGTGAGACTGAAGTAGAATAGGCAGGAGACTTTTCTACTTGACACTGGTTCCCCCAAAGTCTCCACACTCGGAAGTAAACGAACCATACTCACTGTGAAGACGGCCAATTGAGTCAACAGTGTGGTTCGGTTGAAGCATCGGCCCATGCACCGAAGGGCAAAGGGTCGAGTCCCAGTCAGGGCACATATCCAGGTTGTGTATGGGAGGCAACTAATGTTTCTCTCTCCTCTCTCTCTCTCTCTCTCTCCCTAAAATCAATTTTTTAATTAAAAAAAAAAAGAAGAAGAAGGGTCCTGCTCTCAAAGACAGAATGTAGGAAGAGGAAATGCCCTTGAGATCAAGACCCTTCTCACATTGGTTCCGTTTGCCCTCTTCATGGTGTCTATGGCTCCAGAGGATAACCCTAGACCTACAGCAGAGAAATCACCACCAGCAGCAACATCCAGGAAGCCTTCTCTTTGGGCTTCTCTCTGGACCCATTTCATCACGTTTCTCCTATGTTCCCACACAACCAGGCCTCCAAAAGAGCTTCAAAGACTTCAGATCGTCACTCTTTTAAAGTCCTTCTCCTGCCCCCTTTTCATCATTGGAGAGGTCAAAAGAGCAGTTACAGCTCTTACCAGGATGTTTACCTGTGCAGGACTCCAAAGCCAGTAAGCTTTGGAGACTTCATGAAGCCACAGGGACACGAGAAAATATTGCTAATGAAGCTCTGTAGAAAGTCCTACCCATAATGGAAATACACACTATGATGCAAAGTCCTCTTGACTTAGGGAGATGGGAATTTCCTCATCTATATCAAGGTAACCTACTTCATAAAGCACTTAGTACAGTGGCTGGCATGTAGGGAAAGTTTGAGAGGTGTTATCATTTATATTTATTACTGTAGTGTCAAATGTCGACTGGCAGCACCTATGATGGAGGAAGCAGGCCTGACTTCCATGACAGAAGAACAAAAAACTTAAACAAAGAAGATCAAACTCTTCCTCATTTCTCTTGCCAAAAAAAGGTCCTAGCCAAGAATAGATAAAATAAGGCTCAAGGTCAGACAAAAACCATTTCAAATTGTAAAAACAGAAAAAAGCTATTTCAATTTTTCCACACATCTGCATTCAGCCTAGGCAGGAGTACATGGGCCTTGATGAGGTTTGTCTTCATTTTGTCTATGTGGGTGTGTCTCTGACCAGTATTTCTCTTCAAGAACTGAGGAAAGAGAATAAGATAATCATGGGGCAAGGGCAGTAGGAAGGTCCTTCAGATGCTAAAAGAAAGAGAGAGAGAGAATAGACATAGAGCACTTGGAACAGTGACTGAAACATAGAGCCCTAGTATAGCTGAGCCTGGTTGCTTTTATCATGGTTGTCTTTGTCATCCCTGGGAGGTCCGAATGCTGCACACAGGCTTGTAGTGAGTTAAAGGCGACAAAACCCATGTGCACAGAGCCACATGCCTCCCTCTTGTTGGAGTGAAGACTACCCTTGAGGACAGATCCTACAGTCAGGAATAAGGGGAGACAGGCTACCCACTGAGGCAAGACCACAGTGGATTGGGTTCCCTGAGCCCAGCCAGTGTAGCACAGTGGTTGGGCATCAACCTATGAACCAGGAGGTCATGGTTTGATTCCCAGTTGGGGCACATGCTGGGGGTGTGGGCTTGATCCTCAGTAGAGGGCATGCAGGAGGCAGCCAATCAGTAATTCTCTCTCATCACTGATGTTTCTATGTCTCTCTTCCTTTCTGAAATCAATAAAAATATAAAATATATATAAAGAGAAGAATTGGGCTCCCTGAGAAGGCCCCAAAGAACCTTTACACAGAAAAGAAAAATGAACCTGGGAACAGATGAGGCTTCCCAGAAGGAGTGTGGCCACTGAACTTCATGGGATCGAGTCTGAGGCTCAGGGTTCAAAAACCAGACTCCAGGATATCTCAGCCATCGGCCTTCAGGGCCAGGGACACCACTTGGAGGAGAATCGCTCCCAGAGAGATTCCCTGTGGAAGCTTCTAACAAGGCTCCTACCTCAACCTTAGACCAACCCAGCTCCCCTGCCCTAGTTGTTGATTCATTGCCAAGACCCCAGATCCCAACAAAAAGAACAAGGAGGGCATTCAGAGAAGCCAGGGCAAGGTAGCCCTGTTGTTCTCCAGAGCTACTCCGGAACAGGACGCCACCCTGCAGTCCCCTCTCCCTTTTTACCCTCTGGGCTTTGCCAGCCTGAGCTCACCTTTACCCAGCTTCCTAGACGTTCATGCTGTTCTCTTCTTTTCTCTCTTCTCTCTCTCCAAGGGATATTGCTCTACATACTCACCAAGTAACTGGGGAGCTAAATATTCACAAGCTTGGTCTCATTTTTTTATTTAGTATTACAAGAATGTCTCTCAGCCGGAGCTAGTCAAATACAGAAGTATCAAGGTAAGCCACCTTAGGAGTAAGTCACCTGTTCTGGCTCCATGTGTCCATCTTGGAGGAAGGAGCTGTTTGCCAGAAAGTTAGCTGAAAATCTTCCATGCTGTGCCCAGGGCAACAGAATACCATCACCAGCCACCTGCCTCCTGAAGCCAATGTTATCCCTTCATTCAGCTTTTCTCTGGGTGAATTTTACTTCCAGGCTTCCACATCCCCGCTTGGCTCAGCCTTGGCACCTACAGAAATCAGCACCAGAAACAGTTCTTCTCAGACCCCTTCATAGCACCTTATCACAGCAGCGTAGCTTTCGGCGCATCAGTCACACCTGAACCTGTCCTCCTACACAGCCTCTGCCCTCTCCTGAGGGACCCGGAGCCTGTGCTGGACAATCTCATACAGGATCCACACTGAGGTTTACTAGTAGAAGAAGCACACCTCATTCCCCCCTGAGCCCCTCCTGCCATTTGCAGCGCCCTGGCCCCTCCGGCACGAGCCCTGCTCCTCCAGACCTTCCCCCCACCCCTCCTTCCTGAGCAGTCTGCCTCTCACCACCAGGAGGCTGTATGCAGGGTGAAGCCTGACAACCACACTGGGGGTGGCCCTTGCAGCTCAAAGACTACCTCATGGTGCTTCTGTCCTTCAGGCCAGCAACCCAGACAGACTTTTGTGGCACCCTCACACAAAAATACTGGTCTTTGGAAATCATTGCTTATTATCTACTGCCCCTCTTTTCAGCTACCTTCAGGGTCTTCCTGTAGGTTCTCTCCTTACATTCTAATCTTGCTACTAGCACTTCGATGTTTCTTCTTGTTTCAGAGAGAGTTAGAGCCAGGAGGCATTTTAGAAATCATTACACTGAAACTCTTTGTGTTAGTGATGTGGAGACTGAGAAGACCAGAGCGGTAACTCAGTTCAGCACACGGTCACTGGGTGTCCCCGTGAGCTCTCGGTACTGGCACTGAGGAGCTAGAGAAATGCCAACAGGCCAGAGTCCTGAACTACAAGTTTACCGTAACTCACGTAAGAGTTAAATAACAAAACAAGGTACCCACCTTAATGGCACCAGGAGTTAATGCTGAAGGAAGTTATGTTCTGGAGGGATTAGCCTGAGGTTGAGTTGTACAGAAAGGCTCATACATATGATCAAGATGATATCATACAGCTGAGCTCTGACGGATAGATAACATTTGAGGGAGGGCTCTCAGGAGAGAGACAAGGCAAAGAACACCCACAGAAGTAAAGTTGAAGGGCACAGCACATGTCCAGGAGACAATAGGAAGACCAGTGTATTAGAATAGAATTTGGTCACAAGGTGACTCCCAGCCCATAAGGCAGCTATTAATAAACAGAAAAGCAGTGTGGCAGAGAGGGACAACAAAACTTTGGAGCCAAACCTACCTCATTTTCAATCCTGGCCCTGCCGCTTACTAAATCTGTGACCTTAGCCTCGCTAAGCCTCAGATTCTTTTCCTGTAAAATAGGGATAATAACATGGAACACATAATATTGTTTTGTATATAAATTATATATAAAGTACAATGTCTTGGCATACAATAAACACTATTTTAATGACTGCTATTAACTAGCACTGTGTCAAGCACATATTATCCTATATAATAAAAGGCTAATATGCAAATAAACTGAACGGCAGACGGACCCGTCGCTATGATGCGCACTGGCTACCAGGGTGCAGATGCTCAATGCAGGAGCTGCCCCCTAGTGGTCAGTGCACTCCCACAGGGGAGCACTGCTCAGCCAGAAGCCAGGCTTATGGCTGGCGAGTACAGTGGCAGTGGCGGGAGCCTCTCCCGCCTCCGTGGCAGCACTAACGATGTCCTACTGATGGCTTAGGACCGCTCCCCATGGGACATCCCCCAAGGGCTCCCCGCCTCCATGGCAGCACTAACAATGTCCTACTGATGGCTTAGGACCGCTCCCCATGGGACATCCCCAGAGGGCTCCCGAACTGCGAGAGGGCCCAGGGACCCCCCCTGAGTGCATGCATTTTGTGCAGTGGGCCTCTAGTATGTTTATAAATGGTGGTTAGTACTATTTCTTCCCTTCTGCTGCTGTTGTAGAGCCCTGTATCAACCTGTCCTTAATGTGACATATATTATGTTGAAGGTCATGTTTAATACCACCATAACACACTAGGTACTTTATCATTTCATCACACCACATTAAATATATAAAATATATAAAATTTGTATTTCTCATTCAGTATCATTCACACAGAAATGTACCTGAAATTATTTTAATAAGTCTTACTTCTGAAATTATTTGACTACAGTTTATGATGGGCACTGTTCCTTCTGCAATTACGGTACTTGAGAATTCCTGTAAAATAAAAAAAATCTAACCTAAGATTCCAAAGTAATAAACTCATGTGTGCCAAATTCCAAAATACATAAAATTGCACTTGCTTTGGCAACACGTGCACTAAAATTGAAACGACACGGAGATCAGCATTGCCCCTGTGCAAGGATGGCAAGCAAATTTGTGCAGCATTTCACAAAAATAAATAAATAAGTAAATCTACTTTATGTTACTGTGGTAGCTGGTAGGTAAGTATGTTAAACTAGAGGCCCGGTGCACGAAATTGTGCACAGGTGCAGTCCCTAGACCTGGCCAGCGATTGAAGTGTGAGCGTCTGGTATAGAAGGGCAGGTCCCAGCTGATCTCTGGGCAGCACCTGGACCCTCAGGCCTTCACACACACCCCCTCCGCCTGAGTCACAGCGCCCCAGTCCCCATGTGGAGATGCAGTGAGCGTGGCCAGACGCCAGGGGCTGAGGCACAGCTTGGGCCTCTGGGCCACCCAGCAGTACTGCATGGAAGCCAGGTGGGCAGCTTGCTCTATCCCGGCCAGCCTCACAGACCGGCTCCTGTGTGAACCCACAGGTCCTGCAGCTGTGGCCCAGCTCACCTGGAAGAGGCCGTGCAAGTGTGGGGCAGGTTCCTTGTGGGCGCCTGGCACCTGAGCACAGGAGCTTCCCAGGGGAGTGAGAACGAGCTCAGTGGACACCCCACATTCTAACTGCATCTCCATCCCGGTCACCCCTGCCCCCAGGTAGCCAGTGAGAGGTCACAGAGCGTCGCTGATGCCCGCCATGTTCCGTGCCACCCCTAGTGGTCAGTACACGTCATAGGGAGTGGTCGAACTCCCAGTTGAATGACTGCCCGAGGGGACAATTTGCATATTAGCCTTTTATTATATAAGACTAGAGACCCGGTGCACAAAAATTTGTGCACTCGGGGAGGAGGGGGGTTCCTCAGCCCGGCCTGTGCCCTCTCGCAGTCTGGGACCCCTCAGGAGATAACAACCTGCTGGCTTAGGTCTGCTCCTGTGTGGCAGAGGGCAGGCCCAATTCCTAGGTGCAGCCCCTGGTCGGGCTCAGAGCAGGGCCGATTGGGGAGTTGGGGCGCTGCCCCCTGTCATGCACAGAGCAGGGCGGATCAGGAGGTTGCGATGCCACCCCTAGTCATGCTCAGGGTAGAGCCGATTGGGGGGTTGGGGCACCGCCCTCTGTCACACTCAAGGTAGGGTTGATGGGGAGGTTGCGGCGCCACCCCCTGTCACATACAGAGCCGGCCGATCAGGGGGTTGGGGCGCTGCCCTCTATCACCCACAGAGCAGGGCCAATCAGGGAGTTGAGGAGCTCCCCCCTGTCACACACAGAGTAGGGCCAATAGGGGAGTTGGGGCTCCGCCCCCTGTCACACAGAGCAGGGCCGGTCAGGGGGTTAGGGCGCTGCACCCTGTCACACACAGAGCCGCATGGTGATCAGGGGGTTGGGGAGCTCCCCCCTATCAGCCACAGAGCAGGGCTGATCAGGGGGTTGGGGTGCCTTCCCCTGTCACGAACAGAGCAGGGCAGATAGGGAGGTTGTGGCCCCGCCCCCTGTCACACACAGAGCCGCAGGGCAATCGGGGGGTTTGGTTGCTGCCCCCTGTCACACTGATCCCGGTGCCAGGAGGCCTTGTGCTCCACTGATCCCAGGGCTGGGAGGCATATTACCCTTTTACTATATAGGATAGAGGCCTGGTGCACAGGTGGGGGCTGGCTGGTTTGTCCTGAAGGGTGTCCTGGATCAGGGTGGGGGTCCCCACTGGGGTGCCTGGCCAGCCTGGCTGAGGGGCTGAGGGCTGTTTTCAGGCTGGTGGGTGACTGAAGCTCCCAACCACTCCTTTTTTTCTTTTTCTTTTATTCTGGGCCAGCTTTAGCTCTGAGGCTTGGCTCCAGCTCTGAGGCCTCGGCTGCTGAAAGCAGGTATCTGCTTTGTTTGGGTTCTATAATCGAAACACTGTTTCAACTCCAGCTCTGAGATCCCGGCTGGCTGAAAGCAGGTTTCTGGGGTTTTGTTTAGCTTCTATATTTGTAACAATGTTTCAAACTGCAAGCTCAGAGGCCGGCAGCCGCAGGCAGGAAACGTTGGCTTCCTCCATCACTGAAGCAAGCAAGCCTCCTGTTAGCTTCAAGCTGCCTGGCCGCCATCTTGGTTGGCAGTTAATTTGCATATCGCCCTGATTAGCCAATGAGAAGGGTAGCGGAGGTACGGCTAATTACCATGTTTCTCTATTATTAGATAGGATTTGATTCTTTAGTTGCCTTTTCCAGTACTGAAGCCAAGATTTTTTCCCCCTGTCTCAAATATTATAGACCCTTGAAAACTTTCCAGACTCTAGGCATTGAGCCTGTAGTGCTTCATGCATAAAACAGCTCTGAGACCCTGGTAGGTGGGAGGACTTGTGGTGAATGAATAGGATCAAATACACAACCATAGGAACCCCTTTCCCAGGCCTCCTTGAGTGGGGCTGGCCAGCTGCAGGGTCTGCACCTTCTTGAGGGAAAGCACTTTTGCAACTTAATTGGATTCAGAGCTTGCAAAATCTGTGGTCAGTCACCTTGGTTAGCACAAAATGTTTCTGCCAGCCTTGGCTCCTGCTGCTATCCCCACCCTCTCACTCCAAAGCTTGGATCTGTAACTGTTAATGAATAATCACATGGTAATCCTTTCATCTCAATGGGAGAGGCTCTGCTGAGGGCCTACAAAAGAGAAATGACTTCCTGGATAAATAAATATTTGTATATTTGCTCCCTGGGGCCCACGTCAACTGCTTGCTGGACAGTGTTCTCCTGGGTTCAAGAATCAATGTTTTGTTAGCTTTATGGAAGGGGTGGATGAAGGGATCTCCACCGTGGAAAGGGTGAGCTCTGCTGGTGGCCCAGGCTCCCCCTTGGAGGCAGAGGGACACACCTTTCAGGAGTTTCCATTGGCAGCACAGATTCTAGAAGCCTAAGTGTCTTTTGCCACTTTGCAGAGCATTTTTCTCAAAGGCAGTGAAGCCACACAAATCACAGAGGTAGAGATGCTGAGATGGGTCTAATACATCGACAATTGTTGCAAAACCCACTTATTGCCAGTAGTATATAAATATAATTTACTTAATATGCATGCACTCATTTAGTTCAAATAATACTTTGCAAATGAAACTGGTTAACACCATATTTCAAAGAGTATGAGTGTCACTTAAAAATAGAAGTAAAAATAAATATGATGTCATCCAATGTTTAAAACTTCGATTTAGAATTATTTTCCGTTGAAAACTGAATCTGAGTTCTGTTGTCTCTATTGGAAATGGGAGGAGAAACAAAGACTTTACCTTCTTGCTCTCATAGGAGACTTTCTCCTAAATGTTATCAGGAGGATTAGAAGGGAATTATTGAAGGCAATGTTCATGCACCGCTTAAACCACAACCAGAGACACACTCACTATGCTCTGCTTCCGTGGAAAAACTTTCTCCTTCCGTTTCAGCCTGGCACTAAACCAAAAGGATGGGTTTAAAGTCAGGAAGCTCCTGGCCCCAGCTCTGCCACTCATTTGGTAGCGCTGGGAAGGGCACTTCATCTTTTAGGACCTCCAGCTCCTTTATCGGTGAGATAGTTGATTGAGATGATCTGATGGCCCTCTATCATTCCAAGACTTTCTCCATCAGGGTGAAACGTCAGCCATGGAAAGAACCCAACTCACCATCCTGCTTTGCTGGCTCCCTTACTGGGAGTGACTGTTTATCCAGCTTCAGCAAGAAACTGGGCCACAGAACAGACAGGAATTAACCTGACTCCACAACCTTAATATTGCTTCTTTCAGGAACGCCTGAGCTAGCCTGGGAGAGTGAGGTATGGACCCATGGCCTATTTTTCTTCCAAGATTCATTTCCTTTTGTGGCCTGACTTCTCAGAGTTTCCAACAAGAAACACGGGAGTGTGGAAAGAATAGGGGCTTTGGAAGCCGAGGGGCGTTGATTAAAAGCCTGTATTTGACATGCTCTAGCTGTGTAATGATGGACAGGTTCCTTAACTTTTCTGAGTCTCAGTTTGCACATATATTTTTTTAAAAGTAATCATACTCACCTCATAAATTCTTTTGAGGGATAAACAAGGTATGATTTATTGGGAGCATAATAAGGCACATGGTCTGCTGACGTTGGACAATAAAATGCCAATGGTGTTCTTCAATAGTCTAGGCTGCAATGACTGACTGAGGGTATGAAATTCTTAGAAGGGCTAGCAACACACCCCCAGTGGTGACCTACTCACCCACCCACGTCTTCCTCCGTGCCATCGTCCCCCTTAGGAGAGATGGCCCCAGCCAGAGCGGGATTTGCCCCCTGCTGTTGCTCCTGCTGCTGGGGCCGTGGGTGGCCCAGGTCAGCACCAAGTCCAAACACAGTTTCAGCTCAGTGGTTTGAAACTCAGAATGTGCAGCCCAGCCCCCAGGGATGCAAAGGGGTGACAGCAACATCAACAAGCACGCAAATCACTGCAGAGGCCTCCACACCTTCCTGCATGAAGCCTTCTCCAGTGTGGCCACCACCTGCCACACCCCCACCATAGCCTGCAAGATCGGCCAAGAAAACTGCCACCAGAGCCAGAAGCCCGTATCCCTGACCACGTGTGAGCTCCCCTAGGGAAGGTACCAAGATCGCAGGTACAAAGACAAGCAACTGGACCTATTCTTCATCGTGGCCCGTGACCCTCCACAACAGGACGGCCTGCCGGCCCTGCTGGTGCCTGTGCCCTGGGTAATGCTGTCTAAGGCCAGGTGTTTCCCTCACCCCATGCTCTGCAGACTCCTGGCGCTGCTGCTGCATTTCCTCCCTTGAGTTCTTTACTAATCCTCAGCCTCCTTGCAAATACCACTTTTCTCCCACACTCCCAACTGCACATACTCTTAATTCCGGAGGGGGGGTTATGGGTGCCCAAAATGAGAGAAGAGAGGCGATTCTCTTTAGCCCTTCCCTGCTGCTTACATTGCTTTCTGAGTGTGTGTGTGACAGTGTGGCCCTTTAAGCCCCAAGGATCTCAGTGAGCAGGGCGGTCTGGGTGTTGTGGGGGCTATGCCATATAGAACTTTGGAGACTGTCTTTAAAAATTTGTAATTTATAAAAATATATAATTCAAATGCAAACTTAGAAGGGCTGTGGTCAGACAGTTCAGAGGGATCCCAGGCAGGGGAGGCTATGGAAGGAGGAAGGCAGGAGAACCTGTGCTGGGTCCCCTGTGTCGACAATGTGTCTGATTTTGCTTCAGTAAAAGACTGACCTTCCTGACTGAGGGCGCGTTACTGTCCAGGGCAAAGTTTGGAGGTTTGCAAACCCCTTCTTATCTCTGTGAGGCATCAGTTTTACTTGCCTGGCAGACTGGAGGGGGGCTGTGCCCTGAGCAGCTTGGGCTTGGAGGAGCAGCCTGGACTCTGCCAATCACCCCCTTGAGAACAGCCTGGTGATCCCATCTCACAGGAAGGGGCAGAAGGAGAGGAAGAGCAGGCTGAGCCCTGGGTGTCAGCCAGATCTGAGGCCTGGCCCCTGCTTCTCTGACATGATGCTGAGCAGGAGCCTCAGACTTCTCCAGTGAATTTCTCTCCCTTGGGAACTTCAGAATCTGGACCTTCCAGAAATCCGGATCTGGTCCCAACTAGTGCTTCCCGAACCATCTGTGGTAAAGGAGCAGTTTGTTTGTTTCTTTGGTGTTTGTGTTTGTTTGTTTGTTGATTTCAGAGAGGAAGGGAGAAGAAAAGAGAGATAGAAACATCAATGATGAGAGAGAATCATTGATCGGCTGCCTCCTGCACACCCCACACTGGGTATTGAGCCCACAACCCAGGCATGTGCCCTAACCAGAATCGAACAGCGACCTCCTGGTTCATAGGTCAACGCTCAACCACGGAGCTACGCCGTCCGGGTGAAGGAGCAGTTTTATATGCAATCTGCCTCACATCAGTAATTTTGTAAAATACAAAAAAATGAAATAGAACATACAGATATGGAAACCCAAGGCCAAATTTTATAGTTAATTGAATCTAAATTCAATTAACATAAAATCACTCTATCAAATTGGCGCAGAAGTTTCTCAATGCTTTCCCTCAATTTCTATACATATCTTAATAGATATTCACACAGAGAAAAACATACACATATAATACACATACATAAGCACCAACATAAGATGTACACATATATACATACATAAACACATATTCACACATGTGCATGTGTGTGCACAACACACAAACACAGGTGCACATAGTAAGGCAGCTCCTCTCCTTCCCTCTACCAACTCTGCCTCCTCCACATACCCCCTTCCCATATTTAAAAAGATTTTCTGACACAAACTAGGGCTCAGAATAAGGAAAGGATGATTGGTGAAGTATGATGTGGCTAAGAAAGCACAGAATCCAAAAATTCTGACTCCCAACCCCCTCCCCTGCTTTCTAGAAAAAAGAGATCGAAGGCAGAGAGAGCTCCCTGCTACCTACCACACCCACACTATCCACCCCAAATATAGCTCCCACGGCATCCAGGAGGCCTCACCATACCATGCTCTGCCCACCAGTATCACTATCTTACCCACCCCTGTGCTTCTGACGAAGGAAGATAGACTGGAAGTGAGAGAAAAACATTCTTCTACCCCTCTGGCTTCACTCCGGTGTCGTGGGCAGGCCCCACTTCCTCTGTCTGCACCTTAAATGATGGTGTTTCTACAGGTCCTATTCTTAGGTCCTATTCTTAGCTCACACCGCCCTCTCTGAGCGACTTGGTACACTTCCATGGCTTCAACTGCCACTTATCTGCCCCCAAAGCATATCTCCAGCCCCAGTCTCTCCAGTTCCAGGCACATATCTCCAGCTACTGACTGTCACTAGCCTCCTCAGTGTCCTGCAGGCATCTTAAGAAACATACTCAGAACTGACCTCAGATCTGCCTGGCTTCCAAACTTGCCCCTGCTCCTGCAGTCTCTCAGTCTTGGCTAGTGGAAACATTATATCCAACCATTCAAGGTCCTAATCTAAGAGACACCTGTGTCAACTGAACCACACCAGCCAGGGCTGTCAACTCATTCTTTTTTGTTTATTTGTTTCTCCAGTAATTCCCCCAACAATCCCATGTACTGCCTTCAGAAAGCACAGAGCTTCTTGGGTTTTCTCTTTTCCACATATCACTCGGGTCCTAATCTGTGCCCAACACAGGTTATGGCTTTGGAGGAGGCTGTGATTTGGAGCCAGGAGAAAAAAAACACTCCTAAGTTGTGTATATATATATATATATATATATATAGTGTAATATGCTAATTAGATGAGACAGCTGAATGACCTTCCAGACGACCTTCCAGACAGCCTTCTGGACAAAGCTGGGGCTGCAAAGGCTGAGGCAGCCACCACGGCTGCGAGGGTCAAGCCCCTTGCACGAATTTCGTGCATCGGGCCTCTAGTATACACACACACACACACACACACACACACACACACACACGCACACACTTGCCCTGGCCAGTGTGGCTAAGTTGGTTGGGTGTTATTCTGTGCACCAAGAGGTTGTTGGTTCGATTCCCAGTCAGAGCACATGCCTGGGTTGTGGGCTCCATTCCTGGCAGGGGGCTTGCAGGGGGCAGCTAATCAATGCCCTGCTCTCACATCGCTGTTTCTCCCTCTCCCTTCCTCTCTCTCTAAAAAATCAATTAAAATCTTTTTAAAAATAAATTAAGAAAAGATTTCACTGTCTAGTTTAAGAGGCAGGTAGAAATAATATATTTGAAACATATCAAATATCAGAAGAGTATAAGGAATCAAAGGAATTCCATGACATTTTTCTCCCACCTTCCAAAGAGTTTCGTTCATCCTAACCCAAAGCCCATTCTTTATTACATGTTAATCTTCCTGTTACATGTCTCTGGTGTAACATTCGGTCTGTGACCAGAGTTAGTCAACACCAGGAGAAATTCAACCATCTATAGGAGTTGTGACCCCAGAAGCTGGGAAGAGTGTGGAAAGAATTCAGAATGGAATGAATCCTTAAATAGATTCATTATATCCAAACAAGTGGTGTAGCAATGTAGATAAGAGTTTTCTGACTTCCGTGTGTAGGTTGAAGAATGAGATGGAGTGTAACTTGAATCCAGGGGCCTTGGCCCACTCAGAGAGTAATGACACAGCATCCATAAAACAGGGCTCAGTGGGGCACTTGGGGGCTTGAGAAGAGCTTCCCAAAAGACTTGGGACAAATCTCTGCTGGTTATGCTCTCTGGGCCATGGAAGACCTGTTTCCAAAAAGTCACTTGGGAAGGGGCTCCCCAGCTATTTAGGATGACATATTTCCTAGAGGGTAAGTTTGTTTTAATATCCAGGACATTTTAATTCAGGATAGAATATTTAAGAAAATCAAACACATAACATCATTATGTTTGCATTAAGGAATTTGTGCATATTTGGTATTTTAGGTATTTGCAGTGTTTAAGAGAATTCAGTCTGTTACAGTTACAAATTGGCCTTGTAATTCTAATTTAAAATGTGTAATTGGTGTAGACGTGACTTGAAATAGAACTTTCCTTTAAAAGCAGTTTTGGAACATTTTGGGAAAACCTAAGAATTGAACCATATTTATAAATTGCTAGATTTCTGAGTTTTTTAGGTATTCAGGAATGTCATGTTGGTTAGCTCAGATGATCAAATTACTTTATAAGGGCATGGAATAAGTTAAATTTATAAAATATATTTTAAATTTGTTTATACATTAAATACAAAGGCTTAAGGAAGAACTTGACTTCTGATTTGCATCTTTAATACAGGGAACATACATTTTACAGAGCCAAAGTGGCCCTCTGAATATTCTTTTCTGGGCACAAAAGGGACATATTAAAAACTCACACTGACATTGCAAAACCAGCCCATTTTCTGTGTTGTTTTCATCTACTGGTGACTGTATTTCCTGGCGTTCCCATGTTCGTTGCTTTTATTGAGCTTTTAGGAGGAAGGGTGACTACTGATGATGCAATAGCCCAGATCAAGGCATGCAGCTGCCAGTGGCGGCATCAGAATTAAACCCGGAGCTGTGTCTCCTCAGCGCCCTCTGCTTCTGCACCGTGCTGCCTTAGGTGGATCACTCTGCCGACTTGAAGAGGGCCTCCCATTGCATTCTGGAGAAACTCAGAAAGTTTCCCTGAGGCCTGTGTGGTGGTGGCAGAGGAATTCAGCAAAATATACACCAAGAAAAAGTAAATCTCAGAGACTATGATTGAATCTCTGTCCTAAATAGGGGCTTTTCTTCCCTGGCTAAACTTGGAGTTTTGAGACTAGATTTCACCAAGTTAGTTTTAAAATATATATAAAAACCAGCCCTAACCACTTTGGCTCAGTGGAAAGAGCATTGGCCTGGGGTTTGATTCCAGTCAAGGGCACATGCCTGGGCTGCAGGCTCCTCCCCAGGCCCAGGTGGATTGGGGGGGCATATGGGAGGCAACCAATCGATGTGTTTCTCTGTTTCTCTCACATCGATGTTTCTCTCTGTCTTACCCTCTCTCTTCCACTCTCTCTAAATATCAATAGAAAAATATCCTCAGGTGAGGATTAAATTATATATATATATATTCTAATATATAAAAAGCCAGGGGCCAACCAAAACAACCAGATGGACAACCGAACAGCAGGCTGCTTGGGGCGACAAGACCGGCAGTGGGATTAGTGAGGGACAACCAAATGACAGAACAGCAGGCTGCGTGGGGTGACCAGGCTGGCAGGGGGGGCAGTTAGGGGCGATCAGGCCAGCAGGCAGAGGCGGTTAGGGGTGATCAGGCTGGGGATCGGGCCTAAACTGGCAGTCGGACATCCCCTGAGGGGTCCTGGATTGGAAACGGTGCAGGCTTGGCTGAGGGGACCCCTCCCATGCACGAATTTCATGCACCGGACCTCTAGTATATATAAAACAGCAGAATGTCAAGCAACTGGTTTCTTCAATAAAAATCAGATGCCCTAGTTGGTTTGGCTCAGTAGAGCATTGGCCCGTGGACCATAGGTTCTTGAGTTTGATTCCAGTCAAGGGCATGTACCTCAGTTGCAGGCTCAATCTGGCCTGGTTGGGGAGGCAACCAACCAATGTGTCTCTCTCACATGGATCTCTCTCTCTCTCCCTCTCTCTCTCTCTCTCTTTCTCTCTGTCTCTCTCTCTTTCCCTCCTCCTCTTCCACCTCTTCCTCCTCCCTTCTTCCCTTCCATTCTCTCTAAAAATTAATAGAAACATATCTTCAGGTGATGATTTAAAAAAATAAATAAATAAGGCTAAGTGTGTACAGGAGTGTGTGTATATAAACACACGTGTTCATAGTGGGGAGGTAAAGTTATGTTAGTGGAATTAGGAATGCTATATTCCACCAATTACAGATTTTTTGGAGACCCAAACTCCTCATTTGAAGTACAAATATCTTTTGGCAGAAATAAAAAACAAGATAATATAATAATTACTTAGAATCAATCACTTAGTTACCGGTTTTGACTTGGGAGCATAATGATAGTTTTGTAACAAGAATAGGGTGAATATGAGCAGAGACCTATAAGTGGACAATGAGTCCAGAGGAGGGGATGTCAAGGAACTGGAAATAAGTTTTTACCCACCTGCTTAACAGCTCTAAAGATTGGGGGGTTGGCTTCATTGACTCCATGCTGTCCTAATTCCCAGATTGCCTGCCCCTGGAGACTGCTGGGAGCCTGCTAGTGAGGGCTCGAGCTGCCACTAGATATACCCAGCACATGCTAGGTCTTCAAAAATGTTCTTTTAACAAAATTTGTTTTCAAAGAAAAGGAATGGGAAAAATATACAGATCACAAATCAGGAAAGTTGTATAAGCTAGTTCTTTTCGAATTCTCTACGCTTAAAAATCTCCAGAGAGGGGGAATCTACTGCCTATGGAGATAGCCTTATGCCATTTTCGGGCAGCTCTAAATATTAAAAATTCCCCTGGATAGAACCTAATCTTACAGCTCATCACTGCAGCAATGCCTTATCACTGTTGAGCCATTCAGCACAAATCCAATTCCTCTTCACACCAACCTTTTAAATACTTTAAGAGTTTCATAACCTGTGCTCTCCAAATACAGGGTTGGGCAAAAACAGGTTTACATTTGTTCATATGTAAAATAATACAATAATTAATAAATAATAATACAAGAATTAACTGTGTTTCACATACTCACAACTGTAAACCTACTTTTGCCCCACTCTGTATTGCCTCATTAGGTAATAGCAAGAGCTATAAAATGGCTCCTACTGTTTGATCCAATAATTCCACTTGCTAAAATAGGCTAAATGGAAGTAACTCAAAGTGAGGAGGGATAAACTGATGCAAATCTGTTTCCACTTGTCTTTGTGTAACAGAGAAAATTCAGAAATAATACAAATTCCAAACAGGCTCATAGATACAAAGAACAGACTGATGGTTGCCAGAGGGAAGGGGAGTAGTGGGATGGGTGAAAAGGGTGAAAGGATTAAGAAGTGCAAATTGGTAGTCACAAAATAATCCCAGGGATGTAAAGTACAGCATAGGGAATATAGTCGATAATACTGTAATATAGTAAGTATATATGGTGGCAGGTGGGTACTTGAAATATCAGGGGGACCATTTTGTAAAGTATATGACTGTCTAATCACTATGCTGTACACCTGAAATTAATACAAAATAATATTGTATGTAAACTGTAATTGAAAAATAAAATAAAAAGGGAATAATATAAATTACTCAAAATTAAGATGAATTAAAAAAATGATGGGGGAACTATTTGATGTTTTGACGGAAGCACCAAGTTATCACTTTAACTGAAGGCAAATACACAAAAATTATCCTGATGCATGGAAATATGTATGGGCGCTGCCACATGAAGAAAACAGAACATAAAACTATGATTCCATTGGGTTGCAATTCTATAAAAGGGTCTCAGGGTTTATACATCCATAAAGTTCATAAGTGAATGTGGAGCTGTTCCAGAGCTCCCTCTCCAAACCATGCTTCATCCAGACTCTCCCAGCCCAGTGAGCTACCTCCAACCAAGGAGCTGTTCCACATTTGCTTTTGATTCTGTGCTGTGTATCTCCCACTTGCAAATACTTACCCACAGACGTAAAAGAACCTGTGAGGGCTAAAGAAAGCTAAGCAGCAGACCCCAAGCCTCGGCCTCCCCAGTCCCTCCCAGTTTTCATGTATCACTTTGTCTGTGGGGCTTTCTGCTCCCCTTACAGTCTTTACCTGTAGAGCTGATGTCTCCTGGGACCAAGTCAGACACTATCTAGGGTACAGCAGTGACAAAATAGACAAGGTCCCTGAGTTTATAGAGTTTATTTTAAAACTAGAGGCCTGGTGCACAAAAATTTGTGCACTCGGGGGTGTCCCTCAGCCGGGCCTATGCCCTCTTGCAGTCTTGGACCCCTCAGAGGATGTCCTCCTGCTGGCTTAGGCCGGCTCCCTGGGGGATCAGGCCCAAGCTGGCAGTCAGACATCCCTCTGGCAGCCTGGCAGTCCTCGGGGGATGTCCACTTGCCAACGGGGAGAAGGCCTAAACTGCAGTCAGACATCCTTAGTGCTGCTGAGGAGGCAGGAGAGGCTCCCGCCACCACTGCTGTGCTGGCAGCCGTCAGCCTGGCTTGTGGCTGAGCAGAGCTCCCCTTGTGGGAGAGCACTGACCACCAGGGGGCAGCTCCTGCATTGAGTGTCTGCCCCCTGGTGGTCAGTGTGTGTCATAGTGACCAGTCATTCCCAGTCGTTCTGCTGTTAGGGTCAATTTGCATATTAACCTTTTATTATATAGAATAGAGGCCTGGTGCACAGGTGGGGGCTGACTGGTTTGCCCTGAAGTGTGTCCCGGATCAGGGTGGGGGTCCCGCTGGGGTGCCTGGCCAGCCTGGGTGAGGGGCTGAGGGCTGTTTGCAGGCTGGTCAAGCCCCCTAGTGGGGATCCTCACCCCATGGGGGTTTGGTCAGCCTGGGTGAGGGGCTGATGGCTGTTCGCAGGCTGGCCACAGCCCCTTCAGGGTAGGGGTCCCTGCTGGGGTGCCTGGCCAGCCTGGGTGAGGGGCTGAGGGCCATTTTCAGGCTGCCCACACCCCCTTCAGGGTGGGGTTCCACACTGGGATGCCTGGCCAGCCTGGGTGAGGGGCTGAGGGCTGTTTTCAGACTGACCAAGCCCCACAGCTACCGAAGCTCCCAGCCTTTCCTTTTCTTGTTTTTTTTTTTTTACTCGCTCCAGCTCCATGGCCATGGCGACTGGAAGCAGGTATCTGGGGTTTATTTACCTTCTATAATTGAAACTTTGTTGCCTTGAGAGGAGGCAGCAGCCGGCCAGGAAGCTTGGCTTCTTCCATCGCAGGGGCAACCAAGCCTCCTGCTTGCTCCAGCTCCATGGCTGCCAGCTGCCATCTTGGTTGGTTAATTTGCATATAGCCACTCTGATTGGCTGGTGGGCGTGACTTGGTGTGTAGCAAAGGTATGGTCAATTTGCATGTTTGTCTATTATTAGGTAAGGTATGTTGTGGTAAAGGTGGGCTTATTATGAGAAAGGAAATAAACAAATACATAATCAAGTAGAGAGAAATGTGAAGAAAACAAAACTAACTAACATTATTGGGAGGTATAATGGGAACACTAGACCAGGTGGTTGGGGAAGACATCTGAGAATGCAACACTTTAGTTAGGACTGAAGGATGAGAGCCAGCCACTAGACTTCCTCCAGGCAGAAGGAACAGAGAGCAAAAAAGCCCCAAATTAGGAATAAGCAAGGCATATTTGAAGGACTGGAAGGCCACAATGGCTGGAGGATCACTGGTAGCTTTCTACTCAGGGTAAGAGAGGAGCCTGGAGAAATAGACAAAAAAGGAGTCATGCAAATCAGAAGCCATGGAAAGGGATTGAGGTGATCTGATTGAGGTTTTTGGAAGATCAGTCTGGTGAGGGTGCAGCGAATGGCTTATCAGGAGGGAAGAGTGGAACGTGTAGACCAGTGTGGAAACTAATGTGCTCCACAGTCAAGATGTTGGTGGTGTGGACTTTGCCAACATCTGGTTCAGAAAAGTTGTACATTTTTAAAGGAATATTACCAATAAAATAAAATCTAAACTAAGAGAAAGTTAAACAAAGATAGATTTAAAATATATATACTACACAGAGTTCTTATCCTAAGATAGCTAAGGTTTGGCCCCCAGTTTCCTTGGAAGGCCTAGGCAACAAGAAGATGTTCTCTCAAGGCTGTCCTTTCCTGTCCCCTTTGTGGTCCTTCATTAATTCCCCTTACCTTGTGGCATGAGAAAAAAGCAGAGCCCACAATACTGCTACTATTCAAGTGGACAAACAGTGAGCAGCCTAAAGCCCCAACCCTATGTACAATGGTAGTTACATCTCTTGGTGCACATAAACCAGATAATACATTAGACACAAATGTTTCTTCCACCTATTCTCATGTTAGGATAACACTCCTTCCCCCTAAAAACCATAATGGAAATTTCTTGGGGATTATTTTAACTATAACACTCTAGAACCGTGGTCAGCAAACCGCAGCTCTCGAGTCACATGTGGCTCTTTGGCCCCTTGAGTGTGGCTCTTCCACAAAATACCACGTACAGTACAATTGAAACTTCGTGGCCCATGCGCAGAAGTCGGTATTTTGTGGAAGAGCCGGTATTTTGTCTGGTCTGTTCCCTGCCTCCAAGTCCTCCATTATCATCTTCCCCTTCACATTTCCCCAAAACATATATGTCAACACACACTCCATTGTACACACAAACATGCACCACACTACACACTCCCCATGCACTACACACTCTTAGGTAACAACCTTCATTCTTGGAGAAAGTGGTATTTAACCACTATAAGCATAGTAAGTGTCACTTTACTTTTTAAAAAATATTTATTTATTTGAGGGAGAGGGAGAGAGAGAGAGAGAGAGAGAGAGAGAGAAACATCAATCAGCTGCCTTCCCCCCTGCCACCCCCACTAGGGATCAAGCCTGCAACCCCACTGGAATCAGACTGGTGACCTCTCTGTGCACCGGGACAACTCTCAACCAACCGAGCCACACCAGTTACATAGTATATGGCACTTAATAAAATAAATATTTCTAATTTAGCACAGATTAAAACAACTCCTGGAAAGAAGTAACTGGATCCCAGACCCTGAATTCAAACTCCCTCATGCTACACCCTCAAAAATTTTCAAGTGCTCTTTTTCCATGGGGAAAATAAATGACCCACTCCCTTTTCCAGAAGTTCATGGACTCCCACAACCAGTTAGGTTTATATTCCACTTTCTAGTTTAGGTTCTACCAACTGTTTCCCAATTTGCTTGAGCATAAGGAATTTAAGACCAGGTAAGGGAAGGTCCATAATGCCTCCACACTGGGAATAGGTGAGCTGGATCTGAAGCAAGTGAATAAGGTTCATAATACTGTTGACCCTTGAGCAACACAGGTTTGAACTTTTCATACCCACTTGTACTTGGATTTTTCCCCCTATAAATACCCGTACTGTTTTCCATCCATGGTTGGGAGTGTAAGGATTCAAACTGCATTGTTCTGCCATTTTATATAGGAGACTTGAGCATCCATGGGTTTTGGTATGGGTGGGGGTTCCTGGAACCAATCCCCCTCCAGTACTCAGAAACAACTTAAGTTGGGGGGAGTCAAAAGTTGTACATTGATTTTCGAATGCACCTAAGTATTGGCCTCGGTAACCAGCTACTGGGCAGCATTTGCCCAGTGGACACCAGGGGGTAGCAAAATCACACTCTCCCGGTTCCCAGGCACAAATCCTTAGGAAGAGTCTTCCTGACTCAGGGCCCCCTAACCCATGGACAGCAAAGAGCTCCAACTCCCTGCTTCTCACTGGACTGGAAAGATGGTCACCAGGGTTTGTGGCCCTCGATTAATCTTTTGCCACGATGGGGCAGAGGGATCTTGCCTACAATTAAAATGAACATTTTCTCTCTCCTCTTTTCTAAACCCAGTGGAGTGGAGAATGGGTGGAGTTTAACTTTCTGAGGAGGTGAAAGAGTCTTCACCTTAAGCGACGTCCTACTCTCCCGCGGTTCCGGCGACTGCCCAGAAGCTCTGGCCTCCTGGCTTCCTGGGGTTTCACACCCTTCACCCCCTAGCCCACCCGTCACCCCTTAGCCCACCCGTCACCCCCTAGCCCACACGTCACCCCCTAGCCTCCGCGGCACCGGCCTCCAGCCCCTCTCTAGGAACTATTTTGCTGTCTGAGCTCCTCTCAAAAGCCCACCCTTTGGAAGCTCCACCCCACCCCCCAACCCACTGCCCTGCAGGGCATCCCGGGCCGCTCAGAGGAGGGACAAGACATCTCCCATCTATGCCTAAACCGGCCCTAACCCTCCTGGGGGGGCCTAACTGGGTCTTCACTTCCCATCCAGACTCGAGGAAGGGAGGGTGAGGCTAGAACTTTAAGTGATCTACGCCCCCCCCCTCCCCCTTTGTCTACTGTGTCAGATAGCCATCCCCACCACCAGGAGCCCCAGTGCCTCTGGGAGACATCGCCACCCGCAAGAAGGAAGGGTCTGATATCCAGTATCAAATTATGGGGTCCGATTGGGGTTCTGCTGCCTCCCCTCCGCCAGCACAAGTGGGAGAGGTAGGAAGGACGTGCCGAGTGGATACACAGCGACCATGAGACTCAGAACATGTTCCCAGCAGCGCGCGCCCTTCCAGGAGGATCCCGATCCCCGGACCCTGCCCCCCGTCTGCCACGGCGCCCACCCCAAGCCTTCACGGCCCCCCACGCCTCCGCCATCCCCAGGCCGAACAGAGGAGCCCATTGTCAGAGCCCGAGTGTTCGAGGACTGAGGAGGGGAGAAGGGAAAGAGGAGGGCCCGCAGGACGCAGAGGGTGGGAGGAATCCCCTGGCTTCCCTGCCCTCCGCTCCACCCAAGGCGGGCAGGGGGGAGGGGGGTCTCTTCTGAGCCCCAGGTTCTGCCCGAGTCTGGCAACTGAAAGGAGAAGAGGTTCCCAGGCCAGTTAGAGACGGAGGCTTCCGGCCGCCGACCGACCCGGGTCCTGGGCTGGGGGTCCCGGGACTTCACGGACGCCCCAGCCTCTGAGCCTGGAGGGTCCCGCAGAGCGCGAGGCGGTGGCGGGAAAAGAAGGGCATCTCGGGCAGGCGGGCCTCCCGGGCAGGGTCGCAGCTCCCCCCGGGGGTAGGGGTGCGTGCGAAGGAGGGAGAGGGCTGCGGGGGAGCCGGGCAGACCGGCCGGGGAGCCGGGGAGAGGCTCCGCGGGAGAGGGGGTCGGGCCCGCGAGTCCCGGCAGGGGGTCGGCGCGGAGCCCGGCGGGCGCTGGGAGGCGGGGCGGGCGGCCGTCTCGGTCCTCCCTGGCGGGGCCCCGCGGCCTGGGAGCCGAGCCGCCGAGCGCAGCGGCCGGAGCTGTCCCCCCGCCAGACCCGGGAGACGCGAGCGGCGGGACGGAGGCGGCGGCGCGCCCGGCCCCGCCCGCCGGCCGGAGCGTCGGACGCGAAACCGCGCCGAGCCATGGTGAGTCCCGCATCGCCACCCCGGGTGCCCTCCGCCTGCGCCCCGCGCGCTGTGGGCCGCCAGCTCCCACCCAGCCCGGTGCCTCCGACGCCTGCTCCGGGCTGCGGCGCGCTCCCGGGACTCCCCTCCCGCCCCCAGTCTTTGATCTGTCTGCCCCGCTGTCTGGCTCGGTCCCCACCGGGGACTGCCCTCACCCTTTCTTTCTTCCCCCTCTTCCCCGCCCCTTCCCCCATCCTCCCTTGGTCTGTCCCCTAATCCACACGCCTCCCCTCGCCCTCCTCGGTCCCGACCCGTGCAGGACCTTCCCTCCCGCTCCGGTCCCTCCTACGGCTCGGGTGCTGCAGCGGCCCTGCAAGGGGCCGGCCCCAGGTCATGAGAACTGACCTGCCTGCAACTACCATTTTCCATCCCAGTCCCCAGCCCGGTGAACCGGACCCACCCATCCGGCCCTGGGGGACCGGCCGCAGCTGAGCCTGGGCCACGGCCAGGGCCAGGGCCAGACCCGAAGAGGGAAATTCCCGCGGGGAAGAGAGGTCGCCTCAGGATAGTGGGCAGAATGGGGAGGGGGCTCACGGTGCCCGGGGGCGTGACGCTGCTGGAGCAGACAAGAGGTTGGGGGAGGGGGTGTCCCAGCTCCCGCTGCAGGGAGCAGAAGCTGTGCTAGGGCATTCCCGCCGCAAAGGGGAGGGCGCTCCCTGTAGGGGGCAGGGGCCCCTGGCAGCAGCCACTCAGGGCGCAGGAAGCAGGAGGGCATAGTTCGGGGGAAGCCCACACCAGCAGGAGTGGTCACTGTCCTGCGAACTTTCGCTCCAGAAGTATTCTCTGAAGAATTACTGCAGTGGGCGCTGCCAGGGAGCGTCCGCTGCGGGGGTGGGGTAGGGGGACACGGCCTAAGGGGTGCTCCCTGCAGAGAGGGGAGGAGGGGGAGAGGGAGGAGGGGGAGACGAGAGGACTGCCTGGGAGGCGCTCCCTGCGGGGAGTGGAGAAGGGGGAGGAGCACTACCGGGGCTGCTCCTCTGCTAAAGGAAGGGCACCCTCTGGCTGGGAGGCTGGAGCGAGAAGAAAGAGGAACTGGGCCAGGGAGAGCTGACTCAGTCTCTCTGGTCGCTTCTTTGGTCCGGGCGGCCTAGAGGCCTGGTCTCGGTGCTCCTGCCCACCGCCTCCCACCCCAGACCCCTCCTCCCCTCCCGCCGGTGTCGTTTCCTGTGGCTGAGACTCTCTCTCAGCCATGAGCTCACCGCCCCTAATGGGTTGCAGCTGCCTCGCTGCTCCAGCTCTAGCGCCCCGCTCCCCGCTGCTGGCCTCAGAGCGGACGGCCCACTCTGCCTCCCCTCCCCTCCTCTCCCCTCCCCCCGCCCATCTCCCCCCGCCCCCCTCCCACGTTCACTGCGCTGGCCGAGTCCCCGGAACACTGGGGGTCTGTCTGCTCGCCCACACACCTTGGGGCTGGATCTCTGTGTGACGCACGGAATGACCCTTTCTGGAGTGGCTGCCCTAGCTTCTCATGGTCAGGACTGGCTGGCAACGCTGGCTGGAGGGACCCAAAGCAAAATGGTATGCAGTTTTGTCTTCAGGGCAAATGCGGGGGCTGGGGATAGGGTAGGTAAAGAACTGGAAAAACTCTGCAGTGAGCATCCCCTTGCGCGTTTACAGCGATTAAATCTGGTGAAGGAACTTCAAAGCCATCTTGAAGGAGAAATAAGTTTGCCTGAGGGGTAGTTGTCTAGAGTGTGGGATGGAGACAGATAACCCATTAATTCACTTAGGAGGTGAGTTTGGAGGAAGTAGCGCTGAGTCTTTTGAGACTGGGGCTCCAGGTGGAGATGGGCAGAGAGAGTCCTGCTGAAATCAGAAAAGACAACTCCAATACATACCATCAAGGCCTGCTTCTCCCTTCCCCACATGTTCCTTTTGTGACTTTTTCCTGTTTCAACTGTCCCCACCCAGTTCTTTGTAACCCAATCCCACATGCTCTGGAATGGGTGATTGCTTCACAGCCACTCTGGGAGAGGGGAGAGAAGGTGCTAGAAAGATTCAAGATACACAGCCCTCTAGTCCTCCCTCCCATCCAACAACCATCTCTAGCATATGACTCATGGGTGGTGGCACCACCTCTTTTGATGGGGGTCTCTGCAGACTCATGGATACAGAGAACAGACTGACAGCTGTTAGAGGGGAGGAAGTTGGGGGGTGAGTGAGAAGGTTGAATGGATTAAGCAAAGGAAAAGAAGGTTCCTGGACAACAGTATGGTGATTACCAGAGGGAAGAGAGGGTGGGGGGAAGTGGAAGAGGGTGAAGGGGGCATAAATGGTGATGGAAGGAGACTTGACTTGGGGTGGTGAACACATAATATACAGATGATGTAGAATTGTATACCTGAAACCTATATAATTTTATTAACCAATGTCACCCCAATAAATTTAATTAAAAAAATAAGACAATTTTTAAAGAGTTTATTTGAGCCAAACTGAGGACATGCTTGGAAGCAAGATCTCAATAGATTGAGAAAATGCTCCTGAGAATGGCAGTTTGGCATTGCCTTATTTACATTTAGAATTAAAGGAGAAAATGTAAGAAAGTTTACATAAAATCCATTGGTGGTAGACTAAGGAGGTGGGAGAAAGCAAAGAGGGGAGGGGGGAATACCTGGGGTTGAATAAAAAGCAAAATGGAGAGATATATACTTCTTTCACATTGACGGGTTCAGGGTAGTTAACATTTAACATTACAGCAACTAGAGATAATATGCAGGCAACGAGGCAGCAGTGAGTTTTGGCGCACCTGCTCTCTCCTGAGGGTGCTTATGCCTCCAAGTTGTCTGGAAATGAAGATTGCTCTGGCATTTGAAAGGTATGTTATCGTAGATGCACAAGAACAATGGGCAGGGCTCTATTAAAGTAAAGATTAACCTTTTACTAAGGAAGCTATAGGTCTGGCGCTTGACTACCCGTCATGACCTACCCAGTTGGGAATGTATCATGTGTGGTTACTATTGGCCACTGAACTTGTCAGGTCTGCTATGTAGCCTCTTTTTCACTCACAATTAGTATTTTTGCTTTAAAAATTTTTTTAAATGCATATAAAACAATTAAATGTTGTATACCTCAACTGTGAGCACAGCAAAAATATCACCCATCTTACAGGAAAATAAACTGAGGTATAGAGGTTAAATGGATGGCCTAAGATATTGTATTGTCAGTCAAAATTAAACTGCTGTTTAATTTTTTTTAAAGATGGCGGGTGCGGGGAGGTCTGTGGATGGTAGGCCCTGTGAGGAGGGGCTTGCAGGATGATGTGTGAAAGCCCTCCACCCTCCAGAGCTCTCAGCCATAACTCAGTCCCCTGATATCCCAGTAGCCATCTCAACTCTCCTGGGAGGGCCTGTGCAATCAGCCTGATCCTTAAGATCAGGGATGGCCCTAATCAGAGACATGCACAACAAATTCTCCCTAGATCTCCACAGCCAAGGTCTCAGAGCTCTCTCAGGAAGTGCCCTGCAAGGCCTGTGCACTCTGACTGGCCCAGCTCCACTCCCATCCTGAGCTCATTCAGCCAGCAGTCCCTGAGTGCCCTCTCTGTGCTCTCAGTGGGACCCCGGGGTGACACAGCCAGCCCCATACCAGCCCACTCCCAAGGAGCCATGCTGGGGTGATCTGCAGCCTGGTCTTGTTTCTCCCAGGAGCCGGAGCCCGTGGAAGACTGTGTGCAGAGCACGCTCGCCGCTCTGTACCCGCCCTTTGAGGCAACGGCCCCCACACTGTTGGGCCAGGTGTTCCAGGTAGTGGAAAGGACTTACCGGGAGGATGCGCTGAGGTACACTCTGGACTTCCTGGTGCCCGCCAAGCATCTGCTTGCCAAGATCCAGCAAGAAGCCTGTGTGAGTGACCATGGATTCCTGTTTTCCTCCCTTAAGATCCTCTGCCTCACTCCGGAGACTAGGCAGGCTGACTAATCTCCCCCACCCAGAGACGGGAGCCTCCCTGATCCTGATCTCTCCAGAGGCACAACCCCTCAGATATTAACACACAGACACTCATCTTTCTTGAAAATTAGCCCCTAAGAAATATCAACTCCCAAACACCCTGACCCTCCAGACCCAATTCCAGACATTTTTTCCCTCATATCAATTGTCAAGATACTAACTCTCCCAGATGTGACTCAATAGAGATCCTTCACTTTTTTAGCTATAAAACCTCCTGAGAGTCTCTGAGTCCTCCAAGACAATGGTCTCTGCTGACCATGTCTTTGTCATGACTCAGTTCTTACTCCCACACATGGAATTAGCTTCCTACCACCGGAAAACTGACCAGTCCCAAGCCCTTCCTCTGCCACGTGAACACCTGCTCCCCTGGGGTTATAACCCACCAGGCATAAGGCCACTCCTGCCTAGGATGGTTCCATTCTAACTGCCCCCTCCTGTTGGTTTCATCAGCAGAGGCCTGAGCACAGCCTCCCCTCTCTCTCCCCAGGCCCAGTACAGCGGTTTCCTCTTCTTCCATGAGGGCTGGCCCCTCTGCTTGCATGAGCAGGTGGTGGTACAGCTAGCAGCCCTTCCCTGGCAGCTGCTGTGCCCAGGGGACTTCTACCTGCAAGTGGTGCCCTCAGCAGCCCAAGCACCCCGCCTGGTACTTAAGTGCCTGGCCCCAGGAGGTGGGCGTGTACAGGAGCTGCCTGTGCCCAATGAGGCTAGTGCCTACCTCTTCACACCTGAGTGGCTACAAGGCATCAATAAGGACCGGCCAACAGGTCGCCTCAGTACCTGCCTACTCTCTGCGCCCTCTGGGATTCAGCGGCTGCCCTGGGCTGAGCTCATCTGCCCCCGATTTGTGCACAAGGGAAACCTCATGGTAGGACATCGGCCAAACACGCTGCCCCCAGAACTGCCCTCCGGACCCCCAGGGCTCCCCAGCCCTCCACTCCCTGAGGACGCCCTGGGCACCAGGAGTCCTGGGGATGGGCACAATGCCCCTGCTGAAGGACCTGAGGGCGAGTACGTGGAGCTGCTGGAGGTGACACTGCCCATGAGGGGGACCCCCACGGATGCTGAGGGCTCCTCGGGCCTCTCCAGAACGCGGACGGTACCCACCCGAAAGGGTGCTGGAGGGAAGGGCCGGCACCGGAGACACCGAGCATGGATGCACCAGAAGGGCCTGGGGCCTCCAGACCAGGATGGGGCACGCCCACCGGGTGAGGGGAGCAGCAGCGGGGCTTCCCCTGGGTCTCCCCCTGAAGCTGAGTCTCTCCCAGAGGCAGCAGCCCAGGAGGTATCTGAGCCCCCAGCAGAGGCTCTGGGGGAAGCCTCTGAATTTTGCCCCCTGAGGCCAGCGGAGGCTGGGGGAGGATTGAGCCAGGGATCTGAAGGACCACCCGGCACCCCTCGGAGAACAGGCAAAGGAAACAGGAGAAAGAAGCGAGCTGCAGGCAGAGGGGCTCTTAGCCGAGGAGGGGACAGTGTTCCTGTCCCGCTGAACCCTGGGGCCAAGGAAGAGACCAGCCAACAAGAAGCCCTTGTTAATCTGCCTTCACCAAGTGAGCATGAGCTTCCAGGAGGCAGCCTGGTTAAGGAGGAACTGGAAGGTTCGGAGAAGCCAGAGTCTGAGCTGAAAGAGGAGCTCATACCAGCAGATGAAAAGGAGCCGCAGCCCCCAGAAGCCTGTGGGACTAAGGAAGAGAAAGCCCAAGAGAGAGAGCAGAAGGGCCCGAGTCTGGTGTGCACAGCAGGTGAGGTGATACTGAGGCCAATGGGGCAAGGGCCAGTGTAGGTTAGGCCTCAGAAAGGGGGCTGGAGGAGAAGCAGAGGTGAGGCTGGGAGTGGAACAGCCATACTCAGTCTCACTTCAGGCCCATAGCTCTGTCTGTGTCTGTGCAGGACCCACAGATCCCGAAGGGCTCCCCTCTGACCCTCCACCACCACCTCTGGAGCCTGTGCAGGAAGTGAAAGGGGATAGGATCCCAGAAGAGGCACCTCCGGTTTCCATCTCTGATGACCCTGACATAGCTTGGGACTTGATGGCATCTGGATTCCTCGTCCTGACTGGTCAGTGAGCATCAGTGGTTGAAAGGAAAGGGAACAACAAAAGAGAAGCAGTTGAAGTGGGCTGCAGAGGGAGGCAAGAGTGGATGGGAGGTAGCCAAAGCCTGCCTCCAGCAAGGACAGTCTGGCCATTTTGTGTCCGCAGGAGGGGTTGACCATAGTGGGCGAGCTCTGCTGACCATTACCCCACCGTGCCCTCCTGAGGAGCCCCCGCCGTCCCGAGGCATGCTGAGCACTGCTCTTCATTACCTGCACTCATTGCTCAGGTAACGGAGGCCCATTGCTGGCACCCTGGACACTAACCTCTTGGGTCATGAGGACTTTGACCCCTCTCTTCTCAAGACACTAACCTGACATCTAGGACACCTATTTCTCAAAATTTCAAGTCATTGACTTCTGACTTTACTGACCTCCAACCCCCAGCATTCCTACACAGATCCTTAAAATCAGCACTGCTGACTTTTAATATCCTGAAACACTAATGGTTCTCAACCTTCCTAATGCCGCGACCCTTTAATACAGTTCCTCATGTTGTGGTGACCCCCCAACCATAAAATTATTTTCATTGCTACTCTATAACTGTAATTTTGCTACTGTTATGAGTCGTAATGTAAATATCTGATATGCAGGATGTATTTTCATTGTTACAAATTGAACATAATTAAAGCATAATGATTAATCACAAAAACAATATGTAATTATATATGTGTTTTCCGATGGTGTTAGGCGACCCCTGTGAAAGGGTTGTTCGACCCCCAAAGAGGTTGCGACCCACAAGTTGAGAACCGCTGCCCTAGACTATCAGGACATTGACTCACTTATTCAACAACTATTTATTGAACACCAAGACCTATTAGGGACCATGCTACATGGTGGCATTGAATTTATTCCTTCCAGAGCAAAGAATTCTTAATTTTCCAGACCCTGACCTGTGACCCAATAGCCATGTGAATATAGACTGCTGATTGCTAGGTCACACCATTTCTTGAACACACATCTCAGACTTTGGCCCTTTGCCCATTGCCTCCCAAACATACCAGGAACTAACTTCTGCGAACTAGTAACACTAAAGCCAGACCCTGTACTACTATTACACATACACACACACACACACACACACACACACACACTGCCTCCCTGGCTCTTCCTGCCCCCACAGGCCTGATCTACAGACACTGGGGCTGTCGGTCCTGCTAGACCTTCGAAAGGCACCTCCCCTGCCTCCAGCACTCATTCCTGTCCTCAGTCAGCTTCAGGTAAGCAACCCTTTGAGACAGGTACTTCTCCTGATCCTAACTCTTCCTTACTGGCCATCCAGGCCACCCAGTTGCCCACGATTTGGGCTTTTCTTCCTTCAGGACTCAGGAGACCCCCGTCTCATTCAGCGACTGCTGCTTCTCAGTCATGATGACCCTCCGGCTGAGCTCCATGGATTTCAGGTTTGAGCCCCTCCCACCTAGTGCCCCTCAGTAGTGGAGAGAGAAGAGGTTAGCTGGAATCCAAGGGTGGCGCCCAGGCGAGAAACCCCTTGCCTCCATATGTCTACAGGGTGCTGAGTTGCTGACAGAGAATGATCTGAAAAGAGTGGCCAAGCCAGAGGAGCTGCAGTGGGACTTGGGAGGTCTCAGGGAGCCCTCTCCCAGCCACTGGGTAGAGACACACCAGGTAAGCTACATTTCCTCCACCCAGGACACGGGGAGCCAGGAATGACCCCACTGAGAACACTCTAGGAGGCAAGGCAGACCTGAGACACAACTAAGGGGTTGGGAAAAAGTGGTTTCCCTTCCATTCAATTCAACAAGTATACTTACGGCTCACAAACCATGAGCAAAATATGGTGCATGTACCTTGCATGGGCTACTGAGGAAATGGGATGAGTATATTAAACAAAAATTTTAATTGATTTGAGAGAGAGAGAGAAACATTGATGTGAGAGAGATACATCTATAGGTTGCCTCCTGGGGATCAAACCTGCAACCTGATTCCTGACCAGAAATCAAGCCCACGACCTTCCCATGCATAGCACGATGCTACAACCAACTGAACCACACCGGCCAGTACTTAAATAAATTCTTAATATGATATTAAGCTGCATGTGAATTTTGGTGGGAGATGTCAGAAACAACTGAAGAACTGCAAAATAGCATCACTGGGGTTCTGGAAAGAGTTGAGAACCAGGAAGTCTGATTCTGGTTCCACATGACGTTGGATAAGTTACTGTATACCACTTCCTGAGATGGTGCCTTTCTGTACCTGCTCCCTGCACCAACATCCAGGCCTCAGGATTCTCCCCCACAAAGGACATCTATTGTGATAAAATTTCTGATTCTATGAATCTAAATGTATGCAAGAAAAGAGGAGTAGCCCAGCCCGGGGTGGCTCAATGACTGAGCGTTGACCTATGAACCAGGAGGTCATTGTTTGATTCTTGGTCAGGGCACACGGGTTGTGGGCTCGATCCCCAGTAGGAGGCATGCAGGAGGTAGCCAATCAATGATTCTCTCTCATCATTGATGTTTCTATCTCTCTCTCTTTCTCCCTTCCTCTCGGATATCAATAAAAAATATATATTTTTAAAAAAAGAAAAGAGGTGTAAACCTGATCTGAGCCAAGTATTAAAGGAGGTCTGAAAAAAAAAAGAAGTAAAGGAGTTCTGTAACATGGTCTCTAAGTTATGTACATGGGACCTGGATCTGAATAGGCTGGGAGGAGGGTTTTATAGGGTAAGGACCCAATGCAGACAAAGGAAAGGAGCCTCATGTTTACTAAGCTCCACAATGTGCCAAGCCCATGCTGGGTGCTTACACAGCAGCATCTCTTTAAACCTCACAAAATCCCTTATGTCTTATCTGGACTTTACAGTTGAGGACACTGAGATTCAGGGGGGTTTCTGGACCTGCCCAAGGTCATACAATTAGTAAGCAACAAAGTCACGAAATGAAGCCAGCATTGCCTCCACAAAGGTCTCTGGGGCTGCCCCGTGTGCTCCTTGTGCTCCACTCTGCCCCTGGACTCCATCCCTGTGTGCGTGTTTCAGGAAGTGGCAAGGCTGTGCCGGCTGTGCCAGGGTGTGCTGGGCTCTGTGCGGCAAGCCATTGCGGAGCTGGAGGGAGCGGCAGAGCCAGAGGGAGAGGTATGAAGTGAGATGGGGCAACAGGGCATGGGGTGGGGACTCTCTGGTGGAAGCCCAACTGTCAACTGTTCCCTGCTCCCAGGAGGCGGTAGGAATGCCGGAGCCCCTACAGAAGGTGCTGGCAGATCCCCGGCTGATGGAACTGCAGAGGGATGGGGGTGCCATCCTGATGAGGCTGCGCTCCACCCACAGCAGCAAGTATGAGGGAGGGGCAGGTGTGCTGGGGCAGGTGGACGTGGCAGGTGGAGACACAACAGAGGGTGGCCAATAAACCTTAGCTGGCAGAACATTCTTACTGAGCATGTATCTGGACAAGATAGCATGCTTTTCCACTTATCTCATAACCCTCACAAGGTCCCGACATGCTAGTTATGATTACCAATGGGGATTTGGTGGGTCAGAAATGTTAAATGTCTTGGCCAAGGTCAGTCAGTAAATGAAAGAGTTAGGATTCAAGTCCAGGCCCACATGATGACCCATGATGCTGTGCCATCTCTCTCGTTGGGATGGGATGATGGAATAGGGGTGGAGGGGCTTGACAAGGAAGGGCAGTGGTTTATTCTGCCCTACTCCTTCCTCAGGCTGGAGGGCCCAGGCCCAGCTACACTATATCAGGAGGTAGACGAAGCCATACACCAGCTTGTGTGCCTGTCCAACCTGCACGTGCAACAGAAGGAGCAGCGGCAACGCCTGCACCAACTCCAACAGGTAAACCAGGACCCCCAGACCTCTTATTCCACCTGGGGGCCTGGCCTCCAGCACCCCCCTCCTTTCACTGATAGAGTTGATGGTGTTCTCCTAACCCGGCTTGGTTGACTGACCCTCCCTCTCTCCTTACCTCCCCTGGAGGTTAGTCGTGGTCAGTGTGAGATTCAACATGAGGGAGATAGTATCTATCACAGGACCAACAAAGAAGAGAAACCACATCTCCCCTCCCCATTGTATGTTTGATCAAGTCTTCTTAAAGATTGTGAGAGATGCTCAGTATCCTAGAGGGTCTGGGAAGAGCTGATTGATCCTGGAGTGCCTACTCCTTAGCTTAAAAATAATAAATGACTATTGATACCATGCCCCCTCAACTCTTATGTCTTTATTGATTTCAGAGAGGAAGGGAGAGGGAGAGAGAGATAGAAACATCACTGATAGAGAGAACCATTGATTGGCTGCCTTCTGCACACCCCAAAAAACCAATGAGTCACTCAAGGCCACAACCTGGGCATGTGCCCTGACCGGGAATCAAACCGTGACCTCCTGGCTCATGAGTCATTCAACCACTGAGCCACACTGGCCAGCCTCAACTCTTATATATATATATATATACACACACATACATACACTAGAGGCCTCATGCATGAAAATTCATGCACTCAAGTGGGGTGGGGGGTCCCTCAGCCTGGCCTGTGCCCTCTCACAGTCCGGGACCCCTCGGGTGATGTCCACTTGCCAGCTTAGGCTCGCTTCCTGGGGGATTGGGCCTAAGCTGGCAGTCAGACATCCCTCTGGCAGCCCAGGAGCTCTCAGAGGATGTCCTAAGCCAGAGTTGGACATCCTTAGTCCTGCGGAGGAGGGGGGAGAGGCTCCCACCACCACCACCACTGTGCTAGCAGCTGTCAGCCTTGCTTGTGGCTGAGCGGAGCTCCCCCTATGGGAATGCACTGACCAATAGGGGGCAGCTTCTGCATTGAGTGTCTGCCCCCTGGTGGTCAGTGTGTGTCATAGCAACCAGTCCTTCCACAGTTAGGGTCAATTTGCATATTACCTTTTTATTATATAAGATATATTTATTTTTTTATTGATTTCAGAGAGGAAGGGAGAAGGAAAGAGAGATAGAAAAATCAATAATGAAAGAGTATCATTGATCGGCTGCCTCCTGCACCCCCCTCCCCCACTGGGGAATGAGTCCTCAATCTGGGCATGTGCCCTGACCGGGAATCGAACCATGACCTCCTGGTTCATAGGTCATATGCTCAAACACTGAGCCATGCTGGCCGGGCATGGGCTCAACTCTTTATACAGTGTCATCCACCAAACCTGAGGCTGGAAAAGCCCCTTGGAAAGAGAGGGCAATGGAAGCCCTAAGTGCCTTGGCAACCAAGGCCTCTTTGTGGGGGAGATTCAGGGATAAGGCTGGCTTCTCTGAACCTTGATTCTTCTCTCCTATGGTTAAGAGCCCCTTATGGATTTGCTCTCCACCCTACCACTTGGAGTAGAGGGGGCTTTGAAATCTGATTGCTCCTTTCTAACCCCAAGCATGGTGAGTGAATTCACATCATGGGCCTGCCTCTGGGCATCAGGGGAAGGGTCCATTCAGGGCCAATGACAAAAGGGTCAATTCAGGGTGTGGGAAGTAGTGGCAGGGCTCTGTTTTCTGGGATTTCTGCATATTCGCTCCCTCCATTCCAGTATCCAAGGGGTTGTATATCTTACTGTTTGTTTGCTTGCTTGCTTATTACCTGTTTTCTCCCACTGTTTAAAAACCGTTAGCCACCACCCTAGCCAGTTTGACTCAGTAGATAGAGCACCAGCCTGTGGACTAAAGGGTCCCAAGTTTGATTCCGGTCAAGGGTTATGGGCTCAGTCCCCAGTGTGGAGCGTGCAGGAGGCAACCCATCAGTGATTCTCTCTCATCATTGATGTTTCTATCTCTCTCTTCTCCCTTCCTCTCTGAAATCAATAAAAATATTTTTTAAAAAACATGCACTCAAAAAAACGTTAGCAGATAGGATTTGAAGTCTAATGTGCTCAGCTTGAGTTCTTGCTCTGCTAGGAGTAAGATGTTGGACAAGTCTTAAAGCTTCTCTGAGTTCCCAAGTCCTCATCTGTAGAATGGAGATGATAATTACACTTACAGGGGTGTAAGGACCAACCAAATGAATTCAGCAAAGGACTATGGAAGTGTTAGGTAATTAGGAGCATTCTGACTTATCCTCAGGCAGTTTCACTCAGCTTCCAGCCTTTCTTCAGAGGAAAAAATTACCATCCCTTTTTGGTCAAATATCCAAGAACCAGTGAGTCACTAGAGCCCATAATAGGCAACTAGAGCTGCATACGGGTGCCTGTGTGTGCAAACACAAGCACAGAAAACCACCTCCTGAGCCCTCTCTCCAACCCTGATCCCTGGGTACCTTGCACACCCATCACTGGGCTCGGTAAATGTGAAATTTCTCCTGGCCCTCATTTCGATTCATCATCCCCTCATCCTGCCTCAGGCTCACACCAGTTTTATTGATTTCATCTCCAGGTATATCCCTGGAACCCTAACCCACCTGCCTCAGTGCTTCCTGCCAGCCTAGCTTCCCCTTCATCTGGTGCTTTACCAAGATCTTACTTTCTCACTTGGCCTTGTGGAAACAACTACCGTTCACTGTTAGCATTCCCACTTGACCGCTGAGATGAAACAGTTCACCCAAGGTTCTGCTGATTGGGCTGGTGGGGTTGGAGCTGGGCCTCGGCTTCCTTTTCCTTCCCTCTGCAAGGCCTTTCTCCCTCTCAGCCCTGCTCTCCACCCTGCCTGCCCCCAGGTGCTGCAGTGGCTCTCAGGTCCAGGGGAGGAGCAGCTGACAAGCTTCGCTGCGCCCGGTGACTGCCTGTCTGCCCTGCAGGAGACAGAGCTCCGATTCCAGGCTTTCAGTGCTGAGGTTCAGGTGAGAAGGGGAGAGGAGCAGGAGAGAGGAGACATTCGGGAGGAAGGGGGGGATTGAGTGGTAAAGAGGACCAGGTCTGAGCGCAGCCCCCCTTCTCTAGGAGCGCCTGGCCCAGGCACGGGAGGCCCTAGCCCTGGAAGAGGACACTGCCTCCCAGAAGGTTCTAGATATCTTTGAACAGCGGCTGGAGCAGGTGGAGAGTGGCCTCCACCGGGCCCTGCGGCTACAGCGCTTCTTCCAGCAGGTGTGTGCATAGCCTCATTCTTCTGCTTGGACAGACTGATCGGATAGTTGTTAAAAGCAGGGACTCAGGTGGCCATCTCCCTGGCTTTCACTATTGGCTCTGCCACCTACTTGCTAAATGGCCTGGGATGAGATACCAAGCCTGAATGTGCCTCAGTAGGCACCTACCTCTCAGGGCTGCTGTGAGGATTATACAAGCCATATATAAAAGGCACTTAGTGCAGAGCCTACCACTGATAGATGCTATGTACACATTGGCTATTCTTTCATCTAGGCCGCTGCTTCCATGTCGGCTGAGATGGCATGGTCAGGCAGGGATGCTGGAAGAGCGAGGGGACATGTTCTGAGAGGACCGGGAGGGTGATGGGCAAGCCCTCGGGAAGGAGGCCAGAGCTGTCATCAGGCAGCATATGGGAGAGCACAGGCCTCACTCTTTCCTCTCCCATTCCCAACCCCTTTGGTTTCGTAGGCACATGAGTGGGTAGATGAAGGCTCTGCCAGGCTGGCAGGAGCGGGGCCGGGTCGGGAGGCCGTGCTGGCAGCCCTGGCCCTGCGGCGAGCCCCGGAGCCCAGCACAGGCACCTTCCAGGAGATGCGGGCCCTGGCCCTGGACCTGGGTAGCCCAGCAGCCCTGAGGGAATGGGGCCGCTGCCGCGCCCGCTGCCAGGAGCTGGAGAGGAGGATTCAGCAACAGCTGGGAGAGGAGGCCAGTCCACGAGGCCACCGGCGACGGAGGGCAGACAGTGCCAGCAGTGGAGGGGCCCAGCGGGGCCCCCACAGCCCCTCACCCAGCCTCAGCTCCCTGCTGCTCCCCAGCAGCCCTGGGCCGATAGCAGCCCCATCCCACTGCTCCCTGGCTCCCTGTGGGGAGGACTGTGAGGAGGAGGGCCCTGAACTGGCTCCAGAAGCAGAGGGCAGACCACCGAGGACTGTGCTGATCCGAGGCCTGGAGGTCACCAGTACCGAGGTGGTCGATAGGACGTGCTCACCCCGGGAACACGTGCTGCTGAGCCGGTCCGGGGGTCCAGATGGGCCCTGGGGAGTAGGCACCCCCCGGATGGAGCGCAAGCGAAGCATCAGGTGAGAGCCCAGCCCAATCAGTACCCAGAGGCAGGCACCACTGCCCAGCAGGAAAAGAATGACACTGTTGGGGTGGTGACTCCCTCCCACGCCCCAGTCTCCTCTGCCACTCTTTGTTGTACCTGCAGTGCCCAGCAGCGTCTGGTGTCTGAGCTGATTGCCTGTGAGCAGGAATATGTGGCCACTCTGAGTGAGCCAGTGCCACCTCCTGGGTATGAGCTGACCCCTGAACTCCGGGGCACCTGGGCTGCGGCCCTGAGTGTCCGGGAGAGGCTTCGCAGCTTCCATCGGACACACTTTCTGCGGGAGCTTCAGGGTTGTGCCACCCACCCCCTGCGAATTGGGGCCTGCTTCCTTCGCCATGTGAGTGATCCTATAAAACCTCTTCCTTCTGCCGAAACTGGTTTGGCTCAGTGGATAGAGCGTCGGCCTGCGGACTGAGGGGTCCCAGGTTCGATTCCGGTCAAGGGCATGTACCTGGGTTGCGGGCACATCCCCAGTAGGGGATGTGCAGGAGGCGGCTGATCGATGTTTCTCTCTCATCGATGTTTCTGACTCTCTATCTCTCTCCCTTTCTCTCTGTAAAAAAAAAAAAAAAAAAAAAAAAAACCTCTTCCTTCTTCCAGGTCATGTTTCAGCTCCACCCACTTGATCCTCCTTCTCAGTGTCTGTCTCCCAACCCCATCCCCACCAAAATGTGTGGTCCAACACTCGGGCCTAGTGCTATTCCCTTGGCCCCTCTGGACCTACTCAGCCTCTGTGTCCCTGTCCACAAGTGCTGCCTGGCCTTCACTCTCCACGGGAGCCCACGATTCCCTTAGCAGACTGAGTGCTCCCTGGTGACCCTGCCCCTCCTTTGGACTACAGCGAGGATGTGGAGGAGGAGAGGAAGGGGCTGTATGCAGGGATGGCTTACTTCTCCTCTACTGGCACAGGGGGACCAGTTCAGCCTTTACGCTCAGTATGTGAAGCACCGACACAAACTGGAGAATGCTCTGGCTGCACTCGGCCCACCGACAAAGGTAACCTTTTCTCCAACCCTCATGAGAAGGAGAGGGGCCAGGAAGCTCTAAATTCCACCCAAGCTCAAAATCTCCCCGGGGGAAAAAAGCTTTCCTGCACGTGCCCAGGAACGTGACCTACCGGTAATCTCCCAGAACCTAGGTCTTATCTAGTCCACCTGAGGGACTCCTAACCAAGACCCTTGGTTCCTCTGAGCCTCTGTTTCTACACTGGTAAATGGGGGCAAGATTCACTATAACTAATTCACAGAGTGCTCCGAGGATCAAAAGACCTCACAACAAAAGATGTGAAAGTGACTTCAAAAGTTAAAAGCCAGAGAATAGAAAGGATTATTTGTATTCCTCCTCTATTCCGTGTCAAGATATAGAGGATGACTGAATCCCTGCATTTCTCTCTGGGGAAAGGTTTTTTGCCTTACCTTGGGGTATATCTGAGCTTCATCTATTCCCCAGATGAGATGGGCCTTGGAGTACCACCCACCCTCCCCACAGAGCTCGGTCCCCACCAGATCTGGACCCTCCCCTAATCCCTGTCTGTCTCCTCCCCAACCTAGGGCTCCACAGAGAGTGCTCCTCACCTGCCCAGGGCCCTGCAGCAGCCCCTGGAACAGCTGGCTCAGTATGGGCGGCTCCTGGAGGAGCTCCTAAGGGAAGCGGGGCCTGAGCTGAGTTCTGAGCGCCAGGCCCTTGGGGCTGCAGTGCAGCTGCTTCGGGAACAAGAGACCCGGGGCAAAGACCTGCTGGCTGTGGAGGCAGTGCGTGGCTGTGAGGTGAGGCCGGGCTCCAGTCACTCCCGCTCAAACTGCCCAGCCCTGTGGCCTCAAGCAGTGTGGGCTGGTGACAAGAGAACTAGACTCAAGGTCAGAGGGTCCCAAGCTGTAATTTTTAACCAGCTGGGTGACCGTCGTCAAGTCACTGAACTTCACTTGGCTTCAGTTTCCTCATCTTTGAATAAAGAAGCTATATCCTGCTCAATATCCCATGATCCTACATCTGCCTGTGCTTACCTGTTCCTTTCCTAATTTTTCTCTTTCTCCATCCACTACTCTGCATTTCTTCCTGCATCTCAACACTCAACACATATCTTATTCTCCTCTACCTAATCTCTTTTCAGCCCTGAGATTCAATACAGGCTGAAAACCTACCTCCTCTGGGGTAGATTTCTTTCCCCATCAGGTCTTTGTTGATTCTCTTCCTGGGGCAAAATGGTGCTTTGGTCCCCAACATTCAAAGGCTTCCCCATGAGAGGCTGTAAACCAGTGGTTCCCAAACTTATTTGGCCTACCGCCCCCTTTCCAGAAAAAATATTACTCAGCCCCTGGAAATTAATTTTTTTTAAATTTTAATAGCAGTTACTCATCGCCCCCAAATGCATCTGTGGCCATCACCGCCCCCCAGATTGCTGCAGCGCCCACCGGGGGGCAGTAGCGCCCACTTTGGGAATCACTGCTGGAAACCCTACTGTGCAATGTGCCTTCCATCTTTAGAGGCAAGCTGTGCTGCTAGGCCAGGTGTGCTGTGCACAGTGACCAGTAGGAGGATTCTAGGCCAAGTGCTGCCCTGATTCCAACTCTGTCTGAGAATTAGTCATTAGGCCCTTGCCCTATAAATCCCATTTTTACTCCCCGTAAAACATACACAAAGGGTTCCAGGGCCAATAACCTTTCCTTTTCCTTTCTCCAGACAGACCTGAAGGAACAGGGACAGCTCCTGCACCGGGACCCCTTCACCGTCATCTGTGGCCGAAAGAAGTGCCTTCGCCATGTCTTTCTCTTTGAGCATCTCCTCCTGTTCAGCAAGCTCAAGGGCTCTGAGGGGGGGTCTGAGACCTTTGTTTACAAGCAGGCCTTTAAGGTACAATGCCTGCAGGAAGGAGGGGTGGCAAGGAATGGGTCAGGAAGTCATGCTCTTCTTGAGAACTCAGGATGTTCTGTAAATTCAACCCCAACCCAGGTTCAGAATCTGCATCATCTAGAACAGGCTTTGGCCTGCAACCAACCATCAGTTAGGGTATCGGGGTGATAGAAGTCCGTCATCAGCCTCCTCCTTGGGGTTTTCCTTCTCATTCATGCAGGAGGCCCATGAGGCATTCCAAGCCAGAAAGAAGGAGGACCCTTGCCATTAAGAACACACATGCCTTTTGAGTCAGGAATGGTCCCTGGGGATGAGGAGGAAGGACATGCATATATAGCTTAACATGATGGAACTGAAGAAGCCAAAAGGAGGGAGGCCTTACCTTAAGGAAACAGCTCTGCTGTCCAGATAAACATCAGTGGCAACCTGTGGCTCTGTGGCATGATTCTAAGGGCTTCTAGACTTTGTCCCCAAACTCTAGTTCCAGCTCTTTGGGGTGGGGTGGGGGAGTACAGTACAGAGGGAAAAAAAGCCTAGGTTTGGAATAACATAGACATGAGTTTGAACCTTCCTTCTCTACTAAGCTATGATAAACCCTTGGGCAAGTTGTTTCATGTCTCTGGGCATTCCCCTTCTATAAATTATGGTTGCTATGGAGACTAAATGTAGAGCACTTGGCCCATGGTAGGTGTTGAGCAAACATTTACTGAACATCCACCACATGCCAGGCTAAGTGTAATGCTTTCCCATGTGGTACTATCTAGCCAGGACTCACTCCATCCTTACCCACTCTTTTCCGCTCTTTCTCAGACTGCTGACATGGGGCTAACAGAAAACATCGGGGACAGCGGGCTCTGCTTTGAGCTGTGGTTTCGACGGCGGCGGGCAAGAGAGGCATACACTCTGCAGGCAGCTTCACCGGAGATCAAACTCAAGTGGACAAGTTCTATCGCTCAGCTGCTGTGGAGACAGGCGGCCCATAACAAGGGTAACAGGCAGAGATGGGAAGGGTGTGCTTAGGGTCAAGATTATGGCAGGTTAGCTGGAAAGTGTGGAGACCACTTGGGAAAACAGGGTGTAGGATGGAGAAAGAAGAATGACTTATGAGAATATTTAAGATATGGTTTGAGAAAGGAAGCTGAGATACAAATTAGCCTAAGGTGAACCAAAAGGAAAGAGGAACCCAGCAAACTTCAGGGAAGCAAGAGCAAATGGCTGAGCAAAAGAGAGAAAGTATGCACTGGACCTGGGTCCCAGACTTACTTGCTGTGTGACCTGAGCTCGTTTGTTTTGGTCCTGCATCTGCTTTTTGTGCTTTTTTAAATTCTCTGAACCTCATTCCACACATATGAAAAAAATGGAAAGTAATATCTACAGCTCAGTGTGATGTGTGATGGGGAATATTAAATAAGGTGATATATATGGAAGCACTGGTAAACTATAAAGGTATGTAAAAATATGAGTTTTGCTCTTAACACCCAAGATAAAAGGAAAAACTCGAGTATCCGAAGAAAAGTTGGGCAGCTAGAATGGTCAATGGGGAGGATGAAACTACAGGAGAAAAGAGACAGGTGTTTGAGGAGGAAGTTGAGGACCACCATCTCCATCCATGTCGGGACAGTCACCCGGAAGAGTGACAAGAGACACCAGAGGAATGAGAGGGAGAAATAAGAGTTGGCAAGGAGCAAAGAAGAGTCAACCGTAACAGGGCTAAGGCTGGAGCAGAGAAGGAGCAAAAGGAGGTTGGTAACACGGTCTCTTCCCTAGAGCTCCGAGTGCAGCAGATGGTCTCGATGGGCATTGGGAATAAGCCTTTTCTGGACATCAAGGCCCTCGGGGAGCGGACGCTGAGTGCCCTGCTCACTGGAAGAGGTGAGGGCCACAATGCTGGGGGGTGGCCGCCAGAGTCAAGACCTTGACAGTGAAGGCACAGTTGGGGAAGCATGGTACAAACTGAGGAAGGGTAACGAGCGGATGTCTTCCCAGAAATTGTGGAACTGATTGGGAAGCCCTCTGTGAAACTTAGGGTCATTTCAGGGAGCCAGGAGGGCTTTCCCACACCAGCACCCCACCCCTCCCCCACCCCCACTCTCTGCAGCCGCCAGGACTCGGGCCTCTGTGGCCGTGTCATCCTTTGAGCATGCCGGCCCCTCCCTTCCGGGCCTCTCACCGGGAGCCTGCTCCCTGCCTGCCCGCGTCGAGGAGGAGGCCTGGGATCTGGACGTCAAGCAAATTTCCCTGGGTGAGGCACCTCTCAAGGGGTGGCTCCCCCCAACAGCTGGGTCATCATTGTGATGTTCAGGCTGCTTGCTGCTGAGCAATTCCTTTTTCCAGCCAAGTAGCCCCATTGCCATGACAACTATTTACAGCTTCCCCACTGCTAAAAGAGCCTTCCATCTGGTTGCTAGGGTACTACTACAGCAGCCTGTTGCTATGAAGCACTTCCTCTGTACCTCTCTCTAGCTCTCCTTGGGTTTCTATGGAAACTGCCTCAGCTTCCTGTTGTACCCTCCTGGTTCACCATGGCAATCCTTATAGTTTCCTGTCGCTTCTTCCCTGGTTGCTCTAATGACGCTGCTGACAATTTCCTGCCTCTTGGTAGGGGGGGTTCTCTTGCAAGTGGATTGCTATGGTGACTCACAGCTTCCTGTTGCTATAGAGCTTTTTCTTCCCTGATGGAGCAGCTTGGTTGCTTAAGGTAATCTAGGAGTTCTATACCCTGCTCTCACCCTAGCTTCCCCTCTAGCCCCAGAAACACTTGACTCTTCCGGAGATGCGTCCCCAGGACCAAGAAACAGCCCCAGCCTGCAAACCCCCCACCCTAGGAGCAGCACTCCCACTCTGGCCACTGGAGGGATCTTAGGGCTATCCCGGCAGGTAAGTCCCTGCAATAGAGCTAGGAATGGGTGACCTCTTCAGCCACTTTTTGGGTGGGCTTTTCTAATCTTTCAACCCATGAGGGCAGGGGAACCAGTGAGCCTGTGCTGCCAGCAAGGCTACAGGCTGGATACAGTCTGCCTTTGTCCTCTCCCCCACCCCTGGCTGAGAGGCACTGAGGTCAGAAGTGAAAAGGAATCTTTAATAAAGAGCACACTGCAGGAGTGGGTGGTAAGGGGAGAATGCCAACAGCCTGGTTTGGACTTGGATTAAATCTGGGAGGAAAAAGGTGAATTGACAGGGATGTGTGAGAGAGAGAGATGGAATACAGGGAAGAGGTCATTTCTTCTCCTTTTAATTCACTGCAGTTTCTCTCCCCTAAGAGTCATGCCCGAGCCTTGAGTGACCCCACCACACCTCTGTGACCTGGGTGAGTCAGTACCCCCTTTCTACCACCTCCACACTCCTTCCCTCTTGCATGTACCATCCTTCCTCCCCCCCAACTGCTTAGGAGTCAGCCTCTTCCCTCTCCCAACCCATCTCCCTCTTCTCTCCTGGTTTCTAGAGAAAATCCAGAACTTGGCTACAGCCCCTCCTCTCAGCACATTTTGGGCTGGGCTGGCAGTGGGACATAGTGAAGGACTGGAAGAGCACTGACTTCCTTCCCTCTGCTTCCTGGACAGAGAGGTCAGAGGACCAGCGTATTTCCCTGCTGCCACTATCTCTGTTGCTCTCCCCAACTGGGTGCCTTCCTTCAGGAACCAAAGTAGCCATACTTGCTTGCCTTCATACCCAGGAGGTGGGGAATTATCCCTGACCCAGTCCTTCCCCACCCTGGGCCACTGCTCACTCCCAGGGCACAGCCCCGTGCCAGGCTCCCCGGGTGACCAGTGTTTCCCCTTCCTCCCACCCCAACTCTCCCTGAGAAGACCCATCCCTGCCAGGTTACCCATAATTCCTAGTGACTCCATTCTGGGGGGTCATAGGAAATGGAGCTATGCAAACCAATATATGAGGGTGGTGTGGGAAACTGCAAACTTTATATGTGTAATTACTGTTATTATAATCCTATTGTTATATTAAATGTATTTACTCACACTTTGTGTCCAAAGAGATAGAAGCCGTCCTCTGGGTTGAGGTGATAATACTAACTTGAACACTTCCCCTCGACCAAAGCTCAGTGTGGGCCGGGCCTAAGAGAATGTACCTTCTCCACAGTGGTTCCCAGAGACTCAATGCACCCTTTGAAGTTCCTCCTCTCACAGTACACCCACGTCTTGAGGCAAAGCTAGTCACGGTTAAGATGGGATTCAGCACATTTGAAAATGAGAGGTCCTCAGACCACGATGCATGAGAATCCCCTAGGCCACTTGCTAAATGCCAATTCCTGGGCCCACAGCAGAGCTGCTGAAGCCAAAGCCTGGGGGTAAAACCCAAGCTCTTTAGGTGATAACTAAGTGCCTAAAGAGATGCCTCTTTCCTGGACAGAAAGGCCCAAGGAGGACAGGACATAGGCAGACAGACGCAGTGTCCCTGTGCCTCAAGACACCTGTTTATTGGGGACACAACTCTGCAACAGGGATGACAGGAATCGTACCAAAAATAGCGACGTCTACAGGACCCCTGAAGGGGCTTAGAAGGGTACAGTGCCCCCCACCCCCACCCATTGTACAAAAATAAACTCTCATGCCTATGGACCAGCAAGGACTGGCAGAGCATCTCCTCAACAGGGGCACAATCCTCTCTGCCAGCCCTGGGAACCCATTCTTTGATCCTCACCCCTGCCACTTCTAAGGCACTGTGACTCCCCTGGGCTGGGTGCATACCGCCCACCCACCCCCCTATGCCCTCCATACCCTTTACCTCTGGTCCACCTGGGGCTGGGATATGGGTCCCACACTGCCCCCCTGCTGGCTGCTCTACCCAACTACCTCTAGTGCTCCCCCGCTCCTGCAGGGTAAGCTCACTAAACTAACAGCCCCTAAGAGGGCTTCCTACCGTTCTTGCCCCCCCAACCCCACCTCTCCGGATCTCAGCAGCCCGGGGCCCTCCTCCCCTTCCTGCAGAGGAGGACTGGGAGGGGTCTCTCCTGATGGTGCTCGGACATAGGGCAGCGACACATCGGCCTGGGGAAGCCGGCGGCCCCGAGCCCGGCGACTGTGGTGCACTTGCAGGTGCAAGGCCATGAGCTCGGGGGCTCCAGTGGCGAAGGGGCAAAAGAGGCAACGGTGGAGGGCACCCCCGGGCCCGGCCTCGCCTCCCGGCCCCGCCCGCAGGGACAGGTCCAGGGGTTCGGCCTCACCGCCTCGCCCATTGCGCAGGGTCCTCCCAGGACTGGCAGGCTTCCTACGGGACCCCGGCGCGGTGCTGCTGGAAGGCCGGGGGCTCGAGGTGCCCTCCACCCAAGTCGCAGGCTGCTGAGCCACCTTGGCTCCAGACGTCTGGGCTGAACCCCTCTGGGAAGGGGGCGGCTCCGGCGGTGGCCCTGGGCCAGCCCCGCTCCTCTGCTCCCGATGGTGGCGCTGCAGATGATACTTGAGCGAGCCAGATTGGGTGCCCGCGTAGTCGCAGTGCGGACACTTGTAGGGGCGCTCGCCTGCGGGAGGGGGGTGCGATAGGGTCAGAGACGAGATCACTGCCCACCCCATCCACCTTTCGTTCAACATACAGACCTCCTCTGGGCCAGGAAAGAAACGCTGCCCCTCCCGCCCCCTCGGATTTACTAAAGAAGGGTTTCCCTGCGCCCGCATCCGGCCAGTCCGGAGGCTGCCAAAAGTCACAGTCGGCCCTCTCCCTTCTCTTCCTGCCCTCCAGGACCCTCCCGCCCCGGAGGCTGCCCCCTCACCTGTGTGCACTCGCAAATGCACTTTGAGGTGATGCGCCGAGCGGAATGATTTTCCGCAGAAGGGACAATCTTTGCCGGTGGCCCCCCGGCTCCCTTCGGACCGGTTCCCTCCGACTATCAGCCCATTCTCTTCTGCAATGCACACGTTAAGGGACATCAGAGGAGCCCATTGCCCTACCCTACCAGAGCCATGCGCCCCATACCCACCCTTCGCCCCCCTTCGGGTCTGAAACAGCACGTTGGGGGAAATGAGGGGTTGGATTTGCTGTGAGTGGAGCTGGTGCATTACGAGATCCTTTTTAAAAGGAGGGGAGTGGTGGCGTCAGAGTGGGACCAGATGCGGAAAACCTCAGAGACAGGAGACCCCTTACATACCCTGCGCGGCAGCGGGCCTTGCCTGGGCCCCCGAAGCAGGTGCCGAGTGCCCTGGCCCCTCCCCTGGGCGTGGGTGCAGCGAAGCCAGAGGGCCCAGCGCCCTGTTCCGGGCCCAGGTCTCCTCCTCGGCCTCCACCACCTCCTCTTCTTCCTCGGGCTCCTCAGCGCGGTGCCGGCGAGCCCGAGCTGGGAGCGCAGAGGGCAAGGGGCGGAAGCCTCCGAAGCTGCGGCCAGCCCCAGACTCGGCGCCCTCGCCATTGGGCCGGGCTTCGCCAGCTCGCAGGCTCAGGTAGCCCAGGAGGCTTGCAGGCTCACGGCGCTCAGCCGGGGTGGGCGCTGGGGCCAAGAGGAGCGTGGGGCCCAGCGGCTCATAGGCCAGCAGGCCCAGGTCAGGAGGTTGGGGAGCCCGGGCAGGCCCAGAGCCAGGCCCCGGGGCACGCAGTGGGCCCAGCTTGCTGGCATGCACCTTCATGTGATTCTTAAGGAACCAGGGCTCCTTGAAGCAACGGCCACACACGGGACACGCATGATCAAAAGAGGCCTTGTGCTTGCGCATGTGGCCCTTGAGAAACCAGGACTGGGTGAAGCTCTGGCCACACACTTGACAACGGAACTCTGGAGGCGCAGGGGGCTCCTCAGGAGCAGCAGGGGCTGGGGTTGCCTCACGTTCGGGCTCCAGCTCCGGCTCCGGCTCGGGCTCCTGCTCGGGCTCAGGGACTGATCTGGGTTCAGGTTGGGGTGGAGGTTGAGGCTGCGGGGCAGCCGAGGTGGCCGCCAGAGGGCGCTCAGGAGCTCCGTGGGCGGTCAGGCTGTGGTGCAGCAGCTCCTCCTCCTGGCTGGAGCCGAAACTGCATAGGCCGCACTTCCAGGGCCTGTGCAGGATGTGCAGGTGGCGTTCCCGCTCCGCTGCGGTACGAAACTTGCCTTTGCAGAAGGGGCAACGGAAGGTGGATGCTGATGGAGCCTGGGGCCGCACCAGGCTCTCAGTGGCAGGAGTGGCCTGCAGGCCCCCTGAGCTTCGGGCTCTTCCTAACCGGGCCTCGCGCAATAGCGCGCGTTCCTCCAACTCCAGCAACAGGCGTGCGGCGGGACTTCGCGGGCGCTCTGGCTGGTGCGTGCGCAGGTGCGAGCGCAACAGGGCCCGCTGAGCTGCACGGTGGCCGCAGTGTGGGCATTGGAAGGCCTGGGCGCCTGGGTGCGCCCGCAGGTGCAAAGCCAGGATAGAATTGAAGCGGAAGCGCTTTCCGCATACAGGGCAGGGAAAGCGCCTTTCGCCAGCGCGACTCTCAGACCAGCCCACCGCTCCCATTCCTGGAGACCCTGGTCCGTTGGAGTAGCGCTGCAGATCCAGTTCTCCGTCGAAGGCCGGCGGTGAGGGCGCTAAGTGGCCGCCCAGGGCGCGGGGACGTGAGCCCTGTGGAGAAGGATGTATATAGAGCAAAGGGTGGAGAAAGGAGAGCTGTGTGGGGTAAGGACATGGAGACCCATAGAACCCAAGGGAGGGTGGATAGGGGCCTACACCAAGTACACCCGGCACCCTTCCCACTCAACTTAGGGAAATTGGAGGATAAATGGGAATTGGGCTGTTGGGGACACGGAGATAACTTATAATAAGGGCGGGTCAGAAGGTGAGAGAGGTAGGGAGGGGCAGGAAGTATAGTTGTAGGTACTTGCAGGTTCAGGCAAGCTTAACTCACCTCCATGGACCCCTTTCACATTCTTTGGTTCTGGGGAGTTCAGGGAAGAGGAGGAGGAAAAGCTGCTAGTGAAGGCAACAGGTGCTGAAGAGCTAAAGCAAAAGAGAGAGATTTGGAGGAAAAGATAAGTCCTGATTTTCAGCAATGGAAATAGTCACTCCCAACTCAAAACTCTTAGCACCCTGTATTCCTGAAACCCTTCTCCCTCCTTGCATCCTGAGGCAGGAGGTGGCTGCTGTCTCCAGAACTTGTACTCCTTGATTTGCCCATGCCCAAGCTTCCTGAGAACATAGATTTCTCCCCCCAAACACGTTCTAAATGCCTGGTCCAGAACAACTACAACCACCACCACTACCCCCTGGTGGTGGGGGAGACTATCACAGTATAGCCCTCTCTCCTTTAGATTGGGGTGTGCAGCTTGATGAGCAAACGGGGTGGGCTTGCCATGCCCCATAGTTATCCAAGTGGGAACAGTTGCTCTCAGATACCTAACTGACCAGCAAGCCAAACATCCTTCCAGACTCCACAGTCCTTCCTTTGCTCTTACCCTGTCTTTCTGTCTTTCCCCCTCATTCTCCCTCCCTCTGCCTGGATTCCTGATCCATTCATTTCCATTCATTACAGAGACTCATTCATGCATGGGAGAGAAACACCTCCCAGCAGCAGCAGTCTGGAGACAGACAGAGGGGGAGGGGCACGAAGGGGGAGAGAGCCAGAAGGAGAGGGAATGAAGAAAGAGTTGGGGGAGGAGTGGAAGTTAAGGGGTGCTGCTGGCCTGGGGAAGGGGCTAAAAACTGCAAATACCGGATAGGATTCATTCCCGTGTTTCAAACCTTGGAACCTGCAGTTTGCTGGGGCATCTCAGCCCCTTTGTCCAGGGCTGTTCCGAAGCAGGCTTTTCTCCTCTCTGCAGGGGAGAGGCTCGCTCACACAAGAGGAGGATTACACTGGCTCTGAGCTCAAGAGGCTGGAGTGAGGGACGGGGGGCGGGGCTGGGCCATCTGCACAGATAGGGGCTCAGCACATGCTCTGAGCAGAAAAGGGTTAAAATTCTCCAGGCTAAAATTCCCTGGGCCTGGATGTGCAGAGGTCCAGTTCTGAGGAAGAAGAGAACTGAGAGGAAGAGGATTGGGGGGGAGGAGGGGGCGCAGGAGGGGGTGCTCCTGAACATAAGCTGCAGAGGAGGTTAGCATTAAGACATAGAAGCCATCCCAGAATAAAGATTCATGGAAATAGGCCTGGGAGGCTGACCAGAAGTCAGTCAGTATACCTTCCTGCTTACTTATATAATTTTATCTGGTCAAGGCTAGACAAATGTGGACTTAATCAAATTTTTTTTTGCCTGAAATAGAAAGAATATTTGATATATAAAGAACTTTCTTACAATAGGCATGAAATGGGTTACTAAGCAAGAAAAAGACTCAAGCATTACTTTGCTTAAGGATCTTTAATGGAAGAAAATTGGGCCAGAAGTCAGCCCTGCTTATCAGCAAAGAAAAGCTCTGGAGGTCCAAGTTTCTTTAATTTTTGATATTTACTGGATGTGATAACACTCCATGAATGGGTCCTGGCAGCATGACTCAGTGGTTAGAACATTGGCCCGTGAACTGAAGGATTCCAGGTTCGATTCTGATCAAGGGCATATATCTAGGTTGCAGGTTCCCCACCCCGGTTGGGGTGCATGCAGGAGGCAACCAATTGATGTGACTTTCTCACATCGATGTTTTTTTCTCTCTCTCTTTCTCCTCTCTTGCCCTCCCCACTCCCTTCCACTCTCTCTAAAATCAATGGAAGAACTATCCTTCAGTAAGATTAGCAACAAAAACAATCAACCAGTGAGTGCATAAATGGGTGGAACAACAAATCCATGTTTCTCTCTAAAATTAATAAATAAAATTAAATAAAAAATGGTCCTAGCCGGTTTGGCTCAGTGGATAGAGTGTCGGCCAGCAGGTCAATGGTCCCAGGTTCGATTCCGGTCAAGGGCACAGACCTCGGTTGCAGGCTCCTCCCCAGCCCAGTCAGGATGTGTGCAGGAGGTAACCAATCAATGTTTCTCTCACATCGATATTCCTCTCTGTCTATTCCTCTCTCTTTCACTGTCTCTGAAAATCAATGGAAAAATATCCTCAGGTGAGAATTTAAAAAATAAATAAAAAATGAAAAGAAAAGATTATTTATAAAAAATTACTCCCTTGGCCAGCTAGGCTCAGTGGTAGAGCATTGACCTATGAACCAGGAGGTCATGGTTTGATTCCTGGTCAGGTTGCATGCCTGGGTTGTGGGCTCGATCCCCAGTGTGGGAGTGCAGGAGGCAGAGAATCAATAATTCTCTCTCATCATTGATGTTTCTATCTCTCTCTCCCTCTCCTTCTCCTGTCTTCTCTGAAGTCAATTATATATATATATTTAAATATATTTTTTTAAAAAAAGACTCCATGAGCCGGCAGGTACCTGTTACATGTGGAATCTGGGTTAAGGGAATTTTATTAACAAGAGGTTAATTAAGAAAGTGTCCTTGTCCAAGGGTCACTAAACAATCTCCACCACTTTTAATATTTGTATTTCTGTAGCTCCAAATTAGTGCATCCACCCTCATTTTCTGGATTCTAAAAAAAAAAAAAAAAAAAAAAAAAAAAATCCCCTTCCTGGGACCAAGAGTCTAGCCAGGCTCACTGAGTAGTATCATGAAAAGTGTAGAATAAGACCGAAGGGTTCAAGGCTATTGTGGGCCCAATCAGACCATTAAAAGCCATGCAACCTTCCGTAAATCACTTAACATCCCAGCTTACTCGTCTGTAAAATAAGGGGATTGAACAAATTTATATAGATAGTTCCTTCCTGCTAGAAAGTTGTGTAGTTCTGAGTCACAAGACTTCTGGACCCCAAGTGGAGTTAAAACAAATGGTCATCCCTTCAGTACCATGGAGAGTGCAGTGGGCTACCAGAGGAGCCACTGTGGCCACCTCATACCTGGCGAGAGCTATGAAGTGCTAGAGGGGCCACATTTAACATTTTAACACCACAATTAAAGCACTGAGAAAAGCTAGATTTTTAAAAATTCTTCCCTGGAAGCCATGGGGGAGGAAGGGGGGAACAGCGATACCAGAGGGTTTATTTTTGCCTTTTGGATGACACTGAAAATAGATGTAACAAAATAGATGTAACTAGAAGAATTTTAATTAGCTATAAGGAGTGTCCTGACAGTTACAGTTTGTACATCCTGGAATGAGTGAGTGAGGCATCGTATTTGGGTCCATCACATTCTGTTGCTCTCCTGGGGATTCCCGGAACATCCTGGTGTACAGCCAATCTGGTATATTCAGAGGAAGCAGATGGTGGGGGAGGAGGGGGAAGGCTGGGAATACTGCATGGTCATAGCTGACTAACCTATGGGCGCATACTCTGATTCTGAGAAGATTCTAGGGCCCCTGAAACTGCCTGTAGGATAGTAAGCAAAATATTTCAGGGGAAGTTGACCTCATATCTGAGGCAAGTAGAGTTGGAATAGGGCAAAGCTTTCTCCCCCACCCCACCCTACCTCCAAAAAAAACACTGCTTTGTACACAGCCGTTTCTAGGATAGAAATACGGTCATATACAAGAAGACCCATATTGAAACTATATTCCTGAGCAGGGAGACTTTCCCCAAAGGGTGGCCTCAAATCAATAAACCCACTGAGAGACCCTCTAGGCACAATCAAGATCTGACTCACCTCCACACCAAACCAGGTCCCAGGCACCTAATCCGATGAGTTTTTCTCAATAGGAGAAAACAGTGACAGGGCCCAAGATTCTATGAACTGGCTTAGAACCCAGGTCATGCACATATTGCTTGTGGGCAATAATCAACAGTTTTCTATAGTCAGGCCCTAACCACCATCCGAGAGACTTGGCCAGACAGTAGCACTGACCTACTTTCCTCCCACACTGGGAATCAGGGGTTATCTTGCCCTTATTTGGGTTCTATAGGGATGCAAGGCCAGGGATAGGGGTCAGAAATCTTCCCAAAGCAACAGGCCAATTACTTTTATGTGCGAGGAGAGCTGGTGGAGAAGGGGGTGTGGACCACCAAACCTTACCGAGTAGGAAAGGATAAAAGGTTTGGTGAGAAGATTCTTGGAAACAACAGGGACGGGTACATAGAAACGTCTGCTGACTGGAGAACCATGATATTTGTCCCTCAAGCCTTGTGGTTCAAAAGTTTTTAGGGTCCAAGTGTAAGGGGCAAGGGTTCAGAACTTCTGAGGTATTGCTGTGGCTAGGCATCTCTCACTGATAATTTCTAATACTTGATGTCTTTCCCTCTATGGGGATTCCTACACCTCCACACGCCCTCTAACAATTATTAACACTGCATTAGACGGGGTTAAAGAAAAGGAATTTCTTAGAGGGTCTACAATCAAGACCACCTTTATCAAACATCCCAGTAGTTCTTTTTATGGTCTCCTCTCCATAGCCCTCTGAACATCACTGCTCAGGTGGCTCCTCCAAACTGACCCCAGACCACAGCTTGCCCACCTTTCACATTGAGGGCACACTCTCCTGCATTGGGGGCATGGAATCTCAGTCATGAACTCCAAAAATGGAGCAGGAGGCAAGAGGAAGGTACACCTGCTCCCCTACGGCCACCCCACCACGGCCAGTCTTACTCCACAGGCACGTCCCAACCTGACCCCTCTTCTGAAAGTTCTAGATTTGTGGGAGGGGGCACAGAGCAAGCCCTAAGTTCCCTTAACTGGAACTGACCCTAAAAGGTCAGAGTCTTAGCACCCATAGGGGCCCCAGTCCTGGGATGAGGGGGTGGGGTGGGCAGGAGAGCCTCTGGGAAAATCCACCTCCCACAAGTAGGTGGGCAAGTAGGGCAGGACCTGTGATCCTGCACAAGAGGTGCTCTGAGCGGCACCCCAGACCCCTCCCCGGGAAGATAAGCCAGAAGGATGATGGGGGGCAGGGTTGGAAGCCTGGAAGGCCAGGGCTCAGCTACCCAGGCCGGGAGAACAAAAGCTGAGTTGCAGCCGCCTCTGCTGCTGCCGGCGGCCGAGCTCTTTGTGACACTTTGTTTGGGACGCAGAGAGGGAAGCACCCCCCATCCTCTCCCCTCCCCCACCCCTGCTCCCAGAGAGTTTGGGTCCCTTCTCCCTCCTCCATCAGCCCTACCTGGGGAGGGGTGGGGGGGCGGCCATCCACTCTGGCTCCCGGCTGTGCAGCCCTGCACCCCAGGCCCCTCGCGCCCTGCCTTCGGGCCCCTACAAAGACGGCTGTCCCCGTCCCCCCCCCCCCCGCCCCCGCTGGCCTTTCCCCTTTGGTGCCCCCTTTCCCGGCTTCCCCACCTGGCCCCCCTCCCTCGAGACCCCCCTGGCTCTCCAGGCTTCTGAGGCCGCAGCCCCCCCCCCCGCGCCCCCCCAGGAGCTCTGGGCGAAGTTTGCTTGGGGTCGAGCCGGCGCCCCTCCCCCGCCCCCGCCCCCTGCACCTGCTCCGAGCCCGGCGCGCGGAGTGGGGGGCCCCCCCTCCGGGAGGGGGGAGGGGGCCGGGGGCGGGGGCCGGGTGGCGGAGGGGGGGCCGGGAGTGGGGGGAGCGGCTACTCACGAGCCCAGAGCGGGCGGCGGCGGAGCGGGCGGCGGCGGCGGCGGCGGCGGGCGGCGGGCCGGCGGCGCGGGCGTCAGCGTTACGTGGGGCCGGGGGAGATGCGCCGGGCCCCGGCCCCCCCGCCCCCGGCCCGGCCCCCGCCCCCTCCCCGGTCCCCCGCCCCCGGCCCTGGCCCGCATTGTGTGCGGCGGGAGGCGGCCCGGCCATTAGCATGCGGGGGGCGGCGCGGCGCGCTGGGAGCCGGGAGCGGGCTCCGGCTCCGGGGACTGGGCGCTGGGCGCCCCGGGAGCCGCCGCCAGGGGCGGGGTGCGGGCCGTGCGGGGACGGGGGGCGCTGTCGGAGGGAGGGGGTGGGGCGCGGACGGTCTCTCCCGGAGACCGGGAGAGATTGGGAAAGGTCATCCCGTCCTTCCCCCAGCCTCCGAGCCGCGCCGCCCCTCCCACCCTAAACCCGGACATACCAGGGAAGGAGTTGGCGCGGCCGCCTTTTCTGCCCCGACATGCACAGACTCGGGAAGTTCTTCCTGGGGTTTTATCTCAAAGCCTCTCCCTTCAATTTGTGTCTCTTTTTGGGGAGGAGGAGGGGCGATGATAGAGATAGCTCATGTCTGCCGTGTAAGAAACATTATTTAAAGTTACTCCTCGGTCCTTTCTGTTCTTGATAAACAATTCCTGCACCTTCCTCTCGAATTCTGTTCTCCATTCCTGAAGTCACTTTACTGGCTCTTCAATACAACAAATATGTGCTGAGTGCTTACTGAGTACCCGGCACTCTGCTCGGCGCTGAGGGGGGTTGAACGGATGGGGGGGTGCAGCGCCGTCCCTGCGGGAGATGATCATCTGGACTGGGGCTATGTGTTTTTAAGCAGTGTAGTCAGATCTAATCAGTAATTACTGGATACCTGTTCACATATTTAATAGTATACAATCCTTACCATTACACTCTGAAATGTTAGGTCGCATTTACAGGTAAGGAAAACGAGGCTAACGAGTCTCTCTCCCCTGGCCTGCCGGCTCAGGGAGCTCCGTGCACGCCCAGCACCTCACATTCTGTCGGACCATGCACCGCGACCAAATAAAGTTCATCCACAGCAGCTCCCAGCCATTTTAAGTGTGATTCCCACTCCCCAGGAAAGAAGAGAGGGCACAATGCTCCGATGAGCACAGGCTCGGCACTGAGCAGGGCATCAGTGGCTTACAAAGAAGGCCGCTTTCCTCACAGAACCCAGCCGCCCGGTGCTAACTCCCAAGGGTCTGCTGGCTCAGTCTTCTTTCATCATCAATAATAATAACGATAATAGCCACTAGCATTTATTGAGCACTTATGTGCAAGGTGTTGGGCTGAGCTGGTTTATATGCATTTTCTCTTAATACTCAAAGGAACCCTGTGGTATTATTAACTTCCCTTTATAGGTAAGCAAACAAAAGATTAAGTAACTTTCACAAGGTCAGCCAGGTAGATGTGGAATTTGAACATAGGTCTGGCTGCCTCCAAACCTCAGGCTCTGCATCAAGATGGATCTTTCCTCTTTTTGATCTCTAAATATATATTTGGGCCCCGCTGGTTCTGCTTCCTATTGTAGAAATAAATATCCCCAGCTTAGCTTCTGAATAAGCCCTTTAGTATATGGGCAACAGGCACAACAGTATGACCTCATCAGCGCCACTAATGGTTACTAAGCACCCACCATGAGTCAACAACCCTTCACAGTCATATTATTAGCCCCCGTTTTATAACTCAGTTTGAACAAACAGTGGTTCAAATAGGTAGAATAATGTATTCAAGGTCACACAGCTAGGAAAGTGGCAGAGCTGAGATTTTAGTCCAGGTCAGCCTGGCTGCAGGGCTGCAAGGCAACTTGTATCTCTCAAAAATATTAATTGTTGCAATAGCATCCTTCGCAAGACTGACCATTTGGGGACTCTCTTCTATACATGTCTAGCTGCAGGTTATCACTGAGCTAAAAACAATCCCCACTATAATAGGGCACCCCATCCTCTTTGTCAGTGTTCCATCCAGAGAAAATCCTTCAAAAAAGGAAGGAGAGAGGAGAAACCATTCAGAAAGGGACAGATAGGAAGCCAAGGGAATTAAACCTTGCCTGGTTTGGGGACAAAGCTGCAAGTGGTAATGACATGGGAACAATCCAGACAGTAATGTGGGATTTCCCTAGGGAACAGCAAGTTATTTGAGGAGGAAGAAAAGAAAAAGGAGAAAGATTAGATGGAAATGGGGGCGGGGGGCAGAATTAGGGCCCAGGGTGGTAGCATCCATGGGTGAGTGATCAGAAGAGGAACCCAGGATGGGCAGAGGTGGAGGCAACAGGAAACAGGAACAAAGCAAGGCAGAGCTGGGCATCTCGTGGACCGAACAGCGGCTGGTATCTACCTACGGCCACTTCCTGGGTCCTTAGGCCCTCTTAGGGACCTTTGCCCCACCACACCCCAACCCTGACAGCCTGTCTCAGCCAAGACAAGTCTGTTGTCAGCTCTGAGCCACCAGGCCCCACCAGGAGCTCCAAGACCAGCTGGGTCCCTTGGAGTAGCTGCTTCAGAGTAGGTAGGTGAGAGGTCCTGAGCCTCAACTCCCTGGATATTAGAAGCATATGGAGGGGCAGCTGAAATAGAGGCTCCTGCATGACCTGTCTCCTGCCTTTTTCTCAGGGGAAAAAAAAAAGCTTCAGCAATCAAGGGAGCCATGGGGGACAGAGCTGGTCAGCAAGAGCAAGGGAGATCCAGCCCTCGTCTGGAAAAGCTACAGCATTGGGCAAGGCACAGGCAGAGTGGGCACCTCTTGATGCTGGCGGTGAGGCCAGGATGCCCTACCCCAAGCTTCAGCATATCCACTTGTACCCCAATTCAATTCCATCTATGTTTTGTGAACACTTACCATGTGTTTGAAAACGTTAGACTCTGAGAGGGAGGAGGGTGGGGGAAGCATAGAATAAATAAGGCAAAACCCTTAATCTATGAGCAGCTTCCATCATGTGGGGAAAGCACATAGGTAAGTAACTAAACTATGACATCAGGCGGAACAAATTAAATGATATCCCCTTCCTTCACTGCCCTTGGTTGGCTACTTCCCACCACCAGGCATTCGGGCCAATTGCAGGGGTTGGGAGGAGGAAGGGGATCCCTGACAGTTCCCCTGCGTCTGGCCTCCAGGTGAGCCAACTATGGCTCGCAGTGGCTGTGGTGCCCTTGGCTGTCTCAGTTGCCTGCCTGAATTCTGCTTGTCACATGGCCACAGCACTGCCGCTTGGACCTGGAGCACTGGTAAGATCCACCACAACAGAGGACGGAAGAAAGATCCTGGGGGCCCTTCACTAATAGGACCAGAGCTCAACACTTGCCTTTCTCACCATTCAGGGTCTCCTCACTGGGATTGTTACCCTTGAGCTGCGCAGAGCACCCCGCCTTTGGAAGGTGAGAGGGGAAGTGAATGCAGTACTATTCTTTGACCACCCAAAACACACACACACATGCACACACACACACACACACCACACCCCTCAACCTAGAAAGTGGCTCTCCAAGCTAATCCTGTTAGCTCTCTGCCTGACAATCTTAAAAGACTAAGGCAAAAAGCAAAAAACATGGAGGGCTGAGGGCCCAGTTAGGAGAATAAAATCTGAGTTCTGTTTTCGGGTAGGTGCAGGTTGGGCTTGGGGTTGCAATGAGTCCCCTTAGGCTAGGCAGGGCTGAACTGGTTCACCGGCAGGTGCGCGCCATGATGATATTCAACACCATCAATCTGATCTTGGGCTTCATTGTGGTGGTGGTTGAGGTGATGAAGACAGCCTTGGGGCCTGCAGCACCTGCCTCCTCCATGGTACCGGTGAGTAAAGGAGAAGATGGGAAGACGAGGAGGCAAAAGGAGCCGGAGAGGGATAAGGGCAGGGGCCAACAGGTGTTGGTTCCCCTGTAGCATCCTCAGCCTTGTCTACCTGCAGCTGGAAGGCTTGTTGGTGCTGGAGCTCAGTGCTGAGGCTTTCACCCTAGGAGGAGTGCTGGTCTCAGCGTATTCCCTACTCCTGCTAAACCAGAGGAAGCCAGGATGCTGCAGGAGACAGAGTCTGCACTACCAGGAGCTGCAGGAGGTACTGAGGGCAGGGAGGAAAATATGGAGCAGCTACCTACGAGCTCATTTTTTTTTCAATGGCTATTTTGGCCAATGGCACTTAAAGGAAAACAATGGGGCAGGGAGGAAAGGAAGGGGTCCTAGACTCATGCTGATTGGTTTTCTGACTGGACATACCTCCCTTAGTGGTGGGTAAGAGGGAATTGGATGTCTAAATGGTTGGACCCAGAAATGTGGGGAGAGCATTAGAAAGCTGCCTAAATATTAGAAGGGCTATAGGAACACAAGAAAAAAACGAGAGAGGAGGAGGAAGTTGCTTTTGTGGAGGATTCCTCCTTTCTCACCCCTCACACTTCTGTCTGGTTTTCAGGGTCTCTCTGAGTTGGAGGAAGTTACTGATTTGGAGAACGGTCCCGCGGTGGCTAGCACAGCAAACCGAACAACTGAATGAGATGGCAAGGGAAGCAGACAAGCGCTGCTCTCCTACCCTGTGGGAACGTTCTCCGGACCCTACTGCACCCCACCAAACTCAGAAAACAGATGGAGGCCCTGGAGACCTACATGCAATCCAGCGGGAATGCCTTCAATTTCCACTCAGACTAGGCCCCTTTCTCGTCTAGGGGAAGCTATACCTAGACCAGATTCTTCCCTCACCCCATTGCCCTGAAAAGCTGTCCCCCATCAGGACATCCTTAGGCTAACTTTCAGCTTCCCCCCTTCCATCCTTACCCACCCCCGTCCCATATAGCTTCATATCTTCCTCATCTCACTATGTCCCTTCTTTCCACCTTTCATAATCCCATCCACTCCAAGCCCAGGTTCCCATACGCGGCGATCTCTGAAATCAGTTCTTGGGTGCTTTAGTCCCCCCGCCCCCCACTCCCCGTCCGACTGGTTCCGTACTCCAGCGGAGACTACAAGTCCCATGATGCCCCGTACCCCGCGGCCTGCTGGGAAATAAAGAGCCTTTTCTCCGCGGTGAGGGCGCTGTGCATCTGCTGAGTGACGTGAGGAGCAGAAAGTCCGGGCCTAGCCGACTTTCCTCGGACGCGACCACTGGCCCGGCGTTCAGGGAGGAGCCAGACGGGTTATTCCGAAAGGGGGCGCCGCTACCCCAACCAGGCGAACTGAGAGCTGACTGTGGCTCCATGATCCTCTCTCTGGCAGCTTCGGAAACCCGCAGGCGGTGGGGGATGGCCCTCGGCAAAGCTGGGGTTCCCCAAATGCTGTCATCGCGCCCCCTCTGACGGTGCCCAAGTCTAAAGTCCTGAGACTTGGAGCGCGCGCGAGAAGGGGGTTGGAGATGATGAGTCAGAAGCCCAGGGCCCTGCACGCCGCCCTCCCCCGAAGTCTGGCCGCCTGAGAAGGTCCGGCTCCCAGGGCAGCAGACAGGTGGACGGGGCAGGAAGAGGGAGGGGCGCGGCGGCTCGCCTTAAGACTTTCCCGCCTCTGCGAGCACGCGGTGGAAGGAGCCCGCTGCCGCCACCCCTTCTCGCCCAGGCGGGAGTGGGACTGCGCAGGCGCAGCCTCTCGCGGCCCCGCCGACCTTTGATCCTGCGGGCGGCCGTCTGGTGGCCGGAGCTCGTGTTACGCGCAACCCCCACCGTTTGTGAACTTTGCAAGTGTGCAAAGATGACAAGCACAAGCGGGCTTGAGAAAAGCCCAGAAAAACCGGTAGAGGCCCCGGAGTCCTCATCAGGGCAGCTTATGAGCCCGACTAGAAATTGCCCAGAGCTGGAGGACTTAAAAGAACTCACCCCACATTCACATAGTGCCCGGGATGGGTGTGCGCCGCACACTCATTTTTGCTCCCACTTGAGAAGGCTTCTTTCCCTTGGAGAATGCTGCTTCTCCGAAGTTGGCCAAGCCCAGGCACCGGCGAGGAAAGAGCGCAGCCTGGCTGCCTTGCCCTAACATTGCAGCGGTGCCAGCGGCAACTCCTTTCTGTTGGTGACACCTTGGGAGTGGTAATAGGCGCCCTATGACAAGGTTATGTGAGTGCTAGTGGGTGGGGATAGTTCTGGGATTAGGTTTTGGAACGGAAAAAGGATCCGGGCCGCTCTCTTCTCCTCCCAGTCTAACTGCCAGAATAATGGCAAGCTCATGTGGGAAGGATTCAGAAAATAATTTTCTTCCAAGTTAGAAGGTGGCGGTGGATGAGGAAATTAGGGGTGTAAAAAAAAAAATCAACAATTGATTCTCACTGTCTTCCAGATAGGAACTACAAATTTTAGTGACATGATCAGGTCTAGGAATTGCATTCTAGTTCTTGAAAAAGTTCAGCAACCATGCAAATGAGTCCTTGTATGGGTCAGGTCGGGCTAGGTTATGCTGTGGCAACAGTGCCAAAATCGCAATGGCTTAAAACCACAGAGGTTTATCTCTCACACTACATGTCTAGCGTAGTAGGCAGGCACCTCTGCTCGTTGTAAGTTACTCAGGTACCCAAGCAGATGGACCTCCACCACTTCGAGATCCTGCCATGTCACTATGAAGCTTAGAGCACCCCCACACCCCTTCCCGGGGCATGAAGAATTGTTCATGAGCTCTTAAATGCTTCTGCCTCAGAGGGACAAATACCACTTCCACTCGAACTTGACTGGCCAAAGCGAGTCATATAGCCACACCCAACTTCAAGACAGCTAGACGGGCAGTCTTTTCATATTCCTGTAAGGAGAAGGGAAGCAGAAATAGTCATTAAAAAAGAAAAGTTAAACATTTGCAGTGATACTTGAACAGCTTAGCAGTTGGAACTCATCTATTCTAGCAGTTATGCCTGTATCTACTTCTTTGGCTTTGTTGCATGAATCACTAAATGAAGTTCTTCATAGAAACTTTCTCCCCAAAATTAACAGAACTGAAAGAGGAAATCTAAAGATTCTGGAGTTTTTTGTTTGTTTTTTACATATATATACTTTTTTATTGATTTCGGAGAGGAAGGGAGAGGGAGAGAGAGAGAGAAACATCAATGATGAGAGAAAATCATTGATCAGCTGGCCTTCTGCACACCCCACACTGGGATTGAGCCCACAACCAGGGCATGTGCCCTTGACCGGAATCAAACCTGGGACCCTTCAGTCCGAAGGCTGACACTCTATCCACTGAGCCAAACCAGCTAGGGCTAAAGATTCTGGTTTTGTTGTATAAGTTTGGGCGAATCAAACTTCTCTGAACTATGTTTTGTTTACATCGGGATAATAATCACAGTATTTAACTTCTCTACTGACTTACCAAGGCTGAAATAGAATCGCACATAGAAAATAATTTAAAACTATAAAGCACGTCAGAGGGTGAAAATAAATTGCCTATAGAGATGAGGAGTAGTGAAAATGAGTGAAATGGTATAAGGTAATAGGGAGTGGTGTGAACTGTGGTAAAGTAATAAGCATACATTCTATTTAATGGCCTTTCCCCCCACTCAACTCCATCCAAACATACGCCATGTGGGACTGTGAGCCTAGTATTGCCATAGTTCCAGTTTTCCTATAAAAGTCAAAAATTCTGGCGTTTAAATGTGGAGTCATCTTATTTTAAAATGTTAATAACTACTTTTTTAATTGACCAGATTCAGGCTGTAGTCCTTCAATTATAGTCTCTCTATTATACAAAAATATGGTAGGGATTATGGACAAAAAAGGGCCCCATACTAAACCTGACAAGCTCAGGGGAGGCCTACATGGTGGCCTCACAAACTCAGAAACCAAATTAACCACATAGGATGGTCTGAAATTAAAAGTTCATGGTAGGTAGTCATGTCCTAGGCTGGCATTTTTCCCTAACAAAAGTCAATCAAACTGACCTTGTCTGTCATGTTTTTTTGTATGTATAATAACATACCTGTTAACATATCTTTGGAATATCAATATCAAAGTAACTTCCTTTTTTCTGGACCCATCAAAGCACAACCACTGCACAGAGCAGACCACAAATCCCCTCATTGTTATTATTTTTTTTTAAATATATTTTATTGATTTTCTACTGAGAGGAAGGGAGAGAGATAGTTAGAAACATCGATGAGAGAGAAACATCGATCAGCTGCTTCCTGCACACCTCCCACTGGGGATGTGCCCGCAACCCAGGCACATGCCTCTGACCAGAATTGAACCTGGGACCTTTCAGTCCGCAGGCCGACGCTCTATCCAATGAGCCAAACTGGTTTCGGCATCATTGTTATTATTAACTAGAGGCCTGGTGCACAAAATTGATGCACCAGGGTGGGGTGTCCCTCAGCCCGGCCTGTACCCTTTCGCAGCCCAGGAGCCCTCGCAGAGCCCTCGCGGGGGAGCGGGCCTAAGCCTGCAGTCGGACATCCTTAGCACTGCCGTGGAGGCTGTGAGCCTGGCTTCTGGTTGAGTGGCACTCCCCTGTGGGAGTGCACTGACCACCAGGGGGCAGCTCTGGCTCTCCAACATACCCCAAGGGGTCCTGGATTGCAAGAGGGCACAGGCCAGGTCAAGGGACCCCACTGGTGCATGATCGAGGCCAGGAGGGACGCAGGAGGTTGGCCAGCCGGCAAGGGACTGTGGGAGGGCTCCAGGGCATGTCCGGCCCATCTCGCTTAGTCCCAATGGGCTGGACCCCAGCAGCAAGCTAACCTACCGGTCTGAGTGTTTCCCCCTGGTGGTCAGTGCACGTCATAGCGAGAGGTTGAGCAGCCTTAGCATATCATTAGCATATTATGCTTTGATTGGTTGAACAGATGACCAGACAACCAGACAGTTAGAATATTGGGCTTTTATTATATAGGATTGTTAATTGTTAACTATCCTATACCCACCTATGTAAAATAAGTGTGTGTCTATTGGTTCTACTTTCTATCCAGTCCCAGAGATCCCCACCCCACCTTTTGCTTTCTCTTGCCTTCCTAATCTATTGCCAATAAATTTCATGTAACCCCCTTATGTCTTCCCCTTTGATTCTGATGTTTAGCATAAGTGGTACAATTGCCATTTTCCTGAGCATTTTCTCAATCCATTGATATCATGCTTCCCAGCAATTATCATCAGTTTGACTCAAACTCATTTTTTTCTCTTTTTTTTTTTGTATTTTTTTGTTTTTGATCCTTATTTTATCAGATAAACTCATAAAAATCCTTACAGGTTTGGACTTTTCTTACATTGACAGAATTGAGGTTTTAGATGTGCAATACGGTTTTTGTAGGCTTTCCGGGCCTTTTCTGAAATTCAAGTCTGGGAGAGGTTTAACATTATGTTCTTAAAAACTTTTAAAAATCAAATCGCTCTATGGCATTGGTTCTCAAGCAGCCTTTAGTCCCCCAGGGGTTATTTGGCAATGACTAGAGACATTTTTGGTGGTAACAACTGGGGGAGGGACAGATGTGTAACAAAAGGAGCATTAGTAAGTCAGATCAGAGATTTAGCCCCAATGCTACTAACGCCCCTTTCCTGTGCATATCCTCTGCCAGCTGCAAGTGAAGACTGTCTGTGAGGCTTGTCCTGTGACCTCATTCTTACCCCTCCCTTCTGCCTAGTGCCAGAGTCCCTGGCTACTCCCTGAAAGCATTCTACTTTCTTGCAAATGCTTCCCGACAAAGTATCTGCCCCTTGGTCAGTTTGGCAGCTTCTGTGGAAGTCACTCATATTTTACTTAAATTGCTGCCTATTGAAACTTCACAGGAAGAAGTGACTATGACATGGCTCCTGCTGACGTCAGTTTTTAAAGGCCTTGGCCAATGTACCTAGCTTTAAGCATTGGAGAAATGTCCTATTCATATGGCTTCATATGCAGCTGAATTCTGTGGTGGGTGGGAAATTCTCCATGTTGATGCTCATTTCTTTTTCAGACATGTATTCTGGCCTTGAATACATGATTATAAGCATTATAGGCAACTAATGATATTTCCCAAATGAAATGAGCTGCTTTTGCAGATGGTTCAGGTTTTGTGGCCCGGGTTGTGTCCTCTGCTGCCATCTCGTGGCCTCCCGGCTGCCCGGGTTGAGGTTTCACAGAGAGCCTTCCGCAAGGTAATGGCGTGTGGCAGCGGCTTAGTTGGAGAAAGAATCTCTGCACGCTGCCGGCGCTGCCCAAATCCCTCCCCTGCAATGAGTCCGCCAGGCCCGCGGCACGCTCCGCTTGGCCCGGACCTGGACAATGCGAGCAGGCGGGGAAGCGCAGGGCCCTTCCGAGCCATCCTCACCCGTTTGGGCCTCTGTCTGTTATGCAATCCTGGAAATGAGCCACGCCACGGAAATCAGTAAGCTCAACTATCTAGGAGTAATCCGAGCTGACCTCGCCTGCTTGGCCTGATGAATCCTGGGTAGCGACTCACCCCTCTCCACCTGGGACCGAGATGTTCTTAATCTCAGCGAGGAAAGATTATTCAGTGGAGTTTCTGGATTTCATTTTCTTGTCCAGGCCCATTTTGTGCTGCTCTGTGTCCACGCCCATCATCTTGGCTTGCCCCGAGGTGCTGCCTCAAGTGTGATATTTGATTGATGAGTTGAGCAGAACGGTGGCAGAGTTGTCACTGGGAGACAGTGTCTCCTACAAATAGGGCAGGGTCTGTGCACTGAGGGGATCAGAGGCCCCTCTCCAGAGCACCGGGAACCTGGGAGACTGCCCTGAGCTGAACTGGTGACTGAGCAGTGACTCAGCACAGGAGAAAAGGCTGGAAAACATTTTTACTTGGCGCCTTTCCCCCCTAATTATAATAATGTGTTAAAAACGTTCCAGTTTGTTAAAGCAAATCTGTAGAACTGTCTCTACTGTTAGCCCCTCTTGTACACTTTACATGTGTGTGTGTGTGTGTGTTTTATGAGGGCTCTGACTCTACCACTCCCCCATTTCCCCTAACCCCAGAAGAGGAGAAGAAATGAGGAGGAGGGGAAACCACTGTCTTTGATGTTTTAACCTGCTTTCCCTGTATGAAATTCAGACGGAAGAGCCTCCTTGTACAATTTCCTTAGGCCTCAGGCCAGAGATAACCTGCTACTAAGCTGCTATGTGTTGCTTCTCTTTGAAATTCAGATGTCATTTACTAAATGGGAGTTGTTTCTGTTTCTCTTGTTTTACCTTCTTTGTCTATGTTTTTTTCTGCCTTATTTAATTTATATTTTACTAGAGGCCCGGTGCACAACATTCATTTACTGGGGGGCGGGGGATTCCCTCAGCCTGGCCCCCGCCCTCTTGAAGTCCACTCCCACCCCAGTCCCATGGGCCTAAGCTGGCAGGCGGACCTCCCCCAAGGGGTTCTTAGCGCTGCCTCCTTAGCACTGCCTCCTTAGCGCTGCCTTGGAGGCGGGCGAGGCTCCCAACACTGCCACTGAGCTCGCCAGCCAGCTGTGAGCCCGGCTTCTGGCTGAGTGGCGTTCCCACATGGGGAGCACACTGACCACCAGGGGGCAGCTCCTGCATTGAGCATCTGCCCCCTGGTGGTCAGTGTGTGTCATAGCAACTGGTCATTCCACCCTTTGGTCGATGTGCATATTAGGATTTTATTATATAGGATAGAGGCCCAATGCACGAAATTTGCGCAAAAGTAGGCCTTCCTTCCCCCGGCTAGTGGCACCAGCTTTCCTCTGGCACCCAGGACCCAAGCTTGCTTCCTCCAGCAGGCACCTGGAACCCGGGCTGGCTTCCCTCTGTCCCCAGCTTCATCAGGAAGGACATCCGGAAGGATGTCTGGTCTTATTAGCATATTACCCTTTTATTATTATAGATGTTGCATGTTATTCTTGATTCTACTTATCTTAATTTTAGGCTTATTTTTCTTACCAGAAGCTCTTCCTGTGTTCTGTCTAGAGTTAATGAGTTGTCTGTGTTGATTCTAGTCTATTTTACCTTGCCTTTGTAAAGTTTTCTTGTTTAAAATATTTTTCCCCAAGTCCCAAATCCAAGGTACAATTTAATCTGTTTTACTTTATTATGTGTTTCCTTTATATATAAAGAAAATGCTATGCACCTACTCTTATGCTTTAGATAAAGCAAGAGGACTCAAAGGAAGTCATGGCATAGAAGAAACAGGACTGATGTCTTTTTAAAAATATATATATTTTATTGATTTTTTTACAGAGAAGAAGGGAGAGGGATAGAGAGTTAGAAACATCAGTGAGAGAGAAACACTGATCAGCTGCCTCCTGCACACTCCCCACTGGGGACATGCCTGCAACCAAGGTACATGCCCTTGGCTGGAATCGAACCTGGGACCCTTCAGTCCGCAGGCCAACGCTCGATCCACTGAGCCAAACCAGTTAGGGCAGGACTGATGTCTTTATAAATCTCAAAGATAATTATGATGAAGAGAAACTGTTTTTTGTGAACCTAAGAAGTGAAGCTGGGTCCAGTGGCTACTTTTTTTGTTGTTGTATTTTTAAATTGATTTGAGAAAGAGAGGAAGGGAGGGAGGGAGGGAGGGAGGGAGGGAGGGACGGAGGGACGGAGGGACGGAGGGAGGGAGAGACATCGATTTATTGTTCCATTTAGTTGTGCAGTTACTGGTTGATTCTTGTATGTGGCCTGACAGGGGATCGAGCCCACAACCTTGATGTATCAGGATGATGCTCTATCCAATTGAGCTACCTGGCCAGGGCCAATGGTTACTTGTTATAGAGAGACCAAAGAAGAGAAGAAACTGAACACTTTTCCAAAGATGAGCTGCTTTGAAATTGGACTCTGAACCTCTGGATATGTTGGAGGTATTTCGTGCAATGCACTTCTGCACTGATCGGTTATTGAAGCAAATATCAGCTCAATGGTTGGGATAGATGACCTTTAATTTCTTCTCCAACACTAGGATCTGGTTTCTCAGTGGCACTGATGTTTTTTAATTGTCCATCCAAGTTCTCTAATATGAATGACTGGCCCTCAGCAACATTCTAAAGTAAGGTGTAAGTATTCTGCTAGTCCTTAGAACAGAGTTTGTCAACTCTGGCACTACTTACATTTGGGCCAGGTAATTCTTTGTTGTGGAAGGGTATCCTCTGCATTGTAGAATATTTACCAACATCCCTGGCCTCAATCCACTAGATACCAGTAGCACAACCTCTCCCCAGTTGTGACAATAAAAAATCTATAGCCGTTTCCCTGGCCAGGTGGCTTGGTTGGTTGAGTGTCATCCCATGCACCAAAAGGTTGCAGGTTCGATTCCCAGTCAGGGCACATGCCTAGATTACGGACTTGATCCCAGTAGGGGGCATTCAAAAGGCAGCCAAACAATGTTTCACTCTCACATCGATGTTTCTCTCTCTTCCTCTCCTTTCCTCTCGCTCTAAACACACACACACACACACACACACACACACACACAAAAGAAAACAAAAAAAAAATCTCTAAAAAATCTACAGACATTGTTAAATGTCCTCTGTGGCTCTAAATAGCCTCCCTCCTTGAAAACTAGTGCCATAAAGAGATATAATAAGCCCTGACTGGTTTGGCTCAGTGGATAGAGCGTCGACCTGCGGACTCCAGGTTCGATTCCGGTCAAGGGCATGTACCTTGGTTGCGGGCACATCCCCAGTAGGGGGCGTGCAGGAGGCAGGTGATCGATGTTTCTCTCTCATTGATGTTTCTGACTCTCTATCCCTCTCCCTTTCTGTCTGTAAAAAATCAATAAAATATATTTTTAAAAAAGAGAGAGATAATAAGAAAAATTTTCAAGAACTTAATGTCTAACTTCTCCAAGATTCTTCTATTTAAAAAGAGACCTACAAGAACCATATTACACACCCAAAACCTGAAATCCTCCCCTTGTTTTTACACCCTACTCTCCCTTCTGAATTTTTTATCTTAACTGGTGTTATCACTTGGTCGCATAAGCTGAATACTAAACTCCTCTCCCTCAAATAGTCAATAATGTAATAGCTATGTATGGAGCCAGGTGGGTATTTAGACTTATCAGAGGGATCACTTCATAAATTTTATAAATGTCTAACTACTGTTATGTAATTTTTTTTAAATAAATAAACTCATCTCCCTCATTTCCTATAGCCAGTTACTCACCATATTCTATAGATTTTTCTGCTCTTGAATGAGTCCTTTTCTCTTCATCACCACCTTTCACTTAAACCACAGAAAAAGCTTCCTAAATAGTTTCTGTGCCTCCCGGTTTGTCCTTCTCAGATACCTTTCACATTAGCCACCTAAATGTGACCACCAGCTTCCCTGCTTAAAAGCCCTTAGTTGTGCCCTGGCTGGATGGCTCTGTTGGAGTGTCATCCATGCACCAAAAGATGGTGGGTTTGATTCCTGGTCGGGGTGAGTGCTGGAGGCAACCTCTCTCCTCTCCTCTCCTCTCCTCTCCTCTCCTCTCCTCTCCTCTCCACTCCTCTTCTCTCTCTCTTTAATTTCTTTTCTCTAAAATAAAAATAAAATTTTAAAGTCCTTAGTCATCCCCATCACCTATAACAGTGATGGCGAACCTATGACACGCGTGTCAGAGGTGACACGCGAACTCATTTTTTTTGGTTGATTTTTCTTTGTTAAATGGCATTTAAATATATAAAATAAATATCAAAAATATAAATCTTTGTTTTACTGTGGTTGCAAATATCAAAAAATTTCTGTATGTGACACGGCACCAGAGTTAAGTTAGGGTTTTTCAAAATGCTGACACGCCGAGCTCACAAGGTTCGCCATCCTGACCTATAAGTTTAAGTCCAAGCTTTTTCAATTGGTGTAATGACCCCTGTGATCTGGCCCCTGCCTGTGTTTCCAGTGTCATCTCCCACATCCCCTTCCTTGCACTTAACTCTTCAGTGACAACAGTCTGCGGAAGGTGGCATGCAGCCTTAAAGAAAGTTTCTTTAAATTATTAACATGTATGATAAACACTTCCACCCCATCTTTGAGCTTCCCTCTTTTTTCATTTTTGATTAGCCCAAGGATGATGATGATGACAGCACTGACTCAGTACAAGGCTGGATGGGTCAGGGCTGTGTGTTAAGCACAGTAGTGAGAAGTTAAAACAATTAAAACACTAATGGGGAGTGAAAGCCATATCATGTCAAAACATCTCACTTTGGCACATACGTTTCTTACTTCCATGCCTACTTCAAGCTGTGGTATCTAGTGTTAGCCCCTTACCAGCTCCTCGTGTCGCTATCTGCAGCTGATCCTTACAGACTCAGCTCAGGCCTCACCTACTCTGAGAAGCTTCCCTGAGGTCTTCCCCCAACTCCTTTCCCATAGCAGGAGGAAGAAAAACAATCATTTTCACAGCAGACAGAGAGTCAGCACTGTGAAGGGTCTTCACAAAAAAACTTTACTAAAATAACCCTTATCTTCCATCAATTTCCCCCTCATGTTTACTTTCCCACAATTTACCACTCCCGTAAGTCCAAACCCCTTTTCCTTTGTCTTGTCACTTCACAATTTCTCACCTTGTATTTTTAAAATCTACACTAATAAAAGAGAAACATGGTAATTAGTGTACGACCACTACCCTTCCCATTGGCTAATCAGCATATCCTTATGCAAATTAACTGTCAGCCAAGATGGCAGCCGGCAGCCATGCACTGAAGCAAACAGGGAGGCTTGCTTGCTCCAGTGACTGCGGACTCCAACGTTCCTCGCCTAACTTGCCGGCCTCTCAGCTGCAACTCTAAGCAACTATGTACTATGTTGCAAATAAGAAGCTAAACAAAACCCCAGAAACCAGCCGGACTAAAAGCCAGCCGGACCACAACATTGTATCGATGTTTTCAGCAGTGAGGCCTCAGGGCTAAAGCTGGCCCAGGATAAAAAAAAAAAAAAAGGAAACAAGGAGCGGTTGGGAGCTTCAGTCACTCGCCAGCAGGAAAACAGCCCTCAGCCCCTCACCCAGACTGGCCAGGCACCCCAGTGGGGACCCCCATCCTGATCCAGGACACCCTTCAGGGCAAACCAGCCGGCCCCCACCCGTGCACCAGGCCTCTATTCTATATAGTAAAAGGGTAATGTGCCTCCCGGCACCGGGATCAGCGGAGCAGCGAGGCTCCCGGCACCGGGATCAGCATGACAGGGGGCAGCGCCCAAACCCCCTGATCGCCCTGCGGCTCTGTGTGTGACAGGGGGCGGGGCCACAACCTCCCTATCCGCCCTGCTCTGTTCGTGACAGGGGAAGGCGCCCCAATCTCCTGATCAGCCCTGCTCTGTGCTTGATAGGGGGGAGCTCCCCAATCCCCTGATTGCCCTGCGGCTCTGTGTTTGACAGGGGGGAGCTCCCCAACCCCCTGATCGACACTGCTCTTTGTGTAACAGGGTACGGAGCCCCAACCCCCCTGATGGGCCCTGCTCTGTGAGTGACAGTGGGCAGCTCCCCAACCCCCTGATGGGCCCTGCTCTGTGCATGACAGGGGGCAGTGCCCCAACCCCCTGATCGGCCCTGCTCTGTGCGTGACAGGGGGTGGCGCCACAACCTCCCCATCGACCCTGCCTTGAGTGTGACAGGGGGCGGTGCCCCAACCCCCCAATCAGCCCTACCCTGAGCGTGACTGAGGGTGGCATCGAAACCTCCCGATCCGCCCTGCTCTGTGCATGACGGGGCGGCGCCCCAACTCCCCAATCGGCCCTGCTCTGAGCCTGACCAGGGGCTGCACTTAGGGATTGGGCCTGCCCTCTGCCACCCGGGAGCAGGCCTAAGCCAGCAGGTCGTTATCTCCCGAGGGGTCCCAGACTGCAAGAGGGCACAGGCCGGGCTGGGGGACCCTCCTCCCCCCACACCGAGTGCACAAATTTTTGTGCACCAGGCCTCTAGTAGTATATAATCCCCTCTGTCTAATCACCTCTTTGGGTCTTTGTTTTTTGTTTCTTTAACAAATGTGCTTTAAATATTTTTCTTTGATTAATTTTAGAGAGAGAGGGAGGGAGGGAGAGAGAAAGAGAGAGAGAGAGAGATCAGTTGTTCCACTTATTTATGCATTCATTGGTTGATTCTGTATGTGCCCTAACTGGAGATTGAATCCACAACATTGACAAATGCCAATAAGCAAATGAAAATTATGTTGAACATCATTAATCATTAGGGAAATGCAATTCGAAACCATGAGATACCACTTTACCACTTCACCTCTGCCAGGATAGCTATAAAAAATGACAATGGAAAATAAACAAGTGTTTTCAAGGATGTGGAGAAATTAGGACTCTCATGTATTGCTGATAGGAATTTAAAATGCTACTGTGGGAAATAGTTTGGTGGACCCTGGCCAGGTAACTCGGTTAGAGTGTCAACCCAATACACCAAGGTTTCAGGTTCAGTCCTGGTCAGGGCACATACAAGAAGCAAAGCAACCAGTGAATGCATAAATAAGTGGAACAACAAATCAATGTTTCTCTCTCTCTCTCTCTCTCTCTCTCAAAATCAATCAATACAAAATTTAAAAAAAGAAAAAACAGCTTGGCAGTTCCTCAATAGGTTAGGCATAGAATTACCACATGATCCAGCAATTCCACTCATATACCAAACAGGTGTTTAAACCAACCAACCAACAAACAAATAAAAAGCACAAGAACATTCACGGCAGCACTATTCACAGTTGTCAACAGGTGGAATAACTCAAATGTCCATCAACTGATGAATGAATAAACAAAATGCGGCATATCCATATGACGGAATATTTGATATTCCAACATGCTACAAAATGGGTGAACCCAGAAAATATTATGTTAAGAAGACAGACACAAAAGGACACATATTGTATGATTCCATTAATCTGAAATATCTAAAATAGGCAAATTTATGGAAACAGAAAGCATGTAAGTGGTTGCCAAGGGCTGGGAGAAGGAAAGAACAGGGAGTGACTGCTTACTGGCTACAGGGTTTCTTTTTGCAAAGCTGAAAATGTTCTGGAACTAGATAATAGATGGTTATACAACACTTAGAATTTACTAAATGCCACTGAATTGTACACTTTAAAATAATTAAAATGGTGAATTTTATGTTATGTAAATTTTACTCCAATATTTGAAAACACATTACAAAGCAATTGGTATATAGCTGGTTTTATTTTTCTAAAAGTATATGCATAGAAAAAATGTAGAAGAATAAATATCAAATTACTCTGGTTGTCCATTGAGTGGTCATTTAGGACTACTGTTCTAATTATTCTACAAAAATCCAGGATTACTTGAGTCCTTTTTAAATATATATATATAGTGATTTCAGAGAGAAAAAGAGAGAGGGAGAAAGATAGAAATATCAATGATGAGAATCATTGATCGGCTGCCTCCTGCACGCCCCCTACTGGGGATCAAGCCTGAAACCCAGGCATGTGCCCTAACTGGGAATCAAACTTTGACCTCCTGGTTCATAGGTTGACACTCAACCACTGAGCCATACTGGCTGGACTAATTACTCTGGTTGTCCATTGAGTGGTCATTTAGTGAGTCCTTTTTAAAACATGCTGTAGAATAATATTTAATGAAATAAAGGAGTGTTTATCTATCATATATTAATATATTATTAAACCAAAACAGTATATTTGAATGATGACAATTTCATTATAAAAAACACCGATTGCATAGGGGAAAAAACTTACTGGAATTGTATATGCCAACATATAATGGTTACGTTTGAGTGAAGTGAATATAGATGAATTTTCAAAATTCCTCCAGTGAGGAATTTTGGGTTCAAAATATTTTTTAAAGGTTTTTCTTATATTGAGCCAAAAACTCTTCTTTTAAAAAAATGCTTTTTATTGATATTTAGAGAGAGAGAGAGAGAGAGAGAGAGAGAGAGAGAGAGAGACACTGATCAGTTGCCTCCCAAAACCACCCCAATCGGGGACTGAACCCACAACCAGAATCAAACCGGTGACCTTGCAGTGCACGGAAGACGCTCAACCAAATGAGCCCTCTGGCCAGGGCCAAAAACTCTTCTTACTTCTTAAATGAAACTTTTAGTTGGGAAAAAATGGAAAGATATAATTTTAAAGGTAAATAACACCGAAGACTCTGGAAACTATTAAAGTGAAGGAGGAAGAGAATTTCAGAGATAAATTTGTTTGTACTTAGAAATAAAAAAATCTCTTGCATGGCTAACTAAGTCAAAAAAGTATTGTAGGGAAGAAATGCCTTTTGAAAAGGGAAAAGCAAGCAAAGAGAATAAGGATGCAATAAAATCATCTGAAGAGGGACAGACTATACCCTGGCCAATGTGTTCAGTGGTTAGAGCGTCGGCCTACGCACCCAGGAGTCTCGGGTTTGATTCCTGGTCAAGGGCATGTACCTCAGTTGCAGGTTTGCTCCTCACTCCCAGTCCGGGCACACACGAGAGGCAACCTATCCATGTTTCTCTCTTTCTCTCTCTCCCCCTCCTTCTCTCTCTTCTACTCTCTCTGGAAAGCAATGGAAAAAATATCCTCCGGTGGGGATAAAAAAAAAAAGAGGTACAGACTAGAAGTTTCATTTGCAATAGATTGCAACAAACAATATCAGGGAATTTAAAAAGAATTCAGGGAAGGAACTAGAAAATTTGTCCAAACCTGTAACCTCTGATACTGGGTTGCAGGATGGATGGGCTGCAAATGTGGTTTGTGCTCATAAAAAGGGACCCAACCAACAGATATATGACATATAATTATAAGGGAAATACAGATATAACTATAAGGGAAATGCAAGTCAAAACCACAATGAAGAAGTACAAATTTGTAGTTACAAAATAGTCATGGGAATATAGTGAATATATTCAAGAATATGGTAATAACTATATATGGTGCCAGGTGAGTACTGAAAATATCAGGGGGAACACTTTGTAAAGTACACCTGAAACTAATACAAAGTAATATTGAATGTAAACTGTAATCCAATATAATAAAGAGGTAATATGCAAATTAACCCTCACGCCCTCACAATATGGCTGCCTAAGACCAGGCCAGCAGGGGAGTTAGTGAGGGACGACCAGACGACTGAACAAGTAGGCTGCATGGGGCGACCAGGCCAGCAGGGGGGTTAGTGAGGGACGACGAAATAACTGAACAAGGAGGCTGCATGGGGCAACCAGGCCGGCAGGGGGGGCATGAGGGGTGACTAGGCCAGCGGGGGAGTAGTTTGGGGTGACAAGGCCGACGGGGGGGGCAGTTTGGGGTGACCAGGCAGTCAGGCAGGTGAGCAATTAGGAGCCAGAAGTCCAGGATTGTGAGAAGGATGTCCCCCAAGGGGTCCCAGATTGGAGAGGGTACAGGCTGGGCTGAGGGGACCCCTGCCCTGTGCATGAATTTCGTGCATCAGGCCTCTAGTTGAAAAATAAAATAAAAAACAACAATGATAGACTACCTCACACTGGTTAAATGATTATTAATAGGACAAGAAATAAATGCAGGAGGGAATGTAGAGAAAAGAAACCCTCATACACTGCGGAGGGAATGTAAATTGGTACAGCCACTATGAAAAACAGTATGGAGGTTCCTCAAAAAATTATGAATAGAGCTGTCATCCAGCCGGCATGGCTCAGTGGTCAAGCATTGACCTGTGAACCAGGAGGTCATGGTTCAATTCCTGGTCAGGGCACATGCCTGGGTTGTGGGCTCGATCCCCTGTGGGATGCATGCAGGAGGCAGCCAATCAATTATTCTCTCTCATTATTCATGTTTCTATCACTCTCTCTCCTTTCCTCTCTGAAATCAATTATATATATCGTGCACTCGGGGTGGTCCCTCAGCCTGGCCTGTGCCCTCTAGCGGACCGGGAGCCCTGGGGAGCCGGGGGGATGAGAGGCTCCCGCCACCACAGCTGCACTCACTAGCCATGAGCCCAGCTTCTGGTTGAGCGGCGCTCCCTCTGTGGGAGTGCACTGACCACCAGGGGGCAGCTTCTTCATTGAGCGTCTTCCCCCTGGTGGTCAGTGTGCATCATAGCAATCAGTCGTTCTGCTGCTCAGTTGATTTGCATATTAGCCTTTTATTATATATATATATATATATATATATATATATATATATATATAAAGAGAGAGAGAGAGAGAGAGAGAGAGAATAGAGCTACCATATGATCCAGCAATTACTCTTCTGGGTATCTAGCTACCTGGACATTTTGAAAACAGTTATTCATAACAACATATGTACCCCTATGTTTATTACAGCATTATTCACAATAGCCAAGGCATGGAAATAACCTAAGTGTCCTTTGACAGATGATTAGATAAAGTATACCTAATTTATATATAGTGGAGTACTACTCAGCCATAAGAAGATAAAATATTGCCATTTGTGACAACATGGATAAATCTGCAGAACATTATGCTTAGTGAAATATGTCAGGCAGAAAAGGACAAGAATCATATTATTTCACTCATATGTGGGGTATAAAACAAAAAGTAAATGAACATACAAAACAAACTAACAAAAAAACCCAAACTCATAGACACAGACAACAGAATGGTGGTTACCAGAGGAGAAGAGGGTAAGGGGAGGACTAAGCTTATAAAGGGGATCAAATACATGGTAATGGAAGGAGACTAGACTTCTGGTGGTGAGCATACAATGGAATATATATATATGTCATATTACAAAGTTTTATGTCTGAAATTTATATAATGTCATTAACCAATGTTACTCCAATAAATTTCATAAAAGGGCTGAGAAAATAGCAGTTATGAGCAACCATGTAGCATAATAATAATAATACCACCTTCATTTCTAAACTTTTTTTTTCATTTTATGAGATCAATGCATCTTTTTTTAAATATGTTTTTATTGATTTTGAGAGAGAGAGAGAGAGAGAGAGAGAGAGATGGATAAAGAGATAGAAACATTGATGAGAGAGAAACATCATCGATTGGCTGCCTCCTGTGCGCCCCCCAATGGGGATCGAGCCTGCAACCCGGGCATGTGCCCTGACCAGGAATCAAACTGTGACCTCTCGGTTCAGGGCCAACACTCAGCCATGAAGCCACACCAGCCAGGACCACCTTCATTTCTAATCAGATTTACATCTCTCTTTGTTATGTTTACTGTGTGCTTGACACTGTCTTAAACACTCATAGTCTTTTAACTCAGCACTCCTAGGAAGCAGGCACCATTATCCCTGCCCTGCAGATACGGAAAGTGAAGCACAAGGTTAAGTAGTGTCACACGGCTGGTCCGTGAAAGAGGCCATTCACATCCAGAAGCCCTTATTCCAGCGCTCATGCACTTTAACCAGCATGTCATACTGCCTCTGTGGCCAACAGTGATTCACAAAGGAAGTTCAGGAGGGCAAAGCTATTTTCATAATAATCCTAAGATTCTTTCCTCCTTTTCGTTCTCATTCTCTCATGAGTACACAGAAGAGCTTTCCGGAGGCTACGGCAAGTATACTGATATCACTTTAATGACTAATAGAAAATGTGTTTATACCATCTTGTGTTTGCTAGGATTTTCTAAGGCAAGCTCTTTGGGTCCTGAAACCAAAACATTTGAGCACCATTGCCCTAAGGCAATGATTTTCAACCTTCTTCATCTCATGGCCCATATAAACTAATTACTAAAATTCTGCGGCACACCAAAAAAAATATTTTTGTCGGTCTGATAAAAAAAAATGGTATAATATTTTTTAACCCTCACCCAAGGATATGTTTTTATTGATTTGAAAGGGAGAGGAAGGGGGGAGAGAGAAACATTAATTGGTTGCCTCCCATACACACCCCAACCTAGGATCAAACCCAAACCTGAAATCTTTTTATTTTAATATGTTTTTATTGATTTCAGAGAGAGAAAGGGAGAGGGAGAGAGCGATAGAAAGATCAATGATGAGAGACAACCATTGATCCATTGCCTCCTGCACTCCTCCTGCTGGGAATTGAGCCCACAACCAGGACATGTGCCCTGACTGTGACCTCCTGGTTCATGGGTCAATGCTCAACCACTGAGCCACACTGGCCAGGAGCAAACCCTAAATCTTTTGGTGTGTGGATGATTCTCCAACCAACTGAGCCACCTGGCTAGGGTGAAAAAATAGGTATAATTTTGATTCATTCACACCAGATGGCTATTGTTGTGTTGGCTGTTGTCATTTTTCATTTGACAATCTAAGGGAAAAGAGATTAGTGCCCCTGACTAAATAGTCAGGTGTTGCATGTTTTAAAAATTCTCGTGGCACACTGGTTGAAAATCGTTGCCCTAAAGTAAAGGAGACATGGTTTCTGAAAGAATAATAAAGACTGATGCCAGAATTCATTCATTCCTTTACTCATTCAATAATTATTGAGCACTATATTCCAGGTATTGTTTCAGATGTGGGGATTACAGTGGTGAACAAGAGTAGCATGGTCCCTTTACTCTTCGAGTTTGGTGCAATGTTCATAAAACATTAGGGTGCCTGGGAATCCCTTGGTAAACTAATTAAAAGTCCTCAATTCCTGGCTCAGTGGTTGAGCATCAATTCATGAACCAGTAGGCCACGGTTCCATCCCCAATCAGGGTACATGCCAGGTTTCAGTCTCGAACCCCAGTAGGGAGCGTGCAGGAGGCATAGGATCAATGATTCTCTCTCATCATTGATGTGTCTATCTTTCTCTGTTCCTTCCTTTCTGAAATCAATAAAAATATATTTAAAATAAGAAGGAATTGGAAAGCTAATTAAAGATCTACCTTTTTAAAAGGCACCAGTTCCAGATGGATTTATAGCTAAGAATCATTTTTAAGGAATAGATATTTCTATCTTATTTAAATTATTCTATTGGAAAAGTTGAAAGAACTTAAATACATTTTATAAAACTAGTTTACCCTTAATACTAAAACACAATAAAGATAATACAAAAAGACCATAAAACCCAGTCAGCGTGGCTCAGTGTTTGATCATCAACCTATGAACCAGTAGAGTATGGTTCAATTCCCGGTCAGGGCACATACCTGGGTTGAGGGCTCAATCCCCAGTGTGGGACATGCAGGAGGCAGCTGATTAATTATTTGCTCTTATCATTTTTATTTCTATCTCTCTCTCCTTCTCCCTTCCTCTGTGAAATCAATAAAAAATATATTTTAAAAAACGACCATAAACCAAGTTTATTTTTGCCAAGACTCCAAATAATCTCTTTGCAAATCAGATCCAACAGTCTATTAAAAGAAAATCATTTTATGACCAAGTAAGATTCCAGGAAACAAAAATGGTTTAACAAAAGGAAATCTATGTATTCAATTTACCTCGGAAATATAATATAGGAGGAAGATTAATGACTATATCAAGTTATTGAAAAGGCATTTGATAAAAATTCAGCAGCCATTTCTAATAAGAACAGCTATTTATGCCAGGCATTTGTTCCCAGGGCTTTGCTTGCATTAATTTATTTAATTCTCCTAACAACAACTGTATTGCTGCAATTATTTTTTATCCCTACTTTACAAAGGAGAAACTCAATGAGGTTAAATAATGTCACACATATGGAAATGATGGAGCCAGGATTTGAACCAAGGTAGTGTGTCTCTAGAGCCCACATTCTTATCAGCTATACTATACCACCTCTAATAAAATCTCTAATTAGCACCAAAAGAAAATCACTATACTTAAATATGATCAATGTTAATTATTAAAGGTTAACAGTAAAGTCTATTAGGAAAGGAGAAGTTGCCATTAAATTTAGGAACAAGTTCAGTTTCAGGATTTTTGTGTGGGTGTGTCAATACATAGCACCATTCTTCCCCTCCTGATTCTAAACAATTTAGAAAAAGGATAAAATATAATCAGATAGATAGCAAAATATCAATTGTGTTACTGTTAAAGGCGAAAGTATATGAATTGTATCTGTGGGAAAATAGTCTTTATGAAACTGAACTCCAGAGTTAAGCAGACTTTGCTGAGTGAGTCATGGATTCGCTGAGCCAGGGCAGGTCTCCCCTCGCGAGGGGACTAGCCAAGCATGCCTGGAGCCTTTTCTTCAAGTTTATCAAGGAGGACAAAGAGCCCAGGAATATCATGCCTGATTGAGTTCCCTCTATCTGATTTAATTAAAAATGTTTAGGTTAATTCAATCATAACTTACAAATTACCAGGAACAGAATGCTAGCAAGGACAACAGTCTTTGAGAAAGGCAAAATATGTTCTCCTCATTCTCACTCTGTGGTGTGCTTACATAGCAGCTTAGGGGTGCTGCTAAATAGGAAAAGGTGAGGGAACATACCAATGACTATTATATGCTGAATGATTTACCTGCAGTATCTGAGGACTTAATTTAAAACTCACACCTCTTAGCCCTGGCTGGATAACTCAGTTGGTTAAAGCATTGTCCCGACATGCCAAGATTGTGGGTTTGATCCCCAGTCAGGGCACATACAAGAATCAACCAATGAATGCACAAATACGTGGAACAACAATTTGATGTTTCTCTCTCTCCCTCTCTAAACGTCTATTTACATTTTTTTTAAAATCTTTATTGTTGAAATTATTACACAGGTTCCCTTTTTTCCCCCATTAACCCTTCTAGCCTGCCCCCATATTTAAAAAAAATTTTTAAACCACACCAATTAAAATGCGAGACATCATCTTTTCCGTGCTACCCAGAGAGGTGCCCACACAGTGCTGTTCTGGGTTTCCACATGAAGGGAAACTTTCACAATGTCCTACAAATGAAGGAGGAGGATGTCCTTACATTCCTTGCAGCAGGACCCCACTTAGGTGGCACTAACTTTGATTTCAAATGAAACAGAACATCTACAAAAGGAAGCGTGGTGGTGTCTGCATCATCAATCTGAAGAGAACCTGGGAGAGCTTCTGCTGGCAGCTTGTGCCACCGTTGCCATTGAAAACCCCGCTGAGGTCAGTGTCACATCGTCCAGGAATACCGGCCAGCGAGCTGCGCTGAAGTTTGCTGCTGCCATTGGAGCCACTGCTATAGCCGCTTCACTCCTGGAACCTCCACCACCCAGATCCAGGCAGCCTTCCGGGAGCTGGGACTTCTGGTGGTTACTGACCCCAGGGCTGACCACCAGCCTCTCACAGAGGTGCCTTATGTTAACCTGCCTCCCCCCGCTCTGTGTATCACAGACTCTCCTCTGAGCGATGTGGGCATTGCCATCCCTTGCAACAACAGGGGGCTCGCTCAGTGGGTCTGCTGTGGTGGATGCTGGCCTGGGAAGTTCTGCGCATGTGCAGCGCCATCTCCCCTGACCACCCACGGGGAGGTCATGCCTGATCTCTACTTCTACAGAGACGGAAAATGAAGAGCAGGCCACTGCTGGAAAGGCTGTGACCAAGGAGGAGTTTCAGGGTGAATGGACTTGGGTACCCAAGTTCACTGCTGTGTAACCTGAGGTCACAGCATGGTCTGAAGGCACAGGTACCCTCTGTGCCTATTCAGCCGTTTCCTATTGAAACCTGCAGTGCTAAGCTGCCACTGAAGGCTGGTCTACAGCAGCCCTCACTGCTCAGCCCACTGAATGGGTAGGAACAACCACTGAGTGGTCTTAAGCTGTTCTTCCATAGACTCTTAAACAGAATAGAAATAAGGTTGACAGAAGATAGAGTTCTAAAAGTATGTCCATTAAAAAATAAAAAAAGATGAGCCCAACTGGCATGGTTCAGTGATTGAGCATCGACCTACGAACCAGGAGTTCACGGTTTGATCCTGGTCAAGGCACACGCCCAGGTTGGGAGCTCGATCCCTGGTGTGGGGCATGTAGGAGGCAGCCAATCAGTGATTCTCTCTCAATATTGATACTTCTACCTTTCTCTCCCTCTCCCTTCCTCTCTGAAATCAATAAAAATATATTTTTTAAAAAAGTAAAAGAACAACAAAAACTTAATTAAAAACAAAAGATGAGACATCTGTGATTCTTAATTCGCCCAAGCTTATTCAGTTTGAAAGTGACCAAGTAGCTATTTGGCTAGGGGAAAAAGTCAACAAAGATAATGAAATGTCATGTGAACTTTTGAAGTTGTTGTTACAGTATGATTCAAATAACTAGAGTCCAGGGGTCCTCAAACTACGGCCCGCGGGCCACATGCGGCCCGCCGAAAACATTTATCCGGCCCGCCGGGTGTTTTTGCTGCCGCTGCCTGTTGCTTAGCAGCTAACTAGTTTTTTTTTAAACTATAGTCCGGCCCTCCAACGGTCTGAGGGACAGTGAACTGGCCCCCTGTTTAAAAAGTTTGAGGACTCCTGAACTAGACAATCCAAAAAATGTTTAAGCCAAGGAGTCATTTTTTACAAAGAGGAGATTCTAAAGAATCAACCAAGGTCTTCGAATTAGGTAAGGGGGAACTTTACCATGAAGAACATAAATGTCAGTTTCTAACAATAGAGTGAAATGTTCATAAACATGGATATATGAATGAATCATATGAAAAAAGTCACTTCTTTCTCATCTCTATGACACCACCAGCTCTTTCTACAGCAGGCTGGCAGGCTGATGCAGAAGCACCTGCGTCTAGACCAGAGAGCATGCCCGCTGCCCGCTGGGTGAGCATGGGAATGTGCTCAGATTAGCACCACATAAGGTAAAGTTTCCTCGGCTTCCTAAAGGTATGTGGTAACGAGTTGAGATCATTCCCTTATTTTCCTGCTCCAAACCTTTCTTAAAGCTTCCTTCACATCCTTGTTTCTCAAAGAGTAGATAAGGGGGTTCAGCATTGGGATCACCACCGTGTAGATCACTGCAACTGTGCGGTCTTGGGCCAGGGAGTAGCTGGACCTGGGGCGCAGGTACATAAAAAGTGTTGTGCCATAGAAGAGACACACAGCGGTGAGGTGAGAAGCACAGGTGGAAAAGGCCTTGAACCTGCCCTGGGCTGAATTCATTCTCAGGATGGTGAAGAGAATTAAGAGGTAGGAAACCAAAATGGTGAGAGTGCAGCTCAAAAGGTTGAAACCAGCAAAAATAAACATCAGGATCTCACACAGTGAGGTGCTCACACAAGACAGAGACAGGATGGGCGGTCCATCGCAGAAGAAATGTGTGACCACGTGAGCACCACAGAATTTCAAACTGAAGATACAGCTTGTGTGGATAAGAGAATTGAGGAATCCTGCACCATAGGAGCCTACAATCAGAGAGACACAGACCTCAGGAGACATGGTGACAGGGTAGAGCAGGGGGTTACAAATAGCAGCGTAGCGGTCATAGGCCATGGCAGCAATGAGATAGCACTCGCTGGTGGCGAAACCCGCATAGAAGAACATCTGGGCCATGCAGCCAAGATAGGAGATCACCTTCCTCTTGGCCAAGAAGTTCACCAGCGTCTGGGGGACAACCGTGGAGGAATACCAGAAATCCAAGAAGGACAGGCTTTTCAGGAGAGAGTACATGGGTGTGTTCAGGGCGGCACTCACATGGATCAGAAGGAACATGATCAGATTCCCCAGCAGAGTGATGATGTACATGCCCAGGAACACCACGAAGAGCAGTGTCTGGAGCTGGGGGTCACTGGTGAGGCCCAAGAGCTCAAATTCCATCTCTCGGCTCAGGTTTGCTCCTTCCATATTTCTCAGGTGCTCTGGGTGTGAAGCGTGGAGAGCACCAGAAATGAGGCAGAGCACCCAAGCGGTCTCACTAGGTTTAGTTCTGGCCTGAGGACAGCCTTCCGGAGACTGGTCTGACTGAGGAAGTCCGGTTTTGTAGATGGAACTCAGTCATAAAGAATGTCTTCTCACCCTGGCTGGTGTTTCTCAGTGGTTACAGCATCGGCCTGCACCCTGACGGCTCAGGGGTTTGATTCCTGGTCAACCGCATGTACCTGGGCTGCAGGTTCCATCCCCAGCGCATGCAGGAGGCGACCAATCAATGTGTCACTCTTTCTCTCTCGCTCCCTTCTTCCTTCACTTCCACTCTCTCTAAAATCAATGGAGAAAATATCCTCGGGTGAGGATTAACAACAAAAATAAATAAAATAAAATTTTTAAAAAGAAAGTCTTCTCTACTTGTAGGTTAATTGGGAAGCATTACTTGAGCACCAATGGAAAATATTAAAAAATAGATACACAATTTGGTCTCTCAGGAATCTTAAAAAATTCTAAGTAATCAAACAGTTACTTAACAAATATATATTGACCGCCTTCCATATGCTTAGCTCTGTGTCCCCCTGTCAGGAATTCAAGAGTGTCTGACCTCGCCCTGGCTGGTTTGGCTCAGTGGATAGAGCATCAGCCTGTGGACTGAAGGGTCCCAGGTTCAATTCCAGTCAAGGACACATGCCCGGGTTGCAGGCTCGATCCCCAGTGGGGGGCATGGAGGAGGCAGCTGATCAATAATTCTCTCTCATTATTGATGTTTCTATCTCTCCCTCTCCCTTCCTCTCTGGAATCAATAAAAAAATATTTTTTAAAAAAAGAGTGTCTGACCTTCTTAGAGACGGTATATTTCGTGTTTAAACACACAGGCTCTGGTGTCAGACAGTCCACATTCCAAGCCGAAACCTTCTATTTGTTTTACTGTGGAAACGTTATTTGACCATTCCGAGTTTCAGGTTTCTCATCTGTAAAATAGGGATAATAGCATTAATCTCAAAAGATTGTTGTAAAAATTCAATGAGTTAATCCATGTAAAGCACTTAAATAAAGCCTGGTACATGAAAAAAATGAAAGAATGTTAGCTTTGAATATTCTAAGCTAAGTTGGGGAGATAGACCTAACACATGATCAATAAAACGAAACAACAACACCCTGGCCAGTGCAGTTCAGTTGGTTGAGCAGCATCCCATGCATCAAAAGGCCATGGGTTTGATTCCCTGTCGGCACATACCTAGACTGCACGTTCAGTCCCTGGTTGGGGCGCACACGGAGGGCAACTGATCGATGTTTCTCTCCCTTCCTCTCTCTCTTTCCCTTCCTCTCTCTCTAGAATCAATAAAAACATCCTCTCAGGTGAGGATAAAAACAAACAAACGAAAAAAAACCATGAGTGCAAATTTGAACAGAGGGCATCAGTAACTTCTTTAAAGCATCCGGAGCATATCTCTGATTTAGTTGATGTCTCTGAAATGTAACATTCAGACATTCTTAACCCAACAGCTTCTAATTTATAATGAACCCCATTATTGCAGTGATGTGGCAGTGTTAGATTTGGGTTGCAAATGGCATCAGCCCCATTGGTATCAAAAGCAAACTCAGCTTCAAGGCAAATAACAAGGACTTCAGAGAAATGACTGTAAATCCCAGTGAAGAGTGGAGTCATATTCTTGAGACCCAGTTTCACATCTTTCCTCAGTAGACTGTTTTGGTGTGGGTAGTAGGTCTGCAAGTATCTCTCTGATTTAAAAAATGGACAAAGCAAGGAATGTGGCCAATACTCAAGGTAGGGTAGGTGAGGGGGGGAGGTGTGATGGGACTGAGTAGGGTGCTGGCTGATCAGATCCCCCAGATGTATGACTTGCTTTAAATCCAATCTCTTTCTTTCTCTACCCTTTTTTCTCTCATCTCTCTTCTCCAAGCTGCACTAAATTCAAAATTATTCAGAATATAGTCAATCAAGAAACTGGAGAAATTGACATCTCTGACAGTTTTTCAAAGGTTTCTAGAATAACTGCTATTTCTGTTGACTGCAGTTTGTACCTGTGAATGAAAACCAAGAAGAAAACATAAGGGAGGCCTTATAGGGAAATGAATTGGGAGTGAAGTAAGTAGGAGTGAGAGCAGATGCCTGGGGCCTGTAGTTGAGGGAGGAGCAGGAGAGGGGCTTTATTTATACATCCTTCATGGCCTTCTCCCTGGAATAGCAGAATGGGGACACAGAGAGCAGGCAGCCAGAGGAAGCAGCCGGTGACTCTGAGCAACAGTGGTCCCAAACAATAGTTCTTTTTTTAAAAAAACAAACAAACATATTTTATTGATTTTTTTGCAGAGAGGAGGGGAGAGGGATAGAGAGTTAGAAACATCAATGAGAGAGAATCATCGATCAGCTGCCTCCTGCACACCCCCTGCTGGGGATGTGCCCACAACCAAGGTACATGCCCTTGACCAGAATCGAACCTGGGACCCTTCAGTCCACAGGCCAACGCTCTATCCACTGAGCCAAACCAGTTAGGGCCCAAACAATAGTTCTTAAACATTAAAGTGCCTTGCCCAAGGGCCACTGGAGAAGTTGCAAATTCTAGGTCTCAACCTTAGAAACTAGACCTATTTATTCCAACAGGTACATAGCTGGGCCCCAAATCAGGTGGCTCTAAAAGAGGTTGCATCTGAACCACAATTTGAGAAACACTAAGCCATGAGGTACCTGCAGACGTGCACATATCTTCCTGAGCCACATGTAAATGTCCTTTTTTAACTTGCTAAGATTCTCCAAGTCCTGGAGGAAAAGCCTGTAGGTAGCATGGCTTTCCTGGACATTCTCTTGCTTACAGGATGTGTATTAGTAGTTAACAATTCCCAGAAATCTGAGTATTACCTGATGATAATCAAACGCCAGAGAATATCCTCCTTCAAAGTTGCTTGAGATGTTCTTAAGCAAACCATTTAATTCCAACACAGTACATGATTGGATGGCAGAGCTATTGCTCTGGGGGTCAGAACACAAGCCTTCAGTAGAAAAACAGTAAAGATAAAGCCAGACGCATTGGGTTTATAGACTGAGTCTGGGAATCAGAGTCCTCTACTGACTTCAACCACTCCCGTGGTGAGGGGAGTGAGGCAGCCCCACTCCCGGCAAGGCCCTCACAACTGATCCCATACTGGCAGGAGATATCCCAGAGTCATCTTTCCCCTGGGGAGGATGATGTACATCATTGATGAGGGTTTGGAAGGCAGGCCAGGAAGTCAAAATAATTGGCCCCATGTAGACCATTAATGTGTTTACAAAATGATTAGCATCTCCTAGAGTCTCTACTCCTGGGAATCAGGCGACTGAGAAATTGGGAGTGTAGGGAATGGAGCCATACCAGGTCCCTGCCAATAATGCTGATCATTAGCCCCAAAGGACTGCTCTACCTGAACTCCAAACTTAACACCTAGGTAATTGTTATCTGTATTTCCTCCGCACTAGAAAACCAAGTTTGTACAGTTTTTCTTTCTTCTATGCCAGCTACCCAATTTAGACTGTGACCTAGATTATAGCCGAGGACCTCCCCGTTCATCAAGATCATAGTAAAATGTGGAGGTGTATTATTTTTTCCCAAATACTTGGGGATTTTCTAGAGATTGTTACTGACTTTAATTTAATAGCATGTGGTCAGAGAACATACTTTGTCTGATTTAAATGCTTTCAAAGTTATTGGAACCTGTTTTATGGACCAGAATACTGTCTCTCTTAGTGAACGTTCCATGTCCACTTGAAAAGAATGCATGATCTGCTGTTGTCCTGTAGAGGGGTCTATCATTGTCGGTTAGATCAAGTTGTTGATAGTGTTATTCATATCTGCTTCTATATCCGTTCTAATGTTCTGCCGAATTGTTCTATCAAGAATTGAAAAGGGAGTACACTGAAATCTCTATCTGTAGTTGTAAATTTATTTCTCCTTGGAGTTCTTCAGTTTTTGCTTCATATATTTTGAAGTTCTGTTATTAGATACATAAACATTAAACACTGTTATGTCCTGTTGAAAAAATTTTTAACTTCCATGGCTGGAAGTCTTTTAAAAAGAAAGGGTCAGCCCTAGCTAATTTGGCTCAGGAATAGAATGTTGGCCTACGGACTGAAGGGTCCTGGGTTTGATTCCAGTCAAGGGCACATGCCCACGTTGCAGGCTTGATCCCCATTAGGGGGCATGCAGGAGGCAGCCAATCAATGATTCTCTCTCATCATTGATGTTTCTATCTCTCTATCCCTCTCCCTTCCTCTGTGAAATCAATATATATATATTGATTTTTTTAAAGGACCAATGCTCTGGCTGGTGTTTCTCAGTGGTTAGAATGTCAGCCTGAGCACTGAAGGGTCTTGGGTTCGATTCCCAATCAAAGACACATCCCTGGCCCAGTCGGGGCACATGCAGGAGGCAACCAATTAATGTGTCTCTCTCACATTGATGTTTTTCTCTTTCTTTCTCTCCCTCCCTCCCTTCCACTCTCTCTAAAAATATCCTTGGGTGAGGATTTAAAAAAAAAGGGGGGGGGTCTATTATTCCTAGTGTTAGCATAGGTAGTTAGAGATTAATAAAGGAAGGGAACAAGGGGAATCAGACATTATTAAGCATAATCAACGGGGGAGCATGAGCCTGCTTGTTTCACTAGGAAGTTACAGCTTCACACACTCCCCAGGGAACCACTGTCCATTCCCCCACAGATCGCTGGGGGGGAAAATAAAACAATAAAGAGGGGGGTCAGCACCTGCGCAGTAGAAGTCAAAATGGCATGGTTGGAGGTGCTCTTATGAGGCCTGCACAATAGGAGCCAAGGTGGTGACCATAGAGGCCTGCCAGTCTAGCCTGGGGAAAGGATCGGATTGGGTAAAAGACACAACCCCAGAAGACCTAGGTGGGACCTAGTACAAGCCTGTGAAAGCTTGGGAAGTTGATGGGTTGTTTTGAAAAGCTTCTGGTCCTTCCCAAGCCTGAGATAATATCATCCCAGGGAACAAAGCCTCTCTCTTTCTTTCTCTCTCTCCCCCCCGCCCCCCCCGCCCCCCAACATGTGCAACCAAGCAGGTTTAGCAGCCAACCGAGTCTGCAGCAGACGTTGCAGACTCTGAAGGACTAAGCTTTAATATGAAACAGACACTCTGGAGACTGGCCCTTGTTTTGGCCTTGATGAAGGCAAACTGGAGTTTTCCATGGCAGCACAGATGGAGATAAGACATTGGAAACCAGGGGCAGCCGTCTATTTCCACCCGAATAAATCTCGCCACGTCACCACCTCCCGTGCATGGGTCCGTAGAATGCTTCCATGCAATCCTGGGGGAAAAGGTACAATTTCCACTGGCAGCACTAGCAAAAAAAAAAAAGGAGAAGAAGGAGAAGGAGGCCAGTCTTGGGGCGTGGAGTCTAAACAGCCAGCAACATGGATAAATAGGGAAGACATATTCAACACCCAGGAGTTTGCAAGCATTTTTATATATCAAGTGTGTGTGTGGCGGGGGGCGGGGGATGTAAGTCGTTCTGAAAGACTTTACATTAGCCATAGGCAAAGGCGATAGGAGAAGGTGAAGAGGAGCTAGTTCTGGGATGGATACAGCGGGAGTCCTGAAGCTCATGTGCAAATGAGAAGCAGAGGCTGCAGGGGTCCCACAGTGCCAGGCTGTGCTCTCCTTTGGATAATCACAGAAATAGCCACCTGGAACTTCAGCAAATTATAGGGATGTGAGCAGTCTTTTGTCAGAGCTGGTCCACAGCTACTAACAGGCTTGTTGTTCTGTCTCTTTCTCCTGCCACGGTAACTTTACTTTAGGACATCTCAGAGTCTCTTTTCTTGTCAGTCCTCTTTGATAAATTTGCCCATTTGTCATTATAACACAGCCTTCTTTATGCCTGCTAATATTTTTTGTTCTGAAACATACTTCCTGATATTAATATAGTCACTACAGCGTTATTTTTATTACTTTTAGCCTGGTATACCTTTTCCATCTCTTCACGGTTAACCCTTTATTTTCAACCTTTCTGTGCCATGATATTTGCACAATTTCCCCAAGCAGACCTGAAACCTAGGTCTTTAGGATAATGATATGCCTGGAATATTGACTTCAGATGTAACTTGTCACACAGTAAGCATTCAGGGGCTTTATCAGAACAGCTGGCATGGGCTAGGCAGAAATCAAACAAGCCTCATGAGTGGCAACTCTGAAAAGGATGGAATGGGACCCTCACCCCAGTCAGGTGGAATAATAGGAACCTGAATGACGCTGTGGAGATCTGAAGGCCAGGGAGAAGTGTTCCACTGATAAAGTGCTGCAGCGTCTTCTCTATGCAGGTCCTACCTTTATTCAGTTAGTTTGTTACACCCTCTATGTATTACAGTAACGGAATTTGTGTTCTTCATGTGTGTCTATTAAGGTCATTTCACATAAGGTCATTTTGTGAAACCAACCCTCAACGTTTCAGGTATGGCTTTTGTAAATAGCAAGTATCTGGAATTCTCTCCTTTAACCAATCAGAGTATCTCTGTTTTTATATAGTAAGATTTTTGGGGAGTTGGGTTCTGGCTTTTTTTCTTCTTTCTATAATTATTATTATTATTAGTGGCTTAAAATTTATTTCTTCATAGAAATTTATTTCTGGAAGCAACAGGTCCAAAGTCAAGGTGTCTCTAGGGCCATATTCCCTCTGAAGGCTCCAGGAGAGAAGGAATCCTCTCTTGCCTCTTCCAGCTTCTGATGGCTCCAGGTGCTCCTTGGCTTGTAGCAACACAGTTCCATTCTGTCTCTGTCTTCACATGGCCTCTCCTCTGTGAGTGTGGCTTCTCTTTTCTCTCGTATTGGACTTGGGGCACATCAGGGCAATTCAGATGAGCTCATCTCAAGATTCTTAATTCAATTACATTTACAAAGACTTTTTCTTAATAAGAAAGCATTCACAGGGTTTCCCTATTAGGACATGAACTTATTTTGAAAGGGCCCACCTCTTTTGTTCTTCTTCCCCCCCCCCCCCTCCTCATCCTCCTCCTCTCCCCTCCTCCTCCTATTTCCTCCTCCTTCTCTCCCCTCCTCCTCCTCTCCCCTCCTCCTCCTCTCCCCTCCTCTTCCTCTCCCCTCCTCCTCTCCCCTCCTCCTCCTCTCCTCCTCCTCCTTCTCTCCCCTCTTCCTTCTCTCCCTTCCTCCTCCTCTCCCCTCCTCCTCCTCTCCCCTCCTCCTCCTCTCACTTCCTCCTCCTCTCCCTTCCTCCTCCTTCTCCCCCTCCTCTCCTCTCCTCCTCCTGCTCTTCTCCCCTCCTCTTCCTCCTCTTCCTCCTCCCCTTCCCTCCTCCTCCTCCTTTTCCTACTTTTTCTTTTTCCACCTCCTCTTCTTTTTACAATTTTGGGGGCTTTTTGATATATTAAATTAAATTTTATTTTTTCCATTTGTCATACTTTTTCAAATTTGCTTTCCTCCCCCACCCCGTTCCTGTTTCCTTTTGGATTAAGATTTCTTTGTTTTCCACTGCATTTTTTTCTTCTTCTACCAATTCCTCTTTATTAGTAGCTCTCCTTAAATACTTAACAATCATATTTCATTTAATAGTCTATTAAATATGCTTAAATTCATTAGTTCATAATGAGATGGATTAGTTATGTATTGCCACACAACAATTTGTCCCAAATTTTATCAGTTAAAATCAATAAACATTTATGATCTCATACTTCGTGGAAGTGACATACTCTAATTTCTGCGATATTCTTTTGGCTACACAGGGCAGCCTTATTCACTGTAGGAGTGCACTGTACAAAGGCATGAATATCAGGGGGTGAGAATCGGTGGAGCTAGCAAAGACCGGCTGTCATAGCCTGCCTCTGGCCCTCACTGATGCATGTCCACCTTACATGCAAAATTTACTTACCCCTCCACAGACCCCCAAAAGTCGCATCCCATCAGAGTGTCAGCTCAAGGTCCATAATTGCATCATCTAAATCATGTATGGATGAAGCTCATCAGGTATGGTTCCCTACATAGAATCTCTCCAGAACAATTCCTCTCAATCATAAAGCTGATTAACTAGACACACAAGCTACATCTGGCTTCTACATGCACACACATAACACAGGGCAGGTATAAAAGAAACACCACGGGGAAAATAGGAGGAGGGCGAGGCAGGCACGCAGGAGTCACTGCGTCATAGAAATTTTGAAATTCAGTAGGGTACTTGTTGGCAATCCTTTCGTTAGGATTCAAGTCCTGGGAATAATTCTCTGTGGCTGTGTGCTCTGCCTCTGAGATCATGATTCTGCCCACTGAGCCACCCTTCGCTTTCTATGAAAGCGAGTCTGTGTTTATAGTTGAGTGGTCCCCGCTTGCTTCCTGTCTGAAGAAGTTTGGGGTTGAAAGGCTTCTTTTCATTTCCTACTGCCTTACAGTTCCAGCCGCTGTGGTTCTGCCACCCCGAGGTCTTCTGTGAATCTTGTTGGGATTTTTCCACTGGACAGAAATCACCGAAAGATGCCTCTTTGAGGCAGCTCTGTGCCTTGACCTCTGCTGAGAGTGCTGAGGGTGAGGCTCTCGGGCGTTTTAGAATCCCCCTGTTTGGCTGAACTATTCTCTGAGGCGTCACCTTGAATGGTTCTCAGGTCTTAGCAAGAGAGTTTACGCTCGCCCTCAGCTTCACCTTTAGACACCGTTTCCCTGAACATGCTCTCCCCCGTTGCCACTTGTTAGTATTCGCTTTACTCGCATCTGAAAAGGCTGGGGATTTTCTGACCTCAGAATCCTTGCTGCTTCTTGTGGAACAACCATCCCTACACCTTATCTCTCCCCTATCACATTTCACTCTAAGAAGCTAGAAGAAATTAGGCAACACTTTTGAACACCCTTCCCAAACACCCTTCCCTATTCTTGCATAGGTCACCCATTTCACCAGGTACATCGTCTACCTTCTGCACCGCTGCCAGCAGCACTGTTGCTAAACATTCTGCCACTTCATAAAAAAGGCTCCCTTTTCTCCAGTTTCCAAAACCATTTTCCTCCTGTTTCTTTTTTTTTTTTTTTAATATATTTTATTGATTTTTTTACAGAGAGGAAGGGATAGGGATAGAGAATTAGAAACATCCATGAGAGAGAAACATCGATCAGCTGCCTCCTGCACAGCTACTACCAGGGATGTGCCCACAACCAAGGTACATGCCCTTGACCGGAATCGAACCTGGGACCCTTCAGTCCGCAGGCCGACGCTCTATCCACTGAGCCAAACCAGTTAGGGCAGTGGTCAGCAAACTCATTAGTCAACAGAGCCAAATATCAACAGTACAACGATTGAAATTTCTTTTGAGAGCCAAATTTTTTAAACTTAAACTATATATGTAGGTACATTGTTATCAACTTAATTAGGGTACTCCTAAGGCTTAGGAAGAGCCACACTCAAGGGGCCAAAGAGCCGCATGTGGCTCTCGAGCCGCAGTTTGCCGACCACAGAGGCCCTCCTGCTTCTTTAAATCCACACTGGCAGCCTCCTCAAAGGCCATCGGAATCATACTCACAGTCCTTTCATGGGCTGTTTCCTCAAAGTTCTTCCAACTCCCCGCCTTGCTGCCAAAGCCTCGCCAACTTTTTAGGTTTTTGCTGGGACAGCAGCTCGCTTCCATGGACCAAAATCTGTATTAGTGATCTGTGGCTGTGTGTCAAATTGCCCTAAAGTTTGGCAGCTTAAAAGAACATTAAGTACTTAATATTTCACACAATTTTGGGGGGAGGGTAAGAAATTTGAGAGACTTTGGCTCCCCCGTGGGATGGCAGGTAAGATGTCCACGGGGCTGCTGTGAGCTGAAGGCCTGGAGGATGCGCAGACAAGGTAATTCACTCACAGAGCCGGTGTTGATTCTGTCAGCAGGAGCCTCAGTGCCTCTGCACCTGGGTCTTCCCACAGGACTGTCCTCACGACATGATAAGGACCTCCCTGCAGAGGAAGGAAACAAAGACAAAGCAAGGAGGAAGCCACAATATATGTTAAGAGCTTGGGAGTCTCAGAAAGCACACACCATTATTTTCACAATTTTTTATTGGTTACTCTAACTCTGGGCTGGTGAGGATCACTGTGGGCTTGCTATCATAGTAAGATTTGGAAGACTGTGAGAATAAACAAGTCATCTTCTTTGTCAAAGAACAGTTTAGACAGCCGCCATGTTGGACTGCGTGACTTGGCAGCCACCTTGTTGGCTGCATGACTTGCAGCTCCCCTGGGGGGCTGCCTTCTTGAAATGGCAAAGGCCAACACCTCCCTTTGAATTAGCCAATCGTGAAAGACTGTGCACCTGGGCTCCAATCAAGAGTGAGGGACAGGTCACGTGTGTCAGGATTAAAAAGCCGAGCAGACCGCCTGCTCGGTGGCACGTGCTCCCACACTATGTGCGTGCACACCCTTCTACACAGCAGTAAAGATATTTGCCTTGCTGCCTGGCTCCCGAGTATGCTTTGTGTTCTACCAGGACCCCTAAATTTGGGGGCTCACTTTATTTCTTACAATTTGGGGGTGTATCCGGGATACCATTTGTCATCATGGGGAAATTGGACCCCTCTCCTGAGGAGGTGCACCCCACTGCCAAGTTGCAGTAGTCTCGGTGAGGAGGGACAGCCATTACCCCCGGACCGACTATGAGCTCAGGATCAAGAGTCAGCCAGCAATGCTTGAAGGGCCCAAGCAAGACCCGCGGCAATCAGGTAACTTCATGCATGAGCCAAGGTGGGAAATTGGACTGAGTACTACTTTGGTGCTTGGGTATCCTCACAGCATATGTAGCTGAGCATATGTGACTGGGAGGTGTCTTGGACATAAAGCAAGTGGGAAGTTCTGATCTGTGGTTCCGTTCTCCTGCAAGGGAAGCAGCCAGAGAGGAACAAAGCAGATCTCGGGGAGTACGAGAAATCTCCAATAGCGGGGGTTGAGTACATAGTCACAAAGGACCTGCCAAGGATGGGAAACAGAAATTCTAGGCCTAGGGAATACATTCCCCCAAAATAGTCCATTGGGAGAATGCTGGGATTCTGGGGAGGGGCAGAACCAGGGACAGAAGACATTGCTCTGGTGGGGCTCTTTTTTAATGCCAGGCATTCTGTGGTGTAAACTTTTAGTGTGTTGCGTGCGCCTGTATAAGAATGTTTCTGTTAATGTTTTATGTCTCTTTGTTTAATTTGTTTAAAAATGAGACAAGTCCCACTTTGGAGAAGCCCAGTTATGTGTGGTGGGGCTGAACATGTGACAGAGACTGCAGGAACGTCCCAGCAGGTGCCAAGAATTTTTAATATTGGGGACTCTTTCTGCTCTCCCTCTCAGGGTGTTAGCCACCAGAAACTCTTAGCTAGTGAGATTTCTGTCTGTGTGTCTATAATTTAATGTTGACTTTCTATCTTTAGGGACTTTAGTTTGCTCTTCCCTGGCTTATGAATATGGGTGAAAGGGGGAGGGCTAGGCCCTCCACCTTCCCCCAGGGTAAGGGCCATCTTGCCCCAGGGTAAGGGCTACGTCCTCCATCTTACCTTGGCCACGTGTTTGGCAAGGAGCTTCTTCCCGGAAGTCTAAGACTCTGCTAGCCACACCCAGGAACAAGACATCGACTTGCGCCTGGCCAATCGGCAGAGCACAGTCCTTTCTCCTCCCCTTACTCCGACCCCCCCTATATAACTGGTCTCTAGGTGGGGTTCTCTCTCTTGGCCACTTGGCTAGCCGATGTGTCAGTGAGTCTGGTGGATGGGGAGCTCAAGCTAGCTTGAAATACAGATTCTTATGCTTTTGCATCGGATTGGCTGGCTCCCTGATGTGGTTTCTTGGGAATCTTGAAATCTGGGCATAACAATGGGGAAGTAGGTTATATGGGTTGGGTTGGGTTGGGTTGGGCAACAAGGTTAATGCTTCCATGATAATGGGCAGTTCTTGAATGAGGATGGACTGCATTCCAAGGGTGACTCCCAGGTCCCAGGGCATATGATTCCCAGCCAGGTTGGTATGTCCTTTCTTTGAACAGAAAGGGCAATCATGATTAAAAGCATAATTAATATTTTCTATAACTATAACTAGTCCCCAGTGTTCTGTTTTCTCCCATAACACTGGGAGAAACAGATCTGTAGAAGTACCCTCCAGCTGTGAAGCAGGGGCACTCCTATTGTCATAAAGAAAAATAAAATAGTACTTTCACATTGAGTTATCCCTCTTACAAAATTGGTCAAGAAAATGCTTTAGGTAATAATTGACTTTAAAATCTCAAAGTTGTTAAGACATAATAAATAGATGTAACTAAAATGAAGGATTTGTGATAAAGCTTTTTCAGTAATAATTATAAATATGTTAATAATAAAAGTCCAGTCACTCAAGAAGAGATTGACTGTGCTCTCTGTTGGAGGAAGGGGCCAGACATCCTTCTCCCTGTAAAGGCAGAGAAACCTAAAAGAGAACAAGGGCAGACAGAGAAGGGGGGTCCCTTTCCTTGCCTTCCCTTCCCTATGCAACCAGGGGACAATCTGAGGGAACATCCAAGAAGGCAATTTACAATCCCAGTCTCCCCCTCAGGGGGAGGGCTGTCTTGATAAGGCTCCAACTGGCCCTGAGGCCTCTGTGCCACCAGGAACCAGCTTTTCTAGGTTATGAAAGGAGTTGGAGCAGTGTAAAAAAAAATAGTTAAAACCTCTGCTGGAAGACCCACATGGCTTAGCTGACCATCTAGACCCATTTTGGGGCCCACAAGTGTATATGCAGACCCGAGTTAATGTCTATCTTGGGAATACAATTCTCAGGAAAAGAAGGGGGAGTGATTTGAAGGTCGGGTATGTCTATCTGGGAAAGGGAGCAGATGGGTCACAGAGGAAAAGGAGGAGACCCCTCACTGAGCCTTTAGATCCCAAGGCCGAATTCTCCCCTCTTCCCCCCCCCCCACCCCCCCCCCACCCCCCCCCCCCCCCCATAGAACAGTTTCTTAACAGTCCGGCTACTATCAGAAGCTGAACTCATTATCACCCAAACCTTAGCCTGTTATCTCTAAGGAAAAATGTGGCAGTTTTGAATCCAAGCAGCTAGAGGTCTGGATACACAGCCAGATGGACCATCACTGAGGCCCTAAAGCATTGGCAGCTTTAGCTGATGACTGAGCTGGAACCTTGGATTGAGGGTCCTTTCTCTGATTCACTAGAGCAATGGTTTGGAAAGTGGAAGGGAGCGATGGTGTTCATATTCACCCCTTTGATTAGGAGTTACAATAATGGGATGTTACATCATCCCATGTATGGGAGGCCTTATCCAAAGGTTAATTTAAACCACATTAACCAAATAGCAAATTAGACTTCTCCTAGACACTGTAGAGCATGAAAGTTGATGAATGTCAGCCAAGTTTGAAAAAAAGAGTTTAAATAAAGAAAAGAGGGGAATCGTGAGAATAAACAAGCCATCTTTTCTGACAAAGAACAGTTTAGACAGCCGCCATGTTGGACTGCGTGACTTGGCAGCCACCATGTTGGCCACATGGCTTGCAACTCCCCTGGGGGCCGCCATCTTGAACTGGCAAAGGCCAACCCCTCCATTCAAATTAGGCAATCACAAAAGACTGTGCCTCAGCTCCAATCAAAAGTGAGGGACAGATCATGTGGGTAAGAATTAAAAAGCCAAGCAGACCGCCTGCTCAGTGTACGTGTGCTTTCAGACAGTGTGCTTTCAGACCCTGTGCATGTGCACCCTCCTGCAGGAGTAAAGATATTTGCCTTGCTGCCTGGCTCCCGAGTATGCTTTGTGTTCTACCAGGACCCATGAATTTGGGGGCTTCCCTTATTTCTTACAAGACACAAGGGAATCAATTCACATCTTGAAAATTTATAAATAATAAAACCGTAATATGCTAATTAGACTGGACAGCCAAATGACCTTCCGAACAAAGCCGCAGCTGTGTGGGCTGAGGCAAGCTGCTGTGGCTGCGAGGGCAAAGCCCCTTGCACAAATTTCATGCATTGGGTCTCTAGTTAGTAAATAAAGGGGAAGAATCAAACATTTATCCTGCATTTCCTATGTGAACTGCATCTAAAATATAAGGACAAAGAAAAGTTGAAAGTAAGAGAATGAAAAATATGTATATACCATGCATACTTTAACCAAATGAAAGCTGGTTTAGTTATGTTAATATTAAAGTAGACACTAAGAGAGAGATCATTACTAGAAACTAGGGAAATTTCATAATAATAACAGGACCAAGCCAACAAGAGGAAGTAAAACTCCTACAATAATATGCATTTAATAACATAACCTCAAATATATATAAAGCAAAACATGACAGAAAATAAGGAAAAAATATATAAATTAGAATCACAGTTGGATATTTTAACACATCTCTCTCACTAAATAATAGAACAATCTAAGAAAAAATCTGCAAGGATATAAAGGATATGAACAAACAACTAATAAAATTGACATATATAGAACACTGCATCCAAACACCACAGAATACACATCCTTTTCCAACATATATAGATATTTACCAAAATAAAACCTACATATTTGTTAAAAGTCTTAACAAATTTGAAATAATTAAAGTATACAGAGTATATTATCTAAATGCTGTGGAATTGAGCTACAAATCTACAAGAAGATAACCATAAATTCTTGTTTAGAAATTAAACAAGACAAGAAATGAAACAATAGATTTCTAAATAACCTGAGTCAAAAAAGAAACCACAATAGTAATGAGACATTACAAAAATTAAAAAGATAAAAGGACATTATGCCAATTAATTTATAATGTAATTAAAATAGAAGAAATAATTTAAATCTACCGAAACAAAAAAGGAAATAGATGATCTGAATAGTCCCGTAGCTAATACAATTTTTAATTCTGCTGTTCTTTTAATTTTAGAGAGAAAGGAAGTGAGAAAGAGAGAATCATTGATGTGAGGAACAGCAATTGGTTGCTTCCTGCACTTGCCCCAACCAGAGATAAAATGCACAACCTGGGTACGTAACCTGACCTGGGATGAAACTTGCCATCGTCTGGTGTAGGGGATGACACTCCAACTAACTGAGCCACACTGGCCAGGGCTTTTAAATCTTATTTTTAAAAATTCCCTACAGAATAGGAACCAAGATGGCAGTGTAGGTAAATGCAGTACTCGTCGCCTCTCACAACTACATCAAAATTACAACTTAAATACAGAACAACCATCATTCAGAACCACCTGAAATCTGGCTGAACGGAAGTCCTACAACTAGAGAATTAAAGAAAGCACATTGAGACTGGTAGGAGGGGCGGAGGCACAGAATGAGTTGGTCCAACACCCACACCCACGTGTGGCATTTTAAATTTATTTTTATTCTTTTAAATATATTTTGTTAATTTTTTACAGAGAGCAAGGGAGAGGGATAGAGAGTTAGAAATATCGATGAGAGAGAAACATCAATCAGCTGCTTCTTGCACACCCCCTACTGTGGATATGCCTGGAACCAAGGTACATGCCCTTGACTGGAATTGAACCTGGGACCCTTTAGTCTGCAGGCCGATGCTCTATCCACAAGCCAAACCAGTTAGGGCACATGTGGCATTTTTTAATTGGGAGGGGTATCTTGGCTGCAGAGGCCTCCCATGAGGAATGAGGGGTCCCAGCCCCACACCAAAGCCCTCCGTCTAGGGGTCCAATGACAGGAAGAGAAGTTCACATAACTTTGGGCTGTAAAAACCAGTGGGAATTGTGGCTGAGTGACACAGAGGCTGCTTTAGACCTAGGCATTTCCTCTTAAAGGGCCAGTGCACAGCCTTACAAGGTCTCACTCCCTCTGAGCTCCAGCGCTGGGGCAGGGGCTTGGGGGGAATCCAGGGACATATGGCGAGGAACTGGATTGTCTGGCATTGGAGCAAGAACTTGGGGGCAGCTTTCTCCCAGACAGGGGTGCTAGCAGGTCATTGCTCCTATGCTGAGACCTCCTCCATCACAGACCTGACTGGCAGGGGCCATATCTGAGTCTCCATCAAACTGGCTCATACTGTTCGCTCTGCCCTAATGATTCCCTGAAACTCCACCCCACCCAATTTGCAGCCCCACCCAAGCTGTTTGCAGTGGTTTTTCCTGGATGAATGGCCTAACCTGGATCAGGCTTCAGACTTTCCTAAAATCTCTCAAACAAGCAGCAGCTGGATTCAGAGTGCTCCATACCTCTTAATAAAAGGACCCAGACACAGCACTAGCAGCAGCCTGCCTTGTTTCACAGCTTGGCCTCTCCTGGGCACTTCCAAGCCAAACACAAGTAGCAGCCATCTGCAGATTAGTCTGTACCTCCAGGCAGGGTACAGGCAACAGCTAACTTTGCACATCCAGGAGGACCCCAGAGTCAGTGCACCTGGTGGACAGTAAAAACCATGAGCAACACACTCAAGGGGAAGACTCAGTGAGCACCAAAGCCCCACTGAAGCATGTCTTGCTCCATAGGGGTGTCTCCTGCAAAGCAGCTCTTCCACTGTAGTCAGAGCTGCTCCTCACAGCCAATTGACTTGGGGGCAATTACTCCCAATGACACCAACAGCAATCAAGGCTCAACTACAACAAGACAGTGCACACAGCCCACACAGGGGCCCAGCAAAGGTGACTGGGGAGGCAGAGCCATTGGGCCCTATAGGACACCAAGTACACAAAGCCATTCTACCAATTCCAGGAGACATAGAAAAAAACACACACACCTAATACATAGAAAAAAACACAGGGAAGCAGTCAAAATGTGGAGACAAAGAAACATGTCACAAATGAAATAACAGAAGAAACCTCAGAAAGAAAAAAAAAACTAAATGAAATGGAAACAAGCAAACTACTAGATACAGAGTTCAAAACAATGGTTAAAAGGATGCTCAAGGATCTTAACAAAAGCTTCAAGGGGCCGAACCGGTTTGGCTCAATGGATAGAGCGTCGGCCTGCGGACCGAAGGGTCCTGGGTTCGATTCTGGTCAGGGGCATGTATCTTGGTTGCAGGCACATCCCCACTGGGGGGAGTGCAGGAGGCAGCTGATCGATCTCTCTCATCGATGTTTCTAACTCTCTATCCCTCTCCCTTCTTCTCTGTAAAAAATCAATAAAATATATTTTTTAAAAAAAAGCTTCAAGGGGCTTAGTGAGACTTTCAACAGTCTTAGTGGGAATGTCAAAGACATGCAAAAGGACCAGTCAAAAGTTAAGCATACAGTAATTGAAATAAAGAATAATTACCTGCCTGGTTGGGGTGACTCAGTGGTGGAGCATCGACAAATGAACCAGGAGGTCATGGTTTGATTCCCAGTCAGGGCACATGCCCAGGTTGTGGGCTCGATCCCCAGTGGGGAGTGTGCCAGAGGGAACTGATCAATGATTCTTTCTCATCATTGATGTTTCTGTCTCTCTCCCTCTCACTTCTCTGAAATCAATAAAAATATATTTTTTAAAAAAGAGTGGTTAAAAGAAAAAAGAATAAACAAATATGAAGACAGAGAAAGGAGCCTCTGGGACAACTTCAAGCCTACCAACATTCACATTATGGGAGTGCCAGAAAGAGAAGAGCGAGAGCAAGATATTGAAAATCTATTTGAAGAAATATGACAGAAAACTTCCCCTGGTGAAAGAAATAGACTTACAAGTCCAGGAAGCACAGAGTCCAAGTCAAGATAAACCCAAAGAGGCCCACACCAAGACACATCATAATTAAATGCCAAAGGTTAAAGACAAAGAGAGAATCTTAAAAGCAGCAAGAGAAAAGCAGTTAGTTAACTACAAGGGAGCGCTCATACAACTGTCAGCTGATTTCTCAACAGAAACTTTGCAGGCCAGAAGGGAGTGGCAAGAAATAATCAAAGTGATGAATAGCAAGGACCTACAACCAAGATTACTCTACCCAGCAAAGCTATCATTCAGAATTGAAGGTCAGATAAAGATCTTCACAGACAAGAAAAAGCTAAAGGAGTTCATCACCACCAAATCAGTATTATATGAAATGTTGAAGATTGTTCTTTATGAAGAGAAATAAGAAAAGGAAGAGCCCTGGCCGTTTTGGCTCAGTGGATGGAGCGTTGGCCTGCGGACTGAAGGGTCCCGGGTTCGATTCCTTTCGGGGGCATGTGCCTTGGTTGCGGGCACATCCCCAGGAGGGGGTGTGCAGGAAGCAGCTGATCGATGTTTCTCTCTCATCGATGTTTCTGGCTCTCTATCCCTCTCCCTTCCTCTCTGTAAAAAATCAATAAAATATATTTAAAAAAAAAAAAGAAAAAAGAAAAGGAAGAAAGAAAATATTAAAAATATGAACACAAAATGGCAATAAATACATATCTATCAACAATTGAATCTATAAATTAAACCAACAAGAAATCTAATGAATAAAATAAACTGATGAATAAAATAGAATCAGAGGCATGGAAACATGGAACAGACTGATGAATCTCAGAGGGAAGCGGGGAGGAGAGGGTGGGAAGAAATTACTCAAAGATCTTACATACATATATGCATTATCTATGGACACAGACAATAGAGTGGTGAAGACCTGGGACAGGGCAATAACCAGGTGGAGGGGGGCAATTGGGGGAGGGACGGGGACACATCTGTAATGCCCACAACAATAAATATTTTTTAAAAAAGATGAAATATAACTATCCCTATTTACAGATGACTTGACTGAATAGGTAGCTGAATCTACAAAACTCTCAATGAGTAGAGAACATTTATTTCCCAATGAAGCTACAAAAAAGGGAAAAAAGTAGATTATACAAGATCAAGATATTAAAAAATGGATCATATACTAAATAAAGTTAGTCAGTCAGAGAAAGACAAATACCATATGATTTCACTTATGAGATCTAAAGAGTAACATAAATGAACAAACAATATTAACCAGACTCTTAGATAGAGAACACAGGGAAAGGGGTGAGGGACTGGGTGCAAAAGGTGAAGGGATTGAGAAATACAGATTGGTAGCTACACAATAGTCATGGGAATGTAAAGTTACAACATACGGAATATAATCAAATGGTAATAACTATGTATGGTGCCAGGTGGGTACTGATAATATCAAAGGGAGCACTTTGTAAAGTAATTGTCTAAGCTCTATGCTCTACACCTGAAACTAACACAAAATAATATTGAATGTAAACTGTAATTGAAAAAATGAAAAGAATTATATTTCTATGTACTAAATATGACCATGTAAAAACTGAAATTAGAACACAATACCATTCGAGATTGCTACTAAATATTTAGGTGTAAATCTAGAAAAACTGTGCAGAATCTGTATGCTCAAAACTACAAAACACTGATGAAATAAATAATAGTCTAAAAGAAATGGAAAGACATCAATGTTCATGGGCTAAAGGATACAGCATGGTAAAAATGTCAGTTCTCCTCACAGTAATTTATAGACTTAACATAACTGAATAAGATTGTTTTACATATAGACAAGAAAACTCTAAAATGTATATGCATATGTAACTGAAATAAGTTTGAAAAAATAAAAAATAAAGTGAAAGGAATTATTTTACCCAATTTTAAGACTTTTTTATACAACTACAGCTAACAAAAGCATGGTATGGACAGATGGATAAATACATTGATTAATGGGACAAGATAGAGAACCTAGAAATAGCCCACACAAGTATGCTCAATTGATTTTTGACAAAAATGTGAAAGCCATTCAGTGGAAGGTTAGCCTTTCCAGCAAACGGTGCTAGAGCAATTGAACAACCATATGTCAAAAACAAAACAAAACAAAAACTCAGTCTAAACCTGAAATCTTATATAAAAAAAATACAGGAGAAAATTGTGAGGACCTAGAGCTTGGTGAAGAATTCTTAGAAATGAAACTGAAAGCATAATCCATAAACCAAAAAAATTGATAAATTGGCCATCATAAAAATTAAAAACTTTTGCTCTACAAAAGGCTCTGTTAAGAATAAAATGACTAGGAGAAAACATTTGCAAACCATCTGACAAAGAACCTGTGTCTAGAATATATAAAGAACTCTCAAAGTTCAACAATTTAAAAAGATTCTAATAAAAAAATGGGAAAAAGGCATGAACAGACATTTCACCAAAGAGGATATATGGATGGCAGAAAAGCACATAAAAAGATGACCAATATCATTAGCCATTAGGGAAATGCAAACAAAAACTATAAACAAAACAAAAACCACTACATACGTATAAGAAAAATGAAAATAAGAACTAGTGAGCTCAGCCAGCATGGCCCGGTGATTGAGCATCAGCCTATGAACCAGGAGATCACGGTTCAATTCTTAGTCAGGGCATATGTCTGGGTTGCGGCTTGATCCCAGGTATGGGGCATGCAGGAGGCAGCCAATCAATGATTCTCTCTTATCATTGATGTTTCCCTCTCCCTCCCCCCCCCCCCCCCGAAATGAATAAAAAAATATATTTTTTAAAAATGACAATCGCCCTAACTGGTTTGGCTCAATGGATAGAGCGTCGGCCTGCAGACTCAAGGGTTCCAGGTTCGATTCCAGTCAAGGGCATGTACTTTGGTTGTGGGCACATACCCAGTAGGGGGTATGCAGGAGGCAGCTGATTGATGTTTTTCTCTCTTTGATGTTTCTAACTCTCTATCCCTCTCCTTTCCTCTCTGTAAAAAAATTCAATAAAATATATATTTTAAAAAATAGTGACAATCCTAAATCCTGGCAAGAATGTGGAGAAAGGGATTTCTTATACATGTTGGTGGGAATGTAAAATAATTTGAGCAACTTGGAAACAGTTTGGCAGTTTCTTACAAAACTAACCATATACTTAATACTAGTATACTACTTACCAGTCAACACAATCACAGGTAACCACACCCAGTCACCACATCCAGAGAAATGAAAACTTATGCTTATAAAAACTGATAATTATTCATAGCAGCTTTATTTGTAATAGCCCCAAACTGGAAACATCGAAAATGTCTTTCAACAGATGAATGGGTAAACAAACTGGTACAATAAAAAGGAACAAACATTGATACTTGTAACAACTTGAATGGAATTCAAGGTTACATACTATATGATGCCATTTGTATACTTCTTGAAATGGCAAAATTATAGTGAAGAGCAGTGGGAGGATGGAGAATGTGGTGTGATAGTAAATAGTACAAAGGGTCCTTTGTGGCAATGGAACAGTTCTATATATTCATTGTGGTGGTGGTCACATGAATTTATACATGGATAAGATTGTGCAGAACTACACACACAGGTAAAAACTGGTGAAATCTAAGTGAGGTCTGCAGTTTAATAGTAATGTACCAATGTTGGTTTCTCAGGTTTTCTGGGGGTGAGGGTTTAAATTGATTTTAGAATGAGAGCCAGCAAGTGAGAGATTATTCCACTTAATTATATGTATTCATTGATTGATTCTTGTACATGCCCTGACCAGGAATCAAATCTGCAACCTTGGTGTATCGGGACGATGCTCTAACCAACTTAGCTACCCTGCCAGAGCTGATTTCTCAGTATTGACAAGTGTATCGTGATAGTTTTAAAATGTTAACATTAGGGGAAACTGAACAATGGGTATGCAAAGAGCTCTCTCTACTGTCTTTGCAACTTTACTGTAAATCTAACATTATTCCAACATTAAACACTTATTTTTTAAAAAGCAAAGATTTTTTTTTAATGTGACACCACTACTAGAATGGCTAAAATTGAGAAAAAAACAGCAGTTAGATAGTGGTGTGCGGTAATAATCTATATCCCAGTAATTTCACTTGGATTTTTTTTAATGTTTATTGATTTTAGAGAGAGAAACACTGATTGACTGCCTCCCACATGCACCCTGGTCTGGGATCATCGATCAGGTGTCAGGCTCTCAACCTGGGCATGTGCCCTGACTGGAAATTGAACCAGTGACCTTGTGGTGCATTGGATGATGCTCAACTAACTGAAGCACACTGGCCAGGGCATCATTCTTAGTTTTATAACCAGCAGAAATAAATACATATGTTCAAAAAAAGACATGCTCCAGAATGTTCATAGCAGCTTTATTCATAATAGTCAAAATTGGAAAGTTGAAATGCCTGTTCATAGGATAAACTGCAGTATATTTATACACTGTAATACTATACAACAGTATGAATGAACAAACTACAACATGCAACCAGTATGAATTGACATAATGTTGAATCAAAGAAGCTAAACAAAAAAAAATCCCTACATATTATCCTATTTATTTGAAATTCAAAAGCAGGCCAGACGAATCTACAATATCAGGATAGTAGATGTTGTTGGTATGGTGGTATAGTGGTGGGAAGAGGGCACACATGCATGGGACTTCGGTAGTGCTGCTGATCTTCCAATTCTTGATTTCTTGCTGTTGTGTGTTCAGTGTATGAAAAGTAACAGCAGTACACATGATTTATGTACTTTTCTGCTAAATTATGCTGCAATAAAAAGTTTACCCAAAAGGAAATAAACACAAAATGAGATACCACTGCATACCCATTAAAAAACCTAAAATTAAAAAGACTGACAATACCAAATGCTGGCAAGGATGTGGAGCAACTTAAAATTTCATTTACAGCTAGTGAAAATATACACTAGTACAATCACTTTTAGATAATGTTTGGCAATAGCTATTAAACTTGAATATACACATACCCAACAATTCCATCTGTTTATATAACTAAAAGAAATGTGTACACGCGTTCTCATAACTAAAAGCCATGTACAAGAATGTTCACAAAAGTCTTATCCCAAACTGAAAACAATCTAAATGTCTTTCAATGATGCTGGAATCTAAGATCAGTTACAGCTCAGAATTGCAGGGAAGTTAACCTCCTTGTGGCATCCCTCAGTCAACGGGGAACCGGAGCCAGTAGATAAATAAGCAGTATGTATCCAATCTCAAGAACAAACCCTTATATTGGTTTTTCTTCCTTAACACATTAAGCGCCATGTCAGTCACCGGTGACTGACACTATACTTTCCGTCCGGACCGGTCAGTCACTGGTGCCGTCAGCATATTGGTGAAATTGGGTATGGCGGGCTAAACAGAAAGGAATACAAAACAGGCTTGGCGCTTAACGTGTTAGCTGTCTGACTCTTCTCACTTCACTTGTTTCCTGGAATCATCCCCCAGATAAACTCTCTCTCAAGGGAAGCCCAAACTTCCAACAACAAAATACTATGCCATCTATACATAACTCAGCCAAAACCTATTATGGTGATGCAAGTCAGAGGAGGGGTTCCCAGTGAAGTAACAACTTATCCTGAGCAGGATGGTGTTTAAACAAGCATGTTCACTTTGTAAATCTTCGTGACACTGTATGCTTAAAGCATATGCATTTTATTATATGACTACTTTAATTTTAAAAATTAAGATATGCGAGGGTTGATAAGAGAGCTGCTCATTTAGGGGAGAGTGGGCTTTTAAGGGAAATTGGACTTAAAGGTATTGAAAGACAAGATGAATTGCGGCCGAAACTGGTTTGGCTCAGTGGATAGAGCGTCGGCCTGCGGACTGAAAGGTCCCGGGTTCGATTCCGGTCAAGGGCATGTACCTGGGTTGCGGGCACATCCCCAGTGGGAGATGTGCAGGAGGCAGCTGATCGATGTTTCTCTCCCGTCGATGTTTCTAACTATCTATCTCTCTCCCTTCCTCTCTGTAAAAAAAAAATCAATAAAAATATATTTAAAAAAAAAAAAAAAAAAAGATGAATTGCAATGAGCACATCCAGCTTTTCTGGATAATGCCCTTTCTCTCTCACCCTTGGCATCAGTCACAGGTTATTGAGGGATTTGTTGGAGGCTGACATTGGGAGAGGATTGTGAAATTACATTATAGTGAAAGAGGGCCACAAAATTCACCTGTAGGAATGCACCCCCTTGTTAGGCACAAGATATTACAACGCTCCTTCAGGTGTTTTTTTCCCTTTCCCTTCAGGTGAATTTTTGAGTTTGCTCCTTCAGACTTGCTTGGCATTCCTGATGCCTATTTCCAAGACTGCCTCACCTAGGACTAACCTTCCCCTATGTCTTCCCTTCCCTTTCCCATTCATTCAACATATATTTATGCCCTAGACACTGTTAAGCACTTGGGATATATATATTGGTGAACAGTAATAGATGTGGTTCCTACTCACTGTGTTCTACACGAAGAAAAACATATCAAATAATTATACAAATTGATGAGTGCGACCGTAATTAATGCTACCAAGAAGATTCCTGGTTCTATGATAGCCTATTGACCTACTTAAGAAAGGCAAGGTAGGCTTCCTGGAAGAAGCAACATGAGCTCAACTCTAAAGGGCAAGTAAAGTCAGAAGGTTTTTAAGTGGAAAAGTGCCATGATTATATGTATTTTAAAAAGATCACTATGGCTGCTGTGGAAGTGACTGGAAAAGGATCACAGTGGATGTGAGTATACAGGAAGCTATTGTAGTAAGCCAGGAGCAAGGTGGTGGTAGCTTAGACTAGGATGGTGGCAGTCAAGATGGAGAGAAATAGAACAGTTGAACATATTTAGGAGGCACATGAACTTTAACCATAGCTATACAATATGGTATGTCAACTTTACTTCTGATCTGAGCAAATATATTCGTGTTTATATCAGCTAGATACAGGAGAATGCATTTTGCTAACATTGGTTGTCTTTTTTCATTAGCACATTTCTTCTTAGAAAAAAAGGTGTGTAGTCACATTGCTAGTGAATTGTGTCTGGGATATTCTGAAGCTAATTACAAAACTAGTGAAGAACAGAATTTTAAATTGCCATAAAATTGCCAAAATGGGGGCAGGGGACATGGCTATGGAATCAACAGTAAGGAGAAAAAACACCCAAAGGGCATTATAAAGACAAAATGAAAAACAAATGTACAGAGGACAGGCAGGAAACTGCCATCTTGGTGGGAAAAGTTAAAACAGGATTCCTCAGATGCACCAAAGGTAGAATAGCGCTTTCCAAGGTCTGTAGAGATCTAGGAAAAATGAACCTTTGAGTCATTTACATGAAGACTACGAACTCCTTGGTGAAGTGAGGGACTCTGCATTAATATTCTTACACTCAGGTGAATGCTTAAGAGGGCAAGTCAGCATGAACTTCAGGAGTGCTGCCAACCTGGTTGGTCCACAGGCTGAGGAGTAGGACCCAGGTAGTTGCCGGGCCTGCCAGAAGAATGGATCAGTAGTATTGTAGGAGGGAATGAAAACACTAACAGCAAACACCAAGGCTGTATGGAACAGTGAGAATGAGGATGTGGCTACTTCCCCGGAGGGCTGCTTTTCCCTCTGCCCAAGGCTGAGAGTTGAAAATTCGCTATCACTGCAGGATGGGGGACCTGGCAAGGACAGACCACCACAGCACTCCCAGCAGTTACATAGTCAACTTTCTGGCAACTAAACCCCAATGGCTTCTGGGAATTTGGGAATGACCTAGCTGCATTAAATAGCTTTTGTGGAGAGCTCATATCAAGTTCCGGGAGAGGGGCAGGTTTGGCTGGTTCCTAGAGAGAAAAATATTGTGGATGAGGTTGGGTTGGCAGTTGGCTCTGGGTGGCTACTTAGACCACCTGGCCCCACTACAAGCCCTCTAGTAGGGGCAATTTCCCACAGCACGGCCAAGAGGGGTGTTTTAAGTATCTCATACCTGTCTGTATCAAATATTCTTTAGGGCAAGCAGACAAGAGGCCAAAAAATAGCCATCAAACTTTAAGATTTTGGAGTCTGGGAGGAAAAAGTAAACTATGGACCAAGCTATCTGGAAATGAGTGAGACTTTCTGAGTCATTGAACAAATAGATCTTCAGGCTCACCTTTCTGACTAATGTCCCCAATTCACACCAGAAATGCATTACTGTGGCTTCTGTAGGTCTGCAAAGGTGACTCAATCTGTGTCACTGAACCCCTTTCACATTAATTAACCCTTTTGGTGTAAAGACCAGTCTTTTTTAGGAATTCTTGCAATTACACTGCCAGGTGTTTCTAATGGGCCAGGAAGGCATCAAGGTACAGGGCGTATCAAGTACTGTCCTGACAAAGAGGAATTTTTACAAGGTATTTGTAAAGCTTGTTGTTTGAGGTAGAATAAATGGTTTAAAATAGGAGTTCTGGGTGATCCAGGAAAATGGGTGGAAGTATAATCTCTGAATTTTTGCTACATTTCTAAAGCCCAATCATGTTGCATAAAACAGCATTTCAGCTCTTAGCCAGGCAATTTTCAATGTACTTTTGCAGCTGTTAGGTCTATGAGCCACTCTAGCACAATGCATATAAAACATTCTATAATAGTGGTAACTGCCTTGGGCTTCCGGCACTTAGCACCTAACTAATAGATGGGTTCCCACTTAAAAGAAACAACTGTATACTGCAAGAGGCATTGCTAAATCAAAGTGTGACCTACATGGAATAGGTCTGCAGTTGTAGAGGTTTTCACATTAGGGACATCTTTTCAATGTTTGGGTCTAGGTCCTAGAAGGATGTTATTTTCAATGAACTCAGCATATAAAATGTTGGACACATTTGTTCATAGAACTTTGAATTAGTAATCAGCCTTCTCTAGCATGTTATCTAATAACAACTTTAAAATAAAAATACTTTAAAAATTTCTCAGTCACACTAGCCACAGGGCTACTATTGGTCAATGCATTCTGAAACAATTCCATCATCACAGAAAATTCTACTGGACAGTGCAGTAGCTTTAAGAGTGGTGGGCCAATCAAGTTGGGCTTTAATATGCTTTCCTACAACCTCAGGATTTTTGTCTCTCCTTCAACCCTAGCTTTTCTCTCACCTTTACCCCTACCCACATACCTCCTTATGTGTTTCCTATACTTTGGCCTGATTTTAATGCAGGTATATTCTTTGCCCACAACCCAGGTACATGCCCTTGACTGGAATCGAACCTGGGACCCCTGAGTCCGCAGGCCAACGCTCTATGCACTGAGCCAAACCGGTTTCGGCTCCCTAGGTAATCTTAATGCACAACCAAGGTTGAGAACCACTAGACAACTAATTTGATAAAGTACTAATAACCATTCTAATTACATTTTTAGGTTTGTGAAAGGCATGTAAGTTCTTTTTGCATAAGGAAATTGGTCAGACTTCAGAACATCTTTTGTCCCTCAAACTCTTTTACTCCTGTGTGACCTTAAAAAAGTAATCTGGCATGTTCAGGACTGGCAGAGAGAGCACCATGCCTTCTTATCCCCATTCATCTTGGGCTTCAACACCTTCCTATGAACTTCCCTTTGTTGGCATTCACCCCATTATACTATTCCTTCTCTCTTCCTATTACGGTCTGCACCTCTAATTTATAAGCTGTGGGGGAAGTGTCTCACCTAGTTCACAAGAGGGCTAACTTCACCACTCTCCAGACAGGTCCTACTTTTCATTAATTGGGGCTAAAAATATTTTTTCATTAACAAAGTCACTAATACAACCACATACTGTTTTCAGACCTTTTCCTTGGTTTACTTCACTTCAATAGGATTAATTTATCAAAAATCCAAACTTGAAACTTTGCAACATCCCTAATTTAGTCAGTCTCCTCTGTAAACATCTGGAATTCTCTCATCACAGTCAGGTATAAATCCATATCCAGCTTTCTCTCTAGTTTAACTGACCAAAATTTTAATTTATGCCAAACTCTTTCTAATAAATACTAAAAATTCTCCAACATAATGCCCATATTGTCAAAACCACCTCAGTATAAATGATATCTGTTCTCTGTGAAGTACGGCATTGATAAAGCCTGTGAAGTACTTCTAAAGTTACTTAATTGCCCATACTCTATTACATATAACTCATTTACTGGTTACCCTCATTTCTATCATAGCTGTTTTACTGTTAATTGGTTTCCTCCAGTTACCAAGGTGCTTTTTCTTTTAACTTAAATGCATTTTCTTCGTCAAGGTGATCTGAACTAGGGTCCAGAAATTCAAACCCCATTTGACATTGGTGTATTTCAGAGATTTTCAACTGGTATGCCACAAGAACTCTTAAAATATGCAATACCTGACTATTTAGTCAGGAATTCTGATCTCTTTTCCCTAAGACTGTCAAATTAAAACATGACAACAGCCAACACAACAGCTGTCTGGTGTGAATGAACTGAAATCTACTGGGAATCCTCTTTTCAACTATTTTTTTTTGTCAGATCAGCAAAAAAAAAAAAAAAAAACAACACAAAAAAACCCCAACTTTTTTGGTGTGCCACAGGATTTTAATTAGTTCACGTGTGTCATGAGATGAAAAAGGCTGAAAATCACTGGTATAATTTCTCTTATATTAAATAGAAAGGTCAGTAGGAATGTTTATGTGGCTAAGTCCTTCATTTTGCTAGGCCACAGTCAATAATGATGCTTGCTGGTTCTCGCCTGAAAATTAGTGCATCACTGGTTAGCACATATTCTCAGAATAAAGTACATCTATCAACCGATCTCATTAAACATATAGCTATTCCGTATTCCCCAAGTATTTCTGTAACATTACCTAAATACTAGTACTTGTAAAGTTTAATTTGTCATCTGTTGTTTTACTTTCCCTGTCATACCCCTGGGCTTCGCTGCTAAATTGTCCAATAGATTCCTTTGACATTTTATGATTACTGGATGGCTGAAATAATAGCGCATTTCCTTCTACTCCTTCCATTACATTCTCAGTCCTCATTTGACTTCCGTTTATCCCTTTCCAATTTACCATACCTTGCCGTTCCTGTTTGCATTTTCTTTTCTGTTACACCTAGTTTCCTCTGTAAGAGGTTTAAGAACCTGCACTGACTAGCACTAATCTTATAAACTTTACAGGTTTCGGATGTTAAGGTAACATTTGAACTGAAATCTACTGGGAAACCTCTTCAACTATGAAGGCATTTAATTCACAGTAGCCTGAGAACAAGAGTGTAAAGTGATTCTTCCCCAAGAAGACTACCTAGACACATCTTTTGACAATAACCCTGTGTGTGCAGGTTTTCTAAGAGTGGATGATCATTTCTCTAGCTATTAAAAAAGAGCCGCCGAACCGGCCTGGCTCAGTGGATAGAGTGTCGTCGGCCTGCGGACTGAAGGGTCCCGGGTTCGATTCCAGTCAAGGGCATATGCCTAGGTTGTGGGCTTGATCCCCAGTGGGGGGTGTGCAGGAGGCAGGCAATCAATGATTCTCATCATTGATGTTTCTCTCTCCCCCTTCCTCTCTCTGAAATTAAATTTTTAAAAAAATACATTTTATTGACTTTTTACAGAGAGGAAGGGAGAGGGATAGAGTTAGAAACATCGATGAGAGAGAAACATCGATCAGCTGCCTCCTGCACGCCCCCCACTGGGGATGTGCCTGCAACCAAGGTACATGCCCTTGACCGGAATCGAACCCAGGACCCTTGAGTCCGCAGGCCAACGCTCTATCCACTGAGCCAAACCGGTTCTGGCTCAAATTTTTTTAAAAAAATTAAGAAAATAGACACTTTCCCTTTTGCCAGTGTGGCTCAGTTGGTTGGGCATCATCCGGTGCACTGGGGGGATTGCACATGCCTAGGTTGAGAGCTTGATCTCAGGTAGGGGGTATGCAAGAGACAGCCAACTGATGTAAAGCTCTCGTATCAATTTTTCTCTCCCCCTCTCTTTCTAAAAACCAGTAAAAATGTTTTAGCTTTGCAGGTGTGATCAGTGGTTGAGCATCTACCTATGAACCAGGAGGACACGGTTCGATTCCTGGCACATGCCTGGGTTGCGGGCTCAATCCCCATTACATGCAGGAGGCAGCCGATCAATGATTCTCTCCCTCTCCCTTCCTCTCTGAAATATATTAAATAAGTGTTATTAGCATTTTAGAACACTGACCCTTTCTAAGAATCCAGCTAAGCATCCACTTTGTCATGAGTTATGTGTCAAAAGTGAGTATTGTGCAGCATAGAAAATCACATGACTAGAAAACAAGGTGGGTAGTAGTATGTTTGATCAACTTAACACAAAGGCTACTTTTATACTGTGGATCTCAGATCCAAGGGCAGCCCATGGTTCAGCCTCTTTCTATTCTGCTTTGTTATGTAATGATTTAGGAGATTTTTATAAATAGAACTTTCTGCCCATAGTAGCTTGGACATAAATGTCTTTGCTGTGAGTTATAAAAGAGCAACTTTCCAGGGAATCAAGGCTTGTGTAGATAATAGTCTAAACTAACCATGTTTTTGTCCTGTTCTGCAGGAAAAACGGAAATATAAAACATACACATATTCAACCTTTCAGGACCGGCAAGCATCACAGATCTGGAAGCAGATTAATAAATCTGCCCTTAAGAAGTCTGGGTGTTGCCGAACCGGTTTGGCTCAGTGGGTAGAGCGTCAGCCTGCAGACTCAAGGGTCCCAGGTTCGATTCCGGTCAAGGGCATGTACCTGGGTTGCGGGCACATCCCTACTGGGGGCTGTGCAGGAGGCAGCTGATTGATCTCTCTCATTGATGTTTCTAACTCTCTATCCCTCTCCCTTCTTCTCTGTAAAAATTCAATAAAATGTATTTTTTAAAAAAAAAGAAGTCTGGCCGAAACCGGTTTGGCTCAGTGGATAGAGCGTCAGCCTTCGGACTGAAAGGTCCCGGGTTCGATTCCGGTCAAGGGCATGTACCTGGGTTGCGGGCACATCCCCAGTGGGAGATGTGCAGGAGGCAGCTGATCGATGTTTCTCTCTCATCGATGTTTCTAACTCTCTATCTCTCTCCTTTCTTCTCTGTAAAAAATCAATAAAAATATAAAAAAAAAAAAAAAAAAAAAAGAAGTCTGGGTGTTAACTAGTGCCCTATGCCTAAAAATCATTGCAAGTAATTGAGTAGGGGTGCACAAAAATTAGTTCATATGAATTGAACTAATTGAAAATAAAATAAGTGTGTACACCTCACTACGTTCTCAGTTACCTGGGAAAGAGGTTTTCTATTTTTAGTAACACTGAGGCAAAGACTCAGAATCCAGAAGGTAACTGGTGCTATAAACAGTAATTAAAAGGACAAAAATGGAAGAAAGTAAGTTTCATTCTCCAGTTATTTCAATTTCCCTAAAATCCTGACATGTTTGAACTTCTTCCTTTAAGGATGTAATAATTTAGCCCACAACAAATATCTCAAAAAGGTCACAAATGGACCACAAAGCATTGGTGAAAAAGCTTCACGTATTTCCCATTTTTTTCCATTAGGGTATAAAAGCAATTTTGAAAACCCTCCATTCCACATCAAAGTTACTTTTCTCCTTAATGTTAACACTCACCCCAATGAAATATAATGAGTAGTGTGTGTTGTTATGCACAATGATTACGATTCAAATAAAAATATATGTGGTACATTCTAGAGGTTTTGTAGAAACCGCTGTGAAACGAAGTATTTGAAATAAATATAAAGTACAAAAATAAAAAAAACCAGGGTTTTTTTTCCTCCAAATTCCTGGTTTAATAAGGACGTGTTTATTTTGAGAAAAAAAGGTCCCAAACATCAGGCTGTTCACAAAAATAACCCACAGTATCAACTTTAGAAAACAAATCTTAAAACTATTACACTAATTATTTACCTAGAGGATGCATTTGACATGCCAACTCTCATTCACAAAAATACATTGTTACATTTGTGTTGAACAGCCCCACATAGCACTCTTATATGGGGTATAAAACACATACCTCTAACTCAAAGCTGCTCTCAGGTGCTACTCAACTAATGCGATTGCCTTTGCAGTTAGGGAAGCAACTACTGAACTCATATATGAATGAAAAGAACTGTACTCCCTGCATAACAAGAGATTATTTTGGAGACAGTTGATAAAAACCATACATCCGTTTTATTGTTAAGTCATAAAGAGGTATCAAAATTAAAAGCAAAAATTACAGGGTTAAGACTTAACTACTAGGAGCATCAAAGGAAGTGAAAATGGGACTAGGCGCAGGGCAATATGAATTAATGAACATGGGAAGGACGAGATGGGGAGAACAGTGAGCATGTGCTGAAGGTACTAGGGAGAGGATCTGGTGAAAATTTTGATCTTAGACAAGCGCCTAGATAAAGAAATAATGGGACAACATTTCTAAACCCCACTATGTGCTTAAGAGTCATCCTCGCCATTGGCGCTGTCTCTGTCATCCTCTCCTTCCTCAGCCTCTTTTTCATCATCCTTGATCAACTCCAGCTGTGAGAAACAGACACAAATAGGATGGAGTTAGAAGCACTCCATGTGTCCCTGATCCCCCCTCCACCACCTTTTTCTTTCCTTTCCCGTGGTTTTCACCTGGTCATCCCCCCGATCTTCATTCTCATCATCATCCAGTAGGTCCCCCTCCTCAGCAGAATCCTCCGCACCCCCCTCGGACTCCATCTTCACATTAGTCTCATCTTTCTTCATGGAGCTGGTGGTCTGCTCCTCTTCTGTCTTATCATTCTTCATCTCTACTGGGGATGAGAAGGACAAGTCTGTCCAGGGATATTAATGTCCATAGGGTGTAAACAATGCCCATTCATCAATACAGATCTGCAGCCTAATTCCCCCCACATAAATGCCCTCCCCAAGTTTCACATTCAATTGCTTTATACGCACTATTTCAACATATATTTTCAATTATCTTAGGTAACTAACCCAAATCTACACCCCCCAAAAAGCAGCAATATCATTTACCTGCTTGTTTGCTCTGTTCCTTTTCAATTTTTTCCAGGCTTTCCAGTAGATAATCCACTTTTTGTTTTATCTGGGTCAATTCCTTCTTAATGGCCTGAAGGTCATCTCCTTTCACTTTTAAAATAAATAAAACCTTAGATGAGAATCGAAATACCAGAAGCTACAAGTTATCAAAAACATTCTTACTATACTATACTATACTATACTATACTATACTATACTATACTATACTATACAATAGCAGCCAACAGGAAATCCCTAGGGAGAAATGGCATTAGTATTAGATCGTCTCAGTAATGGGGACCTTCAATCTTGTAGCTGGTAAAGGAAAACTCCTTTAAGTGCTTACTCCATTACCAGTAGCATTCTGACTTTTGTGGACCTGCTAAGACTTCAATTCCTTTTTAAAGCACTTAATCTGTACAGTTTTACTGACACATATTACACAAATTTAACAGGTGCCTCAACTCCCTAAAGTATTCAAATTACCAGGGTCTTAAGGATAGAAGGCAATCTAGAATTGGTCCCTTAATCATTATATTCTCCTCTTTTATTACATTATGCAAAGGCTTTGTACAAAAACTGAAATTATTAGCAGCATTAATTTCACTATTTCAACACAGAATAAATACCACGAAGCTGCAATAATACATACACTTTGCAGACTTGGAAGAAGATCCTCGTTGTCCACTCTTAGAATTGAAGCCACTTTTGCCCCTTCGTGATGTGTTTCCTGATACACGTTGGCGTTTTGAGGGCACCACAGCCCGAGCAATAGGAGGAGGAGGAGGAACACGTGCTGGGTAACTGTACATCCTATTGGATAAGAAGAAGACAGAATTCCTTCACAACTAAATTAAGTCAGCAAGACCAAACAACTGCAACTTATAAAACAATAAATTATCCCAGCCATTGTAGCTCAGTGTTTGAGCGTTAACCTATGAATCAGAGGTCATAGTTTGATTCCTGGTTCAGGGCACATGCCCAGGTTGTGGGCTCAGTCCCTTTGATCAGGAGGCAGCTGATCAATGATATATATTTAAAATCCTAATAACTATAACATAATCAGGTCCACACAAGAAAGATACAACCAACAGAGGGGATCTAAGCAAATGCAAACTTTCTTATTTAAAATGTCACCTTAGGTGACACATAAAGAGACATCTCTTAGCTTTCCCAAGTAGCCAAGAATCCTCTTGCTCTCTTAATCACATGCTTTTCCAAGCAGGTGTAGCATTGCTCAGGAATATTTTAAAAAATGTAAGAAATGGGAGGGAGGCAAGATAATAGCTTTTGCCCTAGTTGGTTTGGCACAGTGGATTGAGCGGCAGCCTGTGGACTGAAGGGTCCCAGGTTTGATTATGGTCAAGGGCATATACCTTGGTTGCGGGCTCGATTCCCATAGGGGGCGAGCAGGAGGCATCCGATCAATGATTCTCTCTTATCATTGATGTTTTTCTCTCTCTCTGTTCGTTCCTCTCTGAAATCAATAATAATAATAATAAAGATGATAGCTCTTCTAACCCCAATAAAACTGAGTTAATCCAAAATCTAAAACTTTGTGAGCCTAGAACAAAATAAGAGCTCAAGTATTAGCTTAAGGAATATATGGTTAGCTTCTTTCACCCATCTTGCAATTCAATGAAATCTCTCCCCCCACTGTACAAACTTTTTCTTTACCTTTGATCAATACATCTTGCTGGAAAAGATCTGTAGAGTAAGAGATCAACAAAATTGCCTGACCTCCCTTCATGTAACCTTTAATCACATAATCCTAGTCATAAAAGAGAAAATCTCAACTATACTCTATTCTTCTCTTCCACAAAGCATCTACTTGTATAACTCTAACCCAATAAATCTCACCAAGACCTCCAATTTCAACAATTACAATGGTAACTACCTGTACCTTTCCCTGACTCCAATTCCTCTTTTCTAGCCATGGGGCTGTTCCTAAGATTATCTGCATAGAGGATAATAACAAATATTTTAACCTTACAAATAAAGCATATTCAGAACTTCTGAGTGAAAGGTAACACCATTTTCCTGAGTTTTTTCCATTGTTCACTAAGCCTGTTCATTTTCCCATCACAGAACTTAGTACTATACTTGACCAGCTCTTTAGTAGCTATTACTTACTTAGAATGGAAAGGGGAAGACACTACTTTTAACTGTCACATCATATCATCAAGCAATACATTACTAAAGAGTACCTAAAGGTATTATTTTTGCCTCTTTAAAAACGAAGAAGCCAACAGTGTGTTGCCATCAATTTTTAGGACTAAATAGATATTTCTGCAAACACTTAAACTTCTTCACTATTCCTTGCTGTCTGTATCTCTTTTTATTAAGTTTGTGAAATTCCTTACTTAAAACAATTTTTCCAAACATGCCGGATTGTCCCCCAAAAATGTACACACACTTTAACAGCTGATACGTTGATTGATGCTTCTTTAGCGATTTAACCCACTGGAATAATTCAAAGTGTATATACGTTTTGGGGGGACACCCTGTATTTACAGGGTGAGATGATAGGGACGTTCAAAGTTTTGCTGCCTTACCAAGACAACTAAAGTAAAACTTCAGAAGACCATTCTCATAAAGGTAGGGTTACGCTGTCTGAATTTTATACATACAATTTAGAAAAGTTTCTTACCTAGTAAGAGTTCATAATACCCCAGAAATTGTATCCATAAAATGTGTATTAAATTTTTTCTAAAAGGTGTCATGACAGAGAAATAGGGTTAAAGTCACAGAAATAAAATTACTTCCTTGTTCTATGTTATCAATGATTCTCAACCCTCCCTGGACTTTAGAATTCCTTGGGAGCTTTAAAACACACCAATAAAGAGTCTACCTAAACCAGCTGTATAAAAATCACTACAGATATAGTGGGGCATGAGTATTTTTTAAATGTGGCCAAGAGATTCCTATGTGTGGGATGGTAGTGGATAAAGAATAATTGCTTCAGACAAATTCAGTTATTCACAAAATTTCAGGACCTTCAAGTAACTCTATCAGTGACCAAGTTTTCCCAGATCTGTTCTCCCAACTAAGATTGCCATTTTTATATTTTTGAAGTAGAAAAATCATTATTTTTCAAAATGTGTTCAAAGACAAAAATCTGAAGAAATCTCTCAAGACAAATGAAATAATCATTTGATGATGCACGAATGAGACTCAAATCATACAACCTTATAGCATTCAAGGATTTTTATGATGTAGAGCCAAAACAATTTTTCCAGTCTTACTCCTTTGCCTTTTAATAATTCTACCATAGTCTACATGATATTTCTCAAACACAAAGGCAAAACTAACACTTATTTATCAAGTACATGTATGAGTATGGTCAAATACTACCATATAATGCATAACTTAAAAAGTACCAAACCAAATATATCTAATTTTTCCTTAACACATTAAGCGCCAAGCCTGTTTTGTCTTCCTTTCGGTTTAGTGCGTGATATCCAATTTCACCGATATGCTCGTGGCTGACGGAAAGTATAATGTCAGTCACCGGTGACTGACATGGTGCTTAACGTGTTAATAATTCATGAAATTAACTGAATGCCAATATAATACCAATACTTTCTGCATATCATGCCACTCCCCAATAATTAATTCCTATTATCAGCTGGATGTAGAAGAGGGCATAGAGGAGATAAATGGTGATGGAAAAAATAGAACAAAATAAAATTAAAAATAAAAGCCACCCATAACCTATCCCTACCCATACCATCTTTCAATTTTATTTCTTAGGAATCTCCAACAATACTAATGCTGTTCTAAAAGCACAAGCAGAAATCATTATTCCAACCTCCTTATCTTTCATTCATTCATTGATTTCAGAGAGAGGACGAGAGAGGGAGAGAAACATCAATACTGAGAGATAATCATTGATTGGCAGCCTCCACTGGGGATCCAGCCTGCAGCCCAGGCATGTACCCTGACTGGGAATCGAACAATGACCTCCTGGTTCATGGTTTGACGCTCAACACTGAGCAACAATGGCCGGGCCAACCCCCTTACCTATTAGAACTGTATCACCATGATTCCTAATCTATAATATAAATCTTAACACTCTAACATTAACTCCCAAAGCAATCTGTATTGTTAATTCATTACATATACTGATTATAGCCTATTTTGTATTGGTTGATTTGCTTAAAGTTCACTATACAATATTTAAGGTTAGAAATCATTTTTTAAATTTTACTGTAACCCCATACAATGCAAAGCCAAGTGGCAAGTATGCCATAGGGAAATAATGAAGAAACATGTAACTGCTATTTAAGCATCATTTCATCATTAGGTAAGTCAGTAAATCCTTTTATTTGGCATACAAATTAAAACAAAAAGAAAACTGACATGTTTCAAGAAAAACCTTAGTCCAGAAAATATTGGACATGTCCCAATATGCCCTAAAGATATATAAGCTGATTCTTTGAAATCTATAGAAATGTCACCTTACTAGTCTACCTCAATTTGCAGAAAAGCATTTTTCATTTTTTTTTTTTCGCAGAAAGAAGAGACTTTGTTTGAAAATATGTTTATGTTGTTCGTTACTACAAAATAGAAAAAACAAAATGATTCTCACTAGGTGCTTTTTATCAAGATAGACAAAACACTTAACATACCTGTCATAATAATCCCGTTGAAAGTCATAGTCCAAATCAAAAGAGGAGCTGAAAAATAAATACCAAAGAGCATTAATTTGAAGCCATTGATGTCAATTCACAACAGCAGATGGGGAAAAAACCCCAAAGCCCATGGTAAACCAACCACAACAAATAGATCAACAGATTAGCATGGAACAACTCCCAATCATCATTCAATTAACATCACTAAATTCTAAGCACCTTAGGCCACTGAACATGCAGTGGACAAATTCAAATTCAGGTGAAAGTTCTGCTGAAATTTCAACACACTACATAATAGCCAAAATAAGAACACTGAAAATTACAATAGTAAACTAAACATTCTTAGGCCATCTTCCCTTTCTTACTCCTCAGCTCCTGAGAAGCTCAACTCCTCTTGAAGAATTTTATAATTTATGCTAAACACCAAAGTACTCTTTAATAGCCAAAATCTCAGGGAATTCTAATAATTTTCTGGGAAATGAGTGAAAAGGAAGTATATTAACAAAAAATTAATAAAGCATTACTTTGACACAGATAAAACATACTACAGTTAGCCCTCCCATATCCAGCAAAACAGATAGAGAATATGCCCACTGATGGACACAATGGAGTTATAAATAATAAAGTTCCGGACCTGAGTAGAGGGGACGGAGAAGGGTGTTCTGGTACTGACCCGTACATCTCCGCTGCAGATCGTTTCACACCTGCTTTTCCTCGGTTCACTTTTGGCTCTGCAGCCAGATTAATATCTGAAAAAACAAAAACAAAAATTTTAGTGACAACACTGTTGGGATTTTAAAAATGTCCGTAAGTCATATAAATCCACAAAGATCTAACACTGTAACTCATCTTTCCTTGTGATATAAACACTCAAGAATTTTTATAAGGCTGAAACTTTTAATCTTCCATTCCTTCTGTACCAAAAAAGTTTTCATTATTTATAACACGTTAAGTTTGTCTTTGGTACCTTCCACACTCAGCTTCTACTTCAATGAAACGCTTACCATTCAAAACACCCATTTTTTTCACTTAGTTACTATCACAGAAAAAAAGTATCAGTGACTAATAGTTGCCTTTCCAGAAATGATTCTGTGCATTTTAAATTAAACAACTATATTAGAAATAAATGACCTCAGAGATTTTATGGCAGTTCATGAATTAATATATTTGAAGTATGGTACCCTTAAATTTCCCCAAATGCAAATGTTTATTCTGCTTGCAAGTAGAACCAACTCTAAAGTTGCATAAAAAAATGCTTAAGAAGTACTTTGCAGAAATGCTTAACAACCTTTACATGCACATACATAAACATACACTAAGAAAAGGGAAATAAGGAGCAAAGGAAGAAAAACCCTAATATATATATGCCTAATATGCAAAGTGTCCTGTCTGGAAGTTCGATTGCTCGCTATAATGTGCAATAACTACCAGGGGGCAGCACGGCACAAAGGAAGGCCCCGCAGGCAGCCACTAGGGACCCTACCCGTGCACGAATTTCAAGCACTGGGCCTCTAGTTTCCATATAAAATGTAAATATTTAAAACACCCATTCGCCGAAACCGGTTTGGCTCAGTGGATAGAGCATCGGCCTGCGGCCTGAAAGGTCCCAGGTTCGATTCCGGTCAAGGGCATGTACCTGGGTTGCGGGCACATCCCCAGTGGGAGATGTGCAGGAGGCAGTTGGCCAATGTTTCTCTCTCATCAATGTTTCTAACTCTCTATCTCTCTCCCTTCCTCTCTGTAAAAAATCAATAAAAATATATTTTAAAAAATAAATAAATAAAAATAAAACACCCATTCTAGCAGCCAACTACTTACCCTGTCCATCCACTGCCTACCAAACAAGAGTTCACGTGCTCCTCATTAACAAGAGGTCATTGTAGCCCTAACTGGTTTGGCTCAGTGGATAGAGCATCGGCCTGCGGACTGAAGAGTCCCAGGTTCGATTCTGGTCAAGGGCATGTACCTTGGTTGCAGGCACATCCCCCCAGTAGGAGGTGTGCAGGAGGCAACTGATCGATGTTTCTCTCTCATTGATGTTTCTAACTCTCTATCTCTCTCCCTTCCTCTCTGTAAAAAAAATCAATAAAATATATTTTTTTAAAAAAGAGGCCATTGTAGCTCTTTTAAAACTCAGGTCATCAAATAACCAATTAAAAAACAGACATTTAATACACTGTCTTTTTGCTAAATAGACAATTCATGAATAATCTTCAGTTCTTGGTCCACTAAATTCATTTCCAATTTTTAATATCTAATGTTTATAAAAGCCTTGTCCTTTTACAGTTTTGACTATAGACATTTATAACATTAAAGATAGGAGTTAAATTTTTTAAAAATGTATATTCTATTGATTTTGAGAGTGAGAGAAAGGGAAAGTAGGAGAGAAAAACATGTATGAGAGAGAAACATCGATGACAAAGAAACATGGATTTGCTGCACCCTTCATGGCCCCTATTGGGGATTGAGCCCGTAACTCAGGCATGTCCACTGACCTGGAATCCAACCAGGGACCTTTTGGTTCATTGGATAATGCTCAACTAACTGAGCCACACTGGCCAGGGCAAGATAGAATTACATTTCTTAAAAAGCAATTGTGCCCTAGAAATTTTGGCTCAGTGAACTGAGTGTCAGCCTATGGACTGTAGGGTCCCAGGTTCGATTTTCTGGTCAAGGGCAAGGGCACATGCCTGGATTGAAGGCTTGATCCCCAGAAGGGGGTGTGCAGGAGGCAGCCAATCAATGATTCGCATCATTGATTGATGTTTCTATCTCTCTCCCTTTCTCCCTGAAATCAATAAAAATATTTTTAAAAGCAATCTTTAAATGTAAAAAAAATGAAACGAAAGAACTAAACTTTATCAAAGTTGATTAGACAACTTTATAGATTTCATGTGATTCCAAACTATAGTACTGAATCAATATTCAATAGACTATATATTAATAAAATTGCATTTCATAATATTAATTTTAGTAAAAATACAAGTATGGTTATTTTAAAACTGTAGCACAAAGCACATATAAAATTGTGTTTTTTCTATTCTTAAAAAGCGTATGTTCCTCCTAATCTACCCATTGAATCTAGTCAGAAGCAATTAAAATTCATAACACTAACTCTTGATATACAGACAGTGGTTTCTAAATAATTCTCGTTAAAAGCAGCCAAGGCTCCTGGGCAAAAGGGCAAATTCCAAGTTTATGTCAAGCTATATACCAGATGACCTGGAATATCTTCTGGTGCCAGAAAATGAGGCAACAACACATTATTCCATTAGGAAGGTCACAATGACATAGGGACCAACTTGAAGGTGATCCACTAGGCTAAAAGAAATTATTTTGAGTTCTAAAGAATGATTTGTGGCTCTAACCAGCTAGCTCAGGTGGTTAGAGTGCGTCCCAATAAGCCAAGTTTGTGGATTCAATTCTCGGTCAAAGCACATACAAGAATCAACAAAGCAATGTTTCTCTCTCTCTCTTTTCTCTCCCTTCCTCTCTCTAAAAATCAGTTTTAAAAATTGCAACGGACTAAAAACACAGCTATTTAAATATATGAATTCAAAATAATAGTAAACAAAAGCAATGGCTATATTTAAAGGTTGCTAGAGGATCAATTACACCAAAATTTGAAAAGATTTATTCTGCCTTTCCAATGTGAACAGTATTTCAGAAAAATCAACTATTAACAAGAAGTTGTTGTTTAGAAAAATTCCAGTTAATAAGTGCAGAAGGAATTAGAAAACCCACTCTTTTGAACCTCTAATAAATTACCTAAAAATATCATCACCATAAGGTGAAAAACCAATGGGGAACTTTATCACAGATAGGTCAGGATGTAAAACTTGAAGCCACAAATTTTCTTAATATCACCAAAAATGGACAACTGTGGTAGGCCATCAGATGTGATACACTATAAAGCAACCAATGAATGTATAAATAAATGAAACAACAAAATCGATTATTCTCTCTCTCCTCTAAAATCAATACAACTCAAATTTTTAAAAAGAAATGTATTATGTCTGAAATCAGATGTTTTATAAGTATGCATATGCAATGGATTTCAAAGACTTGGGATGAAAAGAGGATATAAAATACACCAAATCTTATTTTTAAATGATTATATATCAAAATGACAATATTTTGGGTATACTAAGTAAAATTAAAGTCACCCTTTTGTTACTTCTTTTAATACAGTTATTTACAAATTTAAAAATCACATACATGGCCGAAACCGGTTTGGCTCAGTGGATAGAGCGTCGGCCTGCGGACTGAAAGGTCCCAGGTTCGATTCCCGTCAAGGGCATGTACCTGGGTTGCAGGCACATCCCCAGTGGGAGATGTGCAGTAGGCAGCTGATCGATGTTTCTCTCTCATCGATGTTTCTAACTATCTCTCTCCCTTCCTCTCTGTAAAAAATCAATAAAATATATATTTAAAAAAATAAAAATCACATACATGGCTTTTACATTCTATTTCTATTGAACCAGCACTGCTCCAGATCATAGGGGTAGAAAAAAATTAATGATAAGGAATCAATCAGTTCAGAGTGTAGGAAAATACTAAAGGCTTCAACAAACTGAACGTCATAAAATTTTTAAATGTGAAAGGTACGGAAGAATTAACACGTTTAAAGCGTCTCTAGCTAACATGCTGGAGTTCTACGCTTTCATGAATTTTCTCAATTTATCTAAATCCTCTTGACATCCTCAAATACTAATACCTCAGGTAAGAATAAGTAATAAACCGAAATACCATTATCTCCATTTGAAGAGATGAGAAAATTTAGGGCTCAGCCAAGCTAAGTAAGCTGCCTAACACAGTGTAAAGCCCCAATGCAGAGCCAAGTAATCTGATTCTGCAGCCCATGAGTGACTAATCTATACTGTATTCCACCAATCCACTGTGAGCAGTACCCAAGCCATTTATTACCTTATGAAATATCATTCCTATCTCCTGTACCTTACCCAAGACTACCAACTGAGGGTTATCTAGTCTCAACTACTAATGGCATAATAAAAGTCTGTATTTAGCCTAATATATCTATAAACCTAAGATTTTTATTATGCCGATGAAGTCAATTATCAAACCCAGAAAATCTCAGACTATTAAAATGATAAAGAACAAAAAAACAAAAAAACACTAACAGAAAAATTCTCATATCTGAATTACATAATCAATGAAAAAATTAATTCAACTCGTATCTTACCTAAAACCTGGCCAGCGATCATTCTGCCATCTTCTCCTGCCACCGCAGCCCGGGCATTTCTCTCATTAACATATTGAACAAAGGCAAAGCCCTTATGAACAGAGCAACCCACAATTTTGCCATACTTTGAGAAGATAGCCTCCACATCAGATTTCTTCACCACAAGAGTATTGAGATTCCCAATGAATACACGGGAGTTCATGGAGCGAGGATCCGTCTTGTTGGTAACATTGCTGGCCATTGTCTTTGATGATTAAGGTTACTCACAAAGCCAAAACTAGAAGAAAAAAAAATGCAATTCAGGTGAAAAGATGCTAAAAACAAAGTATTCCTTGATAAAACTTCATCTACTCTTATTTTAAACCACTGTGACTACCTAGAGTACTAGTCAACCTCCACGGATCTCACAACAGCAAGTCTATTACTCTTCAGAGATTAGAGGCCAAGAAGATATCCTTATAGAAATTCAACTTCCCCTTCTCTAGTGTATTCCAGATTATTTTTTCCCCTCCACAGACAACTGGCAACACAATCTTCCTCAACATTTAATTCCAAGTGGCCCCCGTTATAAAGTCCTCATGCAAATTAGAAACCCCTAAGTCATCTACTACAAATCTCGACTCATTTTTCACCTTCTCAGTCATGCTAACCTAGCCATTGCTTGCCATCTACCATATTCTTGCACATTGCTTTTATTAAAACGAGTCACTCACTCTCTCAAAGATATAAAAAAGCCCTCGAGCCCTAGCCAGTATGGCTCAAGTGGATGGAGTGTCAGCCTGCGGACTAAAGGGTCCCAGGTATGACTCCAGTCAAGGACACATGCCCAGGATATAGGCTTGATCCCCAGTAGGGGCTGTGCAGGAGTCAGCCGATCAATGATTCTCATCACTGAGGTTTCTATTTCTCTCCCTTCCTCTCTGAAATCAATTAAAAAAAATTTTTTTTAAATACAAAATAGGGCAATAGCTGATTTGGCTCAGTGAATAGAGCATCAGCCTACAGAGGAAAGGGTCCCAGGTTCAATTCCAGACAAGGGCACATGCCTGGGTTGCAGGCTCAATCCCCAGTAGGGGTTGTACAGGAGCCAGCTGATCAATGATTTTCATCACTGATGTTTCTCTCTCCCCTCACCCTTCCTCTCTGAAAGCAATAAAAACTTATTTTTTTAAAAAAAGAAAATAGGGATTTGCTTGGGAGGACCCTGGAAATTCTGCCCATAAACCACTCTTTAGCTAGATTAATGTGGACAATTGACAACCTGCCCTTCAAGTATAATTAACCTTATTATACAAAGGCAATAAACAGAAACAATTCATTCACTCTGGAAATACCTATTTCTAGGCACCTCAACTGACTTACAATATACCAGATACCTTAAGTATAATATCTTTTTATAGAATTCGATGGCTCTTTTATTTCCTTATGTGACAACCTACCAAATATAGTTGGGACATTTAATACTATTAGATGGTGATGATAAACTGGGTGAAATCAAAAGACCATGACAGGAACTAAGGCTTCCTCAGACTATTTCAAAACTATCTTTATGTATGTTAGATTCAATCTTAATGTTTGGCATTCTTTTAGCTTTCGTATCAGTCTGCTGCCAGTTGCCATTCCAACCACCAGTTATGATGGACCCACTTTCGATTTAGAGCAGTGGTTCTCAACCTTCCTAATGCCGCAACCCTTTAATACAGTTCATGTTGTGGTGATCCCCAATTTCATTGTTACAAATTGAACATAATTAAAGCATAGTGCTTAATCACAAAAACAATATGTAATTATGTATGTGGCTTCCATTGGTCTTAAGCGACCTCTGTGAAAGGGTCGTTCGACCCCCAAAGGGGTCGAGACCCACAGGTTGAGAACCGCTGATTTAGAGTAACACTGTAAAGATTAATTTAAAGATACCAGTGTCTAATGATATTTTTCCAATACTCAAGAGAAACATGACAAACTAATTCTCATGGATTTATGTTAGAATGTCTTATTATATACACACATTTAATAAAGCAGGTTATAACATTTATACATCATCACCACAATTCTGACCCATAAAATACCTAGTCATTTCACAAGCAGTACTGATTTTAAAGATGTAACAACTGCCCTAGCAGGTTTGGCTCAATGGACAGAGCGTTGGTCTGCGGACTGAAGGGTCCTGGTTTCAATTCTCATCAAGGGCACATGCCCGGGTTGCAGGCTCGATCCCCAGTGGGTGGGCAGGCAGAAGGCAGCCGATCAATGGTTCTCTCTCATCATTGATGTTTCTCTCTCTCTCCCTTCCTCTCTGAAACCAATAAACATATATATACATACATCCTCTATCATAAAGAGGTAGTATGCAAATTAACCCTCACAAGATGGCTGCCTATGAGCAGGCCAGCAGGGGGGCTTAGTGAGGGACAACCAAATGACTGAACAACAGGCTGTGTGGGTGAACAACAGGCTGCGTGGGGTGACCAGGCTGGCAGGGGGGTTAGTGAGAGAAGACCAAATGAATGAACAGCAGGTTGGGTGGGGCGACCAGGCCAGTGGTGGGAGGGCGGGCAGTAAGAAGCAACCAGGCCAGTGGGGGGCAGGAGGCAGTTAGGGACGACCAGGCTGGTGAGGGTGGGGGTGGGGTGAGGGGACAGTTGGGGGTGACCAGGCCAGCAGGGTGGGGGCAGTTCGGGGCAACCAGACCAGGAGAGGGGGCAATTAGGGGCAACCAGGCACGCAGGTGAGCGACTAGGAGCCATCGGTCCGGGATTGTGAGAGGGATGTCCGACTGCCAATCAGGCCTAAACCAGCAGTCAGACATCCCCCAAGGGGTCCCGGACTAGAGAGTATGCAGACTGGGCTGAGGGACCCCCCCGCCCCGCCATCCCGGTGCACAAATTTCATGCACGTGCCTTTAGTATATATATAAAAGGATGTAACAACTGCTTTACCCTTCTAGCATTTCTGAAATTCAGGACACAATCTATTTCATTTTGGTTTATAAATTATATTCTTATATAAACAGTAGTTCTTAACCATTTTTTTTCTAGACTAAACAATTTACCTAACAATAGCCACTGAGAATCACCCATAGCCTTACAAATCTAAGTGTGAAGGCCAGAAATCTTTAGAACAACAATAAGAATAAACATAAACCCAGCCCTGACCAGTTTGGCTCACTCAGTGTTCAACTTGCGCCCCTAAGGGTTTTGAGTTAGATTCCTAGTTAAGGGCACATAACCGAGTTTGCAGATTTAGTCCCTGGTCCGGTTGGGAGGCAATTCTCTTTCTCTACCCGCCCGCCTCCAATGGAAAAAATAATCCTCGGGGGAGGCTTAACAAAAACAAAAACAAAAAACCTACTAAAGAGAAAAGGATGGTTCTACATGCCAGCAGCATACTGAACATGAGCTGAAAACACCAAAAAGACATTAGATTTATGTCCCTTTTACATGTGCTCCTTTGAATCACAGAACAGAAATGGATTTAAATGACTATTTCCTCAATTTTTACAAGGATGCTACATATAGAACAGAATGCATCACATATAAAAAATGAGTTAGGGCAATGATTTTTCAACATATTTTATATCTCATGGCACACATAATTATTAAATTTTGCAGCACATCAAGAAATACCAAAAAAATGTGTAATTTTGATTCAGTCACATTGGATGGCTGTTGTATTGGCTGTTACTGTATTTTTTACTTGGGAGCCTCAGGAAAAAAGAGGTCAGTAACCCTGACTAAATAGTCAGGTATTACATGTTTTAAAAATTCTTGTGACACACTAGTGTCCTGTGGCAAGTGGCTGCCTTATGGTTTAATTCTCTCAATGAATCCTATTTGAAAAGACTGGTAGAAAGACATCCAAGAATATAAATAAAAAAGGTACTAACAGTGATTGTCATCTCTGAATTTTAGGACAGGATTTTATTTCCCATTTTCTTTCATATAAAAATGTTAATGAAAAAATAATACAATGATTTCAGTTTCAAAGCTGTGCTAAGGTCACCTGATTAGCTTTCAATGTGGTCTCCTGGTTCATATAGGTTGACGCTCAATCACTGAGCAACACTGGCCAGGACATATAGCCCTTTTCTCTTTAAGTTCACATTAAATGTCAAGAAAATTCTGCAGAGAATAAGTACATAGGAAGGTAAAAAAAAAAAAACAGATTGAGCTATCTGACAATTATAAGGAAACACAGGGTTCAAATGGTCCAGAAATACAGGTTATAAAGGTTCTGGAATTTGCTGGGAGCTGAGCCAAATCAATTTATAATTGGAATCAAGGCTTCAGCTCCCTTGCCTTTATGTAATGGCCACTAGAACTCCATCTTTCGTGGAAAAGATAGAACGGATGATACGTAACAAAACAGTGCCAGTCAGACTGTGTTCAGTATCATATCTGGGAATATTTACTGCAAAACACAGGGGGTAGAGGGGATAAGTAAACAAGCCACAAGATGTTTCTAATGGGCATTTCAACCAGTTCTCTACCTGTGCATTCTATTCACATAGATTAATCACATAATATGTTGGTACAAGAAAGAAATGAAATATGGCACCAACTATGGCTTATTAGATGTCATCATACTAACTAGAAAACAAAAAAAATAACTTACCTCAGAGTAGGACATTCAGAACCCTACCTTATAATTTTCTATATTACTATCCCCTAAAACCTAGACTCTACATTTAATTCAAATTAGATTCAACTGTCATACCTAATATGCTCTTTCCTACTTTTCTTTGAAGAATTTTAAAGACAAAGTGTCACTAGATGGCAGCAATGAGTTGGCAATTTTTTTAAAAAGATGACTAAATCTTGAGTCTAAGGATTTTCTATTTTATAGTGTCATACAATTTCTTGTCAACAGTTTTTCAGTAACTTCTGAGTATTATAATTTCTCTGTCTAATGAAAGCATCATCAGTCTCAGTTGTTTTCCTTTAACACACTTAAGAGCTCCTATTTTGCCCACTTCAATCCCTTTTAATGCCCTTCCCCACACTACTTTCATATTACTCAACCTGGCCTACCTTTCCTCGCTCCCTTGTATCTTTATTACATTCATCAACTATTTTTTTATTTTTCTCAGTTTATTTCAAGAAAAACAATTTTAAATATAATAATATAACATGCAATAAACCTTATTATTTCAAGAAAAATGATCTTAAATGTTACATGCAATAAACACCAATTACTCAAGAAAAATGATCTTACATATATTATATGCAATAAACATTAATATTTCAAGAATAAAAGGGTTTTAAGTATAATAATATTACCAAAACTGTACTAACATAGTATGATATCACAAAGGATGTAGGAAACATTAAAAATTCATCAATTAGCCGAAACTGGTTTGGCTCGGTGGATAGAGCGTCGGCCTGCGGACTGAAGGGTCCCAGGTTCGATTCCGGTCAAGGGCATGTACGTTGGTTGCGGGCACACCCCCAGTAGGGGATGTGCAGGAGGCAGCTGGTCGATGTTTCTCTCTCAATGACGTTTCTAACTCTCTATCCCTCTCTCTTCCTCTCTGTAAAAAATCAATAAAATATATAAAAATAAAAATAAAAATAAAAATTCATCAACTATTTCTTTCTGGCTCCTTCGGAGGGGAACAATGAACTCCCTATGTGTCTACAAAAAGAACATAGTGCTTTAAATTCGTTCCATTCCCAAAGCTTATTAGTCATCAAAGCAGAGACATAATTCCCCAAAAACAAAAATAAAAACCAGACATGATCTCAAGGTAGACTATCATGAAAAGCCCACTAGCATGAGAAAATAGCACATGGTAATATTTATAGGGCATTTTCAGGCCAAGAAAAAACAAAGTTTGCCACTTTTAGATAAATTATGCTAACTGTTAATTCTAAGAATTAAAACTAAAAAATACACAAGATATTAACAGGGGAAGAAAATGAGTAATTCAGTAAATGGTATCATGTAGCCATCTAAAGTAAATGGGGACCAATCTCACCCTATACACCAAAATTAATTACAGATGGATCAAAATTTAAATGCAAAAAATTACATATGCAATTGTCAAAACCTCAAGAAAGCCCTGGCCACTGTGGCTCAGTTGGCTAGAGCATTGTCCCATACACCGAAAAGGTTGTAGGTTCAATTCCCAGTCAGGGCACATACCTAAGTCACAGGTTTGATCCCCAGACCAGGTTAATATGGGAGGCAACGAATTAATGTTTCTTTCTCTCTTCCTCCCTCTCTCTAAAATGCATGTTGTTGGGTGAGGATTAAAACAAAACAAAACAAAACAAAAACTGTCCATTCAGATTGACTCAGTTGAGCATCACCCTCTGTACCAAAAGGTTGCTGATTTGATTCCTGGTCAGGGCACATACCTGGGTTGCAGGTTCAGTGCCCAGTTGAGGTAAATGAAGAGGGCACCCATAGATGTTTCCCTCTCTACTTGGGTGAGAACTTAAATAATAAGTATTTAAATCAGAAAAAAAATAAAACGCAAAAACCGTAAAGACCAAACTCAACAGTTCCCAAAATTATAACAGAAAAAAGGCAGAAAATCAAAAAGAAGTAATAAACATAAAAAATTGTTTTAAGAAAATATTGAACTTTAGCCTAGCCAGTGTTGCTCAATGGCTGAGCGTCAACCTATGAACTAGAAGATGATTGTTCGATTCCTAGTCAGAGCACAGGCCCAGGTTGTGGGCTGGATCCAGTATAATCAAATGACTCTCTCTCATCATTGATGTTTCTATCTTTCTCCCTCTACCTTCCTTTCTAAAATCAATAAAAGGTGTGTTTTTTTTAAAGATAGTAACACTTCTGGAGGTTCACCAAACTAAATTCACAAGCAAACTCATTGATTAAAAAAGAGATTACAAAAATTTTAAATGACGCTTTTAAAAAGAAAGCTTGGTGAAGATTACATCGACAACTGATTCAGACAATGCTACAATTACTGAAAGTTTTCTGGATTAGAAAGAAATTACATGGTCTCAAATTATCCAACTAATTACTGATTAGTGGAGTCCCTCCGCCTGGCCTGCGGGGATCGGGCCAAAATCAGCAGTCTGACATCCCCCCGAGGGGTCCCAGATTGAGAGAGGGTGCAGGCCAGGCTGAGGGCCTTCACCGGTGCACAAAATCCGTGCACCAGGCCTCTAGTATATTATAAAAGCATAAATATATAAGTAAACATTCAAACCCGAGACAGAAATGAATGGACCAAAACATCAAAATATCTCAGCCCTAGCAGTTTGGCTCTGTGGATAGTCAACCTGCGGACCAAAGGGTTCCAGGTTCAATTCTGGTCAAGAGCAGGTACCTAGGTTGCAGGCTCATTCCTAGCCCGGCCATGGTCAGGGCTTGTGCAGGAAGCAACTAATCGATGTGTTTCTCTCACATCAATATTACTGTCTTTCCCTCTCTTCCATTTTCCCGAAAAATCAGTGGAAAAATACCCTCGGGTGAGGATTAACCAAAAACAAAACAAAACACAAAATAGTGGTTATCTGTGTTCAAGCTGTATTTTATCTTTGCCTCTTTTGATGTTTTTTTCAATAAGCATTTCTGCAATTTAAAAAATTGCTCCAAAGTATAAATGGGTAACATAATGTGACAAAAATTTTAAAATGAAGATCTCTAAGAAAATATTCCAGAATCTGGAATAATTAAAAAACTAAATTATGTAGCTCGGTGCCCTCTAATTTCCTCAAAGAATGATAAAATTCTCTTATGACATCGCTGCTCACTCACTGATGAGCAAGCCTCTTGTGGCGCCATCAAAGTCAAGGAATTCACAACCTGAAAATACTCAATTCTAAACTTAATTGGCTAATTTCTTCCTTTCACTCTTCTCTTTAACCATTCATAAGTGATTGAATTCTTTTCTTTGATTTAAAACATCTTATTCAAGTCGTTCGCTATTCTGACAATCTTCTATGAAAATAAGATATTGTGCCTTATAACAACCACAACTTAATTTGTCCATGTACCATTGAACACAGTAGTCCAAATTTGGTTGCTCTTGAAGTAGTAAAACAAATTCTGGATACTATCTAAATGCTATTATTTCTGCCAACATTGGCACTATCAACATGTACAGAATTCACTGTTAAGTAAAACCTCTAATTCTTATTTATTAATATAATGCCAATTTCCTGTATTAGTACAATTATTTTGTTGGGTTTCTTTACATCAAGCATAAAACAGGGTATTTAATTCATATTATCTGGTTCGAGTCTGAAGAAAATTTTCATACTTTGATTTTGTTGTGTGAAATATTAAATCTCTCAATTACATACCCTTTACTGATTTGTTCAACATACTCTGAGGAATCTCACCCAAGTCACTTTAATTGTTTTTAAATAGATCAACAATTTCCTCTCAATAGCAGATTTTTAAAAATATAATAGTTTTGGAAAAATAATTAGTAATGCTAATCTCAACTGAGAAGTCCGTTTGCATATTTTCTGTACACTGAAAAGTTCTACCCTGGTTTAGTTTTGAGCACAACCCCAGTTGATACTTGAAAAATTATAAATAAAAAATCTGGGTAAATAAAGTCTTTCAAAAAAAAAAATTTAAACTGAAAAAGTAGATACAAAATTACCTATCCCCACAAATTGAAACTATGTCCACCTTAACCAAACTTGAAAGTGACTAACCTTGAGAAGTTCCTAAATAGAATATAATGTAAGACATGCCCACACTAAAATATACCATAAATAAAAAGAACTGATGAATATCAGGCAATATATACCTGAACACAACAATTCAAGTCCCTAATAATGTAAAAAATGATAATAACAAATACATCCTAATGATAAGGGATTATAGCAGTGGTTCTCAACCTTCTGACCCTTTAAATAGTTCCTCATGTTGTGACCCAACCATAAAATTATTTTCGTTGCTACCTCATAACTGTAATGTTGCTACTGTTATGAATCGTAATGTAAATATCTGATATGCAGGATGGTCTTAGGCGACCCCTGTGAAAGGGTCGTTCCATCACCAAAGGGGTCGCGACCCACAGGTTGAGAACCGCAGATTAGAGGCTTTGAGGCCACACAGACCTATTTCCCCTTCAAGCTCAACCACTAGAGTGTGCACTTCCTCTGGAAAGCCAATCCCATCAAAAACAAGATTCTTTGACTGAGGATTATTTGTCTCATAGGATAGGTATGAGGCATAAATGAATGCACAGAAAACACCAACATGGTGCCTGGTACATCTCAAGTGTTGCTGCAGCTGTTACTGCTGCTGCTACATCATTTACTATTATTGGTGCCTACCACAAAAACTGGGCCAAGGACAAAAATAGGTGATCAACAAATACTAAAGGTTTATGGAAATTAAAAAATTTCATTATCACTATAAAGGAAATATAAATTAAACCAAATACCATTTCACCTACCAAATAAAGCCAATTTTGTATATTTTCAGAGGCCACCTGAACTTTTTTTTTTTAAATCAAAACCCTTAAGACTCTGCATATTCTTTAACCCAATTATCTCACTTTTGAGGAACTTACCTGAAAAAAAGGATGTGGACATATTAACAGTAAAAAGTTAAGAAAACATGTGCATGACAATGAAACTGGCTAAATAAATTTCATTTTAGTACATCAATCCAATTGAGTAGAAGCAGCAAAAATGATTTTTAAATAGCAACATATTAACATTGAGATGTTCAAGATATTACATAGCACATACAAGTTATCTAGATGATAAGACATCTCAGGATATTGTAAAATTGTGAGGTTTAAGGACTCCTTTTCCAAAATTTTTTTTTAATGAGCAATTCAGAAGTATATACAATCAAGAAAACTGGCATCTCCAAGGCACCAAAATTTTCACTGAACAGTGTTCAATAATTTAGGTTCTCTCACTTACTGGAAGTCCTAACAAATACAGACATTTCTCTCTACATTCTCAACCTTCACAATAAACTGTGCCATTATTAAAGTTATTCATCTGTTTCTGAGCGCTACATCAGACTTAAGGAAAAAAACAACAACCCAGCATTTTAGAACCCATCATATTCTTAACTAAAGCAACTTCTACATAGTAAAACTCCTTCTACAAACATCTATTTACTCTCAGAACATTTAAGCCATTTGCAAAAAAGAAGTTCCTGAAACTAAAGTACTAAATATCGGAAATATTTTTTTAAAAAACACCCTAAAATCAACATTCCAAATTTCTTCAGTAAGATCAATAAATATTCACTGGGAACTAAAAGGTCACATTCAATCTACAAAAATTATGAACAAATATACGAGGGGCTTATTATCCTATATATTAAAAGGGTAATATGCAAATTGACCCTAACAGCAGGATTATCAGAACAAATGCTCTCCCAGTCACTATGAGGCACACTGACCACCTCTAAGTCCCTTTCCCCGGCCAACAGGCTCTAATTGCCCGATGGCGAATGGGGAACTGGGATGGGTGGCGGGGCCGCCTGCGGGCAGCCAGAGAAGATGGTCCTGATCTCAGACCAGGCCTAGGGACCATACCCACACATGAATTTCATGTGTGGGGCCTCTAGTTTATAATATAACTGAAAACCTATGTAAGTGAGAACAACAAAATGGTCAGTGCATAAATCCATAGTCAAGGGAAGAGTACTGTCTTTATGTTTAAGAATTTAGGAGGTATTTATCTTAAATAAGCAATTTCAATGATTCAGTTCTAGGATACAGCAAGAAAGTACTGCATTTCTATGAAACTTCCAGATGATGATGATGCTGGAGTACAAACCAATGTTCTGAACACCAAAAGTCAACAATACTTAACAACACTTCATTGCCTTATTATCTTGTAGAAAGTTTCAATTGAACCAGTAAACTCCTTTAAGCTGAGCATTCAGTTCCATCAGGTTTTACAAAGGTAATGACACTATGATTTCTTGATATATAACACCCCAGTAGGATCTGGGGAAGGAAATGCAGTACTATTTCCACAGTAATACATATGCAGTCACTAAATGTAATACAGACTATAATCAATCTCATGTCGATTAAGGTCAGGTTTTGTCACCAAATCAGTCTGTCAAACTAATGAGAAACTTTCTTGCCATAGGATTTTAAATTTCTGAACTGTGAATAAAAGATTTTGGACCAGTACAACAAAAACTTTTATAAGGAAATATAACTTAAAGCTACTACATTTTCCATCACTCAGACCTTAGCAGCTAAAACATATGATTATGCTCTAAACTTGAGAATCTAACAGTAAAATACATATAGTGGAATCCCATCTTTTGTTATCTTGAACTTGATTTTATTAGCCAATATGAAGCTAACTATACTGAGATTCTCAATTTTTAAAAAACTTATCTCAAGTAAACAAAGCTTCCCAAATTCCAGAAAGGTCTAAGCCAGTGGTTCTCAACCTTCTGGCCCTATAAATATAGTTCCTCATGTTGTGACCCAACCATAAAATTATTTTCGTTGCTACTTTCATAACTGTAATGTTGCTACTGTTATGAATTGTAATGTAAATATCTGATATGTAGGATGGTCTTAGGCGACCCTGTGAAAGGGTCGTTCGACCGCCAAAGGGGTCGCGACCCACAGGTTGAGAACCAATGAACGAAAACCATGGAAGAGCAAAACCATCACCGCCCTCACTGGTTTGGCTCAGTGGATAGAGTGCCAGAGTGCCAGTCTGTGGACTAGAGTCCGAGGTTTGATTCTGGTCAATCAAGGGCACATGCCCAGGTTATGGGCTAGATAAGCAAGAGGCAGCCAATCAGTGATTTTCATCATTGATGTTTTTATCTCTCCCTTCCTCTCTGAAATCACTAAAAATATTTTTTTAAGAAAATAAAAAATAAAAGCAAAAACATTATCCATGTTACCATCCCTACAGAAATAAAACACAACTGGGAATGCCTTACAGTCCTCAGAATAGTATTTTAGGGTCTGAAAATATATTTATTAAATTTTTGTGATTATTTTTTAAGTCCTCATCTTTTACAAAAACACATTAAAATATTGGTAAAATATAGCAAGGATTTACTTCAAAATAAATAAAGGGAGGGAAGGGTAGATGCAGGTACAGATAAAACAAGATTGCCCAAGGGTTATTAAAGAATGGACAAATTCTTTTGTGCATGTTTAGAAATTTTCCACAATAAAATTAAGATGGCACCAAACATATGCACACACATATCTAAGAATAGAAATTTTATGAGAGCCCGAGCTGGTTTGGATCAGTAGATACAGCGCTGGCCTGATTCCAGTCAAGGGCTAGTACCTCTGTTGAAGGCTCAATCCCTCCCGCATTGGGGTTCACGTGGGAGGCAACCAATCAATGTTTCTTTTTCTGTTTCTCCCCCTCCCTTCCACTCTAAAAATCAATGGAAAAATGTCCTTGGGTGAGGAGTCACACAGACAAAAAATTATGTGAATCTCAAACTATACACAGAAATATATTCAACTTGTTAGCAATTCCATAACCATAATATTCTTATTCTTTAATTTATACTTATCAGAGTCTGAAATTCAGTGTCCAACCCTGAAATATAAGCGAAAGATCCAGGCAATTCACAAAACTAGAAATCATTAGCCATCACTTACACTGCAAGCAAGTAGATAAACTGTCATCACCTTTTGGGAGAGCAACCTAAATTTGCAAAGTTTCTAAAACATATATGCACTTGAACAATTATATTTCTGGGGATTAACTCTGAAAAAATAATCAATGGGCCCAGCCAGTGTGAATCAGTAGTTGAGCATCAACCTATATGAACCAGGAGGTCATAGATTCGATTCCTGGTCAGGCTGTGGGCTGGATGCCCAGTGGGTGTGTGTGCCTGTGTGCATGCAGGAGGCAGTGGTTCAATGATTCTTTCTCATAGTTGTCTGTATAGCTCTCACCCTCTCTGAAATCAATCCTATATAATAAAGAATAAATATGCTAATTAGACCAAACGATTGACCTTACAAAGCTGGGGCTGCAAAGGGCTGCGAGGGCCGAGCCTCTTGCACACATTTTGTGCATTGGGCTTCTAGTAATATATATTTTTAAAAATAATCAATAGTATTTATAAAATTTTAGTTGTAAGACTATTCGATTTTTTCTGAAACTTTTTAAAATGTTTTGTTTTTAGGGAGCAAGGGAGAGGGAAAGAGACAGAAAAATCGATGAGAGAAACATCATCAATCCGCTGTATCCTGCACATCTCTTACTGGGGATCGAACCTGCTACCTAAGCTTGTGTCCTGACCGGGAACCAAACCCGTGATCTCTTAATTCCTGGGTCGATGCTCAATCACTGAGGAACACTTGGCTGGGCTGAAACTATTTATAAAAGGAAAAACTTGAAGGAAACACTATGAGCCCAACAATAGACTTTTAGTTAAGTAGAATACTATATAAGTAGGCAACATTAATACTATGTAGAAATCTTATTTACTAACATCTTATGTTCATGTTATGTTAAAAAAAAAAAGCTACTTAAATGTATGATATGACTTTTATGATAAGCCTATATACGTAAAACAAAATAAAAAACCAAACTTTTCTTTCTGGCTGGTTGAAGTATGCCCCCTTTGTATGTGACTGGTTTGCATTTTTTCCCAATATATATTTTTTATTTTAGAGAGGAAAAGAGAGGGGACGAGAAAGAGAAACATTGATCTGAGAGTGAAACATCTATCAGTAGCTTCCTACACATCCCCTACCAGGGATCAAGCCCAGAAACCGACCAGAAATAGAACAGGCACTCTTTCAGTTGCATGGGGTGACACCCAACCAACCGAGCCACACCAGCCAGGGATGGCTTGCATTTTCTAAATATTGTATGAGCATGCATGCTTACTAAATTGGGGTTAAAAGTGAAATAAAGATGGGGTACCTTCTCTTAAAAACCTACATCAATCTTAAGTCATCTGATTAATCTTTCTTTTTTTTAAAATATATTTTGATTTTTTACAGAGAGGAAGGGAGAGAGATAGAGAGCTAGAAACATCGATGAGAGAGAAACATCGATCAGCTGCCTCCTGCACATCTCCTACTGGGGATGTGCCCACAACCCAGGTACATGCCCTTGACCGGAATCGAACCCGGGACCCTTCCAGTCCGCAGGCCGACGCTCTATCCACTGAGCCAAACCAGTTTTGTCTAATCTTTCTTTTTAATTTCAATAAAACCACAACTTTAAAGTTAACACCAAAATAAAAAATAGGTGAAGATGACTATATTTAAAGGATTAGTATAAGGAATAGTACACTAGGTATGGTGAATGGTTAAATCATTTGCAGAATACAGAAAATTACGTTTATCATGTATTCTACAAAACTATTCCTGTTATTCTGGACTAGCCAGAAAAGCCTAAGGACTGGTTCCATTAAGCCACAATTACATCAGTTCTAAAATCAATTCAAGTCATAAGTTAATTTACATGGGAAACAGGATGAATATTTCAGAGTGGTGAAATAGGAAAGCGTGTTAGGAAGAAAAAAGTCAGATGTCCTTCCAATCTGTTATGGCTAACTCTTTTAAAAAATAGCTATACGGTTCTCATTGGAGAATATAATTTTTTAATGTTTTTATTGGTTTTTAGAGAGAGGAAGGGAGAAGAGAAAAAACACTGATGAAACAGCAATCAGCTGCCTCCTGCACACCTCCTACCCCTACTGGAAACCAAGCTCGCAACCTGGACACATACCCTTGACCGGAATCGAACCTGGGACCCTTCAGTCCGCAGGCCCACGCTCTATCCATTGAACCAAACCAGCTAGGGCTGAACTGGTGACTACTTCATGCATGGGTCAAGGCTCCACTACTGAGCCACACAGGCTGGGTTAAGTTCTTTCAAATTTTATTACAGCCCCATCACAGGCAACATAGAGCAGCCTCTGCCCTCAAATGTTAACTTGGCTCATTTAATCACAGCCAAACCTATTTTAAGGTTATTATTTAACTCCCAAAACTGCTGCTAAACCCATATGACACAAGCTGTACTTACACTATTTATACCCAGACACAGTACTAGAAGAGTTGGTACATATCTAAGGTAAATTTTTTATTTAGAAGCAAAATGTATTGTTCATTATAATAATCAGTCTTTAAGCACACAGAGCAAGTTTCCTTCTACCTTCCTAAGTCCCTCTCCCTTGTGCAAAGGTAATCAATGTTGTTTTATATGTATCTTTCCAGATATTTCTCTATGCCTTTACATAGTAGAAAATAAGGTTCTATAATAGGTGAGCTATTGAAAGAGCTGGAGTATTGGCAGTGGGGGTGGGGGGCTTGAAGCGCTGTTAGAGAAAATATCACTGAGTGGCAGTTTTGAGTAAGAACCTAAATTGGAGAACCTAACCTTATGAATGTCTGGGGGAAGGAAATCCCCAAAAAAGGCTTTCAGGTAAGAACATCTAATGTGTTCAAGACACAGTAAAGAGACCAGTGTGGTTGGAGCAGAATATACTATTAGCAGTAAAGGAGGAGGTGTCTTATAAATCACAATGAAAAATTTGGCTTTTAGGCTGAAATAAGCAGCTATTAGATTTCAAGCAATACATTTTTCAAGTATTACGTTTTTCCTATCTTTTTTTTCCCAAGTACAGTTGGCATTCAATATTATTAGTTTCAGTTGTACCAGCACAGTGGTTATTTACATCACTTCAAGCATTACATTTTAACAGGATTAACCTAGCTTCCACACACTGGTGGGGAGGGGATAAAGAAACAAATCTATTGCAAAATGTACAAGAGACCATGGTGGCTTAAAACTGGAACAAGCGATGGCAGTTCTGGATGGTGAATTCTTCTTTTATTTTAAAGGAAAAGCGGACAAGATTTTCCACAGGGCCAAAGGTGAGGCATCAGAGGAAAAAAAAGTCAAGGTTAACCAAGTCTGGCCTAAATGACATGAAAACTGGGATTTTGTTAACAAAATCACTGCAGAAGAAATTGGTCTTAAGGAATAGCACGAGTCCCAGTTTTGAACTTTTAAATTAATATACTTAACTAGATAGGTAACTATATATGGGTATGTCATTCAAAAGAGAAATCCAGCCCTAGCCAGACAGAACTCAGTTGGGAGAGGGAGGTCACAATGACCCACACATCAGGTGGCATGCACAAGCTGAGATATACTATGCAGTGCAGGCTGACATGTTACTGGGTGAGTAGGCAAGCCAGGGAATGCACTGTGCATCCATGCTTCAGCTTCTCCATCATGGTGATCTAGGGGAGGAACCCAATCACCAAGAGGATCCCCAGATTGAGCACCCCACTACCCATTTCAAAGCTTTCGGCCTCAGGACCAGGATATAGGCTTGCTTGATGCAGCATGCCTGGAATCTAGGAACTACTTCCCAACTGCCTCTCTCACCAGACGTTTCCCAGACAGGCAACCACCCTCACTGTTATGCCATTGATTACACAGTGTATCAGAAGTGTGGAAATATGGTTAAAACTGAAGATGAGGACTGTTCATGACCAGAGTGGTTTGGTAACTTAATTAGGGTCACAATACTAGTGCTAGAAGAGATGTGAACCCAGCTCTCAGTCCAAAGTCCAAACCTTTTCCACTCTGCAATTTTCCCAGGGTTTGGGAAGTTGACTTTTATCAATTTTATTCAAACAAACCCTAAGAGTTACACTCAATGTTGTCTTCAGTAACAATTCTAAAAAAAGACTTAACTACCCCATAAATACATAGTTGCCTCCATAGAGTCATCCTGGGGTCATTCTCTGAAGGTTAAGCCATCATCTTACTGAATCCTACCCTGTTATGGGGGTACAATGTGAACCCCTCAGAGATTCACTATCCCTTTGCACAAAAAAGAAAAATGACCACTGGATTTAGCAACACCCCTCTGGGGTTGCTTCTAAAATCCATAAAATCAGTTTATTTTTAACTGAAAAAACATTTAAAATGTGTTTGTCAGTAAAACAATGCTGTCACATCTAAAGATCCTACAGTTATACTACAAAGCCTCATCTACCTAACCTAAATAACCTGTAACTTCATGCCATTTAAAATGTTATGAAAAGTATTACAAAAATATTTTTAATCCCTTTAAAAATATTTTTTAAAAGTCACAAGCAGTTTTTTACTTTTTACTGAATACTTCACATATCAAGTAGTCTAGTATGATTAAGAGTTGAAACTGGCCCTAACCAGTTTGGCTCAGTGGATAGAGCGTCGGCCTGCAGACTCAAGGGTCCCAGGTTCGATTCCGGTCAAGGGCATGTACCTTGGTTGCGGGCACATCCCCAGTGGGGAGTGTGCAGGAGGCAGCTGATCCATGTTTCTCTCTCATCGATGTTTCTGGCTCTCTGTCCCTCTCCCTTCTCTGTGAAAAATCAATAAAATATACTAAAAAAAAAGAGTTGAAACTGCCCTGGACGGTGTGGCTCAATTGGTTGGAGCATCCTCTCCTACACAGAATGTGGTGGGTTTGGTTCCCAGTCAGGGCAACTACCCAGGCTTCGGGTTCCATCCTTGTCAGGGCACATGTGGGAGGCAACCCATCAATGTTTATCTCTCACACTGATCGATGTTCTTTTCTCTCCCTTCCTTCCTCTCTCTAAAATCAAATACATACATATACATATATTATTTTCTTAAAAATAGAAATCTGCACGGTTAACTGCCTAGGTTGAATCCATGCTTCACTATTAGGCAATTATTTAAATTATGTGCTTCAATATTCACATCTCTAAAATATGAATATTGTGCCCTAGCCAGTTTGGCTCAGTGGATATAGAGTGTCAGTATGAGGATTGAAGGGTCCCAAGTTCGATTCTGGCCAAGGGCACATGCCCAGGTTGCGGGTTCGATCCCCAGTAGGGAGTGTGCAGGAGGCAGCCAATCAATGATTCTCTCTCATCATTGATGTTTCTAGCTCTCTCTCCCTCTCCTTTCCTCTCTGAAATCAATAAAAATATATTTAAAAAATAAAAATATGAATATTGTAATATTTACATAAGGTTATGAAGAGTAAATAACACAAGAAAGTTAACAGTGGTGAATACATGGTAAAATGTCCAGATTATTGCATTCAAAATAAAGGAATTCAGGTTCTACTTCATTTTTCCTTTCAAATAACAAACCAATTATGTCTCAACAAGGATTGTTAGAGAAATAACCAGTGACATCTTTCAGCCTGCCTAACCTATTTTCTTCAAACTAAGTACATTTGCTCATTAATATACACGAAGAAAACTCATTTGAAAAACCAGGGCAAGTAGCCTCAGGCATAGGATCACTACTTTCTTCAAAAGATTAACTAACTATAAGTCTTCTAACTTGCACTTAGTCCCCATTACTGACCTTCTCCACAAAAGACCCAGAAGGAAATTCAAAAAAAATATCAGATCTCTCTGTTCTCTTTAGAATTTCAACAGATAATCTAGATCTTAAACATGACCCAAAAAAGACCTGTATACTATAGTTAGTACTTGTCTACTTTCCAAATTTCATCTATCCTTTGCATTCTTTTTTTTGTAATATATTTTTATTGATTTCAGAGAGGAAGGGAGAGGGAGATAGAAACATCAATGAGAGAATCATTGTTTGGCTGCCTCCTGCACGCCCCCTACTGGGGATGAGCCCACACCCGGTCATGTGCCCTTGACCAGAATGGAACCCAGACCTTTCAGTATGCAGACTGAGGCTCTATCCACTGAGCCAAACCAGCTAGGGCTTACTCTATGCATTCTTAGTGACTATTCTCCAGTAGTATTTGTAGTGGTTCTCAACCCTCTGGCCCTTTAAATACAGTTCCTCTTGTTGTGACCCAACCATAAAATTATTTTCGTGGCTACTTCATAACCGTAATGTTGCTACTGTTATGAATCGTAATGTAAATATCTGATATGCAGGATGGTCTTAGACGACCCCTGTGAAAGGGTTGTTCGACTGCAAAAGGAGTCGCGACCCGCAGGTTGAAAACTGCTGATTTAAGGCCTAGTTTCCAACCACTCCCAATTATCTTCTTTCAGATACGATAGTCCATGTACAGATCTCAATTTCACTAGCATCAGGCTCATACTTCCACATTTTAAGTTCGGTTCCCCTACTACAGCGGTTCTCAACCTGTGGGTCGCCACCCCTTTGGTGGTCAAATGACACTTTTACAGGGGTCACCTAAGACCATCCTGCATATCAGATATTTACATTACGATTCATAACAGTAGCAACATTAGTTATTAAGTAGCAACGAAAATAATTTTGGTTGGGTCACAACATGAGGAACTGTATTTAAAGGGCCAGAAGGTTGAGAACCACTGCCCTACTATCTCACCCTGTTTTTTCATTTCATGGATCTAGATTGTGAAATTGCTATATGTTCACTTTATTTCTCTCAATCTATAATAATAAAAGTATAATATGCTAATTAGACCAGACGAAGCTGGGGCCAGAGAGAAGCCCGGGTCCCGGGTGCCAGCAGCCAGGGGAAGGCAGGCCTACTCTTGCTCAAATTTCGTGCATCGGGCCTCTAGTAGTTTACAATACCCAAGACAGTATGTTTTGCCAATATCTATATGCCTAAGGGGGATTTTCATAATAATCACTCAAATGTTTAATAAAATCTCTACTTGAATGTTCTACAATCATCTCAAAGATCAATGTTTAAATAGCTTTCTCCTACTCTCAACCCCTAATCCTTTTGTTTAATGTTTATCTAACTATCCTCATCCCAGAAGCTAGAATCCTAGGGGTCACTCCAAATCCCTCTCTTCATATTACAACCACCACTACATGCTCCTAAATTTACCTCTCCTCTCTAACACTGCTTTTGACCAGGTCAGGTCATTCTTATAGTTTAATATCTTCCTTATCCTCTAAGCCATATTCACACTATCAGAATGACATTTCTAAGGTATATCTGTCATTCCTCAGTTTAGAATCTTTCAATAGCTCACCACTAGTTTCTGGATAAAATACAAACTCCTTGGCACAGCATTAAAATGTTATAATCTGGCCTCCTCTAAAATTCATTTCAATTCCCTTTCTCTTAGAAGCATTTCCAGACCACTTAAAAATTAGTAGGTACCCATTTTTGCATGCTACTTTAGGTTCTGTACTTACCTCTAATCACATGACATATTCTCATTCATCTGTCTCCCTCCCTAGGCTGAGGCCTTGAAGAAGTATACCTTTTTCCTCAAAACCAGAACTTGATCCATAAAATAATGGATTTGTAAAAGTAATAAGGAATAAATTTAACTGAACCTATAGTGAACAGCAGCCATACAATGACAATGATACAGAACACCACAGTAGAAATAGATTTCATAGAATAGAGAGCATTAATAAAACTTGATCTTAGAGAAAAAAAGCCTTCCATTCCTTTTCCAGATATCCTTAGGACATTAACTTTTTTCCATTCTGCTTTCCTTTAAGGCTACCTTCAGTGTTCACTGTAACTAGATTTTACCATTTCAGTACGAGTAAGGGATTTATTCTAGTAACACAGCAGGGAACATGCCTTTAAAAATCATCCTTTTTGCCCCAGCTCAAAACTATTAAAGTTAGTGATCAAAATATTGCACTATTGTCAGTAAAATATTACAGGTTGCAAACTTTTTAACTTTTTGGCTATTTATATCCTTATTAATCTCGTATTATTCCTGTGAATAGAGCAGATTCATTCTTTCCTATCACCATTGGGAACACATTAACATCTAACTGGCCCACAAGTCATCATTGAAAAAAGAAGTCAACCCTAGATTTTCTGATTTGGATACAAAGATTAAACAGATTTATTTCCCTTTTAAAGGTTAAAAAGCCTTCCTAGCCCTTTGTTTTTAAAAAACCTTCCAGTGAGATAGCATTTTAATATTACAGCAAGCTTATGGTTTCATTCATGTTAAATTTTAATAAAAAGTCAATAGAATACAACACAAAATTGTTGTCACAAACCGAAGACTACTCCAAATGAGAGAATATTTTCACTAATTTGCAATAGTAAGAAAAATAACTGCTTTGTTGCTAATCATTAAAACAAGCCATTTTAGCCTTGGCATCGCCCAATCCACCAAGGTTATGGGAGCTTCCATCCCCAGTCAAGGCACATATAAGAAGCAACCAATGAATGCATAAATAAGTGGAACAACAAATCCATCAAATTGGTATTTCTCTCTCTCCTCTCTAAAAAATAATGTTTAATAAAAAAAAGCCACCCTCGCTGGTTTGGCTCAGTGGATAAAGGGTTAGCCTGTGGACTGAAGGATGCCATGTTCGATTCTGGTCAAGGGCACACGCCCAGGATGTGGGCTCAGTCCCCAGGTAAGGGGCGTGCAGGAGGCAGCTGATCAATGATTCTCTCTCATCGGATGTTTCTATCTCTCTTTCCTTCTCCCTTCCTCTCTGAAACCAATAAAAATTTATTTTTTAAAAAGCCACTTCATTCTAAAGTATATTTAATCTTCAGCTGCTTTTTTCAATTATCAAAAATTTTCAGTCAGCCTAAGTTAACTAGGTACTTCTAATTCCATTAGTTTACAAAAAATTTAAGTGGCCTTCCTTGGAAACATCTCTTGATACAAAGATTAACCCTAACATTTCCAGAAGCTATCACCTACACCTCCATCAACTAAACTTAGACTGGTGTATTTCCTAGTCTTCACAATGAAACCAGTGGACCTCACACCTCTTACCATCACCCAGGAAGGGTGTGCATCTGTTCCGAAGGCCCCCCTGGCTCCAGGTCATCCTGGCTGCCGTTGCTCCAGGCTGGGCATCCATGTTGCTGCAGCTTGTGGTTTGTGAGGGGTAGTGTACAGGAAAAGCAGGATGGGATTTCAAGGGGAACAGGAGGAAGATGGCTTTCTGGGAAAATGCCATCATCATCATAGGTGTTAAATAGTACCACACACATTTTATTGCAGCACAGTTTAAAAATTTAACAAATGAAAGATTAAAAATAAAAAAAATAAAAATAAAAAAATTAAAAATACAGACGTCCAGAGATGCTCTAAAACAGTTAAGTTAAAGATCAGGAAAAATAAGGTCACAGACTTAACAGCCAGTTCTTTTGAGCTTGGGGGAAGGGATGAGGGCAAGGGTGGGGTTGGGAGAGAAAAGGTTTATGTGATCAATCCACTTAAAAATGCTAATGCCTTCACTTTCTCTCCCAAGATGGAAAACTCCAAGTCAATTAGGAGGCAGGAGAAATTCTTATGAACATTCAGAAAAACTCGACTTTAATCCGGTTAAAAATCATCAGTCATTATCATCATTATCATCACCATCATAAATATAATAATAATAAATAATAGTAACTAGTAACAACAATAAAAAGGAAATCAGCGGAAAGTCAGGAAAAATGTAAAAAAAAATGGAATAACTTACTGTAGCTGAAGATCAAAAAAATCTCACTGTAAAAAAACAAAAATAAAAATAGCCCAGATTAGAAAAACGGGAGGTGCAAAAATGTCAAGTCAATAAAGTTCATTTCTTTTCTCTTTCCAAAAGCAGTTTCCACAAAAACCGCAAGGGTAAAGTTCTCAGTAGCAGACAAGCAAAGCCCTTTCCACATCATCAATCAATCTTAAAAATACACGAGGAAATAGAGAGGTCAGTTTATGAGAGGCTAAAAGGCTCCTCCTCCTCTAACCCAACTGCTGCAGAAAAAATAGAAATAGAAATTTTAAAAATTACATCTTAAATCCAAGTCCCGTTTTTTGGAAACAATTAAAAAAAAAACACCTGTAAATTTGCTGTAGTGCACACCAAGTTGCATCATTATGTTTAAAATGCTCTTTATAAAATCAGTTTTGGAATGGGAATGTGTGTGTTCTGGAAGGGTGGGGAAGGGAGGTTAAAAATCAAAGCTGAGCTCCAGTGAGTAGGGATGGGGTTCGCCTTGCTGCCCTGTGAAAGGAGAAGGGACAGATTGAGTCAGAGTTCCTCAGAAATGTTGTGCCCTAAACCCCCAAGACAGAAACATCTGTCCATTGCATCTAACACATTTTGGTAAAGCATAACATTCCACTGGGATGGGGAGAGCCTCTATAGAATCAATTCTACCAGTGATTGTCTTGACAATTCCTCAATATTAGTAGATAACTAGAATTATCAAAATAAGTGCATGTATTCCCTTAAGGGTCTCAAAAAAGGTGTTAAGTTCAAACATTCATCTTGATAACAGTTTGGGCGAGGAATATGTATATATATAAAAACCAAGCCAACAGAGGTAAAGAAGTGAGCAAATCTCAAGAATGAAAGATTAATGAAAGAAAGCAAATTCATGGGTTTTTAAATTTTAAGTCCATGTAATTTTTCCTATAATACAGACTGAAGGAGAATGGTCTACCATGAAGATACATAAGAGAGAAACATTGATTCTCAAAACCAATTAAGTGAACAAACCACAAGACCTAATAATTTCTACAGCAAGAAAAGATGCTTTAAACAATGAACACATTATTTATTCACTGACAATGAAAAACCAAAGATGAAGGGAAAGATTATGGCTACTGAATATTTAGTGTGATAAAATGGGTGAAAAATTAAGGTCAAGTTTGTTTCAGTGGTCTATATACAATCAGTCGTCACTAATTTATAAGCAAGTATACATAGCTAATTCAAAGAATCTTATATATAACATAAAAAAATAACATGACAGACTGACTATCTCATCAGCAGAAACAAGATCTGCAATTGTGTAGGTCTTTGAGTAAATAAGAATGGACTAGTTGCATTCACATTTCAATATTCAGCCAGGTTTTATTCTCATCTCTAAATGTCAGTAACCTGAAAAATTTTAAGGTCAACTATATATGAATGACTGCAACAACAGCACAAGTACAGTAATTCTAAAATTAAATTTTTTTTAAGCAGACCAGTTTAGGCACATGTAAGTTCCTGGTATACTTGTTTTGATGCGTTAAATTGTACAAATGCACAAACTACAGAAAAAGCTGTAGAAAAATGTACATCCTTTTAAATGTTATCTCTTTCGACTCAGTGTTTGGAAAGAATAGTCAATTTTTTTTTTCTTAGAGTCATGGCCTGAATCTGGTTCTTAAAATTTTCAGGATATGTTAACATAACTTTGTGGCTCATCTATAAACAAATCCTTTGCACGTGTCAAGACATAACCTTGCCCAGCCAGTGTGGTTCAATGGTTAAGTACTGACCTATGAACCAGGTCAACATTCAATTCCAGGTTGGGGTACATGCCTGGATTGCAGGCTCAACCCCCAGTTGGGGGCCCTGAAGAAGGCAGCTGATTAATGATTCTCTCTCATCATTGATGTTTCTCTTTTCTCTCTCCCCCTCTCTCCCTTACTCTCTGAAATCAATAAAAATATATTATTTTTAAAAAGACAAAACTTAAAAAGCTGTTAATATAAGACATCTTTCAAAGAAGTTAAGATGTCTCCCAAGATGTTATAAATTGAGTAGCTATCACTCATTAAAAAAGCCCCACTATTTTAGCTCCTAATTCCAACACTTTGCAATTAATAGTATAGCTAAATTATACTGTACTTTGACAATCCTGAGTGGTTTGGATCCCTTCTAAAGGGGTATTCTCAAAGGGAGGTCTGACAACTAGTATCACATGGCACTTATTAGGAATGCAAATGATGGGGCCCACTCCAGACTGACTTAATTATAAACTCTGAGGCTAGAGAGCCTAGCAATGTTTTAACTAGCCCTCTTGCTGATTCTGATGTCAGCTCATGTTTAGGGACTGTGAAGAGTTTAATGAGGAACCTCTATCCCCCTAGTTAAGATAAAATTCTTTATAAACAAAGTGTCTTATCCTTCCAGTGTACTGACAACAGGTTAGCAGCAAGGCTTTGAATGTATTCCTGATATTATATAATATATATCCAAGAAAATTGTAACATCATAGTAAATACACCAGGGAATTTAAAAAACAGCCCAATAGTAATCCTTTTTCCCCGTTATAGCCCCCCACATTTTCAGTATCTTAGATAACACAAGCAGTTATGCTGTATCTAGTAGTTCTGGTTCTCACTAGTCAATTCTCTGCTAAATCTAATTATAGACAAAACCATAATCTTCCCTGATCCCAATGAGAATGAATGAGTATACATATTAAGTATGAGCAAATACAAAGTTGTCCCAAAAGACAACTACCAAAAAAATTACTTGCCGGGCAGGCATGGCTCAGTGGTTGAGCATTGACCTATGAACCAGAAGGTCATGGTTTGATTCCTGGTCAGGCACAGGCCCGGGTTGTGGGCTCCATCCCCAGTAGGGGGCGGGCAGGAGGCAGCCAATCAATGATTCTCATCATTGATGTTTCTATCCCTCTATCCTTCTCCCTTCCTCTATGAAATCAATAAAAACTTGAAGGAAAAATCACTTAGAAGACTGAAATACTTTCATTAATGGCAGTTAACATTAATGATATACAAAAAAACTTCTAATCGTAAAACTATTTCTGTATCTTTTCAAAACTTCCAGAAATAAATGAGTTATAGAAATCAGAAATCTAGCGATTTCTATTTTAATTTCTGATTAGATTTCAATTTTACTTCTATAACTCATCTATTACATATTTAACTAATATCTAAATAGTTTTAACTCATTTGCCCGACACAGGTAATAGCATTGGGGTGGGGGGGTATAAAATCCAGTTTTCTTAACTCCTAGGGCCTAGGAGTTATTTCTTCAACTGTTACACTTCCCAGTTAACATCTCACAATTTCACCAGTTAAAATAATCTTTAAGATTTGAATAACTAGCTATTTTGGAGCTTATTCCTTGCTTATTTCTAAGAGAAACTCCATCCAAAACAAGGTTGGTCGCCTGCTATGTGAAACTCTCTAGAGACTTAATTACAAATATAAGCTGTGTTTAAAGTCTCTACCGAAGGAATAGCAACCACCACCACGCATTCCTGTGTCATCAGCATAGGAAACAAAAAGGTCAGATCTGCAATTTAGTCACCCTTCTTAAACTCCTCCTCTCTAGCAAATATATAAATGTTCTAAGGCCTACGTATTTGAAAAGATATCTAGAAAAGTTCAGATATTAATTCTGTGGCCAAATCATTCCAGATGGACATTAACACAAAGAATTGTTACCTTGGTACATTTTGACCTAACACTTCTAGTGCCCTTCAATTAATTTCAACTCATCAATAACTTCTTAAATATTAATTCCTCACGTTCTTTATTTGCCAACATTTTTATTAGGTAAATGATTTCCTAAATTAAGCAATCGCCGCCCTTAACTCATTTCTAACAATTCTGCAGTAATAAACTTTAGTTTTAAGCCCGTGTATTAAATAATATACATATTTAGGCTTTTAAAAAAAAAGAAATGTTTTTGATTCCTATTACATTATCTACAATGGTGAGGAATCCACAAATGCATGGGTATCTAGAATAATAGTACTTTTACTTCCTATCAAGTAGGTTTCTTCAGGAATATATTTACCTTGCAGTACTGGTTTATGCCATGCTTACTAATGTTAGTTTCTGAGATGAACGCATTATGAAAATTAAAATCAACTAAATCTTACACAACAATAAATAGCAATTTGTTTTTTTCAAATCTTTATTGTTGAAAATATTACAGATGCCGCCCCTTTCCCCTAATAGACCCCTTCTAGCCTGCCTTACCCCCTAAATAGCTATTTCTTGGATAAAGCAATGTGATACTACTTAGAAACCTCTTGCTATTTTTATAAATTTAGAAAAAAATTTTAATAAAGGTCAGGACGTGGCAAATACTAGGCACATTGACATTTGCTTAATAAAAAAGTACGTAGTTATGAATCTCGCCAGTTTAGGTGGTCTGGAAAACTAATGCCAGAATATCCTGAAAATTAGACTTTATCATCTTGGAACATTGTATTAGTAACAAATGCAATTCTCCTAAATATTTTTCCCAAGTGCAGTCTGGGAAATTGCAGTTACTGCTAGTGGTTGCTGTAATTAGGTTCTTGTAAAGACTCAAATTCAGTACTTAGTGCCTATTATTCCTATAGCTAAGCTAGCGGTTAAATTCCTTACTAGTTCCGCTCCTGATTCAATATAACCCTGGCAACCAACATTCTTATGCCTCTATTTCTTTCCAAGAAAGACAGTAATACCTACCTCAAGGAAAATTCCACTAACTTATATATATTTCAAGTGATTTATAACCTGCAGATAAAAAGTCAGCTTTAATTAGTAGTTAATATATGAAATTACAAGCTTTAAAAAAAAAATAAGTGAGATACTTCGCGGTCCATCATTTTCTCAGAGAGGTAAAATAAAAGTAATCTATAAAATACTAAATCCACTGTTATAACATTTATTATTCTTATGCCCTGCGGTATGCTCCGGAATTGAGAGACACGCGGTAAAATGTCTACTTGGTAATCCTTCCCCCAAACCCCGCCCAATTTTTAAATTTAACAAGAGGCACCAGCACCGTATTAACTTCAAGAACGAGCATGTCGATCTTCCCTTTCATGATCCCTCTTGGAGACCTCATGGTCGTAAAAAATGAAAGGAAAGCAGCCGTTAACCCAGAAGGAGAACGAAAAAAGGACACTGCCCCTGCTGATCGTGGCCTAGAGAACACCAGGTTAAATCTATACAAGGGCTGAGGCCTACAAAACTCTCTCCCGCACAGGACCTAACCCCCCCCACCGCAAAAGAGAATAAATGGGGGCCTAGTTACCGAGAAAAGGGTTGCCTCGTCTTCTCTCCCACATCCCCTCGCGCTCACAGTGGAACCCAGCGCCTCCCCCTGCATCTATCTCCTCCACTTACCTGGTGGGAAAAGGGAGAAGAGATTCGATTCTGAATCTCCTACTCCCGGGTTCTACGTGGAGAAGCCGACTACTGCTCGAGGTCAGCAACGCGGCCGCAACCGCTCAGCCTTCGTCTCTTCACAAAATGGCCCCCGAGTCTCCTCTGCCGCCGAGGCAAAGGCCTAGCCCCCGCCCCACTACTGAGACTCTTCCTATTGGCTGCGATTTTCCTCGCTCCCGCTTCTAATTAGACAATTCTACCGCTCTTCACAATTCTGTCCAATCACAATAAGCAATGGGTTAGACTAAGCAAAAGAATTTCCACATGCGTGAGAGGAACTAGTTTGTGACTGGTTATTTTTCATGTCATTCATCTCCTGAGAAATGCTTATTGGCCACTCTACCTGAGGAAGCGCTGGGTGGAAACTCGCCTTTGTATCGCGTACTGCTTCACATCCGGGTATCCGGGAGGTCTGATTGGCGGCCGCCTTATCCAATCTCTGCTCCTTAGAGCGCCTAATGGGAGGACCGCCCACATCTTGGAATTCCCGCTGCGCCAGGGCGGGGAGGGAGGGAGGGATTTCCGCTGGTAGCGGGCTCTGGGAGCATCTGCCCTAGCCTCAGGCCTAGGAATAAGGAGAAACCCCAAGTGGATCATCCAGCGTTCTGTGTGGATAAAGAAATGAGTTATTTGGGAGCGAGGAGGGAACCATGAAGACTCAGCCTTGCGGTTTTTCCAACCTCAGATTCCTTCTCAGTTCCAGACTGGAATGTCAGTTCCCTCCTGGACAATTTCACTTGTCTTAGCCTGTCCATCCCGTCCTCAGACAACCCTTATCTCACTCAGTCCAACTAACTTTCTTATTACTCTCCATCACAAAAGTCAAGGAAGTCTAAAATGCAAGGCCTGTAATTCCCATTGTCTGACCCCATCATCTCACTAATACCCTACACGTGCCAACCAAATTGGCCTACCCCATTGGTTTCCCCCTCGCCCATCCTAATCTGGGCCCTAGTTTACTCTCATCCTGAAATGGCCTGTCTCCAACCTATTACACTTCATTTTAGCCAAAAGGTGGGGAAGCAGCCTGACCGGTTTGGCTCAGTGGATAGAGCGTCGGCCTGCGGACTGAAGGGTCCCAGGTTTGATTCCGGTCAAGGGCATGTACCTGGGTTGCAGGCACATCCCCAGTGGGGGGTGTGCAGGAGGCAGCTGATCGATGTTTCTCTCTCATCGATGTTTCTAGCTCTATCCCTCTCTGTAAAAAGTCAATAAAATATATATTTTTTTTAAATGTGGATACCGGTTAAAGATGCGGATTAACTGATGGTTTTTTGTGTTTTTTTTTTTTTAAGTGGAGAAGCAATCCCCTCCGTTTATAGTATAGCAGTTGTGCAGGCGGTGGACCCGTTCTACTAAGAACGGGGGGGGGGGGGGGGGGGGGGGGGGGATGTTTCACTTACCCAATCAGCATTAATTGATCAAATACAGTAAGCAAGGCTTGGGAGATATTATGAAGATTAATACACAGTCCTTGCCCTCAAGCAACTCAATTTAAGAAAAAAGATGAACAGCTTTAAAAAATGACTGTAAGGTAGTTTTTAATCGTGTTTAATAAATACAATAGCCTGAGGATACAATTAATTGAACTGAGACAAGATAAAAAATCTTCAATGAGGAGATTTTTTGAAGCTCAATAAATGAAAGTATATTTTAGGCTTAGAGAATAGCTTATATACTGTGGACGAAAGGGGCCACATGCTGACCTGACATTCTCAGGAGAGGCCTGCATGGCAGTTTTGCAGACTCGGAGACCTAAAGTAACCACAAAGGATGGTTTGAAATTAAACCTTAACTAAAAGCAGTTATGGTGGGCAGTTACGTCCTAAGCCGGTATCTTCACTGATAAGGTCAACCTTTACCTAAACTAAGCCTATCTGTCTTTTTGCATCTATGATAACATACCCTTGAAATGTCTGGATAACTTGTGACTTCCCTGTATCTGGAGCCCCTAGGGCACAGCCAGGTGTGCTGGGCCCAGGACAGATGCCGCAGATTCTTTCATTTATCATGTTAATTGTTCCTAGCACCCACCTAAGTATGTGTCCATCATTTTACTTTTTATCCTATCACAGAGGTTCCCCCCCCCTCCCCCTTTGCTTAATCCCACCTCCTTAAATCTGTCACCAATGAATTTCATGTATAAATACGGATGTAACCCTGCCTTCTCCGGAGCATTATCTCAATTCGTTGAGGTTCTGCTTCCCGGCATACGTCGACAGTTTGGCTCAAATAAACTCACTAAAATTCTTTACAGGTTTGAATGGTTTTTTTACGTTAACAATACAAAACAAGATAGATAAAACACCATGGTAAATTCAAAATTTTTAATTAATTTAGTAAGGCTGGAATGTATTGTGCATGTAAGGAATTGTAGAAAATGTCAGTTCTTAAAGAGCCACATTTGCACTGCTCTAGAATTTGGACTTCATTCCATGCAATGGGCACTCAATAAAAAGTTGTAAGAAAAGGTAAAAAAAAAAAAAAAAAAAAAAAAGGACTCCTTATGGTTAACTGGGCCCAAAATTTATAATCAAGGTCTAGCAGGTAACTGTTGTTTATATGGGGCCTTTCATGCACACTGCATTTCAGGGAAAAAACCACAAACTAGGCTGCCAAGCTTCCTGCACTGTGTTCCTGCCATCTGAGCTGAGCCTTATAAAAATAGCTCCTGGTATTACATTTGACCCATGAGACTCAGACCAATTGGAGCTATGCAGTTATACCCTCATTTTCATCTTTATAGACTAATCTGAGCAGCTCAATTAATGTTACTCAGAATGGCCAATTCTGGCCCTAAACTGGTTTGGTTCAGTGGATAGAACGTTCGGCCTGCGGACTGAAGGGTCCCAGGTTCGATTCTGGTCAAGGGCATGTACCTTGGTTTCAGGCACATCCCCAGTAGAGAGTGTGCAGGAGGCAGCTGATCGATTGTTTCTCTCTCACTGATGTTTCTAACTCTCTATCCCTCTCCTTTCTCTCTCTAAAAAATCAATAAAATATATTTTTAAAAAAAAGAAAAGAATGGGCAATTCTGACCAATCACAACAGTGCTATTGGGACCAATCAAACAGTTTGGGACTTGGAGTCCCTCATTTGCGTAGAAATGTGCCAATGGGACTACAGGCAGGAACTTCTCTCTATGTAAGCCAGCTTCCCCTCAGGCCAGTAGGAACACACTTTCAGCAGCATTTCCTCTGCTTGGACTGTAACAGGTGCTGTAACACCTCAGCTGCTTCACTTGAATAAAGTCTCTCTTTCACTGCACCCCAAATTTGGGTGTCCTGTTGGCATTGGATTGATGACAGTGAACTTGATTGACAACCTTTTTCAGTTGTGTGCATTTCTCTATTGTTTCAATTTTTTGCCACATGCATGTATGTATTGCTTTAGGCTACTTTATTTCCTTTTAAATATATGTGTTTATTGATTTTAGAGAGAGAGAGAGAGAGAGAGTAAGGGAGAGGGATAGAGAGATAGAAACATCAATGAGCAGAAAATATTGATCAGCTATTTTCCATACTCCTCCTACTGGGGGATCGAGCCCATAACCCAGGCATGTGTCCCAACTGAGAATCGAATTAAGGGCCTTTTGGTTCATGGTTGGTGCTCAACCACTGAGCCACACTGGACAGGTTCTTTAGTCTACTTTAAAAGGAAAAATGAAAAGCATGTAAGAAAGAATATACTAAAATATTAATAATGGTTCTCTCTCTGGTAGGGAAATTACATGTGCTTTTTTGTGTATGTGCCTTTCTTTATTTTTCAAATTGTCAACTTTGAACAAGTAATCAAAGGGAAAACATCCTTAAAATGCGTAAAGAAAGCTCAGCTCAATTACCATATTGCAGTTCATTTAAAAGTACCTCATAGCCCTGTGGTTAACTTTACAGTTAGCTTCCTCCCATCCTGGATGATAAGTTTTTTGATGGCAGAGTTTAATTCCTATTCCTCTCAGTATTCTCCCTGCTTATTACCTATTACAGTGTCCCAGCATCTTAAACAGAGTATAATTTGTATTAAATTAATCATTAACTTTTATTTGTAGGGGAAATTACAGACTGGTCGACTATCTTTTCCTTATTATATATTGCACTAAAGCCCTGGTGCACGAAACTTGTGCCCGGGAGAAGGGGTTTCCTCAGCCTGGCCTACACCCTCTCCAATCTGGGACCCCTCAGGGGATGTCCCACTGCTGGTTTAGGTCGATCCCTATCGGGATTATACCGGCAGTCAGACATCCCTCTCACAATCCAGGACTGCTGGCTCCTAACTGCTTGCCTGCCTGCTGGCCTGAATAAACCCCTAACTACTCCCCTGCTGGCCTGATTGCCTCCTAACTGCTACCCTGCCAGCCTGATCACTCCCTAACTGCTCCCCTGCTGGCCTGATTGCCCCTAACCACCTCTGCCTGGGCCTCCTCCACCGTGGCTTTGTCTGGAAAGAAGTCCAGATGGTCGTTTGGTCTAATTAGCATATTATGCTTTTATTAGTATACTAGAGGCCTGGCGCACAAAAATTTGTGCACTGGGGGGGGGGGGTCCCCTAGCCTGGCCTGTGCCCTCTCGCAGTCTGGGACCCCTCGGGAGATAACGACCTGCTGGCTTAGGCCTGCTCCTGGGTGGCAGAGGGCACGCCCAATCCCTAGGTGCAGCCCGCTGGTCAGGCTCAGAGCAGGGCCGATTGGGGAGTTGGGGCGCCGCCCCCTGTAATGCACAGAGCAGGGCGGATGGGGAGGTTGCGATGCCACCCTCAGTCACGCTCAGGGTAGGGCCGATTGGGAGGTTGTGGCGCCACCCCCCGTCACGCACAGAGCAGGGCCAATTCAGGGGGTTGGGGCACTGCCCCCTGTCACGCACAGAGCAGGGCCAATCAGGGGGTTGGGGTGCTGCCCCCTGTCACTCACAGAGTAGGGCCAATAGGGAAGTTGGGGCACCGCCCCCTGTCACACACAGAGCAGGGCGGATCAGGGGGGTTGGGGCGCTGCACCCTGTCACACTCAGGGCAGGGCCAATGGAAGGTTATGGCTCTACCCTGTCACACACAGAGCAAGGCCCATGGAGGGGGGGTTGGGGCACCACCTTCTATCACCCACAGAGCAGGGCCAATCAGGGGGGTTGGAGCGCCGCCACTGTCACACTCAGGGCAGGGCCGATGGAGAGGTTATGGCTCTACCCTGACACACATAGAGCAGGTCCCGTGGGGGTGGAGGGGTTGGGGCGCCACACCCTGTCACACACAGAGCAGGGCCGATCAGGGGGTTGGTGCGCCTTCCCCTTTCATGAACACAGCAGGGCTGATAGGGAGGTTGTGGCCCCACCCCCTGTCACACACAGAGCCGCAGGGCGATCAGGGGATTTGGGCGCTGCCCCCTGTCACGCTGATCCCGGTGCTGGGAGGCATATTACCTTTTTACTATATAGGATAGAGGCCTGGTGCATGGGTAGGGGCTGGCTGGTTTGCCCTGAAGGGTGTCCTGGATCAGGGTGGGGGTCCCCACTGGGGTGCCTGGCCAACCTGGGTGAGGGGATGATGGCTGTTTGCAGCTGGTCACACACCCTTCAGGGTGGGGGTCCCCACTGGGGTGCCTGGCCAGTCTGGGTGAGGGGCTGAGGGCTGTTTTCAGGCTGGTGGGTGACTGAAGCTCCCAACCGCTCCTTATTTTCTTTTCTTTTTTTATTCTGGGCCAAGGCCTCTGCTGCTGAAAGCAGGTATCTGGTTTGTTTCGGTTCTATAATCAAAACACTGTATCATCTCCAGCTCTGAAATCCCGGCTGGCTGAAAGCTGGTTTCTGGGGTTTTGTTTAGCTTCTATATTTGCTTACAATGTTTCAAACTGCCAGCTCAGAGGCCGGCAAGGCAGGTGGGGAACGTTGGAGTCCTCCTTCACTGAAGCAAGCCAGCCTCATGTTCTCTTCCAGCTGCCTGGCTGCCAACCGCCATCTTGGCTGGCAGTTAATTTGCATATCGCCCTGATTAGCCAATGTGAAGGCTATCAGTCGTACGCTAATTACCATGTTTCTCTTTTATTAGATAGGATATTAGTATAGATATAGCACTAACTCAGAAGGACCCAGAGGATGTGAGGTTGACATATAATTCATGTAATTCTTGACTTAAGTAAACAACAATAAACACCAAAATGTTTTATTATTTATTGTTCTTATAGAATAAAAATGTCCATAAGATGTTAATGAAAACTACTTTTTGCCCTAACCGGTTTGGCTCAGTGGATAGAGCGTCGGCCTGCAGACTGAAAGGTCCCAGGTTTGATTCAGGTCAAGGGCATGTACCTTGGTTGCGAGCACATTCCCAGTAGGAGGTGTGCAGCAGGCAGCTGATTGATGTTTCTCTCTCAACAATATTTCCTACTCTCTATCCCTCTCCCTTCCTCTCTGTAAAAAAACAATAAAATATGTTTTTTTTAAAAAAAGAAAACTACTTTTCATTTTACCAGAAATCAGTTTTACTGCATGATCTGTCATTCCCTACTTATTTATGTTTTTAAGAGGACCATTATTAATATTTTAGTATATTTCTTGCATGATTTTCAAGAGTTTACCCCTATGTCAGTTGGGATAGAAATGAGGAATACAAAAAGAATTAACAACCAGTCCTGTGAATTCTTTCCTAACCAGAACTCAAGTACCAAGGTTGCCGAACCAAGGTCCAGTCTAACCCTACTAGTCTAATACCTGGTGCCATTCTCCCCACCAACATTCTCATACATATGTATGTAATGAATTTAGTTATCGTTTCTTGCTAATCTTTCTCCTATCTATTTAATTATTAGTCTGGCAAAAAGAACCTTGAAGGTAGAGGAAATTTTGTTCCTCCCACACAGTGCTTTGAGACTTATTTAATATAGGCTCCAGCCACTTCAAAGAGATATTATAAAAATAAGTCACTTAATCAAAAAATCTTCCTGTCTTTTCTAATTCCTCAATTTCTGTTCCCCCTTCTTACTGTGGATGAAAAAGGGGCCACATACTAAACCTAACAAGCTTAGAGGAGGCCTACCATGCAGAGACCTATGATGGTCTGAACATAAAAATTCCTAACTAAAAGCCGGCATGGCCGGTAGTCACGTCCTGGGCAGATAGCTTCCTTGATAAAGGTCAATCTTTAACTGAGCTGCTTACTGTCTTTTTTGCATCTATGATAACATTCCTTTGAAATGTCAGAGTAATCTTCTTTCCAAACCTCTCCGGGCACAAGCTCCTGTCAGAACACGAGACCACAGAAACCCTCACTGTTATCTTATTCTCCCTCATACCATCTTTCTGTGCTGTAAATGTTAATTGTTAAGTATCCTGTATCCACCAAGGTAAAAGAAATATGTATCTATTCATTTTCCTTTTTATCCCATCTAGGGACCATCATACATCTTCCCCTTTGATTCTGATGTGTAAAATAAATGGTAAAACTGCCGTTTTGTGGAAAAATCTGTTGAGATTTTGCTTCCAAACAATTGTCGTCAGTTTGGATCAAATAAACTCATACAGATTCTTACAGGTTTAGACATTTCTTATGTTGACACTACTAAATGTTTTTCTCCATCTTTTCCTTTGTCTCTTTGCTCCTCTTTTAATTTCCCTCCTAGCAATGACCTAAATCTGGCTTCCTATAGGTTAAGCCTTCTTTAACATACTTGCCATCTGTTCTCCTTCTGGCTCTGACGCACAAGATTTTATCCTGTAGTCATTTTTATTATACTAATCTTTGTACTGGTTACAAAGTGCTTTTCAGTTCACAACTCTTAAATTTCAAAATTATTACTTATTTTATTATTATGGGAGAAATTGACCTTTTAAGTAAATATCTAAATGTTATAAAAAAATACTATGTAAACTGGTCCAGATCTTTTCAAATATGAAACTACATTTCATTTAGTAATTACCTTTCACGTGACTGACCATTATACAATTTACTCAAGGACATTTTTATATGCAATTTTGAAGACCTGTCTTAATGTCTGGAAAACATTCCCAATATTGTAACTTTTATCTTTTGTTACTACGTATTCCACAACTCCACCCCTGAATTTTTGTCATTTCAATGCACATTCAGTTACCTAAAACCTCAGAACTTACTTTCTTGCTCACTACCTCATGTCCAAAGAACCCTGACTACCATTCCCTTCTGGCATAGCAGAGGGTCAAAGGATGGTAAATTTTGGAAATGTAAAGAAATGTAGAAATAGGGACAATAAGGTAAACTACATGCTAGCACACATTTCATTGGGCAGATTCAAGCATTGAGGAGATACCATTAAAGTCCCTTTCATTCTAACGAGTCCTAAAAAGCAAGGGAAAACCTTATTAAGCTTCTGTGAGTAAAGGTTTCCAACAACCGAATCAAGTATCAACTTTCAAATTTAATTTTTTTTATAATTCAATAATAGAAAGGTTCTTAAATTTCTTATTGAATTTATTGGGGAGACATTGGTTAATAAATTTATATAGGATTCAAGTATACAATTCTATAATACATCATCTGTATATTGTATTGTATGTTCACCACCCATAGTCAAGTCTCCTTCCTTCACCATTTAACCTGTCTTTGCCCTCTTCTTGTACCCTGTTTCAAATTCAAATTTAAACCAAATAAAATTGGGGACAAAAATGTCCAAAAACTGCACTGGCCGGTGGGGTTCAGTTGGTTAGGCTTCCTCCCATGCACCAAAGAGTCACCAGTTCCCTCCAGTTCAGGGCACATTCCCAGGTTTCCTGCTTGATCCCCTGTAGGGGGCGTGTGCAGGAAGCAGCTGCTCGATGTATCCTTGTCACTTCAATGTTTCTTTCCCTCTCCCTTCCTCTCTCTTTATGTTTTATGTTATTAATATTTTTAATATATATTTATTTATTTCAGAGAGGGAGGGAGAGGGAGGAGGAGAGAGAGAGAAACATCAATGATGAGAGAGAATCATTGATTGGCTGCCCCTTGCACACCCCACATGGGGGAGAGAGCCTGCAACTGGGGCATGTGCCCTGACCTGGAATTGAACAGTGACCTCCTGGTTCATAAGTCGACACTAAACCACTGAGCCATGCTGGCCGGGCCCCTTCCATTACTTTTTAAAAAAATATACTCTTATTGATTTCAGAGAGGAAGGAAGAGGAAGAGAGAGAAACATCACTGGTAAAGATCCAGACTGAAACCTTGGCATGTGCCCTTGACTGGAAACGAACCCGGGACCTTTCAGGCCGCAGGCTGATGCTCTATCTACTTACCAAACTAGCAAGGGCTTCCAATACTTTTTTAATCACAAAAAGACATTATGTCTCCAACTCCTTATTGATGACTGAAATTCCTTTAACATGAAACAGTCTTCATTCCACATTCAGAAGTTGTGGGGGAAGGGAACATTCTCCCCCTTCCCCGGTCCATCCTTGCTGCTTGACACAGTCACTGCAGGAAAGAAACATCTGCACAGCATATGTTTCAAGGGACCTGGCGTATATGGCATACTGTTCTTAATATGTTTGCTCCCTTTCTTGGCGCTACGTGTTTTAACCAAGGTCACCTCTCTGAGAAAGGTTGTTTCCCCAGGTAGGGAAATTTCCCTGAAGTTAGGGAGGGAATAAAACCCCTTAACTAAGTGCCAGGCGGGTAGTTAATCACTTTAACTACGAACAATCACGCTTAAGCTACATAATCTTTACTGCCTGGAATGGAGATAAGAAACGCCCTAACCTTTGGAATAGAAATTGACAGGATTAAAATCAACTGGTATAAATACAGATATAATAAGACAATAAAACACAGAACCTGGCTAGGCTGCCGATCAACTGAACGCTGTCTCCTTGTCATTCCTTCTTCGCCGACTCCGTCCACACCTTTGGGAACCCCTGGACCAGCTGGGACTGGACCACAACAGACGACCCCATCAGTACTTCATTGACACTTCCAAAAATACTGAATATTGAAAACTTCCTAAGCAAATACTCTCAAGGTTTTATTATTATTATTATTATTTGCATAACTAATTCACTTCATTGTACTGATGGGGTGGTCATAATAATCTGGCCACTCAATGTATATGCACAGGAAATTCACATAAGCATGAAAATTCTAAAACAGTAAAGCAGAATAAGGTGTGTATGTTAATCTGGACTAAGGAGGAGATAACAGTCTGGGACTTGTGGTACATCTACAGGATGGAATACTATGCTGCTGTAAAAAGGAAGGAACTCCTACCATTTGTAACAGCATAGATGGACCTGGAGAGCATTATGCTAAGCGAAATAAGTCAGTTGGAGAAAGGTAAATATCACGTGATCTCACTCATTTGTGGATTATAATGAACAACATAAACCGATGAACAAAAACAGAGAAGCATTGATCAGATGCTCAAATCTCAGAGAGAAGGTAGGGGAGGGTGGGGGTAAGGGGAGAGACAAACCAAAAGACTTGTATGAACGCATATAAACATAACCAATGGACACAGACACTAGGGGGGTGAGGGCATGAGCAGGGAGGTGGAGGGGCATTGGGGGGTTAAGGATACATATGTAATACTTTAATCAATAGAGAGAAAAAAAGCAGAAGGAATCAGGGAATATTGGGGAAGAATAAAACAATAAGAATATACAAAACTTTAGACAGGAAGAAATCACATTATAACAACTTTTGAACTAAAAAAAATTGTGAAATAACTTGGGCAAGAAACAATCTTAGGTGTGAAAAAGGCCAATTTTTATAACTTGACACTAGACTTAGAAAAATATTATGTTGAGTTTTCCTCTTTTCACTAGGAAATTTATGTTCTGGATGATTTCTATACTTTCTAATAGTCTCCTCCAATTTATTTTATTTTATTACTAAAGGCCCGGTGCATGAAATTTGTGCACTGGGGGGGGGGGGGGGGGTTCCCTCAACCCAGCCTGCACCCTCTCCAATCTGGGGCCCCTCAGGGGATGTCTGAATACCGGTTTAAGCCCAGATCAGGCCTAAACCGGCAGTCAGACATCCCTCTCTTATGCGGAACTGCTGGCTCCCAACCGCTTCCTGCCTGCCTGACTGATGGCCCCTAACTGCTTCTGCCTGCCAGCCTGATCACCCCCTAACCACTCCCCTGCCAGCCTGTTCGATGCCTAACTGCTCCCCTGCAGGCCCAGTTGTCCCCAACTGCCCTCCCCTGCAGCCCTGGTCACCCCCAACTGCCCTCCCCTGCAGCCCTGGTCACCCCCAACTGCCCTCCCCTGCAGACCTGGTCCCCCCCAAATGCCCTCCGCTGCTGGCCTGGTCGCCCCTAACTGCCCTCCCCTGCCAGCCATCTTGTGGTGGCCATCTTGTGACCACATGGTGTGGCCATCTTGTTCAAGAGTGTGATGGTCAATTTGCATATTACCTCTTTATTATATAAGCAGATTTGATAGGATATAGGGAAATCACACAGGGCCCATTAAATATTTTCTTACCCTCCTGGGAATCCCTGCATTTCATGTCAGTAACCAGAATGGGAGCTTTCCCAATGCACACAATGAGTGCATGAAAGAGAGAATTTCATGTAATAATTGAGACCATATTCCACTTAATGTATAATATGAATGCAGTGACTAGCCATGCAGGAATTAACTAACTTCTTATCTTCAAATATCAGTTCCTGTTGTTGCATAATTACATCCCAGTATTTGGTTTGGAAACTATGGTCACAGTTAAATGGAAGATATACATGCTTTTCCTTGAAAGGGTTCTGGCACATTGTTCCCGCCAGTGGAGCATGGCTTGTTCTCTTCAAAGAGATCTCAGGTATCTAGAAAATCTCCCCTGTTGTTACCCTTCAGGGAGAGATTTAAAGATCATTCTACTAACACCAAAAAATTTCTATTAATCTCAAATGAAACAAATGTTTTCAGCTTTAGTTTTAGTTGAGAAATTGGTGTATTAAGCATTCTTTTAGGTGCTCTTTCTTCAACTACAATATGCATAGAGAAAAAGCATAGCCTTCCAGCTCTGCTCTACAAGGAGTTAACATCTGAAGAGCTAAACAGAACTGTATTAACTCCTCTCTTAATAAGCCAGGCAGACAAGAGGATTCTAGAGTACTAGAGGACACCACAAAAGTCAGAGAAAGGAATTAGAGCAGACTCTCTGGAGGAAGCAAAAACTGTAAGTTTATATGTAATACATATTTATGGTCTCGTATTTCTTTCCATGGGGTGTTTTTGAGAACAGTGAAACAGTTTATTCATTTTTTATTGTACCACCAGTCTCCCAGGCATTAGGCACAACATCATTAGGTCTTAATCCTGTCACCCTCTTTATTCCATTCCACATCCAACCAATTACCAAGTCTTGATTCTCCTTCCTCGGGGTCTTTGTGATTCATCCCACTCTGCCACCCCTCCCCTAATACTCCTCCTATTTAAAAGCTTCTTGCCAGAACCATGGCAATATCTATCCTCTTAACACTCCTCCTCTTTGCCAGTCTTTCTAATTAACAGCAGATGAGTCTTCCTACAGCTCTTTTGCTGCTCTAACTTTAATGCTCTTTTGCTCAAAATATATAAATTGCTGGCCATGTTGACAGAATGAATAGAACACCTCTATTTTAAAGGCAAGGTCTTCCAAAATATGCACTTTAATTCTCACAACTCTTTCTTAAACTCGTCATGGCTACCTGCTATTGTGCAAGACCACTCTGCTCTTTGCCCATCCCTGACTCTATTCAAACTGTCCTCTGTATGGAACCTGCCAAAATCCCTCCTAGACTCCAACAACCCTCCCTCCATAATGCTTTATCTGATCCTTCAAGTGAATGTGAGCCTCAGTCTTCCTTTCCTCTCTCACTTTGTTTTGTTTTTCTTTGATTGATTGACTTTGTATATTTTACCTCACAGTTAAACATGTGCTTCTCTCATTCTCCCCCCAACCCCCTTTCTTTTTAATCCTCACCTGAGGATATTTTTTTCCATTGATTTCTAGAGGCAGTGGAAGGGAGAGAGACACACATCATTGGTTGCCTTTCTCACACACACCCCTATTGGGGCTGGGGAACCTGCAACCAAGGTACATGCCCTTGACCAGGAATCAAACCCGTGACTCTTCAGTCTACAGGCCAATGCTCTAACCACTGAGAAAACTGGCCAGGGCTCATTTTTCCTCTTAATTATTCACTTCCTGAGAGCAAGGGCTCTATTTTTCTTTTAGTAGCAATTGAACAAAATGGACACACAGTAATATTTGTCAAATTAAGTTCAATGCAAATTCCAGGAGTTTCTACCATCCTTTATGAGCATTCATACAATCCAGTTACGGAGACTACACTTTTCTCCACAGTCTTTCTTCGGCTCTGTTCCAAGTATCTTTCTCAGTGCTTACATCTCATTTGCCTCTGTCCTCTTACATAAGATCAGCTGCTCCTGGGTTCCCTAACTCACTGGAAAACTATTCTCTTCGAGGATCTCTTCATAATTTGTTACCTTCTCCCCCCAAACCAGGGGTCCTCAAACTACGGCCCGCGGGCCACATTCAAATGCAAATATTGTATTTGTTCCTGTTTTGTTTTTTTACTTCAAAATAAGATATGTGCAGTGTGCATAGGAATTTGTTCATAGTTTTTTTAAAACTATAGTCCGGCCCTCCAACGGTCTGAGGGACAGTGAACTGGCCCGCTGTTTAAAAAGTGTGAGGACCCTTTCCCCAAACCTTCAACTCAACTGCAGTCCCCCTTTCAGAGACTTGAATATTTATTGGAACTGTTAAAGTTAATTGCTTATACAGGAAATCTTAAATCTCTAATCCATATTAAAATGAAATGTTAAAACCCTGCTTCTATATATTGCCACACAGGCCTACTCGTCCCTTGAATTTTTAAAGAATAGCAATATTTTTGTAGCATTATTTCCCTACTAAAATGCTACTGCCCTAGCTGGTTCGGCTCAGTGGATAGAGCATTGGCCTGCAGACTGCAATCAAGGGCACATGCCTGGGTTGCAGGTTCGAACACCAGTAGGGGGCGTGCAGGAGGCAGTCTATCAATGATTCTTTCTCATCATTGATGTTTCTATCTCTCCCTCTCCTTTCCTCTCCGAAATCAATAAAAATATATTTTTTTAAAAATGCTACTGACATTCCTTTAAGCATATTTGTCACCTGCTTTTTGAATTTTTTTTCCTCCTTCTCTCTTCTACTCAGATCTGTGATACCAGTATGGCTCTCATCTCACTGTGTTCTCAGGGGGTGAGGGGATTAATACAAAACTTTGTAAAAATCATTAAAACCAATTGTAAAAAGAAAAACAATTACTGTCACAATCCACTGTTGTAATACTACATCTGCTGAAAAATTATTATATGTCTACAGATACCAGGTACTGTGTTAGGCAATATACATACAAAGATATTCTCAAAAGAGCTTATAAACTTGCCCAGCCAGTGTGGCTCAGTGGTTGAGCATCGACCTATCACTGCTTGATTCCTGGTCACAGCACATGCCCAGCTTGCAGGCTTGGTCCCCAGTGTCAGGTGTGCAGGAGGCAGCTGATCAATAATTCTCTCTCAGCATTTATGTTTCTGTCTCTCTCCCTCTCCCTTCCTCCCTGAAATAAATAAATAAAATATTTATTACTAGAGGCCTGGTGCAGGAAATTAGTGCCCTGGGGGGTGGGGTTCCCTCAGCCCAGCCTGCCCCTCTCACAGTCCGGGAGCCCTCATTGAATGTCCTACTGATGGGCACAGTCTGGCAGCAGAGGCTCAGAGCAGGCGTCGTGTGTGTGTGTGTGTGTGTGTGTGTGTGTGTGTGTGTGTCTGCTGGGGGCCTGCCCCCAGTCAAACCATGGAGGTGTGGAGCAGCACCCCTCTGTGTTGATCTCTCAGGCTCCTAGCCTTGTGTGTCTGCTGGGGGCCTGCCCCCAGTCAAACCGTGGAGGCGTGGAGCAGCACACCTCTGTGTTGATCTCTCAGGCTCCTGGCCTCTACTGCACGTTGTTCTCTCCCCTGAGCTGTGGCCAGGGTGGAGTGCTGCCTGCAGGCCGTGCTTTCCTGCTCTCGGATCACCGCGGAGACCCTGGGGCAGGCCCTGCTGGGTGCTGCCTGGGGGCCGCACTTTCCTGCTCTCGGATCACCAGGACGACCCAGGAGCAGGCCCTCCTGGGTGCTGCCTGTGGGCTGCACTTTCCTGTTCACAGGGTCCTGGCTGGTGGCAGGGCTTAGGCGGCGCACTGCCCAGGGCCGCACATGGGGCCGGATGGCCCGCCCTGCCTGCAGTATGCAAATTAGCCACCATCTTTTTTTTGCCAGTTAATTTGCATATCACTCTGATTGGCTGATGGTCATAGCAAAGTTACGGTCAATTAGCATCTTTGTATTTTATTAGATAGAATATATATATACACACACACACACACACATATATATATACCATGACCTCCCCGGTTCATAGGTTGATGCTCAACCACTGAGCAACACCGGCCAGGTGGGAATTTTTTTTCTTTTTTTTTTTTTAATATATATTTTATTGATTTCTTACAGAGAGGAAGGGAGAGGGATAGAGAGTCAGAAACATCAATGAGAGAGAAACATCCATCAGATGCCTCCTGCACACTCCCCACTGGGGATGTGCCCGCAACCAAGGCACATGCCCCTGATCAGAATCGAACCTGGGACCCTTGAGTCCGCAGGCCGATACTCTGTCCACTGAGCCAAACCGGTTAGGGCGTAATTCTTTTTTAAAAAATTAATTTGAAAGAGAGAGAAACATCGATTTGTTGTTCCACTTACTGATGCATTCATTGGTTGATTCTTGTACATGTGTCCTAACTGGGAATTGAACCCAAAACTCTGATGTATGGGGATAACACTCTAACCAACTATGCTATCTGTCCAGGGCTGCAAGGGAATTCTTTTAGTCTTTCATTCCACTAAGTTTAAATGATTGATAAATTTTCCATCCTTATATTTTCTCTCCACTCCTTTTTTCCTGAGAGATTAAATCTGGCCACTTCATTGGATTTAGGATGTTTCTTTGCCGGAAGCCAGTCCATCCTTGCTGCTTGACACAGTCGCTGCAGGAAAGAAACATCTGCACAGCATATGTTTCAATGGACCTGGCATATATAGCATACTGTTCTTAATATGTTTGCTCCCTTTAGCGCCATGTGTTTTAACCAAGGTCACCTCTCCGAGAAAGGTTGTTTCCCCAGGTGGGGATTTTTCCCTGAGGTTAGGGAGGGGATACAACCCCTTAATTAAGTGCCAGGCGGGTAGTTAAGCTACATAATCTTTACTGCCTGGAATGGAGATAAGAAACGCCCTAACCTTTGTAATAGAAATTGACAGGATTAAAATCCGCTGGTATAAATACGGATGTAACAAGACAATAAACATCAGATCCTCATCAGTTCCTAACCAGAACTCCGACCAGAACTTTGGCTGGAGATCCTGGCTAGAGGTCCTGACTAGGCTGCTGATCAACTGAAGGCTGTCTTCGTGTCATTCCTTCTTTGCCGACTCTGTCCACACCTTTGGGGACCCCTGGACCCGCTGGGGTTGGACCCCAGCATTTCTTCATCACACCTTCACTGACAGTCTCTCCTGGATTTTTTTTCTGACATTCTATAACCTCCATTTCATTTTTAGAGCTTCTTTGAATTCAGTGTTAGTGCTACTGTTCAGTTCCTCCAGAGCGGTATAGAGCTTTGGTGGTGTATTTTTTTAAAATATATTTTATTGAATTTTTACAGAGAGGAAGGGAGAGAGATAGAGAGTTAGAAACATCGATCAGCTGCCTCCTGCGCATCTCCTACTGGGGATGTGCCCGCAACCAAGGTACATGAACCGGAATCGAACCCGGGACCCTTGAGTCCGCAGGCTGACGCTCTATCCACTGAGCCAAACCGGTTAGGGCTGGTGGTGTATTGCTGGGGTCCAACCCCAGCGGGTCCAGGGGTCCCCAAAGGTGTGGACAGAGTTGGCGAAGAAGGAATGACATGGAGGCAGCGTTCAGTTAATCAGCATAGCAAGGTTCTCCCGCCAGGTTCTGTCGCCAGGTTCTCCAGCCAGGTTCTATCCAGGTTCTTTTGCCATGTTCTGTCTAGGTTCTCCAGCCAAGTTCTGTAGCCAGATTCTGTCCAGGATCTTTTGCCATGTTCTCTCACTAGGTTCTGTCTCTAGGTTCTGTGTCTAGGTTCTGTCTCTAGGTTCTTCAGCCAGGTTCTGTTTCTAGGTTCTGTTTCTCATTGTCTTGTTACATCTGTATTTATACCAGTTGATTCCAATCCTATCAATCTCTATTCCAAAGGTTAGGGTGTTTCTTATCTCCATTCCAGGGAGTAAAGATTATGTAGCTTAATAGTGATTGTTTGTAGTTAAAGTGATTAACTACCCGCCTGGCACTTAGTTAAGGGCTTGTATCCCCTCCCTAACCTCAGGGAAAGATCCCCACCTGGGGAAACAACCTTTCTCGGAGAGGTGACCTTGGTTAAAACACATGGCCCTAAGGAGAGCAAACATATTAAGAACAATATGCTATATATGCCAGGTCCCTTGAAACATATGCTGTGCAGATGTTTCTTTCCTGCAGCGACTGTGTCAAGCAGCAAGGATGGACCGGCTTCCGGCAGTGTATTTTTAAAGGGTCATAACAAAGCCATCTTCTCTAGGCCCAGACATTAAAGAACTACAGCATTTCTTCTTCCACTACAGCTCCATTTTTACAAATGGCTTTTGCTCCAGAGGGCCAGGCCTGTGATGCAGTTAACTCTCCGTCTCTTCCATGTTATTTCTCTACAGGAGGAGGCTAGGAAGACAGGGTATCTTAGCATAACCGCAAAAGAAATCTTAAATGTGGGATATCCTTTAAAACAAAATGGTTTCTTTGGTTGCTTCAATTCTGTTTTAATCCTAGGATTGTTGTCTAACATGTGAAAGTATATCAACTTTTGGGTTATTGTTCAGCTTTCTTGAAATAAGCATGCTATGAAATCAGTATAGATCCATTTAACATGTCACTGGAAAGAGGTTCTCCGCTTACTGTGGTTTTAAAAAATGAAACATTGCAGAACAGAATGTGAATGACACAATCAAGTTAAATTGTCTGGAAAGTAGATCAATAATATGTTAATGTTGCCTAGCCAGTTTGGCTCAGTGGATAGAGTGTCGGCCTGTGGACTGAATGGTCTCAGGTTTGATTCCAGTCAAGGGCACATTCTTGGGTTGAGGGTTCAATTCCCAGTTAGGGGGCATGCAAGAGGCAGCCAGTCAATGATTCTCTCTCGTTGTTGGTGTTTCTCTTTCTCTCTTCCACTCTGAAATCAATACAAATATATATTTTTCAAAAGCTATGAAGGCCCTAGCCAGTTTGGCTCAGTGGATTGTTGTAAATGTTTCCCTCCACTTCCCGCGTGGTTCAGGGTTCAGGATCTGGAAGAGGAGCCGCACACAAATGAAAGAGAAGAGACAAGAGATAATTTGGAAATATTGGGGGGCCAGGCGGGTAAGTCCAACTCAAGAGGAAGGACTTCCACTGGTGCTCAGGCCACACCAACCTTTTATTGGTTTGGGATACACCCACAGCCCTTAGGCAGGCAATTTCCAGTAACAGGCAGACTATCCCATCAGCAAGGATTTACATAATAATAAATGGGGAAGTTGCTTCAGCTACCATTGTCTGGACTAACAATGGGTGCACAGCCCTGACCTTTGCAAGGGCTTCAAGGATTACCAGCCTTGCTGGTTCCTTGTCCACACCTCTCTGCTAGTGAAGACAATAGGTGGTTTCCCACAGTAGATAGAGCGTTGGCCTGTAGATTGAAGGGTCCCAAGTTCGATTCTGGTCAGGGGCACAGCCCAGGTTTCGGACTCCATCCCCAGTAGGGGGCTTGTGGGAGGCAGCCAATCAGTGATCCTCTCTCATCATCATTGATATTTCTATCTCTCTCTATTCCTCTCCCTTCCTCTCTGAAACCAATGAAAATATATATATTTTTAAAAGGCTATGATGTGTGATATACTATCATGAGAGTGTTGAGAAATTCCTGCTACAGAGGGCATGTAATTTGCTGGACTTTTGTTTTTCACTTTCAGTGTCCTCTGAGATCACTTGCAGCTTGAGAACTGATATGACATCACACCTCCCAGTGGAAAATACATTAAAGAACCTGTTAGGGTCATAGATTTGATACTTCCAATGATACCAGCATCGAAAGGTAAATACAATGCCTGAGGATGGATGCTCTTTATTTATTATTTATTTATTTTAATCCTCATCTGGGGATATATTTTGTATTGATTTTAGAGAGGCAGGAGGAGGTGGGGGAAAAGAGAGAGAGAGAATGAGAGAGAGAGGTGAGAGAGAAGCATTGTCACCCAGCTGGTGTAGCTAATAGTTGAGCATCGACCCATGAACCAGGAGGTCAGTTCGATTCCCAGTCATGGCACATGCTTGGGTTTTGGGCTGGATCCCCAGTTGGGAGTATGCAGGAGGCAGCCGATTGATGATTCTCTCTCATTATTGATGTTTCTATCTTTCTCTCCCGCTGTACTTGTCATCATTTCCAAAGGATCGATCAGAGAGGTGGTGATAGTGGTGGCTAAGGTGGTTTTGAGACTAAAGTTCTGAGCTCTCTTTCTTCCAGGGAAGGAGCTGTATTTTGAGCTCTGTGGTTTTAGAATAATTCCCATAAGATCAGGGCCAACCCTGGGCCAGTGAACACTCACACACTGAAAAGTATGCTCTCCAGCTTCTTAAAAACAAAAACAAAAACAAAAAACTGTTGGATTTTAAACAGAAAATAAAAGGGGTTCCAGCTCCTTAAAAAAATAAGAAAGAAAGAAAGAAAAGTATGCTCTAATTTCCTTGATTAGACCAAGCAGAGGCTCTGTTCCAAGGAGGCAGTTTTGGGGTAGTTTCTCCAGACCACAAAAACAAATGAGATGACTCTTGGTAATTAAGAAAGGTTTCTATCCTTTTCCTTATGGGAGATTTAAAGATGGCTGTGGGCATAATCCTTGTCTAGGTCCAAATTATCTAATAAGGAGAAAAAATAGAATAATAAATGAAAAATTAAGTAGTCTAACAGCCCTATTTGATATTTTTTAAGAGAATGTACTTCTTAGACAGAAAGTTGAGTCATATCTCATGCTCGAATGATATGGAATGATATTCCTTATTCAGGAGTGATATGGAATAATAAAGAGATCCATTAGTATGCATTTCATAAACTTCTTCATTTCCTCTTAAATACTTGACCTAAGATAGATTTAAGCCCTCTGGACAAAATGTGATGAAAGACCTGATGGGTTTTGTAAATGACATGTAAAAATAATCTCCATTTACCCTCTCCTGGGACTTTAGGTAAGAATATTAAAATTCAACCAACTTTGAGCAAAATGAGCCAGGAAGAAATAGAGGACAGTTTGTTTCGTCTTCGTGAAGAACACATGTTGCTAAAGAAGCTTTCTTGGAAGCAACAGGATGAGATCAAAAGGTACCTAGAGTTCTCCTTAAGTCTTTAAAAGCTGTATCTACACCAGGCCTGCGTGACACTAAACCAAAAAGAATACATTTTCCTGAGTTGTTTATACCAGAAAATAATTCAAATGTCAAAAATGGTTAACTCCAAAAACAATATTTGGAGGCAATATTACCTTATTCGGTTTTCTTGTCAAACACGTCAATAGACTGTGGCCATAGGCCACAAAGTATCATCAAGAGCTATTTCAGCTCACAGAGCAAGAGCCTGGACAGATTCCTGCCTGGTCACCACAGAGGGAATAGGAACAGGGCAAATGCCCCAAATCTCAGGGGAACAACGGGCAAGTAAGAAAGGGTGTGTTTGTTTGTTAATTTAGAAAATGAAACAAAAAATCATATTGATCATTTACTGTATGAAGGTATATTGCAATCACTTTATTAACTAACCAAGAGGTTAATAGCCCAAAATCACAGCTAGTGAGTGGCAGAGCTGAAGCTCTTAACTCAAAAATCTAAATACAGTGACCTTAGAGCAGTGATTCCCAAAGTGGGCGCTACCGCCCCCCGGTGGGCACTGCAGCGATCCAGGGGGGCGGTGATGGCCACAGGTGCATTTGGGGGCAATGAGTAACTGCTATTAAATTGAAAAAAAAATTAATTTCCAGGGGCTGAGTAATATTTTTTCTGGAAAGGAGGCGGTAGGCCAAATAAGTTTGGGAACCACTGCCTTAGAGTATTGGCTTTCAAAAGTGCATCTCTTGGGTGGGGACCTGGAGAGGAATCTGAGATAGGGTATAGGTAGATAAACAGATGGGAAGAATGGGTGTTCTCAAAGTTCTGGAATTATCTCTAGGACATAGTTTGAAGATATTGGTGTCAAAGACCAACAGGAACACATATATAGTTGAGCAGGTAGGGTTTATTACTCATTACAGCTACAGAAAATGCACACCATGGGGAACTAAGGGCATCTCAGTAGAATGTGTTAGAAAGAACTTATTATAGGATTTGATCCTCAGTGAGGTGAGTTGGGGGAGGGTCCAAGATAAGTTTGCTTCAGATTTGGTGCTGTCAGAAAGCAAGGACAACTCTATGTTTGGATATCTCAAAAAATCTTATCTCCAAGGAGGGTAAACTAGAGTGAGGCTGTATCTGTAATAGGTAAAGAAGTAGCAGTCACTCATATTAGCCAGGAGACAAGGATGTTTGGTATTTTGTGGTGGCAAGGTGACCTTGGTTTTTGTCTGTGCTTAGACAAGATTATAGCAGTGGTCTCAAATGGCCTGGTCTGATATTTGTATTCTGTGAGATTATGTCCAACAGGACAATAACATGGCCTAGCTGTGAGCACCAGGCCAGCTTCAAACAACACTAAGAATTAGCTATGTCAGACCAACTCCCCAATGTCAGGAGCAGTTTTTTGCTTTCTCATTGATAATGCCCAGGAGTAGTTCGGAGCTTCATTTACTAGTAGAATCTACAGGATTGCGAGTTTCCTCTATAAGCCAGTGCTCTTCAGAGCTAGAGAGTCTTTTATTTTATAAAGAATCAAGAACCTGACATCAGAAAGTTGCATTAGTCAAAAAATCTTGCTTCTTGGTTGGTAACCAAAAAGTACTTGGGATTATAGATATTAAGTGGCTAAATTGGATTCTATCCCTGGCTTTGAGCAAGTTACCTAGGTATTTTATGCTTTGATTTCTTTATCTGGATATAAACATAAGTAATAATAGCTAACTCATACAGTGCTTACAATACTCCATCACTGTCCTAAGCACTTTACATTATTAGCTTATTTAATCCTCATAACAACCTAATGTGGCAGGTACAGTTTTGTCTCTATTCATAGATAAGGAAACTGAGCACAAAAGGTTAATGACATGCCCAAGGCCACATAATAAATGTCAGAACTGGCATGTTCTGATAGTAACAGTAAAAAGCATGATTTTAGGTCTAGACCAGCCGTGGGCAAACTACGGCCCGAGGGCCGGATATGGCCCGTTTGAAATGAATAAAACTAAAAAAAAAAAAAAGACCGTACCCTTTTATGTAATGATGTTTACTTTGAATTTATATTAGTTCACACAAACACTCCATCCATGCTTTTGTTCCAGCCCTCCGGTCCAGTTTAAGAACCCATTGTGGCCCTCGAGTCAAAAGTTTGCCCACCCCTGGTCCAGACAATAAATAGTGATTGACTATCCACATTTAAGGCTTGGTGTATACTAGGGGCTATAGAAGGCTAATCCTTAAAGTTGGACACATACACAGGGGTGTGCAGACAATTGGGATGAAGGAAGTAAATATTAAAATTTTACTTATGTTTAATCATCTCCCCTTTAGAAATTAGTATTTTTGTTTATGTTTTATAATGACCATTATGTATTAGTACAGAAGTAAATGTATATAATCCTATATTATAAAAGGCTAATATGCAAATAGACCAAACGGCAGAATGACTGGTCACTATGACCTGCACTGACCACTAGCGGGCAGACGCTCAATGCAGGGGGAGTGCTGCTCAGCCAGAAGCCAGGCTCACAGCTGGCAAGCACAGCAGCTGTGGCGGGAGCCTCTCCTGCCACTGTGGCAGAGCTAAAAATGTCCGACTGATGGCTTAGGCCCGCTCCCTAAGCCATCAGTTGGACATCCCCTGAGGGCTCCCTGACTGTGAAAGGGCGCAGGCAGGCTGAGGGACCCTCCCCCACCCCAGTGCACAAATTTCATGCACCGGGGCCTCTAGTTTAAAAATAAATATACACACAAGTATATTGAGGAATGTTCAAACATTTTTGTTAAGATCAGTGTGTGATCACTGCAACAGAATGGACAAAGATGGAACCACTATGTCCCTGCCCTCAAAATGTTACAGTGTTTTGGGGACTGAAAATATTTTCTAAATATATTTTTATTGATTTCAGAGAGGAAGGGCGAGAGAGAGATAGAAATATCAATGATGAGAGGGAATCATTGATTGGCTGCCTCCTGCATGCTCCACACGGGCATGTGCCTTGACCAGGAATTGAACCATGACCTCCTAGTTCATAGGTCGAAGCTCAACCACTGAGCCACACTGGCCAGGCAAAAATATATATATTTTTCAGAAAATAGAAAATTTAAGTGTAAATAATGGACTACAGTAGATAAATTTATATCACAGATTCCCCTAGCCTGTTTTGCTCAGTGGATAGAGCTTCAGCCTATGGACCAAAAGGTCCTGGGTTCGATTCCAGCCAAGGGCATATACTGTGGCAGGCTCCTGCCTGGCCCAGGCCCTGGTCAAGGCTTGTGTAGGAGGCAATCGATGTGTTTCTCTCACATCGGTGTTTCTCTCTGTCTTTCCCTCTCTCTTCCACTCTCTCTGAAAATCAATGGGAAAATATCCTCGAGTGAGGAATAACAAAAAAAAATTAATATCACAGATCAATTCAGATTATTTGCTACCAAATAAACTGTAGAAATAGCTGTCACAGAAGAAGTCACATGCCACCCACTCGATTTTTACCCATAGGATGAGGACAGCCTTGCTGCGGTTGACAGTTGCCGGCCGGGACCTGAGGGCAGAGGCGGCCACCCCGGAGCAGCTCTCAGAGCCGGCAAGGCGGAGGCTGGACGCGGGGCGGCGGCAGCATCCCCCGAGGCACCAGCGCACCCTGATGCTGGGGCCGCAACAGCAGTTCCAGCGCCGCGGCGCCCCGGTTTCCCTTCGCACGCAGCCTCGGGTCCATGTGGGACAAAGACAGCTCCACAGCGCGGGCGCTCAGGCGCCAGAGAAACCCAGGAGGGGTGAGGCGCAGGGCCGTGCCCACAGGCCTGGAACACCAGGAAAAGGCGGAGTTGCCAGCCGCATCTTCCTCCTCATTGCTCTATTCCGCCCACCGCCACATTTTGTTCTTTTGTTCTCATTCCTTTCTACCTCCCTAAAAGTTTTTTTTTTGTTTGTTTTTGTTTTATTTTTTATTTTCTTTCCCCTGAATGGGATGTGGGGTTCAAAATTCTCAGTTCACCCAGAAATACCGGTGAGAGCAAAATCAGACAAGAGAAGTGGAAATGTGTTGGTCCAGTTCTGCAGCGGGCCTGGAAGACAGACATAGAGATAACATTGATGTGCTGCTCAGATGTAAGCTGCAATGATCTTAAGATAGGTCACTCTGGGACTCTCAGCCTAAACCTGGGTTCTTAGCCTTTTGGGGGAAGTGGATTTCTTTGAAACCATAACCAAAGTGAGGCCTCCTCCCAAGAAAAAGGCACAGCACATAGACAAAACTTTGCATACAATTGCATGACTTCAGAGATCCCTAAAGCCCATCCATTCCTGAAGTCCAGGCCTAGATCTCAGCAGTGAGTGAGGAGCTGCAATTCCTCTTCCTGTATTCCAAGTGGCCAAGAGTCTCTGGGTGCTATGAAACCCAACACTGAATTAAGTAAAAATTTTTTTTTTTTTTTAAATATATTTTATTGATTTTTTACAGAGAGGAAAGGATAGAGATAGAGAGTTAGAAACATCGATGAGAGAGAAACATCGATCAGCTGCCTCCTGCACACCTCCCACTGGGGATGTGCCCGCAGACATGGCACATGCCCTTGACCGGAATTGAACCTGGGACCTTCCAGTCCGCAGGCCGACGCTCTATCCACTGAGCCAAACCGGTTCCGGCGAATTAAGTAAAATTTTGTGTGTAACTTTCCTTCACCTAGTGACTCAGCCCTGATTTAGATCCATGGGAACGGAATTTCTTTACCCTGGGGGGGTACAATGTTACGTTTTGTTTAGTATGCTCCTCTATTTTCAAGCTCCCTATTTGAGCCAACCAAATCTTTGCAAAAACAGCTAAAAGTAGAAAGGCTAAAGTCTAAATTTCACTTCAGTTTAACTTCAGCATTACTCAGTGCCATCAATTATATTCCAGGCATTAGAACGAAAGATGCATTAGAGTTAGACATACAGTTCCTGCCCCGGACAAACTCATACCTTCTCTATATTTATACTCACTTACTTGAGAGTCTGTAGTCCCGTTGACTTAAAATTCTGTAGTCTCATATCTATGCAAGGGTAAAGACTGAGAATTCCTCTAGATCAGTGGTCATATAAAGATTTCCCCCAGTCTCAAGGCTCCCTACTTCCAACACTTGGTATTCCAGTTCTAGCAACTGGTGTTCTAGAGAAATCTGTTGCCAGTCTGCATCATCTCTCTCAACTTTCAGAGCCAAGAGACAGGCTGAGCTACACAGCCCCTCCCACATTCAAGGAGCATGTGACAAATGAGAAAAACAGAGATGAAATATCCAGTGGACCCAGCGAACTGTGAGTTCTTTTCATTTGTCCTGCATGGTAACTCTTTCAGCTTTAATTGAAAAATTCGCCATTTAGGAACAAGTGGATGTTGGTATTTTTGAGTTTGTCCAGCATAACAAAAGATGAAAGTCAACCCTAGGTCAATTTCTAACTTCATTGCTTAAAAATGGGAAATAAGCATCTCTCTTCTTCCAAGGAAAGGAAAACAAAGGCCTTTCCTTAATGAAAGGTTTTCCTTCTTTTTCTCTTTATATTTTTATTCCTTAGGTCGTAATGTATTTATATTTCTGTTTGAACTTAAAAGTTATCTTTTGTCAGATTATCTTCCACACATACCGAGATCACTAATTCCTCTGAATTCTTTTTATATACGTGAGAGCCCAATTCTCCACTTCAACTTCTGTGACGCAGTTTCTATTTCTTCTTTTTGTGTTTAATGTTCCTAATTCTAAAAGTAGAATTTCTTTCAGCAAAGTCATAATTGTGAATAAGCTCATTGGTTTATGCATGCCTAACAGTGCCCACGGTATGACTAGCAATACTATGCAAGTGGGAGAATCACCCAAGTCTCCTGAGACAATGTGGTCCAAAGATGAAGATTTTGAACAGAGAAGCTCTTTGGAATGTGCTCAGAAGGCCACAGAGCTTCGGTAAGAGTGTAGCATTCCGTGCCTCAAGCAATAATGAACTGAAAAAGCAAGAGATTCTTGTTTGTATCAAAGAGGAAAAAAGAATGCTTGAGATTAACTTTAATCTTAAAAGTAGAGCTGGGTTAAGAAATGGATTAACCTAAAGGGGATGCTTATGTATAATAGAATTGCTGCTTCACTTCATTGAAGAAAAACTATTTAATCGTCATCACCAGATAGAGGTGGATTCTCAGCCCTGTTCCTGGAGAACTGTTTTTAAATAGTCTTTAATTTTTTAAATTTAGTTTTTAAAACTATATTTTTATTGATTTCAGAGAGGAAGACAGAGACAGACACGTCAATGATGAGAATCATTGATTGGCTGTCTCCTGCACGCCCCCTACTGGGGATTGAGCCCGCAACCTGGGCATGTGCCCTTGATAGGAATCGAACCCGCAGGCCAGCACTCTATCCACTGAGCCAAACCAGCTAGGGCTAGTCTTCACTTGATCTTAGCCAAAAGGCCGAGAAGCGATAGGGCTAGTCTTTAGAGTAGTTTTAAGTTCACAACAAAATTGAGCAGAAAGTACAGATATTTCCCATAAACCCCTATGTTATCTCCACACAGCTCCCGCACTGGCAACATCCACACCAGAGTGGTACATTTGTTATAATGGATGAATTTATGCTGACATATCACTATCACCAAAAGTCCATAGTTTACCTTAGGGTTCATTCTTTGTTTGTACATTCTTTTTAAAAATATATATATTTTTTATTGATTTCAGAGAGAAGGGAGAGGGAGAGAGAGAAGCATCAAAGATGAGAGAGAATCATTGATTGGTTGCCTACACGCCCCATCCTGGGGATCAAGCCCACAACCTGGGCATATGCCCTGACCAGGAATCGAACTGTGACCTCCTGGTTCATAGGTTGATGCCTAATCACTGAGCAATCCCATTATCTCTCTATTGGTGTGTTGTACATTCTATGGTACAAATGTATAATGGGCCCTAGTCAGTTTGGCTCAGTGGATAGAGTGTCGGCCTGTGGACTGAAGGATCCTGGTCAAGGGCACATGCCTGGGTTGTGAGCTCAATCCCCAGTGGGGGGCCGTACAGGAGGCAGCTGATCAATGATTCTCTCCCATCATTGATGTTTCCATTTCTCCTTCTCCCATCCTCTCTGAAATCAATAAAAATAACAAAAAATGTATAATTACATGTATTTGTCATTATAGTATCATACAGAATAGTTTCACTGCCCTAAAAATCCTCTATGCTCTGCCTATTCCTTCCTTCCTACCTTCTTACCCCTGATGTCACAGATTTTTTTACTTTCTCTGTGATTTTGTCATTGTCCAGAATGTTGTATAGTTGGAAACATACAGTATGTAGCCTTTTCAGATCGGCTTTTATTTAAATTTCCTCCATGTGTTTTCATGGCTTGATAACTCATTTCTTTATTATTATTTTCACTACATTTATTTGAGTGACATTGGTTGATAATTCATTTCTTTTTAGCACCAAATAATGTTCCATTGTCTGAATGTACCACAATTTATCCACTCACTTTCTGAAGGACAATTTGGTTGCTTCCAACTTTTGGCAATTATGAATGAAACTGTTGTAAACATAACTGTTGGTTGGTTTGTTAGGCATCATTCCATGCACCGAAAGGTTGCCAGTTTGATTCCCAGTCAGGGGACACGCCTGGGTTGTGGGCTCAGTCCCTGGTGGGGGTTGTGCAGGAGACAGTCAATCCATATTTCCCTGTCACATTGATGTTTCTCTCCCTCTCCCTTCCTCTCTCTCTAAAAATCAATTACAAAAATCTTGAAAAAATTAACTGTTATGTTTTCTCAGAGCACTGAATTTAAAGTTGGTAGTCTCTCAAATCTCAGCTGATATGAGGGGAAGTGGGAGAAAGGAGATCATTATGGGAGTGTGCATACACTTCCTATTTCTGGTGTGTTATTGGGGAGATAGGCAGACAAGCAAGAGGAAGAGATTCTTTCTGGTGCAGAATCAGGGGGGAAAGATGCTTAAGTTTGTCCATTCTCAGACAGAACATTTTAGCACCATCTTCTTCCTATAGAGCTTCTATTAAGGAGAATATAGAGCTGATTCGACTTAAGAAGCTCTTACATGAGAGGAATACCACCCTGGTAGCGACAAAAGCACAATTAACAGAAGTTCAAAAGGTGAGTTGCCATTATCAGCTGTGCTTTTGGGGGGAAAACAATTAGTTGAGTATTATTGTCTCCATTTTATACATCAGAGACCACAGTTGAGAGAAATTAAGTTATTTGTCTAAGGTCACACAACTTACAGGTGATATTCAAATCCAAGCCTGGCAACTCAGAGTCCGTTCTTTTTCCATTACTCTCCATTATCTCTCTATTGGGAAGAAGGCGGAAGCCCTGCCTGATAAGGTGGAATTAAATGGGATTAATTTGTGTCAGGGTTAAGGTACCAGCCACGAGTTATACGCAGATTGTAGGTAGGTTAGGAAGTCAAGATCAGAAGAGAAGAAGAACAGCTTTTATTGAGTACTCTCTATGTGCTGGACGCTGTACTAGATACTTACAGACATGATCTCATTTAAGCCTGACAACAACCCTCCAGGTAAGTACATTTAATGGGTGAAGGAACTGAGCCTCAAAGTTAACTAACTTGTTCAAGTCTTGCAAATAGTAAGGGGCAGAGCAGGCTTTGAGTCCAGTTTACCTGCCACAAAGGCTTATGCTCTTTTCTCATTATCACACAATAGAAACTTCTATCTGAATGGTGGAAGTAGAGCATTGAGGGTCTAAGTCAGGGGTCCTCAAACTACGGCCCGCGGGCCACATTCAAATACAAATATTGTATTTGTTCCTTTTTTTTTTTTTTTTTTACTTCAAAATAAGATATGTGCAGTGTGCATAGGAATTTGTTCATAGTTTTTTTTTTAAACTATAGTCCGGCCCTCCAACGGTCTGAGGGACAGTGAACTGGTCCCCTGTTTAAAAAGTTTGAGGACCCCTGGTCTAAATGATAAATTGGCACCATTCTTCTTCTTCTTTTTTAAAAATCCTCATCTGAGGTAATTTTTTCCATTGATTTTTTAAAAATATATTTTTATTGATTTTATAGGGGGAGAGAGAGGGAGAGAGAGATAGAAACATCAATGATGAGAGAGAAGCAAGGATTGGCTGCCTCCTGCACGCCCCACACTGGGGATCAAGCCAGCAACCCAGGTATGTGCCCTTGGCTGGAATCAAACCTGTGACCCTTCAGTCCGCAGGCTGACACTGTATCCACTGTCCAAACCGGCTAGGGCTTCTCCATTGATTTTTAGAGGAAATGGAAGGGAGAGGGAGAAACAGAAACACCAATGTGAGAGAGACACATTGATTGGTTGCCTCTGGCATGTCCCTGGCCAGGGCCAATCCTGCAACCGAGGTATATTCCCTTGACCAGAATCAAACCTGGGACTCTTCAGTCTCTATCCACTGAGCCAAATCAGGTAGGGTGGCACCATTCTTTTATTGAATAAATATTTATTGAGTATCAGGAACTGTGCTAAGCACTGGGATATGAAGATTAAAAGATAAATAAGATACCTCTTGCCTTCAAGAAACTTAGAGTGCAGGATCTGAAAAGGATTCATAAAGGAGTATATTCATGAGTCAAATAGTGGGATACTAAAGGTTGATAACATAATCAATCCCCCCCGCCCCAGAGAAATCACTTTATCTTTTTATAATGTCTGAAATATTTTTGAAATACATTTTAATAAAGAAATAATACATTTGAAAAACTCCTATAAACCACTAATAATTGTTAATTCTGGGTAATAGAATTATAGATGACTATTATTATAGTCTTTATACTCTTCTGAAATTTTCAACTTCTCAAAAATTACAAAACCACAAGGAAAGATCATCTGGCAGCAGCATGAATGATAGGTTGGCTGGTATGAAGATTGGAGGTAAAGAACTCAGGTAAAACCTGAGTGCAATGATCCAAGGAGGAAGGGATGAGGATCTCAACCGAGGCAGTGAGAGGGGCTTACTGAGAAAGGGCTGTATTGGGAGAGGTCCAGGAAATAGAAGAATGGACTTTATCATCAGAGGGGAGTGAGTGAGGGAAAAGGAGAAGTGAAAGGTGATGCCTGAGTCTCTAGCTTGGGTGAGTAGATGATGGTGGTGTCATTCACTTAGAGTGGCTACAATTAGGACTGTCCTTGATATGTCTGCTCTGATGGAGACAAAAAGCATCTTTACAAAGCCAACCTCCAAACCCATGTTTAGTAGAAAACTATGCATATGCTTACATTCTTTTGATCTGGTTAATTTTTAAAAAATACATATTTTTAGAAAGAGAGGGAGAGGGGACGGGGGAGAGAGAGAGAGAGAGAAAGAAAGATCAATGAGAGAGGGAAACATCGATTGGCTGCCTCCTGCATACTCTACCAGAGATCGGGCCTGCAACCCAAGCATGTGCCCTAACCAGGAATCAAACCTCACTTTTGGTGTACTGGACGATGCCAACCAACTGAGCCACACCAGCAGGGCTGATTTGGTTAATTTTGGTAGCACTTAAAGGATGTGGAAATATGGAAAGGAAAATAATTTAAAATTGTATAGGTAAATAGCTATACAGGTTCCCCCACTAACTGAATGTTTAGTGTTCTTATGAAGGCTTTTATAAGCTGAAATGGCCTAAAGCAAAGAAGCAGTTACCATTAATTTATATAGAAAATTTGGGGGGAATTTCAAGACCCAAAAAATAACCCACCAAATCAAACCAAATAATATTAACATCCCAGCTTGCATTAGTATATTCCCTGAAACTCAAGATGAATTGTGCTAGTACAAAGTACCTATATGTTGAATCTATACACTACTCATTGTTTTCTGGGATTTATGCCCTTCAAACAGATATTGGCACCTTGTACAAAAATAAAGTAAAATAAAATTAATTAATTTGAAAAAATAAAATTACACTAACATATAGTAAATGTAAGAATGATATGATAGCCCAGCTGGTGTGGCTCAGTGGGTTTCAGGGAATATACTAATGCAAGCATTGACCTATGAACCAGGAAGTCCTGGTTTGATTCGTGGTCGGGGTGCATGCCCAGGTTGCAGGCTCGGGATCCCCAGTGGGGGGCATGCAGGAGGCAGCTGATCAATGATCCTCTCTCATCATTTATGTTTCTATCTCTCTTTCCCTTTCCCTTCCCCTCTGAAATCAATAAAAGTATATTTACAAAAGAGAACAAACCCTGGCTGGTTTGGCTCAGTGGACAGAGTGTTGGCCTGGGGACCGAAGGGTCCCAGATTCGATTCCAGTCAAGGGTTCATGTCTGGATTGTGGGCTCGGTCACCAGTATGGGGCATGCAGGAGGCAGCTGATCAATGATTCTCATCATTGATGTTCCAATCTCTCTCTCTCCCTCTTCCTTCCTCTCTGAAATCAATAAAAAAGAAAGAGAGAGAAAGAGAGAGAGAGAGAGAACCATATCATAAATACGCACCATACTTTGCACACCCATCAATCCACTCAAGCAGTAGACTTTCCATTTTATCTGTTACTGGGTGTTGACTAACAGAGACCATTTTGCTACTAGCAAAAGCAAGAGGAACTTCTGCAGCTTTCAAGATTCTTCCTCTCTGCCTGTAAATAGTAGGCATGGTGGATGCAGGCACGTGCATGCAAGCACAATATCTCCATTTTATTCTTCACCATTGAAACATTTAAAGTGCACCCAGTGTTATGCTGTGTAACAACCTGACAAGCCCTCTTAGGCTTTTCTGTTATCTTGCTAACAGACGCACAAAATAAATCAAATAAATCGAGATAAAGTACAGATGCTCACAGACACAGTTCAAGCTGTGGCAGCCTGATGCTGAGATGCTGAGTGCAGTTCCGGGGAGGGAGCGTGGCCGTGCCACTCCGGCCACTGAGCTCTGAATAAAGGCTCATTGAAAGCAAATTCTGAGTGTTATTTTTGCATTTCACCTTTGCATGCAAATCCGCTTTGAAATGCAAATCTGCTTTGCATTTCTATTGGTTAGTGAAAACAGGTCCTGAGGTAGCTCTTTCACAAAAGCTAAGTGGCACAATGTGAACTTTCAAAAAGCAGGGGATACCAGTTCTGTGGGATTAGATTTTTAAAAAATTGATCTATTCCTTCATTGCATTAAAGGAAAAAAGGAAGAAAGCCATTCTAAATTGAATGTCCTTACCTATGCCAGTGGCAGTGGTGGAGATGAGCTAAAATGGTGAACAATCATCCACAATTTTTTTATTTTTTTTTATTTTTTAAAAAATATATTTTATTGATTTTTCACAGAGAGGAAGGGAGAGAGATAGAGTTAGAAACATCGATGAGAGAGAAACATCGATCAGCTGCCTCTTGCACATCCCCGACCGGGGATGTGCCCGAAACCCAGGCATACGCCCTTGACCGGAATCGAACCCGGGACCTCTCAGTCCGCAGGCCGACGCTCTATCCACTGAGCCAAACCGGTTTTGGCTTATTTTATTTTTTAAAATATGTTTTTTATTGTTGATAGTATTACAGATATTTCCCATTTTCTCCCCCTTTCTTCCCTCCCATCCACAATTTTTAAAAATGAAGGTTTACAATTTGGTTTTCCTTTAAAAATATATATATATATTATTGATTTCAGAGAGGAAGGAAGAGGGAGAGAGAGATAGAAACATCAAAGATGAGAGAGAATCATGGATCCGCTGCCTCCTGCACGCCCCATACTGGGAACCAAGCCAGAACCCGGGCATGTGCCCTGACCAGGAATCAAATGTGACCTCCTGGTTCATAGGTCGATGTTCAACCACTGAGCCACACCTGCTGAACTCTTTTGTTTTGTTTTTTTTTAAACTGTATTTTTAAAAAATATATTTTTATTGATTTCAGAGAGGAAGGGAGAGGGCAAGAGAGATAGAAACATCAATGATGAGAGAGACGCATCATGCCCCACACTAAGGATCAAGCCCGCAATCCAGGCTTGTGCCCTGATGGGAATCGACCTATGAACCTCTTATTTCATAGGTCGAAGTTCAACCACTGAGCCACACCTGGCTGGGCACAATTTGTTTTTCTTTAGCAATTTACCTTTTAGCCATGCTTTCATACACATATTCTAAAATAAGTTAGCATTCTCTTAATCCCTTAGCAGTAAAATAAGATAGTCAGTAGCACGGATTCTGGAGTCTGAACAAGTGACTTAGCTCTCTGAACTTTTAAAGTTTAGGCAATCCTACCTACCTCTCAGATTTGCTGTAAGGATTAAATGAGATAATACATGTGGAACAATTATAATGATCATAATGTAATATATAATGAAACATAGAAACATATAACACATAGTAACTGCTCAACCAATAATACTTGTTATCAGTTTGGTTATTATTGTTTTTTCTTTTTTTAAAACTGGAAAGAGACCTTCTGAAGCATGTCTAGTTTCTAAAGATTTTTCTTGGGTAATCGACCAAGTGGAATGCAAATGTGAATAAATGACCCTTCATTTAAAAAAATTATTATTAAATTTTGTTAATCCTCACTCAAGGATGTTTTTCCATTGATTTTTAGAGTGAAAGGGAGAGAGGGAGGGAGAGACATTCATGTGAGAGAAACACATTTATTGGTTGCCTCCTGACCTACCCGGGGCAGGATCAAACCTGCAACCCAGGTACATGCCCTTGACCCAGAGTCGAGCCTGTGACCCTTAGGTGCATGGGCTGATGCTCTAATCATTGAGACATACCAGACAGAGTGCTTCATTTTTTTTTTTTTTTTTAATTTTGTGGTCTATTATATTCATATATAATCTGGCAAACTAGCACAGGGGAATAGTATTAGCAATTAGTAACCAGGTACTCAAATGAGTTGATGTATGGGGATTTTTAATAATGATTTAAAAAAATAAATATTTAAACATTTGTGTTATAAACATCAAACTAAAAATCAAGTTGCTATATCAATAGAATAATACTTATTTTTTTCTTTCAGGCATATGAAACTCTGCTCCAGAAGGTACTTAATAAGGATTCCTTGAATCTCTGTTTCTGATCAGAGTAATGAAACCCAAAGAATTCCGGATTCATCTTCAAGCAACGTGACACCAGAATTTAACCAACTAAATCAAAGTGATTGTGTCATATAATTTCTGTTAAGAAAAATGATACTACTATTATCAGAAGCTACTTGTTGCACTGTTTCCACACAAAAATTGAAATATGAGAGCTGAGTTGAGAAATATTTAGAAGAGTATTTTTCAACCTATTGCTAGAGAGAATTATAGCATTGATTCATAAATTCCTAAGACTAGTCTTTTAGCATGTGTGAGATGGTAAGATATAGCAACGTTGCAAATCTTCTCTGATGCTATTAAATATTTGGCCCTCTTCACTCCTGAGATTGGGGTGCAGATGAGCCTGGGGGAGTGTTCGTGCTTTTAAGAGTCACTAAGGCAGAGTTCCTCAACAGAAGTGCCCACCAAAAAATGCAAACTTAACTTCTAGAATTAACATGTCATTTTGCTGGGTGCAAGGGGAGAAGTATATCATCATAAAAAGCATTCAAATAGCTTAGAAAGTAAAGGTAGCTGTGAAAGGCAGTGCTTCACGTAGAGCCAGGGTATAATTTGAACCTTGGGAAAATTAAGGCTCCAATTATGAATTACAGTTTATCAAAGTGGGAAATCCTCACTAACAGGGAAACAACACTTCCTGGGAAGTGCTAGGGTGAAAAACAAGGCCACGTTAGAGGGCAAATATAACATGCTGTTAATCCAAACCATTCTTTGTGACATCCACTAGGGAGTGACAGGAAGGCTGGTATCACTGGTGAGTGATATGACCATTCCCAGAGCCCCTTCTGTTTTGCCCCAGAACCAGGGAATCCTGAGTGTAACCCATGATGCCCTCCTCAGCCAAGTGAATGAGCTGAGGGCAGAGCTGAAGGAGGAGAGCAAGAAGGCTGTGAGCCTGAAGAGCCAACTGGAAGATGCATCCATTCTGCAGATAACATTGAAGGAGGTAAATAATAATAATCAAAAGATACCACTAATTGTAAGTTATGTTTCAATTTTAAAGATGTTAAAAAGTATATCTTAGCAACACTATGGGTATTTCACTTTTTCAGATGAGAAACATGAGGCTCTAAGTCAGTGGTTCTCAACCTTCCTAATGCTGCGACCCTTTAATACAGTTCCTCATGTTGTGGTGACCCCCAACCATAAAATTATTTTTGTTGCTACTTCATAACCGTAATTTTGCTACTGTTATGAATTGTAATGTAAATATCTGATATACAAGATGTATTTTCGTTGTTACAAATTGAACATAATTAAAGCATAGTGATTAATCACAAAAACAATATGTAATTATATATGTGTTTTCCGATGGTCTTAGGCGACCCCTGTGGAAGGGTCGTTCGACCCCCAAAGGGTTCGCGACCCACAGTTTGAGAACCGCTGCTCTAAGTGGTTAAATAATTTGCTCAAGATTATAATATTAGGGGAATACTGAGATTTATACTTATGATATCTGTTCTCCAAAGTCTTTGCTCTTTTATAGTGTTCTGCTGCTTCCCTAACAGTAGAAACTCAGATACCATGATAATTTACTTCAGAAATCTTCATTAATTCCAAGAAAAGTTTCTATCCTATTTTTAATTGGTTCAAGTCTTTCTGGTTGAGTGTCTCCTCATAGACATTGGAGGTGAATGTAGAAAACCTCCCACCCATGCCCCACCCTGCAACAGAAAAGGGAAATCTTGTGCAAGGCAATATATTTTAAAATTTTATCTCAGTCACTCTGCTGTCATTCTTAGTTTCAGGAAAGAGTTGACGATTTGGAAAAAGAACGAAAATTGCTGAATGACAACTATAACAAACTCTTAGAAAAGTGAGTACCACGTTTGGGTCCCAGTGCATTGTTTGCTATAAAAGATGATTATAGAAAAGTGCCTTCCCAATTGTAAAAATAATACATAGTTGACAAGGATATGGGGAAACTGATACTCAATACTGTTAGTGAGAATGTAGATCAGCACAGTCTTTTTGGAAGGGAACTTGATACTAGCTACCAAAATGTTAAACCTCTGTATATCTTTTGTGCCAGCAATTCCATTTTTTTAATCAAAACAAAACAAATCTTATTATATGTATATGCAAAGATATTGTATAATAAGAATGTTAATTACTGCATTTTTTTTTTTTTTAGTTTTATTGATTTCAGAAAGGAAGGGAGAGGGAGAGAATCATTGATAGGCTGCCTCCTGCATAACGCCTACTGGTGATCAAGCTTGCAACCAGGGTATGTGCCCTGACTGGGAATCTAACCTTGACCTCCTAGCTAGATTCTGAGCAACACCAGAATCCAACCACTGAGCAACACCAGCCAGGCTGCATTGTTAATAATAGTAAAAAATAATTGAAACCATCCAAATTTTCTTTGATAGGGATTGACTAAATAAATCATTTTGCATTCCCACAATAAAATATGGTGAAGCTGGGAAGGGGGATGCAGGGGGCGAGCAAAGATAAACCAAAGAACTTATATGCATATATGCATAACCCATGGACACAGACAATAATGTGGTGAAGGCCTGGGGGTAGGGGAGCAGGAGCAGGGTGGATGGAGTCAATGGTGGTGGTGGGGGGGGGGAAGAAGACATCAGCAATACTTTCAACAAAAAAAATAAATTTTTAAAAAATCTGATGAAACTATTAAAAATGATGTGGCCTTAGCCAGTTTGGCTCAGTGGGTAGAGCGGCAGCCTGCAGACTGAAGGATCCCGGGTTCGATTCCAGTCAAAGGGCACATATCTTGGTTGCAGGCTCGATCCCTGGCCCTAGTCAGGACTCTTGTGGGAGGCAACCAATCAATGTGTCTCTCCCACATCAATGTTTCTCTCTATCTCTCCCCTCCCTTCCACGCTCTCTAAAAATCAATGGAAAAATATCCTTGGATGAGGATTAACATAACAAACAAACAAAAATGCTGTAGTCATATTTGCCTATTATTAAAAGAAAAATCTAGTTGCAAAAGAATATATTAACTCTGACCCAAAAGGATTGGAGTAGGGCAAAGAGGCACCTTCATTTTTATTCTACACACTTCCACATCATTTCACTTTTTTTTTTTTTATATTTTATTGATTTTTTACAGAGAGGAAGAGAGAAAGATAGAGAGTTAGAAACATCGATGAGAGAAGAAACATCGATCAGCTGCCTCCTGCACATCTCCTACTGGGGATATACCTGCAAACCAAGGTACATGCCCTTGACCGGAATCGAACCTGGGACCCTTCAGTCCGCAGGCCGACGCTCTATCCACTGAGCCAAACCGGTTTCAGCTCATTTTACTTTTTCACAGCACACATACATTCATGCATTTCCTTTCTGGAATCAAAAATACCTGGAATTAATAAAAATTAAATGTGCCTTCTGATTCAGTTAAAGGCAGAAGAGGCTATATTGGGGAAGTTGTATGGGGGCATTCTAGGAACAACTGATGGTTTTCACCTCAGTGAAATGAGGTAGTGTGGGGATTACCCACGTTGAAGCCTCCCTACAAACACTACTATTGGCCTCTTCCCCTCATCATTCAGAACATTATCTTCTTGGACTGTCATCGAATGTATGGTCAGGAAGTGCCAAGAACTCTTAATATTAGCCTAAGCCAGTTGTTTTTAGACCACATTTATTGAAGTGATAAATAGGAAAAAAAGACATAAGCAGAAATAACAGTTTGTCAATATCACTCCACTGTGTAAACAACTAAGGATTGGCCATGTGTGTTTACATTCAAAATGGGTCTGTCCTGCCCTGGCCGGAGTGGCTCAGTGGTAGAGTGTCAGTCCAAGAACCTAAGGGTCTCAGGTTCGCTTCCTGGTCAAGGGCACCTACCTGGGTGGCAGGTTTGTTCCCTGGCCCCTGTTGGGGAGCTTGTATGAGGCAGCCAATCAAGGTGTCTCTTTCACATTGATGTTTCTCTCTCTTACCTCTCTCTCCCCCTCCCCCGTCTCTTCCTCTCTTACTAAAAATCAATGGTAAAAATATCATTGGATGAGGAATAACAAAACAAACAAACAAACAAACCCAAAATTGGTCTGCCCTAACAGCTACATACAATGGTGTTTGTAGGGTACAGTCACTGAAAAGTTGAAACTATTAGTTCCTGCCTTTCAGTGTAGTAATTTTTTAAATATTTTGATTTCAGAGAGGAAGGGAGAGGGAAATAGAGATAGAAACATCATGATGAGAGAGAATCATTGATTAGCCAATCCTCCTGCACACCCCCCATGAGGGATGGAGCCCTGACCAGGAATTGAACCGTGACCTCCTGGTTTATAGGTAGATATTCAACCATGGAGCCACGCCGGCTGGGCTCAGTATAGTAATTTATATTCTAGTTCAAAGGCAAGTATTCTCTAAACTAGCCATTGGTGATGGTAGATAGAGGAATAGAGCAAGGAAAAGAGGAATATTTTGTTCCTCATTTTAATCCAGCAGGCCTGAGAATGTCCTGGTACACAGTTTCCCGACTAAAGAAAGCTGTCATGCTAGAGGAGTTCCTTGGGAAGTAGATGTGACTTGAGTGGTTTGCCCAGTGGGCTATTTGGGGCCTAAACAGAAGTGATGCTAAAGAACTCAATAGGACCCAAAGTTCCAAGGCAGTTGGTAACTGACAGTTACAGATAAAGCAGGGGCAGAAAAAACATGTAGGGCAGTGAATGATGAACTAGGCCCAGGAGATGCTGAAACTGTGTAATAAAGACATTTTGTCAAACACCTTTGAGTATCCATCTGACAAATCCCCCCTCCCTCCTTACTTCTTCTCGGGTTCAGCATGCTGGACAGCAGTAATCCTCCTCACTGGAGCCAAGAGCTTGGAGGAGAACAGCTACAGCAGAAAGTCTCTCAGTTGCAGCATCAGCTGGATGCTGAGCTGGAGGAGAAGAGAGAAGTCTTACTTCAGCTGTCCAGAGTGACAGGTAGGTTGGGTCTTGAAGAGCTGTCTCAAATGAGGCATCCTCTGCATCTGGTTGGGGAGAAAGGAACCTGGGTCAGCATTTCTCTAATCCCTCAGTTGTTCATAGTTAGCTAGAATAAGGACACTGGCAATGAGGATCAGCTTTACAATCCAGAAAGCACAACACCTAACTCACACTTATACTTTTTTCTACATAATGACTTTCCATTTGAGAGGATGCCAATTCTTAATTTAATATATATATATGCTTTTTAATATTTATTTCGGTGAAGAAGGGAGAAAGAGAGAGAGAAATATCAATGATGAAAGCAAATAATCAATCAGCCTGCCTCCTGCACGCCCCCTACTGGGGATCAAGCCCAAAACCCTGGCATGTGTCATGACCAGGAATCAAACCATGACTTTCTGGTTCATAGGTCGGTGCTCAACTACTGAGCAACACTGGCCAGGATATTATGTTTATAAACATTCACTTTATTCATTTATTAAATATATTTTTATTGATTTCAGAGAGGAAGATAGAAATAGAAACATCAATGGTGAGAGTGCATCATTGATCGGCTGCCTCTTGCATGCCCCCTACTGGGGATCGAGCCCACAATCTGGATATGTGCCCTTGACCAGAATTAAACCCAGGACCCTTCAGTCCATAGGTCAACACTCTATCAACGGAGCCAAACTGGCTAGGGCCACTTTATTTATTGAAAGTATTGAAAATGAATTTCTCTGCCTTTTATTCTTATTAATCATTTTAGAAGTGATTGAGGGCCTTATTTATTTTTTTAGCATTTGATAGCTGAAATTGAGAAGCAAATTATTGCTCTTAGTTACCACTACCATTTTCTCCTATCCTAACTCTTGGATCACAGTAGGTAGTTACTCCAAAAATGTTTAGGGCTCACCACATTGAGAACAACATGTTCTGTGTTTCCTGGCTGAGGAGGCAATTGGCAGGCAGAGTAGTAGCCCAGCAGCCTGTCCTTTTGGCTGAATTGTTAGAGTTGCATAGTTTATATAAACTGCATCAAGGACCACATGTCAAAATATTGGAGCCAAAAAATTAAAGCTGATTAATCCCCAAGACTCACATGAAAAAAAGTCTCTTGATCTATACTGGACTTCTCAAGCCCAGACTTCAACCTTGTTGTGTTAAGCCACGGAGATAAAGCACATATTTGTTACTGCACTATACCGATATTAGTGTATACTGACTAATCACCAGACTATATCCTAAAAGTGAAATAAATATAAAGATTGAAAAAAAGACTCAAAGATTTTAAAATACTATCAAAAAGACCTTTGTCTCACTTTTTTTTGCTAGCCTAGACCTTGATATTTAGTCTTATTAAACTTCGATTTCATCATACTCTAGTATATTCACATAAGAGAGTGAAAGAAAAGAAATATGACACCAAAAAAGATAAAGCCACACACACAAAAAGAAAAATTGAGGCGGTCATGGTTATATAAAGTACAGCATAGATAATCAAATATTGTAATAATATGTATGGTGCCATTTGGGTACTAGAAATATGAGGGGGAGCCCTAGTTGGTTTGGCTCAGTGGCTAGAGTGTCAGCCTGCGGACTGAAGGGTCCCAGGTTCGATTCCAGTTAAGGGTACGTACCAGTGCAGCTTGATTCCCAGCTCTGGTCAGGGCGCATGCAGGAGGCAACCAATTAATGTGTCTTTCTCTCATTGATGTTTCTCTCTGTCTCTCCCCCTCCTTTTCACTATCTCTAAAAATCAATGGAAAAATATCCTTGGATGAGAATTAAGAAATATCAGGGGGACCGCTTTGTAAAGTATACTAATATCTAACCAGTATGCTAAACACCTGAAATTAATACAAAATAATATTGAATATAAACTGTAATTGAAAAAAATAAAAGTAATTTTTAAAAAGAAAAATTATTTTTTTCAATTAGAGGCAGGAACCATAAAAGAATAAAGCTAGGAGCACAGGTTGACTTTGTAGTAGGTATGATGCACAAGTGAAGTCTTGCAAAGACCTTAGCAGCGGTTCTCAACCTGTGGGTCGCGACCCCTTTGGCGGTCAAACAACCCTTTCACAGGGGTCGCCTAAGACCATCCTGCATATCAGATATTTACATTATGATTCATAATAGTAGCAACATTACAGTTATGAAGTAGCAACGAAAATAATTTTATGGTTGGGTCACAACATGAGGAACTGTATTTAAAGGGCCAGAAGGTTGAGAACCACTGCCTTAGAGTAATCTAATCTAACCCCCTGTTTAATGCATGATAATAGAATGATCACATTGATCACCTTCCTTCCCTAAACACACATACCCACAAATGCCCAAATGCCCACCCTCCCTCCAGATTAGGGTGGGTGTGGAGTGGGTGCCACAGAGAGTCAACAGATGGAAGTCTAAATGGAGTTGGAGAGGAGTTGTTGGCATACTGGTTTGGATGGTGCTGTCAAAAAAGTTTTGAACTGTGCCAGTCCAGTCACGTGGGTCTGTTTTTGTTTGTTGTTGTTCTACCTTTCACTCTACAGTTCTGCAGGTGGCTTTTTGTTTTGTTTTTGGAGTCCAAAGATCTACTCAGTTTATTGGGTCAATAAGCTGGATCTCCTTTGTAGAAATAAAAGAGAATTGCTTTTCTCAGGGAAAATTTATAAAATGAATTAAACATTAGTGGGAAATTTGATTTATACTTGGTCCAGCTTTAACCATGGCTACTGATAACTACAGAGTTTCAACTTTCCGGATTACTTTTTCCCCAGCTCAAAACGAGGATCTGAAGCTTGAAGTCACCAACCTGCTTGATAAACATAAGCAGGAAGTAGAGATCCTCCAAAATAAAGACGCAATTTCCCAATCTACTGACAGGCAAGCTGAGCCAGCCACTCCCCCGCCTCTATTCCTTGAGGCCAATCAGATAGAGGTATGTGCATCTTTAATCCAGCAAGCTCCCTCTATAGAAAAGATGAAAGTATCACAACACTAATCCATACTTTTTTTCTTTCTACCCTTTACCGTTAAAAGAAAACTTAACATCTTTTTCAGATGAGGGCTTGAAATGATCTGCTGAAGAGCAAGCAGCCAGTAGAGGCTGCATAACTTCCTCACTGCGACTGCGCATGAGGAGCTAGGAGAGAGAGCACTTGTGAGCTTGCACCAGTCCTCTCTTACATGTTGGAGTAGATTCTGCTGCTGGTATTTTACTGTTACCAACAACTGCTTTATGGAGAATAGTTTCTACCGGACCTGTTATATTTATACTCCCTTCTACCTATGCTTTTCCCTCTACAGCTCTGTGAACCAAAAAAACAAGAAGAAAAGAAACTGTCCCAGTTGTTAAGTGAGTTGCAAATATCATATGCAGAGACCACACTGGAACTAGAAAAGACCAGAGACATGCTTATTCTGCAGCGCAAAATCAACGTGTGTTATCAGGTGCAAGAAAAGAGGGTACAGGAAGGGGAGAGAGAAATAGGCACATGGGAACCACTTACAAGACTGGGAATGAAGCAAGGCCCGAGTTTCCAGGGCTGATGCAAGGTGACATGAGGTCCTGTGCAAACACAGAAAGTGCTGTCCTTTGAAAAACTTGAGAACTCGAGCATCCCCACTGGCGACAGAAGCCACTGAAGGGGCTGGGAATGGAAATGGCGGGTGTGAACCTGCTGAATTTAAATTTTGCCAGTCCCAGGAAAACATAACCCCAGGGCACTAATAGCACTACTGGTCCTGGAGGGGTCTGTGAGGAATCCAAATTTTTTCCTAGTGGCTGAATTGGCCCTGCTAAGGAGATAGCGGAGTGTCTTTTACCCAGCAAGTACCAGCTTTTATCTGGGCTCTTTAGTTCTGGGCCACTGAGGTAGAAAATTTCAGACATTATTTTGTTTCAGGAGGAACTGGATGCAATGATGACAAAAGCCGATAATGAGAATCAAGATCACAATGAAAAAATGGAGAGGCTGAATAGACTCCTAGACCTCAAGAACAATCGTATCAAGCAGCTGGAAGGTATTTTAAGAAGCCATGGCCTCCCACTATCTGGCAAGTCTTAGTATTTTGTTCTCTTCTCCTTGGGACCCATCACACAGCTACTGCCTGTGTCCTTGGCGTATGACTTTTCCCTCCTGTTCTCTATCCTACCATCTCTGTTGTTTTAATACATGGCCAGCAGCTTCTTTTGCTTCATCACATCAGCATCTTTCTCTGTTTTCTCTGGAGAGTTTCAACAGGGCCCGGCAATTGCTGGATCTATTTTGAGGATGAGAGCAGATCACCGTTGGCCCTCAGGCTGGTGTAAACACTCCCTCTCTTAAGATTGTTGCCTCAAGCCAGGCCTACATAGCAGTTTTTGTGAGATAATAGAATTTCATCACTCATTTCTCATCATCCTTGTATGTGATTTCTCTCTCAACGTCTCTAAATTCTTTGTTGTAGTTTGAGGACCTAGGCATAACAGGACATGTGGCTGGACACTTATGCAAATTTCATGATGTGGTACTTCCTATATTTAGTACAATCACTACTGACCAGGACCTGGTTTCAGCCATGCCTGTCAAGAAAATTGGCTTTGTTGTTATGCCCAGTGGTGAGAGGCCTGACTTACACTAAGCGAAATTCATCAAAGACTGATATTTAAGCCAGCATGTTCATTTGTTATATCTGTGATAGTGGCTGCCACGAGAATATTTGAAACCACTGTTCAGGACAGCCCTCTCTCTGGAAGCAGGATCAGTAAGCAGGTTACTTAGTGAGCATGGAGCTAGGGGAAAGGGCTGTGGCCCATTCCGGGGCATGACTTATCCAGTGCAGGGTGAGTCTGTTCAAAGGTCACTGCCATATAACAAAGGAAACCCCTCCTTAGACTGAAATTCTCATGTCTTCCAGTTTCACGGTCTTTCTCCTGGAACAGTGCAGGATAAACACCCTTATCTACTTCTAAGGATTTATTTATTTATTTATTTTTAACAGATTCATTTATTTTAACTTAATAGGTCTGTCATTACTGGTAAGGCTAACGAGTTTTTCCAGTTATATGTATTATTTCTTTTGAGAATTGCCTGTTTCTGTTCTTTATCCATTTGAACTGTGCCAGTCAGTCAAGTGGCTCTGTATTTTATTGATTTGTAGAATTTCTTCATATGCTAAGATTGTTAACTCTGTGTCATGGAATGCAAAATTTTAGATTTATTTTCTTGAGTTATATTAATCTTATCAATTAAGAAACCCATGTCAGTCTCTGTATTTCATTTATTTGGGGCAGGATGAAATTCTAATGTGTGCAAAATATTTTTATTCTACTACTTTAACTCTTTAAATAGGACCTTCACCATCAACACACTGAAGACTCAAATACTCACGATATCAAGTTTCTGGTTGGTTGAACATGGGAGGTAATGCACAGATTTGTTAGACACTCTTACATATCTTTGCATTCCATTGTCAATATTTTCAACCTCATTCCAATAGGTGTCCTCCTCCATTTTTTACTTCATTGCTCTTTAACTTAAAGTGGATTTGCTTTGCCATCTTATGATGAAATCAAATTCTTAACAGAATGAAGATTCTTGGCACTAATCTGGCTGGAGAAGGGAAATCATTTATTAGAAGGGGCCCAAGGTAACATAATAGACTAGAGGCCCAATGCATGAAGATTCGTGCAGTAATGGGCCTTCCTTCCCCTGGCTGCCGGCACCGCCTTCGCTTTGGCCCAGAGCCACCTTTCCACCTTCCCACGCTGCCCAGAGGCCCAGAGTGGCTGGGGCAGTGTGGAATGCCTGCCCCCAGCCACTCAGTGCCTGTGCATGCAAATTAATCTGCCAGGTTTTTTTATGGGTTTATTTGCATACTCACTCCTGATTGGCTGGTGGGCGTTGTGAAGGTATGGTCGATTTGCATCTTTCTCTTTTATTAGTGTAGATACCATTACTGTAACTTGCTATTTTGCCCATTGGTAATATCCCAACATTTTGGAAATATTCACATTTTCTGTTTCTAGCGCTTCTCTGATGGAATTACCAATTCATTCACAGGCTGTTGCTGTAAGCCAAAATGTCATTTGTAGAATAAATTGTGCCTCCAGTGTTTTCCTGAGCTTAGTGTTTACTTTCCCATTACTCATTTTGAACCTTACTTCTAAAGGAGATATTGGATTGTTTAGCCACCAGAATTCAAAGCTCCTGGTTGTCATTCTGCTGCTTTTCCTTTTGAATCACATGGTTTCTTGAAATAATCACAACTTGGACTTCCACCATGGTTTCTAGTCTCCTTTTGTCCACCTTCCTTTATTCTAAGAAAGAGCTCCCTACCCTTTCATGGATAGGCAGTTTTCTTTCCCCTCTAGAGCAGCTCAAAGATGTGGCTTATGGTACCCGACAGATGTCATTATATCTGGAAACACTGCCAGCCCATAGAGATGAGGATAAAGTGAACATTTCTCTGTTGCATCAAAGTGAGAATCTGTTTGAACTGCACATTCACCAGGCCTTCCTGACCTCTGCTGCTCTGGCTCAGGCTGAAGACACTCAACCTACCACTTTCTGCACCTATTCCTTCTATGATTTTGAAACCCACTGTACCCCACTAGCTGTGGGGACACAGCCGCTTTATGACTTCACCTCCCAGTATGTGGTAGAGACAGACTCCCTTTTCTTGCACTACCTTCAAGGGGCTTCAGCCCAGCTGGAGCTTCACCAGGCTCTAGCCAGTGAGCACCACACCCTTGCAGCCGGATGGATTTGCTTTGACAGGGTGCTGGAGACTGTGGAGAGAGTCCATGGCTCTGCCACACTTACTGGTAAGTGCTGTCAGCTTCCCACAGCTCCTGGGTCCAATGCAGAATTTCCCAACAGCTATAGTTGCTCCTCTGGTGCTCTCCCATTTCCTTTGCCTTTATTCTTGATCCTCGCCACACCATCTGTATCCTCCATGCCTTTCATACTTTCTGCTGCCCAGGAGCTGGTGGAGAAGACTTTGGGGTGCTAGAATACTGGATGAGGCTGCACTTCCCCGTAAGATCCAGCCTACAGGCATGCAATAAGCGAAAAAAAGCTCAGGCCTACCTGTCAGCCTGGAGGGCCCAGGAGGATGAGGTGAGAAAAAGGATGTGCCCATGCATCTCAAAGGAGCCTCATCCCAGCAGCTCATGATATCAGCTCATCCTCCCATTGAATGTGAATGGAAGAGAAAAACTGTCACACCACAAGTAGTTCAGATTCTTCCCTTGGCCAAGCCTGAGTTTGAAATGAAACCATGCCCTTGGAGCTAGTTACCTCTCCCTGCTGTGAACAAAATAGCTTTTCTGTTCCATTCTCTCAGACAAGGCCCGAGTGCCAGCATCTCCCTCTGATAGCCATCTGCCGGAGTCAGTGTGCAGGCAGGTGAAAGTTATTAGGTTACTTTGTGACCCAGTTCGCTAGGTCAGAGCTCTTGCTCATTAAGGGTGCTGGGCTTCACCTACAACAACTCTCCTAGGTTGCCCTTTCTCTCCATCCAAGACCAACATCTCTCCAGGCCAGATCAGAGACTTGGAAGCATCAGAATGAGCTGCAGGTGGAAATCACCAGATGCTGTGGCCTCCAGAGTCGACGGCTGGGAACCCAACCCAGTCCGTATGCCATGTACCGTTTTTTCACCTTTCCTGACCACGACACAGCCATCATTCCAGCCAGTAACAGTCCCTACTTTAGGGACCAGGCTCAATTCCCAGTGCTTGTGACTTCTGACCTGGATCAATATCTGAGACGGGAGGCCCTGTCTATATACGTTTTTGACGATGAAGACGCAGAATCTGGGTCCTACCTTGGCAAAGTCCAAGTGCCCTTGCTGCCTCTTGCACAAAACAAATCCATTAAAGGTGGGAGTTCAAGGTTACTGCATTGTTATAGTCTTTGCCCAATGTTATCTTCCAGTCCTAATTCTACTTTTCTTTGATTACTTGCTTGGAACAGTCTCTCTTAAAAATCTGCTGAAAGGACTTTAGAATATTGTCAAAAGTGACAGTGCAGACTTAGAGTTTCACTAGTCAGTGGAAACATTGGCTTCTTCTGCTTCAACAACTAAAGCAAGATTCCCAAGTGGGTAAACCCACCAACCTGAAGTCATGCCTTTATTTCTGAACAAACATTTTCCAATTCTGTAATGCTTCCCAGTATTTGTCTTTACTTCAGAACAATTGTTTCTTAGCACATGACTAGATATCTGATTATAAACTGTCCTTTACACTCCTTCATAATTCTCTTCCTTTAAATATTAGACACAAGTTAGCAAGGGTTCTATGCTATACCACAACTAAGGGAAATTTCTTTAAAATATCCCTTCCCCCTCCCCCAAATGGAGCTTAACTTCATACTACCTTACTTTACTTTCATACCCAGGGTGGTGGGGTGCACCTAGGAAGGGTCAACTCTCTAGAAGGGTGAGGCAGGAATATCCACACTCTCATTAAGAAGTATGATGGAGCCCTAACTGGTTTGGCTCAGTGGATAGAGTGTTGGCCTGCGGACTCAAGGGTCCCAGGTTCGATTCTGGTCAAGGGCATGTACCTTGGTTGCGGGCACATCCCCAGTAGGGAGTGTGCAGGAGGCAGCTGATCGATGTTTCTCTCTCATCGATGTTTCTAACTCTCTGTCCCTCTCCCTTCCTCTCTGTAAAAAAACAATAAAATATATTTTATTTTATTTTTATTTATTTATTTTTTATATATTTTATTGATTTTTTACAGAGAGGAAGGGAGAGAGATAGAGAGTTAGAAACATCGATGAGAGAGAAACATCGATCAGCTGCCTCCTGCACCTCCCCTACTGGGGATGTGCCCGCAACCCAGGTACATGCCCTTGACCGGAATCGAACCTGGGACCTTTCAGTCCGCAGGCCAATGCTCTATTCACTGAGCCAAACCGGTTTCAGCAATAAAATATATTTTAAAAAAAGAAGTGAGATGGATGCAGCCAGTAAACCAATCATGTTTAACAAGCATCTGGATGTGCCAGGAAGTTTGTGAGGTCTCTCTCCTCCCAATATCACAAGTGCTTTAAACAAACAAGCAAAAAGGCTGACACTTCTGCTCACAAGCCATCCTTTGCCAAAGAGGAGATAAAATGTGAGTCATCTGTTAAATGAATCAGCATTACAGATCAGAAGTCTGGCCTTTGGGAAAAAGCTATTTTGCTTGAGTTCCCTTGGCTTTTGTTATTTTAGAAATAAGGACCACTTGAGTATAGATAATGGTTTCCTTGGTGTGCTTAAGGCTTAGCAAGCATTTGGTAATAGCAATGATAACGCGATCCTGTTTATTGACTGAGTGACTGATGACAAGCAAGCTCTACCTATCCGTACATCCTTTGCCTATCCCTTCTTGAAACCTGGGGATACCCACCTTCCCCTCCAAATATTTTAAGGGCGTATTATAAGTAAATATTCTTAATGGGAACATAAATATTCAAGACCATTCTATGTCACTTCTGAGTATATTAGCATCATGATTATTTGATGAAAGTTAATTGTAAACAATATGGTGACATTTAAAAATGGAGGGAATAGACAAGGTGCTGATTAAGCTCACTTACCTATTTCATTTGATCAGATCTTATTCATGTCTGTGTGTGTTTCAGGTGATTTTAACCTCACTGATCCTGCGAGAAAACCCAATGGATCTGTTCAGGTACAGCTGGATTGGAAGTCTTGCTATCTATCTCCCGAGAGCTTCCTGAAACCAGAAGCTGAGACTGACGAGAACGGCGCCAACCACAGTTCAGAGATCTCATCTGATGAGGAAAAGGGTTCCTTTCCTCCCCAGGTAGCAGACCTCCACCAATCCTATGGGGCATATGTGAAGAAAATAGTATTAAAATTGAAGAGGGAAAAAAGTTCCTTCTGTGAATGTCATGCGTTCTGCAGACTTAGCACGCTTCATAATGCCGCGAGGCGTTTCATGGAGCCAAACACTGGGTTTATTGTGGGGAGAAGAAAGATTTGGCATCTCTCAGCTCTGTGACAGGAGAGACATGAAGTCTAATGCTAGCCTTCAAATTCCTTTCTTGAGAATCAAGGCTGTTAACTATCATCTTATAAGGCTGTTTCTGCTCCTTTTATTCCGGACCAGGTGGTAACTGCTGAGATTCCCATCGCAGCTGACCAGCATGCAACTAAGAGAAAACCTCCTCAGGGGGGAGAAAGAAAGGAAAGGGAACACCAGGTTGCAAGCTACTCACGAAGAAAACATGGCAGAAGAACAGGTATCCAAGGAAAGAACAGAATGGAGTATCTTAGTCGTAACTTCTTAAGTGGAAATACACTACAGGTAAGGCCTTAGAAACCCGAAGAACTAAAATGTGGGTGGTAGTATCCCCAAATATATTGTTCTCAGAGGAAAAAGCAGAAGCAGACACACAAGATAAGCAATAATCATGGCTTTTTGTGGCTACTATGTGTTTCCACAAGTAGTTTAATAAACCTCTGGACTGTTCAATTCAATGTAATAGATTATGTAATCTGCAATTTATGCTTAGAACTTTAGTACCACAGTTTTAACCAGTCCACTTCAACTATAATGAAAACAAATTAAAAGATAAGTATTGCCCTGGCTGGTGTGGCTCACATGGTTGGGCGTCATGCTGTACACTGAAAGGTTACCAGTTTCAGTCCCAGTCAGGGCACAGGCCTGGGTTTTGGGCTCGATCCTTAATAGACGGCATGGATCGGTGTCATTCTCTATGTTTCTCTATCTCCCTCCCTCTCCCTCTCTCTCTAAAATTCAATTAAAAAAAAAAAAGAACAAGTATTTATTGAACACCTACTGTGTGCTTGATACTGCCTTTTCTTTATAGGAAAGTGGATTAAAGTTACTATTTAGCACCTAAAAATATGTGCATATAAGATTATAAGCCCTGACCAGTTTGGCTCAGTGGATAGAGCATCAGCCTGTGGAATGAAGGCTACCAGGTTCAATTCCAGTCAAGGGCATGTGCCTTGGTTGCGGGCACATCCCCAGTAGGGGATGTGCAGGAGGCAGCTGATTAATGATTCTCTCTCATTGATGTTTCTAATTCTCTATCCCTCTCCCTTCCTCTCTATAAAGAAATCAATAAAATATATTTTTTAAAAAGATTATAAATATGTGTGATATGATTATATATTACATTATTATGTTATAACTAGAGGCCCCTCGGCCTGGCCTGCAGGGATCGGGCCGAAACTGGCTCTCTGACATCCTCCGAGGGGTCCCAGATAGCAAGAGGGCACAGGCCAGGCCAAGGGACCCCACCAGCGCACAATCGGGGCCGGGGAGGGACCGCAGGAGGGCTCCAGGGTGTGTCCAGCCCATTTCTCCAAGTCCCAATTGGCCAAACCCCAGCAGCAAGCTAACCTACCGGTCAGAGCATCTGCCCCCTGGTGGTCAGTGTATGTCATAGTGACTGGTCAAACAGTCGAATGGTTGGACACTTAGCATATTAGGCTTTTATTTTATAGGATAATTTGTATTGCATTAATTATATATTAATGTGATTATTACTTTTATTAAATAATTATACAATATTATTACATGTAATTTTATTTATTGCGTTTATTCTGTAGCAGGTGAACTACACTGAATGGAAATTCTCAGGGTTTAACATCTCCATAGATGATTATTTAAAGAATCAGGAAAAGGAAGAGGAAATTACATCATTCCCTTCAGCACTGATACAAAATGAAGCTCTCCATCCTGTAATTGGTATTGTCTTTTTAAAATCTGATTTTCCTATTTAATCATTGAATTCTTTGATCAAGACAGTTACTTCTTCATCTACATTGCTAAAGTTTTTATGGGAATGTAGTACTGAAGACCCTAGGCTCAGTTTTATGTTACAGTGGGCTGGTTAGGCCAATTAAGGTTAGAATTCTCAAAGAAAGTAGCTTTCTATGTATTTAAAGCTAGCTATAGCCAGTTTAGTTACCTAGCAATTATAAGATGTTAATTACTCCAGGGTCTTATGAATTATGGTTACAAAGAAATAGAAGAAGGAGCATAATTGGCTCATTTGTGATGTTAATCCAAATTTTTTATTGTTGTTAATCCTCACCCAAGAATATTTTTTTCCATTGCTTTTTTAGAGAGAGTGAGAGGAATGGAGGGATGGAGGGATGGTGGGAGGGAGGGAAAGAGAAACATCAATGTGAGAGAGACACATTAATTGGTTGCTGCCTTCTGCACACGCCCCGACCACAGACTGACAATCTAGCCCCTGAGCCAAACCAACTAGTGCTCCAAATTTATTTTTTTTCTATTTTATTCACCAGTTTATTTTGTTTTTAGATTTCTTGTTGTTTATTTTGATTTTTAGATTCAATTGTTGATAGATATGTATTTGTTGCCATTTTGTTGTTCATATTTTTTAATTCTTCTTCTTTTTCTTCTTATTCTCCTTCTCCTTCTTTGTTTTCTTCTTCTTCTTAAAGAATACCTTCAACATTTCATATAATACTGGTTTGGTGGTGATGAACTCCTTTAGCTTTTTCTTGTCTGGGAAGCTCTTTATCGGACCTTCAATTCTAAATGATAGCTTTGCTGGGTAGAGTAATCTTGATTGTAGGTCCTTGTTTTTCATCACTTTGAATAATTCTTGCCACTCCCTTCTGGCCTGCAAAGTTTCTGTCGAGAAATCAGCTGACAGTCATATGGGTACTCCTTTGTAGGTAACTAACTGCTTTTCTCTTGCTGCCTTTAAGATTCTCTCTATGTCTTTAACCTTTGACATTTTAATTATAATGTGTCTTGATGTGGGCCTCTGGGTTCATCTTGCTTTGGACTCTCTATGCTTCCTGGACATGTCAGTGGTTGAGTATTGACACAGGAAGGTTTTATTTTTTAATAACCTTTACCAACTTGGGCTATTTGGGAGAATAAAAAAGACCACACTCTATAGAAGGCTGTATCACTAAGCAAATAGCTCACTACTATTTGTGGCCTACATTACATAGAAAATAAAAAAAGAAAAAAAAGTTAAGCATATAGTTCACAACCTGGCAATTCTCTTCCTTAGCAGATAAAGAATCCTGTGAACCAGCTTCTGAGGTCAGTGAAGCACAAACTACAGACAGTGACGACATAGTGACAGCCATATCTCAGAAATGTCCGAAGGCAGTAAGTATGCTGGGTGATCATTGAGTGGGTGGCAAGACGGTAAATTATGACAGCTAGTATGCTTAATGACCAGGCATGTGAAGTTCAAGTCTAGTTGTTTTTTAAAAATATATTTTATTGATTTTTTACAGAGAGGAAAGGAAAGGAATAGAGAGTCAGAAACTTCAATGAGAGAGAAGCATTGATCAGCTGCCTCCTGCACATCCCCGGGGATGTGCCTGCAACTAAGGTACATGCCCTTGACAGGAATTGAACCTGGGACCCTTCAGTCCCCAGGCCGACACTCTATCCAGTGAGCCAAACCGGTCAGGGCTCAAGTCTAGTTTTAATGATCCTGGTGGGGAATTTAAGTTATTCAGTTAAGTATACATTGAGAGTAAATAGAACTCTGTTGATGCAGTCAGATGAAAGGATCGTTTTTCCTGATGTGATGTGAATGAGGAGTTGCTTCCACACTTCTCTCTCCTGTTTGAATCCCTTGCCTGCCTTCTTCATTGTGTGGGCCGAGCCAACTCAGCCAAAGGTTCGAAAGCCTGACTGCAGGCGGCAAAATGATGAAGAAATGACAAAGAGAATAAGCTGGGTCTAGATGGATTTTCCTGTGCCTGGCTGAGGCCACAGAGAGATCCAGAGGCAAGCTGAGCCTTTATTTAATAGCCAGAGGTAAACAAGTTAGTGGTCACCATAATTATAATGTTCTTGTGAGTTTCACTTGTTTTGGCAGCACTTGCACTTCCCACAGCCCATTAGCTACCTAGAAAGGATCTAGGGAGTGTCATAAGGTCAAGCCTAATTATGCTAAGAGGACTGTGCCCTCTAAGCTGGGATTTGTTTGTGGCTTTGCCAACAGGTCAGTCCGAGGCTTAACCCTATAGCCGCGCCCTACAATTGTGTAGTTGTGATTCACCCCCAGCCTGCGTGAGGCCCCTTCCTTTAACTCCACCAGAGGAGAGCCGGTTTACTTGGGGAGGTGGAGGCTGAGAGAGAGGAAGAGGTTCTTCCTGGGAGGGCTCAGAGGGCTCATCCCGTTTCTGAAGTTTCTGACCCAACCTTTAAAACCTGTCATTACAATTAGCTATTCAACATTTCAGTCTCTTCGGGAACTCAGTGAGGATACACATGCGCAACAATCATTGTGTTAGAATCTTGTGGTTTATACATGAGGTAGAAAACAATCACTCTCTTGAGCCACTAGAGTGCTCCCTGGCAGGTTTGTAGGTGCTCAGTGAACAGTTGTTGAATGAGTGACTGAATGAAAGATGACAATCTCATTGAGGATTAGGAACTTCATTAGAAACAGTAAAGTATAGGTGACTTAGAATCAAGGGAGTAGATTATGTGATATAAACTCTAAGGCTTTCAAGAATCCAGAAAAAGGAAATTTACAAAAATTTACAAAAATTTACAAAATTTCTGACCTCTACAAGAGGTCAGGAAACTTACTTGAAAGTCAGACCTGTACTGAGGATTTGCAGGGAAATGAAGGATACTGGAGTGGGGAGAAACAACTCAAAGTCTGTAGACTTAAACAGTGAATATGGCAAGTAGTTAAGTTTATCTGTTTATTGAACTTTTATCTGTCATATCTTTTTTAGACATTGTGTAATTAATGTCTTGAGAAATGTTTATAAGACAGATCAGAGCCATTGAATGTTAGAGCTAGACATCGACATCTTAGAGATAATAAAGGGGAACACAATTAAGTGATGTGTCTGGGATTACAGAGCTCGTTAGTGAAGGAGCCAGAACTCCAGTCAAGGTTTCTAAACCATGCCACCTCAGATCAACACAAAAAGCAGCCAGCTGGTCAGCACATTTTTGAACTACAAGGTAGACAGATTACATTGAAATATTACTCTAAATTAAACGCTGCTAAATTAATCTCCTTTTAGAAAATCTTTGTGTACCCAAAAATGTTACTTGAGAAACTAAATATAAAAACAGCCTACTTGGCAAGAAAAAAATTAGTGTTATTATTATCAAATTAAATTTACAACATAGATATATATGATTGTATATATGTCTGCTCAATCATGATTATATTTCAAAATAGCTAGACATAAAAGATTGAGTTGAAGGCCCAGATTTAATACTTGAACTCTGCCACTCTTCTGCCTGGAGTCAGCCCAGGTAGCAGACGAGGAAAAGAGTGTAGTTTAAGAGCATGGAGATTTGGTTCATGCAGAAGTGGTTTAGAGCCTGCTCTGCTGCTGAAATTTCTGCAATGTTGGGGGAGTTATTTAACCTGGATTAGGCTTTGTTTCCTCATCTGTAAAGCATTAATATTAAGTATGCCTCCTTTATAGTGATGAGGCAAGATTTAAAGAAGGTGATGTGTAGTAATAGTTCAGTACAATGCCTGAGAGAAATTAAGCACTGAATGATAGGGATGATGATGATGATGATGATGATGTCAGTAGTCTATTCTCTCTGAAATATCCTAGTTCTCAAGGGTAAGCTTTTATAATCTGAGGAGGTCCCTACAAAGAAGGACTAGGCCCTGAGGGGAGGGGATTAAAACAGGAGTGTCATTTCTCTTCTGCCTGACAGGTCAATTGAGGAGTAGGTTGAACAATACAACCTAAATAAGACCCTTTCAAAATGCCCCCCAATATATTTTTATTGATTTTAGAGAGGGAAGGAGAGAGAGGGAGACAGAGAGACAGAAACATCAATGGTGAGAGAGAATCACTGATCCGCTGCCTCCTGCACATCCCACACTGGGAATGAAGCTCACAACTAGGGCTTGTGCCCTGACCAGGAATTGAATCATGACTCCTGGTTCATAGGTCAATGCTGAACCACTGAGCCATGTTGGCTGGGCCCCTTTTACACTTCTAAAGAAGTGAAACAATGGCAATACATATGGATCTTTGAGAGCCTTTCTTAGACTCCAGAATTAGGACAGTTCCTGTGTTCACAGGATTGGTATGGTACCAGTATAACTGGACAATCAATGAGTCCATGCTGCCTGTCACTACTTGAGCCAATTAAGCAGAGACAGGGTTGAATCATATATGAGCATTTATTCCAATACTGCTGGCAATCCCCCAATAAATCAGCTGCTTATATAGAGTAGGACAAAGATTACATGGGGAAGTAGGGATTATGGGCATGGGGAAGTAGGCTATGCAGGCTGGGGTGGGACTCCATTGTTTGGGCAACCAGGTTGTTAATCTTTCCATGATAACAGGCAGTTCTTGAATGAGAATGGACCACATTTAAAGGTTGACTCCCAGGTCCAAGGTTGACTCCCAGGTCCCAGGGGCACACAACTCCCAGCCAGGTCAGAATGTCCTTTCTTTAACCAATACAAGGCAATCCTGGTTAACAGAGCATGATTGATATTTCCCATAACCATAGCTAGTCCCCCATATTCTATCTTTGTCCCTAACGCCAGCACAATCTTCCTAAAGGCCCTCTGTACTTATCTTCTCCCTAAGACTCCCCAAGAAATGATCTCAATGCCCTAACCGGTGTGGCTCAGTGGATAGAGCGCCGGCCTGCGGACTGAAAGGTCCCAGGTTGGATTCCGGTCAAGGGCATGTACCTTGGTTGCGGACACATCCCCAGTAGGAGGTGTGCAGGAGGCAGCTGATCGATGTTTCTCTCTCATCGGTGTTTCTAACTCTCTACCCCTCTCCCTTCCTCTCTGTAAAAAATCAATAAAAATAAAAAATAAAAAAAAGGAAATGATCTCAATCCAAACGTGGTTTCCTCCAGATGAAGTCCCATTCCTGGTCCCAGAAAGCAGTCTCCCACACTGAGTGGACCATAGAAAACGTTTCCCTCCCCGTCCTGACAGCTGCTAATGAGAAGGGAACAATCATTTACATTTGCTCCATGGCCTTGGTTACTGTCTTTTAGCTGTAGTGTGTATCAAAAACCTCCAAGTTTATTCTCTTTCCTTATACTCTTAATTTCAGGTGTGGAGGATGTCCTGACCCCTTATATATGCTAGCCAATTAATTTCAGTAACTCTGTCCCCCCCTCCCCCCAGCAATATTAGCTATCACACCTGAACTAATAAACTGAGGGGAACTGCCTATCTGACACTAATGCTGGCTGCATAACTAACTGCTCTTAGGTTTCTGCCAGCAAATTCAAATGAGTTAGTATATACAGTGGTTAGTGTGATTTAATATTACTAATTGCATATATTTTCTTCTGTTCAGTCCCAATAAAATTATATAATGGAACTAGCTCATGTAAAGGATTCTGGGTCAAATTAAAATATGGAGCCATATCTTAGTCAATTTGGGCTGCTATAATGAAATAGCAGAGACTGGGTGGCTTATAAAGATCAGGATGCCAGCCTGGTCAGATTTTGGCGAGGATCCTCTTCCATGTAGCAGGCTGTCAACTTCTTATTGTATCTTCACAAGGCAGAAGGAGAATGAGCTAGCTCTGACCTCTTCCTATAAGGGCACTAATCCCATTCATGAGGGCTCCACCCTTGTGACCTAATTATCTCCCAAAAGCTCTATCTCCAAATACCATCATCACATTGGGATTAGGGTTTTGTATGTTTTTTGTTAATCCTTACCCAAGGGTATTTTTTTCCATTGATTTTTTTTTTTAGAGAGAGTGGAAGGGAGGGGAGGGAAGGGAAGGGAAGGGAGAGAGAAAGAGAGAGAAGGAAAGGAAAGAGGGAAAAACACCAGTATGAGAGAGTCACAATGACTGGTTGCCTCCTGCATGCACTCTGACCCAGGCCAGGAACTAGAACTTGAAACTCAGGATGTGCCCTTGATCAGAAATCAAACCCGAGACCCTTCCATGCACAGGCCAACATTCTAACCACTGAATTATGCCAGCCAGGGCAGGATTAGGGTTTTTATATATGACTTAAAAATATATATATATTTCAGAGAGGAAGGGAGAGGGAGAGAGACAGGAGCATCAGTGATGAGAGAGAACCATTGATTGGCTGCCTCCTGCAGGCCCCACACTGGGGATTGAGCCCACAACCAGGCATGTGCCCTGACCAGGAATCAAACTCTGACCTTCTGGTTCATAGGTTGATGCTCAATCACTGAACCACACAAGCTGGGCTTAATATTGAGGTGGTACATCCATAACAAACCATATAAAATTATCATTTTTATAGATTAAAATGTTGTGTTTCATATGGTTCTATCTAATAGAAATGAATAAAGCCTTCATATGTAACTGGCTCAAATGTTAATCTTATTCATCCTCCTAATTCACCTTTGTTATCAGAATAAATTTGATGTAGTGTGCATAAATATGGGTTTCTGATCATCTGCTATAGGTTTATTTGCAAGTTAAAAAATTTATTAAATTACACAAGTAAGGTAAGAATACATTTTTCCTTTAAAACTAGAATATTGTAGCCGAAACCGGTTTGGCTCAGTGGATAGAGCGTCGGCCTGTGGACTGGGGGGTCCCGGGTTCGATTCCGGTCAAGGGCATGTACCTGGGTTGCGGGCATATCCCCAGTGGGAGATGTGCGGGAGGCGGCTGGTCGATGTTTCTCTCTCATCGATGTTTCTGGCTCTCTATCTCTCTCCCTTCCTCTCTGTGAGAAATCAATGAAATATATTTAAAAAAAAAAACACCTAGAATATTATAGATAAAGCTAAATCTCTTTTGACCACTACTTATAATCCCTGCTGCTTCTTCTGCCCCCCCACCCCTGCAAAGAAAATTATTGTTTTGAACTTGGGGTGTATCTTTTCAGATCTTAAAGGGCTTTAGCATTCATATTGCTCTGTTTGTCTTTATGCTTTCAAATAAATGACATTAAACTGTACATATTATTGTTTTAAAAAACTATTTATTTGAAATAATTATAGATTTACAAACAGTTGCAAAAATATGTACAGGGAGGTGCCATATACTTTTCACTCAGTTTCCCCCATTTTTTTATGCATATTATTCTGAAACTTGCATTTTCCAATCAGTAGTGTTTGGTAGTCTGTCCATATTTAGTTTTTCTATTTAATTTCTCTTAAATACTGATTAGTATGCCATTAAATTAATATGTGACCTTTTACTTAGGCCTCCATGTATAATGCTGCTTGAGCTTTTATGCTATGAGCTTGGTATTCATTAACTCACCAAATCCTCACAGTAGCTGTCATTGTTCACTCCTTCCACAAGTAATGTGGCGTGCCTAAGTATTTGCCAGGCTCTGTTTTTTCCCTAGAAAATGTTTAGCAGCTTTAGTCATATAGCCCCAAAGTGGAAGCATCAATGTATTGATCAGTAAGAGTATGAATAAACAAACTGTGGTAGATTCCCATAATGTGGCCAGGCTCTCTTCACACAAAATGATGAATAAGACAGAACTGGTCCCTTCCCTTTTTTTTTTTTTTTTTTAATCTACATTTTTTATTGATTTCAGAGAGGAAGGGAGAGGGAGAGACAGATAGAAATGTCAATGATGAGAGAGAATCATTGATTGGCTGCCTCTAGCACGCCCCACACTGGGGATCAAGCCTGCAACTTGAGCATGTGCCTTGACCAGGAATCGAACCATGATCTCCTGGTTCCTAGGTCAATGCTCAACCACCGAGCCACACCGGCTGGAACCCCATGTTGTTCCTTATGGCTAGTTGAATAATTAAAATGACAGGAGAAAATCATGTATTAATATATACGCACACCCTTTGTAATAATTTAAGCAATAAAAAAATTAAAAATATATATATATATATATATATACGCACAGCAAAAAAATATATATATATGCACAGGAAATTCACATAAGCATGAAAATTCTAAAACAGTAAGGCAGAATAAGGTGTGTATGTCCTTCTGGATTAAGGAGGAGGTAACAGTCTGGGAGTTGAAAGAGAAATGGGGCAATTCACAGTGAGCTGAAAAGAGTTACTGTTTAGTAAACAAATGTTTGCTGGGCCATCTAGAGACAAGGGATCAGAGAGAGGACTTTGATCCAAAGGGGCCTGCTAGGTTCCTCTCTATCTACCATGCTAGTTCATGTTGTACTGTGGTCATCTATGGTGGTAGTTCTTCTTGGGACAGGCCTTCTGCAGGTGGTCTGCAGGTGAACGGTGACGCTGAGATGAGTTCAGCAAGCAGGATTGAGCCAAGAGAAGCAGAGGGCTACCGCTCGCTCGGGCCAGTGGCAAAACCTCCAAGGCTCTCATGGCTTTTATTTGGGGAGTACAGCAAGTAACAATGGAGTACAGCAAGTGACAATGGTAAACAGGCATGCCTATGAGATCATCTGAGCTAAGTTATACATTAAACTATTAATTTCCTATATTATACAAAGACCCTTTCAACCTGCAGCAGTGCACCCTCCTTTGAACTTTCCATGTCCTCATGGACCCAAGGAAACTCTGCCGCAGAACAATAAATCCTGCGTGCAAGACCTTGTTCTGACGTGGCCCGCTTGCAGACCCCTGCCTTTTCTTGGCAGAACGTCCTCTTCTAGTTAACGTCATTCCACTTGACCGGCTACACCTTCTATCTCAAATGCTTTTAGATATTTTGCGGGGGGAGGTCAATAATTCTTCCTGAGTCTTTTTTTTTTTTTTTTTTTTTTTTAAAATACATCTTTATTGATTTCAGAGAGGAAGGGAGAGGGAAAGAGAGATAGAAACATCAATGATGAGAGAGAATCATTGATTGGCTGCCTCCTGCACATCCCCCACTGGGGATAGAGCCCGCAACCCAGGCATGTGCCCTTGGCTGGAATCGAACCTGGGACCCCTCAGTCCGCAGGCCAACGCTCTATCTACTGAGCCAAACCAGCTAGGGCCTGAGTCTTTTTTTTTTTTAATTAAATGTATGGGGTGACATTGGTTAATAGGAGCATATAGGCTTCAGGTGTAGATTTCTATGATACAAGATCTGTATATTGCACTGCCCGTCCACCACCCAAAGTAAATCTTCCATCACCATATATTAGGCTCCCTTCACTCCCCACCCACCAACTTCCCTCTGCAACCACCACACTGTTGTTTGTGTGCACAAGTTTCAGTTATATTTCCCACATACTGTTACCGAAAGAGGGGCCTGGTCCTTAGGGGGTTGGCTTAGGACCAGTTGGTAGTGTGTGGGTTCTTGACTTCATGCAGAAAAATAGTTCAGGTGAATTTTAGAGCATGTTTATTAAAGCTGGGGACAGGGAGGGAAAGAGAGAGAGAGAGAAGAGGGAGATGAGAGAGATGAGAGAGAAAAGCATTGATAGGCTGCCTCCTGCACGCACCCCAACAAGGGATCAAACACGCAACCTGGCTATGTGCCCTGACGGGGAATCTAGCCCGCCACCTTCTGGTGTACTGGACAACACTTCAACCAACTGGCCACACTGGCCAAGGCTGATCCCTTCCTTCTTGAATCTTACCTTCTACTGAGGGAAAACAAATATCAATCAGCGAAGAAATAAGCCAGATATTTGCTGATTCTAAATACTATGAAGAAAATAAATAGGCCCAGCTGGCATGGCTCAGTGGTTGAGTGTTGACCTATGAATCCAGAGATCAAGGTTCAATTCCCGATCAGGGAACATGCCTGCGTTGCGGGCTCAACCCCACTGTGGGGCATGCAGGAGGCAGCTGATCGGTGATTCTTTCTCATCATTGATGTTTCTATCTCTCCCCCTCCCTTCATCTCTAAAATTACGAAAAATGTATTTTCAAATATGTATATTTTTTGAAAAAGAAAACAAATAAGGTGACAATAATAGATTGCAATGAGTGGGGTTGAGTTAGGTAAGGCCACAGTGAGGAAAGACTGCTCTGAGGCGGAGACATTTGAACTGAAGCCAGGCTTTGTAAATGAGCCTTGAGAGAAACAAATGACCATAACTGGCTTTTAAAGAATTTGCCTTCTGATCTGTATCTGTACTGAGCAACTGTACCGGGACCTTGTCACTTTCATTTCTGTGCCACCAGTTACCTACAGTAAAGGGGGGAGGGGGGTGGCGTAGTAACAGCCTTATTCACATGTATCTCTGTGCACTTGCCAAATGCTTTAGTGAGACAGATTCCTGTGAGTGGAACGGCTGGTTTTAAAAGGAATTGTGCAGCCCTGACCAGTTTGGCTCAGTGGCTAGAGCGTTGGCCTGTGGACTGAAGAGTCCCAGGTTCGATTCCGGTCAAGGGCATGTACCTTGGTTGCGGGCACCTCCCCAGTAGGGGGTGTGCAGGAGGCAGCTGATCGATGTTTCTAACTCTCTATCCCTCTCCCTTCCTCTCTGTAAAAAATCAATAAAAAATATATTTAAAAAAAATAAAAAATAAAAGGAATTGTGCACTTGAAAATTTCACGCCTGCCACAAAATTATCACCTCCGCCCCCCCCAATTATACCAATTTGTACTCGCACACTACAGTGGCCTCTTTCTCACAGTGTTACCAACAATATTCCCCCACCATTCTCAGTCCCTAACTTTAATGAAATAAGAGTGTTTGTAAGGGAAGAAGTCAAAACTAATTTTGAAAATTACTTAGGTCTAAGTGCATGGAGAGGAAACAACGTAGGGGCATGCTAAATGCTGGGACTGAAGAGGTTAGAGAAACAGACGCGTGGCCCTAGACCTCGCGGAGCTTACAGTCCACGAAGTGCTCTCCAACAGAATTACAACGTGAGCTACAAATGCAATTAAAATTTCTCTAGTGGCCACATTAAAAGTGTAAAAAGAAACAAGTAAAATTTTTGAAGAGATAAATTTAAAAATATATTTTATTTAACCTAAATATCCGAAGTATTATTATTTCAACGCCAAGCCAAGAGAAAAAAAAATATTGAGGTAGCTTATATTCATTTTTTTAAATTCAAAGTCCCATGTGAATTTTACAATGATAGAAAATTCCAATTCAAAAAATAACACATTTAGATGTCAACTTTAAAAAAAAAAAAATCCCAATTCAGATTAGGCACATGTGGTGAATGGCTATCGTGTTATAGGCCATAACTCTAATGCAATGCTTTTTAACTGTGAGCTGGCATCCATTACCGGGTAATGTAATCATGGGGGCGGGGGAGTGGGGTAGGGGGCAGTCCCAGCCAGCACTATGACGACGACAACAACAAAAAGCCCAGTAGGCAGCTCCTTGCTATAGTGGCTGAAACAGCTATTAAATCTCCAATATCAGTCAGCAGGTCTCCTAGGAGCTAATCAGGAAAATGCGGGATTGGTTTTCATCTAGAAAGTTGAAGAAAAGCTATCTGCTCAGGAAGTTTCTTGATTCTTTCTGTATGTGGAGATGGCTGAGGAAGGCTGGTCTGAGAACAGGATTCACTGGACCAGGAGACAAAACGACTGGATTCTCGTACCAATTTCCCCCACATTAGCTGGGACAACCCAGTCATGGTGTCTCAGTGCCAGTATTACCGACAAATTGATTCTCAAGGAGGAATACACGAGACTGAGTGTGCCTGTGCTTGACAGAGAGTAATGTGTTAATTAAGTGGAGTATATACTCGGAGCACCACTAACCTACAGGAAATGAATGTCTTTTTCTTATCAGGATTCAGAGAAGATGTGCATTGAAATTGTCAGCCTGGCCTTCTACTCAGAAGCTGAAGTGATGTCTGATGAGAACATAAAACAGGTGTATGTGGAGTACAAGTTCCACGATCTACCCTTGTCAGAGACCGAGACGCCCGTGTCCCTGAGGAAACCGAGGGCAGGAGAAGAGATCCACTTCCACTTTAGCAAGGGTGAGGCAGCCCCGCAGTCCGCGGGGAGAGCGGGCCGACCGACGTTTAGGCTGAGGGGCGGAACTACTCTGGACTTCTGATGGGGCGGATCCAACCCTTTCTCTTTTATTTATCAAAACTAGAGGCCCGGTGCACAAAAATTTGTGCACTCGGGGAGGAAGGGGGGGTCCCTCAGCCCGGCCTGTGCCCTCTCGCAGTCTGGGACCCCTTGGGAGATAACGACCTGCTGGCTTAGGCCTGCTCCTGGGTGGCAGAGGGCAGGCCCAGTCCCTAGGTGCAGCCCCTGGTCGGGCTCAGAGCAGGGCTGATTGGGGAGTTGGGGCACCGCCCCCTGTCATGCACAGAGCAGGGCGGATTGGGAGGTTGTGATGCCACCCTCAGTCACGCTCAGGGTAGGGCTGATTGGGGGGTTGGGGCACCGCCCCCTATCACACTCAAGACAGGGTCAATGGGGAGGTTGCGGCACCACCCCCTGTGATGCACAGAGCAGGGCCAATCAGGGGGTTGGGGTGCTGCCCCCTGTCACTCACAGAGCAGGGCCAATCAGGGGGTTGGTGCACTGCCCCCCCCCCCCATCACGCACAGAGCAGGGCCCATCAGGGGGTTGGGGAGCTCCCCCCTCTCATGCACAGAGCAGGGCCCATCAGGGGGTTGGGGAGCTCCCCCGTCACGCACAGAGTAGGGCCGATAGGGGAGTTAGGGCACCGCCCCCTGTCACACACAGAGCAGGGCAGATCAGGGGGCTGGGGCGCCACCACTGTCACACTCAGGGCAGGGCTGATGGGGAGGTTATGGCTCTACCCCGTCACAGACAGAGCAGGGCCCGTGGGGGTGGGGGGCGCCACCCCCTGTCACACACAGAGCAGGGCCGATCAGGGGGTTGGGATGCCACACCCTGTCACACACAGAGTCGCAGGGCGATCAGGGGGTTTGGGCGCTGCACCCTGTCATGCTGATCTGGTGCCAGGAGACCTCTCGGCTCCGCTGATCCCAGTGCTGGGAGGTATATTACCCTTTTACTATATAGGATAGAGGCCTGGGGGCCAGCTGGTTTGCCCTGAAGGGTGTCCTGGATCAGGGTGAGGTCCCCACTGGGGTGCCTGGCCAGCCTGGATGGGGGGATGATGGCTGTTTGCAGCTGGTCACACACCCTTCAGGGTGGGGGTCCCCACTGGGTGCCTGGCCAGTCTGGGTGAGGGGCTGAGGGCTGCTTTCAGGCTGGCGGTTTTGACTGAAGCTCCCAACCACTCCTTTTTTTCTTTTCTTTTTTTTTCTTCTGGGCCAGCTTTAGCTCTGGCTCTAGCTCTGAGGCTTCCGCTGCTGGTTTGTTTGCCATTCTATAATCGAAACAATGTATAACTTCAGCTCTGACATCCAGGCCTATATTTGTTACAAAGTTTCAAACTGCCAGCTCAGATGCCTGCAAGGCAGGCGGGGTACGTTGGAGTCCGCAGTCATGGGAGACAGCCTCATGTTCGCTTCCAGCTGCCTGGCTGCCGGCCGCCATCTTGGCTGACAGTTAATTTGCATAAGGATATGCTGATTAGCCAATGGGAAGGGTAGCGGTTGTATGCCAATTACCATTTTTCTCTTTTATTAGTGTAGATAGTATATGCATGTGGTTTGAAAATATCAGATAGCCTTAAAAAGGTTTTGAAGTAAAAGTAAACAGTCCTTTGCCCCTCCCCTTCTCCCAAAATCACTCCAGTGCCCCTTCTGTCATCCCTCAGTCCACTGTACCACTTTCCCCTTGTCTGTTATTTCCTCTGTTATTTAACTCCGTGTTTCTAAGTAATGTTTTATTGCAATTTCCTGATTCACCAACTTTAGAGATTATCTGCTGAGTTTCTATCATAGAACATAAAATTGCTTTCACACCACACCCATGTTCACTTCCCCCCTTAGATGGATCACAATTTTTATTTAATCTAATCAAATTGTATCTATTATTATAGATATGTAAATATTAATTCTTACAGAGCCAAGGAGATTAGTACACCATGATATTTCCTTTCTTGTTTACATTTTTTGCTTGCCTCAATTTAAAAAAAATGTTTTTACTGAATTCAGAGAGGAACAGAGAGGGAGAGAGAGATCGAAATATCAATGATGAGAGAGAATAATTGATTGCTGCCTCCTGCACACTCCACAATGGGGATGGAGCCCGCAACCTGGCATGTGCCCTGACCAAATCAAACCGTGACCTCCTAGATCCTAGGTCAACGCTCTATTCACTGAGCCATGCCGGCCTGTCTGAAAACTTTTTTTTGGGGGGGGGGGTGAAAACATTTTTTAAAAATGTTTTAAAATTCATTTTTAGAGAGAGAAGAAGGGAGAAGGGAGAGAGAAACATAAATGTGAGTGAAACATCCATTAGCTGCCTCCTGCATGCCCCCCAGTAAGGATCAAGGCCCATCCTGAACTGGCAACCTTTCAGCGCACGGGCTGATGCCCAACCCACTGAGCCACAACGGCCAGGGCTGAAAACATTCTTATTGAGAATTTCAAAGCTTTTGGTCCATGGTTCTCTAGATTCAGGCCAGGAGTGAAATCTGTTTATGAAAACTATCCCCTTCCTCCCCAGAAGTTTTTAACATTTTCTCTTTATTGCTAGTGTTCTTAAATTGCAGTAATGTGCATATTTTTTTCTTTAATTGTTCTGGCCATATTGTGGGCTATTTCAATCTGGAAGCTCATAACTTTTAGTCCTGGGAAATATCATTGCATTTCTTTGATAATTTTGTCTCTAACATTTTCTTATTTTTTTTTTTTAGTAGAATTTTGATCTTCCACATTAGTCCTCTAATTTTGTAATTTTCCTACTAATCTTACCTCTGTTTTTTCTTTCTTTCTTTTTTTTTTTTTCTTTTTTTTTTTTTTAATTAAATCTTTATTGTTCAGATTATTACATTTGTTCCTCTTTTTTCCCCCCATAACTCCCCTCCTTCCAGCTCCCACCCCACCCTCCACCCTCACTCCCCACCCACTGTGTTCATCCATAGGTGCATGATTTTTGTCCAGTCACTTCCCGCATCTCTCACACCCCTTTTCCCCCCAAGAATAGTCAGTCTATTCCCTTTCTATGTCCCTGATTCTATTATAATCACCAGTTCATTCTGTACATCAGGTTATTTATTCACTTGATTCTTAGATTCATTTGTTGATAGATGCATGTTTGTTGTTCATAATTTGTATCTTTACCTTTTTCTTCTTCTTCCTCTTCTTAAAGGATACCTTTCAGCATTTCATATAATACTGGTTTGGCGGTGATGAACTCCTTTAGCTTTTCCTTATCTGTGAAGCTCTTTATCTGACCTTCAATTCTGAATGATAGCTTTGCTGGATAAAGTAATCTTGGTTGTAGGTTCTTGGTATTCAGCACTTTGAATATTTCTTGCCATTCCCTTCTGGCCTGCAAAGTTTCTGTTGAGAAATCAGCTGACAGTCGTATGGGTATTCCCTTGTAGGTAATTGAGCCTCTTTCTCTTGCTGCTTTTAAGATTTTCTCTTTGTCTTTTGCTCTTGGCATTTTAATGATGATGTGTCTTGGTGTGGTCCTCTTTGGATTCCTTTTGTTTGGGGTTCTCTGCGCTTCTTGGACCTGTAAGTCCATTTCTTTCACCAGGTGGGGGAAGTTTTCTGCCATTATTTCTTGAAATAGGTTTTCAATATCTTGCTGTCTCTCATCTTCTGGCACTCCAATGACTCTGATATTAGTCCGCTTAAAGCTGTCCCAGAGGCTCCTTACACTATCTTCACACTTTCGGATTCTTTTTTCATTTTGCTTTTCCAATTGGGTGTTTTTTGTTGAATCTTTTGTTTGATTATTGTACTCCTCTGGTCTGCTATTGGGTATAATATTCTTTATTTCAGTCCGTGTATGCTTACTTTCTAATTTCTTTATCGTAGCATCGAGGGTCTCATTAGTTTTCGTGAGGCTCTGCACAAATTTATGGCAAGCCCTCAAAATTGCGATTCTTAGCTCCATATCCTCCATTTCTGTCATTTTTTTTGTCTCCGCATCTTTTATGCTTTCTTGGTGCACCCCCTTGTGGTCTCTGTGCGCAGTCTTGTTCTAGCCAAGCCTTAATTGTTGTAGTTAACACTAGAGGGATTTGACCCCCAGGCCGACTGGCTATAGGAATCAGCTGTATGGAAAACGTCTGCCTTCTGGGGAGGCGCTAATCCAGCCTTTGCCTGAGGCGATCGGCAAATGGCTGTGCGCAGGGTTTGGGCGGGGCGGGCTCAACAGGGCGGGCGGAGGGAGCAGTTATGGCCACGCTCAGTCCCGTTCCCAGAGGCTCTGCTTCTCAGAACCCCGGCAGCCGCTGCAAACTTCGGAGAGAAAGCTGCCCTCAGGTTCCAACTGATGCCGGATAATCCCGCTTCTCCCGTTTGAGTCTGGGTCCCTAGAGACTCGCCCGGATCTGGAGCCCAGAGTCTGAGACTCACTCCCGACCAAAAACGACAACCGCGCCCTCAGCCACCAGCCCGCTTTGCGCGAGCACCTCGGTACCTTTGTATTTTCCACACTGCGCCGCCTCTGAGCCTCGATTTGCTGTTCTCTTTCCTTCTAGTTGTAGAGTCTCTCTTCAGCCAGCCTTCCTGTGGTTCTGGGGGATGTCCGTTCAGTCTTTTAGTTGTATTTTTGAAATGGTTGTTTGCGGCAGCGGTCTCCGGTGTTTACCTACGCCGCCATCTTGGTCTCCGAGCTTTGTTTTTTCTTTCTTTCAATTTTTGGGAGATATCCTTCATTTTATCTTCCAGTCATTGACTATATACTTTAAATTTCTAAGTGCTATTTCTTGTTTTCTATACCATTAAAAAAATAAAAGCATATCCTCTCTTTATAACATACCAGGTAGAAGTTTATTTCTCACTGTGTTAAATGATTTCAGAGGTGGGCAGTTCAGGACTGAGGCTCCATGATACCATCAAGGTCCAAACTTCTATCTTGCCTTCCCACCATCCAAGTGTCTGTCTTGCATCCTTTCAGTTGCTCAGTTACACTATGGTCCTTAATGGCCGCAGGGGAAAGGAAGAATGCCCCCTTCTGAGCCTATTCCGCAGGTTCCATGCGACATAATGGCTAGCACTTAATCATGTGGCCAACCCTAGCTACAGTAGAGGCTGGAAAACACAGGTCAGTTTATTGGAGACTGCAGCATTCTTATACGAAAATGAGGAGGGAGGGAGAAAGGGATGTTGAAACAAGCATTTTAAGTTGAACTGCCACAAAACCCACATCTCTAGGTGCCCCCCAAAAAGTGCCTCCTAGAATTCTTCACTGGTGAAGTGGTAAGGGCACATCTATCTTGCCATGTGGCAGAATAACTTTCACTGTAGATTGTAAGGCTTCCTTTATATCAGAGATTGACTTGCCAGCAGTGGTTCTCGGGTGACACACCCCGAAACCAGAGAGGAGGGAGACCGATTCCTCATGGGGCCGTGAGATTCCACCTTTTGGCCGTGGGTTATGTTGTTGCTGGGGCACTGTCGGCCCCGAATCTGGTTTACTGCACACTTGCGTTTGTGTTCCACACCCTGTACGACAGCAACTTTGCAGAGTGCCCTCTTGCACTCTGGGACCCGTTGGGGGATGTGGGAGAGCCGGTTTCAGCCTGATCCCTGCAGGCCAGGCTGAGGGACCCACCTGCCGGAGGGACTTCGAGCCACAGAGCCACCCCAGGTGCCACCCCAGGTGCGGCTGGTCGGGGAGGGGCTGCAGGAGGTTGGCTCCAGGGCATGTCAGGCCCATTTCACCCAGTCCCGCCCCACCCACCACCTTCTAATTAATTTCTTTTCAATGTGCACGAATCTGTGCATATTACATACCAGGTCACTAGTATGTAAATAATAGGTGTGGCCCAGCCAGTATAGCTCCGCAGTCGAGCGGAGACTCATGAACCAAGACTCGCTAGTTGATTCCAGGTCAGGTTGCAGGCTCAATCCCCAGGAGGGGGCGTGCAAGGAGGCAGCAGATTGATGATGTTTCTCTCTCAAGGATGTTTCTTTCCCTCTTTCTTCCTTTCTCTCCAAAAAATCAACTAAAAAATATTTTAAATAAATAATAGGCATGGCTGGGTTCAATAAAACTTTACAAAACTGGGTGGCCAGTCCATGGGCCCTACTTTTCCAACCCCTGTTTTATATGTACCACTTATGAAAATCTTGGTGCCCAAATAGCAAAGGGTATGATTCCTTGTTCTTTTCCCTCTTACCCTAATATAGTGATAGACCTGGACCGCCTGGAGCAAAAAGGCCGAAGGCAATTTCTGTTCGACATGCTGAATGGACAAGGTCCTGAGCAAGGACGGTAAGCATTTACTCTCCACTTTGAAATAAAGGAGATATTCACCCGAGAATCTAAGAGTTCTAGTTTGGTTTTGTGCTGATATTGAATACGTTAACTACTTCTTTTAGCGAAACATCCATTAGCTGCCTCCTGCATGCCCCCCAGTAAGGATCAAGGCCCCATGAATTGATTTACCCTTAATGAATTTCTCATCTACTTGAGTCTAATTGATTTACCCTTAATGAATTTCTCATCTACTTGAGTCCAATTTATGTTCATGGCTAACTATCTGATAAAATATATAATCTTGTAGATTTAGTTCACTTCCCATGCCATACCAGCTCCTACGTGCGTTTTTGTGTGTGGGGTTGTTTTGTGTGTATGTGTGTGTGTGTGTGTGTGTGTGTGTTTTAGGCAGCAATTTACTTAATACTGACAGTACCCTGTATGGAATGGGCAAATGCTTCAATATTTTGAGATAATTAGATTCATTTTGCATAAACACAGTACCATTACTACCTTACCAAATATTATGGCGTTATAATATTAATTTTGTTTGATTTTAAATATTTATTTGCAGGAAATACTTTGATATAACTGAAGTAAATTCTAGATCTACTATAAGTTTTAGGAAAGCCAATCGTCATTATTCCTGTCGTCTGAGCAGGTCTCCTTTTAGAGGTTCCAGATGAAACATATGGGATATACCTATACTTAAAAAATTATTCATTGTTTAGCTGAAATTTGAAATTCAAATTTAAGTAAGCATATGTTTGGGGTTTCTTTCTTTTCTTTTCTTTTGCAAAATCTGCCAACCCTAATTCCTTAATGTGTATGTGGGTAAGAAATAAGATAGGGCCAGTGTTTTATTACTTATCTAAAAGCCCAATACATTTATTTAATTTGCATTTACTTTGTCTCCAGTTAGTCATAGAGAGACCTGAGAAAGGAGGCAGCTGAAATAAAGAGTGAATCTGACTTCAGTATCACAATGGACTTTCGAAATAGATAAAAGCTTACTGATAACTTTTGGGAATGAAAAGTGATTTGGTTGTTTCTGCATTCATGTTAAATTTAGCTTTTTCTTTTCTTCTTTCTCTCAGCATTCCTAGAGCTCTCTTTTCCTTTACTTCCTTATACGGGTCACACTTTTTTCTTTCCTTTTTGCAACCTTCTACTCAATTTCAGAGTTCAGTTTATTTTTACTTTCTTTTGCCAATATGGTACAAGGGACAGAACATTGTCTTTGTAATCAGACAGACCTGGTTTTGAATCCTGACTCTTCCACTTACTATGATCTCTAAGTTATTACTTAACTTGAAGGCTACTGTGAGCATAAAATTGAAATAACATCATTTACCTAAAGCACTTGGTATTGTGTCCAGCATACAGTAATGACAGTTACCATCCCTTTCCTGGGAAAATTGGGATGGGGGAGTTGGTATTATCCCTTGCAGTTTTGAAGTTCTCAGTAACCATACAGAAACATAACCACAAATGAATATTGCTTACTGCGCTAAAAATGTATCATTTTCAGAATTCTTCTTTCAGCTTAGTTATCTTTAGGTGTAATTTTAAGAGCTTGAATTTTTAGTCCTATGCTTGTTCCCTTAGTACTATTAGCCACCAATGTTTGCTTTTTAAAAAATACATATTTTTATTAATTTCAGAGAGGAAGAGAGAAGGAGAGAGATAGAAACATCAATGATGAGAAAGAACCATTGATCAGCTGCCTCCTGCACGCCTCATACTGGGGACTGAGCCCGCAACCAGGGCATATGCCCTGACTGGGAATCGAACCATGATCACCTGGCTCATAGGTCGATGCTCAACCACTGAACCACGCTGGCTGGGCCAATGTTTGCTTTTAAAAATATATAGAATTATGCCCTGGCCGGTGTGGCTCAGTTGGGTTGAGTGTCGTTCCATGCACGTAAAGGTCATTGGTTCAACTTAGGCCAGGGCACACACCCAGGTTTCAGATTTGATCCCTGGTGGGGAGGCAACTGATCAATGTTTCTCTCTCACATCAATGTTTCTCTTTCTCTCTCTCCTTCTTCCTCCCTGTCTTTCTAAAATCAATAAAAACATTAAAGAGAAGCACAGGATCATGAAGTGTCCAGAATAGGCAAATCGAGAGACAGAAAGTAGATCAGTAGTCGCCATGAGCTGAGGGGGAGGGCAATAGAGAATGACTGCTTAATGGGTACAGGAGTTTTTGAGGGGGCGATGAACATGACCTGGAATTAGATAGTGGTGATGGTTGCACAAGATTGTGATGATACTAAGAAATACTGAATTGCACACTTTAAAATGGTTAAAACAATGAATTTATGGTCCTTGAGTTTTTCTCCAAGAATTTAGTAGGTACCAGTCTCTGGAACTCAATTATCATTTTTGGCTAGGCTAAGTCAAGGTAGTAATAATTGTTGACTGTTTATCCTGGCTGAGTGGCTCAGTTGGTTGGAGTATCGTTTCGTATACCAAAAGGTCACTGGTTTGATTCTGGGTCAAGGCACATACCTAGGATGCAGGTTTAGTCCCTGGTGGGGTGTACAAGAGGCAACCAATCGATGTTTCTCTCCCCCTCTCTCTCCCTTCCTCTCTCTAAAGTCTATACTAGTAAACATATCCTTGGGTGAGGATTAAGAAATAATAATTGTTGACTGCTCACTGCTTGTGAGGCACAGTGCTGTGTGCTTTATAGTGTCATCTTTCAAGATGTACAGCTCTAAGGAATACACATTTTATATTCATTTTGCAATTCTGTATTTCTTCTGTGTCCTTTACTATGCTCAGGCTTGGTACCCAACTTTTATTTAGAAATTGAAAAACTTTTCTTCTAACTGCTCCTGTTTATTGGTTTTTGTGCAACTCCTCCACTGCCCATATCAAATCTTTCATCAAAATTGTAAACCAGCCCTAGCCAGTTTGGCTCAGTGGATAGAGTGTTGGCTTGCGAACTGAGGAGTCACGGGTTCGATTCCGGTAGAGGGCACATGCCTGGGTTGTGGGCTCAATCCCTCGTGGGGGGTGTGCTGGAGGCAGCCGATCGATGATTCTCTCTCATCATTGATGTTTCTATCTCTTTCTATTCCTCTCCCTTCCTCTCTAAAATCAATAAAGATATATTTTTTAAAAAATTCTAAGCCATCTTTCAAGGAATTATATCTCAACGGTTTTGAGACAACTTGATCAATTACATTATCTTGAGTCTTATAGTTCCCTCTTCTCAAGGCCAGCTGTTAAACTTTTTAATATACTTTTAAAAATCCTCACCTGCAGATATCTCTTTAATGATATTTTTTAGAGGGAGAGGAAAGGAGAGAGAAAAACACACACACATGATGCCAGAGAGAAACATTGATCAGTTTCCAACTGAATTGGGGATTGAAGCTGCAACCTAGGCTGGGAATTGAACCGGCAACCTTTTGGTGTACAGGATGATGCTCCGATCAACTGAGCAAGCTGACCAGGACCCAGCTGTTACTTTAAATTATACCAATTCCTCACTCTTTTGCTGTTGTAATTAGACATTGTCTAATTTATGATTACTTTTAGCCTTTTTTTTTTTTTAAGCCTTATGGTATCAGCAGTGCTCAATTAAATGTACTTTTCCCCTCCTCAGTTTAAAGTTCACAGTGGTAAGTGATCCTATGGATGAGGAAAAGAATGAATGTCAAGAAGTAGGATATGCATATCTGAAACTGTGGCAGATCATGGAATCAGGAAGAGACATTATAGAGCAAAAGCTAGACAGTGAGTAATCAATTTTTGTGCTCCTCAGTTCCATTTATTTCTGAGCAAGTCATCGTAATAATGAATACTTTTCCTGTTTTACCTTCAATACACAATTACTGTTACAAAGTTTATGAGACAAATTGGATCAAAATCCCTATAGCTCTACTTACTTCTAGATCAAGCCTGAGCGTAGTCAGTTGTCGACTTTATTTTTTAAAATTTTTATACCTTTCTGTCGATTTTAGTTCATATACCTCTTGATTATTAGAATCTACTATGATTCTCCAATGTTTGAGATAGGAAGTTTGAAAAGACAAGTTCTTTTAATTTTAATCAAATTTAAACGCCAGAATTTCTGACCTCTCTGAAGCATATGAAGTTTGTAAAGGCAGCTAATACCCCTTCTCTTTTAATGCCTTATCATGCACCCAGTTTCTTAGACACCAACTTTCTACTTCCCTCACCTCTCACAATATTGGTGACCAAGTCTTATCCATTCTACTTCAGAAGTGTCTTGACTACATTACAACTGCTATACTAGTTTTCTGAACTGGTCTTCCCGTCACTGGTTTCTTCAACCCATATCCATCTACTGCAGTGTTTCTATACATTTGCTAACCACATTCTTCTTAAATCTGTTTTTAAGACTCGTTGCTATAAGGCCAACGCGTCTTAACAATATTTGCATTTTAATGCCTTTAGGTGGGCCTGTCCAGTCCTCTGTTCCCTGTTACCGTATACAGCTGGGACTTCACACATTTACCTTAGCTGCTAGGCTGTAGTAGGCATTTACTATTCACCAGACTAATGGTTTTTGAACTTCCTGTCATAACCCATTAGTGGATGGTGAAATTAAATTAGTAAGTCAGATTTTGAAGACAAAGACACACACCAGAAAACTGTAGAAAAGGAGATATCAGAGTACATTGCACAGAGTAAATATCTTGTGAAACTAGGCTTATGTACATGTTTGAGTCATGATATAAACTTTTTACTAATTATAAGAAATTTTGAGCAGAACTCTTCAGACCAAGGGTTACAAAGTTCAAACTTTCACTGGTAGACAAGATTCTTCATTATATTCCACTAGTTAACTGTAATATTGGGCAAATTATTTAACCACTCTGTGCTTATTTCAACTACTGGAAAAATAGTTCCTATTTCATAGAGTTGTCATGAGGATTAAGGGAGTTCTTAAGTGAAGGATTAAGGAAAGTGCTTAGGACATGGCAAGTGCCCTCTGTTAGCTGTTTCCAACTGTCACTCCCAATTTCTATTCCTGTCCCATTTCCTTCACGTGCCATACTCTTCCTGACCTCCTTGCCCTTTGCACATTAAGGGACATGCTCTAGAGCAGTGGTTCTCAACCTTGCTAATGCCGCGACCCTTTAATACAGTTCCTCATGTTGTGGTGACCCGCAACCAAAAAATTATTTTCATTGCTACTTCATAACTATAATTTTGCTACTGTTATGAATCATAATGTAAATATCTGATATGCAGGATGTATTTTCATTGTTACAAATTGAACATAATTAAAGCAGTGATTAATCACAAAAACAATATGTAATTATATATGTGTTTTCCGATGGTCTTAGGCGACCCCTTGTGAAAGGGTTGTTCGACCCCCAAAGGGGTCGCGACCCACAGGTTGAGAACCACTGCTCTAGAGCTTTTTCTAGTGACTTCAAAAATCCCTAAAGCCAATGAATGTTTCTCAATTTTTTTAACAATAAAAAATTTATAGTAATTTCCTTTTTATTGCCTCCCTTCCATTCAGGCTTCAAAACTCTGTAGCTATATATTCTATCACTTCAAAACTCAGCTCCTTGAAATATTTGCTTGAATGGTCAGGCCACAATAACTTTTTATTTTAGCGCCTCCTATCTTCCTCAATTAAGATGAAGTTTCTATCCAAACACTTTGCTCTTACCAATTTTCCTTATCGCCAAATCCAATTGGTTTTCTTAGTCATCCTACTAGACCCCTGGTCGGCAACCTGCGGCTCTTTAGCCCCTTGAGTGTGGCTCTTCCACAAAATACCGACTTCTGCGCATGGGCCACGAAGTTTCAATCGCACTGTATGTGCACGCTCGCACGTGGTAGTTTGTGGAAGAGCCACACTCAAGGGGCCAAAGAGCCGCATGTGGCTCGCGAGCTGCAGTTTGCCGACCACTGTACTAGACCTTTCTCATTCTCGTTTTTAAACTCTTCTCCCTTGGTTTTTAGGCCAGTTTGACTGTCCATATCACTCCCTAGGGGATCCTTGTTTATCTTGCAGGTTCCTCATCCTGAGTTTGAATGGTGGGTTCCCCTGGTTCAATTCTTGGCCTTTTTTCTTCATATACCCTTTTCCTACATGCTTGCATCCACTCTTAGGATTTTAATTAGAACCTAGAAATGATCTCAGATCTAGGTTTCTAGACCAGATTTTTAATACAATTTAGCTTACAGCAAACTAAGTCACTACTTGTATGCCCTTAGTACAGCCCCACCCCCACTACAACCTTGTACCTTATGTTCCCTCTTACCCAAATAAGAATGGTCATCTTTGATTCCAACCTTCTTCTCACTCCCAACATTCAATCACAAAATTCTATTTTACCTCTTTAAATATTCTGAATGTCCCCATCTTCATACCCTCATTGTTGTACATCAGACCCCTTCATTTCTCCCCTGAATTAGTGAAACAGCCCAACTACCCTTCCTGATGTATTTGTATCCCCTTTGAATATATTACCCAATAATGGAGTTACTTTTCTAGAACCCAATTAAAAACTGTCACTAATAACTACAGTGAAAACCAAATTACTTTCAAGACAAATTAAGACCTTTTATGATCTGGCCCCTGCTTATCTGCATAGCCTTCATTTCTGCCACTCCTTGCAATTTTCTAAACTTCTCATGTTCTCATGTCTTGGCATAAGCTTAGGTATCTTTTACTTTTTTAAAAAGACTCAGTTTAGGGACTGTCTTCAGAAAGCCTTTTCCAATTTCTCCATCCTGATTAGGTGCCACTTCTGTGTTCCCAAAGCACCTTGTTTGCATCATAGCACTTACCGCACTGTAACTGTTTTCCTTTGTCTTCCATTCAGCTGAGTCCCCCTCAGAAATGAAGTAACTTAGTGCCCCTGGCACCCAATGTTTGTTAATGGAATGCTGCTGCTGCCTGACTCACTTTCTTTTTCCTTTCCCAACAGTTGTTAGCCCTACAGACCAGGCTACCCCAATAGGAAGTCTGAAGGTGTCCCTTCAAGCTGTTGCTGCCTTCCATGCTATTCACAAGGAGATGACCGAAGATTTGTTTTCGTGATAGAACAAGGGCTATTCCATTCTAAACTCTGTGAGGGAACCATAGTAAAAAAGTCTCTTATAAAGTAACTTGCTAATCCATAAGTTTGGTTTACTATGATGTCTAGCTAGTATCTCTCAATCTGATCATAAAAGCTTAGAATATGAAAGTTTGTTTTCCTGATACTAGCTGGACAAAATCATTATTTTCTAACGCCTCAGCACTTTACCAAGCGAGCAGGCTTGCTTTCAGAACTGCAAAAAAAAACTATCACAGAAGTTGAATTTACAAAAACAAAACAACAACAAAAAAACCCACAGTTTATTTATCTTTTAGTTCTTCCAAAATTGAAAATATCAAGTCCTACTGCTAAAGAGAAAAAAACAAACAAAATCTGAGACCCCTCCCCCCTCCTCTCTTAAAGTCACAAAACACAGAATTAACTGCAGTGGAACAGGTGGGTGCAGAGAACCAGGAGGGGGAGTATGGCAAGATAAACTCCCCAAATACTTAAAAAGCTGTTCAACAGAAACTGTGATAAATACAGGACAATGCAAGACAAGTAAAAATAAGGAGCAGCAGTGATGAGTTTTTTTTGCCTTGTAGAAGTGACCTCCCTTCTTCTTTTCTCTTCTCATCAGGGTATTCTAGGCCCAAGGTATGACTATTGCCCCTTCCAGATCTAAATGTTGATTCCTTAATAATGAGCCTCCTTCTGGATTTTACTAGAAGCAGTACATGAGGCACGACTGTTCTTACTCAGGTACATCACAAAATAAACAATGGTAATTTTGTTTCTACCAATATACCACGTGTGAATTTGAAAGGATGAAACCAAGCCTTGGAGCGTCGCTGCTGCTTATGTCTTCCAAGGCAGCAGATACCCCAGAATCTGCATGAGGCAAGAAAGCAGGAAAACTCAGACGGAGGTACCAGCCTGATCTGCCTTACTAGCTCAAGTTGTATGGTTTATCACAATCATTAGCAAATTCCAAGAACCTGTCTGTTCTTGAGTACTGCAAAGATGCAACTTAAAGTGATGTGAGGAAGGTCATGGCTGTAGGGTGGGATGGTGGATCGAATCTGCTGGTCAAGAACCATGGTGCAAGTAGTTATTCACCTTGTACTAACATCTTGGAAATATACTTTGAGACATCAAAGAATAAGATGTCAGAAGCCACTGACGTCCTGGCAGAAGGTGACAGGAAGAGAGGAATGAAATGGTATTAACAGCGGAAGCCTCTGCCCTTCTTCAAGAACACCTCCTGCCTTGCCATCTGGATGGGGCCATTGGCACGTGTCCTGGTGGGCCTGGAATTCCCCGAGTAGATTGGTCCACACAAATGGCCCCCTAAACCCATAAACACAAATGGCAAAACTTCAAAAGAAAAAAGGAAAAATACAGTTTCTGTCATGTAAAATTTTCAGGGGTTGGCTAGAGGAAGAATGGAGCTGAGGGCCAAAGTTCAGGAGTTACTTCCTCTTTTTCTTGGGGGGTGCAGAGCTGTGTCTGGAACCACGATTAGAGCCACGGCCTGAACTGTGCACAGATGCCTTCCTCTTCCGGCTCATACTTCGACTCTGTTCTTCTTCTTCCTCATAACGACTTTCACGGTCCGCTAAACAGAAGAGGTATTACTAGTTGGATATAGGTTAGCTTTAGTACCTAATACTACTGGATAGCATGGAATAGTACTGAGAATATAGTTTGGAGTTAGACCTTTTATTTATTTATTTACTTTTATTTTATTGATTTTTTTTACAGAGAGGAAGGGAGAGGGATAGAAAATTAGAAACATTGATCAGCTGCCTCCTGCACACCCCCTACTGGGGATGTACCCACAACCAAGGTATATGCCCTTGACTGGAATTGAACCTGGGACCCTTCAGTCTGTAGGCCGACGCTCTATCCACCGAGCCAAACCGGTCGGGGCTGGAGTTAGACCTTTTAATCTGGACTCAGTCACTTACCAGTTACGTGATCTTGACCAAGTACTTAACATTTTTGAGTCTTGGTTTATTTATAAACAAAGAAGGATTAAATATGGTAATTTATGCAAAGTTCTATCATAACTTTGGATATCATAATTTAGGATAGATATTTCCTTTCATCTATTTTTTCTTTTTAAGTTTTATTTATTGATTTTATAAAGAGAGGGAGGGAAGGAGAGAAACATCAATTTGTTGTTCTACATATTTATGAAGTCATTCGTTGCTTCTTGTATGTGCCTGGCCAGGGATTGAACCCACAACCTTGGTGTATCAGGAGGATGCTCTAACCTATCTGAGCTACCCGGCCAGGGCATTTCCTTTTATGTTTAACTTATATTTGGCATTTGGCTTCAGAGTAATTAAACTGGCACTATAAAAATATTCCTAACCTGGGAGAGGCCTAAAAATTTAGACTATTATATAACATAGATTTGGAAACTGAACACTTGGGTTGCGGGAAACGAGTTAAGTCGGCTCGCGTGAATTGCGCGTACTCCGCGGGAGCCGTCTTAACTCGGTTCATATAGATTTGCGGTGGAGTGCGGGAAACGTGTAAACTCGGGCCGATTGTAACTGCGTATTACCAAATATTTGTTTCAAAGATACCTACCTGCGTATGCGAACCGTTTCATACCCATTTCAATCGAACCCATAGTTCAAAAGATATAGGCATTTTAAACTAACTCTGATTTTGCGCGGGAAACCTAAATAATTGCCCGCGCCATCTTATATTTTGGCGGGAAATTCACCCGACACCGGAGTGTGAATAACCTAATTCTAGAGCCTTATGTGGCTATGTGGCTATCATGACTATGGGTCCACTGGGGACTTGACAGATGAAAAAAGTATCCAATTAGACAGTCATACCTCTCGGAGAATACAAATTACAGACCTTGTTTTCTCCACTAGTTAAAGACTGAAATCTTTTAGACATTTGTGTCTCAAAAAATAAAACAAACAAAAAAATTTACCTTTTCGGGCTTCTTCCTCTAGTTCATCCCAATCTTTTCCACTCTCTTCTTCACTGCCCAATGATTCCTTGGAATAGTCTGAAGAAAAAAAAATGATTAGTAAGCATTAGTCATTTTACTGGAATGGAATGATATAACTCTTCCCTTTTGCAAAAGTGGCTTCCAGAAATGGCATTAGATTAGAAAGCCACAGAAACTTTTCCTTGTAAAGACTAACCTGATTCTTCAGCTTCTGATGAATAATCTTCATCACTGTCCTCTTCTTCCTCTTCATAGTCATCCTCTGAAGGATTAAATGTCTCATCTTCGATTTCAGATTCTGAATCCCCTTCCTCAGCATCACTACCCTGATGAATTAGAGAAAAAAACCCAACACTATATACTGTTTTAATGGATACCCTAAATATATAATCCATATTTCTTCAAGTTTTACTTTCCTTGCCCAGGAATATTAACTGCAGAAATACTCTTGGTAATAATGCATTATGCTGAGGTGGGAGGACCATTTTTTAGAGAACTATTTTTGAAAAATTTCCAACAGTTTTGATAATTTCGAGGAAATCTTGTCAGTGACTACAAATACCTAGTTAATTTATTGTTTACCTGTAAAACTAATTTGGAGAAATAATATCAGATGTGTTCAGAGATTTTCCCACTTAGTCTGGTCGTTTATGTGCTACTGCTCCTAATTGCCCAAATAACGGACAACTATTATATAACAGAAAAGAAACCCCACACTCACGCACCTCACCCTCAGGCTCCAGGAAAGACCAGCCACCTTGTTCAAAGAAGCCCTCAGGGTCATCAACAATAGTCTTCATGATTTTAGTCCAGTTGAGGGACTGTACTCCTTCTGTATACTTTAGGTCACAGGAACTGAGAGAAATAATATTGCAAAGCCAAAATCAATCCTCTATATTTTCTGAGAATATCCAGTTGTCAAACTGGTGATTATAATCTGAAGAGCAGTTAACCTTTTCTTAAATGAATGGGGAACAGGTATTCTTTGCACTGTGCCACCAGAACATGCCCAGATGGCTGATATTTGGTCTCCCAAAGCACTAACCCTCACATCAAAGCAGCATTCCAACTGCAGCAATCTCTGTCCCTGTCCCTCAACTAAATGAATCTAAGTTCACTTTCTTCTTCTTTTCTATTTTCTTTAGGAAGGCAGAACCCATATAGAACTTGGAAGGCTGTTGGAGTTGAGAGTGAGAAAGAGAAAGAGAGAGAGGAGGATTTGGGGAGGCAGACAGCTAGAATGTGTGGGACAGAGTACTAGAGGATAGAGTGATGGGAAAGCTCTGAAGATTTGCTGAGGATGGATCCCCTCAAATTCTATGGCTGAGGATCGATCTGCACAAACATGACAGGAAACTAATTAGAACTGGGCAAAGAATCACAGAATTCCCAGATCGCACACAGAGGTGGAAATAATTCTCGTTCCCATCAGCTTTAGCGCAAAGACCTCAAAACACTCAGGGAATCGGGTAGAATCCTCAGAGTTGTTCTACCTCAGCAATGGGGCCAACTAGCCCCAGACTCAAGGCTGTTCCGATCCAGCATTCATGACACTTTGTAAAGTGTCCAAGTCTTGAAAGATCAAATGGAATCTAAATAACTTAACTGTAGCTTAGAATAGAATCTAAAAAATTTGAAATAACAAAACTTAGCACCCAAAAATGTGGAGTCACAATGTATGGCAACCAATCACAAATTACCAGGCATGCAAAACAGGAGAAAAATCAACCAATGAAAACAGACCCAGAAAATACAAAGGATATGAAGTAGCAAATAAAGATGTTAAAAAAGAAATGATAAATGTTCCATATGTTTAAGAAGAGGGAACCTTAAAGACAATGAGATGAAAAGATGAAATTTGTGTAATTACTCTCAGAAAAAAAAGCGGACTGAGGAAAGAGCAAAAATATTTAAAGATTCATGGTCAGAACATATCCAAATATGATGAAAACGACAAAGCCCATAGATCTAAGAAGCTCAATGCACACCAAACATTTGAATAATTATAATAAAGAAAACCATACCAAAACATCTGGTTATCAAAATGCTAAAAACCAAACAGAAAAAAAACACACAAAAAACTCAAAGAAGCTTGAGAAAAAAAGACAGAGGAAAGAAGAATGGTAGATATCTCATCAGAAACCCTTGAAAGCTAAAAGACAAGAAATAGCATCTTAAATAGTAAAAGAAAAGACCGTCAAGTTAGAATTCTATATGCAGCAAAAACACCTTCTGAAAGTGAAATACTTTTAATAAGTTGAGGCAATTTACACAAAAAACCTGCACCTCAAATACTAGAAGTTTATGAGGCAAAGGAAAATTATAGCAGAAGGCTACAGATAGAAGGTTGGAACCACACAATGGCATGAAGAGCACCAAGTATGGTAGATATGAGTTATACAAAAGACTTTCCCCTCATTTTGTAAACTGAAAGGTAACTGTTTTAAAGCTAAAATAATGACAACAAATTGTGGAATTCATAACAGAAGTACAATATATGGCAATAGCAGAAAGGACAGAAGAGAAATTGAAGCATAAAAACCTTCCAACAGTAAAGATGTATTATCTGAAAGCAGATGGTGATAAGATGTATATGTAAACTTTAGAGTGATTATTATAAAAGTAAAACAAAGAGGCCCAGCCAGTTTGGCTTAGTGGTTGAGTGTTGACATATGAACCAGGAGGTCACAGTTCAATTCCTGGTCAGGGAACATGCCTAGGTTAGGGGCAGAACCACGGGTGGGGGTGTGTACAGGAGGCAGCTGATCAATGATTCTCATCATTGATGTTTCTATCTCTCTCTCCCTCTCACTTCCTCTCTGAAATCAATAAAAATATATTATAAAACAAAACAAAAAGCATCGGACAGATGAAAAACAAATAGCAAGATGGCAGATTTAAACCCAACCATATTGATAATTACATTAAATGTAAATGGTCTGTTTTCAACAATCCAATGAAAACGTAGACATTCTCAGAATAAATTTTAAAAAGTGAGACTGGCTAGTGTGGCTAAGTGGTTAAGCATCAACCCATGAACCAAGAGGTCCCCAGGTTCGATTCCTGGTCAGGGCTCGACCCTCATAGGGGGCATGTTGGAGGCAGCCAATGGATGTTTATCTCTTATCGAAGTTTCTATCTATCCTTCTCCCTTGCTATCTCTCTCTCTCTCAAAAAGAAAAAAAAAAAAAAAGAGTGAGCCCTACATGTATGCTATATGCTATTTACAAGCAAGTTACTTTCATATAAAGTAATGTAAGTTAAAAGTAAAAAGATAAGCCATACTAACCAAAGCCAAAAGTCTATAGTAATATTGCACCAAGCAGATTTCAAAATGACGACTATTACTAGATATGATGAACATTTTATAATCATGAAAAAAACCCTCCCAATAAAATTGATAATCCTTTAGTCAGATTAACCAACAAAAAACAAATTATCAATATTAGGAATAGAAGGGGACATCATTATAGAGTAAACAGATACTAAAGCTGGTAACTTAGATGAAACAGACCAGTTTTTTTAAAGACACAGTTAATTCTAAAATTTATATAGAATAGCTAAATTAATAATAGCCAACTTTGAAAAGGAACACAATTGGAGGACTACCCTACCTGATTTTAAGACTTACTATAAAGCCACAATAAATAACATGTATAAGAACACACAAATACCAGTGGAAAAGAATGCAATTCAGAAATAGACCCTCCCCAGAAAATATTTGGCAATGATATATCTGATAAAGGGTTAATATCCAAAATATATAAAAAGCTCATACAACTTAACAGAAGGAAGACAATCCAATTTAAAAACGGGCAAAGGACCTAAATAGACACTTCTCCAAAGAGGACATACAGAAGGCCATGAGACATATGAAAACATGTTCAAAGTCACTAATCATCCGAGAGATGCAAATCAAAACAACAATGAGGTACCATCTCACACCTGTCAGAATGGCTATCATCAACAAATCAACAAACAAGTGCTGGAGAGGATGTGGAGAAAAAGGAACCCTCGTGCACTGCTGGTAGGAATGCAGACTGGTGCAGCCACTGTGGAAAACAGTATGGTGTTTCCTCAAAATATTAAAAATGGAACTTCCATTTGACGCAGTAATTCTACTTCTAGGAATATATCCCAAGAAAACAGAAACACCAATCAGAAAGGATATGTACACCCCTACGTTCATAGCAGCACAATTTCCAATAGCTAAGATTTGGAAACAGCCCAAGTACCCATCAGCAGATGAGTGGATTAGAAAACTGTGGTACATCTACACAATGGAATACTACTCTCCTGTAAAAAAGAAGGCATTCTTACCATTTGCAACAGCACAGCTGGAACTGGAGAGCATTATGCTAAGCAAAATAAGCCAGTCAGAAAAAGATAAATATCACATGATCTCACTCATTTGTGGAATATAATGAACAACATAAACTGATGAACAAAAATAGAACCAGAGTCATAGAAGCATTGAACAGACTATCCAACCTATGAAGGAAGGTGGGGGGTGAGGGGTAAGAGATCAATCAAAGGACTTGTATGCATGCATTATGAGCATAACCAATGGACCCAGACCAGGGTGGGGGGTGAGAGCATGTGCTGGGGGGTGGGGAAGGCCGGGGAGTGGTCAATGGGAGAAAAAGGAGACTTATGTAATACTTTAAACAATAAAGAGAGATGCAAATTAAAACAGCAATGAGGTTATCACCTTATACCTGTCAGAATGGCTATTATCAACAAATGACAAGTGCTGGTGAGGAGGTGGAGAAGAGGAAACCCTAGTACACTGCTGGTGGCAATGCATACTGGAAAACAGTATAGAGTTTCCTCAAAAAATTAAATATGGAACTGCCATTTGACCCAGTGATCCTACTTCTAGGAATATATCCTAAGAAACCCAAAACACCAATGGGAAAGAATGTATGCACCCTTATGTTCATAGCAGCACAATTTACAATAGCTAAGATCTGGGAACAACCCAATGCCCATCAGTAGATGAGTGGATAAAAAAGCTGTAGTACATTTACACCATGAAATACTATGCAGAAGTAAAGGGTGAGACTCTCTCACCCTTTGAGACAGCATGGTGGGACATGGTGAAATAAGTCAATCAGAGAAAGAAAAATATCACATGATCTCACGCATATGTGGAATCTAAGTAACAAAACAAACTGATGAATGGAGTGAATCCAGAGACATGGAAGCATGGAACAGAGTGCAGAATCTTGGAGGGAAGGTAGGGGAGTGGGAGGTAATCAACCAAGGACCTCGTATGCATATATGCATGGCCCATGGACACAGATAATGGGGCAGTGAGGGCCTGGGGCAGTGGCGAGGGCAGGCTGGAGGGGGTCAATTGGGGACATACGTAATACTTTCAACAATAAATAATTATTAAAAAAAGAATAGACCAAGATGGCGGCATAGGTAAACACCAGAAATTTCTGCCTCCCACAACAACTTCAAAAATACAATGAAAAGACAAAACAGACATCATCCAGAACTACAGGAAGGCTGGCTGAGTGGAAATTCTACAACTAGAAGGAAAGAGAAAAGCACACTGAGACTCAGAGGAGCTGCGGAAGTAAAGTGCAGAGGTATGGAGGCTCGAGTGCGCGCGGAAAGGGGCTGGCACCTGAGGACACGGCTGTCTTTTTGAATCGGGAGGGAGTCACAAGCTCCCGACTGCTCTGAACTCCAGTTCCGGGAAGTCTCTGGGGACCCAGGACTTATTCGGGGAAAAACTGGACTGTCTGGCAGCGGACAGAACTCCAAACTTGAAGGTGGCTTTCCCTCAGAGGTGCTTGCAGCAATTACTGGGACACTGAGACGAGGGGCCCCTTAGGGCAGGGCTGAGGATCAGCCATAGCTGCTTGCTCCGCCCTGTTGATTCCCTGAGACCCCGCCCCACCCAGGGTGTGGCAGAGGCTTTTGCATATGAATGCCCTGGCCCTTTGCAATCTGAAAATTACCTAACAAATTGCAGCTGGGCCAGACAGACCCAGAACTTCCATGAGAAGGCCCAAGGCCCCACAGCAGCTTGCATTGCTTCACAGCTGGGCCTCATTGGGGCACCTCCAAACCCCCAAAAAAGAAGGGGAATCTGCAGATCTCTTCGTAGCTCTGGCTGGGTAGCCTCAGGCAGAGGCTAAATTAGCACCTCCTTAGATCCAAGAGCCAGTGTACCCAGTGGTCAGAGTGGGACCATCCAGATTACAACTCCTCAGATCCATCAGGGACACACTCAGGGGGCGGACTCAGTGAGCACCAAAGCCCCACTGAAGCAAGTCTTGCCCCAGAAGGGTGTCTTCAGCACAGTTCTCCTACTGTAGACACAGCTGATTCTCACAGCCAATTGGCCTGGAGGTCAATTCCTCCCATTGATACCTACAACAATCAAGGCTTAAATACAACAAGACTGTGCACAAAGCCCACAAAGGGGTGCACCAAGAGTGTCCACTGCAGGTAATTGGGGAGGCTGAGCCACTGGGTCCTATAGGACACCTAGCACACAAAGCCACTCTACCAACACAGGGAAGCATAAAAAATGGGAAGACAAAGAAACAGGTCACAAATGACAGAAATGGAGGAAAGCAAATGACTGGATATAGAGTTCAAAACCACGGTTATAAGGTTTTTCAAGAATTTTCTGGAAACTGCCGATAAATTTAGTGAGACCCTGGAGGATATGAAAAAGACCAACTAGAAATTAAGCATACATTGACTGAAATAAAGAATAATACACAGAGATCCAACAGCAGACTAGAGGATCACAAGAATCAAGTCAAAGATTTGAAATACGAAGAAGCAAAAAACACCCAACCGGAAAAGCAAAAAGAAAAAAGAATCCAAAAATATGAAGATAGTGTAAGGAGCCTCTGGGACAACTTCAAGTGTACCAGCATCCGAATTATTGGGGTGCCAGAAGAAGAAAGAGGGCAAGATATTGAAAACCTATTTGAAGAAATAATGACAGAAAACTTCCCCTACCTGGTGAAAGAAATAGACTTCCAAGTCCAGGAAGCGGAGAGAACCCCAAACAAAAGGAATCCAAAGAGGAGTACACCAAGACACATCATAATTAAAATGCCAAGAGCAAAAGACAAAGAGAGAATCTTAAAAGCAGCAAGAGAAAAAAAGTCAGTTACCTATAAGGGAGTACCCATACGACTGTCAGCTGATTTCTCAACAGAAACTATGCAGGCCAGAAGAGAGTGGCAAGAAATATTCAAAGTGATGAATAGCAAGAACCTACAACCAAGATTACTTTATCCAGCAAAGCTATCATTCAGAATTGAAGGTCAGATAAAGAGCTTCACAGATAAGAAAAAGCTAAAGGAATTCATCACCACCGAACCAGCATTATATGAAATGCTGAAAGGTACTCTTTAAGAAGAGGAAGAAGAAAAGGGTAAAGATAAAAATTATGAACAGCAAATACATATCTATCAACAAGTGAATCTAAAAATCAAGTGAATAAAAAATCTGTTGAACAGAGTAAAGTGGTGAATATAATAGAACCAGGGGCACGGAAAGGGAGTGGACTGACAATTCTTGGGGGGAAAGAGGTGTGGGGATGCAGGAAGAGACTGGACAAAAATTGTACACCTATGGATGAGGACAGTGGGGGGGTAAGGGCAGAGGGTGGGGTGGGAACTGGGTGGAGGAGAGCTATGGGGGGGGGGGGGAGGAACAACTTTAATAATCTGAACAATAAAGATTTAATTTAAAGAGAAAAAAGGATAGACCCTCCCCTACATGGTGAAAAAAAATTTTTTTTTACAAAAATGCCAAGGTAATTTAATGGGTAGGAGATAATCTTTTCAGCAAATCATGCTAGAATTGGAGATATCCCGCGCCCCACATCTATAATAAAAGCATAATATGCAAATCGAATGAACAGCAGAATGACCATCTGGACAGTTGTCTGGATGACCTTCCAGACGACCTTCCGGATGACCACGCTATGACACCCACTGGCTCCAGGCCAGCCAAGGCGGGTGCTATGCCCCATGATCACCTTGCAGAGGGAGGTCCAGGCCACCGACTGGTGGGCGGGCAGGGCCTCCCTCTTTGGGGCTATTGATCATGGGGTTCCTGGACTGTGAGAAGGCACAGGCCCGGATGAGGGATTCCCCCTCACATGTGCACAAATTTCACGCACTGGGCCTCTAGTATATCCTATATAATAAAGAGGTAATATGCAAATTGACCCCCACACTGTAACGCCACACAAGATGGTGGCGCGCACAGCAGGGGTGGGGCCAGCAGCCGCTTGAAGCAACTTCTGCTGGGGTTTCGTGGCCCTGCATGCGCTCCATTGGGGCGGGGTCCGGCGGCCGCTGCGCACAGCCTGGAGGCAGGGCATCGGGGCAGCACTCCAGAACTCAGGGCCATCCGGGGGCGTGCTGGCCACTCGGGGCAGAACTTCGGGACTTGGGGCGGTTCCATGGCGCGGGGGAGGGTGGGGAAGGGTCCTGGGTCTTGCGCGATGGGTCACTAGTATATATCTATCTCCAAAGCATGAACTTTGACCCTTTTACCACAGTAAAAAATTAACTCAAAAGGAATCACAGACCTGAATGTAACACCTAAATCTATAAAACTCTAGAAGAGAGAACATTTTTTATGACCTTGGGTGAGGCAAAATTTATCAGATAAGCTCTGGTCAGTGTCACTCAGTGGTTAGAGTGTTGGCCCGTGCACTGTAGGGTCAAAGTATCGTTCCCCGGTTAAGGGCATGTACCTATGTTGCAGGTTCAATCCCCAACCTGGGTCAGGGTGTGTTTGGGAGGCAACCAATTAATGTATCGCTCTCACATCGATGTTTTTCTGTTTCTTTTTCCTTCCCTCCGTCCCTCTCTTCCTCCCTCCCACTCTCTAAAAACTAATGGAAAAGCCCTAGGCAGTTTGGCTCAGTGGATGGAGTGTTGGCCTGTGGACCAAAGGGTCCCAGGTTCGATTCCGGTAAAGGGCACATACCTATGTTACAAGCCCCTTCCCAACCTGGCCCTGGTTGGGGCTCGTGCAGGAGGCAACCAATCGATGTGTTTCTCCCTCAATGATATTTCTGTGTCTTGCCTTCTCTCTCTTCAACTCTCTCTAAAAATCAACAGAAAGCACTAACTGGTTTGGCTCAGTGGATAGAGAGTCGGCCTGCGGACTGAAGGGTCCCGGGTTCGATTCCGGTCAAGGGCATATAACTTGGCACATCCCCATTGGGGGGTGTGCAGGAGGCAGCTGATTGATGTTTCTCTCCCATCAATGTTTCTAACTCTCTGTCCCTCTCCCTTCCTCTCTGTAAAAAATCAATAAAATATATATATTTAAAAAATAAATAAAAATCAACGGAAAAATATCCTCAGGTGAGAGAAAAAAAAAAAAAAAAAAAAAAACCCAATGGAAAAAATACCCTTGGTGAGGATTCACAACAACAAAAATTAGGTAAGACTTAAGAGCAACATTACAAAAGAAAAAGTTGACCAAAAATTTCATGAACATTTTACACTTCTGGTTTGTAAAAAACACTTAAGAAAATGAAAAGGCAAAGAAACTATTGGAAGAAAATATATGCAAACTCTGTATTTGTTGAAAGACTTGTATATAGCCTAAAAAATTCTTCAACTCAGTAACAAATTTTCAATATGGGCAAAAAATATGAAGATATTTTTTATCAAAGGTACAGAATGATACATAGCATATGAAAAGGTGCTCAACATTAGTCATCATGGAAATGCAAACTGAAAGCACAATGAGATAGCACTACACACCTACCATAATGGCTAATATTAAAAAGACTGACAATAACAAGTGCTGGTGAGGATGTGGAGCAACTACAATTCTCACACACTGCAGGTTTCCTAGCACCCTGGAAAATGATGTTATAGTTTCTTATAAAACTAAACATAAATTTAACCATATGGCCAGCACTTCCAATATTATAGGTGGTTTACCCAAGAGAAATGAAAACATGTTTATAGAAAGAGTTGTATATAATGTTTATAACAGCTATTCATAATAATCCCCAAATAAAAACAACCCAAACGCCTATTAACTGGTAAATGGGTCAAGTACAGACTATTCACACAGTATAATATTCCTTAGTAATAAAAAGGAATGTAGTACTGATGCACAACTTGGATAAATTTCAAAAGCATTATACTAAGTAAAGGATGCAAGAAAAAAAAAGGTTATATCCTGTATATTTCCATTTATGTAGCAGTCTAGATTCTTCTGAAAAGTGTATAGTGACAGAAACCAGGGACAGAGTTAAGGGGATTGACTGTAAAGGGGTATGAACACTTTTAGGAGTGAAGGAAATGTTCTAAATCCTGATTATGATGATAGATATGAGATTGTATATGTTTGTTATAACTCATCAAATCATATATTTTAATTGGTAAATATTATTACATGGAACTTATACCTCAATAAAGCTGATATGAAAAAGTCATATGCATATTACACGTAACATTTTGATCCTGTATCACTTACCTGCACATATTTCTTAGGAAAATCCTCATGGAAACCATAAATTTCTATTTTTCTGTTTATTTCTAAGCTCTTGACATATTTCTTATGAAGAGACTACATTTATAGCACCTTCCTCTTCTAGATAATGAAGTGGGAAGAAAAGGGGGCAGAGCAAATTATACTCATGGCTACCCAAGCCTCACACATTACCTAGGGAGTAACGGACATCCCCCTGTTTATTTGGGTTCTGGTACTTCCATGAGAAATACTTTTAGCTGAAGTGTGAGCATATGGTGTTAGAGCATCAGCCCACACACCAAAGGGTCTCTGGTTTGATCCCTAGCCCTGGTTGGGGTGCATGCAGGAGGCAACAAATTGATGTGTCTCTTTCACATCAATGTTTCTGTCTCTCTACCCCTCCCTTCCATGCTCTGAAAATCAATGAAAAAATTATCCTTGGGTGAGGATTAAAAAATAAAGTAAAATAAAATAAAACTTTATCTCGCTCATCTCAGTAATAAGAGAGAACAGGTAAGAAACACTCCCCACTTTTTGTAAATATTATTATAAACGAGTACAGATCTTTTTATACATATATCAAATAGAGTTAGAAAAGATCTGACTTTGATTTTCCTTGTGTAAGTATCCATAAATTATTGTTGGGTATTCAGAAAAAAGTGAATAGCTCTAACGGATCTTGAATTTTCAAATCCCAGTCTATAACTCAAACCAAAGACAATTTTATCTTAAGTATATCAATTTTTATGTATAACATACCATACTTATATTTTACTAGAGGCCTAGTGCATGGATTCGTGCACCGGCCGCAGCTGTGCTTCAGTGGTGAGCCCAGTGTCTGACACCAGCCCATGGATCAGCTGAGTGGTGCTCCCGCTATGGGAGCACACTGACCACCAGGGGGCAGCTCCTGCATTGAGTGTCTGCCCGCAGCGGTCAGTGTGCATCATAGCCTAAGTGACCATTACGACCGAACAACCGGAACGTCCAGTCAACCAGTCACTACAGTCACTATGACGCACACTGACCACAGGGAGGGCGGGGGGCAGACGCTCAATGCAGGAGCTACCACTCCCTGGGCAACCTCCTGTGGCACCCCCCCCTCCCCAACATAGGCCTCGATTACTAGCCAGGCTGATGGACCCAACCCATGCACGAATTCGTGCACCAGGCCTCTAGTATACAGATAATATAGGATTCATGGGGTAAATGGGAGATTGCTGGCACATTTACTTACTTCAACCATTCCTTGATGGGGTCAAGAGAGGCTACAGGAATGGCATTTATCATTGTCACTTTCTTGCTGTAGTCCTTGTAGACAATTACCATATCAAAGTTCTTCAGGTGAAACTGAACCCGCTCAAAGTGAATCAGCTCAACTTCATCCAATGTCACCACAAAAGGTGGCTGTCAAGGAGGAACTGGATATTATCATATAAATACTTTGCCAACTATTATATATTAGCAATTTCAAATACTTTCAGAATCCATTACATAAAGGATAACTAAATAATTTGGGGGTTTTTTTTTGGAAAGACTAATAGCAGTACAATATATTAAGGAGCACCAGTAAAAGAATCTGCAAAATTAAATTCTTCTCAAGAATAAATTTAAGGAAACCATATGAACTATCAAAAAAATTAAAGAGGCTTATAATCATTTGTTCAGTATGTTTTATGTCTAAGATAAGTGAATATCAAAAGAAATAACAAGGATCTACTTTTCAAAACACCTATCCTCCGTTTTCTCTAAGAGTTTTCTTACTAAAAGGGGGTTTAGAAATACTCACCCATTCTGTAGCATTTACCAGCGCACTACTAGTGGGCTGAAGGAGGCAGGTACTCCTATAGGGAGCTCCGTTAAATCTGAAAGAGAATAAGAAAAGAAACCACATTAAGACTAAACTTGTTGTAAGAGAAACTGTTATTGCCACAATAAACTTGTTTCCCATTCCCAACAACTCCAGCATACTCAATACAGAGTCATTCCCAAAGGAAGCCTCTCAATCTTAGCCACTCATCCCAGCCCTTAAAGTTTCAAGAGGAAATGGATATCTCAAAGGATATCAGTTATATGAAAAAGGAGAAGGTATGTTAAATTATTATTAAAGGAAGAATTACCAATTTTTGTAACAGGTAGACCCGTGAAACTTCAGGCTAGAAAAAAGAGATATGCCTGACCAGCGTGGCTCATTGGTTGAGTGTTGACCTAGGAACCAGGAGGTCACAGTTCCATTCCCAGTCAGGGCACATGCCCGGGTGGCAGGCTCAGTCCACAGTATGGGGTGTGCAGGAGGCAGCCAATTAATGATTCTCTCTCATCATTGATGTTTCTATCTCTCTCTCCCTCTCCCTTCCTCTCTAAAGTCAATAAAAAACAACAAAAAAAGATGAGATACTCTGTTTGGTGTGGCTTGGTGGTTAAATGTCCACCTATGGGCCAGGAGGTTGAGGTTTGATTCCCGGTCAGAGTACATGCCTGGGTTGTGGGCTCGCTCCCCAATGGGGGGTATGCAGGAGGCAGCCGATTGTGATTCTCTCTCATCAGTGATGTTTCTATCTCTCTTTCCCTCTCCCTTCCTCTCTGAAATCAATAAAAATATATTTTAAAAAATAAAGAAAGATATGTTACCCCAAGTCCCTAAAAGGCACTTCGAATTCCAGTTCATCCTTAGTTAGAGCCTCTACTTTCTCAATGAAATTTTTAAAGGCAGTTTTCAGTTTGTGCCTCATTTCTCGTTCCATCTGTGGAAGAAAAAAAAAATACTAATTAACTATAGCTATTACTTTACTTATTAACAGTGTATCCCTTCAAAAAGTCTGAAGTGCTTTTGCAGTCATAACTATTATACTAATGGGTATACCCAATTAAAGGTCATCATACCATTAACTGTAGAGCTGAGTCTGCAACCTAAATCTAATCCATAAACCACTGTAGCACACGAACTCAGCAGAAACCTAAGTTATTCTCTAGATAGATTCAGGGGTTCTTTATAAAATATAGCAATTACTGAACTCAGATTTGGATTACATCCTACCTTACTACCCTGCAAATAAAACACTAAATTTCAGACCTGCTCAGCATAGAGGTCATCTCGGTCATGCATATGCTGATGTTTTCCCAAGTCTGTGGTGATCTCTCCCACTTCTGTGTAAAACTGTACATCTGTGTGCCGCTTTTTCCCAAACATGATGGCATTCTGAGGGCAAAAAGCAGAAAGTCAGAAAACTTAGTCTATACAACAGATAAGAAAGCAAGATAACAACAAAATGTGAAAATATAAAAATATCATTACTAAAAATGACAGCATTTATATAAAAACTAGAGGCCTGGTGCACAAAATTGTGCACGTGTGTGTGTGTGTGTGTGTGTGTGTGTGCGTGTGCGTGCGTGTGTGTGTGTGTGTGTGTCCCTCAGCCTGGCCTGTGCCCTCTCACAGTCCGGGAGCCCTTGGAGGATGTCCTGCGGGGAGCGGGCCTGACATCCTTAGTGCTGCTGCAGACATGGGAGAGGATCTGGGCACTGCCGCTGTGCTGGCCAGCAATGAGCTGGCTTCTGGTTGAGCGGCGCTCCCTGTGGGAGAGCACTGACCACCAGGGGGCAGCTCTTGCGTTGAGCATCTGCCCCCTGGTGGTTAGTGCACGTCACAGTGACTGGTTGTCCCGCCATTTGGTCAATTTGCATTTTACCCTTTTATTATATAGGATAGTTAAACTATTCCTGAAGTCACCATAAACTAATGACATTTGGGAATGTGAAAGAGGATAGACTTTAAAAAGTACTCCTACTTATTACAATGGACTTTGGAGAGATTATGTTGGTAATAAATTGTGTCTAAAGCAAAGATTTTCTATTTCAGAAAGAGGAATTTGGAGATCTTATATGCTTTGGTGATCATTATGTATCATCACCAAAGGGACAAAGACACTTAGCACCTTCTAGATGTTAGGCACTGTGGATTTATAAACATTATTATTATAACTATTTATTTATTCTTAATCCCCACCAGAGGATATTTTTTGCATTGATTTTTAGAGAGTGGAAGAGAAGGAAAAGGGAGAGGAGAAGATAGAGAGAGAAACAACAATGTAAGAGAGATACATCGATTGGTTGCCTCCCACATGTGCCCTGACCAGGGCCAGGAATTGAACCAGCAACCCAGGTACATGCCCTTGACTGGGATTCGAACCCATGGGCCTTTGGTGTGTGGGCCGATGCTCCAACCACTAAGCAATGCTGGCCAGGGCTTTATAAACATTTATTTTATTCAATCTTCTTAAAGACCATATGTGATCGGTAACGTTTTCATCAATATCTTTTTTTTTTTCTTTCATCAATATCTTAAAGGACAGAGGTTGACAGAGAGATCTTGTCCAAGATCACATAGCTAGTGAGTAGAAAGGTATACCTTGAGGTGAAAGTGCAAGACAATAATCATTTCTCCATCACAGGGCTGGAACAATGCATGCTTGATGTTATTGTACAGAATATCCACTTTGTCTCCTCGAACAGATGTGAAGCGGAAACCTGGGGGAAGAGTGGAGGAAGTAGCTAATTACCAAGCAGCACCCTGAGCTTGGCCAAGAGGCACCGCATCTTTCTTTACTGATTTGAACAGGGTCAGAGGAAATGCTGACAACAGTACAGAGCTTTCCTTTTGTTCTGTTCACACAGCAATATAAGCAGATTCCTTCCAGCATTTCCTTGTCGTACTATATTATCTGATGTGTCATTCTTACAAATGTGTCCCTGATTACAAAGCGCAGGCATATGAGAGATGGTCCATACCATTGACATGGGCCTCCAGTGAACCTTGCATCCTCTTTTGGGCAATGTTTGGCCGAATGTATAGATCTTTTAGTTTGGGGTTACTCCGGTTTAGGTTGATCACCAGGGAGTCTTGTTTCACAATGCCCTAAGCAGAATGAAAATTAATGTGAATCTTCATGTATCTTTACACATCCCCAAACCCACGTGTCCTTCTGCAGAAAGTTTCTTTGTCTGTGGTGTTCAGGCTTACCTCCTTCTCTTTCTCTTCTGCTTCCCGAGTCTTATAACGCTTCTGTACCTCTTTTATAATCCGGAAAGCATTCTGAAGGTTCAAGGCTGGTACTGTCTGTTCTCCGGGTGCCTTCATATTTGAAGCTCGGTATGTACTGTAGAAGGGGGAAAGCATTTACATGAGTTTCTTCGTCAGGCTAGGTAACCTGCATTTTTCACTATATTTTATAACTGGCTTAATATTTTTAGAAGAAAACAGCACCACTGAATGGAGAAACAACGTTTGAACATTTGGAAAGCTAAACAAACCACCTCTTTTCTTCTCTCTTTTTTTTAAAATATATTTTATTGATTTTCTACAGAGAGGAAGGGAGAGATATAGAGAGTCAGAAACATCGATGAGAGAGGAACATCGATCAGCTGCCTCCTGCACATCCCCCACTGGGGATGAGCCCGCAACCCAGGTACATGCCCTTGACCGGAATCGAACCTGGGACCCTCCAGTCCGCAAGCCGACGCTCTATCCACTGAGCCAAACCGGTTTCGGCTTTTCTTCTCTTTTGAATAGAGAATGTTGGCTAATCCATTGGGTGGGGCATAACCTCCCAAATGATCCCATTCCAAACCATGAAAGAATAGACTCCAATGCGGCACACCTTTCTTGAGATTCTATTGCAAAATATGTGTAGCAAGTATAAAATATTTTCATGAGGATTCTAAATTATGTTTCATCCTCAAAGTAATACAAAGCCTGAAAGGTGATTCTAAACAAGTGTCACTGAGGGAGGCTTTGCCATTCACTAACTAGATGGGGGAGGACAGCACGGAGAATGAAATGCTTCTGAGAGTGCCATTCCAGCCAGCAAGGAATTGGGGATGGTTATTTTCTTGGGAACTCACATTTCCTTGACAAAAGTGGCTTCTGGGTTAGGAAAAATGTTGCCCTCATTCCTGCCCAGAGCACTGCCTGGGCAATAGAAGTTAATTCGCAAATAAGTATAATCTCCTTCCACCGACATACTTATATTCTGTTAAAAAAAGAAACAGCATTAAAATAAACAGGATTCTTTCCTTGATAAAAATTAGGGGTTATAATAGAAATGCTAAAATTAAGTTAGGAATTACAAGCTGATTGCTAAACCTACATATTTAGCATCTTTTTATATGACCAAATATGTTTTAAAAAGAATCATGAGCTCTCCAACTACTTACGCTACGTGTACAACTACAGGCTAAAAAATGCTAAAAAAAAAGATTCAAGGAAAGAGGACAATTATGCTTCTAAACTAGAACAATAAACCCTCTATAAAGTGAAAACTGAAAGGAAGGAAAATGATAGCAGAAGATAAGTGAGAAGGGTAGAGTCTGAAGAAGAGTTAGAGAAATGATTTAGATAAAACAATAATCTATGGTAAGCCCAATTACTATTTTAAGAAAAAGTTTGAAGGGAACCTAATTCAATGTTAGTACCTTGATCGTGGCAATGTGAAAAGGCGTCGCTATGCCAAACACAGGCATTATTACAGTCTCATATTTCTTATCAATATAGATCTTCATTTCCCGAATATGTGGTTCCTTAGGCATCAAAGATGGGTTTTTATAGGACACATTAGATTTCCGAGCTCTGGAGTAGGGATAAAATATTTTATGAGAAATTTCTGCAAATTACATATAATTCTGAGACAATGCTCAATGCAAACTCAGTTACTTCTGAATCTGCTGTTCTCCTTTCTGTTCAGTCAGTCGCCTCTTTGCTTCCTCATTGAGTTGAGCTGCCAGTTCTTTTTGATGTGCTCTTCGCTTCTCTTCTGCAGTCATCTCATTCTAGAGAAGAAAAAACCCCAAGCTATCAAAACATGTGAACCATGACCAATACGAGATCAATGTAGTTAAAAACAGTAAACTCACTCGTGTTCTTTCTGTAAGTAATGCTGCCCGTGAACCTCTTCCCAACAGGTCCTCAGCCTCATCTTTCTCTTCCTCCTCTTCTTCTTCATCCTCATTCTATGGGGAAAAAAGTCATAATCAGAAATTCGAGTTTTTACTTTTTAGCCAGTATTTTATATCTTCTTCACTGGACCCAAAACTCCTATACCACACATTTATCCTCTTCCTACCTTTAGAAAAATCCCCACATTCTTTACTTTCTTCTTCACGGAAGTGAGAACAGTGGCTGGACCATCCTAGAATAAAACGGAGAAGTCAGACACCTATAAGAACACTGAAATGAAAACACTTTCACCTTCTAACCTAGTATGTACCTGGGAAATGATTTGAACCTTTGGATACTAGACTTTTCGATAATGAATAAGTACAGTTCTTAGGTCCCAATCTCTCAGTAGGAACTAGAATTTGGAAGGTAACACTGGGATAATAGTTAAAAATACAGGCTTGAGCCTGGACGGCGTGGCTCAGTATCGACCTATAAACCAGGAGGTCATGGTTCAATTCCCGGCCAGGGCACAAGCCTGGGTTGCAGGCTCAATCCCCAGGGTAGGGCTCATCATCAGTGATTCTCACTCATCATTGATGTTTTTTTCCCACTGATGTTTCTCTCTCTCTCCCCTCCTCTCTGAATTCAATAAAAATATATTTTAAAAAAATACCCCTCTCTCTCCTCCACTGTGTAACCTGCTCTAGTGCCTGCAGCCTATGGGCAGAGGCCAGGCTATGGTTCAAGGTCACAGCTTGCTCTGGCATGGGACACTATGAGACCTGGGGGGATGGGCCTGCCACAAATCCAAACCAATGCACACAGACTTGATTTGAAATCTAGCTCAATCCCTGTCTAGTTGTGTAATATTTGGCAAGTTAAACTTCTCTGTGCCTCAGTTTCTTTTTCTGCATATGAGGATAAGAGTATCCACTTAATAGGATTATTGTAAGGACTCAATTAATTCATGAAAGTGCTTAGCTTATAGTAAGAACACTGAAATATTTGCTATCATCATCATCATCATCATCATCATCAAGAATCAGTTCCTGCTAAGTAGAAAAACAAAAAACAAAACAGTCACAGAAGACCCCAAATGTATAGAACAGGCAAATCCTTAGAGACAGAAAGTAGTTTAGTCATTGTGTAGACCTAGGAGGCTTGGGGGGGTGGGGGAATGGGAATGACTGCTAATGGGTACAGGGTTTCTTTCTGGGTGATGAAAATGTTCTACAGTTACATTGTGGTGATGGTTGGACGACTGAATATACGGAGAAATCACTAAACTGTACACTTTACATGGTTGAATTATAAATCAGTTTCATTAGAATTGGCTCCTGATATTATCATTGTTGAAGCCATAATATGGTAACTGTGGTTTACATTATTCCCTGTGCGTGGACTACAATCTCTATTCCTAGCTATATTAGGACAGGCTGTCACATGAATTTCTCCCCTTGGCTAGCACTTAAAGACTTTTAAGAAGTACAAAATGCTCCTCAAAAGTCAATTCATGAGCACTCAAAAGTTTAAGCAATACAGACCTCATCCACAAGAACTGTGTCACCAATGAATAGGGCATAGGTTTTCTCTTCTGGTTTCTTCCCTTCTTTGTTGGTTAAGTCTGAGAACCCTAAATTGATGCTGAAAACCATCCCTAAAATAGCAAAACAAGAATCAGACTAAGACTGTGAAAGGATGGAAAAATGTAGATTTTATATAGAAAAGAGGAAGATAAAGGAAATTATTCAAAACAGTATTTTCCTACTGTATGCATGTAAAACTCACCTTTCTTCAGTTTATACTGATTTTTACTATTAATTACTAAAGAGCCTTCACGGAATTCAATTCCCATTCCAAACCTAAAAAAAAAAAACAAGAAACTTTAGCAATAGGCTAATAGATCTCATACATGGGTCAAGTATAATATATTCTATTTTTTTTTTTGAGTTTAAAATGAAAGAGTATGTTCGTGAATAAGTAGGAGACAGAGATAAGGCTACTCCACAGGCAGAGCAGCCCCACTGCCCCGCCACCCCCAATTAGAGTTTAGTTGAGCCAAACTAGTGACACATGATGGGGAGCAAGATCTCAAATGCTCCCACAATTTATTCTATTTTAATTTTCAAGATAAGGCAGGAAAACATGTTGAGTGATTTGCTGCTGCTGATCAGTCATTTAAGGAAGAGGATTAGAGAGAATAGTCTTTGCACTTTTAATAAGCTAAAAATATCCTAATAAAGTACCCCAAATAACATTTTATTATATCAAGTGTTCTTTATTTTAGCTTATTCACCCACATTTAAATGTTAACCTCTACCATGAAATCAAGTTAGGAGTTTTCCTATATGCTTAGCAGAGACCATTAAGAGACACATTATTAAGATAGTAATAACCGGATTAAGAGAGGCAATTTTCAGAGGAATGTTGATAAGTAGACTCATTAAGTCACCTGGGCCAAGACTTGCCATTTAGATCAATATATTTCCTCTTATCCATCAGAGAAGCCCAGAAAGTAACTATATATCCCAGACTACTTTTCATCTAAGGAGACTGCCTACAGCTTTTGTTTCCCAAAATGTCTTGGATTCTATAAGATGTTATCAGTTATTTCTAGGTATTCAATGGTCAAATACATTTGTGAAACACTGGATTAAATAAAAATTCAAATATTTTTTTCTAAAACAATAGGACTTCTCAGAGTATTTAATTTTCGTATTTTTTTAAACAAAAATTATTTATTTTATTTTTTAAAGTTTACATTCAATATTGTTTTGTAGTAGTTTCAGGATCACAGTATACTGGTTAGACCAGTGGTCGGCAAACTGCGGCTCGTGAGCCACATGCGGCTCTTTGGCCCCTTGAGTGTGGCTCTTCCACAAAATACTGACTTCTGCGCATGGGCCACGAAGTTTCAATCGCACTGTATGTGCACACCTGCATGTGGTATTTTGAGGAAGAGCCACGCTCAAGGGGCCAAAGAGCCGCATGTGGCTCGTGAGCCACAGTTTGCCAACCACTGGGTTAGACAATCATACATTTTACAAAGTGTTTCCCCTGATATGTCCAGTACCTAACTGGCATCTACATAGTTATTATAATATTAATAACTGTATTTCCTATGCAGCACTTTATATCCCCATGTCAATTTTGTAACTACCAGTCTGTACTTCTCAATCCCTTCACTCCCTCGTCTCTGGCAACCATTATTCTGTTCTCTGTATGTATGAGTCTGTTTCTGTTTTGTTTCTTCACTTATATTGTTCTTTAGAGTCCACATGTCAGTGATATCACGTATTTGTCGTTCTCTGACTGGCTTATTTCAGTTAGCATAATACCTTCTAGGTCAGGGGTGGGCAACCTTTTTGTGAGTGAGTGGCAAAACCAGCAAAATCTCTGACTCAAAATTCTTCTGCGTGCCAACCCTAATTTTTTGAGAACATGTTACGCTTACTTGATATCTCTTAAGGTGTACGTATGTGAAGAACCTTGAAGAAATAACAAAATTCATTTGAGCGACAAAAACATAGTATATGATGATGAAAAATACATTTATTTTTTAATGTATACATGTACACTGACAGTCTGACAGAAAATTTTATGACTCCGTTTGATATTAGCAGTGGGACTTTTGCTGCTGCATCACTGATGACAGAGATTTTACATCAGGTTTATATTTTGTGACCTTCAGAGATATGCACGAGCTACTACTTTCATCTGTCAGGCTACTCCTATTACTAGACTTAACAAAATTCACCACTGAGAACAAAGATTCACAAGCGTATGTGGATGAAAACATGGAGAGTAACGCTGTTGCAAAGTTTTTTAAACAGAAAAAATTTTCTGGAATGGCATTTCGTCTTCAATAGTTTGTTTTCGACACCACTTACTTCTCTCTGGTACTCCTGTCTCTAATCCCTTTTTTTCAATGTTTTCCAAGTCAACTTTAAGATCATTAAATTTCTGCTTCCAAATTGAGCTACTCTGAAATTCAATCAACTGCATTTCAAAGTCAGCCATGTCTATCCATGAAAACATTTGTAAGTTTAGTTCCTCCAGTTTCATGCTGTCTGGAAACCTCATGAATTTTGTTCTCTTCCAGTTCTCTGAATTTCTCAAATCTTGAGAAGAACTGCTCAATAGTTGACTCGATGATGTTTAAAAACAGCTTTTGAAGGCTTTGACAGTCTGTTCTGTCATCTTTTGGGAGGTCTTTGATGTGCCTCTTGAGGTTTGGGAAATATCTAAATCTCTCACCATCCACATCCCTCTTAAAGACTTCCAGTTTCTTTTCAAAAGCCTTTATGTAACCAAACATAACATCAAGTGTCTTGCCAGTTCCTTGTAATTTAACATTTAAGTCATTCAAATGTTCACAAAAATTGTAAATGGAAGATTATGAGAGGGTTTCTCATGCCAGCAAAAGTTACTGGCGTGCCATGTTTGGCATGCATGCCAGGGGTTGCCCACCCCTGTTCTAGGTCCAACCATGCTATCGCAAATGGTAAGAATTCTATTTATATATGTACCACAGTTACTTCATAGCTTGGCTATTGTAAAAAATGCTGCAATGAACATTAGGGTGCAAATATTCTTCCGAATTAGTGTTTTGGGTTTCTTCAGATATATACCCAGAAGTGGAATCGCTGGGTCACAAGGCTCACAGTATTTAATTTTAAAATGTGAGCTGAGGTGCTCTAAGAAAATACAGCATGTAATGTTTCCTAACATTTGTAGTTTAAGCCTGGAACCTTTATTGATTTCAGTCTAGAAAAATCTCCACTCCATTTCTCGGAGAAGAATTTAAATTTCTCACATTCTCTGATAACATGATGTGTCTGGCACACAGTTAAGTACAACGGTCCATAATGTTGGTTGAATCAATCTCAAAATAGTTTGCCTGAAGACAGCCAGTCATAAAAATTTACTCAGAGTGACAACTTACATTCATAGCATCTTACCCTAGGTTTTTGGTAATTTTGTTCAGCAGTTCTGGCTTCTGCTTTTTAACCATGTCAATGACAGCATTATACACATCACATATCTTCACACCTAATGACAAAACAAAAAGAGAATATTAAGTATCTTCCAGAAAATAAAACCCCCCACCATATTTAAAAATCAACTTTTCCTAAAGCAGTGTTTCTCAAAGTGTGAAATACGGAATATAGTTTCTTTTAGGAATGGTAGGGCTTAGAAATTTGTATTTTTTAAAACAATCCATCCTGTCATTTTAAATTACACTATTTGAGAATCACTGACCTGGGAGACTGTGGAACACCAGGTGGTCTCAGAGAAATAGCTTCTTAAGTATTGATAAATGGCAATACACTAAATTATAAATTTTGAAAAACAGGGCTACAGAAGGAGTGAGTTACTGTTAGAAGGACTCTGGCCTTAATTTTTCAGGGTTTAGGATAGAGATATTTCAAACCAGAGTAGTCCAGATACGATAGCCTTAGAGGGATCTTTATCCTCATTAAACCACCTGTGACTATGATTTCCAATAGGATTTCTCAAAATTAACTTGAAATATCATGGGAAATGATGTCTAGAAGCTCTGGGCAACACAGATGGGCTTACAAAGTGGTTAAAGGTGGTAAATATAAAATCCCACTTAGCCATTTGGGGGTGACAGTCTTAAAAGAGGTTGTACCTTGCTTATTAGCAGGATTACTATTAGTTCTGCTCTTACGCTAAGATTATTCTATCCATTCAATGTAGAATTAACATGACACATTCTGTTGGTAGAGATACTAGTTCTCTAACTTTCTAAGGTGCTTCTAATGTCATACACTAAAAGGATCATACACTATGATCAAGAGGGATTTAGACCAGGAATACACGGATGATCCCACGCTCATAATTCAATCAACATGATACACCACATTTAACAATACAAAGTTAAAAATCATATAATTACCTCAATAGATGCAGAAAGAGCATTTGACAAAATTCAATGTCCATTAAAAAACTCAAGAAAGTGGGTATAGAAGGAATGTACCTCAACATAATAAAGGCAATATATGACAAACCCACACCTAACATCATACTTAATGGTTACTAATACTGAATTGCATATTTGAAAGTTGCTAAGAGAGTAAATCTTAAAAGTTGTCACTCATCACAAGAAAAATAAATCTTTACGTATGCTGAAAATCGTTAACTAGACTTGCTGTGGAGGGCATTTTGCAACATACTAGTATACAAATACTAAATCATTATGTTGTACACCTGAAACTAACACAATTTTGTATGTCAATTTTACCTCAATTAAAAAAAAAAGAACTTTCTAAAATTCTAAAGAAGCGTAATAAGGCCATAATATTTCATGAAGATTTGGACACAGTGGTGTATCCAGTCAGAGAGGTTTTTGTAAAAATCAATGTAAAACCACAATAACCACACATGCCTAAAAGTAGATTCAATAACTAAAATGATAGGATAATTAGAAGTTAGTAAAATCTAATTCTATTTTTAGTATGAGAGTCCCAGGGACATAAACTCACATAAACATTAATAACACTTTTGTTACTTGATTTCCAAACCTTCTTTTGTAAGGCACCTCACCGTGTCTTAATTCCTTTAGCAGCTCCTCTTGAAGCTGGAGCAAAAAGTTGTAATTTTCTTGAACTTCCTGAGAGGGATCAACCATCAAAGTGCGAACAAGGTTGGAGCAGTAAGATTTGAAACGAATACCCATGGCACAAGTGATGGACCCAAAATGCATGTGATTCTTATCACTAGAAACCAAAGGAAGAAAGCATTTCATTGATTACCCAAACTAGGAAAGGCCTTACTATCTCTGACATATAACATCTGTAATCATTAACTTTCACTGCTATATCCCAAAGCTGAACCAAAAGAAGGACCTACATTTTTAAAAAAATAAACCAGTTTATAAAAGACCTGGAGTAAAATTAGTGACCAAAACTTTGAGGATGACAATTCAGTGAGAAGTTGAGTTGTTTCCTAATTATGCAAAGGATATACTACATTCTATTCTAACTAGAGGCCCGATGCACAAAATTCATGCAAGGGGCTCAGTCCTCACTGCCAAGGCAGCTTGCCTTGGCCCTTGCAGCCCTGCCTTCGTCCAGAAGATCATCTGGCTGTCCGGTCTAATTAGCATATAATGCTTTTATTATTATAGATAGTATGATGGTAAGGAGTCACTTATCCACCGGTCCAGTATGAACTGCAGTATTCACTCTGAAATAATTCCTTCAGGTCTGACCAGGGAAAAAAAGCATTCTTTATAGTATTTTTTTAAATTAAAGAGGTTACATTATACAACACCTAATAAGATTTTTATGTTGTTGTGTTTTTTTGAGGGAGAGGTGTGTGTGTGTCATGTTTTGCATTTCTTTCCCAGGCATTTTTAATCATTTGGAAAAATGCTTACAATCAAATGCTCAAGTAAGAAATGAGTAACTGAAATAAAAGAGAAATATGCATGGAATAAGACAAGAAGACAATATAGAAAGCAGAGTAATAGTTATTCTGTCTCCCACTTTTTTGAATTCCAGATGAGTCAAAAGAAAAATAGGCTAAAGGTTGAAATGTTCTAGCTGTTTTATTTTGAAATTCTCAAACTTACCTCACCACACTGAACTTGAGATTATAGTTGCCACCACTCTGAATGATAGGAGGATAACACATTTCCACAGTAGAGGGGTCTGCCCCAGCTAGGTATTTTTTCTCTTCAATGGCCTTTTCCACAGATTCAGCCAGTTTGCTGTGTCGAACTTTCTATAAGTGTACCCAGAAATGAAACAATACTTACTAGAGGGTGGCAAAAAGGGGTGCTGCAATTTTGGATGTTATCAATGGGAGACAACATATATTGTGGTATCCCCTAGTATGCTATAAAAATCTTATGATTTATGCACTAGATAACATACCGGTATTTGTCCAAAGCAAATTTAGATGATAATAATATGTGGAAATCACAAGTATTAAAAAAATTCTCAAGTAAAATATTGGGTAAACATAGAAACTATAGTGCAGGCCTATAGTTATTTTGAAAGAGAGCTGGCACAATGATGCCCCACCAACTTAATTATCAAAGCCTTCATTTCAAAGGAAACTGAACAGACCAAAACACTGCATGGTAGGGTACTTCTGGTTTATTAAAACAGTAAAAAGACTTTCCCCTCTCCATTTACCTCATCTGCATCAACTATTTCCATGACTCTTTCTTTGAAGAATTTGTTGAAGACCTCAGAGGTGATGCTGGCTGCTTTCTTCATTAAATTGAGCTCCCCATCCTCCTTTACAGCAATGGTATAGGCCACAACTGCACTGATATCTATCTGTAGTCAAAGTGGTAAGAGTTTTTAACATGCAGATATAGAACTGCTACATAAATTCATCTCTCCCAATGTGATTATAAGTGACGATATTAGGTTATTTAGCAAACGATTCATCAGCAGTTTCCAGAATATCTAAATATTCCTTTCTTGGATTGAATAAACATCTGAAGTAACTCTTTAACAGGTCATTGTGTACATTTAAGAGGCATTAAACTGCCATCTTAAATGTAAATGCCCCTCTCCAGACATTTTTGTAAAGGTTGAAGAAAGATAGACAAGGAATCAGGGGACAAAAAAAACAAAATTTTTCTGGATAAGAGACTTACTCTAAACTAGTGACCCAGTGCGTGAAATTGTGCGAGACCCAGACCCATGGGAAATCGCGAGAGACCCAGGACCCCCAAGTCCCGCCAGGGCCACAGGACTCCTCCAAGTCCCGGCTTGCCTCGGGACCGAGAGTCAAGTCCCCATCCACCCGCATGCGCCTCGCCGCGCACACAGCCTCCTGGTGACCGGTTTTTGGTCATTACGGTGTTACGACCACTAGGTTTTTATTATATAGAAGATAGCTCAACTATCTCCTGAATGCCTCACACCTGAGTGAAAAGTAAAATGGCTTACTGGCTTGGCGGGTGTGGGTCAGTGGTTGAGTGTCGACCTATGAACCAGGTCAGGTTTCAATTCCCAGTCAGGGCACATGCCCAGGTTGTGAGCTCTATCCCCAGTGTGGGGCCTGCAGAAGGTAACTGATCAATGATTTTCTCTCATCATTGATGTTTCTATCTCCCTCTCCTTCTCCCTTCCTCTCTGAAATCAACAGAAATAAATTTCCAAAAAAAAGGCTTACTGGTCAGCCAAAGGGAACGTAAAATGGAAATGTAAGATAATGTACAGTTTTCCCACATTCTCTGCACTATCTGTTATGGAGGTCTGTCACACGTTTGCCTTCTCAACTCTCAATCTGCTTCTTTCCAGGAGTATTCTTACTTTGTCAAAGCCCTCTTTGTTGAGGCAGTCATTCCAACTCTTCATGAACTCTCCAGGGAATTTGTCTTTGCTGAACACTCCAATCTTCTTGCCATTCTTGCTTTCTTTAATGGCTTCAATCATTTTGTCAAAGCTGCTTTTATTACTTTCATTCTATTGGTGTCACAGGGAAGAGGGGTTTGTCAATTAGTTTTAGAATTAGACATCTATGTACTACTAGTAAAAAATAGCAGAGACAAATACTCTAAACACTGGAAAGAATGAATTCTATCCCCAGGCCCTACCCACTTCTTTAGGGCAAACAGTAACAAACCAAAAGTTAATACATTTCTTTGTATATTTTTATATGCTTAGGTGAAGTGCCATAAAAGTTGATCATTTCCCCCCAGGAACAGCTGAGAAACTCAAACACATAGGTGAACAATATTCTGAGGAAAAAATCTTTGTCAGGTGAGAAGTATGAAAAAAAATTACATTTAATAAAAACTAGAACTAAGGTATATCTAAATTTCCTTAAGGATATTTGAAACTATTTGTTCCAATTAAGGTACTCAGATGAAAACAAGCATAAATTGACAGTATCCTCGAGAATGGACAGATAGTTTGTTTAGCCAAATAACTGACAGGGTTGTTCAACTCTTTTCTTCTTAACAATGAAGATGCGACAAAACTTTGAAATTACAACCACCCTCAGCTATAACCTTCCCCTCATATTCTATTAAATTCCTAGAAGGCATTTCTGTTTATCACTTTTACAAACATTCTTTCACATTTATGACATATTCTTTATTAGTTCTGACCTTTTCTCGTATCAGCAGTGTGATGGCAGGGGCTCCATTAGCATTCTCATTGCCCTTAGTATTGGCAATCTGTTTCAAGAACTCCACTTTTTTTTTGCTGGCCATAAAAATGATTTTGTCATCACAGAAGACCATGATAGTATCAGTTAGTTCATAACCAAAGAGCCATGTCTATTGGAAAAGATAACGACAACAGTTTTTACAGATAAAAAAATTAATGTACTTGTGTAGAAATACTTATAAAATAAGATTATGTGAAATTAACTTCAGAATAATCTGAGGTAGGAGGGGGCCTGGATGTGGACAAATGAAATAAAATTGGCCAGGAGTTGACAATTTACTGAAACTAAACACCGGGTATACAGGAGTTCAATATTATTATTTCACCTAGTTTTATATGTTTGAAATATTCTGTAACAAAGACCACCAACTCTTGGGACAATTTGTGTTTATTGAAACGCTTATTTTTAGGGCAGAAGTGCATAAAATGGGACAAAATAAAGCCCTAGGGAACAGTGCATTCTACCTCCCCCAAAGATTGCTAGTTGTGTACCAACTATTAATTTTTTCTCTCCAAAAAAGATGGGATTTTGCCCAGCTGGCATGGCTCAGTGGTTGAGCGTCAACCTATGAACCAGGAGGTCAGGGTTCAATTCCCAGTTAGGGCACATGCTTGGATTGCGGGCTCAATCTCCAGTAGGAGGCGTGCAGGAGGCAGCCGATCAATGATTCTCATCATTGATGTTTCTCTCCTTCTCCCTTCCTCTATAAAATCAATAAAAATATATTTAAAAAAGAAGGGATTTTTGAGCTGGGCAGACTGCTCAGCATGAAGACTTATTTCCGTTCCTTTCTTGCAACTAAGTATGGCCAACAGATTAAATTTTGGCCAATAAATTTTAAGTAGAAGTATTCTGTAGGACTTCAAGCAAGTCTCCTTAAAAAGGGGAAGGAGATAGCCAATTTTCTTCCCTTTCTCCATTCTTTTTGCTTGGAATGCAAATGTAATGACTGAAGCTCTAGCAATTTGTGTATTATGAGCACAGGGCTAAACTCTATAAATGGTCGAGATGTGGAAAAAAAACTGGATCCCTGAAGACTATCCAAGAGAAAAAGAAATATTCTGTGTAATCCACTGTTCAGATTTTTTTTTTTTTAAATATATTTTATTGATCTTTTACAGAGAGGAAGGGAGAGAGATAGAGAGTCAGAAACATCAATGAGAGAGAAACATCGACCAGCTGCCTCCTGCACATCCCCCACCGGGGATGTGCCTGCAACCAAGGTACATGCCCTTGACCGGAATCGAACCCGGGACCTTTCAGTCCGCAGGCCGACGCTCAGTCCACTGAGCCAAACCGGTTAGGGCAGATTTTTTTGATATATAGTTAAATCTGTCCCAATTTATATACCTCTCTTTTTTCCTAATTTTCTGATCAGTGCTGTCTACTGAACTTTATGTGAAGATGAAAATATTCTCATCTGCTCTAATATGGCAGTCAGTATAGCGTACTTGAGATTTGGGACTGAGGAATAAAATTTTTACGTGGCAACTATACTAAACAGTGCAGTAGATGATTCAATGACAGTCAAGGCTAAGAACTGCTCACCTGTAAGGCAGTTGACTTGGCATAAACAATTTCTTCATCAACACCCACTGATACAACAATGGCATCAATGTTAGCATATTCATCTTCTCCTTTCTGAAAAGTAAAGAGTAGGTAATTTGGTCATTTTCTTCTTACACCAGGCAAAATAGGAATAGTGACTTCAGTATTTACTTAAAATGTATATAATTTTTTCCTAAGAGAACTTGCAAGTTTAAGAAATTCCATGTTTACTTGACAACTTCACAGTCATTGCTCTACGCAACTGTCACCACAATCTAGAACATTTTCACCTCCCCCAAACAAACCCATTAGCAATCATTATCCATCTCCCTCTAACTCATCTAATTTGTCTATTCTGGACATTTCATATAAATGCAATAATAAAACATGTGGCCTTTGTGTCTGGCTTCTTTTACTTAACATGCTCTCAAGGCTCATCCATGTTCTAGCAAGTTTCAGTACCTCCTCCTTTTTATTGCTCAATAACAGTATTCTATTGCATATATGTATCATATTATGTCCATTCATCAATTGCTACACATTTGGGTTATTCCTATTTTTTGGAGATTATAAATAATGCTGCTATGAACATTCATGTAAGTTTTAATGCGGAGCTATTTCTTCTGAGTATATGCTTAGGTGAGGAATTGCTGGGTCTTATGGTAACTGTTTAACTTTTTAAGGAACTACCAGACTATTTCCAAAGTGATTACACCATTTTACATTCCCAACAAGCAATGTATGGGATTTCCAATTTCTTCACATACTGACTAATACTGTTGTCTTTTTTACTATAGCCGTTCAATAGATGTGATGTAGTATTTCATTGTAGTTTTGAGTTGCATTTCCCTAATGGCAAATGAGTTGGCCATCTTTTCATGTGATTACTGACCATTTGTATACCTTTTTTGGAGAGATGCCTATTCACATCCTTTGCCCATTCTGTAAGTGGGTTATTACTGTATTATTAAATTGTAAGAGTTCTTTTTATATGCCAGAGATGTCTCTTATTAGATGATTTGCAAATTTTTAACACAGAGGGTTCTTTTCACTTTCGTAATGCTGCCCTTTGAAGCATAAATTTTTTAATTTTGAAGAAATCCAAATTATTTTCTTGTGCTTTTTAAAAAAATCCTTACCTGAGGATACATTTAGAAAGAGGGAGAGAGGGAGGGAGGGGGGAGAGAAAGAAAGGAGGAGGAGAGGGAGAGGGAAAGAGAGAAGGGGAGAAACATTGATCGGTTGCCTCCCATTAGTACTCGACTGAGAATCAAAACCACAACCTAAGTATGGCGCCCTGACCAGTTGTATGGCACGATGCTCTAACAACTGAGCAACCCAGCCAGGGCATTTTCTTATGCTTTAAAAAAATTTTTTTGCTATGTACACTCCAATCTATCTATATAAAACCCTAACATGCAAATAGACCAAATGGCAGAACAACGAACAACCGGTCACTATGACATGCGCTGACCACCAGGCGGCGTGCATGCAGAAAATGGCAGGGTTGCCCTTGTTGGGATGGTGGAGTAGGTGAGCGAGGGGTGCCAGACCAAGGAGGGTCACTGGTTGCTGTCACTGGGGTGAGCCTCTGGTGGTTACTGAAAATTCTTTACTCCCATGCACTGTGGTCCTGCCCGGTGCTCGCACCTGCTGCTGGCACCGGCCCCACTTGTACCTGCTGCCAGCCCTGATCACCCCTTAGGGCTTCTTCACCTCCCCCTGCTCCTAAAGGGCGTTCGGAGCCAGCAGCCGCCTCTCACACCCACTGCTGGCGCTGGCCCCAATCGCTGTGCCATCAGTGGAGTCAGCAGGTGCAAGCAGGGCCAGTGCCGTCAGTACGTGGGAGCGGGGCTGCCAGGAGACAGACCAGGGGCCATGGCGGGGGCATGGAGGATGGGCCGAGACCTGCCTCTGTGCCCACCACAACCTCGCAGCCCACAGTTCCTTTCATCATGCATGAATTCGTGCACTGGGCCCCTAGCTTGTTAATAAACATGGATTTTGTGTAATATTACTGCTACCTTGATAACCTCCCAAAATTAGTAACAGGCACTCCCGTATATTTAATGCTCATGTGTTTTAGATATAAAAAAACACCACTGAAATTAAACAGAAAGTCCCTTTTAGTATTTTTTGATATTTAGTTGAGTCAAAAATTTCAACAAAGAAAAAGACATCAACATGTATAAAAATTCAAAATACACAGTGATTCATTTTTTAAAGTGTACAGAGTATAATCATGTGACTTAATTTGGAAAATCATCCAAAGGAACCTAAATACAATTAAAAGTAGGCATAGAAAAAAAAAAAAGACCCACACATTCAGCTTTTTTTGATAGAGAAAACAAACCCAAAAATCTCAAGGATTTCAACTCATATACTAGTAAAATGTGCAGTTTTCCACTGCTGATCAAAAAAGGTAAGAGGATGGTCTGGATGGCATGATTCAGTGGATGAGTGTGAACCTATAAACCAGGAGGTCACGGTTCAATTCCCAGGGCTTTTGCCTGGGTTGTGGGCTTGATCCCCAGTGGGGGGCGTGCAGGAGGCAGCTGATGAATGATTCTCTCTCATCACTGGTGTTTCTATCTCTCTCTCCCTCCTCCTTCCTCTCTGAAATCAATAAAAAGAAACACACACACACACACACACTCTATATAATAAAAGCCTAACATGCAAATTGTCCCTTTGACCCCTCGCAATGAAATGCGCTGACCACCAAAGGCGGCATGGAACATGGCGGGTGTCGGCGATGCAGCACTGGCAGCGGGTGGCAGTGGAGGCACTGCTGGTCCCAATGGGCCCTGACAAGAGCGGGACCGTGGCGGGATGGTGGAGCAGGTGAGTGGGCGGTGCCAGGCCAAGGTGGGTGCAAGCAGGGCCCGATCACCGGGCAGATGGCGACGAGCGGTGGGCTCCCAGGAGCTGAGGGAGCCCAGCAGGGGCCCAATGACTCAGCCGAGGGGGGCGTGCGGGGGCCTGGGAGCCCAGGGCCCAGAGGTCAGCTGGGACCTGCCCTTCCATACCAGACGCTTGCGCTTCGATCTCTGGCCAGGCCTGGGGACTACACCGTGCATGAATTTCATGCACTGGGCCTCTAGTGTGTGTGTGTGTATAAATCTTTTTTTTAAAAAGGTAAGAGGATGAATCCTAATTTCTCTTGGAACCAGTTGCTCTGACCATATATTCTTTTTAAAAAAAATATATTTTATTGATTTTTTACAGAGAGGGAGAGAGACAGAGAGCCAGAAACATCGATGAGAGAGAAACATCAATCAGCTGCCTCCTGCACACCCCCCACTGGGGATGTGTCCACAACCAAGGCACATGCCCTTGACCAGAATCGAACCTGGGACCCTTCAGTCCGCAGGCCAACGCTCTATCCACTGAGCCAAACCAGCCAGGGCTGACCATATATTCTTGGTTGAGTCTTTATAAAAATGAATGAGCTCTAACCCCAGGAGAAATATAATAACACCAGAATTTAAGATATCAAAAATAATACTAGTAAATTTGGATAAAATTTTTCTTAAAATATTACTCAATGAAAAAGATGACAATCAAAACAAATATTTTAACAGGAAAATCCAGAAGAGTACTTTTTATTTTCAAACTCTTTGAGGAGTACAAATGCCTTATATAGATTACATTTAAAAAGTCTAAAATTGGTCCCAACCAGTTTTCTCAGTGGATAGCATGTCAGCCCATGGACCGAAGGGTCCCAGGTTCGATTCTGGTCAAGGGCATGTACCTTGGTTGCAGGTTTGATCCCCAGCCCTGGTCAAGGCAGGTGGCAACCAATAGATGTTTCTCTCTGTCTCTCCCCCTTCCCTTCTACTCTAAAAATCAACGGAAAAACATCCTTGGGTGAGGATTAACAACAATAACAACAACAAAAAACAAGAAAAGTCTGAAATTGTGGGAGATTTTAAATAATCTTCTTGTGAAACTCACTCGATAAGCTATATACAATACTAAAGCATTTTGATTAAGTAATATCTGGAATTCGTTTTGAAATACTGGAGTGGAGGGGGCTGGTTTTCTGTGTGTGTTTTTAAAGTGCCAGGCTAGCATAGCAGCCCCTTGCCCCTGGACCGGCCCCACAGCCAGCTACAAATGCCAGCCTGGCTATTTGAGGGGGTTGGGGCTCAATTCTGTGCTGCTTACAAGGTCTCCAATTCCTAACCTGTTCTCTACTGCTTAGGCTGGTCTTCAGGACTTAGACTGGAGCCCTTGTTAAATCTGGACTTGCAACCCCTATGCAACTCTCTATCGATGAATTATCTTGCAGCAGTGACCCCCTGGTATGCATAGCTTCTCAACATCTACCAAATCTTTTCTGTCTCCAAATTCTGACACCTTCCAATCTGTCTGTTCCACTTCACATCCAAGTCAGAGTGTTTTGGAAGAGGAAATGGACAGAGTGGTTAAGTGACTAAGCAGAGCTGGGATAGCAACACCCTAAGTGCTTGACAAGTATTCTCACTGGGACGATACTGATGATAAATATGCATATCTCATAGAGCCCCAAGGGGCTCAGATTCAGGAAGCACCAAGTATCAAGGAAGGGAGATAGGGTATATTGTACATGGATGAGCTCAAGGCTAAAAACAGGTCTGGTTAGAGAAGGACCCCTCCAGTTCTTGGAAACTCTGACACAATCCCTAATCTCTCCACAAAAAGACTTACTTTATTCTCTGAAGAAATGAACTCAGAAAGCTCTAGACTCAGATAGTAGGCCCAGCAGAAGGAAAGTGCAAAATGTTGGGGAATTAAACAAAAGTCTGCATTCTGAATGACAACTGGGAAAAAATGCCCAAGGAAAAGAATTAGAAGATTTTTTCTCTGTGCATCTTCATTGAATTTAGAGAAAACACTTCAGACACTGACATTTGTGGGTCCTCCATTGACTGAGCCAGCCTATTCACTCTAGAATAACCCCAAGTCGAGAGGCTCCATTCATGCAGAGCTTCCAGTTTTGTATTGCCTTTTTCTTTATATGGATGAATATAGCCAAGCCTCATTTTGATTCTTGTGACAAGGAATAGAATCAGATCAGCCTTCCCAAAATACTGTAAGCTTGAAGACTGACAATAATAGCTTCAATTCTGACAATCCTAAGTGATTTTCAACCTCAAATTTTATACCCACTCAATTGTATTATTAACAAAAAGTAGAGACAAAACTTTTAAAGACATACAAGGGCTCAAGAAATACGTATTTTCTGTATCCTTTCTTAAGAACCTCTTAGAGAAAATGCTCTTAACAAAATAGAGAAAACTCAAGACATGGGCTATAGGATATAGGGCACTCAACATTGGGAAGTCCCAAGGTTCAATAGGCCTGGAGAGCAACCCATCCATATAGAACAGTATAATGTAAGGTTGAAGGGTGGGGTAGGTGGTGGTGGTAGTACTTAAAAAACAAACAGAGAATTAATAAAATGTCTGAAGAGTGCAAGAATTTTAGAATGATTGATGAGATTATAACAGACCCACAGGAAAAAAATTAGGGCTGAGGACACTTAAAAAGGGAGAAAAATTGAGGCAATCATGAACGCCAGGAAAAATAAAAACCATAGCAGAAAAGGGAAGGTAACTGTTCTGTTATTTCACCCCAGTGAAACTATTTACATAAGCATTAACTATGTAAACTGACTACTAATTTTATTAAAAACTATGAAAAAAAACTTATAGAGGGGTGAATGTGAGATAAAGCAAGTGTAATAAAATGCTAATTGTATAATCTAGGTGGTTCGTATATGGGTACAGGCAGTCCTTGGGTTATGTTGGACTTGATGTACGTCGTCTCATGGTTTCGTGGTTACGTCACCATCTCCATTTATAAAAAAAAAAGTTGCACCATTTTGATGTATGTACATATGTGCTTTATGTTTTTTATTATTTATTTACCACAAGTAAAGGTCAGGAATCGTTATCTTTCTTTTAAGTTTTTTTTACTGTTTCACTTCATTACTGCTGTGTATGTGCTCCATGTGAGTGATGCAGGTGCTTATGTAGGTGTGTTCTGACTTACAGTGAATATCACGTTACGTCGTGCAGTAGGAATGGATCTCCGACATGGACCTACTGTATTTAGTGTAGAATTCTTTTACCTTTCTGAATGTTTAAAATCTTTAATAACAATGTATTAAGAAGAAATTTTAAGTGTCAGGAGGTAGAAGAAAGTTAAAATAGGTGTGATGGCATAAAAAATTAAATTTAAATCCTAATTTACCAAAACAGTTAATATGAAAAATAGACAAACCAAGAACTAACAGTATATACATATTAGTTCAAAATATGAAAGAGAACTAAAAGTGGTTGTTTCTGGGGCAGGTAACTTTTTTTGTTGTTGTTAATCCTCACTGAAGGATATTTATCTATTGATTTTCAGAGAGTAGGAAGAAGGGAGGAAGGGAGGAGAGAGAAACATTAATGAAAGACACTGATTGATTGCCTCCTGAATGTGCTCCCACCAGGGCAGGAGGGGTTAGGGGGGTGTCGAACCTGCAACCTGGGTATGTGCCCTTGACTGGGAATTGAACCCAAGACCTGCGGGATGATGCTCTAACTGCTGAGAATGGCACGGGCAGGTTACTTTTTAAAAAGGCTTTTAAAACTATTTGCTTTTTTCAAGCCTATGTATTACTTGATTAAAATAATTTTTAGAATGCAAGTTAATAATAAAGGGGGTTAGGAACCAGCAACAATTGTGCAGTATCTGAATGATAAAAGTTGGGGAAATATTGCAGGGCACAGGAACAACTACCTTCCTTTGAACCAATTAGGTATTGCATTAAAAGAGGAAACACTTTGAAGTTTCTGGTGATAGCTGGGATAACCACATAATTTATCATCCAAACGGAGACAATTTTGAGAATAAAAAACAACGACGGTATACCATTAATAATTACAGAGGGGCTCAGCTGGCATGGCTTAGTGGTTGAGCGTTGACCTACGAGCCCTGAGGTCACAGTTCAACTTCCGGCTAGGGCACATCCCCAGGGTGGGGTGTGCAGGGGGCAGCTGATCAATCACTCTCTCTCATCTTTGATATTTCTATGTCTTTCTACCTCTCCCTTTCTCTCTGAAATCAAAAAAATATATATTTAAAAGTAATTACACAGGGGCAGAAGGTGGATAGCTTCAGGAAAGATAGGACTTCCAGTCATCCTAAGTATAGCCTGGGAAAAATCTTTTCAAACCAAGAAAGGGAGGCATGTAAGCTCAGAAATAATCACCTTCGTTCACTGGATGCCTATGCTATGCCAGGCACTAATTATACTTGGTAATAGGGATAAAAAAATAAACATAAAAAAGTAGATAACAGAGTAGACTATAAAAGCTGAGTAAGCAAGAATAAACGAATCCCAACCTGTCCAGGCATTTACTTCCTTCTTTACCCCTCTTTAAGAGACCAAAGCATTATTTAAACCGTTCCCTATTTCCCTCCAGAGATAAAGGAACCATAAGAACTGAGATGAACATTATCTGGGAGAAAGTAGTATGGGGCCCTGACCGGTTTGGCTCAGTGGATAGAGTGTCGGCCTGCAGAATCAAGGGTCCCAAGTTCGATTCCAGTCAAGGGCACGTACCTTGGCTGCATGCACATACCCAGTGGGGAGTGTGCAGAAGGCAGCTGATTGATGTTTCTAACTCTCTAACCCTCTCCCTTCCTCTCTGTAAAAAAATCAATAAAATATATTTTTTTAAAAAGTAGTATGGGAATTGCCTATATTTCTGAAGTCACAGGAGATAACTGCCTAGTCTTGGAAAGCAATCTGGAGCAAAATAAATTTGTCCCTGACAAAAAATCAGCAGAGCCAGAGAGCAGCACTCAGGAGAAGCACTGATACTACAGATTAGTTTTCTCTAAGGGCAAAAATTTTCTTTTTAAGGTTGGAGCCTCAATCCTGATAGGTTGAGTCACATAAATTAATGCATTGGATCAGCATTCCTTTTGAAAACAGCTGGTGTTTTCCCAGCAGGAGTGGTTCAGTTGGTTAAACGTCCCTAATCCCATGAACCAAAAAGTCACCTGTTTGATTCCTGGTCAGGGCACATGCCTGGGTTGTAGGCTTGATCCCAGTAGGCAGCTAATTGATTCTTCTCACATCAATGTTTCTTTCTCCCTCCCTCTCCCTCTCAAATAAATATATATTCAAAAAAGAAAACAGCTGCTATTTTGACATTTTACGGAATTCTTTTGGGATAAAAGGAAGATGACTAAAGTCCAGTTTCACTTATAACAGGATGTCCTAATAGGCAGGTCTCAAATGAATTATAGTTGTACTTGAATATTGTATTCCTCAGTTCTCAAAGGGGCCAAGACCCCAAAATGATGGGAACCTCTCCCCTTGGATCACATGCAGCACTAATCCCATTACTTGGTTAAAAATAACTACAATCATGAAAAGGTTGGGAAGCCCTTAATAAGGACCTAGTAAGTATAAGAGGACAGAGGAGAAGACCATCGCCCCTCGCATGACCTACCACTAACATCCAGAGTTTCCTATTGCAAAAATACAAAGGTGCTGCAAACCTTTTCTGTTTGTAGCAGGTCTAACTGATATATATAAAAGCCTAAGCAACCGGATGACCGGCAAGTAGCTATGATGTGCACCGTCCTGGTGGCCCACCAGCCCAGCGGCAGACACTCACTCCTGTAGTAGTCCTGCAGGTCCAATCTCTGAACAGGCCAGGCACCGATGGACCAGTACCACCGGCACAATCCTTATAGCACCGCCGGCCTCTGGGCACCATGGCTGCTTCCCCTCCCTAGATGCTCCATAAGAAATGATATGAAAGCGGCAGCAAGGTGGCTCCTGACAACCGGTGCGAAGGTCAGCGGGACAGATCCGGATCCTGGGCTGGCATGGGCATCCCAATGCCCGCCCAGAGGGCTGACTGCTTTCCAGCCCCCCACCCCCCTTGGGACAGGTGCCAGATGCAGGGCTCACGGCTGGTGAGTGCCACTGTGGAGGCGCAAGCCTCTCCCGATCAGGACTGACTGGGCGCGAGCCCACAGCAGGCGCAGCAGGGCCGGGATGAGTGGGAGCAGCAGGCAGGAGCAGCAGGTGGTGTTGGACATGCACAATCCCCGCAGGCCACGCTAAGGGACCCCACCAGTGCACGAATTCATGCACCAGGCCTCAGGTTTTAAAATAAGAGGCAGGACTGGACTAGACTCAAACATCCCAGAGTCATAAAACAAGTTCTAGTCACTATGAAGGTCTGTTTGATTTTTGGCAGAGCCTATTCTCTCAGGTATGAGATTTAATGTTTTAAAAATTTCTACTCAATTAAAAGTGTGTGACACTGCAATTGTTTTTAGGACATAAGTTATGAAATCTGTTAAGTAAGAAATATATCTTATTTGCAGTAGCTTCACAATATATATCTAACCCAAACTCAACTTGCAGATAGGTGAAATTAGGACTCACATTAGCTCCCACTTTTATTTTTTTTTTAAAAGGAGAGGGGGCAGTCGTAGCTTTCTGGTTTTCTACAATTCTATGTAGTTGAAGAGAGTTTGATCTACTTTGTGTTAGCTTGTACAACCACACAGTTCTGAAAGGCTTATGCTTAAAGGTATCTAAGACTAAAAAGTGGATGTGGAACACAAGCTAACTTCTCAGTTATCTATATATATAAAAACCTAAGCGACGGTTACAACCAAACAACCGGTCACTATAACACACACTGACCACCAAGGGGCAGACACTCAATGCAGGAGCTGCCCCCTGGTGGTCAGTGCACTCCCATAGCCAACCTACCTCCCCCAGCCAGCCAATCTCCTGTGGTCCCTCCCTGCAGCCAGCAGGCCCCAATCGCCTGATCGGGCTGAGCCCTGGGCTGGAACGGGAAACTGGGGATGGGTGGCTGCAGACGCGGCCCCTCTCCCAGGGGGGCCAAGGACCAGCTCTCTCCTTGGGGCCAGCGGCCAACTTCCCATGCCCTGTTCCTTCCCCTGGCCGTCGGCAGGCCCCGATCAGCCCGCCACCCACCTGCTACGGTGGGGGCGAGGGAAGGAGGAGTGGGGGAGGTGGGAAACTGCATGGTACTGGATCAGCGTTCGGCGTCCGTTCCTTCTCTGCCTGGCCCGGGGACCACTGCCTCCTCTCCCGACCCTGCAGGAACCTTTGGGCCCCGATAGGCCCTGATCGCCGGCCAGGCCTAGGACCCACCTGTGCACGAATTTCGTGAACTGGGCCTCTGGTTTTTGTCATAATAGAGGTTTGAAGATGAGAGCTGACAACACAGGTTTGGGAGTTATATAGTTAACTTCAAGTTCTTCTCTTATTTCAATGCCAGTTTTCTTAAAGGAAAAAGTGCAAACAAACCAAATATAGCATGCACCTACATATTTCACTCTTTCTGGACAGCTAAGAGAATAAACAACCAGAAATTATCCCCAAAACTATGATCTCTGCTTAAGCAGAGCAGAATGAAAGCACTCTACTAGAAAGACTGTGCATACAGAAATTCTACAGGTAGGTTCTGAGCATAGTTATTAAAATGTAATTATAAAAAAGAAAGTACATTTGAGTAAGATTTTATAAATAAGCCATAAATTTTGCTATTGAGTAATTTTTATGACTTGGCTCAACTTTATAATGGCAGGGTCTTATCAACATCTAACAATCCCCCTTTCAAATGATGTCATTAGCTAAATAGGAGGGCCAACATAAATTTTAATTATTTTTCAGAAACAAAAAATGGGGGCCAACAAATGAACTTTCATGGATTTAAAGACTATCACTTGAGATTAAGTTTGCCAATTTGTCTTCAGGCCCCAAGTTTTTCTAGTTTCATGCTTTGCATTTAATTATCACATAGGGGAATGGTGAGGTCTAAATTAATCTGTTTTCATGAATGGCTTCGAGAGGATGAATAATTTGATAGAGTCTGAATTACCCAGACTAGAAACAACCTCCACATCAAAGGTATATGATTGTAGGGTCTAGGGGGGAAAAGAAAGGCTTTTGATTATTACCAGCACATTAACACGTATTAATCTTTAAAAGATATCAGGACCTTTACAGATTTTCTAACATGCATCATGTTCAAATTTTAAAAGTTGACATTTGTTAAAAACTAACCAACAAAAAATTTTAAAAATAAATTTTATGTTCAAGACTTGTCTAGCATAGAGTCCTTATTTTTGCTTTTCATAAAATGTAACTTTTATGAAAATTATCTAATTTTATTTTATTTTCAATTATCTAATGCATTTCTCCTCAAAAGAAGAAACATGCACAGGAACCTTTAATGTGAATGGCAGGGAAATGATCAATTTTAATAGTTTGGTTTTTAGTAGAGGATCAATTTAGAAGGCAACTTACAATGCTGAAATCAGAATTGAACATTTTTTGCCAGGACGTTTTTCAGGTTTTAAAAGTCTTTATTAGCTTATCTTCCCTGGATGACAGAGTTCAGAGGCCAGACTTAATCTAGACAGCTCAGGCTGCACCACAGGATGCAACCAAATGTTTGAATTGACAAATTACTTTCATAAGAATAAATTTTAACAGTGAAGGTTTTTCAAGCAACAAAACTGCCCAATCTTTAAAAGACTGGGAATTGCAACAGCTCTTTTCTGTAAACGTGCCCTGGACACTCTACCAAGGGGGAAAACTAATCAGGTTTCATGCATCACATCGTTTTTTGTACTACTAATGCCTGCAGGTTTTCTGTTACCCACGGCAGGGCCTAGAACATGAGGCGGTTGCAGGTAAACAGCATTTGTGGAACTGTAGCAAAAGGCCCGCAAAGAATAAACGCGAAGAGCCCGATTCACATCCTCCTCGCCCCTCTGTCCATCCTTTACGAAGACTGTTGTGATTCTGGCGGGACCGGGGCAGAATACTCTGGTTCGGGAAGGACAGAGCGAGTGCGTGGGTGTGTGTGAACACTGCAGGAGGGGGCGGCCAGACGTGGTCACGGAGTGGGAGGGAGTGATGATGCAAGCCTCTTCAAGGGCGGGAAGAAACTACGAGAGGTGGCTGTTATGCATGACCCGGGCCGGCACGCGGAGAAGATGGTGGTGGCCGCAGGGTGACTGCGGGGGATTCCCTGTTACGGGGCAGCGCTCGGGGCCACCTGGGGTGAATGCTCCTGGAGCAACTAAAGGGGCGCGACACTGAAACCGGGATTTCTCGAAGGAAAGGGAAAAAAGGGCGCCGAGAAACGGGGTTATTATGGGATGTAAAGAGGGGCTCCCTAGGGGAAATTACGGGATCTATCTCACCCGCCAATTGCTGTACAGTCTCTTCACTCGCCGGTAATAAGCATCTTTATCCAGAGTCACAGCCATAGCCACAGACGCCGCTCCTCCTCGGGTCCCGAGATTCACGCGAGGTCCCGGCTCCACCACCCGCTCTCGGCCCCGGAATCCCGCACTCTCCCAGTGACCCGGAAGTGTCGACCTCAAAGATGCCCTTTCCGCTTCCGGGTCCCGACAGCACTGGGTTTTGCCTTTTTAAAAAAATCCTCCCTCGGGAGGTTAATAGGAAGAAGGAAGTGTGGGGAAACCAACAAAATGTGCAAAGTCTAGATTTTCGCGGGATTTTGTTAACTTAGTAACCGCACGCTAGTCGACGTCATCACGTGACGCTCTGCCTCCGCCCTTACTCCCCGCCGGGCCGCAGTTCCCAGAAGCTCCGAGCTTTCGCCGAGGCGCCGGCTGGGGAAAGCTAAGGGGGCGGAGGCCTGACGCGCTGGCCCCGCCCCTCGCAAGCTGCCGCGCGCGGGTGGAACGGCCCCACCCATTGGCAAAGGAAGGGGAAGCAGAAAGAGCGGGATTTGGCGTGGGAGTGGTACGTTCCGCTCCTAGAAATGGTGGGGAAGCAAACGTCTCTGCTGCTCCAGGGCTGGAAAAATCTTCGCTGTCCGGACGCTGGGTCAGGGTCTCCAGGAAGACGAGAGCTCAAATCAGGGAGAGGGAGCCCATCCTCCCAATGAAACTACCACACCAGTTATGGGGTAAGGACAGAAGGGGGGAAATGCCCAGGCTTCATCTGAGCGCTGGAATGGCAGGGGAAGGGTTGTAGGAAACAAATGGCTTAAGAGGATTCAACCCCATACCCGGCCCAAAGTCCTGACGAACTCTTGCCAGTCTCCTAGCAGCAATTCAGTGACACCACTTCAGGCTTCCCTAAAGCAGTTACTTAATTTGAAACAAGTTTCGTGATTCTTGCCAAAATTCTTCCATCTCTTCTCAGAACTTGGAGTTTGAATCTGGAACATTTTGCCTACTATTTAGCTTAATCCCCTTGCCTTTAGCAAACTGGACAGCCTACACTTATCTATAACCTTTAATGGAGTACAAATGACTGCCCTATCCAACTTCACTTTGCATGAACAATAATGGACTTTCGGAAAGTGGTGTTGAAATTACCCATCATGAACAGCAATACTTAAAATTAATATTTATATTGGATTTGAGCAAATGTAGAACAAGGGAAGAGTGGGAAAGGATTAACTTAAATTTATTAATGCCAAGGGAAGGAAGGTAACAGTTCCTGACCCTCCCGCTGTATCCACAGTTCAGCCAGGAACAGGCTCTGCCAGAGGCTAGGGCCAGCGCTACATAGTCTGTGGTTAATGGAGGTTTCTAGGGAGGGGTGAGCACCTCAGCTGCTCTAGTCTCCTTTCCTTCCCCAGAAATGAGGAAGTGGTCATGTATTATTTAAGGAGTTCCCCTGCCCACCCAATCCACTCAAATTTGGAAGCAATTAGGTATAAGTTTTCTTTTTCCTTTCACCTCCTCGAGTGGGAGTCTTGGGTTTCCCCACATCTCCCCTGCCCCTCCCATTTTTCCATAGTCCAAGGGCCAGAGTAAATGAAAATACAGCAGCCACCCAAGCAATGGGGACCAAGCTGAGGCTTCAGTCATCCGCATCTTCGCTGGAGTCTGAGTTGGCTGGCATCATAGGATCATCAATGAGTGAGAAGTCCCTTTCTGAGCTATCATAGCCCTGAGATAAATCATCATCATCATCTTCATCCTCATCGTCCTCATTGTCCTCAGGTTGCAGTGATGGCAACCTCAAGGCAGTACCAGAGGTGGTAGAGGCTGGTGAAGAAGGATAACCAGTGGCTCTCAGGCCTGGATGGTGATGGTGATGATGGTGGGGGTGGGGGTGGGGGTGGTGGTGGTGGTGATGAAGCATGGTGCTGGAGTCTACATGAGGGGATGATGTTGCACCACCCATCACAAACGGCATAAAAGGCAAGGATGCAGAAGCAGCACTGCTATGGCCCAGAGATGACACAGACTGCAGACCACTACTGCTGTGCTGGAAGGTATTGTGCAGAGACAGGGAGCCAGTGCCTCCACCCTGCATCAGGGCCATCATCTTAGAAAGGTCTGGTCGCATCCTACGGGCTCGCTTCTTACTGTTGTCTGGTGCAATAGGCCCTGGCAAAACCCGATTGAATACAGTTTCAGCATGGTGACTCTGCGAGGAAGAACAAAAAAAGACAGTAAAAAGAAGGGGAAAAAATGAAACAAAAGTAAATAGTTATAGGAGCAAATGCTGGAAGTAGTTGGTTGAAGCATTCTGATGCTAAGATCAAAGATTTCATACTGACACTCATGCCCAGAGTTTTGCTTTTTTTCCCAGGAGTACATTGTACTTTTACTCTGACCAACTACTTGACAAATGCTTACCTTGGTTAATGAGGTGTCTGAGTAAGACACTGAATCAATACTTGTACAGTATACTTTACTGACAGCAGTTTGTTCACATGATCTTACCATGTGAAGTGCTCACAACTGTACTGATATTTACGATACTATCCTTCATCGGATCAGAGTGGGTAAACCAAAGAGAGGTCAGGTTACACTTTTGGAAGTCTAGAACACCAAAAAGATTGTGGCTAGCTCCTCACCAAATGTAATACATTTCTCACAATGATAAAAACTTACATATCTGCTGAATTTTAAATTGCTTCTTTCAAATGTTCTGACTAAATTTTGGTTAAGTTCACTGGTGCTGGAAATTATTACTCTTAATGCCTCTGCTTTGCTAGACATATGTATAATACTGGGTAAACAGTCACTGAATTCAGACAATGGGTATCTGTGTCTTTGGACATTGCCCAATCTAAGCCTACCATCTCACATGAGAATATACCTTTCTATCTTACAAACATCTCAAAACTCTATTTGTAAAGACTTTTAAAATATTATAACAGCACCTAAACTTCAATAATAAAGTATGTAGTGCTAGACACAGTGATCAATTCTATATAAGAATTCTGTACTAGTCATAATTTTCTATGATTCTTTCTTTCTTAGAGTTATCTATAGACTATAAAGAATTAGCAATAGTAGTTGAGGTAACACTATTTTTAGAATTAAAGGAAGAAAAGTCTTTTTTTTTACAGGCTGCTCTACAATGATAAATTCAAGACAGAGAAGGTACCAGCCTTCTAGCCATCAGCCTCTCATATCAACTATTTTGCCTATTACCCACTTGGTCCCATGGAGACTAAGAGGAAAAGTGAAAACATTATTTTATATGAAACAAAATATTTATATGAAACTATTTATATGCAACACTTTCACCAAAATAAAATAAGCCTCATAAATATATATTATATGCAAAATAATGTTATAAGAATTTGTTAAATACAAAAGATATTGTTCATTTAGAAATCAATTTTGTTAAGAGAAATCATGTAAAAAGATGTAAAATGACCAAATGAGTAATGATTAAATAAAGTGAGTATGCAAAAGTGCTAATCCATTATAAATGCTTACCAAATCAAACCATGATTTTTATCTGTTTAAAAAATACAGCCAAAACCGGTTTGGCTCAGTGGATAGAGCGTCGGCCTGTGGACTGGAAGGTCCCAGGTTCGATTCCGGTCAAGGGCATGTACCTGGGTTGCGGGCACATCCCCAGTAGGAGATGTGCAGGAGGCGGCTGATCGATGTTTCTCTCTCATCGATGTTTCTGACTCTCTATCTCTCTCCCTTCTTCTCTGTAAAAAATCAATAAAATATATTTAAAAAAAAAAAAAAAAAAAAATACAACTATTGCCCGGCCAGCATGGCTCAGTGGTTATCAACCTATGAAATGGGAGGTCATGGTTCGATTCCCAGTCAGGCTCGGCATGTGGAAGGCAACCAATCGATGACTCTCTCTCATCAATGATGTTTCTGTTACTCTCTCCCTCCTTGAAATCAATAACAATATATTTTTAAAAAATACAACTATTACCCAAAATAAGAAAAACACAGCCAAGAGAAACTTTTGCAGTTTTATGTTGGTGGAAAGGATATGAGTACTTAATCCAGAAGGTCTGTAACCATGATAAAACACATAATAATTATTAAATAATAACCTACTGAATTACTGGCATATTATTAGTGATTCTCAACCCAAACCCCATGACTGTTTTCCTTAGTAAGCCCCAAATCACTTCTAAAATATATAGAATCATAAAATTTTTAGAAATTATGTGGTCCAAACCTCTCTTTTCAGGCAGGCTGTGGAAAAAGAAAAGGTTAAAGGATTTGCCGAAAACCCCTTAGTAGAAGAGTAGGATAAGGCTTTAAATGCTCTAACACATCTTACTAATTCTTATATTTTAATATGCTTAAAGTGCTGAAATTAGTTTTTAGAATTTTATGCTTTTCTAGAGATAACGATGCCATCAGGACTATAAAAATACCAATAAAATTACTCTGGCTTCCTTATTGGTGAAGACATGTTTTCTCTGACACACATTGGAAAAAAGATAAATAGCATTAAATTTCTCCAGTCACATCTAGTGTGGGAATAGAGCAGTAATGCCTCATTCTCACTTACCTTTTTTCCATTCCTAGAGTTGGGGGTCTGTACTGGTTCCATTCCCAAACAGTTCAATTCTACCTTATTATTTTTTTTACATCTCTGCCACTTTTGTTTTCTGCGATCCTCCATATACTGCAATAGAAAAGCATCAGTTATCCTAGAGGAGTAAAAATCTGCTCTAGAGTAATTACTAAGATATTAGTGTCTAGTTTGACAGTAAGTGCTTATTGCATGGATAAACAGATTAGTCCTAGTGGAAAACTGCAATGAAGTAGATCTCTCCAGAAATTTTAGGTGGTTATATAATAATTTGATAGCAAATACTTGCCTAGCAATTTAACAGGTGCTTTAACATTATTTTATTTTTGATCCTTACAACTCTGTAAGGTAGGATGACTGGTAGGTACTACACCTATTTTAAAGATGCAGAAACAATGACATAATATGGCATGCTTCCTCCATCTCACACATCTAAAAATCAAGGGAATGATTTTAAATCTTGCTGGATGGAACTGCCACTCACCGCTAGAAATCGGGGATCGACAGCGAACTCTGGATGACCCTGTAACCACATCTCCAGTTCAGCCCGGCGAGGGGCATCCTCACCCACCAGCAAAGTACCATCCACCTTATTGATGACAGGGATCCGAGTCTCCAGGTCCACATCAAGGTGATTAGGCTCTTCCATGCACTCCACCTCCAGCTGCAAACCCAGAATCCACCCCCATGAGCACATACTCTTCTTTGGGGCAGGAAGGGAGGGGGAGCAGAGCCAATGGTAGCCATAAAATAACTCTAACATCTTCTAGTCCCTCAATCCCAAGTGTCTTCACCATTACTGAGAATAAAAAGCTCTTATCTAATCAACTTGTTAAAGACTTTCTCTACCACTCACCTCAACTAGCTTCTTTCTGTTCCCCTTCTTCTTATGAAACAGAGGATGTCCATCTCCCATTACTCCATTAGCCATCAACTTGTGCTTCTGGAATGTTAGCTTCAATCCTTCCTCCTAGTAAGACAACCCACCAACCCAAGATGTCATATGGCACATGTTTTTAAAATAAGGATTAAGCTTTGGGGGACTTGGGGTAGAGCAGGGGTCCTCAAACTTTTTAAACAGGGGGCCAGTTCACTGTCCCTCAGACCGTTGTAGGGCCAGACTATAGTTTAAAAAAAAAAACTATGAACAAATACCTAAGCACATTGCACATATCTTATTTTGAAGTAAAAAAACAAAACGGGAACAAATACAATATTTGTATTTGCATGTGGCCCGCGGGCCATAGTTTGAGGACCCCTGGGGTAGAGTCATCTTCTGACTCAATGATAGTGAAAAGGCCATTGCACCAAAGGGTAGAAACTAGAAATATAACAAAATGTATATGCTTTTGCTTGATTTCAGAGAGGAAGGAGAGAGGGATAGAAACATCAATGATGAGAGAGAATCACTGATCGGCTGCCTCCTGCATACCCTCTACTGGGGATCGAGCCTGCAATCCTGAGCATGTGCCCTGACCAGGAATTGAACTGGAGACCTCTTGGTTCATGGATCAATGATCAACCACTGAGCAACACCAGCTGGGCTAGCTAAAATTTATTTCCTCCTTTCATTTTTAAAGTTAGCTAACCAAATGAATTTAGTGAAAGGAGTTAGCAAGAACTATAACCTCCTTCCCCACTTCCCAATACCTAAATGAGAAGCTTACATCTTTGATCTGAACTGTAAACTCCTTCTCATCCATGCCTCGGCGAAGTTTGGTGAACTGAGCTGCTGCTGTGGTGACTGCGGACACTTCCTCCTCTGCCATGGAAGCTGCACTGCTACTTCGTGGTGTGGGGACTGGAGAGTCACCATATTCTCCTGGAGTCAATGAAGGACTGTCTAGCAAGTGGTTGCCTGGCCCCAAAATTCCTCCTGTTAGTATTTCCTGACTTCGGCGGCTAGAAGGCCACTTCCCTGAGAGTACAGCCTGGCAGACGAGGTCAATACGGTTGATCAGGACACGATCCTGAGTGGGGGAAAAAGAAGTCAATACCGGTTTTAGGGCCTGAGTATTAGCTATGTGATCTTGTGAAATCACAATGCCATCATTATCAAGATGGGTACAATCATAAGGCAGAAAGGAGGGAGGTAATAGTATCAGAATCCTTAGTCAACTGAGAAGAGTTTTATAAAAAAACATGTAGCACTAAACACAATCAAAGAAAATCAGAACCATCTGTTCCTTGTTTCTTGTATGTTACACTATATTTCTAGACTCTACATGTCCAGGAATGAGGCTATTACCTTGGGCCACTCAGAGGCTCTTTGTCTTTCTTGTAGCAGCAGAAGCTCAGGGGTCATCTGTTCTCCATCATCATTTGGGAATCCATCTTGAGACATATTGAGGGACAGGAGACTCTCTTCATCATAGAGCTTTGAGTGGGACCTGTCAGCAGCTAGAGATCATACAGAATGTATGAGCAAAGATGAAAGAATAAGATTATATAGGAATGGCATTATATAGACTTTTAAATAAAGACTCGGAGAATAACAGATCTCTGGATATTCTATCAAATCAAAATCTGAATCTCTTTCAGAAGATGCATTTAGAAAAGAAGGGGAAGAGCTGAGATGGGGGTAATAAGGAAGAAGGTTAACAGCCTGTCACATGCACTCACTTAGCTTCTCTTCCTTCTCGTCCTCACTCTCATCAGTGCTGGAGCTGGAGCTGGATGAGGATGAGGAAGAAGAGGATGATGGTGACAGCTTGCTCAAGTCCAGCTCAGAGTCTGAATCATCCTCATCTTCCAGTTTGACTGGTAGGACACTCCGGGAAACCAGAGGGGTAGTATCAGAGGCGGCTACTCGCATCTCATAGACTTGAGGGGTTGGTCGGCTCCTGGCTACCATGTCATGCTCTAGCTTTAAAGTTAGACTGTCCAGACTGGGGGCCTGGGCAGCTGTCTCCTCAGGTGGCTTTTCAACAGGAGCATCTGGGCGCAGGGGCAACGGTGAGGCAGTGCGCGAGGTATACTGCTGGTGTAGCAGTGGAGTAGAGCAGCGTGACAGGGATGGAGCTGGTGCTCCTGCTTGATGGTTCTGCATATAATTCATTCGGGCAGCCAGAAAAGAGAAGTCTGGGTCCTGCATGATATTGCAATCTGTTTGGCTCACCCCATGACGGGCTGCCCCTCGTAGAAGCTCCCCATCATGTCGAACAGGTTCCCACCATTTGGGCAATTCAGGACCTGGAGGCTGACATAATGCCAGTCGATCTTCTAAAAGGGGGTGGCATAAAACTTGTTCCCGTAAGCGCCGAAGCAATTCGATACGGTAGAGAGTTCGTGAGGCCCTCTCCTCAGTGATGGGCTCAATAAACAGATTAGGGTCTGGAGGCTCTGCAAGAGATAAATGTGGAAGGAGAAATGAGCCACGATTGCTTCTGTCACCATCCATCCCTACACTCATCCAAAAATCTCTAGTTTCACATACCATCTCCAGCTGCTGGGGGAAGACGGCACACTTGGCGGCACATGGCCACAAAGCCATGGAAATACTTGGTAAGGCTTTCGTCTGTTTTTTTGTCTAGTCGAGCAAAAGTGCGGAAGCGATCCCAATGGAATTGCATGGTGTCAGGGTCATACTCCACACCAAAGGTAGACACTACTCGATAGAAATCAGTTTGTTCACGCCTTGTCCATCTACAAAGGGAAGAGGAATCAGACAACAGTGATCAGAAGAATATAGGGAAACTGGTTACTTCTTAGTGTGGCTTAGAGAATCTGAATACACAAAAATTGAAATTAGGGGGAAAATAAAGGCCCAGAAGATAGCAGAAGAGGTAGTTAAGAGGTACTCTGTAACATGTAAGAATTTAATAATTAGCAAGCTAAAGGGAAAAATGATGTGGGCAAATAATGAGAATGTCCATACAGGAGATCTTCCTGGGAGTTATAATTATGCAGAAAGAGAAGTTTATGTCAAAGAAGTGTAACAATTAAGGGCAAAGAAGATGGTCCCTCTTTAGAGAATTTCAAATAATTTCTTCTTAAGATGCTTTTCAATATAGGGCCTATAGTAAAGACAAGCTTACAGTTTAGCCCAAATTCCCAGCCATATTTTACCGTTGTTGTTTTTCCCGCCGTGCAATTTCTTTTAGCTTGAAGGCTGCCTCACAACGTCGCCGTCTCCGGTCCCCACGTTCTGCAGCCTCTATCTTCATCTGCTCTCTCTTGTAGCTACGCTGATAGGCTGTGACTAGGCGCCGAAGCCTAGCTGTCAGGGCAGAGCCTGGAGGCCAGAATAGATGGCCTGGCTGTTGGGTTACCTGGGCTGTGGGAACCAAAGTAGAATGAAAAAGAAGTACAGGAAAGACAGTACAGATAATACTGGTAATTCAACCCACCCAAAGGCAAAGCTCTTAGAAATCCCAGGATAGGATAGAATCAGTTGATAATTCCCCAAACGCACCATCCCACACAAATTGTACTAGGTGACCTAGACATTTACCTTCTTCTCCATCAATTACTGAGATCTCCTCATCCATCATCATCAAAGGATCACCCTAGAGAAGGAGATCCACCCCACAGGATGGAGGGAAGAGGGAAAGGGGAAGAAGTTGATACTCTGAAATCACTTTCTCATGTGTGTCCTTCTACAGTACCAAGGGATCAAGAAAATTTTCTATTGAAAGGAACCCTCACAAAACATTTGAAGTAACGAAGTGAATAAGAAAGAAGAACCTGAAAAGTCAGTTCTTACTAATGGCTTGAAGATAACAGGACTCAGGAATTTATTAAAAATAGTATTTTCCAATGTCCAGTTTAGGTCTTCCACAGAGTCATCCCTGATCTCCCCCAGAAGCATTACAATCCTTTCTATAATACTTCATATTCTCAAATGGTAATTACTTTTCATTTTGTATTATAAATTAGTCAATATACTTCAGGATTGTAGGAATGGGAGAATACTTAACTATTTATTAAGAGAGAAATTAGACTTAAATGAGAATTCTCACCTCATCATCTTGGTCCTTTGGGGGACCCTGGAGTGGTTTATATTCAGGATCTTCACAATCCTTATCAAAGTCAACCCTAAAATTACACAGAGGCATGAGAAAATGCTATTAGCAACATACCTTTTTTCACTAAGAGGAACCTAGGATGAAGAGCTGGCCAAACATACAATCCAGCATGGAATAGTCTTTTTTTTCATGCTGGAAGGAAAGGCAGGCCAGGTGCTAAGCTCTGAGTAAGTTAGGCACAACATCCAAAAGAACAAAGAACAGGGAAAAATTGACAAAGAGCATGGTAAGTTGCTTTAATTTAAAATGAAACACCAACAAGCACACTTGTTGCCTCTTGATAGCCCTGTTTATTGTTTAACCCATTACCTACCCGCTTCCCAACTATATACTTTTATTTCATTTGAATGACCCATGTTTGTTTATTTTTACAACTTTGCTCTACTGAGCAGAAGAGTGACATAATAATTAAATAATTTATTATTGCAATGAATAAATGGCCCAATTTCCTTTGAGGGTCCTTCACTAAGCAACCTGAGGTTTTGATCATCAAAGAGAAACCTCTCAATCATGAAGATGTGTGGGTATTCATGAACTAAGCCAACTCTCTCACATGCCCCTCAGGTCTCCACATGAGAAGTTTTGTTCAACTCACTGGCACCCAAGTAGGGCAACACTGCCCCACCTGATGGCTCAGTATTAGCATGGCAATTCATCATCGAGGCATGTATCCAGGCAGAGTAATGCTTTTATGTGTCAACCACCACTAAGAGATGATAAACCAGAGCTAAAATTTCCTGAGGCTCTACCACATAAGTGGTATGGAAGAGCTATATGGCTATTATTTTTTAAGAAGACTAGTTATCCTTTCAGCTACTGTGGCTGTACAGAAAAGTATTGCAAAGAAAATGGAATAGAACATCAAATAAGCCAATTGGGAGTAATATTAATTTTCACCCTTAGTTGTATCTTATGGCAATGCATGGTTTTAAGCCAGTTTATGGAGTCCTTTCTGCTGGTCTCATTCTTTGTTAAGAATTTATCATTCATAAGTATAACCATCATTAAGAATCCCAATGTGTTCAGTCAAGGCTAAAGTTACCTCTTAGCACAAGTTATCTAATAGCCTTTAGAGGGTTGCCTCAGAACTTTAAGAGAATTAAACACCAATGCTTACCCTTCTACTATGTCAGAGAAATTATCCAACACTCGGTGTTCTGCTGCAATAGCTTTGTCATCTGGTCGACCAGCCTTTTCCAAGAAACATAAAGCTGGGTCCGCCCTCATAGTATTGTATTTTTCATAGCCTAGAAGAAAAAGGGCCATAAATTGAAGAAAATCATGGATTCACTTTGTTTTTATGCTTATTTCATATGCTTATTTTGTATATTATATGGGCTCCTTTGTTCACAATGCAAAATATAGTTTAAATGTTAATCTGGACAGCTGTTGAGTTATCCTATAAAATAAAAGCCTAATATGCTAAGTGTCCGGTCAACCAAACAAAGCATAACATGCTAATGATATGCTAAGGCCACTCAACTGCTCACTATGACATGCACTGACCACCAGGGGCAGACAGTCAACTGGTCAACCAGTCACTATGATGTGCACTGATCACCAGGGGGCAGACGCTCCGACCAGTATGCTAGCTTGCTACTGGGGTCCAGCCAATCGGGACTGAGCGAAGACGGGCCAGACACACCCTGGAGCCCTCCTGCGGTCCCTCTCCTGCTGGCCAACCTCCCACATCCCTCCCCAGCCCCGATCGTGCACCGGTGGGGTCCCTCAGCCTGGCCTGTGCCTTCCGGAAATCCTGGCCTGTGCCCTCGGGGGATGTCAGAGAGCCGGTTTCAGCCTGATCCCACAGGCCAGGCCAAGGGACCCCACTTGTGCATGAATTCGTGCACTGGGCCTTTAGCATTACTATATTTAATATTTCTATAGCAATTTAGAGTTATAAAGAGCTTTAATACTAGTTATTAAAAATAGGAATTTAATCAATTTTTATACATGTAACTTAGATGGCACAACATACAGATTGGTAACAATTATTAGAGAACAGATGGAAGACTCCCTACATTGGGATTTAACTATCCATCTGGTCTTTCTTGCACATCTATTTATAGGGACAGCCATTTAATTGGTAGCCTTCCTATTATTTTTACTACATAGATGGGGAAACTAAAAAAGTAAAAAAATTTAGGGAAAAGTCACACATTTTCAAACGAAGGATTAAAAACTTGTACCTGCAAACAGACTGAACTTTTCATGAACGGTAAATGAATGAATGCTCACACTTTAGGATGTTTATACTCTTCTAAACCTATGTGTCTCACAAGTAAGCCCAAAATTACAAATGCTCACACTTTTTCTTATCCCATTAAACTTCTCAAAAACATGTGGATCAGTGCCATTACTTTTATTTTATAAAAGTAAACAGAAGTATTTTATTATTAAAAATGGATTTTTAGAGAGGAAGGTGGGAGGTCGGGGGAGGGAGAGGGGGAGGGGGGGAGAGAGACAGAGAGAGAGAGAGAGAGAGAGAGAGAGAGAGAGAGAAGAGAAACATTGTTCAGCTGCCTCCTGCATGCCTCCTACTGGGGATTGATCCCACAACCAGGGCACGTGTCCTGACAGGGAATCAAACCAACAATCTTTGGGTGCACGGGGAGATGCCCAACCAACTGAGCCACACCAGCCAGGGCAAGAAAAATATTTAAAAAAAAGAAATAATATTCCAATTCACCAAGTCAGTGGGCTGGAATTCAGCGCTCAATGCTTTTAATGCCTAGGATTTGTCATTAGGCAAACATGAAGAGAAAGTATTTTCTCTCACACCCCCCCCCCCCCTTTTTATTTCACTCAAACACTATTGTTTACACACACATCAGAAGTAGAAAGTATTCTACTTCTATAACATCCTATTTTAATAAAGGTTCGGAGTGACTGCTGAACATTTAGAAAAATGGATGTTAGAGAACACTTTCAGCAAGCCACAGTAAAGTCATACAAATTAAGTACATTTTACGATAGTGAGCATATACGACCTCCCCTGATTTGTGGAACCTTAACTTAGATGCCACAACATAGAGATTGGTAACAATCATTAGAGAACAGATGTAAGACTCCCTACATTGGGATTTAACTATCCATATGGTCTTTCTTAAACATCTATTTATAGGGATAGCTACTCAGCTCTGAATGTTTAAGAACTAGTTTCCCATTCAAACGTAAGTTTATTGAAGATCAATCACAGAAGTCAGTTATTAGTCATGAGCATCTTGCTAAATGTTCTATCTGTGGATATAAATCTACAACAGGAAAGGAACAGACTAAAAGAAGGTACCTACCATGCTTAAACACGCCAATGAGCAGGGACTTGTCAGCCTCACTGTCCCACCATGTTGTTGGAACCTCCAGCTGATCCACTACTGGGAACCATATGTCAATCTCACTAAAGGTATAAGAGGACAACACCAAAAATCAACAGAAAACTGAAAAATAAAATGCCACATGTCTTTCTAAGAACATGGACAACTAAAAGTATACTTGGGAATGAAGGTAAAGGAAGATTACAAATATAACCTAGACGTTGGTAAAGTTTAAAGTGTGTATTAAAATTTGTAATGATAATCCTAACTTGTGAAGGAGGGAATCTACCAATGTAACCACGGACAGGAAAAGGTGCGGGAGGACTAGAAAAAAAAAAATGTAAAAGTTGAACTCTTATCAAGAGGATATTTCATTTACCATTTATCATAATGTGAATCTTGAATTTTTATAGTAAACATTTTCCTTTGGGGGAAAAAAAGGTGTAAGAGGGCAGAGTCAGTACAGCAATGCAGGAAATTAAAATAATAATCCTTGGAGAGAGTACTACAAGAATCTTCTTTTATCCATTAATTTAAATGCTCATGCAGCTGTCTACTTCCTTCTGCTGGTATCAGATACAGAACTAAAGACCTACTAGATAGATTTTAATTATCCAGTATAAATATAATATAAAATTAAATAAATAAAACAATCTTTTCTTCAATAAGGCATGGCAAGAAAACTACAGAAAAACTTTACCTGGCAATGGCACCCCCTAACACCTTCTCTGCCTGGTCTCCAATCACCTCCTGCCTCAGATAGTATAGCATTCGTACCCGTAACAGCACCCTACAAAGAAGAGAGGAAGAGCTGGCTCAATAATAGTGTAGAGAAAGTTTGAGGTGGAAAACATTTTAGTCTTGGTCAAATTCCATCCTTACTTGTTACACTGATGTTTCAAGTGTTTCTTATAACTTTCATCTTGGAACAGAGTGTCAGGGTTGTATTTCCGGATCCAATCTGCCTTATGGATATCAAAAGTGCTTTGTGACTTTACCTTTTTTCCCTTGCGACCACGAGGCACAGGGATAGATAGACCTGGAGAAGGGGAAACATTGAAGACTTGGATTGAGAAAACTCCTTGGACCTGAAAAGGATTAGATAACCTAAAGAAAGATGAAAAGTAAAGAGTTGGTAATTACCAGAATGATTCTGCAATTCTTTTGTCTTGCCATTTTCAGCAGGGCTAATCAAGTCCCAAATAAAGCCTTTGATATTTTCATCCCCACGATAGTGTAAAAGACAGTACACGAGGATGGCCCGGCAAATTGTCTCCACATCTCGCTCAGTCATACGTCGCTTAAAGCGTCCATGAGATAAGATATCTCGCCACCGTCCCCAACTAGAAGAACAAAAAGGAAATTATATTAATATACTAGTAGCCCTGCGCACGAATCCGTGCGCCAGTAAGTCGCTGCCGCCCTCCTGTAGCTCTCCACCCGCTGCCCCACCCTCCGATAGCTCTCTGCCCACTGCCCTGTTCTCCTGTAGCTCCCCTTACCCTCCTCCCAACCATAGCTTGCTGCCCTGATCTCGTTGTGATGCGCTTGGTCGTAATGCCTAATTAGCATATTCCTGGGGACTCTAATTCAATAACATTCCCCAGTCCCCAGAATCACATATCCCAAAAATGTGGTAGATAAAAAGATCTTGGGAAAACATGGTAACAGAATAAATAAAGTTTGTCCTATTGTCCCATTTGAAATCTCCAACGTGAATGGCAAACAGGGTGCCTATCAAGATGGAGATGCACATACTCTGATGGCAAGGTGGGTTCTTACCCATATACCAATAGGTGCTTTTCCACCCGAAAGCAGTCAGTGCGTCCATAGGTGTGGTGACGGTCATGCCGGCGAGAGCGTGGCCGCTCGTCATCTTCACTTTCCAAATCAGAGAATTCTACCAGGTCGTCATCCTTCAGAGTGCTAAAGTGGCGGGTTTGTTTTCGTACTCTAGGTGTGTCAATCACCAAGTTGTTCTATGCAAAGAATAGAAAGAGATGTAACTCTTCATGATATGATCATGAGAAAGGCATTAAGACAATTATGGATTGAAATAGCCTTGGAGGTAACGTTTGTAAATACTCACAGAGAGATTTTTTTAGGACATGCTAAATAATCTACAGGGATTCAGGAAATAAAAGAAGTGGTAGGTATCTAAGAAGTTTTCTGGGGCCTACTATGTAGAAAGTTTTTACAAGAGCCTTTGTATATAATACACTATTATAAACCAAGGTCAGCATCTAAGAAACTGAGCAGCTATGAAGATTCCCGAGAGTACTGTGTCTTCTGTAATATTTCCTCCCTAAAGGAAAAGGCAGCTCACCTTGCTATTGAGTAGATCCATGTCTAGATCAGCCTTTTTGGCCCACTTTTGCCAAAAGTTGGGGTCATCCAAAGAAATATCTGTTCTATTTTCAGAAGCAACAAAGCTTGCCTGGTGAGGAACAAAAGAATAGAGTAAAGTCGACTATACTACTTTTCTGAGCAATGGGAAACCAGTTAACTGCTTTTACAACATATATTTATTTAGCTTGTCCTAAAAGCAGCCTGAGGTGACTTCTGAAAATGGTTCGCTATTCACTTGTCCCAGAAAACCCCACAAAATCATGCAAACCAAGAGGTTCAAATCTTCACGTTCATTTTAAGAACACTTGTGAAACTGTCCAGGCCATCAAGGGTACACATATCCTAAAAGCTACCAAGTATCTGAAGGATGCCACTTTACAGAAGCAATGTGTGCCCCTTTGTCGTTACAAATACTGGAGTTGGTAGGTGTGTCCAGGCCAAATAGTGGGGTTGAACACAGGGTCAGTGGCCAAAACAGAGTACTGAATTTTGCTGCACATGCTTAAAAATGCAGAGAGTAATGCTGAACTTAAGGGTTTAGATGTATATTTTCTGGTCATTGAGCACCTCCAGGTGAACAAAACTCCCTAGGTGCAGCACAGAACTTACAGAGCTCATGGGTGGATTAACCCACACATGAGCTCCGCTTGCCACACTGAGGTGATCCTCACTGAAAAAGAGCAGGCTATTCCTAAACCAGAAGAGGAGGTTGCACAGAAGAAAAAGATATTCCTGAAGAAACAAAAACTTTTGGCCCAGGAGTAAAATCAGCATAAAATAAATGCTAATAAAAGTTAAATATATACCCACCCCTGCCTAGAGATTCTTGTGTCTATCTCTGCTTGTCTAGCCTCCGGCACAGATAGAACATACCTTGGCAAAGGTAGAACCCTTTCCTTCAGACTCAATGGTGATGGTTGTGGTTCGTCTTAACAAGATCTGGTCAATGTCCTCTTCACAAAACTTAGAGCCTTCATCATCTTCCTCCATTATGGCTGCATATGCTCCTTTTCGTAAGAGGTCTTCAATTTCCTTCTTGGAAAATTGCTGGATCTACAAAATCCAACAGAAAGATGAAAAGACGACCAAGATAACATTATCTAATGATATCATAATATTTTAGTTTGTTATATTTTAAGAATTATAAAGGTTGCTGGTTCGATTCCTGGTAGGGGGCATACAGGAGGCAGCCAATGTTTTGCTCACACATCAATGTTTCTCCCTCCCTTCCTCTCTCTCTCTAAAAATTAAAAAAATTAAAAAAGAAATAAAAATTGAAAATCCAAATAAGGTGGTCAGATTCCAATGCAAAAATAGTTCTTTGTCTCTCTATCTCTATGACCTGGTACAAACATTATCAATAAACCAAGAGAACTCACTCCAGTAATGTTGCCATCCCGACCACTCATTGACTGCAGCACAGCCTTATCCAATCCCAACTTGAGGCTAGCTTTATCAAACATTTCTCTCTCATAAGAATTCCGAGTGATGAGACGGTACACCTTCACAGCTTTGCTCTGCCCAATTCGATGACATCGTGCCTGGGCCTGGATATAAAAAAATGGAAGAAAAGGGAAAGATAACTTAAAATGGGAGATGGGGATGCTGATTAAAAATACCAATTCACATCTATAAAGCAGCCATGAGATCAACTCAAAATCAAAAGTATATTTCAAGATGAAATTATTGCCCCGTCATGCAGACCAGGGGTCAGCAAACTATGGTCTGTATGGACACCCTGTTTCTATAAATAAAGTTTTACTGGAATATACCCCTACCCATCCATTTACATATTGTCTATGTCTGCTTTTGTGTTCTAAGAGTAGAAGCTATGTGTTCTGGCCTGGCCGGTGTGGCTCAGTGGTTGAATGTCGACCCAGGAACCAAGAGTTCACTGGTTTGATTACTGGTCAGGACATATGCATGGGTTGTGGGCTCAATCCCCAGCAGGGGGTGTGCAGGAGGCAGCCAATCAATGATGTCTCTCGCTCATTGATGTTTCTCTCTCTCTATCCCTCCCTCTTTCTAAAAATCAATAAAAACACATTAAAACAAAAAGTAACTATATGTTCCGCAAAGCCTAAAACATTTACTATCCGGTCCTTGCATGAAAGAGTTTGGTGACCTCTGATCTAGACTGCCACCCTTACTAAGTAAACAGTTACATACTCTCCGAAGTACAAGTTTCTAAGAGACCCTGATCCCACTGAAAAACTTCCCAAGTTAGGTAGTTAGTCCCTAAAACAATAATTTCTTTTACCTGCAGGTCATTTTGTGGATTCCAGTCTGAATCAAAGATGATGCAGGTATCAGCAGCTGTGAGATTAATACCAAGTCCACCAGCCCGGGTGCATAGCAAGAAGACAAAGCGGTCTGAGTCAGGCTTGCTGAAGCGGTCAATAGCAGCCTGTCGAAGGTTCCCTCTAACTCGCCCATCAATACGCTCATATAAGTACCTGTTTGGGAGTCACAGGGAAAAAAAATTTAATTGAATAAGCAAAGAAAATAGATTAAAAAAAGCAGAGTAGGGTCAATACCAGTACTTCCACGTCTCTAGTTGACAGAAAGTTGAGAATCAGAGTCTTAAATACTTCTCCTAGCCCAGTCCTGATCAAATTAAACTCGGGTCCTACTACTTTTTTGCAGCTTTATGATGATACAGTAAACATAAGGCAAGGAATGACTCTTTGCTCACCTCCTCTGGATTAGATAATCCTCTAGGATATCTAGGCAGCGTACCATCTGGGAGAAGATCAGAACCTTATGGCCACCAGCTTTAAGTTTTGGAAGTAATTTGTCAATAAGAACCAATTTGCCAGCTGAACGGACCATGGCCTGCAAGTGGAAGTCATGAGGTATAATATGGCAAGCTTCTCGAAATTCTGTTAGAATTTTTTCTTCTGCACCTGTCAAAAGAAAAATCAAACTTGATGGCAAGGTCCAGAAAAACATACTAAGGCTATAGTTTATTTAACTGAGATAAAGGAGAAAAGAGTAATCTGACTTGAGATCAACATATCACACAGACAGAATTTCAGCACTCCTGAAATTCTAATCATCTTCAACTGTATTAAAATATTTCAAGTAAGGCTTAAAATTATTAATTGGGTAAAAAATATGTTAATGTGTGGACAAAGACATTCAAAACACTATTACCACCCTACTTGCATTGAAAATAAAAACAGCAAAATGGAGTAGCAATAATGACATTAACCAGAGAACAGAATGACTTGAATGATTATTCATGAAATTCAAAACAGCAAATCCTAATTAATTTTAGAGGTTTATGTAGAATCAAGCAGGTAGAAAAAATAGAGAAAGATATTTCACATAATGGGAATGGAGTGAAGGGGATTAATGGGGGAAAAACAGGGTACATCTGTAATACTGTCAACAATAAACATTAAAAAAAAGATATTTCACATAAGAATTATTTCAAAAGGAAAATTCCCTCCCCTCCACTCCCAAATTAGGCTGAATCAGTCAATGTACCAATTGTTCCTAGGGAATACAATTTAGAAAGTAAAACATGAAATATAGAAAGGGAAGGTACTGCCCAGCTGGTGGTGTGCTCAGGTACTGAGCGTCAACCCATCAAGAGGTCGAGAGTTCGATTCCCTGTCCGGGCACATGCCTGGGCTGTGGACGGGATCCCCGGTAAGGGGCATGCAGGAGGCAGCCAATTGATGTTCTCTCTCATCGATGTTTCTCTCTCCCTTTTCCTTCCTCTCTCTCTAAAAACAAAAAAACACAATAAAAATGTTTTAAAAAAAGTGAAATCCAGACTGTTTGGCTCTAAAACCCACACTCTTTTTTTTTTTTTTTTTTTAAATATATTTTATTGATTTTTTACAGAGAGGAAGGGAGAGAGATAGAGAGTCAGAAACATCGATGAGAGAGAAACATCGATCAGCTGCCTCCTGCACATCCCCCACTGGGGATGTGCCCGCAACCCAGGTACATGCCCTTGACCGGAATCGAACCCGGGACCCTTCAGTCCGCAGGCCGATGCTCTATCCACTGAGCCAAACCGGCTTCGGCATAAAACCCACACTCTTTTAAAATATATTTTTATTGATTTCAGAGAGGGAGAGGGAGAGAGAGATAGAAACAACAATAATGATGAGAGAGAACCATTTATCGGCCGCCTCCCGCACGCCCCCCACTGGGGATCGAGCCCACAACCCAGACATGTGAAGTGCCCTTAATCAGAATCGAACCTGGGACCCATCAGTCCACAGGCTGACACTCTATCCACTGAGCCAAACCAGCCAGAGCTAAAACCCACACTCTTAAGTACTATGCTAAACTCAGTCTTGTCTTGCTCTCCATTTGAAGGGTATATCAGTTTTTCTTTAAAAAAAAAAAAAAAAAAGAATGGCAGGTATTTTCCAGAAATTTCCTCACCATTAATGAGATAGGGATGGTTGCAGCATTTGCGCAACTCCATCATTGTGTTGAGTAGATTAGGCATGTTAGTGTGACCTGCCCCTTTGGAAAGAAAGGAGAAATTTTTCTCCAAAATAGCCCGGTAGTATTTCTTCTGGATGTTGGTCAGCTCTACTTCAATAATAGTTTCCTGTTTGGGTGCCAGGTTTTTTTCAACATCCTCTTTCAGTCTTCTCAGCATCATTGGCTTGAGAATGGCCTGTAGCTTTTGAACCTGAAACAGAGAGAAATGAAATCACTAACATGAGGACATTCTCACAGTATGTGGAAACATTAAGAAATACAATGAGAGCTTTCCAGTATCTGAAAAATGTAGATTTTGGACAACGCTACACGATTTAGGCACAAATTTATACGAAGTTCGGAAAGATCCTTGATACCTATGGAAATAGATGCCTGTTTAGTACAAACTTTACCTTTTTTGTCTGAACTTAGCACCTCATCAGATACAGTCATCCTACCTGTTCCTCTGTCTTGAGATCCCCAAAATCCTTGAGGAATTCTGATTCCGAGGGGAACTGTGATGGTTCCAAGAAATGAAGCAAGCTAAACAGCTCCTCCACAGTATTTTGCAGTGGTGTTCCTGTGAGTAGTACTTTGTGTTCCTAGAAATGGAGAAAACAGAAGATTGAGAAGACTCAAAAATACAAAGGTCTTTTGGGATTTTCTCTCAAGCATATAACTTTAGCTTTACTTTCTTTATCTGTAAAATTATGGGAATGGAACAGATTACTCTCTTAACTTTTATTTCACTTGCTCCCTCTTTTGATAAACACAAAACATTTAAGAAAACCTTTGATATTACTCAACATTTTTGAATTAACTTAATTATTATGATTATAAACAGAGAAATATTCAGAATGGCCTTTTTTGCAATTACATATGCTTCTCCACACTCAACTCCTATATACTAATATGTCCTCTTTTAGGGAAGGTGTCGGATTAAATATAGCCATTAGTTCTTTGTAGTTCCTCCTATCAAGGTTCACCCCTTGAATCTGGGCTTGCCTGTGACTTGCTCTGAAAAAGAAAATGTAGCAGAGTAATATCGTGTTGAGTTTCAGAGTCTATACCTCAAAGGCATTGCAGCTTCTGCCTTTGCCCTCTTGGAATACTGCCCTGATGCTACCATTTAAAGAAGCAAAGTCTGGCCAACTGGAGGATAACAGGCCATTTGGAAGATGACCCAGGCACCCCACCCAACAACCAGCACTGACTGCTAGCTGCAGCTGCATTACTGACTCCAGGTAAGACCACCAAAAGAAATGGCCCAGCTGAGCTCAGCCCAACTTGCTGAGCCAGAGAATCATGAAAAATATAGTTACTGTTTTAAGCCACTAAGTTTTGGGGTATTTTGTTGTGCAGTATTAGGTATCTAATAATAGTATTCCACCTCTCTACTGGTTGAGAACCACTAACCCACAGTTGCCTTCCAATTCTAAAATTTTTATGACTTTAAGGTTACCATTCCCATAGACTAGACACCACCCAATATCAAGATCCTGTTCTTTTCTCTATTAAATTAGGAGTTTATTAATTCTACAGGAATTAAGGCTTATTTTAATTCCAGGTGTCTCTGCCCACAAGTCAGTGTGAGGAACTCACCAGGTCCATGTGCTTGAGACTATCAAGCAGCTTGCAATTACGGTTCTTTAGTCGATGGGCCTCATCAATGATAACACAGCGCCATTCAATCTCACGAAGCTCAGGACAGTCTGACAATATCATCTCAAAAGTGGTGATAAGGGCATCAAACTTGTATGCACCTGGGATGAGGCGCCCCTAAGCATGAAGGTTGTAAATCAGAAAAGTACCTAAATAAGGAGCTCTTTTGAAGTATACATTTTCTTTTCTATATTCAGGTAGGCTTAATAGGCAATAAAATTGCACCATCAGCCTCTTCAGCTGCTGTTTATCTTCCTGATAAATAGTGCCAAATCACCCAATGTGCCTATCATTCAACATATTCAGCTCCTTAGAAAAATAATAGGCCTTATGAATAAAGCTGGACATTTTCAACTCTGTAGTATACCTAGCTCATGTATCTCAGCCCTAGATCTTTTGGTGGTTAACATTGAAGTCCACACATGTTGAGTATTACTAAAACATACAAGATAAAACTAAAAATTAAAGTCACTAATATAGTATGTGATAATACTGGCTACTGTCTAAAAATGAACAGAAGAATAGAATCATCTCAATAAAATTAAGAGCAGAAAAATGTAACTTGAATAAATTTGGATTGGTAGAACTAAAAATCACAGTAATGATTTTTCTATAAAACAATTTGTAAAATCTGATGTTAAGACTAGATTATTCAAATTTTTATTTTCAGATTTACATAGAAGGAACTAATCTTCATGTAAATTTTAATAGACTTAAAAGAAAAAGAAAATGGCTTCTCACTAATGTATGGATCAAGGAATTAAAATGGCTAAATGAATTTCATTCTGGAAAATAATTTCTTGATGAAAACTCATCAATTCTGGTAAAATTCTATTTAAAATATATGTATTCATAAGTAAAGTCAGGACTTCCTCTGGTTCAAAATGTCCACTGGGTTAAAATAGCAAAGTCAAAATCATGCCCTGCACAATCTAGATTCAAATGCCTTAAATTAGAGCCTCAGCAAAGTCTCTTATTCATATGAAAAGCCTCTAAAATACCAGGCACCTTGCCCTACTCACTAAAGTGTAACATTTCCATGAACTACAACTCACCCGTGAATCTTTGCAGTACATTTCATATTGCTGAATCATCTGCCGGCTGGCCAGACTGCCATGGTACACAATAGTGTTCATCTCCGTCCATGTATTGAATTCTCGCTCCCAGTTAGTAATTGTGGACAGTGGGGCAATGACCAGGAAGGGACCATGGATGCCTACATTATATACCTCCTGCAAGAAGGCAATGGACTGAATAGTTTTGCCCAATCCCATCTCATCAGCCAGGATGCAATTCTGCCTGCAGATTTATCATGGAAAATGAAAAGCATGTCAAAAGATATCATCTTTTTAAAAGTGTGTAAAAAAAACCTGTTTAAACAGAAAAAAAACACACCCAAACTAAGCCTCCATCTATAGACCCATTCTTTTCTTTACCTGTTATACCAATTAAAGAGCAGCCAATTGACCCCTTCCAACTGATATTCCCGTAGCTGGTTTCTGTTTTTATACTCATGTGACAGCTCCAACTTCTTCCAGGCACTTGCCTGTGGACGATTCTTAAAAATAGAAAATTTGAATAAATGGGATGGAGACATTAACAAAATTATGCAAACTTACTAGGTAGTTCTAGTTGTTGAAGTCCATTAAAAATCACAATTCTTTGGATTAAAACATGTTAAATATATTCAAATTCATGAGTTCATAATGACACTTTTTAAAGAAGGAAAATCCCACTGGTCATCTTTGGAGGATGCTGATGAGAAGAAACTACTTCATTATTTGGAAAACAATGAAGTATTTATCCTCCTCTCCTATACCATCTGTACCTCAAGATAACCAAACAGTAAGTGAAACATATTTCTTTGTATAGAAGATTCTGGCTAATAAAATGTAGAATGATAGAATTAAAATATCATCATTTAAAAACCCTTAAAGAATGGATCTAGGCAATGATGCTAAATGGCTGATAATATCACAAAAGACAACCTAAAAGAACCACCTATAAGTAGATTTAGTGGCCTGCCTCCCCCATTTGGTGAAGCCTCTAGAATAGTGACATCAAATGGAACTACCTACAATGGTAAATGTTTTATTATTAGCCACATGTAACTATTGATTATTTGAAATGTGCCAAGTGGTTACTACAGTGGACAGCAGAGCTCTCAAATGTACTAATGTTAATGCATAGTGCTGCCCTACATGCAACCATTATGTGAAATACAAGGGACAGAGAACATGTTAAAAGGTTCCAAGGGGAATTGGCAAACTTCAGACTATGGAAAATCCTAGAGAACAAAGCGCCTGGTTTCTTCCAGAGAAAATGGCAAAGGAGGGAAAGGAAATCAAGAGAGACATATTAACTAATAATAATATATGGACCTTATTTATAGTTGAACTCAACTTAACAAAAATTAGAAGAGAAGCAGGGAAATATATATATATATAGTGACTGGTTATTTGATGATATTTAGGAATGGTTAAATTTTTTCAGGGATAATAATGGTATTACTTATCTTTAGGTATAAACAGTGAAATATTTGCAAATGAAATATAGAAATCTGGGATTTGCTTTAAAACAATCTGGGAAACAGGGAAGTGAGTGAGTAGAGATATAAATGAAACAAGATTGGCTATGTGTAATTATTAAAGTTGGGTGATGGGTATATTATTTTTTCAACTCTTTTGAAATTTTTCATAATAAGCTAAAACAATATAAACTTCTATAGGAGAAAAATTAAGCCATTGCCTATATGGACTTTATACTCTAGTCTAAATGCAAATGTACTTACCACCCTTTTGAGTTCTGGGTGCCTTGACTGGATGCGTTTAAATTCTCGAATCTTGCCCTCATCAACATCCTCTTTCAGCTCCCATGTACTATCCTCATAGGGCAGAGAGCACCATTTCACCAGGTAGTAAATTACAGGCTAGAAGAGAAGAAGCCAAAGCCTTTATACACTGATTCTCTGTTATCTGCTGTTGTAAAAAGATAAGAATTTGACTATAGAAGCAGATCACAAAATGTCAATACCTTAAAAAGATGCTGTAAAAGTCAGGCAGAAAATACATTCTCACCTGCTGATGGCTTTGATCATTCTTCCATACAATTTATTAGAATCTGTTTCTAAAACAGGTAAGTATAGTAGTTTCTAAAACAATAAGCACTGAAACATGCTGATCAACCAAGACAGGAGAAAAAAATCTATTTTGCTATATATTGTGTTGAAATTAGGTTGAAATTAAAAGATATGGCTCTATTCCATACTATTCTCCTGGCACTAAATTTGACACAGTAGTAGCCAAGCTACTTTTAGAAGCAGGAACAGCCTAAACCCATAGGAGCAAAGCAGGGTGAAATCAGTGGGCTTCTGAGCTCTTGCACCTCTCTGAGTGCAGATGCTACTTCAAAGAGCAGTCATACGATAGAAAAGAGATTGCCTTGAGAACTTCAGAAAGCTAGGACATAACTAGAGAGCTATCACGGAAGAGAGATAATAATGAAGAGGAAGAAGAAATGCTGAAGCTCCAACTACAGTATTATGCTTTATATATGCATTCCACTGCAAGGGAAGGGGCAGTGACCAATGGTAAGCGGCTCGTATCCTTGTGACTCACAATGATCACTTCTTAAATTGCATTTCCATTTTTGGCTTATATGAAGCAAGAAGGGCCTAGCATAATCAACAGAGGCCTCTAATTACCAATTTATGAAAACAGGCAGAAAGATATTTCCAGTCACAGAACAAGGATCCCTAGAGTTAATCTAGTTGCTCTTATACCTTTTTCTTTATTGTACTGACTCACGGGTCATTTTCTTTTCTTTTTTTTTAAATCCTCACCTGAGGATATTTTCCCATTGGTTTTGAGAGAGAATGGAAGGGAGAGAGAGACAGAGAGAGAAACATTGATGTAAGAGAGACATACCGATTGGTTGTCTTCACACATGCCTTAACCAGGACTGGGGATCAAGCCTGCAACCTAGGTACATGCCCTTGACTGCAATCGAACCCAGAACCCTTCAGTCCCCAGTCGACACTCTTTCTGCTGAGCCAAACTGGCTAGGGCTCACAGGTCATTTTATATGTAAAGCCACTTGTCCAGGTCACATATTTCCAACATCATAACTTACTTATCCATGGACTTTAATACTTATTGTAATACTAGAGGCCTGGAGCATGAAATTTGTGGATGGGTATGGTCCCTAGGCCTGGCCGGCGATCAGGGCCAATCGGTTGGGCGACTGGTGGAGTGATGGGGGATACCACTCGCACTTGCCTTGGCTGGCCTGGTGCTGCCCGCTCGCCGGCCCCACGAGGCGACTGGCAGGGCAACTGGGGGTCGGGGGGGCTTGCTTGCTCCCACCTTGGCTGGCCTGGTGCCACCCCCTGCCGCCGTCAGTTGGGGCCTATGGGCTGGGTGCAGCTCTGTGTTGAGCGTCTGCCCCCTGGTGGTCAGTGCACATCATAGCGACAGGTCATTCTGTCGTTTAGTCAATTTGCATATTAGGGTTTTATATAGGTAGATTTATTTCTACTATGAGGTAATGTAAAAAGGATGATAAATTAAAATGACTTTGGAGAGGAGAATAATGGGTACAAAGAATGCTATTATTCAATACTGGGAGCATAAATTACAGTACCAGCATATTAAAACATTTACATCTGTCATGCTCATCGCAACACATTACAAAGGCATGTAATCAAAAGCCAATTACTTTGGAAGGGTAAGTATAGTGGCAGAGAACAAGGCTGAGAAGGTCAACCTCCTGAAAAGCCTATATAATAAAGAGGTAATATGCAAATTGACCCTCACACCACAACACCGCCACAAGATGGTGGCACGCACAGCGGGGGTGAGGCTGGCAGCAGCTTCCACTGGGGTTCCCGTGGCCTCACGGGGGCACAGGAGTTCCGGTGGCTGCTTCATGCAGCTTCTGCTGGTGTTTCTGCAGTCCCACATGCATGCCACAGGGGTGGGACCAGGTGGCTGCTGCACACAGCTCGGATGCGGGGCATCGGGGTGGCACTCCAGGACTCGGGGGCTGTCCCGTGGCGGAGGAGGAAGGGGGGATAAGGGGAGGAGTCCCAGGTCTCGCGCGAAACCAGTCACTAGGATAGTAATAACTAACCTGTTTTGATAATTGGTCTGTTCCCACTCACCTCCTCAAAATAAAAAACAGTAACTCCCACTCCAACCCAAAAAAGCAGAATATATGTGATCCCAGAAATGCTTGTTATGATTTAAAGACATATGGAATTGTAATAGGCCTTAGATATCTATGGTCTACCTAAATGACCCTGAAGGCTTATAAAATAAACTTTGTATTTTATAGTGGGAAGACTCTGACTTTTAGGTTCTATAAGGATGAGCCCAGTTCACCACTCAGTACTGATAACTTACCAAGATTCTGTTGTTTTCTACTCATCTCTGTGTAACTAATAAATGTCAGATGTGATAAAAATTTTATGAAATATGGACCTACAAAGCCAAACCAACAACTACTACTTAAAGTGAAAAGAAAATGAAGTTATAAGGAAGTGGTTAGTCACAGCCTAAATAAGTTTAAAATAAATTAAATGAGAGAATGCTGAATTCAATGGTGGCTTAAATCTCTATGACTCTTTTTTGGAAAAATGAAAAAGGTGATTTATAAATCTATATTAGCAAGTGTTTTAGCATATTTAAAATCTGCTCCCCAATCTAAGAAAGCTTTAGTGCAGTGATTCCCAAATCAAGCTATACATGAGAACCCATTGGAGAACCAACTTAAAAATACAGATCACTGTATCCCATCTTAAACCTACCAAATATGAATCTGTGGAAGTGGGACTCCACCATCATTTTAAAGGGACAGATTCAAATGCAGTAGGTCTGTTTTAATAACAAATGAAAATGCATTTAACTGATGGTAAGCTCAGGAAATAAATAACTCTCTCAACAACACAGAAAAAGCTATTAGCCTGTACAAGTATCTTTAATTCATAAATTTAGATATCTGTGAAGTATCCTTCCCCCTGACCTCTCACCCACAGTGAATGTTGAGGGTCTCCCATATAAAATCTGAGAAAATGAGAACAAGGTTAATGAATACTTGTAAACATAGCTCCTAGTACTTAAAATGTATGTTTACTAGTAACTTTATGGAAATCTTTCCTTTTAGTCTCTCTCTTTACTCCCTTTCCTTCCCAATATCATTCTAAGAATCCCTCTGAAAAAATGTGAAATACCTTTTCCATCTAAGGGATTTTTCTGAAAAATAAACAAAGGACAAGCAGACCAGCAGAAATCTTTAAGAGGCCTTTCACGTTCCTCCATGACCCAACTTACCTCCCCATTGTCCTTATCAATACTGTGAGATTCATCCAATATCCTGTCTACCTCTACGTAGTCTGGATTGAAGGGCTCTTCATCCTAGAGAAGTTAGGAAACCCAACAATAAGATCAAAAGGAAGTTCCACATTTTCATATCAAATCTTATAAACCTACCTGTGTCTGCATACATCTTCTTGCCTATTACCAATAAAGTGTCTTTTCTCCCTAACACAGGCCATTCTCTCCATATATGCTTTGGTTTAATCCCTTCTCAACTTTTTAGGAATCTCTCTCTACTGTATCATTCCCATAAACACACAAATATGTTCTATTTGACAGCTTAAAAAGACTTCTTTTGACTCCACATCCCCCTGCACCTATTTTTCTGTTCTCCTTCCTTCTTGAACTTTCTAAGAATTCTAAATACATGGTATCTCCATTTCATCACCTCCTTCTTTATTTCCTAGCACTTACCACAACTTGAGTTATTTTTTAATCTCCCTCCCCAGACAGTGAGGTACATGCAAACACAGACCTTGCCTGGTTTGTCTACCATAGTGAATAGCACATAATAAATGATGAATAAATGAATGACTAATCTGATTAAACGCCTACCTATAAAAGGCAGATTTAAATGGCATCTGAGTTAGTAGAGCTCGGTTCAATGGTCACAAACTGTACATCTAACACCAGCTGGAATGGGATTAGCTCCATTGTACATTTCACAAATTAGGCTTTAAAAGAACATGGATGAAAAACGCAACCCAATTATTATTATTTTCATGTAAAAAGAAATTATAAAGCCTGCATGGTCCTACTTGCCCTAGGTAATGTGGAAAATAATTCATTTATGGGCAAACCTGGTGGTATAAAGTTAACTTCATCAGACATATTCAGTCAGAACTGTTTTTTAGCTGAAGCTACACATTATTTCGTCTCTCAATCTTTTTTTTACTGGACCTTATCCCCTTTACCTCTCAGAAGCTTTGGGAAAAATAATTCTTTCTCTCAAGGCACTTAGTACTCTATATAACTATATAAAGATGAAAAATCCCAGTTTGGCAAAGGGATATGTACAAAAACTTTCAAAGCAAAACGGAGAGCTAAATATGGCTAAAGAGACCCTTACGCATGCTCCAGTGTTTAGCAGTAACACTATACATGGGAAATTAAAGTTCCTTTATCACTATTTCTAGTTATACTGGATAAGAAAAGTGAGAAAATAAATGCAGTCTCTTAACGATATGGTTGCTTACTGCTACCGATACCATCAACTGCCGAAGACCGGCATTATAGATATAAGAATGCCTCAAGTAGACCAGGGGCGGTTTATCATCCGTGTTGAAAATACTTCATGACTACTGAGCAAGTCAATATTAAAATACCCTATAATTAGAAGACCATATTTAGACCTGGCCAAACTCTGCATGGGAAAATTAAGGAAAGTTCAAAATCCAATGCATATACTCATGTATACAAAGCAACTGTAAGTCTTTTAAAGAACCAGTCAAAGCTGATAACCCCAGTAATTTATGTTTCTATAAAATAAGTAGGCAATACCTATTCCTAATTACCTCATGGAAGAAGTGTCTCATCTGAGCCATTTTGGTTTTGAAGCGCTTTAGTTTTTGATGGATCCTCTTATCTTTCTCTAGTTGGGAAATGGTAGCCCATTCACAGTGCAGATAGGAACTGAAAGGGATGGAAATAGTCAATCATCGTGCAAGAAAGGGGAACTGACAGGCTGTTTTTTGAGATTTGGGGATTAGCAAGAAGCAGACATAATGACTACAAGCTTAAATCAGAGATATGCTCTTAAACTTGCATTTGCAGAACACAAACCACCTGGTCTGGAGCGGGCTTAAAAGTTCCCATTTCTAACAAGCACCCAAATGATGCTAATTCTGCTGATCCATGGATTACACTTTGAGTATCAAGGTCTTAATGTTAGAATAAGGTATAGAGGATCAGAAACCACCCTCATCCCACCTTCCTGCCGGGAAACCGTAAGAGTCATGTCAATTCCTAAACTTCTCTCTGAATAGCCACTTTTCCTCACTAAAAATAATTTGGGCTAGGAGACTATAAAAAAGAGACACATTCCCACCCAGGATAGACTATACAGGAGAACTTTTTACAACCCTGTGGAGTTTGGGGTAAAAAGCTTTTTGCAAAGATCACATACTAGTTCTTATACTTGACAAAGAATTCTTCAGCTTCAGTATATTGTCCAGAAGGAAGCTGAGAAGAAAAAATTTACAGTTATTAAGACTTGGTTAAAGAAAGAACCTTTAATTTTAAACATACATGGTAGAACTTCCTATCAATGCTCCCAGAATATATTATTGACTGAGGGATTAAAAAATTAACCTGGTACTTCAATACTAAAGGCGTGATAGGAAAAAATAAGCCTTTACCCATTATAAACAGAGAAGCAAAAGAAGAGGCAATAAGACAGTTCCTATTTTCGAACTAACATTCCTCAATCATCTCTTGTAACAACACTGTAGCAATTATCCTGACATCCAAAGGTGCTCATTAAATAAAGCCTGTGAATGTAGTACTGTTGACAGATAGAGGCTTCCATATGGGATAACATAGATTTGGAGAGTATCATGCAAAGCGAAATAAGTCAGATAGAAAAGGGCAAGATCCTCATATGTGGGATATGAAATAGAAAGCAACAAATAAATTCATAGACACAGACAACAGTATGGTAGTTACCAGAAGAGAAGGGCATAGGGAGAGGTTGAAGAGGGTGAAGTGGGTCAAGTATATAGAGATAGAAGGAGACTAGACTTTGGGTGTTGAGCATATAATACAATGTATGGATGATGCAATATACAGATTATAGAACGGTACACCTGAAATTTATACATTGTTATAACCCAATAAACTTAATTACAAAAAAAAAAAAAAGAAGATAGAGGCCTCACCTCCTTCTTCACAATCCGCATAGAAAGCACTTTGTCCACAATGGCTGCATCTTCTTCACTGGGATTCTCCTGTAGCAGAAGGTGCAGTCAATAGAGAGTGTGAGCAAGCACCAAGACAAACCTGACACACCGCTTAAGTAGACAGCTTACCACAAAGAACTGCATGGAAGGCAAAGTCTCGCCATCTGGTTCCTGCACTGGTTCAGGAAGGATAGGCTCAGTTTTTATTGGACCAGTTACATCTACTTCTTCTTCTTCTTCATCATCTGTGATCTTTATATCCAGATCCTCTGTATATTTTTTTCGCTTAACTTGACGGTTTGAGCGTCTCTTCTATAAAGGCAAAAATTATTAAATTACCTTTAAAATGATTTGCCCATTGTCATACTTAGATTTGACTTCAAAATCCCATGAAAAAAATCAAACCAAAGGAAGATAAAAAGCTTATTTGTCAAACCATGAATTTTGTTCTGTGTACTGAATATAGTATAATATTTTGCTGAATTGCTTTATCGAAGAACCAGAATCAAAGTGAAAGAAACCTGGGAATTACTGGCAAAATGCTTTGGGAAATGAAACAGGACTCTTAGTCTGCAGGGTATAATGTACTTCATGCCAGGAACAACCCTGATGTGCAACGATACAAAAGGAATATCTTGTTTCTTAGTTTTAATTTTAAAGTGTTTTTGTTTTATTAAATAGAATCATATGTATTGTTCTTCTGTTTATTTTTCTAGTTAACAATGTTTCTTAGATGTGTTCTCCATATCAATATATTTTAGATTGACCATATTCTTTCAAGTGGTTGATAAAAAAAATTTTAAAAATATTTTTTATTGATTTCAGAGAGAAAGGGAGAGGGAGAGAGAGAAACATCAATGATGAGGAAGAATCATTGATCAGCTGCCTCCTGCATGCTCCCCACTGGGGATCAAGCCCACAAACCAGGTATGTGCCCTGACCGGAAACTGAACTGTGACCTCCTGGTTTATAGGTTGATGTTCAACCACTGAGCCACGCCAGCCAGGAGATAAAAAAAAAATTTAAATTAAATAATTTAAGCAATTCTTGAAAGATCATGATAAAAAAAACAAACAAACAAAAAACTGGGAAAAATTGCTCTGGCTGGTTTTCTCAGTGGTTAGAGCATCAGCCCATGCAGAGGAGAGTTGTGGGTTTGATTCCCGGTGAAGGGCATGTACCTGGGTTGCAGACCTGATCCTCCCCTTAGTGAGGCACGTGTGGGAGGCAATCAATGTGCCTCTCTCACGGAGATAGATGTGTGTGTCGCTCTCTCTTCCCTCCTTCCATTGTACTCTAAAAATCAATGAAAAAAATATCCTCACTCCTTGGGTGAGAATTAAAAAAAGAAGAGCCCTGACGGTTTGGCTCAGTGGATAGAGCGTCGGCCTGCGGACTCAAGGGTCCCGGGTTTGATTCCAGTCAAGGGCATGTACCTGGGTTGCGGGCACATCCCCAGTGGGGAGTGTGCAGGAGGCAGCTGATCGATGTTTCTCTCTCATCGATGTTTCTAACTCCCTATCCCTCTCCCTTCCTCTCTGTAAAAAAAATCAATAAAAATATATTTTAAAAAAAAAAAGAAGAAGAAAAGGGGGCCCTAAGCTAGTTTGGCTCAATGGATAGAGCGTTGGCCTGAGGACTAAAGGGTTGTGGGTTCGATTCCAGTCAAGGGCACATACCTCGGTGGCAGGCTTGATCCACTGCCCTGATCTGGGCATGTGCGAAAGGCAACCAATTGATGTCTCTCTCACATCGAAGTTTTTCTCTCTTTCTCTCCCCCTCTCTTCCACTCTCTCTAAAAACCAATGGAAAAATATCCTGGGGTGAGGATTAACAACAAACAAACAATTAAATAAATGTGGAGAAATAAAAGTATTATTTTTAAATCATAATTCTATCACCTGAAAACACAAATGAATCAAATGAGTTACTATAAGCAGAACTTCTGAAATTGAGCAAACTTGCTTGGCATAAAATCAATTTTTTTTTTTTTTACTTTGGAGTTTTGGGATTTTATTTAACTGGGAAATAATAGGATCCAAAACTTTAAGATCTAAGTAAAACTAAACTTTTTTTTCCCCTTTATTGATTAAGGTATTACAAATGTGTCCTTATCCTTCCATTACCCCCCATCCCCCCAATCCTGCCCTCAACCTCATCCCCTGTTGTCTGCGTCCATTAATAGCATTCCTACATAGACACAACCAGAAAATATAATGAATCTATGAAAGAAAGATTATCTACAGGATAAAATTTAGCAAAAATACATAAAATCTATACGATGAAAACTTTAAAACATTATAGGAAGACACAGAGAAGACTTGAATAAATAGTAATACATACTATTCTGGAAAAAGAACACTTAATTCTCCCTAATATAAATTTGACAAAACAAGATTAATAAAATTTTTAATGAGACAAGTTGATTCTGAAATTCAAATGGAGAAATAAACATTTAAGAGTAAGCAGGAAAAATATGAAAAAGTAAATAAGGGGCCTTAGCACATATTAAGGACAATATAAAGCTATACTAATAACAAAGCTTGTTACCTTTCCAAGGAGAGATAAATAGGTTAATTAAGTAGTGCCCAAATTAGACTAAAATATTTATGTGGATTAAGAACATGATAAAAATAACACTTCTAATCAGTGAGGAAAAAGTAGATATTTTATAAATGGGATTGAAAACAAATGGCTAGCATCTAGGATGAAAGAAAAAAATTACAAAAGGATTGAAGATTTAATAGTAAAACAGAGACACATTTCTATATAATCCATTATAAACAAGGTTGAGACAAATAATAAAACTGATGCAGCCCAGCCAGTGTGGCTTGGTGGTTGACTGTCAATCTATGAACCGGAGGTCACAGTTCCCATTCCCAATCAGGGGACATACCCTGGTTGCAGGCTCCATCCCCAGTAAGGGGCATGTAGGAGGCAGCCAGTCAATGATCCTCTATCATCATTGATGTTTCTATATCTCCCTTTCCCTCCCTTTCTAAAATAAAAATATATATATTTAAAGAAAAAAACTGATGCAGAAAATACTACATGATACGTTTCCTAAGAATAAAGAATTTTTTTTATAGGGATCTCATTTTATTTTTTAAAGATTTTTAAGTTGATTCTTAGAGAGAAAGGGAGAGAGAGAGAAACATTGATGTGGGAGTGCAACATCGATCGGCTGCCTCCTGAATGCCCCCTATGGGGGATTGAGCCCACAATGAGGGCATGTGCCCTGACTGGGAATCAAACCAGCAACCCCATAGGTGCACAGGAATTCATACACTGTTAGTGAGAGTATACATGGGCATGACCTCTATAGAAGAAAATTTGACAATATCCTTTGATCCAGCAATTCCACTCCAAAAATATTACCCTACTAACATTACTTGTGGAAGAAGACTAGAGAATTGGTTAAACAAATTATGGCATAGTCAAAAAATGGAATACTGTCAACAAGACACAACTACACCTGGGGGTGCACATAACCCACAAGCAACATTCCTGGAGCACAGACCTCAGATGATCTGGACTCAAAATGGATAAAAGACTTAAATGTAAGTTAAAAAAAACAACACATAAAAATCCTAGGAGACACAGGCAGTAAAACCTCTGACATCTCTCGTAGCAATGTTTTTGCCAATACGTCTCCTAGGGTAAGGGTAATAAAGGCAAAAAAATAAACACACAGGCCTACATCAAAGAAAAAGCTTTTGCAGAGTAAAATGAAAAGAGAACATATATGGGAGGACATATTTGCCAATGATTCATATGATACAACTTATAAAACTCAACACCCAGAAGACAAACAATCCAATTAGAAAATAGGCAAAGAACCTGAATAGACACTTCTCTAAAGAGGACATACAGATGGCCAGTAGACATAAAAAAAGTGCCCAAAGTCACGAATTATCAGAGAGATGCAAATTAAAGCTACAAAGACATATCACCTCACACCTGTGAGAATGGCGATCATTAAGAAATCAACAAATAAGTGTGGATGTGGAGAAAAGGAGCCTTAGTGCGCTGTGGTGGGAATGCAGACTGATGCAGCCATTGTGGAAAACAATATGGAGTTTCTCAAAAAATTAAGAAGGGAACTGCCTTTTGACTCAGCGATCCCACTTCTGGGAATACATCCTAAGAATCCCAAAACACTAATCAGAAAGAATATATGCACTCGTGTGTTCATAGCAGCATTATTTACAAAAGCCAAGACTGGAAACAGCCCAAGTGTCCATCAACACAAGAATGGATAGAAAAGCTGTGGTACATATACACAATGGAATACTATACGGCTACAAAAAGAACGAACTCTTATCCTTTGCGACAATATGGACTGACCTGGAGATTATTATGCTAAGCAAAATAAGCCAGTCAGAGAAAGACAAATATCATTTGATCTCACTTATATGTGGAATTTAATTTAATGAACAAAATAAAATGAGGAACAAAATAGAACCAGAAGCATAGGTACATGGAACAGACTGACAGATTTGAGAGAGGAAATGGGTGGGGCAGACTGAATGAAAAAAGGTAAAGACAATAGTCAATAATATATATGCATAACTCATGGACACAGACAACAGTGTTGTGAGGGCCAGAGGGAGGAGTGTGGGGTCTGGGAGGAGGTGGGGACATCTGTAATAGCGTTAACAATAAAAGTAAAATAATAAACAAATGGAACACTATTATTCTATTTAAAAAGAATGGGGTACATTTACAATACCAAATGTTGAAGATGTGGAAGTGGAACTCTCATTACTAGTGGAAGTGTAAAATGACACAATCACTTTGGAAGCTGGTAAATTCTTATAAAGTTACTAGAGGACCAGTGCACAAATTCATGCATGGGTGGGGTCCCTCTGGGTGGCCTGCAGGGATCAGGCCGAAACCCACAGCCCAATGCTGCCTGCAGCTCCTACCTGCTGGTGCTGCTCATCCCGGCCCCACTGTGCTGGCCAGGGTGGCTCGTGCCCAATCAGTCCCGATTGGGAGAGGCTCGTGTTGCTGCAGCAGCACTCACCAGCCATGAGCCCTGTATCCAGCGCCCTCCCAAGGGGAGTGAGTTGTGGAATCAGGTTGAAACCAGCTTTCGGACATCCCCCAAGGGGTCCCAGGTTGTGAGAGGGTGCAGGCCAGGCTGAGGAACCTCACTGGTGCACGATTGGGCCGGGGAGGGGCCAAGGGAGGGCTCCAGGGCGTGTCCGGCCCATCTTGCTCAGTCCTGATCGGTCAGACCCCAGCAGCAAGCTAACCTACCCGTCGGAGCATCTGCTCCCTGGTGGTCAGTGCATGTTATAGCGACTAGTCAATCCATTGACTGTCTGCCCCCTGGTGGTCAATGTATGTCATAGCAGCGGTTGAGCAACCTTATCATATCATTAGCATATTACGCTTTGATTGGTTGTTCGGTTGTTCTGCCATTCGGTCTATTTGCATATCACCCTTTTATTATATAGGACTAGGGGCCCAGTGCACGAATTCATGCACTTTGAAAGAAACTGTGGGCCACGAGGCTGCGGTGGGCACAGGGGCAGGTCTCAGCCCATCCTCTGCACCTCCGCCCAGCCCCTCCTGCAGTGGCCCCCCCCCCTCCTTGTCCTCTGTCTGCTGGCAACCCCACTCCCACCGTTACCGCTCCCACACACTGATGGTGCTGCCCCACTCGCATCCGCTGATGGCACGGAGTGATTGGGGCCAGCGCCAGCAGTGCATGCGAGTGGGGCCACTTCCGGCCCCAATTGCCCCTCAGGAGCAGGGGGAGGTAGAGAAGCCCTGAGGGGCGATTGGGGCCAGCACCAGCAGCCGATGCCAGCTGTGGCTCTGGTGCCAGCAGTGGGCGTGAGCGGGGCCAGCGCTGGCAGTAAGTGCAAGCACCAGGTGGGACCGCCACACATGGGAGCAAAGAATTTTCAGTAACCACCAGAGGCTCACCCTGATGACAGCAACCAGCACCCCTCCTTGGTCTGGCGCCCCCGCTCATCTGCTCCACCATCCCACCACAGCCGATGCCCATCATGTTCCACACTCTGCCACCTGCTGCCAACACCCACCATGTTCTGTGCTCACCCCATGGTGGCCAGCACACGTAATAGCGACCAGTTGTTCAGTTGTTCCACCTTTTGGTCTATTTGCATATTAGGGTTATGGTTATATAGGATATGATCATATGTTTACCCTATAGTCTATTCCATTCCCAGGTATTTAGCTATGAGATATGCAAACCTGCATCCACAAAATACTTAGACTAAGACTGTTCATGGAAGCTTTATTCATAATAGCTCCAAACTGGAAACAACCCAAATGTCCATCAAGAGGATGGACAGAAACAAATATTTCTCAAGAAGAAAATAGAATGAACTACTAACACATTCAACAACATTAACGAGTCTCAAAAATATGCTGAAATAAGTGAGACTCAGAAGTACATATTATGAAGTTCAAGAACAGGCAAAGCTAGTCTATGATACTAGAAATCAGAACAATTGTTGCCTATGGGGGAGGGGTGGACTGACTGGAAGAGGGATTAAGGAAACTCTGAGGTGATGGAACATGGAACTTCATTAAATAATCTATGTTTTAAAATAAAATGAGGGTGGAGAGAAGAATGGGCTAAATCTATCTTTTTAGATAAAGGACAATTTCTGAGAAGTATTGGGGGGAAAAAAGCAAAGTACAGACGAATAGGTATGGAATACTAATATTAAGTGGATGTAGAAATAGAGTGCTCATGAAAAGAAAGAATATTTCTGGAAAAAGACATGAAAAAATGGTAACAGCAGTTACCTCTGGGGAAAAGAATTGAAGTACTGTGAGGCTGGGATCTAGATTGGAAGACTTTGATAGTGTCTACTCTTTTGCACTACTGTCATTTTTCTCACAGTTGTGAGTAGGTGAAACAGTTTATTCTTATATTATTATTTATTACTAGAGGCCTGATGCACGAAATTCATGCATGGGAGGGGAGTTGACCCTCAGCCCGGCCTGCACCCACTCTAATCTGGGACCCCTCAGGGGATGTCCGACTGCCTCTCACAATCTGGGACCGTTGGCTCCTAACTGCTCGCCTGTGTGCCTGCCTGCCTGCCCCACGCTGTGTATTTTTTTAACCTAAATAACAAAATAATAAATTGTCAAAAAATTTAAAAAAACACCTCATGATTCCAAAGAACAAATTTGAAACTATGTAACTATGACCCACTTAGCCTTCAACGCATTTCCTCAAAGATTATCTATATATATAACTAAAGGCCCTGTGCACAAATTCATGCACCAATAGGGTCCCTCGGCCTAGCCTGCAGGATCAAGCTGAAACTAGCTCTGTGACATCCCCCAAGGGGTCCTGGATTGCAAGAGGGCGCAGGCCAGGCTGAGGGACCCCACCATTGCACGATTGGGGCCAGGGAGGGACGTAGGAGGTTGGCCAGCCAGGGAGGGACGGCGTGAGGGCTCCAGGGAGTGTCCAACCATTTTGTTCAGTCCCAATCAGTTGGACCTCGGCAGAAAGCTAACCTACTGGTTGGAGTGTCTGGCCCCTGGTGGTAAGTGCATGTCACAGTGAGTGGTTGAGCAGCCTTAGCATATCAATAGAATATTATGCTTTGATTGGTTGGACAGCTGGCTGGACAACTTAGCTATTAGGCTTTTATTATATACGATATCCTAATATGCAAATAGACCGAACGGTGGAACAACCGAACAACCAGTCGCTATCACGTGCACTGACCACCAGGGGGCGTGTGTGGAACATGGCGGGCATTGGCTGCGGCGGGATGGTGGAGCAGGTGAGCGGGGGCACTAGACCAAGGCTAGGTGCCAGTTGCTGTCATTGGGGCGAGCCTTTGGTAGTTACTGAAAATTCTTTGCCCCCACGCACCGGGGTCCCACTGGGTGCTCACACCTGCTGCCAGTGCCGGCCCTGCTCACACCCACTCCCAGCACCGGAGCCGCTGCTTGCTCCCGCTGCTGGTCCCAATCGTCCCTCAGGGTTTCTCCACCTCCCCTTCTGCACCTCCCCCTGACCCTGAGGGGCAATCGGGGCTGGCAGCTACCTCTCGCACACACTACCAGCACCAGAGCCACTGCTCACACCCACTGCTGGTACCAGCCCTGCTCGCACCCACTGCCAGCACCCGGTGCAGATCCTGATTGCTCAGAGGGTACAAGCGGCTGCTGCTGGCCTCGATTGCCCCTGAGGGCTTCTCCACCTCCCCCTGCTCCAGAGGGGCAATGGGGCAGCAGCCACTGCTCGCACCCACTGATGGCGCCGGCCCCAATCACTCTGCGCTGTCAGCAGGTGCAAGCGGGCCCGGTGCCGTCACTGCATGGGAGCGGCAGTGGTGGGAGTGGGGCTGCCAGCAGATGGGACCTGGGGCTGTGGCGGGAGGGGCCAGGTGAGAGCGCAGAGGATGGGCCAAGACCCACCCCTGTGCCCAAAGTAGCCTCGCAGCCCACAGTTTCTTTCAAGGTGCATAAATTTGTGCACTGGCACCCTGGTATGTTATATACTCTTAAAAATGTGTGTATCCTTCAGAAAAAAAAGGATGCATATACATGTATACAGTCTCTCTTTCTCTTAGTGTACTATAGCATTATCTCAAAAAAAAGTAGATATTTTAATTAAAACTACTATATTGCTTAAAAAAATGCTAACCATCACCTGAGTTCTTTCAGCAAGTCAAAACCTTTTTGCTGATGGAGGGACTTTTCTCCAATTTGTAAAAAATGCAATATGTGAAGAACAATAAAAGGAGATATGCCTACGTTATATACACTATTCTACATCTAGCTTTTTCTTTTAATGTGGAGAGTTTTCCAGAGGCAAGAGCCTCTATTTTCTTAGAATAGAAACTAGCCTTTTCAATAGGCAAAGCAGGAGGAGGACAATCAGTAATAAGAACAGGGGAAAGATACACATAGCTTGTCTGTCTTACAAATATACTTTTCACCCTACTCTACTTCATTGTTTTTAATTGCCATGCAGTGGTCTATTACAAAAGTTTTCATAATTTTATTTAACTTTTCCTACACCAATGGACATTTAATATTTGTAACTATTTATTTTAGCCAAACTAACGACATGCTGGGAAGCAAGATCTCAGATGCTCCCTTGGCTATTCTTAATTTTCCCCAGAAGAACTCAAACATCAGTTTGTCAATGTATTGAATGTATATTAAGAAAGAGGGGAGGCACTGATAAATATTAATAGCTACAGAGGCACTTAAGATTTGTTTAGTCCAAATCTCCATTTACAGAAGAGGAATACAGATACAGCTAAGTTAAGTAAATGGGCCAGGCCCGAAGAGCTACTTAGAATTACCATGAGTCTCCTGAATCTTAATACCAGGTTCTATCTATGGTTGGAAACGAGTCAAAGATGGTATCTCAAGGCAACAATCAGAGATAGAGAACCAAAGTTCTTCTAGTCTGGCTTCTTTTATTCTCTTCCAATGCCCCTCATCATCAAAACGTAGAAGAAAACATTGCGCCTAAGCACCCTAGTTCAGAGTCAGAAGCCTTGAGTGTAGAAAAGGTAAGGCAAAAGGGATACTTCTAACAGAAACCAAAGTACAGACATATCCATGATAACAATCATGCAACATAATTTCATTTTTGTTTAGTGTTTGAAACACTAGAATTTAAGAAAATGAATATTGCTATTTTTACAGTAATATGCTTTTTGCCTAAAAAGGGAAACATTTAAAAAGACATGATCATGACCAGGTCCCATCTCTTTTACCTTTTAGGCCTAGCTCTGGATTAGAAAAACTGTTGAAATATACATAGGCTTATAGTCTTTTAGTAACTATGTCTCTCAGAATTAAACATGATTTTTCTATAAGTTCTTTAGGGATTCTTTTACCTGAATGCTGCTTTCTTCATCTTCCCGGGGTGATTGGGCTGGCATGACTTCTACATCTGAATTATCAGATGAGGTATTACGTTTTCTCTTCTTACCCACCACAGGAGTGATGGTGCTAAAATAGAAAAAACAAAATAATTTTCAATGAGCGCAAGGAAAATTTAGGAGTAAGAAAATATAATTAATCTAAACCATTACAGATAAAGCTTCCAGACAGACAGAAGGATCTAGATCTTTATTTAGTCTGTGGGGTGTCTGGAAAAGATTTTGGGGTTTCTAAACCACTGGCTGATCTCTATACCAGATTTGTCAAATCCTTACTACCACTGTATTTACAAATACCTGAGGCAAAGTAGCGTAACAGAGCAGAATGAATACTAGACTAAGAATTATAAGGCCTTATTTTAGTTCCAGTTCTGTCACTAGCTGAGCATGTTTCCTCTTTTGTAAGCATTGATGATACCTGGTCTGATAGTTGTTGAGGATCAACTAAAATAACAGACATGAAATTTGTTTTTTAAAAGCTAAAATATCATATACAAATATAAAGCATTATTATGATTTCACCATAAATGCTGAAAAATCCTAGGGAATAGAAGCTGAGGAGAAAGGAGTAAAGCCAGAAGACATGAAAGAGAGAACACTAGGTGTGACAAGAATGCATGGCAAGCATGGTGCTGTCAACACTGCTTAAGACTATCAGCAACTGCCTTCTCTAGTTCACAGATGAGATGAAGAACAGGGCAGCTATGTCTTCAGTAGCTCTTTTCCTAATGTGGGGGGTAGGGGGGTAGTGAGGAATTCTTTGCACTACAGTGATACCAAATCAGGACGAATATATAAAAACATAGTCACAGCTTTTAAATGTAACCCCAAACACAAGGATCTTTTCCTGTGCCTTAGTGATTCTTTCAAAATATGCAAATTTCTGTTTAACAAATCATGTAAGCATTATGACAGAAAAGGCCTTATTATCTTCTCTGACAGACAGCAGCAGACAGATCACTTTGAACTATGTTGCTGCTAAATACAAGTATTTCCTCAGCATTAATGTACAACTGAGTGCACTGTCCTCAAATGTCCCGAGTACCAAAGGGTAGTACTTACTTCAGCTTACTCTTGCCCTTGGTTTTGGAGGTACCAGATGTTTTGCTCTTCTTTGGCTTTTCTTCCTTGAGCCTCTCCCCACTGCTCTTTTTCCTGCGTTTCTTTTCACCTTCCTCCTCAGGCCGAACACTGGGCAACTCATCCTCATTCAGGACTCGAGGTATGTTCTGCTCACCTCGAGCCCGGGCCCTAGCAATGGCCTCTGCTACAATCCGATTTGCTTTCTCTTGTTTCTTCTGGTGCTCCAGCCTGCGGTTTTCCTCCATTCCTGTCTTGCCCCCCATATGAGGAGCAGAGCTTGCTGGTGAGGACAGAGCTGCCACTTCACTGGCACTCAGGACTTTAACTACAGAAAGTCCAGAAGAGGCCCCTTGGGAAGAGCTAGCCTATAGAAATGAAAACACTGAAATGTTAACATGCTTGTAGCTAAATAAAACAGCTCTGAAGCAGGTGGGCCAGAAACTTTAGTTCTCTAATTCCTCAAGAATCAGGTTCAGACCCAAGTCCCAGTAAATCTGGACACTTTTAAAAAATTTTTTTGTGTGTGTGTGGGAAGAGGGTAATAAAAAACAACAACCAGTGCCAAAACCGGTTTGGCTCAGTGGATAGAGCGTCGGCCTGCGGACTGAAAGGTCCCAGGTTCGATTCCGGTCAAGGGCATGTACCTTGGTTCCGGGCACATCCCCCGTAGGAGATGTGCAGGAGGTGGCTGATCGATGTTTCTCTCTCATCGATGTTTCTAACTCTCTATCTCTCTCCTTTCCTCTCTGTAAAAAATTAATAAAATATATTTAAAAAAAAAACAACAAAAAAAAACACAAAAACAACAACCAGAATTGTGCCAAGTTAGCCCTGTCTGGCATGATTCAGTGGTTAGAGTGTCAGCCTCGGCACTGAAGGGTCATGGGTTTGTTTCTTGGTCAAGGGAAGTATCTGGGTTGCAGGTTCGATTCCTGGCCTCATCCCTGGCCCCAGGTGTGTCCCTTTCAGGTCAGGTCCAGGTCAGGGCACATGCAGGAGGCAACCAATCAATGTGTCTCTCTCACACCAATGTTTCTCTCTCTTCTCTCCTCCATCACTCCTTTCCACTATCTCTAAAAATCAATGGAAAAAATATCATCTGGTGAAGACTAACAAAAAATAAAAATAAAAAAATTGTGCCAAATTAAACTTCAATATCCTTTAGCCATGCTCCTAATGTCAATACCAATCTCCATTACTCTAGAAAATGTTCACACAATATAGCCAATTCTGGTCTCTGGACTTAAAGTAAAAAAACTCAAATTCTACTCTTAGCCTACCTTTTATCTCCCTGGGGGGTGGGAGGAGTGATAATCACTTGGCCTCATTAAGACTATTTCTTTATCTTTCAAATGAAGCTATTTAAAACCATCTTTATTTCATAAAAGTAGGAAAAGATTGTAAATGAAACACTTCAAAGATAAATATGAGATAAATCACCCTTTATCCCAAAGCCAACAATAACCCTCAATTCTTTCCATAATATAATTAAAACAAGGTTTTCATGGGTGAAAGAAATAAAATTCTACATCTCAGTTCAGAGGTATGAATCTAGACTGGCCCCCACCCTCACCAAGGAGTGGTTGCTGAGGGTACCAGCAAGAGACTGAGGTCTATTTTCCTCCCTAACCATGTAAGTCTCACCTGTGGCTGAAGTACCACCTTGAGTGGTACTGAAAGTCTTTGCCCTGGGCTCTGTCCCGGTCCCATTATCTGAGCCTGCTGCACAGAGGAGAGCGTTACCGGCTGGGATGAGGGTGGCTGCTGGGGCTGCGGCTGTGATGATGGAGGCTGTGGTACGATCTGGATTTTCTGCTGTGGCTGCTGCACCTGCAGCTGGATAGTTACTACTTTGGCGGGCTGCCCCTGGGCATTCTTGGCTTGAGTCAGGGCTGCTAGTTGGTTGCCCTGTAACACTATCTTCCCTGGTAGACTCCCTAGCACGACATGCCGATGTCCTTGGGGACCTCCAGACTGTGGCTGCTGGAGGACCAGGGTGATGCGTTTCGATTCACCCTAGAGTGAAGAAAGGAAATTGCAAAAAGTACATTAAAGAATAATATACACCTAAATATTTACAGTTTTCCTCATCCTAAAAACATAAAAACTGAGAGGTAGAACACAGTATAATTCATTTTGTTCATCCTATCTGTCTTGACAGAATCTTTTCTGTAGCACAGGTAACAAGCCTATTTTTGAAAAACCCCTGATAGGAGGGTTATCTTCCAAGGTAGTCACTCCACTTTCTGGAACTCTCTTAGAACAGAAGTCTATATTGAACTGAAATCCACCTCCTTATAGTTTCTTTCTACAGGTCCTACTTATCTTAATACTACTGCCCTCCCCCCTAAACTCTTTGGCCCTTTTTTCAGAGGCAAGAGCCTCTATTTTCTTAGAATAGAAACTAGCCTTTTCAATAGGCAAAGCAGGAGGAGGACAATCAGTAATAAGAACAGGGGAAAGATACACATAGCTTGTCTGTCTTACAAATATACTTTTCCCCCAAAATGATTCTTTGTTCCCATAGCATCCTATATTCCTCATAAAACTTTCTATCATACATTATTGTGAATTCCTGTCTAGCCATTTGTCTGGCCTGGCAGACCATGAGCTCTGTTAAGTAGAGGGTCTGTAGCTGTCCTGTTCAGTATCAGCTAGGTAGTGTAAATAGGTAGTAAGGGTTCAAAAAAATGTTAACACTAACTGCTTCTACCTGATAAGCAGTAAGTACGTGGATGTTAACACTAACTGATAAAAAGCAAAGATGGGCCCTGACCGGTTTGGCTCAGTGGATAGAGCGTTGGCCTGCGAACTCAAGGGTCCCAGGATCGATTCCAGTCAAGGGCATGTACCTTGGTTGCAGGTACATCCCCAGTAAGGGGTGTGCAGGAGGCAGCTGATCAATGTTTCTCTCTCATGGATGTTTCTAACTCTCTATCCCTCTCCCTTCCTCTCTGTAAAAAAAAAATTAATAAAATATATTTTTTTAAAAAGCAAAGATGAAATTTATTCAGGATTTCCTAGCGCTAGCTCTGTGTGCTCTCTCTCACACAGTTGCTGGGCCCTCTACTAAACCAAAATTCACCTCCCCCTTTCACTCAAGTCACCTGAGTAGGTGTAGAGGTCAGTGTAACTGCAGGCTTCAGTGGGGGCCCTGTGGCCCCAGGGTTTCCAGCAGGAGCTGAACCCTTAACTGGCTGTAGGACCAGCTGCTTTACTGGTCGGCTGGGCTGGACAATGCGCTGAACAGTAGCCTGGTTCCCAGGGACCTTGGCGGCCAACACTGTATTACCAGAGACAATGGAAACACCTGGTCGAAGGGGAGTGCCGGTTAGCACTTTGGTAAAAGTGACTTTTCCACCATTGGCTGTGCCAGCCACTAGGGGCTGAGCTGTGCTGGTGATACCTTGGGCCTGAATTTGTGCCACATGGGCACCAGTGACTGAGGAGCTCGGTGGGGCTTTAAGGATAACAATCTTAGGGGCTGACTGAGGTGGTTGCCCTCCAGGACTACTAGAGGACACAGCTGTGGCAGAGACACCCATGAAAGGATTCCCTTGGCTCAGGATCTCCTGGTTCTTGGAGACCTGCAAAAGTCCTGCTGTTGGCGCTGGTGTCTGTAAGACAGGTTGGGCTGGCTGCTCCTGGCTGATGGGCTGAGTGGTATAATCATGCAAGGTTAAAGATTCTGGAGCTGGAGCTGTTGATTCCTTGGGAAGTTCTGTGGGGGCTGTTTCCTCTGGTGGGGGGACCAGGTCACTTGCTGATGGATTCCCCACATCACCACCTCCACCATCCTGGTTCATTTGATCCAAGGAGTCCAGAGAGCTTGGTAGTCCAAGGGCTTCCTCAATGGGGTCTTGTGTGACCTGGTTGAAGCTGTCATCAGTCAGAGAGTCCAGGCCAAATAAATTTGGGTCATCAAACAGATCCATGATGGGGTCTGCCATCTTGGGAAAGCAATGGAGGGTACTTCCCCCAAGATATAGGGAGGGAAGGGGAGGGGGGGTATTGGCTCTCCCCTCCCCTCCCCTATTAAGAAAAAAATGTACACAATGGAAGACTACTCTTCAGGTAAAGAGGCAAGAAACAAGTGCATGTCAGATTGTCCTGACCTTCATGGAGCAAGATGGCTAGGTCTTCAGAGGAAGATGGTAGAACTCCTGTTGTGGGAAGACAAATGAAAAATAAGCAAAGTAGGTAACCCCAGGAAAAATGTCTCCTTCTTAGGTACCATCCTTAATATCAAATCACATCAAAATAATAAGAGGGAAATATGGGTAATCTGAGGCAGAGATAAAGAAGAAAACACCCACATTTCTGCTTCAAAACTAAAACAAACAAAAAAATAAACTCAACACCCTTTTTGGACTCTACACTTCGACGCTACTGTCTGTCATCATTCAGGTGTCTTTGTCCATTTCTTTTTACAATTATCATTCTTAGGTAAAGATCAGAAAATTTAATAGTCATTCACCTTTTACTTAGGTTTCTTAAGTTGACAGGCCTTAATGATATACTAGCAGCATTTCAGAGACTGCAGATAGAGGTTTTTGAATATATTGTATTTTATAAATTTCCCTTGTATTTTAGATACTTTTACTTACTACTGGCAAAAATAATACCTTTAACCAAGCTCATAGTACAATCTTGCTAATAAGCTTATAGTATAATTTTACCCAGGAAGTTTTGTAAAGTGTATTCTAATTAACATATTAATTAACCTATACACAGTATTTCTGTTCTGAATCCCCTCCCCCCTTTCTCATATTTAAGATAAAATACTTGGAACACCCCTAACCTCTCTCCCAGCTGAAATCTTTCCCACCCTCAAGGTCTTCTTCTCCATAAGGTGAGCCCCTTTAACAACAGAGCAATTTGTGATGACCTGGTCCCTCACCTTTAAATACCACAGCACTGTTTACACCTTATTGAAAGTATTTATATCTAATATTATACTAAAATGATGAGTCTCTTGTTTATATCCTCTGAAGGCCCAAATGATTCCCTTGTGCAAATTATAAAACGCTGCCTGCTCCTGAAGATGCTTGTCTGCCATCTGCTGGAAAAGTGTCATATTATCATTTTTGATAATGAATATGTACAATGTACACCCTGCACAATCCTGCATGGTGGCCTAGCTCCTCCTTCGCAGAGACAAAAAAGTTCCTGATAATGGGAACCATGTCTTATTTATCTGTGGATCCCTAAAGAACCAGCAGGATATCATATATACAGTAAATACTCAAAAATATTTAATGAATTAATATATTAGCTTGCTGTATCTGGTATGAACCATTCAGGCCTTACAGACACTAAATGGTATTCCCTAATTTTAAGATGAGACAGTAGAAAGCTTTCCATCTTGAAAAACTGTTCTACAAATAACTGAAAGTATGTTTACTAAACCCACATCTGGGGCTTCAAGTTCATGAGAATGCTGGAAAAAGCAAAAACTAAGAAAAGAGATAAGTACATCAGTAATAACTAAACTATATAAAAAGTAGTATCTGTTCTTTGTCATATGATGTCAATATTTGACAATCTTGGAAAGCCTTGATTGATAAGACCATTTCTCCTAAGTTTTAGAGGCAGTAGAGAGGAAATCTGTCAGTGATACAGTAGACTTTACCGAAGAAGGCTTTTCCACACAACCCCAAAACTTTTCCTCTTCCTTAACACATTCCAGTTATCCTTACAAAACAATATAGTAATATGGGTAAATATATCCTGGACACAGATAAAAAGAACAGACTCATCAGTAGCTGGTACATCAGTCAAAATTACGAAGTATACATGGCATCTCCACCAATGTTAAACAAAATCTACCTTGCTTCAGCAATTATGTACTCTCATATCTCACCCAGAATCCCTATCATTTCCCATCCCCGACTAACATATTCCACCAGCATATTCCAGCCTCTCCTAATGCCTGCCCCAAACTTACTCAAAATGGTGATCACACCTGGCCAGTGTGGTTCAATGGTTGACCACAGATCCATGAACCAAGAGGTCCCCGGCTTGATTCCCAGTCAGGACAGTGGGGGAGGAGGGCATGAGAGGTTATGCAGGAGGCAGCCAATCAATGTATCTCTCGCGTGGATGTTTTTATCTATCTCCCTCTCCCTTCCTCTCTCTCTAAAAAAATCAATAAAAATATTTGTTTAAATGGTGATCAGAAAAGTGACTGTTTCTTGATTTAATGAAAATCTACTCATCATTTTATAAACTTCCTCAACACTATTATCAACTTTTTTCTAGCTATGCCCTTACTTTGCTACCTATTATCTTTCATCTCCTATTTACTATCAGAGAAGTTACACTAAATAAGAGATGCCATATAAAAACTACAATGAAAGTTTCCACTAATTAGTTTATGCTGGTAATAGTTTATAACTTGCCTTTTGTTTCATGAGGTATTTTGTCCTTTCCACGACTTCTTGCTAAGTCTCTACAGGTCAATGCACTTACCATTTATCTCCCTTCCCAGTTTTTAGGTCAAATTTCTGCTTCTCTTGGTTCAGTCTGGGCCCAGTAATTTAAAAAACTCCATCACTGACTTAAAGACACACCACCAAGTTTCACTGCTTCTCAGTCCCATCCCATCAACTCACTTCTACTAATCTAATTCATCCTGTACATGTGTTGTTGTGTTTTTTTAAATATATTTTTATTGATTTCAGAGAGGAAGGGAGAGGGAGTGGGAGAAAGAGAGAAAGAGAGAGAGAGAGAGAGAAACATCAATGATGAGAGAGAATCATTGATTGGCTGCCTCCTGCACACCCCCTACTAGGGATTGAGCCTGCAACCCAGGCATGTGCCCTTGACTGGACTCAAACCTGGGACCCTTGAGTTTGCAGGCCAATGCTCTATCCACTAAGCAAAACCAGCCAGGGCTCTTGTACATGTTTTTAATCCTCACCCGAGGATATTTTTCCACTGATTTTTAGAGAGAGTGGAAGAGAAAGGGAAAGAGAGAAATATTGATGTAAGAGAAACACAATTGGTTGCCTCCTACATGAGCCCCAACCAGGGCCTGGGCCAGGGAGGAGCCTGCAACCGAGGTACATGTCCTTGACTGGAATCGAGCCCGGGACCCTTCGGTCCACAGGCCCACGCTCTATCCACTGAGCCAAACTGGTTAGGGCTTGTACATGTTTTTAAATCCTAGCCTCCTGCTCCTTTTCTAACTCCCACCTTTAAGATGTCCTTTCCCCTCAAAAGATTAAACATCTCCCAGCACATCTCCAGCTTTCTTCACCCCTCCTTCTATTCCTACTTGTGGATCATCCTGACTGTATCCAGAGCTGGCCTATCCTACGAAGCTCATCTATCCCATGGTTCAAACCTGGGAGTAAAAATAGGTGTTAAGCACAGAAATATATGAAGCATTTAGATGCCCCAAGTAAAGCAAGTACCTAGATAAGGAAGTCATACCTGCCCAAAACACATATACACATGTATATGCTCCAAAGGAAAGACAGAATTTAATGGTTACAATTCATCACTTTCACTAATTCCAAACTAATGACAGAATCCTTGAGGAATGAGTTGGGGAAAAGTGGAACAAACTAGTCAGTTAAGGTTAAAATCCAAGACCATCACCTACCTATATTCTCCAAATAACAAGGCAGTTAACACTAAGAAATGTTTTATATAATAGTCCGGCATCTCACTTCCTCCTCCTCCTTTTTTTTTTCAATATATTTTTATTGATTTCAGAGAGGGAGAGAGAGAGAGATAGATACATCGATGAGAGAGACTCATCGATCAGCTGCCTCCTGCACGCCCCCTACTGGGGATTCAAGCCCACAACTGGGGCATGTGTCCTTGACAGCATTAGAACCCAGGACCCTTCAGTCTGCAGGTTGATGCTCTATCCACTGAGCCAAACCAGCTAGGATTCACCTCCTTCTTAAAGGGCTAACTACGCTTTTCCTTCAATGTAATTCTAAACTTGTTCTTCTGCAGTTTTATCACCTTTAATATAGTTCTTCTTGAGGTGTTCTTTTTTTTTTTTTTTTTTTTTAAGAGTTCTAACTCTCCTTTTCTTATTTTACAGGTCTTCTTACCCTTGCCCATTTCAATTGTCCAATCATAAAGGACTTTAATTCTACTCTACTTTTCCATCTCAATCTCCCCATACTTTACAATAAAGCAGTGACTCTCAACTGGGAGATGGAAGGTACAGTAGTTTGAAAATGTGTATTCAATGTCCTAATTTTATACTTAGCAAATGGAAAGAGAAAACACACCTCAGTGTTTAGGTTATTTATATTCAGTAAAACAGGACAAAATTTTCTTGGCTAGTAAGGATGTATAAAAGATGGGGGTCGGGGAGTGCTGGAGCAGAGAAAAAAGAAGCATCCCGGTTCAGGGGTTATCGACACCTGTAGTGGGGTAAGACTTCTTATGGTCTCTCAAAAGGGAGTTTATCATAGTTATTGCTTATGATGGATGAGAAACACTGCAACAGTTGTCTAACAGATAACATCCATTCTCCGTTTACAGATTTCTCTGTACTGACCATCCTCTTGGAGATAATGAATGTATGCCATATTGACAAATGCTGACTTCTTCTTTTTTTCTTTTTTGGTAATTAGTACTTTTACAAAGTACCACTGATGCCCATTTAACCTCTAACTGCTCAAACATTCAGAAAATAAACTATTTTATTTCAAAGTATAAATCTTGTTATTGGAAACTGTATCCTTTGAAGAGGATCAGCTGCAGACAGATATAAACACATGTTACTGAAACACAAGATGCTCAGAAGCAGCTTAATTTGAAATGAGAAATCCCTTGAAAATAAAATAATCAGAAGGCCTAAAATGAAAATCACCAATATAATTTTAAAAGAGAAGGCTTTAAAAACTGTACCATGAAGACATTTGTGAGACCCAAAGGGTCTCAAAGCTTATAAATAAATGGGAAACAAACACCCAAGGTGAATTTAATCACAGTTTAGGGTCAGCAAGGGATCTACAGCAAAGGATGGAAGGGTACAGACCATAAGAACTGGAGCTTTTAACTTGGAGCCACTCAGATTTCCTCATGAAGACTGAGATCCTTGGCCATTTCCTCTATCTTCGCTATTCTCATTGCTAAATGTGACTACCCTGTTTTCGTTTTCCCAATTACTAAGGAAAAAGCACTCACACCTCAATCAGATATTTGGGGGCAAAGGTGTACACTGTAAAGTGAGCCCTCCTGAATAAACAAGAAAAGCAAAATAGACAACTATGAAAGCTAAAAGAATGTACGTATGTCCAGGGGGTAAAGGAGAAACTACAGAAATCATATACTCATATGAAAGGGGGGAAGGGGCAAGGTAAGGAAGTCAGGGGTTTATGAACAGGGAAACGCGACTGGGGGTGGGGGTGGCGGGGACCCGGGTAGATTACCTGCTCATACTGCCGGGGTTGGTGCCAGTAAGGCCCATACAGCAGAAGCGGGAGATTTCTGGCAACTGGAGCCCCCAAAATGGAGATGAGGTACATGCACTTGAAGGAGGGAGCTAGCGGGGTGCCCTCCAGAGTGGGGATGGCCAAGACGGGAAGATGCGGGGGGTGGGGGGGCGGCGGAAGGGGGATGTGGATGCCCGGGTGGGAGCAATGTTAGGGCGGAAGCTACAGGCTGGAAGGCCCAACAAGCCCAGATGGAGAAAAGGAGCTGTGCCTCACCCTCGTGTAGGAATAGAGGTGCCTTTACCTGCAGCGGCGTGGGGGGCCGGTTCGCCCCTCTCGCTGTCTCTCCAGCACCAGTTCCCCCTCCTCCTGCGCAACCTACCCTCATGCTCCAGCCCGCCCCGCGTCCTCATTGGCTAAAATGGACTGCCACTCACAGAGAAGCAAAGACGCAAAACAGCGTAAAGGGTGGGACTTGGGAGAGTCTCCCCTCCCCCGCCACCGCGGGTTAGGTTGAGAGCGCACGGAGAGGCCTATCCGGTTTCTAGGGCCCAGGCGAAGCCTGCAGCTTGCTTGGAAAAAAAGGGGCCTGGCCAGAGGAACTGTCTCATGCTGCGGGAAACTAGTCCTAGGGATTAAATTCCCTGCCACCAACACTGTGTTCTGTACACCAAAGAGCATGAACTCAGGAGGGAGGGTTCCACTCCAGGCAAACTCTGCCTCCTGAACTCCCTGCCTTCTAGCAGCTCTGTCAACTCTTGGGCTGTAGTCACTATACCTTATCCCCATCCCCATTAAGAGGCCAAAGCTTCTCTCCATCATGGGAGCGAGGCAGTCCAGTGCTGGGATATGGAGGCCTTTTACTCTTAAAGGATAAAGCACTCTTTCTGCCACAACTCCCAATGCTGGTTTGCATTCCTGACACTCGAACCCTGGGCAGCAGTACCTCTTTCCAGGAGCCCTCCGACAATTCCCAGCCCCTCCCCTCCAAAACAGCCCCTCAGCTCACCACAAGACCTGGTCTCCTGCCCCCATCTCATTTTGCTAAAACTCAACTGCTCTGGCGTACTGGCCAGTGTCCACTTTGCTATGCCACTCGAGATCACTCTAATCCCCAGTGAGACTAGTCGACTCCAGAGTGATGGTATGCAAGCTTAAATCCCCCAAAGTAAACTGTTATTAAAAAGAGTTGCTGATGATCTGACCACATTTCCTCTGAAATGTAACCATTGAAATTCTACTTTCTGTACTCTAGGACACAAACGAGGAAGCAGGTTAACTTGGCTGTAGAGCTCCTATTTTTAAACATTCTAGCATTACTGCTATTGCTAGGAACACCCAATTACCACTTCTGTAAACAGCAATACTGTTGTTTTCCCATTCACTCAGGCTCAAAACCTCATCTTTATTTCATTTCTTTGCCTTATCAAAATCTTATTTATCCTCTAAGATGTACATCAAATGCCTCTTCATTTTCTTTACATTTGAGTATATGATATACCAAGTATTGTGGTAGTATTAGAGAACCAAAGATAAATAGATATGACCTCTACCTTCAATATATAGGAGTATATTTGAGTATAAATGTGGGGAGAGGGTAAAGAGTAGGGAATTATGACAGTAGAGACAAATGTAAACAATTATAATACAAGGTGATATGTGCAATGAAATAAGCAGGGGGCTATTACAGAAACAGATGAAAGAGACTTAACTTAGTACTTTCTTAATGAAGAGTTAACTAGGGAAGGTAAGTGGGCTACAAAAAGAGGTATTCAGGCAGCAGGGACAGTAAAGAGGAAAACAAAACAAAGCACAGCAATGAGAAACAACATGAGGCACGTAGTGGAAACTCTAAGTAGTTCTGTAGTTCAGTCCTGCCAAAGTGTAAATCACAAAAAAACAAATTAGAGGGAGATGAGATGGAAAGGATAGGTAAGGGCCAGACCCTGCAAGGAGGACCTTGAATACGATGTTAAAGCATTTTTAAAACATTTTGTTAATCCTTACCACAGGATATTTTTTTCATTGATTTTTAGAGAACGGAGGGGGGAGAGACAGAGAAACATCAATATGACAGACACATCGATTGGTTGCCTCCTGCATGTGCCCTGACCTGAGCTGGGGATGGAGCCTGCAACCGAGGTATGTGCCCTTGACCAGAATCAAACCTGAGACTCTTCAGTCCGTGGGCTAATGCTCTAACCACTGAGCAACAGGCTAAGGCTAAAGCCTTTTCTTATAGGTGGATGAGGAACCACTGAAACAGGGAATGACATGGTCAGAATTGCATTTTGGTTAGCTAGCTCTGGATGTTAGAGAACAGATTTGGGGGATGAGGGTAAAGAGTTCACAGCAGCAGTTAGGAGGCTACTATGGTAGTCTAGAAAAGAGTTGTATAGTGGTATCTGCTGATTTTTCTTTCTGCCCAACAACCAAAAGCCCCCTTCCTACATTGGGGTAATAGCTCAGATGAGAGTCTTCAATGGAAGGCTGGATATTAACTTCCACTACCGAGCCAGGGAGCAGGGGGATGCAGAGGTCCCACCTTCACTTCCTGGCAGAGACAAAGTACACACATGACCTAGACCAGTGATGGCGAACCTTTTGAGCTCGGCGTGTCAGCATTTTGAAAAACCCTAACTTAACTCTGGTGCCGTGTCACATATAGAAATTTTTTGATATTTGCAACCATAGTAAAACAAAGACTTATATTTTTGATATTTATTTTATATATTTAAATGCCATTTAACAAAGAAAAATCAACCAAAAAAATGAGTTCGCGTGTCACCTCTGACACACGTGTCATAGGTTCGCCATCACTGACCTAGACTAATTTAACTGGACAGTCCTTAGGGTAGTGGTTCTCAACCTTCCTAATGCCGCAATCCTTTAATACAGTTCCTCATGTTTTGGTGACCCCCCAACCATAAAATTATTTTCGTTGCTACTTCATAACTGTAATTTTGCTACTGTTATGAATCGTAATATAAATATCTGATATGCAGGATGTATTTTCATTGTTACAAATTGAACATAATTAAAGCATAGTGATTAATCACAAAAACAACATATAATTATATATGTGTTTTCCGATGGTCTTAGGCGACCCCTGTGAAAGGGTTGTTCGACCCCCAAAGGGGTCGAGAACCACAGGTTGGGAACCGCTGCCTTAGGGGAACTTTGACTTTGAAGAGGTAATGCAAAGACCCAAAACAAGCAGTTAGACAACATTCAGCAGTGGCAGACAGCAGGGTATTACTGCATCATCTTAAACAGACTTCAGTGGTGTGACCTTGGCTATGTTTTCCACATCTCTCACTTCCCTTGGTTTTAGATCTTTTTAAACCAGATTCTCTAGCATTTCCATTGATTTCGTAAGCCATACAATATCCTTCCCATAAATTCCCTTTCTTCTTAAGTTAGCCAACATGATTTTTGTTGTTTGCAAACAAGATGATTAGAGCCTAAATCATAGCAACGTGGTGGTTTAAAAGGTAATGATGAGAAGGAAGGGAAAGAGCTGATTAATGCTTATGAGATAAAAAAAATGGTAGAACGAACCTGGAGTTTAGAGGCAAAGATGAGTTCAACTACGTTGAGTTTGTGGCCTATAGTATGTTGAATAGTGATATTCAATAGGAGGTTGGATGTATAAATCTAGCAGTTGGCTTGGTGATAGATGTAGAGTTACCAGTATCTAAATAGCAGTTTCAAGAGTGAGGATTACACAGGGAGTGTGAAGAGCAAAGCAAGAATATAAAAAACTGCACCAATACCGTTGGGGAGACAATAGAGAATATTGGGGTCTGTGAAGAATTGGAGAACCATGTCCATTCCAGAGAGTGGCTGCTATTTAGCTCTAGTTAAGTGTTGCCATATGTACATCCAACGTTGAGAGAGAACTTCAGATTTTTCTCAAGCCAGAAATAGTTTATGTAAATCTTCTAGGTTTTAAATGTACACTGCATAAATAAATAAAAGAGATAACTAATTTTTAAAAATATGTTTTTACTGATTTTAGAGAGGAAGGGAGAAAGAGAGAGAGTTAGAAATATCAATGAGGCGGAATCATTGATCAGCTGCCTCCTACACCCCCCCAACCCCCCAGTAGCCTTCCTACTGGGGATGGAGCCTGCAACCCGGGCACATGCCTGACCAAGATCGAACCAGTGACCTCCTGGTTCATAGGTCGATGATCAACCACTGAGTCACACCGGCCAGGCATTTTTAAAAAGTGTTTATAACTGTATAGAGGCTAAACAAAATGCTTAGCTGGAAACCCAATTAATGAGCTTTTTGGTGACAAAAGCTAAGGAGGAACTCAGGAAAACAACAGGATTTAAGAATCAGAATAAGTTATACCTATCAAGCAAGTAAAGAAGGAAAAGCTAGAGAAGCAGAGTGGGCAATGTCACAGAAGCAAAGAGATTAGAGTATTACCGGGGAGAAAGAGGGACCGATTACATTGAACAAGCAAAAATGTCCAATAATAAATGTCCATTGGATTTAATAATTGAAAATTTTCTTGATGCCTACTTTTCATTGTCAAGCCAAAAGTAATCAGTCCGATACGAACTTACACAGCATATTAAGTACTTTTTAAAAATAATTATCTTCTATTTTGTATTTCATTTATATTTGTACATGGAGGTATAATGAGCTTTCAAGTCAGAGGGATGAGGGTTCAAATCTTTGTCCCACAAAGTAAATTGACCTTTTTGAGTCTAGTTCATTTCTCTCTCCAAAGAGAGATCAAGGCACAGGACCAGTAATAAGGATTAATAAAATACCTAGCACAGTATTTGGCATATACCACTATGTCCTACGAGGTACTCAACAAACACTGTTGGATAGACAGTTGGGAAAAAATTTTGTTTCTGCCAGTGTTCTCCACCTAATCAGTTTTAGTGGGATCATCACCCCAATTAATGGCCTCTAAAATAATTAATTTCAGCACGTTAATTCCTATGAGCTTGAATGTGCACTCTAGCTCTCTTCCTCTATATTAAATCTAATTTAAGGCAAATGGGTATAACTACACTTTAGATTCTAGAGTCTGAAGACCATGTTCAACTAACTGGCTTTGTTCAGTCTAAACCTATGATCAAGATGTTCTAAATCACTGGTATCCAACTTTGAGTGGTGAGAGACCTAAGTTAAGACTCTCAGGGATCCAAAGAAGGGCCATAAAGATTTCAGAAAAATCAGTCACACCCTGAAACACTTTTCTTAATTGACTTCCAACATACCACACTTTTCTGGTTTTCCTCCTACCTCTAGCTAGTTCTCCTTTGCTATTCTCCTCTACCAGCCTTTAATTGTTGAAGTTCACCAAGCTTTGGTCTTAGAACCCTTTTATTTATCATTCTATACTTCCTTTTCAAGAATATCTAATTCACATGCATGGCCTCAATTATTATTCACTTTTTCCTACCAAATTATCTATATGCTTATAATTTACTTACTCAATAGCTCTTCTTGGTAGTTTCTTCATTCTCCTTGGTTGATCCACTTGTCTAACTCTCCCCATAAGAGGCTTATTGACTTTAAGGAGACTGATTCCTTGGTCATCTCTCTAGTTTCCTCCATCCCCACTGCCATGCACGCACACACACAAAGATGGTCACCAACCTCCAGTATCTCCTATTCAGTCATAGCTGCGGAGACCAGAAACCCTCTTCCTTACCAAATACATCCAATATTCGTAAATCCTACTATTACCTCCTAAATATCCCTCCAACCCACCCACTTCTGTCTCAACTGCCATTCTGGATCAATTTACTCTCCTCACTTCCCTGAACTAGTGCAACTGCCTTCTAACTGGTTCCCCTCCATTGTGCCTGTTTAATTTTTATTTATCCTTCAAAGCTTATTTAAACATCATCATTTCAAAAAAAGCTTTCCCTGACCTTCAAGACAAAAAGCCAAATTTATGCAGTATACGTTACATGACAGGCACTCTTCTAAACAATGCAAATATAGAACCCATTTCATTTTCTTAAGCCTAAAATAACTATCTTTATTTTATAGATGAGAAAACTGAGGCACAGAATGATAATTTTCCCAACATCCACAGCTAGCAAAAGCAGTGCCAGATTCAAATTCAGGCAGTGTGGCTTCAGAAGTCACAATTTTGCCCTAGCCGATTTGGCTCAGTGGATAGAGCGTCGGCCTGCGGACTGAAGGGTCTCAGGTTTGATTTCGGCCAAGGGCACGTGCCTGGGTTGCGGGCTCAAACATGCCTGGGTTGGGGGCGTGCAGGAGGTAGCTGATCAATGATTCTCATCATTGATGTTTCTATCTCTCTAGCCCTCTCCTTTACTTTTTTTTTAAAAAGAAGTCACAATCTTAACCACCCGACTACATTATGCTGTAGGTTACATGCCCTGTTATAAATTGTCTTGTAACATCCACGACTTTTTTGTAGTACAGATTGAACTGATTATAGTATAATTAATAGCTTGATGCCCTCCCCCCTCCCCCATATTAGAAAGAGTTCCACAAGGTCAAGGACTGTGTGTGACTTTTCATTACAATATTCCTTTTGCCTATTGGGTGGTAATGGACATTCAATATACATTTGTTGAAGGAATGCATGTTCAACTTCCAGCCAAAGGTTTGTGGGAGTGAGAGGTAATGGGGAGGTTTCTGGCAAAAGCAAGGGCTTCTCTCAGAATGCAGAGATAGTAACAAATTAATGAGCAGTGGCACATTTTCCTACCAGAAGCATTCAGAAAAGGCATTATAAAATCATAAGCATCTTCACTTTTTAGGACCTGCAGCGGACACAGCTTTTACATATAGCTAAAGGGGCTACAGGCAATACCCATAAAAACACTGTTTTCTATAGTGCGACAGCATTGAGGGTAATGAAATTTTAGTCATCTTCTTTAGGCTTGGGACCATAAAGACTCAGTGGTGGCCAATTTAAAGCTGTGGCAAGCAGCAACTAGATGACACTATACCCATATGACTCGAAAATAGGGCATGGATTCATTTTTAAGTCAGCCTCATTATGTGTTGTGTGTTTTTTTTTCCCAGTAAAACCTCCGAGTTTTGCTCTCTCTGAAACAGAAAATAAGAACCTAATCTTTAGATCCTTTGGTGAAGTTAGACTGGATCTTCCTCTTCACTGGCACATGGTCACCAAGGTGAAAGTAACATTCTGGATTACAGATGAGGAATATATAACTGGATCAATACATCCACCTTGTATAATGCCACTTTTGGTCATTCAGCACAGTAACCATATATACGTAATTGAGGTAACAGAATCCTGGTCCTCTTTATGCCCCCCCACACAACACACACACCGCTCTTACATGCTCTACTTTTACTGGGGCAATATACATACATTTGTTCAGAAAAATATAAATATTTACTTTATTTATGAGGGATTGTTTTCACTGCAACATTTGTGTTAAAAAGGTGTGTGTGGCAGGGGGAGGAGAAACATTATAAAGCACTGTTATCACACTTGTGCCTCTAGGCACAAAAAATGACCCCAGTGACATGTGACTAATGAAAACTTAGTGTGCTACTTGGGCGTGCATTGGCTAAAAATATGGAGTTATTTGCAAGACTGACCAAGTGATTTCCCCCTGTGGAGCTTAAAGTATTTCACATACTCTTATCTTCAAAATAACCAACTTAAATAAAAGAAATAAACTATTATTTTTTTGCCTTTTAACAGATATGTTAAAAAAGAAATGTTACATTCTCAAGGTTCTACAACTGCTAAAGGCACAGCTTTAACAGGCTACCAGATGCCTACTTGTCTCATGTTGTGGTCAAAGAGAGCTGTCCCACAGGGGTCAGCACTGCACCTTTCAGTGGGGGAGGCTAGATAGTGAATGGGGCTTTGAAGTCCAACAGACTAAAGTCCTACTCCTAGTTAAGTTACCTAACTTCACTCTCTTATTCTTTTCTCCTCTGTAGAATGAAGCTAACATCACATACATTTCAGGATTATTCTGCAGATTAAAAGATAATGTACAGCCTGACCAGTGTGGCTCAGTGGTTGAGCGTCGACCCATGCACCAAGAGGTCGCTGATTCAATTCCTGGTTGAGACACAAGCCTGGGCTGTGGGTTTGTCCCCGGTGGGGGCGTGTAGGAGGCAGCCAATCGATGTTTCTCTCTCTCTCTTCCTTCCTTCCTCTCTTTGTAAATATCAATAAAAACATATCTAAAAAGAAAAAGATAATGTACAATGTTTGGCACATAGTAGGAAAGTAAAAAGAAGTTTATTATTCCCTGTCCAATAATTTAAAAGAGTACCACCAAAGATTTCTCTCAAAGCAAAATTACTCCTTTGAGACTTGGCTGAACTGATCTACTGAGCATAACGGTGGAATACGGAAATAGATGTAAAAGTTTCACAATTACAATAGCAGGACTGCTGGGCAGGATGAAAAGACTCTGCTGAGAAAGCAGTAAAACCCTTTAACCTCAAGCCCATGGAAAAGACTTCAACCAGCACTGGTGTCTAGGGCAACATCCAGGTAATTCAATTAATCATTTTTCATCTTTGTAGGAATGGTGCCAGTGTCTCCTACTGCTCCATTTACTTCACAATGCCTGCTCATGGAGCTTACAGTTCTCCGACTAACCACGCTGTCCCTTGGTAGTTCATATGCCCAGATCCAGCTGCCTCAACTTCTGACTCCCATGATCTTTAGGAGAGGAGTAAATGTGAGTAATCGCTCCCTATATATAAGACCTTACGAAAAAGATTGCTCCAACAGGAGACATACCTGAAAAATAAGCAAAAGCACTACATTTTACAGGAGAATTGATGTGTTACTAACGTGCTCCACTCCACAGACAAGAGGTAAAAAAAGGAGAATGACTGAGCACTGATTAGAAGCAATGAAGAAATCACCGAGTAAAAGTTCAGTATCCATGCAACTTGGCAGCCTCTATTAAAAAATCCAAAGTTTTTCCCATTCTGTTAGGCAGATGTATATCTGATAAAATCATGTTCTGTTACAAAATCCTGCTATGGCCCTGACCAGTGCTCAGTGGTTAGAGCATTGGCCACAGGCCAAAGGTATGCACCTAGGTTGCAAGTTTGATCCTGGACCTGGTCAGGGTATATGGGAGGCAACCAATCAACGTGTCTCACAACGATGTTTTCTCTCTCTCCCTCCTCCTTTCCTTCCGTCCATTCTCTCTAAAAATCAATGGAAAAAATATCCTCAGGTGAGGATTTAAAAAAAAAAAAATCCTGCTATGATTTGGACTTTAAAAAGGCAGCCCAACTACTGAAATCACCAGTTCCTCAAGAACTTAATGAAAAAGAAAATGCCATATCATTAATGGGACAATGTACAAATTATTCCATGTCCCAAAGGAATAATTCCCAAAGACGTAGTGGATGCCCAAGTATGTAGTGAAAGAAAAAAAATGAAAGTATATAGTGGGGGCCAGCCAGTGTGGTTCAATGGTTGAGCATCGACCTATAAAACGGGAGGTCACAGTTTGATTCCAGGTCGGGGCATATGCCCAGCTTGCAGGATTGATCTCCAGTGTGGGGAGTGCAGGAGGCAGCCTATCAATTATTCTCTCATTTGATGTTGCTATCTCTCTTTCCCTCTCCCTTCCTCTCTGAAATCAATAAAAATATATTTAAAAAGAAGAAGAAGAAGAAAGTACATAGTGGGGAAAAAGAAAACACAAAAGCTTTGGATATCCCAAGGATTTCTATAATGACAATGAAAGACAATTGGAGAAATCTGAAAGATTTTACAGCGCTTGAAATCCTTTCTCTCAGGTGAAATTAAGAATTAAGTTAATATACTTCCTTTCTCAGAGAAGTACTGACATTGTTTTAGAAAAATTACAGACTCTCAAAACCGAAAAGTCTTATTATAAAATTAGTAATTACTGGAGTATTGGGGCATTACCAAAAGAATTAGAACTATCACATTTAATGTGCTGACATATAGGGGAGAAAAGGAGCACGGTCCTATTATTGCCTAGTAATCTGAGTAGCATGTCATTTAATTGCCTTTTTAAAATGTAGTAAAGTCTGAAAATGCCAAATAAAATGAAGCCATACACAATAAATTTCTCTGGAAATGTACAGAGGAAAGGGATGTTTCATTCTTTCAATGACAAACCCAACATTTTCTTAATAATTATGGTTAAGAGTAAGTTTCTTGTTAAAATCCTTGATTTGTTTTTGAATTTTTTTTTGGCATTTTTATTTGAACAGGAGCCTGATATTCTGGGAAGTCTTCACAAACACACAAATAAGAATATATTTAGATAGTCTGAAATTGAAGAGGCTAGAGCATTGTCAAGGTTCCCTACACTGTTTAGAATACATTCCTGGATCCATCCCTGCTGAAGGTGAATGCAAAGCAATTATCCATGCCAGTCTAGTTTCTGTTTAAGCCTGCTGGACTTTATGATTATCATGTAACATGCATTAGTGGGTAGAAATTAAGTGTTTTATTTTTAAAAGTCTCCTGCTGCAATCTGAAGGCAAGAATTAAGATATTTTTAAATTGATCATTTTGCTTCATTAAACAACCAAGAACCTGGTGAAGGACAGAAAATAATGGATAAGTGAAAGGCAAAAAAAAAAAATTACAGGTACTTATAGAAGAGCGTAATGAGAAATTTGTAGTTTAAATTTAAAACATCCAGTAACTACAAAAAAATGGACTTATTTTGCATACAAATACAATGAAAATCTTAAAGGCAGTATGAAAGAGTTAGAACACACACAAAAAGAGCTAAATTACAACTTCATACATGTACACACATAAGACAAAACTGAGAGGATAAAAGAGGGAAAAATCATTCAGGATAAAATTTAGAATGTAATAAGTGCTTAAAAAAACTTTCAGGCAACGGTAAACAGTTTCATATAGAAATACGACTATTCCTTGGGTACTAGAAACCATTCAGTGTTTATCTACATTCCTTAAAAGGCCTCAGCAAGACAGAAGCAAAAAGGTGCAATGTCAGTGAGTAAAAAACATGAAGTGAACAAAATCGTAATGGAGGATGGAAGGAAGACCACTAACTTTGTAAAGAAAAGAATAAAAAATTTATTAAAGAGGAGCTCTATAAAGTTAAACTGAATAAAATACGAAATGACTGCCTGTGAGAGAATCAAATGTTAAAGGTAAGATAGTAAACACAGCACTAGGTTGGCCCGGTAGTGTAAGGGTAGTTCATGCAAAGGCCTGCAGATTAGGGACTTGCTCAAATGCAAGCCCAGAAGAGGACTGACTTCTAGGGGTGAGGGTGAGAGGTCCACAAAAATATTTGTCTCTGTTTATCCCCGAGCTACTTAGGCTCAATGTAAGCTCAGAAGCTAGCTTAACTCTTGCAGGGCTGTGGACACAGTATCTCTAAAGCATTTGGCATCTCTCTGAATGTTCTGAAAATGTTACAGTATTTCAGCAGATGGAAATATCAAATCTCATTCTTTCAGTAAGCAAGCACCGTTCCTGGCACCCACCAGTTACTCTTAAGTGGTAGTTTTGCTTACAAAGAGCTCACCGTTTTTAAAAGATGTGCGTGATGGTGTGTGTTTGTTTTTTAAGACAGATCCCCTTCACCATCCTACCTTACCTATCAGAAACTCGACCCTTCACGTAAAATGTCAAATTTTTCATTTTACAACCAAAACTCTGCAGTGGTGGTGATGATAATGCCAGGACTCTTCCACTCCAGCACCCAGCGATGCTGCAGACAGGCTGTCCTCGGAAATACAAGATCTCTGTTTCCTGGTGATTCACAGCCAGCTCAGCAGATTTGTATCATTTTCTATCCACGTCTAAGTGGATTTTGTCAACTTGGGAACTGACAAAATCAAAAGGCCAGATGCAGAAGACAGATCAAACAACATGGGGAAAGTGTGCATTGTGCAAGTACCCGCTCACTGCTTCATCAGATGCCTTATCAACATCCATCACTTCTTCGCTACTTCAGCTTTAAACCTCCCACCCGAGCCTGTACACACACACACACACACACACACACACACCCGCCTACCCTGTCTTTGGCCAGTGTACTTCATCCTGCCTTGCACACCCACTGGTATGCCACTCTTGCAACTCAGGCCTTCTTAAACGAAAAATGTTTTCCTTCTCATAACTCTTGTTAAGGGAGCAGGATTAATTCCAAAATACTTGGAATGGGAAGCCTCTCACATTCTGGCCCGAAAGAGGCTGACAATCTGTCCCGAAATCTATTTGGTGACCAACTCCAAAGAAATTCTGCCGCGGAAGACTGGATCTCATTCACTAGAGGAGGACAGTCTTCACATCGCAGACTCGGCATCTAGTACCGAACGCCCCACGCCAGATGGGCCCGGGGCTGATGGCAGGACGACCCCGGCGGAGAACCCCTGGCGGCATCGACAGGCTCAGGATGGCGGGGGAGTAAGTCAAGGATCTGGGGCCGCGGGGCGCGGGGTGGCAGAAGGCAGGAGTCACCCACTCACTCTGCAGCTCCTCTAGCTGGTGCTTGGGACGTTCTTTAAAAGAAAAGGACCTGGAATACTCGGTCTGTGGCTTGCGGCTCGCCGTGCTCAGTCGCTGGAAAGAGCGGTTCACTGAACGTCTGCCCCCCCCCCCCCCCCATGTCCCTACACCGGGCACCTCCTCTTCGAGGGCCTTCCTCACGCCAGGACCGCCCCGGACAGGGCAGGCGGGCGCTGCTGCATTTGCCCAGCCGCTGCCATGGCAGGGAAGTTTCCTGCGACACCAGCGGCAGGTAAATAAAGAAGCTGCCCTCGCCCCGCGGTAGGGGGAGGGGGCTGCCGCCCGAGGAGAGTTTACATAATGCCACGGAAACCCCGTCCGCGCTGCAGACCTGTCAATGGCGGGGCCAGGCTGGGGCTCCCCTCCGCCCCCACCTCCAACCACTCTCCCAACGCCTGCTCTTCTCCCCCGAAGACCCACAGAAATTACACGCAATAACGTCTAACACCCTGCACACGCTTACCCCATGCGTTCCTACCCACTTTTACTGTTAAAACGCAAGAACACAAGCCAAAAACAAAAAACAAAAAAACACAAACCCTAATCTCCCACTTCTGAGTCCAAAGTATGGAGTAAAACCAAACGGAGCCGGGGAGGTCTCCCTCCTCCGAAGGGGCAAGGAGAACAAGGAGCTGCCGTGAAGTCTGCACCACGCCCAGGAACGCAACGACAAGCCCCCAAACTCCACGGCGGCCGGGGCAGCTCCCTCCGCGGCGCGGCGCGGCTCGGGCCCCGCGGCCGGCGGCCGGCCGCTCCCCCGGCCTCTCACAAAGGAGAACGGTTCAGTCCAGAGCATCACCCGGCACCTGATCCCTCAACAACTGGCGGGCGGGCAAGGGGCGGTGGATCGAGGAAGGGGATGAGTTACTGGAACCAATTCTAAGAGCCTTCGCCTTTGCAAAGACCCCTGGACCAGCACTGAGGAGCGGGCACGAACGGGGAGCCTACCTGAACCAGTCCCGGCACTTCCTTTCCAGCCAGCGTTTCAACTCACCCTTTCGGAGAACAAGGCGCCTTCCGGCGGAGCATGGCCAGCCCTCGCCTCAATCTAGCTTGCTAGTAGTCCATTCTCGCCCGGCTCCGCCCACCTACGCTTCCTCCGACCAATGGCAGGGCCGACGCCCGGCCTCTTTCCAGCAGGGTTGTGTGAGTCCCATCCCGGAAGTCTCTCGAGGGTGGGAGGTCCTAAAAGGCTCCGGAGTGTACGTAGGCAACCACAGATGTGCCTGATTGAAAATAAAATCTGGCGGTAGCTCCCGTCCGCAGGCTCAGTCCGCAGGCGTCCAGGCCTCTTGGCATTTCTCCTGCCCCCGCCGTTGGGGGCGCTCTGAACGAAAACATTTAGTTACCTGTTTCTGGGAAGCCATCTTGGGTCGGGCTGGTGCCCTGGGGCAGGAGGAGGGAGTGCGTGGAGAAAGTGGAGCTCTTTTCGGCCTCTTGTCGGGCTGCTGAGGTCCCGCCCCAACTCCTTATATAATAAGAATGTCCCTTGCTCACGATGGGGAGAAGCTGGGATGTTGCTGGATGTGGGAGAGCAACCGCCACCCCTCTCATAGGAGTGAAGCGATCTTAGCAAATCAAAGCAGCAGAAATGAGTTCTTAGAAAGACAGTGGGTTTTCCCAGTTCCTGGGGTAATCCCTTATGGTCGCCTCACTCCCGGGACATCAGGATAAGACCAACATAAGTGATGTCTAGTCTAGGTGCTTCTAATCCTTGTGCTTCACTTGCAAGTTTCCCAGTGTCCTGTACGTTGGACTGGGAGTCCGTTGGAAATGAGAAAACAGGATTTAGGGAAGAACAACTTTTTTTTTTAAAGGACTAAATTCATCAGTAGACCCAAACTCCCTGTGAATACAGACAGAGCAAATGACAGAAGTCTTGAGAAATTATATGTAAGGAAGAGAGCCATGAAGGGACAGCCTTAAAAACATAGGCTGCAGAGAGTAATTTTCTAATAACTGCATTTAAATAGGAAAGGAGCCGTGACTGGTTTGGCTCGGTGGATAGAGTGTCGGCCTGCGCACTGAAGGGTCCCAGGTTCGATTCAGGTCAAGGGCATGTACCTTGGTTGCGGGCGCATCCCCAGTAGGGGGTGTGCGGGAGGCAGCTGATCGATGCTTCTCTCTCATGGATGTTTCTAACTCTCTATGCCTCTCCCTTCCTCTCTGGAAAATCAAAATATATTTAAAAAATAAATAAATAAGAAAGGAAATAATTTTATTTACCTTTTTATTGAACTTATTGGGGTGACACTGCTTAACCAAATTATACAGGTTTCAGGTGCACAATTCCACAACACATAGGAAATAATTTAATGGCGGCTTAAATTCTCTTGTGGTCAATGAGATTTCCCTGTGTCCTGGTCTAAATCTCTCCCTGCTACTGGAAGTTTTTGTTTTTGAACTGAGGAGTGGAGCCTTTCCAGATCATGACAGGAGTTTCTAAATGAATTACATGTTTGCATGGTCACACATGGTAGGAGTTCAGAGGCCTTAAGGAGTCATATGAGTAATACTTTATCACAGAAGTGATAAGACTTGGCCACTACATTTCCCTGTATGTTGTACAGTCTGTTGACCAAATTCTCTCCTATCATTCTATCAAACTTGAGGTATTAGGATTTATCAGAACCATGTGTTTGTTTGTAACTGCATATGCAGATATTATCTTAATAATAGTTTCTAGAATGAGAACCTATTATCCTGCTTGATAGGAAATAAACTTGCTATCAAAGGAACCAGTTATAGGCATTATATTATAGAAAGGAGAAAGGGTGTGCCTGGTCTAATTACTGCTGTCTGCAATGATCTACAATAGTAAGATCTAGACTGCTATAAATAATATGGTTTCCAATGGTGCTGGCCTTCAAAACCAATCAACGCCCATATTATCGCATAGCTACCATTCTTCATCAGGGGTGGAAGATCCATTTTCGTTTCTTTTTTAAATATATATTTGTATTGATTTCAGAGAGGAAGGAAGAGGGAGAGATAGAAACATCGATGATTGATCGGCTGCCTCCTGCATGCCCCCCACTGGGGATCGAGCCTGCAACTTGGGCATGTGTCCTTGACTGGAATTGACCCCGAGGCCCTTTAGTTCGCAGGCTGATGCTCTATCCACTGAGCCAAACCGGCTAGGGCATGGATGGGGGATCCATTTTCTATGATAATTCATGACCATTCCACTCAGAGCATCGGCAATGATCAACACAGGTCATGAATTTGTCCAGAAATGTTTGTTTCTCCTGTTTATCTTACAATTGGTGAAATACCCAAGTATAGAAGGTTATGAATGATTTGGATAACAGAACTGGATATAGGATTTTTGGATTAAAAAGATATGCTCCAAAACATCCAAATGGTACACTTTAATGGCTCTGAAAGCAGCTGCTCCAGGCAGAATGCTATCTTTGATCAATGCCTACAAACACTAAATATTTTTTGGTTGATAAAGAAAAACTGTACCAAAACAATAGTTATATTTACTTTAGTTTTGTCCCTCGTGTGAAGGTGCAGGCTAACCCCAAATTCAACAGCCTCAAATCCTTTTTGGAATGAGGTCAGATTTTAAAAAACAAAAGCATAATCAAAGCAATATCCCAAATGTCTCCCAACTTCCTGTGGTGCAGTGTTAACTGGGGGCAGAACCCTTTATGGCATGAATGTATCTCAAGAAGTACCTCCTCCAATATCTTTGATAGAGTTTCCTAGGAGAGTATCTACTTATGCTTGAGATAAATCAGAAATGACACATGAAATATGAGCAGCTTGGATACATGCATATATTTAATAATGAAGCAGTTCACCACCAACAACAAAAAAATTAGAAAAATTCATGAGACTCAGTGCTGTGGAATAGTATGGGACAGCAAGGCAAAAAGATACAGCAACTGACCCGGAAAGCTGAATGAAGAGGGAAGCAAAGGCAAATTTGGCTAGGATAGCATTATATGCTCTTGAAAAGGAGAATGGAAAAAAGAAAAGGAGAATGGTTGCTGAAATACCCACTTATTTGACTGCTTAGGAGCAGGCAACTTTACGCTGCATGGAAGGGAAGCAAAGAGCTAAGAAGGGAAAGAGAGGAGAGGGAGAAGAGCAATATAAAATCCAGGGTAAGCAGATGTAAAAGATTGAGATAGAGTTACAAGGAGATGACTCTAAGGCCTTTTGTTTCCTCTGAGCCTGTAAGTATGTCAGTTAAATTCAATGATCACATAAATAGCACTAGGCACTGTGAAGGAATGGTGGAGGGAGTGCTTCACAAAGTACAGGGATAATGTGGTCCCTGCTCTCAAGGAGCTTACATCCTATGTGGGGAGACAGATTCCACACACAAAACAACTATAAAACATATTTACAAAGCAACATAAATACAAATAAATATACATATGAATAAACAACATATGAAAGCTAAGGGGTACTGTGTCAATAATTGCTTAGAATCCCTAGGTCAGTCAAAGAAGACTTTCTGAAGGAAAAAGTTTTGGACTTTGAGTATATAGGGCATGTGCAAAGGCATAAAAGTGGAATATGTCATGTCCAGTAAGTAAGCAGAATAGCTTGATTAGAGTAAAAAGTCTCAATAGGTCTCATTAAGTATGATGAAATAGTAGGGGTCTATTTGGTGAAAGATACTGCAATGTTAGTTCTGGTCCCTAAAACAAACAAACAGGGGAAGATGTTTTCTTTAGGTATTAAGTGGCTACAGGTCCAGGAGCAATTCCACTGCTCTCAAAAGTTTTGTAGTTACTCTAAGACTAGCAATAAGATGGTAGAGAAGTATTCAGCATTCTTCAGCAGCTCAAGAACTCTTGCAGCCTTCTGCAAGGACTCTTATGAAGTGACAGGTGGAAAAACAATGAAATTCAAAGACTGAGGATCTATCATCCCAAAAGCTAGCCAGATCCCAGGAATCTCAGGTGCTCAAGCAGAATGTCCCAGACCCACGTTACTGGTTCCTGGTGGGGAGCAGATTATGTATACTTCTAAAATAATTTATTTTTTAATTGCCATGACAACCAACTTTGATACTAACATTTTAGAAATAAAATTAGGGTATAAGAAGAGCCCTAATCTATAAGGAATGCTCACGTCCCCGAAGAAGGGACAGGTCAGTAAGGGCCCAAATTTTCCCCGGTCTTTAAGTGGAAAGGCAAAACATCACACCTTGAAAAGAGGCTTTTCTCAACCAAAGTTATTAAGACCTCTGTAAGCCTATTGATCTGAAGCTGTTCCAGGAAGGAGAAAAGAGTCCAGGCCAGACATTCAGCAGCAGCCAGAGTTAGACTCTATGTCACCAGAGTTCCGCTGGGAGGCGATGGGTGCCACTGATGTTGAAATACACTGTTGAGGACCGATCTTGATACCATTTGCCTGCAAAAGAAAAGAAGCAGTAGTGCCCACCTCAAATGCTCAAGTAAACGGGAGAAAGGAAGGGGATGAAAGGAGAAATCATTAATTACACTTTCTAGAAGCAGATATCACCTTGGCAAGTAGCCATGTGCCCTAACCAGACTGTTGTAGAACAACCATCTGTGACAGTGAAGATGAGATGGCCATCTGTGTGATAAATATTAGATGACTAGATGTGGCTAGTTATACTATTAGATGACTAGAAATGGCTTTTGTGCCCCTTTTTAAGATGACTGTTATACTTAAGATTCACAGCTATGTGCAGAATCAGGATGTGATTAGGAAAGAGTAGGAGCAGGCAAAAGAGTAGAAGTAGTATATAAGCATATAATTCTTTTGTTTTGCCCCAAAACTTGCTTTATATAATAGCCCTGCTGAGCAATTAAGTATTATACCTCTCTCAAGCACTGAAATAGTGAAGAAATGAGGTTGAGAAGAAAACCTCTCATACTGTATATAAGCTTTTTAGATCACCAACTAATAAAATCACTTGAAGCATTCTAGGGTCTCAGATTTGAGAAAAAACAAAAACAGAAAATAATGACAGGTTTCTATGCACCTACATAAAAAACAAGTATGAGTTGGCATAGCTTCAACTAGTATAATGTTAGTGGATGCTTACATTCTAAGGAGCAAATTTAATTGTCAACCCCACCCTTGCTCACCTCATTGTGGACATCAAATAAACCCTGCTGGATCTTCCTATATATTTCTTTGGCTGTGTTAATGAAGGCCTAAAGGAGACATAAATTATATTATTAGGCTCCAGTTTAGGTAGAGAAATAAGGAAAAGAGAATACAAAGAGTATTCCTATTTGAATTTCTAAAGTGAATTAGAGCCTTAGCAGTTTGGCTCAGTGGATAGAGCATCGGCCTGTGGACTGGAGTCCTGGGTCCGATTCCGATCAAGGGCACCTAACTCAGTTCTAGGCTCCCAGCCCTGGTCAGGGGCATGCGGGAGGCAACCAATCAGTGTTTCTCCCTCTCCCTTCCACTCTCTCTAAAAATCAATGGAAAAAATATCCTCGGATGAGGATTAAAAAATAAATAAAGTGGATTAGGAACCATTAGAAGAACAAAGTAAAAATGTAGAAGGTCCCCCACAGACCCTGTAAAAGCCATTGTGAGTAGTTTTAAAAAGAAAAAAGGAATTATATGTTATTTTGGTACTGATCCAAGATGTTCCTAGGTTGGCAAACAGGCTCTCTTAATTGATACAGTCAACACCAGGCTGAGGAATGACTACAGTAGAACCCATGAGACCCTCCAACTAAAGTAATTTACAAGTAACAGTGCTGACTAATCCAAGCTTACAATTAATGTTACCCAAAGCAAAAGTAAAACCTTAGAAATCAAGGTAAAGAAATGGAGTGATTCCCTTAAAGGAGACACTTTCACCACATAACATTCTTTCTTTACCCATGTCTCTGAATAAAAGGACAAAGATATGACGTAATCTCTGAAAAGCTTTCCCTACTTTTTTCCCCAATAGTACCTCTTCAACATTGCAGGCTGTTTTGGCTGAAGTTTCCATGAATATGAGTCCATGCTCCCGAGCAAAGGCCTCCCCTTCTTCTTTCTTCACATCCCTGCGGGACTCTAAGTCACTACAAGAGATTAATTGGGGAGAAAACAAAAATAAGATCCAAATGAAAGAAGAAACTCTCGTTCTAAAAGAATCCCGTAACTGTTTCAATGGTCGGTTAACCCATAAGGAATACAGATCCTACGTGATGTCTATAGGGTTACTGATTTCTGTGGTGTCTCAGAAAATATTCTTCAGATCCATGTCGGCTGCTGCATGGTTGAGGACATCTTACTCTATTACAGAGAATAGGGTTTACAAATGGTTAGACAAGCTCAGAGTTGCTCGAGGTTTATGCCCTGTGTTTTTTTTCAGATGAGATCCAGTGAAAGCAAAGGAAAGAAGATGAATGGGAAATTCCAGTTGTCAGAAAGGAGAAAAGTCATAGATGTCCCATCCCATCGTAATGAGTGTCTTCCTCCTTCACTGGAAGCAATTCACAAGAAGAGAGAAAGCCAGGAATAGGAACACAGGTGCTTAACTCTCACTAGTCTCATTATTAACATGTACAATAGCAGCTTGCCATCAGGTAAGTGAAGGATTCAGAAAAAATTATAAAATTGGGTAATATGGGGCAGGGGAATAGAGCAAAAGACTTAGAAAGGGAATGGAGAGTCACACGAAAAAACTTTAGGAAAGACAGAATAAAAGGCTGTAAAATAAGTTTTTTTACTTTTCAAATTAGAAATTTACATTTGGGAGGCTTCTAGTATTTCAATCATGAAAAAAAAAATCAAGGAGTAAGTCCATTAAAGAACAACAAATCTACAAATGTCTATTTATTGTTCATCAGCTGTATACAGACCAGGGAAGAACTATCCATCTAAATGTCAACACTCCGAAGCTGTTGTTCTAGTCCAGATGCTCCTCTAAGCTCCAGACCTGTTTGTCCGTTTGCCTGTTCTTCATTTCCACTCTGATGTGTAAAAGGAACTTCAAACTTACATCAAAATGGAACTTGATATTTTCCTCCCAACCTGCTTCTGCTGCAGGCTTCCACATTTCAGTAAATGGCACAAGGCAAAAACCAAGATACCTTTATTAACACCTTTCCCTCCTTCACTCCAAATACCCAATCCATCCCACAATGAGGTGCTTCCAAAACATACCTTAAAATTCTTTTCTCTTTCTCTCCATTATTATCACCTTTCCCTCCTTCACTCCAAATACCCAATCCATCCCACAGTGAGGTGCTTCCAAAACATACCTTAAAATTCTTTTCTCTTTCTCTCCATCATTATCACCCTACTCCAGTGATGGCGAACCTATGAACTCATTTTTTTGGTTGATTTTTCTTTGTTAAATGGCATTTAAATATATAAAATAAATATCAAAAATATAAGTCTTCGTTTTACTATGCTTGCAAATATCAAAAAATTTCTATATGTGACACGGCACCAGAGTTAAGTTAGGGTTTTTCAAAATGCTGACACGCTGAGCTCAAAAGGTTCGCCATCACTGCCCTACTCCAACCCACCATTCTCTCTCACCCGGAGTACTGCAACTGGGATCCCACTTCAACCCTTGCTCCCCTCCAGAGAGACCTTTTAAAATCTGATCAAGTCACTTCTCTGCTTAAATGCTTCCCATTGTGGCCGGGACCGGTTTGGCTCAGTGGATAGAGCGTCGGCCTGCGGACTGAAGGGTCCCAGGTTCGATTCCGGTCAAGGGCATGTACCTGGGTTGCGGGCACATCCCCAGTGGGAGATGTGCAGGAGGCAGCTGGTCGATGTTTCTCTCTCATCGATGTTTCTGGCTCTCTGTCTCTCTCCCTTCCTTTCTGTGAAAAATCAATAAAATATATTTTAAAAAAAAAATGCTTCCCATTGTGTTTATAATAAAATCAAAACTCCTTACTAAAGCCTGTAAATGCTACTAGATCTGGTCCCTGAACCTCATCTGATACCATTCCCCCTTGATTCAGTCCAACCACACCAGGTTTCTTTCAATACCATAATTTGCACAGCTTCTTCCAGTTGAGGCTTTCACACACTTTGTTCGCCCTCTCTAATATCGGGGGGGGGGGGGGGGGGGGGGGGGGCGGGGGGGGGAAGGGGTTAAGTTTTGAAAATGTTCTTATTGGTTTCAGAGAGAGGAAGGGAGAGGGAGAGAGATAGAAACAACGATGAAAAACATCTATCAGCTGCCTCCTGCACACCTCCTACTAGGGATCAAGCCTGCAACCTGAGCATATGCCCCGATGGGGAATCAAACTGTGACTTCCTGGTTCATGGACCAACGCGCAACCACTGAGCAACACTGGCTGGACTTGGGTTGTTTTTTGTAAAATCCTCAACCGAGGATATGTTTGTGGTGTGTGTGTTTTTTAATTGATTAGAGAGAGAGGAAGCGGAGAGAGACAGAGAGAGAAAGAGAAATATCAATGTGAGAAAGAAATGTAGATTGCTTGCATCCTGTATAAGCCCAGGGGATTGAACCTGAAACCCAGGTATGTGACCTGACCAGGACTGGAACCTGCAATCTTTTGGTATACAGGGTGATGATCCAAACAACAGAGCTACCCGGCCAGGGCTGTTTTATTGCTGTTGTTTTTAAGTCTTTGCCCACTGAACTCTTACCCATCCTTCATATTCCAACTTAAATATTACTCTTAATAAAAAAAACAGCTCGTTACTCTTTTATAGCAGTCCTTTTTTCGCTTCACTGCATTTGTCATAATTTGTAATTAGACACAGATAATTTATATTTAATATCTTTGTCCCCTCTAAACTCCATAGGAGCAGGGGCATGAGTTTTGTTGTTTTGGGGTTTTTTTTAACCTTGTACATTCAAGGTCTGGCACAGTGTTTAGGACATAGTAGGTTTTCCATAAAACTGAATGACCCAATAAATGAGTACAATTATAGTCTGCGGCCAATTCTCAAATGGTGCAACCTCGGGACTACTACAAACTCAGAAGGGTGCCACAGGATACTTCAAATGTTTGTGGGAAATACAGCAACATTCAATACAAGAACACTGTGTGAATTACAAGCTAAAGATAGTTCACAGAGTCAACATTAGATCAGAAGAGATGCCGTTTGATATCTTCATCTCTTTGTAAAAAGTTTTTGACAGCTGATGTGATAAAAAGCAAGTACTTCGCAAAAATCAATTTGGAACAAGAAGTGAGAGTGACAATGTCAATCTTGATTCCAAGGTTTGAGAAGCTAGGCAGTGCCCAACAAGGCCATACAGGTCATTAGTAAGTAATTATGGTTATTTAAAAATGGCTTTCTTTTTAATTTATGTTTTTCATTTCTTTTTTTTTTTCCTTTCCCAGCTGTGACTCCAGACAGGATCCAAAGAGGAGTTTTACCATCTCTTCTCTGGGTTTTATCGAGACTTACTTTTTACCCTTCTGTGTTAGCACCTTAAGGCACTGCGTATGTTTTCTCAGTTATTAAGTTGTTATAACAAAAATACTTGTTATGTTGTTTAGATCTAACCATTTAATAACAAAACTGCTAGGTATTTTGGTTTATGGGTGTCATAGAAAATTTACTGAGAATAATAAGTGTTGAGGGAGATGCACAGAAACTCAAACCCTTATACACTGCTGGTAGAAATGTCAAATGGTATAGCCATTATAGAAAACAATATGGCAGTACCTCAAAAATTTAAATGCAGAATTACCATGAGATCAGCAATTCCATTTCTGGGTATACACCCAAAATAATAAAAACCAGGGACTCAAACAGATATTTATAAACCCATGTTGACTGTAGCATTATTTACAAAAGCCAAAAGGTATAAGCAACCCAAGTATCTATCAATGGATGAATAGATAAACAAAATGTGGTAAATACTTTCGATGGAATGCTATTCAGCCTTAAAAAAGGAAGGAGGGGTGGTGGAGGTAGAAGAAGGCAGAGAGGGGATAAACAGTGATGTAAAAAGTAAATAAACTGTTTTTTTTTTAAAAAAAAAGAAAGGAAAAATAGATTCATCTAGAGGACACTATGCTAAATGAAATAAGCCACAGTCAGCCCTGGCTGAGTAGCTCAGTTGATTCGAGCATCATCCCGATACACCAAGGTTGGGGGTTTGATTCCTGGTCAGGGCACATACAAGAAACAACAAATGAATGTATAAATGGATAGACCAATAAATCAATGTTTCTCTCTCTCTCTCTTCCCCTTCCTCTCTCTCTAAAACTCAATAAAAATAAATAAATAAGCCACAGTCACAAAAGGACAAATACTATAAGATTCAATTCTGCTTATATTAGATGCCCAGAGTAGTCAAACTCATAAAGACAGAAAGTAGAATGGTATTTGCTGGGGCTAGTGGGATGAAGAATGTGGAGTTAGTGTTTTGTTTTGTTTTTTAAATATATTTTATTGATTTTTTACAGAGAGGAAGGGAGAGGGATAGAGAGCCAGAAACATTGATGAGAGAGAAACATCAATTAGCTGCCTCCTGCATGCCCCCCACTGGGGATGTGCCCTCAACCAAGGCACATGCCCTTGACCGGAATCGAACCCGGGACCCTTGAGTCCGCAGGCCGACACTCTATCCATTGAGCCAAACCGGTTCTGGCTGGAGTTAGTGTTTTATGGGAACAGAGTTTCAGTTTGAGATGATAAAAAAGTTTGGAGATGCATGGTAGTGATGGTTATAGAACAACATGTACAAACTTAATGCCACAGAACTGTATACTTAAAAATGAGTAAAACTGTAAATTTTATGTTATATATATTTTACCACAATAATTTTTTTTTTACTGAGATACTAAGAGTACCATAAACTAAAAAAGTTTGGGGACCAAGTGATTCAATGTCCATAGAGTACCCAGATGACTGTTGGTATTTATTATTTATTTAAATTAAAACTTACCACTTATTCCCAATCAGCATGATAACCATGTTGGAACTAGAGTGCTGCCGGGCATCCTCTAACCATGAGGTCAGGTGGTTGAAGGTTTCACGCCTACAGTAGAAAAGTTTAGAAAGTGGGTCTGAGGCCCATTTCAAAATGCCAAAGAAATTCCAATGTATGGGAAGGAGAAAAGATAGATGTGTAAAGAATAATATTAAGATGCCATTCCTCTTTAGCATTCCAATTTTGAGAACAAAGAGATCTGACTCACCTTGTAATGTCGTACACCAGCAGTGCTCCAGCTGCTCCCCTGTAGTAGGAACGGGTGATAGAACGGAAGGATTCTTGCCCAGCCTTTCCCACCAACATGCCAACAAAAAAAAATCCCAACAAAGCAAGGTTATTTCCAGAGAACTGACTTGATCACATGCTTAATAGTTTAAAAAATTCCTATAAGAAAAGGGAATTAGTGAAAGGAAATATGACTGCCCATGGAGAAAACCAATATTTTTCAAAGGGAATGCAATTGATATTTCAAATGGGTCAATTATTCCTGTGAGACCACCTATCAAATTGTTGACTAACATTCTGGTTTCTAGGCACTAAATGCCAGTTACACCCCGCAGTTAATGTGACAACCAAAGACATTTACCAATATCCACTAGAATAACTAGAAATAGGACTAGAAACTCAGTACATGTACTGTCAATCCAAACATGATATTAAACACATCACATTAACCTTTCTTTTCTGTTTCTGTTCCTTTACCTATAAAAAGAAAAATTATCTTAAAATGCTAATACCCTGTCAAATGAAAGTTTCATTTCAATGAATCAATACAGAAAATTAGTCAGATACAAAGCACTTGAACAGGGAATGAAGCCCAGGGCTCAGAACAGAGTTTTCCTTAAAAAAAAAAAAAAAAAAAAATCAACTGTTCACACTCTAATTTCCAGTTAGAGTCAAGATACTAAATTTTATTTATAAATGAGTAATTTGTTAATGCCTCCACATAATGGGTACTTTTGTTTTCCTGATGGGATTTCCCCCCCTCCTTATAGAAAACAAAAGCATCTTTTAAATAATAGTATGAATAAAACAATAATTGAATCTATAATATTAGTAGAGTTTTCACATTCTTGAAATCAATTAATCTCATATTCCTACATGAAGATCGGGTGCCCTGACAAGATAGCTGTTGGTCAGAGCATCATCTTGATACTCCAAGGCTGCGGGTTCCACGCCTGATCAGGGTACATACAAGAGTCAAACAATGAATGCATAAATAAGTGGAACAACAAATCGATGTTTCTCTCTCTCTCAAATCAATAAATAAATTTTAAAAAATTAAAGCTTGGGATGGAAGGCTACTATTCATATTTTAAAGATGGAAAAACTAAAATTGGACATGGGAAAAGAAATGACTTTCTCATAGTAGAATGACAATATGATACCAGTAATACCACAAATGGAAAAAATGAGGTTCAAAGCGGTAAGTTCAGTAGCTGGCCAAAAATTATAAAGTTTATAAATGCTGAATCTATAACTTAAACTTAGTATCATAATACTTCCTAGCACAAAAGTTTGTTCTCTTGGTCATGACATCATATAATCTAAACCCGGGTTTGAAGATGAGAAGAGAATTCCAGTACACTAATTGTAAGGTTACTTTTCCAACAACACTAAATCTCTTTCCAATAAGGATCATTCAAATGTTTTGTTGAGTTGCATACCTGTTAGAACAGGGGTACTCAAACATTTTAAACAGGGGGCCAGTTCACTGTCCCTCAGACCGTTGGAGGGCCGGACTATAGTTTAAAAAAAAACTATGAACAAATTCCTATGCACACAGCGGCGGCAAAAACACCCGGTGGGCCACATGTGGCCCGCAGGCCGTAGTTTGAGGACCCCTGTGTTAGAACATTAGAATCCAAAAATCTAAAGAATTCGTTGGTAATATTAGTAATAATTTAAGATTTAAAACACATGTTTTCCTTCCAAGAACTCAATGCTTTATTCTCTAACAGTTTTTAAAAATATGTTTGTATTGATTTTTTAGAAAGAGGAAGGGGGAGAGAGACAGGTAAAGAGAGAGAGAGAGAAAGAGAGAGAGAGAAAGAGAAAGAAAGAAAGAAAGAAAGAAAGAAAGAAAGAAAGAAAGAAGGGAGGGAGGGAGGGAGGGAGGGAGAAAGAAAACACCCCAACTGGGAAACAAACCCGCAACCTGGGCATGTGCCCTGACTGGGAATCAAACCGGCAACCTTTCAGTGCATAGGATGATGCTCAACCATCTAAGCCCACTCTGGCCTGGGGCCCTAATAGTTTTGTCTTAAATTTATTCCTGTTTTGCTTTTATCTCTTACTGACTTTTTCTCCTCTATTGTTGAAAGACCCTCCTATCCTGTGGCCTAGTAGGAACTAACAGGGAAAGTTTGAGGGAGACCCACATGATGTTTGAATTATATGGTAGCATTTAACTTTAGCAGCTGAAAATACAGTGGGTCATGAGAATATGTCTTTTTTTAAAAAATATATATTTTATTGATTTTTTACAGAGAGGAAGGGAGAGGGATAGAGAGTTAGAAACATCGGTGAGAGAGAAACATCGATCAGCTGCCTCCTGCACACTCCCCACTGGGTATGTGCCCGCAACTAAGGTACATGCCCTTGACCGGAATCGAACCTGGGACCCTTCAGTCCACAGGCCGACGCTCTATCCACTGAACCAAACCAGTCAGGGCCAGAATATGTCTTTTAAAATCAAATCACACCCTAGCCACTTTGGCTCAGTGGATAGAGCTTTGGCCTGCAGACTCAAGGGCGCCAGGTATGATTCCAGTCAAGGGCACATGCCCAGGTTGTGGGCTCAATCCCCAGTAGGGGATGTGCAGGAGGCAGCTAATCAATGATTCTCTCTCATCATTGATGTTTCTATCTCTCTTTCCCTCTCCCTTCCTCTCTGAAATCAATAAAAATATGTTTAAATAAATAAATGAAATAAAATCACTTCGTCTCAGCCCAGTTTATGAATCAAAGTTTGTGAGCTAATAAGCTAGAAAGACTGGTTCAAGTTGGGCTGCTCTGCATCAGTCTGAGGTACCTTGCCCATCCCAAGTAAAAAATCTGAAGCAGCAAAGACTAAGATGGAGGTCTGATAAAGAGAATTAAGTTTTCTAATTTCTTCCAAGTGGAAGCATATTGTACTTTCAAGACATATACTTGGAAGCATAAATTCCTACAAAGTCAGATACGCTCATTTCCTAAGAACCAAAGTGCATTCCAAAATAAAATACAAATTAATTTGGGATTATTTAATTAATATTTTATATTAGCTATAGTACAATGCCTCTTCAGTTAGCATGGTTATTTGGGCAAATATAGATAAAGAATGAAGAAAGATAAAAAGTAATATGGCCCTAGCTGGTTTGGCTCAGCTAATATGCTAATTAGACCGGACATCTTCTGGACAAAGCCATGGTGGCGGGGGCCAAGGCAGAGGCAGTTAGGGGTGATCAGGCCAGCAGGGGAGGGCAGTTAGGGGCAATCAGGCCAGCAGGGGGGAGTCAGCAGGGGAGCAGTTAGGGGTATTAGGCCAGCAGGCAGAGGCAGTTAGGGGCGATCAGGCAGGCAGGCAGGTGAGCGTAGGAGCCAGCAGTCCTGGATTGTGAGAGGGATGTCCGATCGACGGTTTAGGCCCGCCTAAACTGGCAGTCGGACACCTCCCGAGGGGTCCCAGATTGGAGATGGTGCAGGCCGGGCTGAGGAACCCCACCGTGCACGAATTTCGTGCACTGGGCCTCTAGTAAGTAAATAAAAATACAGATTTTAGCTAAACATTAGGAACTATGTGGTAGCGCCCTTTAACTTAAAATAGAAACTAGAATATTATTTTTCTTAGGGAAAATAAAAGTACAAACCAAATGAGATAATGTATATGAAAGCAATTTATCTGGATAAAATTACACAAAGTCAACTAAATTTTGGCAGGATAACATTTGTCAAATTTTAAAATATGCATAACCCTTGACCCAGAATTTCCATTTCTGGGCAGGTATACCACAAAAATCCTCAAATATCTGAATATAGACGTAGTAAATAAGAATAAACAATGAAACTTTGCAATTTTGGTAACCACCTAAATTTCCATCATGGGCAATGGTTAAATTAATGATGGTACAGACATTCTATGATTCTATGCAGTGGTTATAAGAAGTGAGGAAGATCTATATGTATCAACATGGAAAAATCTCCACAACATAGAGATTGTTTATAAAACAAAAACCCAAGTCACAAAGTAATTCTACTTTGTCACAATTCTAAAAACAAAATAAAACCACTACCATATATTTGTTTATGTTTCTATTTCTGTATTTAAATACAGAGGAAAAGTGTGAATCATTAATAATGGTTTACTCTGGCAAAGTAAAAAACCAACATTGGGAAGGAGAGAGCTTTATGTGACATTTACTTCTGATTCTGTACCCTTATATGGTTGGCTTTTATTTTTACTAGAACAAACATATATATTACTTGGGTAATTTAAAACAAAAAATTAAAAATATGGCATTCAGAATTTGTAACTGTAACAGAGGGAAGTGAAAGCTTCCCTAGCTCTTTGATTTCATTCTTCCCCATTAGCCCCACCCACAAAGCCCCTTCCATGCTCATCGGCCTTTAGCGTTATATTTGGATCTTGGTTACAAACTAAACTACTTTGTCCTCACCGTATCCCAGATTTGCAGTTTGATTTGTTTTCCATCAATGTTGACCATACGGGCCCCAAACTCCACACCTGTCAGTGAAGACCAAGAGAAAGAATGTGATTCTCATGAACAGCCATGTTAAGTGAGAAGTTCCTCTTTTCTTCAATATGCTAATGACTTTGCTCTCAGTGCCACTAAACCCATTATCACAGCCTGTTTGGTCCAATTAATTTGTGTTCCTTGAAGTTTCATTTCTAAAATTAAAAACTGTTCTAGGTGATAATAACCTCAGAAACGTAACCAAGGAACAGATATGAGGACAAAACAAAGTAGAAAAGGTGAATAAATTTTTAGCAATATTACTTCATGTTTAAGATTGATTAGGTAATGTTTAATTTTGTAATTTTTAAAAAATATATATTTTATTGATATTTTACAGAGAGGAAGGGAGAGGGATAGAGTTAGAAACATTGATGAGAGAGAAACATTATCAGCTGCCTCCTCCACACACCCTACTGGGGATGTGCCTGCAAGCAAGGTACATGCCCTTGACCTGAATCGAACCTGGGACCCTTCAGTCCACAGGCCGACGCTCTATCCACTGAGCCAAACCGGTTAGGGCTAATTTTGTAACTTTTAAAAAAAAATTCTGCCCTAACCGGTTTGGCTCAGTGGATAGAGCATCAGCCTGCGGACTCAAGGGTCCCAGGTTCGATTCCGATCAAGGGCATGTACCTGGGTTGCGGGCACATCCCCAGTGGGGAGTTTGCAGGAGGCAACTGATGGATGTTTCTCTCTCATCGATGTTTCTAACTCTCTATCCCTCTCCCTTCCTCTCTGTAAAAAATCAATAAAATACATTAAAAAAAAACAACTTCTAAAAATTCTGAAAATACTTCCTAGCATTTTCTCAAAGTCATTCTCTAGTCCTCTATATAAAACAATATTTCTATTTTTGCAATTCCAGAATTTTTTGTTTGACAAAAGAGCCTACCTAAGAAATAGGTTCTTAAGAATGATACATTTAAGACCTCCAAAAATTCTCAAGAGTTCACTAGAAAATAGCTTTCCTCATAGGAGTATGGAAACTGACAGTCTGATAAAGGTTCTGGTCTTCCTGGCATCTATCTTCTTTCAAGGTAACGTCAAGACAAAACTTAAAAATCAGCCCAGCCAGTGTTGCTCAGTGGCTAAGCGTCAATCTATGAACAAGGTCAGAGGACATGCGTAGGTGGCGGGCTCCATCCCCAGTGGGGGGCTTGCAGGAGGCTGATCAATGATTCTCTCTCATCACAGATATTTCTATCTCTCCCTCTCCTTTCCCCTCTGAAATAAAAATTTAAAAATAATAATTTTAAAAATAAAGAATAGTGATAGCTACTGAAAAATGTCCCTATTTTTCCCCCCCTTTCTGGAAAATAGGAATAGAATTTCAATGGGGAAGGTTAAAAAACAAACACACAACTTCATCTCCTTTTATGCAACTTTCTCTATTTAGAAACTCAGAGATGCTTATATTTTGCATATGTTTTCTATCCAACTGCCTTATCTTGGTACAGAAGACTGAATTTATCTTGGTACCGAGGAAAGAAACAGAGCCTGTAATGGACTCTGGGGAAAACATGATTGATCACATCATTCTTCAGATTTAAAACTTGTCATTTCCGCCCTAACCCGTTTGGCTCAATGGATAGAGCGTAGGTCTGTGGACTCAAGGGTCCCAGGTTGGATTCTGGTCAAGGGCACATCCCCAGTAGGGAGTGTGCAGGAGGCAGCTGATCGATGTTTCTAACTCTCTATCCCTCTCCCTTCCTCTCCGTAAAAAAAAAATCAATAAAATATATTTTTAAAAAAACCAAAAAACTTGTCATTTCCTCCTATTACTCGGGGTATTTCAAAACTTGGTCCCTAATTTATTCTTTACCTTTCATTTTTACCACTCTTCACTTCAAACTCTATGCTCCAGCCATATTAAACTATTTTCACTTTTCCAAAGGTAGCCAGGTCTCCATCATTCCTGAGCCTTTGCACGTTATTATTCCCTCTTGCCCTGATCACTTTTCAACCTCATCTCTACAACCCCTTTGCCTAGCTAACTCTTGCTCATTCTTCAATTTCCAGCCTTTCCTGAGAGAGGTGAGTCTCTCCTTCCCTTTTGCAATAGGAATGCACTTGTCAATACATGGTATCTACCCCCAGCTCCACCTCCTACATTGGAAGATTGTAAGCTACTTAAGGGCAAAGTTTGCCTTGGTAAGCACTGCATCATTAGCACCTATCATGGTGTGAGTGTCCACTTAATATTCATTTCCAAAAATATTTTCCTGTTGATGCTATCCTCTAAGCCCTTTTGTAACCACACTAGGTATTTGGCTCTGGGTAAGTTCTTTGGAAGCAGTAGTAGCTACAGATTTCCATAACCTGGGGCTAGGAGGTGGCAATATGGTAAGAATGGGAATCGGGGATTTGATTCAGAAACTGCATTTGCATGGCAAGAAGGCTAGTTTTATACATTTCTTTGTCTGGGGTGAAGTTATGGAGATAATGGGGACGGGAATACTAAGGCCCCAGCAGGCCATGCCTTATCACAAATGTGTGGGAGATGTTTATACCTTCCAGGATCACCAGTGCATTTTTTGGAACCCTAACATACTCCTTTCTTTATAAATTATTAGTTTTAGCTACCTTTTAAGTCTGGGGTGGCTCTTCCATTTGCTTCTTCCTCTCCAACACACAAAAAGACTACACATTGGTAATTACTTTACAAAACCTACGTGAGGCTACCCGTAATTTCCGGCAGAGCGAGTTTGTAAATTATGCTTTCGTGCGATTTTCCATAAACATTCAAATTGCGTTTGGGGGAAAAAAAATCCTACAGCAACTAATTCATACCTCACGCTCACTTCTAAAGTTACCTTTCAATGATGTACCCCCCATCCCACTATTCCCCATTTACGGCATGTGATCGGTCACTCTTCATGTAATAACACTTTGGACTAGTTTAAAAGGAGGGAAAGCTAACGTTTTACTTCCCACCCTGACGGCGGCTCACTTTCCTCTTTAGCTCGTCGGGTTTCACCCTCTGCTCCGGCACAGGCACAGGCACAGGCACTTACCTATGGTGAGGTCGTGGACGGGCTGGAACCGCTTGTCCGTAAACTGCAGGAGGAGACATGACTTCCCCACACCTAAGGGAGGAGGACGCACAGCCTAGCCCTCGCGCGGCCGGGGAGCAGTCCCGAGTCCGGGTGCCGGGGACTGGGGACTGGGAACCGGGAAAGGAGACCCCGAGCCCCGCCCCGCCGCCCCGCCCCCGCCCGCTCTCACCTTAACCGCCCAGCCCACTGAGCCCCGCCCCCACGACCTGATTTGGGAGCTGGGGATCCCCGCCCCGGCCAGGAGGGCAGTCGCCCGCCGGTTACCTGTGTCCCCGATGATTATGTATTTGAAGAGATAAGCATAAGTCATGGTCCCGTTTCCTCTGGATTCCGGGCCCGCCCGACTTCAACAGCCACTTGCCTCCGGCCTCTCTAGCCACTCAATCCGCCCATCTCCGGCCTCTCTAGTCCCGATCGCGTCTCTATGGCTCTCCCCAGAAATCCTCTCTGGGTCGGAGCCACGGTCGTCCTCAGGCGCTGCCTCCCGGGACGCCTCGAACACACCTCCTGCCATAATTCCTCCAAGCGCCAGGGGGCGGTAGCGAGTCTCTCCGTCCGCGGGGCCTTCCCGGCGGGAGTCGCAGCAGCCGGCTCGCCTGCCAATCGGCGGAGAGCGACGCGCGTCCTTGCGGAAGTGACGGCGGTCGCGGGTCCTGCGGGGGCGGCAGGGACGATGTGAGGGGACCGAGACGGTGGTAACCGTTGTGTGAAGATGGAGGTAGGCACTGGAGCGCTGGGAAGGCTGGCGAGGGAGAGCGCGGCTGGCCGGGTTGGAGCGGAGGCGGGAAGCCGGGCGGAGAGACAGTTGACGGGACCGCAGAGAGCGCGGGGTTGGAGTGTTGGTCTGAATGTCGGGGTCGGAACCCGTCACTCCGAGCGAACTCCCTTCCTCCCTAACTGATCCCCGCGGCTTTCTTTTGGTTTCCAGTTTCCCGGAGGAAATGACAATTACCTGACGATCACGGGGCCCTCGCACCCCTTCCTGTCAGGGGCCGAGGTGAGCACGAGCGGCCGGCGCTGGGGGGAGGGCTGGGGCGGGAGGAAGCGGCGGGAGGGCGGCGGGGAGGCGAGGACCCCGGGGCCGGGGGCTGGCACCGAGGCCGCTGCTGGTGTCTCGGCTCTTCTGGACCCCGAGGACGAAGGGGAGGCCCGGCGCTGCTGTCATCAGGAAAGCGGGGCGGAGGGAAGAGCTACTATTTCCGAGTGATTCTTGGGGGGAAGACAGCGTGAAAGTGTCTCCTTTGGTTGGGGAGAAATAACCGACCATCTCGAGGGAATCGCAGAGGGAAGAGAACATGTCAGCCAGAGGAACTGGGGCGAGGGAAGGAGCTTGCCTAAACGGGGCTAGCCGTGGGCACGTGTTCCTTCCATATATATTTGATTTTTGACAGAGAGGAAGGGAGAGGTATAGAGAGTTAGAAACATCGATGAGAGAGAAACATCGATCAGCTGCCTCCTGCACGCCCCCGACTGGGGATGGGCCCGCAACCCAGGTACATGCCCTTGACCAGAACCGAACCTGGGACCCTTGAGTCCGCAGGCCGACACTCTATCCACCGAGCCAAACCGGTCAGGGCTGTGTTCCTTCTTGAAACAACTCTGTTGGGCGGGGGGGGGGGGGGGCCTTTGTTTCATTCAAATTTCCTACTCAGCCATGAAAACAGAAAAGTTAGCTTGTTTTGCTAGTGACAGGATGAAAGGAAGTCGTTACCAGGAAACATGAAAGAAGTTAAATGAGACAGGGGCTTCTGTTTGCCGGTGACTCAGGTTGCTTCGCCTCTGTGTGGCCCAGTTTCTCCAGCTGTCAGACGGCTACAGTAGCAGCTCCTGCGGTGTTGAGGCGTGGCTCCGTGGCTGAGCGTGGAGCTATCGGCACCGGGAGGTCACGGTTCCATTCTGGCCAAGGGCACATGCCTGGTTGCGGGCTCGATCCCCAGTAGGGAGCGTGCAGGATGCAGCTGATCAATGATTCTCTCTCGTCATTGATGTTTCTTTCTGTCCCTCTCCCTCTCTAAAATGAATAAGAATGTATTTTTTAAAAAGACTTAAAAGAAAAAGAAAGTGCATCATTGCCAATTTCTTCTAAATCAGGTCTCCACATTTAAGTTTCTTTATTTAGACTGTGGCAAATTTCACATTGTCCACATCTAGAAACTTGATGGGTGTGAGCCTGTCCTTTGGTTTTGTTTTTATGACTTTAAGACAAAAATAGTACTTTGCCAAGAAGCTGATAACTAAATTTTAGTGGCTTCTTTTAGCCCAGGATTTTGTCTTGTTAATAGTTCTTCTCATTGCCACTTCACCTTCCTTTCCCGTTTTTGGGGGTTTTTTTTTTTTAGCTTTATTTTAATTGGTTTATGGTTTTTGTTGTGTCTGGTCTTATTGTGAGCCACTTAGAACTAGTAAAGGTAATTTAAAAAATTTTTCTTTTAGAGAAGGGGGGGCGGTTAGAGAGAGACATCGATTCGTTGTCCTACCCATTTATGCATTCATTGGTTGCTTCTTGAATGTGCCCTGACAGTGGATCAAATCTGCAATCTGGCATGTAGGACAATGCTCTAATCAACTGAGCTACTCAGCCAGGGCATTCATTATATTGAGTACTTTCTAGGTGCTGAATTCTTTGCAAATATGCCATGATAGGAGGCAGTGCATGGTGATGGAGAGATCTCTGTTTAAATCCTGTCTCACCCTATTTTTTTTTGTTACAGTTGACATAGTGTACAACACAGTGACTACACATTTATATAACTTAGGAAGCGATCACCTGATAACGCTAGTATGAGCAAAAGATTTGAACACATACTTCACAAAAGAGCGAATCCAAATTGCCACTAGGCATATGAAAAAGGGTCATCATCACTCATCAGAGAAATGCCAATTAAAATTAAGGAGATACCATTGCACATCCACCAGAATGTTTAAAATTAAAAAGACCGACAATTCCAAGAGTTGACAAGGATGTAGATAACTCTTAATCATTGCTCATAAGAGTGTAAATTGATTCAACCACTCTGGAAAACTGGCAGTATCTACTAAGGATAAGCATATACTTACCCTGTGACCTAGTGATTCCAATCTTTGATACACACATGAGAGAAATGAGTGCATATATTCACCCAAAACATGTATGTTCACAACAGTTTTATTCATAGTAGCTAAACATTGGAAACAACCCAAGTGTCTATAAAATGGTACATGTGTCAAAAGGAATACTACACAGCAATAAAAAATGAGCTATTAGTAAATGCAACTTGGATGATCTCAAAAATATATTGTAAGTAACAGAAGCCAGACATAAAAGAATAGACACTATATGAGTTCATTTTTAATGAAGATAAAAAATATGCAGTACTAAACTATAGTGATATAAATCAGAATAGTGATATCTGTTGTGGAAGTGGGGAGCATTGACTGGGAAGGAGCATGAGAAAATACTTTGGAGTGATAGAAATGTCTGTATCTTTGATCTGAGTGGTGGTTAATTGGATGTTAGCATATGTAAAAAAATCCATTGAAGTATATATTTAAAAATTGTGTTCATAAGTTATACTTCAGTCAATAAAAAATAATTTTTAAAGAGTAGGTGTCCAGAGAGAAAAGCTTAGCATTTGTTAAAACATTGCTTGAAATAGGAAATGTCTATAATCTAAAGGGAGTTTAATCTTTTGTTTCATTCAGGTTGGCTCCTATCCTATATAATAAAAGGGTAATATGCAAATTGACCCTAACAGCAGAATGACTGGTCACTATGACACACACTGACCACCAGGGGGCAGACCCTCAATGCAGGAGCTGCCCCCTGGTGGTCAGTGCGCTCCCACAGGGGGAGCTTTGCTCAGCCACAGGCTGCCAGTACAGCGGTGGTGGTGGGAGCCTCTCCTGCCTCCTCAGCAGCGCTAAGGATGTCTGACTGCAGCTTAGGCCCAATCCCCCGGGGAGCAGGCCTAAGCCAGCAGGTAGGTGGTCATCCCCTGAGGGGTCCCAGACTGCAAGAGGGCACAGGCTGGGCTGAGGGACAACCCCCCCCCCCCCCTGCACAGATTTTTGTGCACTGGGCCTCTAGTATAATGATAATGTGTTTTGAACACTTTGGGAAAATAGTAATCATAAATATACCTTAATTAGAAATAGCATTTATAAGATTAGAACCAGTTAATGATTTCAGGCTGAATAATTAAAAATCACTACTATATCAGTTGTTTTTTTTTAAATGGGTTTTTGGGAGGACAGAGAGAGAGAAAGAAACATTGATGTGAGAGCAAGACATAGATCAGCTGCTTCCTGCACGCCCTCTACTGGGTATGGAGCCTGCAACCTGGGCATTTATCCTGACAGGAATGAAACTGGCAATCTTTCAGTGCTAGGGCTGACTCCCAACCGAGTCACACCAGCCAGGGCTACTATATCAGTTTTTAAGAACAATAAGTTATTTAAATAACACATAGTACTAGTATATTATTGAATAAATAGGTGTTGGTTTAAATTTCTTTAAAATGAAAAATTTACACAAGAAACTAAAGAAATGCTGAATTGTGTGTTTTGGTATGGGAGTGTGAAATGGGAAGGAAATGGTTTGTTGTTGGTTTTTTGTTGTTCTCTCAATAGGTAAGCCTTATTTTATTTTAAACATTTTTATTGATTTCAGAGAGTAAGGGAGAGGGAGAGAGAGAGAGAAACATCAATGATGAGAGAGAACCATTGATCGGCTGCCTCCTACATGCCCCACATTTGGGAACGAGCCCGCAACGAGGTCATGTGTCCTGATCGGGAATCAAACCATCACTTCCTGATTCATAGGTCAGTGCTCAACCACTGAGTCACACCAGCTGGGCAGCCTCCTTATTTTATAAACTGTAATTCCCAAATTGCTGCTTCCCCCTAAAAGGCCCAGGAATTTAACAGAGAAGGAAAAGAAACCTGAGTGAGAAGGTAACTGCATCATGTTTCTATTTTCTCCTTCTGTGCCCACATCATTTATATTTACTTTAATACTTGCTACAGTTATCTTTGTTTTATATTTGATAGTCTAGAATATGACCTAGTTATGTAGTAGATCCACTAAAGTAAAATAAGTTTGGATTTTCATAATTGGATTTTAACCATAATCTTTCAAATCATTTGTAGTAGTAAAGGGATTTTGAGGGAGTCTCTGTGTTTATTCTAGCATGTGGTTTACCCTTCGTATTCTTATTCATTGCCATTATTTTACTCTTCATACTTAAAGGAAGAAACCCAAAATAAACAAAACAACACAGCCCACCTCCCCGCTTTCCCCCAGAACACACACAATACTATTAAAGCCACAGATAGTGACTAACAAAGCTGTTTTCAGAAGGTTGTACATACAAAGAATGCCTTGTTAATTCATACAGTGGAATCTCTGCATGTCTGTTTTTTTAGTGTAGTGCATGAGAGCACTCCAGATGGTTTGTGAGGGCTAGTCCTTTGTAGAACACTGGTCTCTTGTTTTGGATATGGATTTTTACTCTTTTAGAGTTTCCATTAACAGATAGTATCATTTTCATATCTCAGCAGGGTTAGATATGTATGGTAAGCATCATTTGTTGTGGATAGGCATCTTTTGCCAAAACAATCTGTATCTTTAAAATTTTTTTAAACTGCTATTATATAACAATTGATCTAGCACAATAAATGTTTCCCCTGTTCTTTTTCCTGTCTCTGTAGCTTGTTTGTTTGCATGAGAATTTGGTAAAAAAAAAAAAAAAAAAAAAAAAATCTTTGTACCCACTTCCTGAAAAGTGCTCACATGAATCTAAACTGAAATTTCAGTGTCATGTAAGCCCTGGCTGGGTAGGGGGTAGCTCAGTTGGTTAGAGTGCTGTCCCAATACTCCAAGGTTGTGGGTTTAATCCCTGGTCAGGATACATACAAGAAACAACCAATGAATGCAAAAAAAGGTGGAACAACAAATTGATCTCTTGATCTCTCTCCTTCCCTCCTTCAATCCTTCCTTCTCTCCCTCACTCAAATAAATAAAAAAACAAATGTTTTAAGGTGGTAAAACGAATTCAGAGTCATGGACCTAGAGATAAGAACTTTCACACAATAACAAATTATGAGTTGTGTACTAAGAGGAGTTCAGTTCTTAGGGAGATAGTTACTTTTTCCATCAAGAACTGCCTGCTTCTGTACTCTTTATGCTACTGTCATATTATAGCCCAGACAACTACCAAATTTTTACCATGCTAAGTAAAATAGTAAGGATCTTGGAAGAGGAAAACATAGAAATGAAGCTATATACATATCTTTTTGTCTTCAAACTTATTTCTGTTTGCCAATATGATTCAGAGAGATTGGGCATTTCAGAAATATACCGTTTTCTCCCTAGTTTCTACTACCTGGAAATATTCTTCTAGCAATGTCTTCGTTAAAATAAAAATGATATTACTGAGACCCTTTCTGGGTGTAGAAAAACCAGAGGACCTCTTAGAATGCATTATTTAATCATGAAAAAAATGTGGATGTCTACTGCATTTTATCTGAATCAGTTACATTTACTATGCCATGTGACAGGTTGATAAAATTTAAAGCTTCCAAAATTTCGCAACCTATGATAATTGGTTGGGGCAGATGGCAAGTTAATAATAATTCAGATGTTAATAACAGTTATTAAGCAATTATGTATATCAAGCAATGTGATCAGCTTTTGTGTGCTAAATCCAATTAATCCTCATAAAAACCATACAGTGGGGCCTTGACTTACGAGTTTAATTCGTTCTGAGACCGAGCTCATTAACTCAAATTACTCTATCAACTCAATGCAAAAAATCGACGGAGAGACAGCTGGTATCTCAAAAAACTCGTTAGTCAGGACACTCGTAAGTCAAGGCCCCACTGTATAAGGAAATTACCATTACAACTACCATTTTATAGATGAGGAAATCTCATTTAAGATTATATAGCCCTAGCTGGTTTGGCTCAGTGGATAGAGCGTCAGCCTGTGAACTGAAGGGTCCCAGGTTCGATTCTGGTCAAGGGCACATGCCCAGGTTATGGGCTTGATCCCCAGTAGGGGACGTGCAAGAGGCAGCTGATCAATGATTCTCTCTCATCATTGATGTCTCTCCCCCCCCCCCCCCCCGAAATCAATAAAAATATATTTAAAAAAGAAAAAAAAGATTAGATAGTAAGTGGCAGAGCTGGGACTTGAACCAAGACCTCTCTTGATACAAATGTCTCTTGATATTATTTACAGGGTTAGTCAAATGTAAGTTTATAATTCATATGGAAAATAAGACAATAACTAATAGTACAAGAATAAACTGTGTTTTGCATACTCATAACTATAAACGTGCTTTTGTCCTACCCTGTGTAATGCTCTAGTGCTATAGATTCATTTTAGTTTTTTTAATTTATTTTGTTTTTAATATATTTTTTATTAATTTCAGAGAGGAAGGGAGAGGGAGAGAGATAGAAACATCAGTGATGAGAGAGAATCATTGATTGGCTGCCTCCTGCACACCACCGACGGGATTGAGCCCACAACCCGGGCATGTGCCCTGACCAGGAATCGAATCATGACCGTCTAATTCAGCCGTGGGCAAACTACAGCCCGCGGGCCGGATCCAGCCCGTTTGAAATGAATAAAACTAAAAAAAAAAAAGACCGTACCCTTTTATGTAATGATGTTTACTTTGAATTTATATTAGTTCACACAAACACTCCATCCATGCTTTTGTTCCGGCCCTCCGGTCCAGTTTAAGAACCCATTGTGGCCCTCGAGTCAAAAAGTTTGCCCACCCCTGGTCTAATTCATAGGTTGACACCCAGCCACTGAATCACGCCAGCTGGGTGTCATTTTAGTTTTTTAATGTCAAAAGAAACCGTAACATTTAATGTGTCTTATGTCAGCAATTGGTCTGTTAGCTCTGTGTATGGCGGCCCCATTCGGAATAGAAAGAGTATATTATTTTTGTAGTGGGACTCAGAGGAAGGGATTGAGTCTTTAGCCAGCTGGAGTAATCTTTTTCTTCCTCACTTAACAGAAAGACTTGGTCAGAGCAAGATTAAGAATATGTTCAGGAGCTGATAGGAAACCAGTTTGCCTTTTAAAATATATATATATGGAATGCTTCATGAATTTGCATGTCATCCTTGTGCAGGGGCCATGCTAATCTTTCAATTTTAGCTTATGTGCTGCCAAAGTGAGCACCAGTTTGTCTTTTGACTGTAGCTCTTATGTTTTTCGCCTCACTATTATCCTTATTTTGGCATTGTTGGATTTTGGGAATCTTATTTGTTGTTAACATCATGATTTCTAAAATGGAAAAGATGTAGGAAACTCTGAGTGCATACATTTTAGAGGGAGATAAGGTACCCATGATAGGAAAAGCTTCAAAGGAACCTAAAACAACAAAATATAATTGTCTGGTTGACAGTGAATTTCTGTGGTCTAACAGCTCAGACATAGTAGTAGTGAAATCTTTAGAATATTTGGAGAGATTTTAAACATCATAGCTAAACAGGTAATAAAGTCTGAGTCCTTACTAATGCTGCTGAAAGGATCATTCATTAGAATAATAGACATAACATTTTAGGACAGGGGTGGGCAAACTTTTTGACTCGAGGACCACAATGCGTTCTTAAACTGGACCGGAGAGCCGGAACAAAAGCATGGATGGAGTGTTTGTGTGAACTAATATAAATTCAAAGTAAACATCATTACATAAAAGGGTACGGTCTTTTTTTTTTTTTAGTTTTATTCATTTCAAACGGGCCAGATCCGGCCCGCGGGCCGTAGTTTGCCCACGGCTGTTTTAGGACCACTGAGTTGATAAAAATAGAAAAGAGATAAAAGAATTGAAAATTGTGATTGATGTTGGCAGCTTTGTATGTGCCATATATCCAAGGATATGAGAAAGAGAGGTTTATTTATACAACTAAGTAGAATAGGTGCTAAGAAATTGATAACAAAAATAGGATCCAGGCTGGAAAGAGGTACACTGAGAATCTCCAGTACTCAGTCATGTTCTTCACTTAGAAGTATACAGTTTCTCCTCTTCCCAAATTATTTTCCCTCTCTTTTTCCCCCTACAGACATTCCATACACCAAGCCTGGGTGATGAGGAATTTGAAATCCCACCTATCTCCTTGGATTCTGATCCGTCACTGGCTGTCTCAGATGTGGTTGGCCACTTTGATGACCTGGCAGACCCATCCTCCTCTCAGGATGGCAGCTTTTCAGCCCAATATGGGGTCCAGACATTGGACATGCCTGTGGGCATGACCCATGGCTTGATGGAGCAGGGCGGGGGGCTCCTGAGTGGGGGCTTGACCATGGTAAGGGGCAAGATATGTTCAGGCTTATCTAAGCTCATGGGCATGGTGTTAGGAAAGATAAAAGTGATTCTGTTCCCTACTGCACTTGAATATTACATGTTTCTCATTTTTGTGGATAAAGGCTCATTGATAAAGACTTAAAGTCCATTGAATGAATGAAATGTATTATCTTAGTCAATTTTTACTTGAAAAATGGTTTAAAATTATAAAATGTCCAGTTACCTGAGGATTAACTCTGAATTGAAGATGATTTATTGTGATTTGCAGGTCTCCCCCCCTTTTAATATAGCCTTCACATCCTAGAATTGAAATGTGAGTGTGATAGTTGGCACATTGATTTATTCAAAAACAGTCTGAACAAAATGTATTAACTGTGGGTTAGTGTTATAAATCAGTATATTGGGCTTCCAGCACATCTCATTAGTAGCACATCTCCACACATTTTATTTGATGTGAAACATCTTGACTTCGGCCTTATTACTCACATTGCCTGTGTATTGCAACTTTAAACCCCGTTATTTTAGCAGGGTACAGAGAAGAAGCTTTTCTTTACTCCTTGTGTCATTACTACCTCCAGATTACCAAATAATTTATTTACTCTTTAATTTGTCCAAAATTAAGACCTCTGGTTATTTTTAGTTGTTTTAGAATAGGCTTTGGAGTACAAAGAAGTGACTTTACTAATTCATATACTTTATTTAAAAGCTTAATGTTTTATATGTAGACAGATTATTTTATGTTTAGAGTCTAAACAATGATACAATGTAGATGAGTAGGGTGTTTATAAACTGTCCTGGACTCGGTGGGGGGAAGAGTGGTGTTCTTTATATTTAGTGTTAATTAGTCCTTCTGCTTCTCTCAGGACTTGGACCATTCTATAGGAACTCAGTATAGCGCCAACCCACCTGTTACAATTGATGTACCAATGACAGACATGACGTCTGGCTTGATGGGGCATAACCAGTTGACCACCATTGATCAGTCAGAACTGAGTTCTCAACTTGGTTTGAGCTTAGGGGGTGGTACCATTCTGCCACCTGCCCAGTCACCTGAGGATCGTCTTTCAACCACCCCTTCACCTACTAATTCACTTCATGAGGATGGTGTTGAGGATTTCCGGAGGGTGAGGCATTCCCTGCCAAAAATCAAATCTGCCATGATATTCTGGGATAAAACTCTTGGCATACAGAGCTACTTAGTATCTTTGCACCTGTTCTGCCATCTCCTCTGCTCTTTTCTGGGTATGGGGTCCTGCCTCTCAATTTATAGTTTGTAACGTTCCTCCCAACCTTCATTCTTATTGGTCCTCACATACTTTACTAATATCTTAATCCTATTGCCTCTATTCTTAGTATTTCTGAAAATTTCTCCATGTAGCTAGTTCCCCCATATAAAAGTCCTTTTCTTGCAGTTCTCCAGATATACTTCCCTTCTTCCTTCGTGTAATTCTCTCTTTTCTCCCCTGCAGCAACTTCCCAGCCAGAAGACAGTTGTTGTGGAAGCAGGAAAAAAGCAGAAGACCCCAAAGAAGAGAAAAAAGAAAGATCCTAATGAACCTCAGAAACCAGTTTCAGCATATGCCTTATTCTTTCGTGATACACAGGCTGCCATCAAGGGACAGAATCCCAATGCTACTTTTGGAGAAGTTTCAAAAATTGTGGCCTCCATGTGGGACAGTCTTGGAGAGGAGCAAAAACAGGTGAGCAAATAATCAGGATTTGTTTTGCTAATAGAAGTGGGCATGGGTTGGTGTTAACTTTAGAAGTGTAGTTATTCTGGCAAGATACTTTTTTTTTTTTTTTTTAGTTTTATTCTTTTTCTTTTTTAAATATATATTTATTAATTTCAGAGAGGAAGGGAGAGGGAGAAATAGAAACATCGATGATGGGAGAGAATCATTGATTGGCTGCCTCCTGCACACTTTCCTCCCCCTCCCCCCCAGTATTGGGGATTGATCCTGCAGCCTGGGCATGGGTCCTTGACTGTACTCAAACCTGGAACCCTTCAGTCCGCAGGCTGACGCTCTATCCACTGAGCCAAACCAGTCAGGATTGGCAAGATTCTTGTTGATTGGCTAGCTTTCATATGCTTGGTCACTGGAAAGTCTGACATGAAGGCTGTCTTGATTACTAGCTTTCAAAAGTATATTCACTAAAAGGAATTGTCAGTATTCATTTTAAAATATATATATATCTTGATTTTGGAGAGGGGGAGAGAGAGAGAAACATCAATGATGGGAAAGAATCATTGATTGGCTAACTCCTGCACGCCCACACTGGGGAGCAAGCCCACAATCTAGGCATATGCCCTGAGTGGGAATTGAAACATGACCTCCTGGTTCATAGGTCGACGCTCAACCACTGAGCAGCACTGGCCAAGCTGGAGTTGTCAGTATTCAGATTGAGATTGTCATGCAGTGATGAATAATAGGATAATCAGTCTTTTCTAGGTGTTTGGGTACTTCTTAAACAGTTTTTCTTTCCTCCAGGTATATAAGAGGAAAACTGAGGCTGCCAAGAAAGAGTATCTGAAAGCTCTGGCTGCTTATAAAGACAATCAAGAGTGTCAGGTAAGTGGGTTATGGCAGATGGATATTTAAACCAATAAAAGATTTTTTCAAGCTGTTTATTAGTTATAATACCACCAAAAACCTGTGCAACCTCTTAACTAGTAGTTAAAGCTTAGAAATATATACAGCATGGTTTCCTATTCCCATCATAAATCTTACCAACCAGTCTTTGTGAGTTTATTTTCATTGTTTACTTTAGACAGGGTAGCACCCACAGCTGGTTTTTTCTTTTCAATCTATCATTGTCTTTTGGGAGGTGATTAAAGTGAATATGTCCCAGGGAATACAGAAAATTTCTGAATGACTTTTTTTTTTGGTCTTCTTTTAGGCCACTGTGGAAACAGTGGAGCTGGATCCAGTGCCACCATCACAGACTCCTTCTCCACCTCCTGTTGCTACTGTTGATCCAGCATCTCCAGCACCAGCCTCAACAGAGCCCCCTGCTCTGTCTCCTTCCATTGTTGTTAACTCCACTCTTTCATCCTATGTGGCCAATCAGGCATCTTCTGGTGCTGGGGGTCAGCCTAATATCACCAAGTTGATTATTACCAAACAGATGTTGCCCTCATCTATTACCATGTCTCAAGGAGGGATGGTTACTGTTATCCCAGCCACAGTGGTGACCTCCCGGGGGATCCAACTAGGCCAGACGAGCACAGCTACTATACAGCCCAGTCAACAAGCCCAGATTGTTACTCGGTCAGTGTTGCAGGCAGCAGCAGCCGCTGCTGCTTCTATGCAACTGCCTCCACCCCGACTACAACCTCCTCCATTGCAACAGATGCCTCAGCCCCCCACTCAGCAAGTGACCATTCTGCAGCAGCCTCCCCCACTCCAGGCCATGCAACAGCCTCCACCTCAGAAAGCTCGAATCAATTTACAGCAACAGCCACCTCCTCTGCAGATCAAGATTGTGCCTGGACCCACTCTGAAAATGCAGACCACCTTAGTCCCACCAGCTGTGGAAAGTAGTCCTGAGCGGCCTATGAACACCAGCCCTGAGGCCCATACAGTGGAGGAGACCTCTACTGATACAATCTGTGAGATGATCACAGATGTAGTTCCTGAGGTGAGCCAGTTTTCAAGTCTTTCCTTTGATGATCAGTTTCCTCTGATGATGCAATAAAAGTAGGGGTTGCCATTAGCACTTAATGCTTGGCAACCAGGAATATGAAATATCCTGTAAAGGACAGTTCCCACCCATGATACTCTGTAGTGTTCTTGGTGAAAAGCATTAAGAGGGCCTCCATTCCCAGACTACTCCTTAACTAAGAAAAATACTGTGGTTTGACTAGAGAGGATACAACCCAAGCCCAGAGTTATTTTTTGGAGGTATCTACCCAAGGATCCTAAACTTTGGAGGTTTAAGTGCTTCCATTTCTCCTATATCTGGACTGCTTGGCTTGATGTTTTCAGTGGGGAAATAGTGGATATAGCTAGAAAAATTCAATTGGTTCATATCAATGAGTCCAAAGTGACATAAACAGATGTCCATTACCCTAGCTTTAACTTACACATGACCAGTGGTTACTTTTAAGTATGGGTCTGTTTGAGACTAGCTCCACAATTGATGAAGCAGTAATTTTAAAGAAAAATAATCCCTCTATCAGGAGGAAACTATGAATCTCCAAGTTCTTTCACTTTTTCTAATGGCACATTTTGTCTTCTCTTAAATCTCGAAATCTTAATTGAGGTGACCCAACCACTTTTCACATTCTGCTTTTGATTTTATATTTTCAGAGGAATATTATTCAAGTGTCGAATAAAGTCAGTGATGGGTAAGATTAAAGAGTACAGTGACCCACCGTGCACACGTAAAACTAGTAGTTGACCCCCCCACATCCATGGATTCCTGACCTGGATCAAAAATAATGACCCTTTAACTGTGCAGGTAAATCTGCATAGACTTGAGTGGACCCCCGCAGTTCAAACCTGAGTTGTTAAAGGGTCAGTATACCAGCATATGGCCAGCATTCTCCTAATGGGAAGAAACTTCATGTCAGTCTGCTTGGCGAAGTTCTAAAACTGGATAAAAAGCGGGAGACCAAGAACTCACCTTCTTTTAAAATGTTACCCCATATGTGAGGGATGTTAACTCCTGTTTGCTCCATTGGGTCCCAAAGTTAATTTGACTGGTGTCTGGCAAGGTAGGTAGCAAATCTAATCCATCTTTGGTGCTCTCTTCCTCTCACAGGTTGAGTCTCCTTCTCAAATGGATGTTGAATTGGTGAGTGGGTCTCCAGTGACAATCTCACCCCAGCCTCGCTGTGTGAGGTCTGGTTGTGAGAACCCTCCCGTTGCGAGTAAGGACTGGGACAATGAATACTGCAGCAATGAATGTGTGGTGAAGCACTGCAGGTGAGTTATAGTTTCTCTTATAATTCAGGGGTTGCTAAAATTAACTGTTGGAAAACATGGTAACCCTGAGCATGTCAGTATTACCTTAGAGTTTACCTTACCTTAGGTAAAGTAAGTTGGTATATACATGTATATGTCTGATTGTAAGACTACTAGAAAAGTTCCCCTGCTTATAAAGAGCTTATAATTGCTACACAAAGATAATTAGCAGTCACGCTTCTCAGGTACCACATTTACCTTTAGGTGCTCTTTAAATGGATGATGACACATTAAGCAGTTAGTGACTGAATATTAGCTTTGCTTATCTCCTTAGTGCAAATCAGAACACTTAGGGAATTAGAATTTGAGGAGGAATGGATAAGTGATAAATAGCATAATAAGGTGCTAAGTATGGCAGGAGTTGGAGGAGTTCTGAAGATTTTGTCTATCTCCCCAAATTTTCTTGGGATTTATCTACATTCATGAAACAAAGCATTGGTATTTTCTATGTCAAATCCTCTTCAGTAAACTAGGATTGCCTATACTGCTGACTTTTAGGCCCGTTGCCCTAATATTTCAACTGAGTGATACCATTTCACTTTGATGCTATAGGTCAGTGATGGCGAACCTTTTGAGCTCGGCGTGTCAGCATTTTAAAAAACCCTAACTTAACTCTGGTGCCCTGTCACATATAGAAATGTTTTGATATTTGCAACTATAGTAAAACAAAGACTTATATTTTTGATATTTATTTTATATATTTAAATGCCATTTAACAAAGAAAAATCAACCAAAAAAATGAGTTTGCGTGTCACCTCTGACACGCGTGTCATAGGTTCGCCATCACTGATATAGATAGTGAACTGAGAACCTATTTATTTAAGACAGAGTTAAGAAAGAATACATCTAAGCTATAATTCTGTTTATGTGTATCTTTTTTTCTCTTAGGGATGTCTTCTTGGCCTGGTTAGCCTCTAGAAATTCGAACACAGTGGTGTTTGTAAAATAGTCCTTCCTGTTCTCCAAGCCAGTGAAGATTTATCTGCCAGGAACATGTCCAAGACCCTGCTTTGAAAACTCAAACCGGGCTACTGGTAGTACCTGAACTGAGCCCATGGTGGTCCCGTCATGCTTCTCCCCTTTCCTCTCTTCAGCAAAGGGCCAGGCTATGGAGCAGGGTCATTGAGTTTGCTGTAATCTGGGTTTGCTCTTTACTTTCAAGTACAAGCAGAGATGCCAGTGATAATAGCAGAGGAAAGGGTGAAGGGGATATGGACAAGCAGAACATAGTGGTGGTGGGAAGGGGGGTGGTTTGAAGAAACTTGTTAGTATAATTGTCATAGGTCTTGCCTAAAAGAGTAAAATTATGAGTATATATCAGCTTTGAGCCTACCACTGTGTGCACCATTTTAAAAGGAATTAAAGGTTGAATTAAAGGATACCTTTTAAACAGAGAGCTAGTAATATCACATCTATACATTGCTTTGAGAACAAAGGTTTTTCAGTACAGTAGGCACACTGGGCTATAGGGAAAATAACATCATTTAGGATTTTCTTATTTATTCTTCTTTACAAATATTATTTTTGTAGTCATTGTCTTTCCTTACCTCAGCTATCACAGTTTCTGAGTGTGAAAGGCAGAATTCTTCATGTTTAACAAGAGGTTTCACCGAAGTCTACAGTTGTATTCAGTTGTGTTTGATAAGCTATCTTTTAAAAAATATCCCAGAAGTGGTTTCACTTACATAATTTATATAAGCCTATTCTCTGCACACCCTAAGCATTTAAATTTAAAATGCACTTATTTCACTTTTCTTGAAAATTTAAGTGAAAGAATAGACTACCAAGCCACATAGTTGTAACAGAATCAGCAAATATTTAGAGCATATAGCCCTAGTGATAACCTTAAGGGAAACTCAAATCTTACCTTGAGAAATGCTGTCCCAGAGAGCCCCTTCTTTATTATCCTGTTCATGTAGTACTAATTACTAATCACTTCCATCCTATACTGTATAATCAACATTTTAATGCTTTCCATGCATTCATTTGGTTTGAACCCTTACCACAAGCCAATGAAGTAGGTAATATTTCCTGTTTACATGATCAGGAATCATACTGAGGGATGAGTTACATGAGTTCACACACTGTTAAGTGGCAAAGCCAAAATTTGACCTCAAAATCCCTACTGAGATACAAACTTTTATTTAAATAAGAAAGAGTTATGGTACAAATATTACTCTTCAGATGCAGCCTGCAGAGCCATATCTATGGATGCTTAGTTATGTGAGGAAGTGCTTCTATAGATTTTTAGGTTTAGAGATGATACCATCTGGATACCTTTGCTTGAACCGGGCAACCACATCTGGATCTAGTAGGTGGATCCCATCCAGCTGGTTTCCAAGGGTGATCCTGAAGCAAGGGGAAAGATGGGGCAAACCAAAATTCCTGGAATTAAAAGGCTTAATATTGTTAAAATACCAATACCTTTTATTAAGACTGCCTATCATCTCATCAAATACTCTTTTAAAAGACCTTAATAGAATAGTATGTGGTAGCATGACTGGTTAGGAATGGGCAGAATCTGGTGGTAAAATAGGTAGGATCTGTGTTACTTAAGGGTTAATAACTGATGGCTAACCAGGCCTACTTTTCAAAGCTGTTGCTGCCAGTGAGTATTCCTTGGATAAGTAAAATGCTAGCAGCATGTCTCTTATTTACTTTTTTAAAATTTATTTTTTTAATTGAATTTACTTAAAACCTGTATGGTTTTGTGAACCAATGTCACCCAAATAAATTCAATTTTAAAAAATTAATTAGCATGTCTTTTAAAGCTCTACTAACAGAATGAAAGATATTAAAATTCTTGACAGATTAGATTCTTAGTAACCACCAGGGGACAGATTCAAAACATCCATAGAGCCCTGACCGGTTTGGCTCAGTGGATAGAGCATCGGCCTCCAGACTGAAGGGTCCCAGGTTCGATTCCAGTCAAGGGCATGTACCTTGGTTGTGGGCACATCACCAGTGAGGGGTGTGCAGGAGGCAGCTGATCGATGTTTCTCTCTCATCGATGTTTCTAACTATCCCTCAACCTTCCTCTCTGTAAAAAAATCAATAAAATATATATTTTTTAAAAAATCCATAGACTAACTGAGGAATATCATTAGGTTGTAAAAGTGGAATCTAGAGAACAGTGGTTTGAATCCTAAAACCTGTGGGATTTCCAATGAATGTTGCAGAATCCTGTAAAACAGTCTAAAATAAAATATAAGCTTAGTTGGCTTATGAATCCTCTGAAGCCCATTTACAGAATACTGGAATATGATGTGAAACGCTACTAACTAATGTCCTTGACTATAAATACTTTTGCCCATGGGGGCTAACATGTTCTTCGATCACCTTACCAGTTGGGTTGCACATTGTGAGGTCGTCCAAATAATTCAATCTTGCGAGTGCCAGGGGATAGTCTCTCAATCATGCCATATATTTCATCTGGTTTATGACTGGTAGAACGAACCTAGGAAATAAAGGGTCTAGCTACTTTTAAGTTACCCAAGATTGCAATTCTAGCCCTTTCCATTTATGTTTTAAGATCCAAATGAGAGAACTTGGGACAAGAATACCCTTGACCTCAATAACTAATATCAATTAAAATGTGAAAACTTTGGATGCCTGGGAAGCACATACCTCAGCTACGATCACATCACAATCCAGACCCTGGTTGAAGCCTTGGGGATTTCCTTTGACACCAACCTGCTCACCACAGAGAACAGATTACCTTATGAAACCCTACATTTGAACTTTTTCTCAATAAGAAGTCACATAATTCCTCTTTTTTGCTCCACCTAATGAATTGAACCCCACTGCTGCTCACCAAGCAGTGTTCCTTTCCATGGTTCAACCAGTGACCTGTACGGCCTGTCCGAATGATGCGTTGCAGCTGATTTGTCTTCACCCAGATAATTTCATCTACCCGTTCATAACTGTGGGGCATAAGAAAGAACTAGAGCTTTAATCAGGCTTTCACAGTTTAGGAGTATACCATCTACTCTACAGAGGTAAGGAATCAGGAATACTCGGGGAGAAATAAACAGGTATCTCAACTAGAACAATTATGTATTTCCCCCAAAAGAAAGCAACACTTACCCCCAGAGGTTCAGACATTCTCTGCCCAACTCCATGGCCCTAGAAAGAAAAAAGGGTTAAACAGCTACTTCCAAGCCTGTTTTTTCTTTCGCTTCAAGATATAAGTGTTTTCAGTAGATATTCAGTGAACATTTACATGCAAGACACCATTAAGGCAACAGGATGATTTAAGAATGTAAAAACAAAACATAGTATCCATTCTCAGTGGCCTTACCTTTCACAAGGAACAAATGTAAAGTTAAATAGGACTTAAGGTATAATTTGTTATAAATAAGCATTAGCTCTCAGTAGGAAAAAAAGGCTGACTCAATCTTAATAGCACAGCTAGGAAAACCCAGGATTTTATCCCCACCCAGTACTCACTCTGTACTATTCCTGCCCGTAACTACACATCTTTGAACTGCATTACCTGCCTGTGACCCAGAGGAAGAGAAAGCCATCATCCTGCAGTACTGGTATGTTGAGCCTGCGCATCTCATCATCTGTCAGGGTCCCATAGGGCAGCTCCATGTGAATATCCCAGGGTGGGTCAGCCATCACAACTGCAAACTTGCCCAAGATACTGACGTCCAGGTAGCGGATATCACAACAGATCCACTGCATGAGGTGGTATTTGGTCATCTTCCCTTCCTCCACTCTGAGATTCATGGCCCCAGTCCCTCTTTTCCATCTATTTTCCTACTCCCTTTTAAGCATATCTATCCCACTCCATTCCCAATCAGCAAAACAAATTGCTAATTATGCCCTGCTTTCCTACATGTATGGCTGCCCTATTCAGATTAAGTCCATAAATTGAGGTAAGTTTTCTTAGCCAACAGGTACCTGAGGTGGGAAGAGTCGATCTACATTGGAATCACCTCCAACACTCTGTGTGAGAGCAAGCTCCTGGCTTGGTGTATGATCTTTGCTCCCAGGAGCCTCAGAATCCATGCAAGCATCAATTTCATAGTGAACATATTTGCAGGTATCCATGTGGAAACATGTATTAAGGAAAGAGCAGTCACCTAATGATTCATCAGTGTGTTTATTGATGATTCTCCTGGGGAAATAAAAAGATAAAATCAGAATCAAGATAGTGTTCCACGGTCAGAGCCAACAGTTCAAGTAACAAATTGTTCCACAATTTCCTATCTACCAATTTTCTCTATTGTTAGAGCTTCCTTCAAGAGTTTTCAGAGAAGGGGGAGGCAGGGGACATGAAAATCTGTAATTCACACTAATGAAGAGTTTTAATTCCTCTCTGAGCAAAGACATAACTTGCTTATCTTATGACAGGAAGGAAGAAAGGGCTTGCTGGTTAGAGCAGTATAACACTGACCAAAGAGCCCAGAATCCTGTTTCTCCTAAGATAATCTTCCTTCCAAAGAACTTTAACTTGCACTGGGGCTCAGAGATAGAAGTGCCTTGCTATTGCAAGAAAGGAGCATTAAAAAAACACATACTTGGCCCTGGCCAGTTTGGGTTCAATTCCAGTCAAGAGCACATACCTCGGTTGGGTTGCAGGCTCCTCCCCGGCCTGGACCCTGGGCAGGGCACGTGCAGGAGGCAACCAATCGGTGTTTCTCTCACATTGATATTTCTCCCTGTCTTTCCCTCTCTTTTCCACTTTCTCTAACGATCAATGGAAAAATATCATTGGGTGAAGATTAAAAAAACAACAAAACAAACCCCACACACTTGCATTTATTTGGGAGTCCAGCCTGTATTCATCCCACAGAACACTACTTCTAAAAGTATACTTTCAGCCCAGCTGGTGTGGCTCAGAGGTTGAGCATGACCCAGAAACCAAGAGGTCACCAGTTCAATTCCCAGTCAGGGCAGATGCCTGGGTTGCAGACTTGATCCCCAGCAGGAAGCGTGCAGGAGGCAGCCAATAGATGATGTTTTTCTCTCATCAATATTTCTATCTCTCTATCCCTCTCCCTCTCTAAAAATAAATAAAACATATAATGTTTTAAAAGTATACTTTCAGAATCTGGAGGTCTTTGACAAACTATTGAAACCTTTTTCTTTTTCAAATATAATTTTATTGATTTCAGAGATAAAAAGGGAGAGAAAGATAGACATCAATGATGTCTCAACATCAATGAGAGAATCATTGATGAACTGCCTCCTGCACGCCCCCTACTGGGGATTGAGCATGCAATCCTAGACATGTGCCCTGATGGTGATCTCCTGGTTCAAAGGTCGACGATATTCAACCACTGAGCCATGCTGGCCAGGACATAGGAAAACCATTTAATAACAGGATTAAATACATAATCCCAATGATTGGAAGCAACGTGCTGAAAAGGAATGACTATTTCTAGGAGACCCATCCCACCGCACTCCCTCTCAAGAGACCTGAAGTGCAGCTTGCGACAGGGCCGATCAGCATCACTGGCTTTCATGCACTCCTCCTTGGTTCCATAGTCACAGAACTCTTGCACTTGGGCCCGACCTCGTGACCGAAACTTTTCGACAATGGATTGTTCCTTGGCTGTTGTAGTATTTAATAGCTCTAGAATCTCCTGACTGACCTATGACAGAAGAAGCTTTGGACTTAACAGGGTTTGTAGGTAAAATTAGCCTTAAACCACCTGTGTAAATTCTACTTGATAATACCTGTAATGCCCACCAAAATCACTTACGTTAGGTACTGAACCAAGGCACAATGAACTCTACTATCAATTTAACTTGTCAAATTCACACACCTAGAAGTAGCAAATGGAGAGAACTCATGTGGTTCCATTACTTATACCAAGAACCATTATACAGTAAAGTCTTCAACATTGTTGACAGGTTTTGTAACTTTAAGTGAAAAAATGTATAACTAATTTTACCATAGGCTAATTGATATAAACAAAGTTCCTGAGGCATCTCATCAACGTTATGATGAAATAACACTGAACAAAATGACTTTGAGAACTTGTTGTACTGCAAATTCACATTGTTTCATCAATTTCTATAATTATTGGTCCAGTATTCATTTCCATTCATCTCCCCCTATTCCTACATTTGGATTCAACTTCTCTTTTTTAAAAAAAATTATTTGTTGATATTTAGAAAGTGAGGAAGGGAGAGAGAAACATCAATTTGTTGTTTCACTTATTTGTGCATTCTTTGGTTGATTCTTGTATGTGCCCTGACTAGGGATTGAACCCACAACCTTGGTGTATTAGGACACTGCTCTAACCAACTGAGCTACCCAGCCAGAACTGGATTCCCCTGCCCTTGATCTTATGATTCTTCCAAACAGATCCAATAACAAAGATTCTCTAAATCCGAGTTTCTAGCATTGACATTATTAACATTTAGGGCTGGATAATTCTTTGTTGTATGGGGGTTGTCCTACTATGACTGTAGGATGTTTAGCAGTATCCCTTGCCTCTACCAACTAGATGCCTGTAGCACTCCCCTGTATTGAGACAACCAAAAATGTCTCCAGACATTGCCAAATGTCCTCTGTAAGGAGGGAGGAAGGCAAAATCATCCCCTGTTGAGAACCACTGTTCTAAACCTTCAATTCTAAGAATTGCTCCTTGTGCCAGGGGTAAATTCCTCTCAAAGTTATAATTCCAAGTATATGTATGAAAACATTTCCATCTGCCCCTACCTTCTTGCTCTGTTGTTCCTTAGTAGACTGTTGGTTCAGAAGGCTTTCTATCTCCAGATCAACATCTGAGGCAGCATGTTTCCTTGATTTCTTGGTTGGCTCCTTGGCTGTTTCTGATGCTGAAGAAGCCAGACCAGAGGCCAAAGAGCTAGCAAAGGCAGCTACTGTGGTTGAGTCCTGTTCTGCACGCCGCTTCTGACCTGTGATAGTCCCTGTTACCTCCCCAGAGCCCTTTTCTGCAACAGCGACCATCATGGCAGAGAGCTTGGAATGATCAGCATAGGTCACAAGAGTAGGATTTGCATCATCTTGTAGGAGACCTCGCTTTACCTCAATCAACTCCTGAGCTGCAAACTTCTGTAGGAGGCTTTCCACCCCTTCTTGAGTAACAGGGGCATCTGGCTAGGGAAGGAAGAAAAAGCAGTAAGACACTGACCATGAACTAAAGAAAAGAAGTGGTAGATCCCAACCCTGTCTTATCAGGTCATTACCGTGGAGATGGCAAGACAGATGGACACAGCATCAGTAGGCAATGTTAGGGATAGATCAGAGAGATGGTGTAGCAACTTCTTCTCCAATTCAGGGTCTGTAGCTAATTCAGGAACTGAAGCTGTGCTGGACTTGGAGCCACCAGAAGTGGGTACAGTAGGCACTGGGCTGTCACTGCGGAAGGTTGGAGATAGTGCTGCCTCTGGATTCCGTAGATCTAGGAATGAAGAGAATATAAACTGAAAAAGGGTGCCCTGGCTGGTTTGGCTCAGTAGATAGAGCATCAGCCTGTAGACTGAAGGGTCCCAGGTTTGAGTCTGGTCAAGGGCACATGCCCGGGTTTCCGGCTCCATCCCCAGTGTGGGGCATGCAGAAGGCAGCCGATCGACGATTCTCTCTCATTGATGTTTCTATCTCTCCCTCTCCCTTCCTCTCTGAAATCAATATATATATATATATATATATATATATATATATATATATATATATATATTTTTTTTTTTTTTTTTTTTTTTTTTTTTTTAAAGGGGCAACCACTGCCAGCCTATATATTCCTCGGGAGTCAAAATTCTCCAGCATTCACAGTATACAGTTCTTTCATTTGATGTGGGAAATCCTCCAACCAAATTTAGCACTAGATAACTTTTCCTCAAACATATTTAAGCATTCATTCACTGCTTTGCCAGGATAATCCTCAATTTTCTGGGAAGAGCTTACATTTTCTCTATTGAATGAGAGTTTTCATAATTCCTTGTCCTTCATGTACTTTATAGGAAATGAGCAGCATGGTAGATTTAAATTTCCATACCAACTCCATTCAAGCTATTCTAAGTGACAACTGATATAATCAACCTGAATCTAAAAGCCAGAAATATTTTCAATAACCTAAACTATGATAAAATCTCTCTGAGGAATGGAGTTTAAATGTTTATGAATTAAGGCCACTAAACATCAGAAGATATACAAAATGACAGTGTTAGAGGTTAGAATAATGGGACCTTTAACATCAAACATAAAAATCTTATAAAACTTTGCTGAAGCCTAGTCGCAAAATATTTCCTGACTGTATTTTTTAAAAAATCTATTTTTGCCCTAGCCGGTTTGGCCCAGTGGATAGAACATCGGCCTGTGGACCAAAGGGCCCTGGGTTCGATTCCGGTCAAGGGCACGTACCTTGGTTGCAGGCTCCTCAGATCCTGGCCCTGGTCGGAGGCAACCAGCCGATGTGCTTCTTTCACATCAATGTTTCTCTCTGTCTTTCCCTTTCTCTTCCACTATCCCTAAAAATCAATGGAAAAATATCCTCAGGTAAGGATTAACAAGAAACAAAAACCAAACAAATATATATATAAATATATATATATATATATATATATATATATATATATATTTTTTTTTTTTTTTTCAAATAGACTCCATTGATTTTTTACAGAGAGGAGGGAAGAGGGATAGAGAGTTAGAAACATCGATCAGCTGCCTCTTGCACGCCCCCCACTGGGGATGTGCCCGCAACCAAGGTACATGCCCTTGACTGGAATCGAACCCGGGACCCTTGAGTCCACAGGCCGACGCTCTATCCACTGAGCCAAACCGGTTAGGGCCAAACAAATATATTTTTATTGATTTTTAGAAAGAGAGGAAGGGAAAGGAAGAGAGAAATATTAAACTCCGGACCCATCCTGGAATTCTGTTAAATTAAATATTATAAGGTATAAATGAGCCATTAGTTTACATGTAAAAATATTTTGATTACTTGGAAATTTCCACTCTCATGGAACTAACTTTAGTAAAATTTGACTCAGAAATTCCAAGGACATCAGAGCTGAACTATACCAAACAATTTGCTGGAATAGTTAACATTTTATGAAAATAAGTTATACCCTATTTGGAAAACAGATTCCACAATTTCATATTAGCTGCAAATTTTAAATAATTGCTGTAACTTTCTTCACCTTGATTACTTATAATTCCTTTATGTTCTGCTGAATCTTAACTAGAACTCAGATGAACTGATAAAAGTTCCTTGTGGCAAAAAGGTGTTATGCACATGGAAGAGTCATGGAAGCACTTTGAAGGTCAGGATGAGAAAGAGTTTGAGAGCAACTGACTTAAGCTAAAAATATATATTAAATATAAGTGACAGTTACTACTTAGCTTACTTTAAAAAAACTATAGGCAAAATTCCTGCATTGAACAGGACTGATTTGGTGACTACTGAAATCCCTTGCAATTCAGAAATTCTACAAATGTAATAAATTTGAGCTAAAATACCCCTATTACATTTTACACTAGGATCAAACTGATTTTTTTATTAAGTATAAAATTCTTTTAAAGTAAACAAAAATTTCTTCTTTTTTTTTTTAGGGCATGATGGTCAATCTTTATTATATAAGATTTCTTTTTTCAATAATCTAATACATTTACAATTTTCTATTTAATTTTTTTAAGTTTTGAATGTTGTTGATTTTTTTATAAAGTTGCAGTAAAACACACATAAAATTGATCACCTTAGCCATTTCTAACTGTACAGTTCAGTAGTGTTAAGTATAGTCAAATTAAATTTTTTCACCTTGCACAAATGAAACTCTGTATCCATTTAGCAGCAACATCCCCTAGCCCGTAACAACTGCATTCTGATTTCTCTTTCTTTGAATTTGAATACGCTAGATACTTCATAGAAGTGCAATCATACAGTATTTACCTTTTTGTGACTGGCTCCAAACAAAAATTTCTTAAGCAACCCAACTAAGAATAATCAATGATAAATTTCATTAAGGCAAAACAAAAAAAAAAAGTACAAGGTGCTTTAAAATGAGGATTTCAGGCATTGCATCCACAAATTGTTTTATACATAACTAGAGGCCCGATGCATTCAGGCACGAGGGGGATGAAAGGAGGGGAGAGGGGGTCCCTCAGCCCGGCCTGCGCCCTCTCGCAATCTGGGACCCCTTACTCCTAACCGCCTGCCTGCTCACTCCTAGCTGCTTGGCTCATCACCCCTTAGTGCTCGCCAGCCTTGAGCCCTGCATTGAGCATCTGCCCCCCGGTGGTCAGTGTGCATCATAGTGACCAGTCGTTCTGTTCGTTCTGCCATAATGGTCACTGGGCTTTTATATAGATAGATACTGACCTTTTTATTTATTTTTATATAAGTACAAATTAGAGACTTATGGGGGTGGTCTTTCTTTTTTAAAAAAATATTTTTTTTTATTGATTTCAGAGAGGAAGGGAGAGGGGGAGAGAGATAGAAACATCAATGATGAGAGAAAATCATTGATCGGCTGCCTACTGCATGCCCCCAACTAGGGACCGAGCCCACAACCCGGGCATGTGTCCCTGACTGAAATTGAACCTGGGACCCTTCAGTCTACAGGCCAACACTCTATCCCCTGAGCCAAACCAGCCAGGGCCAAAACATTCTTTTAAAAAAATAAATTAATAGAGAGGGAGGAGAGAGATACATCAATGTGAGAGAGATACATCAATCAGATGCCTCCTGTTGAACCTAAAACCTGTGCATGTACGCTGACCGGGAATCAAACCGGTGACTTTTTGGTGCATGGGATGATGTTCTACCAACTGAGCCACACTACCCAGAGCTCAAAAACACTTATTGCCCTGGCTGGGTAGCTCACTTGATTGAAGCGTTGTCCTGAAGTGCCGAAGTTTTCTTGGGTTCAATCCCTGGTCAGGGCACATACAGGAATCAACTAACAGATGCATGAATAGAAGGAACAGCAAATTGATGTCTCTCTCTCTTCTCTCTCTCTAAAGTCAATTTTTTAAAAAGTGACTTTCACTCTGAAAAAAATTCTTAATTTAATCTAATCAAAATTCTGTTTGGGAACATACTTATTCACTACCATATTATTTTTCATTACTGCCACAAAAAAATGGTTCTTCAGACACTTGGCTTAAATATATAATAATACCACATTATTTTTATGATAAAGTTCTCTATTAACTTTATTTTAAATGAAGTCAAGAGCTAGCAGTTCAAATAAAAAAGTAACCCATTTGACATTATTATACCTGCTATGATATTTAAAATAACAATAGATAGCCCTGGCTGGTGTTACTAAGTAGTTACTGTTGCCCAGAGGGGCTCAAGTTCAATTCCCTGTCAAGGCAGGTACCTGGGTTGCAGGTTCAACCACCGGCCCTGGTCAGGGCACATGCAGGAAGCATCGGATCAGTGTGTCTTTCTCACTCTCTCATGTCCTCATGTCAATATTTCTCTCTCTCCTCTCTCCCCTCTTACTCCCTCCCTTCCAGTCACTAAAAAAAATCAATGGGAAAAGTACCCTCACTCTTCTGGTGAGGAATAACAACAACAACAACAAAAAAACACCACAAACATTTAAAATAACAATATATAAATTTGGTTAGATGTTAATGCTCTCAATTTCTTTCCTACCAACTTTTCATGCAAATGTTATTTGCTATTTCTAAATTAGACTACATGGAATCTAGACAGGAAACTCAGTAAAAAAAAAAATTGGAAATAAAGCAAATGAGCTGAGGGTAGCAATGTAAGACTTCAAATGACGTTGAGGGATAAGGGAGCCATCAGGGGGAGATTAAAAATGGCGGCAGAATAGGAAGATGTTGCACAGACATGCTCCCAGGAACAAACTGGAATTACAACTGAAATACAGAAAGGCTTCCTGAATAATCAACAGAAAACTCACAGGAGAGAGCCCTGATACCCAAGAACCGAAGATGGAGACCGCATAGAGACTGGTAGGAGGGGCAGAGGCTCGAAAGGGCTGGCCGGGCACCCACAGACAGCAACTGAAGTCCTGGAGAGATATCTCAGCTGTGTGTGGGAGGGGGGGGTGCCACTGAGAACTCTGGGACCTAAGCCCGAAGCTGGGCTCCCCAGCAGAGAGCACCAAACTGAGAAGGGTACCACATAACATCTAGCTGTGAAAAGCAGTGGGGTGCTGTCTGCCAGGGAGTGGCAGCTGAAAGTTCAGGCACCCTCTTAAAGGGCCAATGCACAAAAATTCCCTGTGGGGCCACCCACCTTGTGCTCTGGCAGAGGGAGGGTGAAGTGGACTGGAGCTGTGAGAGCAGAACCCAGGACTGGGGACTTGGGGGATAGAGCTCAGAAGGCAAACACCCCAAGTTTCCTGGGCTGAGCCATTCCCTCACAAAGCGGAGGACATCTTTCCCACACAGACATCTGCCTTGCCTGGAGGGAAGACAGTCCACACACCCTATTGAAAAACACCTTGCCCTGAGGCCACTTAAGAGATTAAAAGTAACAATTAGCCTCCAGGCAGAAACAACTGCCCCACTCTGTGGAAAAAACCCTTGCCACTCCTGAGGATAATTGGGGCAATTCAAGTTGGAATCCTATTAGTCTGTAGACCAGTGGTTCTCAACCTTGGCTGCACATTAGAATCACCTGGGAATCTTTTTAAATCCTGATTTCTGGGCCTCATCCTCCGGAAATTCTGTTTCTTTGTTGTGGGGTGGGGCCACAACATTAGTAACAAAGAAACAGAATTTCTGGAGGATGAGGCCCAGAAATCAGGATTTTAAAAAGATTCCCCAGTGATTCTAATGGGCAGCCAAGGTTGAGAACCACTGCTGTAGACAGAGGCAGTATCTGGAGTCTTTGAGTCTTTGCCTGATCCAATTAGTCAGAAACAGCCTTTAACACTTTCCTGCAGGATTGGGCACACACTGGCAGTCGGACATCCCCCAAAGGGTGCCGGATTGTGAGAGGGTGCAGGCCGGGCTGAGGGACACCCCACTCCCCAGTGCACGAATTTCGTGCACCAGGACTCTAGTTGGTTAATAACATATAAGTTTCAGGTGTACAATTTTATAATACAACATCTGTATACTCCATTGTGTGCTAAGGAAAATGTTTTGTTTTTTTCTAAAATATATTTTATTGATTTTTTTTACAGAGAGGAAGGGAGAGGGATAGAGAGTTAGAAACATCGATGAGAGAGAATTATCGATCAGCTGCCTCCTGCACACCCCCTACTGGGGATGTGCCCGCAACCAAAGTACATGCCCTTGACTGGAATCGAACCTGGGACCCTCCAGTCCGCAGGCCAAAGCTCTATCCACTGAGCCAAACTAGCTAGGGCGAAAATGTTTTTTTTTTTATAATTAAACCTACTGATACTATGGAGAATGAAATCACATAAACATTTTACTTTCTCCAGTTAGTAACCAAATTTAGATCTTCTTTGAGCAATGTATAATTTTTATTAAAGGGAGCAATAAGTCTGTAAAATGAACCACTTTTTTTTTGTTAATCCTCACCCAAGGATATTTTCCCATTGATTTTTAGAGAGAGTGGAAGGGAGGAGAAGAGACAGAAACAGCGATGTGAGAGACACATCAATTGGTTGCCTCCTGCATGTGCCCTGATAAGGGCCAGGTATTAATCTGCAACTGAAGTACGTGCCTTGACCAGGAATCAAACCGGAGATCCTTCAACCAACACTCTAACCACTGAGCAACTGGCCAGGGCAAGCCCTGCTATTTTTAATGCAGGCTTTTGCAGACAGCAAAGTTTTTCAGGAACGCATACATATGTATATAGTAGAAATGCCTCGAATCATATCCTTCCAGAATGCTGTTTTTGAAAAAGTTGATGAAATACTTTAATTCCAGTTATAGGAGTCTATAATAAATTAAGAAACAATTGGGGACCCAAGCCAGGTAGTTCAGTTGATTAGAGCATTATCTGATAAACTAAGGTTGTAGTTTCAATCCATGGTCAGGGCACATACAAGAATCAACCAATGAATGCATAAATAAGTGGAACAAATCAATGTTTCTCTCTCTCTCTCTAAAATCAGTAATTAAAAAATAAAAGAAGCAATAGGTCATTTGTCTATGATAGTGATGTAATTGTTATATTTTCTATCAAAATTTGATATGCATGTCGCCTGACCAGCATGGCTCAGTAGTTAGAGCGTCAGCCTGCGGACTGAAGGGTCCCAGGTTCAATTCTGGTCAAGGGCACATGCCTGGGTTGCAGGCTCGATCCCCAGAGTGGAGTATGCAGGAGGCAGCCAATCAATGATTCTCTCTCATCATTGATGTTTCTATCTCTCTCCCTCTCCGAAATCAATAAAATAAATAAAAAATAAATAAAACAAAAATAAATTGATATGCAAATATAAAAGGCTCAGAAACAGAGGAAACCAAAGAATAAGAAAAAAAAAAACAGAAAACTGATCTACAAGAGGTCAAAAACTTAAGTTTATGTATCAAGATAAAAAAGTCTTCCTCTTGGGTAATTGAGTAACTACTCCAATACTTGACTACTAATTAATCCCTGACGATATAACTTGCACTTCTTCCTCCACTCACCCTACCCTCTTAACTCCTTTTTTAATTATCTAAGTACAATATAGCCCTCAAAACTAAATTCCAGCCCTAGCTAGTTTGGCTCAGTGGATAAAGCATCAGCTTGTGGACCAAAGGGTCCCGGGTTTGATTCTGGTCAAGGGCAGGTACCTTGGTTGCAGGCTTCTCCCGCCAGGGCCCTTTCTCTCACATAGATGTTTCTCTCTGTCTTTCCCTCTCTCTTCCATTCTCCCTAAAAATCAATGGAAAAATATTCTCAGGTGAGGATTAACAAAAACAAACAAACATAAACAAACAAATAAATAAAGGTGATTAAATGTTAAAAAAATAATTCCAAGTGCCAACTTCTCCATAATGCCTTCACTAACTAAACCAACTCTTGTTAGTTCTCCTCTCACTGCACTCTTGTGGACGCATTCATGTGGCATTTTACATGTATCATACCCTTTATCCCCAACTAAACTTCAAATTCCTTGAGAGCATGGTCAATGTCACACTTATTTTGTCTAACTGCACTCATGCACACTGACTCAATGGATATTTATTTATTATGGTGTGAGAGTCCTGCCAGGGCATCCAGTTCCAAGGGCCAGAATGTGTGCATGGTCCTGAATATGTTAAGACAAGATTTAGTGATGGATCTGAATATACTGAGAAACACTGGAATAACCTACCACAATAGTGGTACAGAGATTCGCTCTTCTTGTAGAGCTTTTATCATTGATCTGTTTAGATAATTCAGGGACTGTACTGGGAATGGGTGGTGAGGTTCCTTCGTTTTACCACTGTGACACAGAAGCAGGGCTGGGGGGAATTAAAAAACAAACAAAAAATGAGTGCTTTCAGATTCCTGCTCCGTATGTAAGTGACTGAAACAATGCCAGTTCCTCAGCTGATTTCGCTACACCAACTCTGAGGGCACTTAAATGCGCACTATGGATAACAAGGCCCAGTGCCTGCTCTCACTGTGCCCACAGTCGCCAAGAAAAGGCCACTACAAACCAGTCACCAGAACCTAAGGGAGAACAAAACGCCGTGGGAGCAACAGGGAGAGAGGCCGTTCTGTGTCACGGAACGGGGCCGGGAGGCCTGGCACACGGGGCCTCTTGGAGACTTAAGGGGAACCGGGCAGGTGCGGCATGGAGCCCGGGCGTCAGGGCCGGGAAGGCGAACGGAGCGACCCGACGCCCGGGTGGGAACCTCGACTCCTTGCAGGAAGGCGAATGTCTGTGCTGCTGAGGCGAGAGAGGGAGCACCAATGCAGGAGGCCTTAATAGCCCCTTGGAGAAGGGCTTCCGCTCGGGAGCGGTCTTTCTCTCCAGGTCCCCTCCCTCCCATCCCGGCTAAGCACCGGCCGGAGACACGCGCCTCACCCAAGTGCCCCGAGTCCTGCTTCCGCCTCCGCTGCAGCCTCTCCCGCAGCGAGTCCAGCTGCTTTTTGTGGGCCTGGATAGAGCTCCACGTGTCCGACATCCTTGTCTCCCAGCCCGGATAAGTCTCGAATCAGGCGCGGGAGACTAGCACCTCCCCGTTGACGCTCCGGGAAAATCTAATTCTCACACGGACACCCCCAGGCTAAACGGAAAGAGGTCCCGGCGTTGCGCTAAATGAAAAGCCATTTCCGGTTTCGCGCAGCTTTGACGCTGAAACCGGAGCCATCTTAAGTGTTGGCAGGAGAGCGGATGTTTTCTTATTGGCGCTCTCCGGTGCTTCCGGGTGCAGTGAGGCTGTGGTCGCCATCTTGGTGCCTGGCAGAGCGGCCATGTTGCTTATAGGCGCGCATGCGGCCATGTTGAATGTAAGATTGTGTGTGTGTGTGTGTGTGTGTGTGTGTGTGTGTGTGTGTGTGCGCGCGCGCTCATACCTGAGATTTATTACAGTGAAAGACCAAAGTAAAATCAGCAAAGAGAAAAGGTTTGTGTGTGATAAAGCGTGGAGGACACCAGGCACAAGCTTCCAAGAGTCCTCTCCCTGAGGAGTTACCAGGTCTTCATTATTCCAGTGTCAAATTCTGACAACTCACGTGAACTATGTCCTCTACCAGTCTGGTTAGACTCAGTGCCAAGGATTTATGGCACTATTGTCACATGAGCATCTTCCCCATAGCATGTACCAAACTTCCAGATTCCCAGAAGGAAAGCAAGTGTTCAACATGAGCCCCATTGGTTGTGCAAAGTGTTTTGGCACAGGGAGCCTCTATTATCAGTTAGGAAAATGTGAAAACCCTGCTTGGATTCAGGTTTTCAGACACCAACTGAAGGGTATCCATTTAAGCAGGACTTTCTAAGGATAGCAGTCTTAGGCCTGCTGTATGAAATGTTTCTGGCTGGTTTGGCTCAGTGGATAGAGCGTCAGCCTGTGGACTGAGGGGTCCCAGGTTTGATTCCAGTCAAGGGCACATACCTGGGTTGCAGGCTCGACCCCAAGTAGGGGGCAGCCGATCAATGATTCTTTCTCATCATTGATGTTTCTATCTTTCTATCCCTCTCCCTTCCTCTCTGAAATCAATAAAAATATATAGATATATAAAAAGAAATGTTTCTGCACAGCAGGTATATCCCTGACTGAATCTTTGGTGCTCACCTACAATTTTATTTTAAAAGCAAGTAATATAACATGGTACTAGTTTCAGTTGCATCATCCATAATTGCCTGCAATGCTGATTACGTTTGTGACTCCCGGTGAGTATTTAACAGGTATTTGTACATAAATTACTAGTGCAATATTAGGCAATGATAAACTTTTCCTTCTATCCGATTACTGTTTCAAGATAATTTTTAGATAAAATCAGCATAATAATTTCTGATTTAAAATTAGAATAAAAAGTGTGTTTTAATAACATGGATCATTCAGTTTTTATTTGTGTTGCACTAAATCCCCATTTATAATTATAAAGCAAGATTGTTATACTTAATAATTATTTTCTTGTCCTAGTTTACAATTAAAATTATTGGCTTTATTTATGTCTTTTTATATGCTTCACTCAATTTCGGAGATAATACCCATATTCTGATACTTTGATCTTTTAAAAACATTTTTTTTATTGATAAAGTTATTACATATGTGTCCTTATCCCCACATTATCCCCCATCCTCCCCACTCATGCCCTCACTCCCCTGTTGTCTGTGTCCATTGGTTAGGCCTATATGCTTGCATATAAGTCCTTTGGTTAATCTCTCCTCCTTACCTCCACCCTCCCCTACCTTCCCTGTGAGGTTTTGATGGTCTGATTGATGCTTCTCTGTCTCTGGATCTGTTTTTGTTCATCAGTTTATTTTGTTCATTATATACCATAAATGAGTGACATCATGTGATATTTATCTTTCTCTGACTGGCTTATTTCACTTAGCATAAAGCTCTCCAGTTCCATCCATGCTGTTGCAAATGGTAAGAACTCCTTTTTTACTGCTGCATAGTATTCCATTGTGTAGATGTACCACAGTTTTTTAATTCACTCATCTACTGATGGGCACTTAGGCTGTTTCCAAATCTTAGCTATGGTGAATTGTGCTGCTATGAACATAGGGGTGCATATATCCTTTCTAATTGGTGTTTCTAGTTTCTTGGGGTATATTCCTAGAAGTGGGATCACTGGGTCAAATGGGAGTTCCATTTTTAGTTTTTTGAGGAAACTCCATACTGTTCTCCACAGTGGCTGCACCAGTCTGCATTCCCACCAGCAGTGCATGAGGGTTCCTTTTTCTGCACATCCTCGCCAGCACTTGTCATTTGTTGATTTGTTGATGATAGCCGTTCTGACAAGTGTGAGATGGTATAAGATTAGTCTTTAGAGTTGACTAAGATAGTCCTATTAGAACGACACTTGTAATACAGATATTTAAAATGAGGGATCACGAATTCCTCTGACAGTTTGATACATATCTTTCTCCCTGAAGGTGTTGTAGGTTTATGTTTCCATGCATTCATTTACAAAGATAGCTATTAGTTCCAATCCCTGGGTGTGTATGCGTGGGCACACTTCTCAGAGGGAAGAAGAGATGGAGCAGTGATATTATAGGGTATCTATGTATAATCTCACTCTTCTTTTTTAAAAAATATTTTTCTATTATTTTTATTCATTTTATAGAGAAAGGGAAGGGAGAGAGACATCAATTAGTTGTTTCCCTTATTTATGCATTCATTCATTGATTCTTGCAAGTGCCCTGACAGAGATTGAACCAGCAACCTTAGCACATCTGGATGACTCTCTAACCAGCAGAGATACCCAGCTAGGGCTTCTCACTCTTCTTATACCAAAACTACATTTACCATAGTAGTACATTGAAATAGAGTCCTCATAAGGGGGTACAAGGGGACGGGGGGTGCTTCTGAGATTCAGGTTGCATGTGTTTCTTATTCTGGTGGCTGGTTACATAAGAATGTTGTGAAAATTAAGCCAATTTTGGTATGTGCACTTCTCTGTACACGTAGTGAGCTTAAATACAAAAGCTTGTCTTTTACAGGGTCCTCTGAATGGGAGCATTTAGAAACCACTGGTTTATCAAAAGCCTACATGATGCCAAACACTGTGTCAGAAAGAATCGCTTAAAAAAGGCATGTCCTCTGTTTTCAAAGAGTTTGTGGCCTGGTAAAAGAGCCAGGACCCTTTATTAATATTGAACCATCTTTACAACATATGGTAGCATGAGCATAGGCTCTAAAAGTAAATGTGATTGCAAAGAAGAGGAGGCTTCCAAGCCCAGGTGACCCAGGAAGGCATGGGAAGAAGGTGGCACCAAGGTTCAGGCTTGAAGTGACAGATAGGTCTGCAGTAGGTGAAGCCATAGGACAGAATTCCAGGATGAAGACATGATTAAAAACAAACGTCTAGACTAGAGTTGGGAAAGCAAATGAATGCCCTGTTAACCCAGATTAGTTCACTAGAACATAGAGAATTATATTATTTGAGAATTTAGAAGGATATTTGTTTCCATATTTGAGACCAGATTGCAAAAAAAGCACATGTTACCTGAGTAAAGAGCTTGCAATTTAATCACAATATAATGGGATAATTTAGAGTTTTTGAATAGGGAGTGTTTTAAGGTTGATCTTATGTTCTAATTAGATTCAGATGGGGAGAAAGGAGAGTTTAAAGACAGGGAAAATAGTTAGCCTATTGTAACTAAGTCTTTGATGATAGGAACTCCAATTAACTCAAAAACTGGTTATGGATAGTAATGGAAAGCAAGGGATGAATATGAACAGAGTCTATTGTGAAAAAAAGATGTATGTGGCCCTAGCCGGTTTGGCTCAGTGGATAGAGTGTCAGCCTACGGACTAAAGGGTCCTGGGTTCAATTCCAGTTAGGAGTGCATGCCCGGGTTGTGGGCTCGAGCCCCAGTGTGGGGCATTCAGGAGGCAGACAATCAATGATTCTCTCTCATCATTGATGTTTTTCTCTCTCTCTCCCTCTCCCTTCCTCTCTGAAATCAATTTTAAAATTATATATATATATATATATATATATATATATATATTCAAATGTATGTGAATTGGAATGTGGCAGTTACATCCATTCAGCAAATATTTATTGAGTGACTACTACGTAATAGGTATTTTAGAGATTTAGTAGTGACCAAAATACTAATTCCCATCTCATTTTCTGAATTTAATTTACTTCTTAGGTATTTTACATTGCCTTTTGTGATGTGTAGCTTTATATATGAGCCTAGAAGTAGAGGACACAGAAATGAGTATGCACACACATGAGCATCTCTGAACATTTAATTCTCGGGATTACACTGAATGAGAAGCAAAAACACTGTCTTCCTAAGCTGAAATACTGTTGGGAAAGTTGGCTGATATGAGATCAGGAAGACTTCATGGGGACTGCTCTACCTAAGCATATTTGCTTCTTAATAACCTTGGTCTAGCAACTGCTCTCAGAAAGCTAATAAGAGATGCTTTTTACTTTCATTTGGGATGTACCCTTGATGGCCCTATGGTTAGACACTTGTATTATTACTAAAGTAAGGCAGCCCTATTATTGCAGTATTATAGAACTGTTAAATTAACATTTAATTATTCACAAGTCTGAATTTATCATTTGTTATATCATTTCTGTTTCTTTCAAGGACCTGAACAAATAGAAATGAAATATATAGAAATTTATATAGCAATAAAACTAGAGTCTTGGGGGAGAAAGAGAGTACTGGATATATCCTTGCAGAAGATAAAAGGAATTGATTCATCTTCAAATCAGAATTCTGCAGGTCAGCCCCTAAACAGTATAAGCATTTTTGTCTAGGAAAGGAAAGGTTTTCTAGAAGAAGAGACTTAGTTTCTAAAAAAAAAAAAAAAAAGAAAAGAAAAAAGGAGACATATGTAATACTCTTTGTAATACTTTAAGCCAGTGGTTCTCAACCTTCTGGCCCTTTAAATACAGTTCCTCATGTTGTGACCCAACCATAAAATTATTTTCATTGCTACTTCATAACTGTAATGTTGCTACTGTTATGAATTGTAATGTAAATATCTGATATGCAGGCTGGTCTTAAGCGACCCCTGTGAAAGGGTCGTTCGACCGCCAAAGGGGTCGCGACCCACAGGTTGAGAACCGCTGCTTTAAGCAATAAAACAAAATTTTAAAAAATAAATAAAAATTAAAAAAAAAACCTCTAAAAAAAGAAAGAAAGAGAGAGACAGTTTCTGGTAGGCTCTGGGATTCCTAAGGTCTGGATTGCCTCCTCTCACCTTCAGAGGAAGCCAAAGAAGTAACACAAGTACTTTTGAAAATAAGCCAGATGAAGAGCAGCCCCCAGAGATTTTTGCTTTCACATTCACTTTGGGTAAATCATTACAGTAGTAAATTAGGCAAATTTTAGGAGCACAGGAGGGCCACTTAGCATGATCTGCATATAGAGTCTTTTTTTTTTTTAAGGAAGCATTTATTTATTTTTTTAATTGTTTTATTGATTTCAGAGAGAAGAAGGGAGAGGGAGAGAGAGAGTTTTCTGCTAAAAAAAAAAAAAAAAAAAAAAAAAAAAAAAAAAAAAAAAAAAGCCACTGGGGGCAAAAAAGGAAAGCTGCTGCTTTCTTGTCTGCCCACTCTTGGTCTGCATACAACCCTGAGCCCTGCACAGAGGAAGGAACCTCACCTAGATCTCTTCTACCCAAAACAGGTGTAAGCCTAGTTGTGAGCTGATGAGTGCTGCATACACTACATTTCTTAACTTTTCTTCATATACTAGAGGCCCGGTACACAAATTCGTGCACAGGTGGGCTCCCTTGGGGTGGCCTGCGGAGATTGGGCACCAGCTCATACCCCCAGCCTCGCAGCCCTGCATCCCTGCCTGGCACTCTGCCTTGGCCTGGCGCTGCCCCCTCACCTGCTCCACCATCCTGCCTGCTGGGCGATCGGTCAGGGGCAGGCTCCCTGCCAGGCTCCCTCAGCACCTGGGAGCCAGGCGGCGGCCCCAACCCCCGCCACCGCCACCACTGGGCACCATCTGCAGGGTGATCAGTGGGGCAATCAGGCCCCGCTCCCACCCACCTTGGCCTGGCACCTTCCACTCACCTGCTCCACCATCCTGCTGCAGTCCAACTCTCATCAGGGCCCATCAGGGCCTGCAGCACCTCCACTGTCGCCTGCTACCGACACCCACCATGTTCCACGCCGCCCCCTGGTGGTCAGCGCATGTTATAGCGAGCAGTTGAACTCCCAGTCGATCAACTATCCGAGGGGACAATTTGCATATTAGGCTTTTATTATATAGAATGTTGTAGTAGACTTTTCAGAGTTAGCCACAACAATGCCTCCCATCCCACATGCCCTTATGCAATGTGACTTTGCCACTCTTCCTGTTAACAGGTAAAGCTCATTTCTCCTCCTCTTGAGTATGAGCTGGCCCTCTAACTTTGGCCAACAGAATGTGGCAGAAGTGATACTGAATTTCAGAGCCCAGACTTTAAGAGGCCTTGCAGTTTCTGCTTTTGTCTTCTTAGAGACCTTGGCCTTCATGAACATCCAATTATCTTGATAGATAAATCACTTGAAAAGAGAGAAGTGAAAGAGAGAGATATTCTGGAATGGTTCTCAACCTTCTGGCCCTTTAAATACAGTTCCTCATGTTGTGACCTAACCATAAAATTATTTCCTTGTTGCTACTTCATAACTGTAATGTTGCTACTGTTATGAATCATAATGTAAATATCTGATATGCAGGATGGTCTTAGGTGACCCCTGGGAAAGGGTCGTTTGACTGCCAAAGGGGTCGCGACCCACAGGTTGAGAACCGCTGTTCTAGAGATTGAAAGACCTTGAAGGGGAAGAGGCCCTGGAGGATGAATCTATGAAAGAGGCTCCAACACTTCAGCCATTCAGCTGAGGGACCAGAAGTAAGGCCAACTTGGATGCTCCAGCCCAAATCAGTGCTGCTTGGGTAAGCTCAGCCCTCAGCACATGAAACTTAAGCAGGCCATCCTAGTTGAGGCCTGCTCAGACACATGAAATCACAAGCAAACACATAATTATTAAGACTCTAAGTTTTGGGATGGTTTGTTACACAGCAACGAATTACTGAAACATCTACAGCACTAACCAAAGGATATTTGGCCAAAGGTTTTTTTTTTTTCCTTAAGTATTTTATTTTTAAAAAACATGTTTTATTGATTTTGAGAGAGAAAGGGAGAGATGGAAATATCAATGAGAGAGAAGCATCAACATCAATGGGCTGCCTCATGCACTCCCCTTGCAGGGGATTGAGCCCACAACCCTGAGCATGTGCCCTGATGGGGAATTGAACCAGTGACCTCTTGGTGCATGGGTACAATTTCAACCACTGAGTCACACCAGCCAGGTCCTAAGTTTCTTTATGTGTTTTTTAAAAAAATATTTTTTTATTGATTTCAGAGAAAAAGGGAGAGGGAGAGAGAGAGATAGAAACATCGATGATGAGAATCATTGATCGACTGCCTCCTGCCAGGCCCCCTACTGGGGATCAAGCTGGAGCCCTGACTGGGAATCGAACCGTGACCACTGAACCACACCTGATGGACCTAAGTTTTTATGATCAAAAGCAAAATAAGTCCACTGGGGTTAGACAATCTGCTATTAAATTAAACATTAGAAAAGACAAGGAAGGACATAGAAAGGGAAGTCTGTTTTGGGAATCAGGAAACAGATGTTCCTTGGTTTACTGAGAAGTCCAGGGATGGTAACCAGAGTCACGGGAGTTTGAGAGAGATGAAAATATGCCAGTAGAATCTAGGCCTTTTTAGGAGTGACAAAGGTTGAAATATCTGAGAAGCAGATGCTGAGACAGGAGATCAAAAGTTTTATTGGGGGGGAAAAGTTTTATTGGGGAGTAAGTTATTAAAAATTGGTAGGGGGAGCTCTAGCTGGTTTGGCTCAGTGGATAGAGTGTCGACCTGCAGACTGAAGGTTCCCAAGTTCAATTCCAGTTGAGGGCACATGCCTGGGTTTCAGGCTTAAGCCCCAGTAGGGGGCATGCAGGACACAGCCAATCAATGATACTCATCATTGATGTTTCTATCTCTCTTTCCCTCTCCCTTCCTCTTTGAAATAAATATATATTTAAGAAAAAATTGGGGGAGGAGGGCACCCTGGCTGGTGTGGCTCAGTGGTTGAGCATCGACCTATGAACCAGGTCATGGTTTGAGTCCCAGTCAGGGCACATGCCTGGGTTGTGGGCTCAATCCCTGGTGTGGGGTGCGCAGGAGGCAGCCTACCAATGATTCTCTCTCGTCATTGATGTTTCTATCTCTCCCTTCCCCTTCCCCCCTGAAATCAATAAAAATATATTTTTAAAAATGAAAAACAAAAACAGGATCGGGGGTCAGGCTAGATGGGGTCAATGAGGGAGAAAGGGAACATATGTAATACTTTCAACAACAGAGATTTTAAAAAACATGGGGGACAGGAAGGGAGTTTGGGGAGGGAGAACTGTCAGACTATAATGCAGACCTGACAAAGTCTCTGCCAGCCTGATGGGGAGTTCCTGAGAAAAATTGCTCATTAGAGTCCCAACTTCCAAGGGAATGACTAGGCCCTTGTACCACCCACCACCTCACTCAGTCATTGGCCTGGGGCTGGTGAAGAGCAGGACAGCTTGGAGTAGCCATTTCATTCCTGAAGGAACACCTCTAAAACAGCACATCTCTCTATCTGCCAAAGGAGACTCAGTGTATCTTGTGTAGGTTCTTAAGTAGAAACTGTATTGGTCCTTAGTTTGTTGTATGGATTTTAAAGTGGTTATTAAGATAGCTGAATTCAAGAGAATTATACACCCCCTCACCCTTCTCCATCTTTGCATTGAGTTAGTTATTTCCCCCTGGGAACCTACAGGCCATTGTTTGTGTCTATCAAAGTATTTATTACCACCATGTAAAAATGTTTACATTTTTCTCTTCCTAGACTGCACTCTTAGGGGCAGAATTGTGTCATATTTATTTACTTTTGTATCTACTCAACACTTGGCCTCTGAAAGAAAATAAATCCTCATAAATTAACTGAATGAATAAGCAAAGAAGCTGTTTCTCACTCCTAATAGTAATGCTCTTTATCCATCCAGTTTGAACTGGATCCACTATTATTTCATGTATAGTGTTTGGCAAGCTGCATTTATTTACATACTCATTCCAGCAGGTTAGAATTAATTCACCTTCCAAAAAGATGGCCAAATGAAGTGATTAAGAGTGAGAAATGCAACCTGGCCAGTGTGGCTTAGTTGATTGGCCATCTTCTGATGCATCTTCCCATGGTTGCTGGTTGCTGGTTCAATTTCCAGTCAAGGGCACATGCCTGGGTTGCGAACTGGATCCCTGGTCAGGGCATGTGCGGGAGGTAACCAATGGATGTTTCTCTCTCATCTCTCTCTCTCTCTCTCTCTCTCTCTCCCTCTCTCCCCCCTCCCATTTTTTTTCTCTAAAAATATCAATGAAAACCACACACACACACACACACACACACACACACACACACACTAGAGGCCCAGTGCATAAAATTTGTGCATGGGTAGGGTCCCTAGGCCTGGCCGGTGATCAGGGCCGACTGGGGACTTCTGGCTGCCAGCCGGGGCCTTCCTTAGTTCTGTGCGGCCCCCTGGTGATCAGCGCACATCATAGGGAGCGTTCGAACTCCTGGTTGAGCTCCCAAGGGGACATTTTGTATATTAGCCTATAGATATGCTCTTCATTTCATGCTTCCACCCGCAATGTACTTCCTCTGCTAAGAATCCTTCTTTAGTCTGGCTGGCATGGCTCAGTGGTTGAGCGTCGACCTGATCTATGAACCAGGTCCCAGTCCCATTCCTGGTCAGGGCACATGCCTGGGTTGTCGGCTCAATCTCTGGTGTGGGGCATGTGATTCCCAGTGTGGAGTGTGCAGAAGGCAGTGGATCAATGATTCTCTCTCATCATTGATATTTCTATTTTCTCTCCCTCTCCCTTCCCCTCTGAAATAAAAAAAAAAAGAATCCTCCTTTATCTTGTTGGTAGAAATTATTAGGGTTGAATTATTTTTTCTTTTTCTTTCTGTTTATAATATCTGACCTCAAGGATCATAAAGATTAGTTCATCTTGGTTCTGCAAATTAATTGATGCCAGCCAGGCTGGCCTGGAGTTCAGGAAAGACTGATAAACAGCTTCCAACCTTTAAAGAAAACAAACACCTCCACAAAATGAAACATAAAAGCCTGGTGGTAGAAGGTTTTAGGCAAAGAGAAAACTTCGACAGTGATTGCACACAGTAGGCAACTCCCCTGCAGAACCTTCTGAGAACACAGAGTTCACTTCCACAGGGAAATTACATTCACTGGAGATTGCTTTAAGGCTGCATAAGACAAGGCTGCATAAATTAAATATTTTAACACCATATGCTCAGCTTTTGGCAGGGAAGGGAATCTCAATGTTAGGAAATGCCATATCACACCCCAGCTGGCTATTTAGTCATGAAATAAGGAGAAACACACAAATATTTGGTTAAAACACCTTTAATGAAAAGGGAAAGACACTAACATCTCCCTTGTCTGCTCTTCACATTTTTCTATGTTAGGAAGCTCTGGAGCCTACATCTTCAGAGGAGAAACCATCATTCAAGTCAGTCACTAGCAGAACCAACACTTTCTCCTCCTCAGAACTGTTCCAAATGATCCTATGTTAAGAGTAAATACTACATCTCATTATAAGACGGAGAGGCAGGGAGGACAACATCTGGAGCTCAACTCCCAAAGTCTGGGACTCTAAGAACCAGATAGTAGCAAAGACATAAGCCCCAGTCCATGGACAGGCAAAATGGGGAGGAAATGGGCCTTGAGAGAGAAAGATGATGAAAATACAAGGGGCCAGGGAATAAAGGAGGGAGTAATCTAAAACTAGAAGCACACTAGTGCGAGGAACTCTCCCATGATCCATGGTGCATTGCTGCACACTAAGTCACTATTAGTCCAAAAGAACATTCATGAGATCCATCCAATCAAGAATTCATGTCCCTTTCTTAATCACACAGGTTCCCACTAAAGCCCTGTAGTGAGCAACACTCCTCAACTCCCCATTACTTCTTCAACTATCCTCATCAACAGTGCTTATTAAAGATATGAACTAACTTCACATTTCCTAAAATATTCCAGGGGATACATCTTGGCAAGAAATTCACTTGTTTCCTAACTTGGAGAGGCAATGATGAAGGAATACAAGAAGCTGGAGATGTCTTGGCATATCGACCTTTGCCTTAATGAGATTATCAAGGAGCTTACTGGCAAGAGTATGCCCTTTATTTCTCCCTACCCTCTAGGGCTGAGCCACAGATACAGATATTGCTGCACCTTCATTGCTAGCACCTTTTGGAGCAGGGGGAAGGAATGCAGTTTGCTACTTCTCTTCTATGATAAGCTGTTCAGGCACTGCCTTAGATGCAGGAGGCTGAAATAAGAAGAGGAGGGCTCTTTTCTCTTTAGCCTCTCTGAATCCTGTTGCTGGAGGCACGTCCCCAGCCACAGCTCTTGGACCAAATAGCACTGGTGGTGCCGAAGTGGTAGTGGTAGTGGAAGTGGATTTGGAACTCCCAGGCTTGGGTGGGCAGGTCACTGGACAGGAAAGCCATGCTCTAGTTCCAGAAAGACAGGAGGCCCACCCTCACCAGCTGGGCAGGAATGTCTTGGGAGAAGAAGCCCTGCAGGTTGACCTGGTCACCAGAGAGGAGTGGCACTGAGCCCTCCAGGGACAGCTGCTGGTCCCTTTGGGCTGGGCTGCAATTCCAAACGTGGGTGCTCAGGTGCACCTGCCAAAGGGAAAGGGAGTGGAAGAGAGGGGAGGGGAGAAGGGTCACCCCAGGGAAGCTGGGAAGGGTTTCCCTTGAGAATATGAAAGCTGTAGAGAATCTATTTCCCTCAGGTACAATGAATGGAGAAGAAAAATTCCTCAGGGGGGTCATCCTCCTGTGAGCACGGTTTCCAAGCTCGGGGACTAGAGAAAAACCACTTGGGACATACTATGCAAGAAATTAGAGAAAAAGACAAATGAAGCCTCTTAAATCTCAGAGGTCCTTCTACAGAGCTCTCAGTTTCTGCAAACTAGGTCAAAGGGTAGCAGGTACAAAAAAAAAAAAAAAAGGCTCATGGGATTGTAGGGTCATCTTTTCTGGGAAAGGGGGAGAGCCCTGGGGAAGTGATGGAGGGAGAACAGCCTGGGACCAAGGAAAGAGCAGCAATATTCTGAGGGCCATGAGGGGCAAAGGGCTGTACCTGGTGGTGAGCCAGCAGCATATGCTTCTTGAGGGTAGCCCGCTCGAGAAAGCCCTGCCTGCAGAAAATACAAGTGAGGAGTGGCCCCTCCTTGGGGTGGGTCTTCTGATGCTCCTCCAGGGCTGCCTGGGTGGGAAAGGTCTGGCCACACACCTCACAGGCCTTTCTGCTACTGCTCTCTCCTGGCTCCTTTCTCATCACTTCCTGCATGCTCAGCTCCTCCACCAAGGTGGTGCTACTGCCTTCCCCTTCGAGGGCGAGTGCTGCCTTCGGGCTTGAGCTCCTCTCTGGTTTGCCCCCCTCTTCGGTGACTTCTGCAACCTCACTGCCTCCCTGCTCCCTCGGCTGTGTTTGATCCAGGCTGTCTGATGGTGGTGGCGGTGGCAGCGAAGGAGGTTGAATTGCTTTCTCACTGCTGTCCATCTCCTTCCCAGCTGTGGCTGCTGCCACCACCATCCCCACTTCCTCCTCTGCTCCAGATGCCTCTTCAGAATCACCTCGCACTGATATTGCTTTCTCACCTCCACTCTCTGAGCCTCTTCCTGCCAGAGAATCTTCATCAGTCACATCTTCCTCTTCTTCCTCGTCCTCTTCCTCCTCTTCAGACAACTCCTCTTCTGGGGATGGCTGCTGAGATGGTTGCTGGGGGAAGCTCCCTGCCCCAGAGACTGTAGATTGCTCAGAGCCATTCTCTTGGGCAGCTCCCCCACCTTCAGGGAGCGGGTTGCTACCATTGGGGATTTGGCCCCCCAGATGCATCCGAACATGCTGCTGCAGAGAAACTGCATTGGTGAACTTCTTCTGGCAGATGGGGCAGGAATTCTGGGCCCGAGCAGCTGGACTGGCCTTGTGGCCCACGAAATGTGCACGCAGATTGCCCCGGGTGGAAAAAGCTCTGCCACACACTTTGCATTTGAAGGGCCGCTCGCCTCCATGTTGACCATAATGCAGGCGCAGTGCTCGAGGACAGCTCAGCACCCGGAGGCAGATGACGCACTGGTTAGGTCCGGATGAAGCTGAAGCTGAAGCTGCAGGGGCAGAGGTGGTGGCGGCTCCTGAGGCGGTAGAGGCCACTGCTACGGCTCCCTGTCGGTCAATCTTTTCTACCAGCTGCTGCAGCTTCGACGTCTCAGAGGGTGAGGCCCCCAAGGGCTCGAGCACATAGGGGAAGGGGAAGCTCCCCGTGGACTTAAAGTGGTTGGTAAGCAGTGCCCAGCTGGGAAGTGAAGTCACCAACTTACTTAGCTGCATGCGAGTTGCTGTGCCACTTTCTGTCACCCCTGCAATGGCGGAGGCCTCAGTCCCTGGAGGAGTATTCTCATCAGCTTTACTCTTTGGCTCTACCGCTTTCATGAGCACAAACTTATTGAAAGCAGGGAGTGCAGGAGCCGCAGCTGTGCCTGCTCCGGTGGAGAGCAGCGTCAGGCTCTCTGTGGCACTGAGTGCTGTGGTAGAGGCCACCAGAGGCTTGCGTTCCACACCTCCACCTGGCATGGCTGCCTCCTCCTCGGCCTTCTCTGGTGGCACAGACATACCGTAGGGCAGGCCGCTGCTGGTGATGACGTAGTCCAGGTGCTCTGGCACTGGGTGAGGGTTCATCTGCACGTGCGGGTACTTCTCACGATGCCGGTGAAAATGCACTTTGAGGTTGCCCCGGGTGGTAAAGCGGTTTCCGCAGACATTACACTTATAGGGCCTCTCACCTGTGTGTGAGCGCAGGTGGATCTGCAGGGCACTGTCACTGCCAAATACTTTGGCACAAAAGCGGCATTTGTGCCGTCCACCAGGCTTCTCCAAGGGACCCATCACTTCCCCATAGCCCAGCTCACCACTTCCGTTCTTTGGCTTCAGGAGCCCTGGGGAGGCGGTGGCCTCCAGACCTCGGGCTGCCCCAAGACACTGTGCTGCCAGTAATCCCGTGGTGCCTGGGAATGCCAGATGAGGCGAGGCAATCAGCTGATCTGTGCTGCCTGGCAGGGCTGGGGAGGGGGCAGGTGGGGGTTTGTGGCTTCGCCCAACCCCTCCGGCAGAAAAAGGGTGCTGTGACCCCAGCGGATGGTAAAGGTGGAAGAAAGCCTGTTTGGGCGTTTCTGCCCCTGAGGAGGAGGAGGTGGAGGAGGAAGATGCCAGTGTCTTGCTAGTTTGGACAGGCTTGATGGGGCTGAAGAGTGGAAGCAGGGGCTTGGTGGAGGTGGCAGTCCCTGTCCCAGGTAACTCTGAGGGACTGCCAGGGGCGCCCACCGTCTGGCCTAGGGAGCCGAGCAGGAGTACCTGCCTGCAGATCTGCTCGGTCATCTGCATCTGGTGGATCTGGCGCTGCTGCAGCACTCGCAGCTCCTCCAGGATCAGAGGGATGTTCAAGTGGCCACTGCCCACGCCTGGGGGCTGCGGTGGGGGCGGTGGAGGCGGAGGAGGCGGCGCAGGGGTGGACTCTGGAGGTAATGGGGTTGCTCCCAGCTTGGGACTGGCCAGGATCAGGCCTCCTCCTCCCCCCGCTGCTGTACCTGTGCCAGCGACTAGGAAATGCCCTGCAGACTCCTCTCCTCTCCGCTCTGCCCCCCAGGTGGGATCGGTGGGCACAGAGGACCCAGGATCCGGGGGGTTGCTGTGCTCCACCTCCATGACCTGGGGACTATTGTGGCCCTCAGGCCGGGGTTCAGAAGAGTTGGTGGGGTTCTCCTGGCCTCCGATGATCACCATTACAGGGGGTTCAGTAGAACATGCATTCTGGTGAGCGAGGAATTCAGTCGGGTTAGTGAATTGTGCGCAGCACTTGGCACAGACTTGGGGGTGGTCCTCCTCGCTAGCATCACCTGGGAAGAAGAGGAGAAAGCGTGGGTGGTGCGGTCGGAACGGCTATCCGGAGGTTCTAATTAACTACGAGCCCAGTAACTGCTGGTTGGGGGAGGGGAGATGAGCTCACCATCAGGCCAGGCAGAAGGCTAGAGCTCAGTCCTGACCCTCCTGGACACGAGAACCCCAGCAGGGGGTGGGGTGGGGTGGGGGAACACGCAAGCTAGTGCCCTGCTGGGTAGTCCCCCCCCGCCCCCCACCAACCCCGGGCCACCAGCGGGCCCACGGAATAGGTGTGGGACACGGACGAGCGTCTATGCAGATAACCGTGCATTTGATCCCGTCCACCGAAAGTCCTCCCCTCCCCCCCGCGTGTCCCCTCCGCCCCCACCCGTGCCCAGTCCGGACCCTACCGCACCTCCGGACTCCGCCGGCTCCCCGCAGGGCCCCCTGAGAAGGGAGCTTCTCCCGGCTTCGTGCGCCATGGTTGTGGGGGAGGTGGAGGGCTGGGTGGAGTGGGAGACAATGGGGATGGGGATTGGGGGAGGTGGCGGTGGCCACCGGGGCTGCGGCAGCCTCTGCACCCAGCGGCCCAGACTGCAGAGATGGAGATCGGAGGCGGCGGCGGGGGCAGGGAGGAGGGGGAGGGGAGCGGGGCGGTGCGGAGGTGGGAGGAGCAGAAGCCAGAAAGCTGGGAGAGGGGAGATGGGGGTGGGGCTGCTGGCGAGGAGAGTTAGTGAGGGGGAACTGCTGGGGAGGGCGGCGGGAGCTGGGGCGGAGGTGGGTGTGCGGGGGCGGGAACCTGGAGCTTAGGAGGGTTTCCGGAGGCTCAGTGACAGGTGCTGTGGGTCATGGTGGGGGTTCACCTTTCCTTGCCCTCTGCCAGCTCACCCCATCTCCAGATGCCTTTGCCCAGGCCTTTCCCCTCCCCCCGGCAAGCTCAAGGGGGCACAGTGGGAAACACAACCCTGTTCAACAGAGCAAAGCGATAGGCTTCTCCTGTTTTTCTTTGCATAAAAGATCCGCTGAGCCTGGAAATCGTAGACTCCAGAGAGGGTGGTCCGATCTCCTCAGAGGAGCCCCAGAAGCCAGAGCGCAGGGGGAACCCAAAACATTCATCCATCAACACACACCCCAAAACACCCCAAGGTTGATCCTGTCTTCCTCACCTCAATTACCACCCTCCCCTCCCCTCCCTCCACAAAAGAAGTTTCTCAGGGTGGGAGGCTGCAAGGTAGAATTTCCAAGAAAGGCATTTCAGGACTCCTCTTTTCCAACCACCCTGCCCCTCCTCCTCCGGAATAATAGCTGAGTGCAAGTTACTCCACAGATCAGCTGCTCCAGACGTAAATTACAAAGTTCATGCTTATTTAAGGAGCCATCTCCTAAATGAGCCATCTTCTCTGCTCTTCCTTCATTGTCCTCTTGCAACATACTGTCACTATTAAGGACGGGAAGGCTTGGGGAGATGCCGGCCCACCTAGCTCTAACTTTGGGGGAGGGGAGCTCGTCCTGAAACAATGGGAAAAATGCAGCAGGGGCTGCCTGGCAGCCTCTGGATTTAAAGCCCCTTTCAGCTTCAAACTGGTTTGAATGCCTAGAAATTACTTAACGTTTGCTCCGGGCAACAAGCCTCCTAGCCTCCTATTCTGAGAGAGGTATGTAGGGATAAGATGCCTCCCAGATCGGGTGCTCTTCAGTCCCTTCCTACCTTGAAATGGATTTCCCACTTCCTAAAAGAATTTATCTCACTAACAGGAGGTGACCACAAGTTCGTAGTTTTGTGGTTTGCCTGAGCAACAGCAAACCCATGTTGTTCTAGTCCCAGTTCTGTTCTTGCCTGACTGGTAAGTTGAGGCGTGGTGGTCAGTCATACCACACTATGCCACTATTGCCCTTTTTGTAAAGTGGGAATATTGTAGCTGTGCTACCTTCCTCAGAGAAGTATTGTGGGGACAAAAACTCGAGAAGCTCTTAGTATGTACATATGGAACTTTAAATTTTCGGGGGAGTGCCAAATATTATGGATTAGAGAATTTACATTGTCAGTGGCAAAACAAAATAAACTGAAATACACTAAAATTTGTGTATACTAAAATTTGTCATTTTTCTTATTAATCTTACTAATTTCTGAAATAAAATGTTGGCTAATATCGTTGGCATATGTCAAGGGTAGGGAATCTTTTTTGGAAGGAGTTGAAACAACCTAATAGTAGTAACATCATTTAACCTTTGAACAGAAATTTTGCTATCTTTTATTTTTTAATATATTTTTATTGACTTCAGAGAGGAGAGAGAGATAGAAACGTCAATGACGAGAGCATCATTGATTGGCTGCCTCCTGCACTCCCCCGACTGGGGATCGAGCCCACAACCTGGGCATGTGCCCTTACAGGGAGTGGAACCATGACCTCCTGATTCATCAGTAGACAATCAACCCAATCACTGGGCCACACCGACCGGGTGAAATTTTGCTATTTTTTTTCACTGAAAACATTTTACTGAGTTATGTCTTGAAACTTCAGATAATTCATAAGAATCATAACATAGTAAATGATGGCTCTGTAACAGATGAGCTAAGTGCTTCCAGGGCTGACCCTTACAATGAGGAAATGGGAGGGTCTGTTGCAATTTGGCAAGTCACAGGTTAGTGCAATGTTATTTTTACACATCAGGACATTTAAGCTTGGAGGGATTAAGTGACTTTTCCAAGTCCACACAGTAAATCAGTGAAGGAAGCATTCAGAATTTTGACTCCTGTCCAGTGCTTTCTGAAGCACATCAACATTGTGTGGCTTCCCTAATGCTAAAGAAAGGGCCCTGTGTGGCACCTGCCTGCCATTTGCTCTCTAGCCTCAGGAAGGGCAGGGAATCAGATGGAAGCTTTCTACTGAGCATTTGTTAATTAGCATTGAACATTTGATATCAAGTTGCTGTTTTGTCAAGTCTTCCTACAAGAAAAGAAATCCTTTTCTTTTCATCTTCTCCTGAGAAACACTGTCCCCTTTCTTGGGTTTAATGAAACTTGCTTTCTGATGCGTAATTTGATCTGCACTCTTCTTTAAGGTAAATTTAGTCCCTGGTGAAAGGTGACAGATCAACAGCCACCTGTAAGAGGAACCCTCTACTTCTCAGCACTTTGCACTCACTGCCTGTCTTGAAAAGGGGGGCATGATTTTTAGGCGGACACAAATGAAGTCATAAACACTGGCTGGAATAAACTAAGCTGGTAATGGTGTAGTAGATAGCAGATAAGGTGAGCTAAGCTATTCTGGGTCACATGCAAAATCTGGGATGGATGAAGGCCTAAGACCTGGACATGGTTGTTTAAATTTATAAAGAGCTTAAATGACGAGGAAAAGGGAAAACCAGGTGACTCTCTAAACCAGGTGGGCCATCCAACGGCTGCTTTAGGCTAGGGAGAGAATGGCGGGGGAGAACAAAGAGGCAAACAGGTGGGTAATGTGCAGCAAGGTGGTTTGTTCAACATGGTTCTCAAACTTTGCTGCCTATTAGAATTACTGGGAGAGCTCTTAAAAATCCTGATGGTCAGGCCACACCTCAGACCAAGTAATTCAGAATCCTTGAGGGTGGAATCCAGGCATCAGTACGTTTGCAAAGTTCCTCAGGTGATTTTACTGTCCACACAAGGATGAGAACCACCGTACCTATCAGAGTACTGCCCTTCCCATCAACCCTTCTACTTTGCTCCTCACAAATTTTATCTGTGCCCAATCTGGCCAAAATGTGGACATAGGCAAAATGAGCTGCTCACTGCTAAATCTTCCTGACAGGCACCCTCTCTATTCTGCCCACAGCCAGACGTTAGTTCTCATGCATTCTACTTCCGTGAAGAAAACTTGATGATTTAAACCTGACTGAATTTAGCCACTGTATTGCCTTTCCCAATGTGCCTCTTGAACCACATTTCTAATTGTAAGATGAAAGGCTTTGTTCTCCAAAGAGTTTGAGAATTTTCCAGCCATTAAGGAAACAAAACACCTGCCTACTTACTATAAACATTGGACCAACACTAATTGGCAGGGTCCATAATTATGAAGTGATTCTGTAACTGCTGCTATAGACTATTTCTAAGGCATAATGTCCCATCTTCTCTTCCTCACTCTTCTCTCCTAAATACACACAGATACTCCTTTGTCACCCACACCTACGAATGCACCCAGGGCCTGTGCAACACGGTGGATAATTATGCAGGCACAATGCTTTGTATATGTGGTGTGAAGTGAGAAAAATATGTTTGTTTCCAGAATAGGAATATCTTGGGTCAAACATAAAAAAGTATTTTAAATGGATATTTTTCTGACATCAAAAGACTCAGAATTCATAGCACTTTGGAGCTGAAAGGGACTTGAGAGATCTGACCCCTTCTTTGAACTCAGTCATTGAGGGTCCCAGCTCAGAATCTAACAGACCTGAGTTAAAGTCTCAGTTCCAGCACTTTGTAATGTTTGGGACCTTGGGAAATGTTCTTAATCTATCTCAGGCTTGGGATTCTCTTCTTTAAGATGGAGGTTCAGCCATAAAAAGGAATGAAATTCTGACACATGCTACAAAATGGTTGAGCCTTGAAAACATGTTAAATGAATTAGACCAGACACAAAAGGACAAATATTATATGCTTCCATTATATGAATTACCTGGAATTGGTAAATTCGTAGAGACTGAAAGTAGAATAGTGGTTGCCAGGGATGGGGGCGGGGGATGGGGGGGGGGTGCACAGGGGGAAGGGAAAAGAGGGAAAGGGGGCATTAGTGTTTAATGAGTATAGTATTTTACCACACACAAAATTTTTTTAATGGAGGTAATAATAGTGCAGTTGGGAGGAATAAACAAGAAATACATTCAGGATTTAGCATAGTGCCTGACAAATAGTAAATGTTCCACAAATATTATTGATGAGTCATTAATTACAGGCCAAAAGGTGAAGCCCTGGGAGAAGGGACTTGCCCCAGGTCACAAACCTTCAAAGTCCAGGCTGGACTGAAAACCAGGCTTTCTGCCTCCTTCTCCATTCTCTGCCACATCATGCCTGAGTTACTTCTATCCACTCAGAAATGCTCTCTTTTTGACCCAGGGGTACCTAGGGCTGAAAGGCTTAGGGCTTAGCCTGAGGGACGATGCTTTCTGCTTCCAGATATAAAGAGAACAGAGCCCTTAAAACTCTAATTTTGCTTTCTTCCCCTTTTGCTGCTCTTGATGTCAGCCAGCTTCCATTTCTCCCTCTAGATCTGTTTGGCTGTTGTCCTGGTTTCTCCTTCTCACTAAATATCTGGGTTTCTGGTTGTTTCCTTTATTTCCCAGATGTACTAGTTTACAGTTTCCCTACTCACGTCCCTTATGTTCTCTCATCCAGATTTCTAGACTCTGTAGGGGAGAGATTTTTTCTCTCTCTCCAGAGTTTTAAAGTAAATAGACTATTTCCTTCTCATCACTTATGTGCAATAACTATTCTGTTAGGTTTCGGTGTTCTGGTCAAAGAAGCTGAACAAAAACATGGCTGGATAACTGGTTTTACAGACTGTTTCTTGGTGACGTCTTAGGTCACTGCAGAGATGCGGCTTTTAAAATGTGCAACAAAGGCTCAGCATTTGCTTGTCACATAGAGTCAACATTGCTTGAAAGAAGGCAAAGACTCCAGAAAACCTCAGTGGCACCCTAGCCTACTAAATAAATGTCTGCTGATGCTCATGATAACGACCATACTTTCACAGGTACAGCAAGGGACACACACAAGAGCCCCCAAATAAGAAACTTCCCTACCTGGCCCAGCCAGTTTGGCTCAGTGAATAGAGCGTTGGCATGCGGACTGAAGGGTTCCAGGTTCGATTCTGATCAAGGGCCCAGGTTGTGGGCTTGATCCCCAGTAGGGGGGTACAGGAGGCAGCCAATCAATGATTCTCTCTCACCATTGATGTTTCCATCTCTCTCCCCTTTCCCTTCCTCTCTGAAATCAATAAAAATATATTAAAAAAAAAAGAAAGAAAGAAAAAGAAACTTCCCTACCTAATTGTTGGGGCATTCAGAACAAGAAAATGTCTCAAAGGTAGAAGGAAAAGTCAGGAGCCTGAAGATCACATAAGCAAACAGAAACCCTATCTGTGGAAAAGGAGGAAATGAGAAATCTACATATCTCATAAGAGCAGGAAGGAATTTTAGATTTCATCAAACATAGCTTCCACATCTTAACAGATGAGACCCAGTAACCCTCCAGGTCATGTAAGTAACCCAGGATCTTTCGCTTTCAGGAGAATGCTGATCAGAAAACGCTTATGCTTTTCTTAAGACAGATCTTAGGAGGTAACTACAGTTACTACTACTTTGCTGCTCTTTACATTTATGTTTCTCATTTTCATGGCTCAAGGCAATATTTCAACTGAAATTTGTTGCTGACCTTGGGTGGAAGCCTACACTGTTTCCATGGGGATGGCTTTGGAGCAGCATCTTTATGCCCCCCAGGATTCACAGCCCCAAGTGGGAGCTACAGCTCAAGGAGCTTGAGAAGCCACTCAGGGCAGTTGCTGAAGGTTCCTCGGGGTCCCTCACAGATTTTTGCTCTGCTGTGGAATGAGAATGGGTGAGCAGACTTGGGAAAAGAGAAAGGATGCCTCCTGGGCTGGGGGAGATATAAGCACTGTTCCAACATCAAGCCAGCAGGGGAGCGGGACTGTGAGGCAACTCTGAGGGTCTGAGGGAAGTTTCCTGTAGCGCAGGAGGAGGAAACATCCGGCCTGCAGAGGCATTAAGAAGGGCTAATGTGTCCCAGGAGGGAACAGATGTCACCACCATGAGCCTCTAAATATGGGCACAGTGGGATCCCAGCAAAGCAGTGACTCTGAGGAGGAGGTGTTCTACCGCAACACAGTATGTCTGTTAAGGTTGAGCCATCACACATGGAGCGCCGATGTGACTGACCTCCGGTCATGTTTTTACAACAGGTGGAAAACAAAATGCATGGGTTAGTTTTGGTCACTTCAAATACATTCTCCTAGAGCTTTTCATGGCACCCCTCTCATAAAGAAATGTTGAAATCTGCCAAGCGATTCCTGAGTTTTGGTCATATTTCAGCACTTTGGGAATTGCCACTGTCCTAAAGTATAATGATAATAACAATACTCACGTGCATTAAGTACTTATTTATGCTAGTAATTTTTCCAAGTGCTGTACATACGTATATTAACTCATTTCGATTCTCCCAATAACCTAATGAGGTAGCTAGTATACCCATCCCTATTTTACTGATGAGGAAACTGAGGGATAGGGAGGTAAAGTAGACAACTGAGATTGCTCAGCTAACCAAGTGGTGGAGCCAGGATTTGAATCCTAAGAGTCTGGCTTCAGAACCCTTGTGCCTAATCCTACACTACATTGTTGGGTGAATTAACTATTTGCTAAACAAATAGTTTATCCCTGAATCATGACTGTCACAGTGAGAACACATATAGCCATACCACTGACCAGTATGTCCAACACTTGCTTGATCCTAAGAATTACCTGGACATTTGCAAAGATATAGATGCCCGAACTCTAGCCCAGATCTACCCATCAAGCAAGTTTGGAAACCCTGATTTAGTGGAGTGAGCACCACCAGCCCTGAGCCTCAGGAAACCTGGGTTTTCATCCTGCCTATGCCTCTGTTTCTGAGACTTTGGACAATATCACTTCTCAGTACCCTATTGCTCTATTGTCTGCCTATTCCTGGAATGCTATAAGAAATCTACCCCAACACCCATAAAGAAACTCTATTACTTAAAAAACAGATGATAATATCCTTACAAAATGATATGCATGTATTAACGCATACTTTTTTTTCTTAGCTAGGCCTACCTTGAAGCCCAAACCTAAGCACCTCACCCAGACCTCCCCTCCAGCCTCTATCCCAGGTGACACGGATACACGTCCCAAACCAGGCTTCATCTGACCGACATTAGCTATCTCCCTCTGGGAGCTCTGATCCGCTCTCTGCTCAGCCCAACAATGAGAAACTTTTTTCTCTTCTCCCTCAGGGGAATCTCCGCATTTATCCAATTCATTCTCTTGCAACCCAACTCTCCAGAAAGAAAAGGGGGGGAAAATCCCACCCCTAAGAGACAGTCTTCAGGTCTGAGGATGTTACTTAGCAACGGCACAAAGACCAGTGAGCAAAGGGGGACCTGGGGAGAAAATTCTTGGGTGGGGAGACAGAGCCAGTTTGAAAACTCCATTTCATCCAGAGAAAAACAACAAGGAAAACACAAACAGAATCATTCCTGAGAAAAGCCAAGTGGGGCTTCTCCGCACCACAGGTCATCTCCTTAGTCCCTGTATCTCAACTCCTTCAGTCCCCCCCCCCCCTGCCCCCTCCAGTCCTCTCCCCCTGTGACTATGTCCTCCCCCTGGTTTAGCCCATGGCCCGGGGGCCCTCCCCTTGCCCTGGCCTGACCCACACAGGCTTGCACTCAGAGCTCCCCCCTCCTCCCTCCCCAGGCACCCACCGTTGTCAGACGCGCTGGGACCTTCGCAGTCCGAGATTAACTGTTGGGGTTTCCGCTGCTTTCGCCTAGACATTCCCGGGTAGAGAGAGGTGGGAGAAGGAGGGGTGACGCTCACTTAGTCTTAACCAGGGTGACCTGGTCTGGTCTCTCCCTTGGGTCTGAAGCCAACTGATGCCTCTCCCTCAGTCAAATCACTGTGAAGCAGAGATGTTCTCTCTTCCCAGAGATAGACAAACTCTCTCTCTCTCTCTGATTCACTGTCCCTGACTCTCTCTCTCTCTTTCTCTCTCTGATTCTCTGTCCCTGACTCTCTCTCTCTCTTTCTCTCTCAATCTCTGCAAGTCTTTAAAGGGGAGACGCCCCCTTTTTTCCCCTTCAGCTTCTTCCCTACGCTTCTGCAGCTCCCATTGTAAAAGCAAAAATCCTAATCTTTCCGCACACTCTTTTCTTTTGTACTGCAGAGGAAAGGATTTAACCCTCTCCTCCCTGCTGGGGCCCTGGGCCTCTCCCCATGCTGTCTGTTCATAAAATACCCACCACTTGTTTTTCCAACTCTTCTAAGATATTCACAGTGCTTTTGATCCTTTCATGATTCTATACCACCTTGTTTGATGATGTGACTACTTCTGGGCTATAGTTTGAAATAAGAACTTTCTGGTATATTCTTATAATGAGGCCAAGAAGTCAGCTATCTCTAGTTGAAAATGAGTGTATAAAAACTTGGCAAAAAAAAAAAAAAAAAAGACAGAGTAAAGATGAACAGTCAGTATAAAAACTTCATGTATGTAGAGCTCTTTATAATTTATAGAATATTCTCATGTACATGCCATTTTTTAAAATATTACAACTCAGACAAAGCATGGCATGTTTCACCATTCCCATTTATGATGACCCTATTTATAGATGAACCAAAAGGCCCAGTGAGGTTAAGTAACCTATCCAAGATTGCACAGCTATGATGTAGCAGACATGGGCCTGGAAGCCAGGTGCACCTGACAGTCAGGCTAGCGTTCACTGCCCCCCCACCCCTGTAATATTGTTAAAGGTACGCTATGTCAACAGACTCTTGGCATGAAAAAAAAAAGGTTTGATGCCCAGCCGCGGAGTTCAGCAGTTAAGCATCGAGCCAGGAACCAAGAGGCCACTGGTTCGATTCCCGGTCAGGGCAGTCAGGGCACATGCCTGGGTTCCAGGCTTGATCCCCTGTGTGTGTGTGTGGGGGGGGGGGGGGGGGGGAGGGGGGTGTGTGTGCAGGAGGCAGCCAATAGATGATGTTCCTCTCTCATTTCTCTATCCCTCTCCCTTCCACTCTCTCTAAAAAAAAAAAATCAATGGAACATATTTTTTAAAAAGTGATCGATTTTAAGGAATCTCATTTAAAATAACAACCAGGATCAGTAGCTTTTCTGTCTCTCCCGTTCCTTGTCCAGCTTCTAGGGTTGAGGGGAGGCTCCCTCTGAGAAGATGGTGTAGATGGATGGAAGCAATGAGGGGGTACTTTGAGCTCAATATAGAAGGAACTTTCTAACAGTGTCACAGATTATCCAGTGAATTTGTGAGCTCCCTGTAATCAGTTCTCACAGTGCTCACTTCAGCAGCACATATACTAAAACTGGAACGATACAGAGAAGATTAGCATGGCCCCTGCGCAAGGATGATGTGAAAATTCACGAAGCGTTCCATATTTAAACAAAAATGATAATACGTTCTCACAGAGGCTGAAAACAATTGTCAAGGATTCTGTGGGAAGAATGCCCTTTTGGATATGAAGTTTGATCTTTAAGAACATCCTCCATCTCTAAAATACATCACTTGGTCACTGACCAAGCTGCTCAGCTGGTACACTTAAAGGTGATTCTTTTTTTTTTGTTCTTTAACTTGTGGCCATGCTATTCCTGCCTGAATGTGAGTAATACTGTGCTACTGGGCATAGCATGTCCAGATATGCCCTACGTTCTAGCTACAATGTCTAGGTCTTTTTCTTTCGACCTTATTTACCCTTTGCTCTTCTGGCTGAGATGAAGGGCATCTGAAACACCACGATCACTTAGCAAAGTGGGAATTACTTTTCTCTTTGAAGTTTAATGATGTAAATCTCTGATGGTTACATCTTCAGAGAAAAGCACAGCATAGCTCACTCACAGTGTTGGGTGCAAACTTGAGGTTTCTTTCATTTCTTTCCTTACACAAGTCCAGGCTAGTCAGGCAATACAAAAAAGGGAGCCAGAGAGACAACAGATGGTAGGAGGATTGCTGGTGATAAATGGAGCAGGTACCCACATATGAAGCGATTTGGGAAGCACTCTGATCTTTGCTTTGGAGTTCACTGAATCTCCATTATTTTCCCAGTCCTTTGGGGTCAGGACCCTGGGTGCCTCCCTCACATTCCACCCTTGGAACTCTTGCCGACATTGTTGTTTTCATCCAGCTAACTCCCCTGTGGTAAGCAGGTGCAGTTATCATGAGGCTGTAATTGTAAGAAAAATGGGAACACTGAGGCCAGGCAAGCTTCTAATTTCTCAGTGGAATTAACTGTCACTCTCACATCCCACTTTTTCCATCATTTACTTCCCTTTTGAGAAATAGAAAGGAGAGAAGACATATCGCTTTCTGTTTTTGTCAGGAGTCTATGAAATCTCCAAGGGTAGATTTGATAGTTCAATATTGGTCCCTTTCCTGGGTCTGGTCTGACTTGTCTTTTCTTATTTTTTTTCCACCCTCTTTGCTGGCCTTATTGTGAAAGGAAGGGCTCTCTCCCTTCCTCTCCTTTCTTCTGCTCTCCCCCATTTACCATTTTTTTCCTTTTACCTCTTTCCACTGTGGCCTTTTGACCTCTCCACAGAGTTACAAAAGTAAAATCCTTGAAGAGATGCTGCTGTGGGAATGTTAATGAGCCTTCCCCACAAAGGGGCAAAGACTTTACTTCACTGAGTTGGAAAAAAGCCCCTTTGAAAAGGGGTTTCTGTGTGTGGTGAAGTGGAGAGGGGAGGGGAAGGAGAGAGGGAGGGTGAGGGAGAAAAGAAGGGAGGGAGAGAAAGGAGAGAATGAAAGAGGTAGAGGGAGGAAGGAAGGAAGGGAGGTAGACAGAGAGAGACACACACACAAAGAGAGAGACACAGAGAGAGAAACTTAATAGCAGAAGAGAATATTAAAGCAACACTCAACTTGTTTCAACTGGTGATTTAATTTTTGGAAAATGTTCCATGGTCTTTCGACCTTGTAAATGAAGCACTTTCATTCTTAAGAAGGTGAAGAGGCACTCAAGGACATTGAAGGTGAAGAGGCACTCAAAGGATAGGAGAAAGGGACCTATCCTAGCACCCTACCCCTAGTTCCTTCCCACATGTGGGAACCTGAAGGGTCTAGGCCAGGGGTGGGCAACCTTTTTGTGAGTGCGTGCCAAAACCAGCAAAATCTCTGACTCAAAATTCTTCTGTGTGCCAACCCTAATTTTTTGAGAACATGTTACGCCTACTTGATATCTCTTAAGGTGTACGTATGTGAAGAGTCTTGAAGAAATAATAAAATTCATTCGAGTGACAAAAACACAGTATATGATGATGAAAAATACATTTATTTTTTAACATATACATTACACTGATAGTCCGACAGAAAACTTTATGACTTTTTTTGATATTATCAGTGGGACTTTTGCTGCTGCATCACTGATGACAGAGATTTTACATCAGGTTTATATTTTGTCACCTTCAGAGATATGCACGAGCCACTACTTTCATCTGTCAGGTACTCCTATTATGAGACTTAGCAAAATTCATCACTGAGAACAAAGATTCACAAGCGTATGTGGATGAAAACATGGAGAGTAACGCTGTTGCAAAGTTTTTTAAACAGAAAAAATTTTCTGGAATGGCATTCCAAGTCCTCAATAGTTTGTTTCCGACACTTCTCTCTGGTACTCCTGTCTCTAATCGCTTTTTTTCAATGTTTTCCAAGTCAACTCTAAGGTCAATAAATTTCTGCTTCCAAATTGAGCTACTTTGAAATTCAATCAACTGCATTTCAAAGTCAGCCATGAGTATGGTCTTTAAGATAACTTGTTATGTAAAATTATTTATTTATCTAAGATGCACCTACACTGAATTTATCTGAAAAATAAAAAAAGTCGATATTAAGAAAGAAATTGTAAATGGAAGATTATAAGAGAGGGTTTCACGTGCCAGCAAAAGTTACTGGCGTGCCATGTTTGGCACACGTGCCAGGGGTTGCCCACCCCTGCTCTAGGGACAATATTCTGGGTGGAGGGAGCTGGTGGTAAAGATGAGCTCTTTCTTCTGGCTCTGTGGTTCCTTCTTATGTTTTCTAATTTTATCAACAATTTTTATCTTGGCTTCCATATTGGCTATTGGCCTAATAATTTTTTTCTTTCTTCAGGAATGGCTTAAAGTACTGTTGTGATGCTTACATCTTGGAGCCAATTTTCAAGCCAGACCACTTACACATAATCTCTGTATCCTTCATTAGTGAGTACAATTTGCCTCTAAATTAGTTAAAATGGAAGTTAGGGTATTTTCAATGTCAAGATTAAGTCTTTAAAAAAGCAAAGCTATGTTGTTGCTCTTTAAAAGAAAGCCAGTCACTATGTTTGACTTTTAGAGAGTTTCCTGCACATTGTTCTGTGATGTCAGCACAACACTCCAATTAAAGAAGCCTAGAATTGTGAGGAACAAAGAGAAGGTGATTGGAATGAGATCCTTGGAAGAGAGAAATGAGGAGCAGGTCTGGAATGCTAATTCTCAGAGCTCTATACACTCCTCTGGATTCACGGTAAACACATGGAGAATTTATCACATTCCTGGCCTCTACCCCAAATCTATTTAATCAGAGTCTCTGGGGGTAGGCCACTAAGATTTTTAAACAAGCTCTCAAATGATTCTTTTGCAGAGTTAAGTTTGAGGCAGTTGCACTTGACTGGTGGTTTCTAAACCATGGGCTCTAGATTCCTTGGGGACTGCAGTGCGGTTACAAGGAAATCCAAGTACATGTAAAAGGGCCTGGTAAAAGATCCAAATATATAACATGCCCTTCAAATGTATATACTACTCTCGGCCAAATGTTTGTTGATGTGCAAATTAATACAGTTTTAACTCATTTAAAGAACTTCATAATGGCTTTGCCCTCAAAATACAACTATAGTTGTGTGGGGGTCCAGGAATTTTTTGGCATTTCATTCAGGCCTCTTCTCTCAGGACAATACTCTGCTCTTAGAATTCCTCTTTTACTAGTTTGTATAGAAATTTTAATTGCAAAAGAGCTAAACTAAGGATCTAGCATGTAAACTTGATGTGACCATAATCACAGCTCTTTAAATACATAATCTCATTTATTCTTTAAAGTCTCAGAGCTGATAAATGGCTGGTTGAAATTTGCCCAAGCAATGCCTATTTGGACAGCCTGTGTTTTTTTTTTGTTTTTGTTTTCACTACAATGTGGTACTTTATTGCCATTCTGCTGATTTCTGCTTTTCTTATAGGCCTGTTTTCTGGCTACAGACCTGGAGGATGGCACAAACATTCAACTTCCATAGAAAATGTGAAGACCTTCAATTAATATTGACAACAAATTATGCTTCTTTTAATTCCATATACTATCATATGTTTTTTGCCTTACTAGCATTAAGGGAGTAAGGCAATCAAGAGTCAGGAGGAAAAAGTGCCCTTTGCAGCACTTCACTAAGTAAGAAGGCACTGGCAAACAATCCCTGGTCTTATTAGATGATTTCTCAGCCTGGCCTCTTTCAGGTGGCAGTTGCCATGGTGTTTTAGAGGCAGAGGCCGGGAGTGAAGATCAAGGAGTGTCATTCAGATTGATTCTTGTCTGGTGTTTCTTTTCAGAGTTCATTCTGAAAGGATGGTAGGAATTTAAACACCCATAAGAGTATGGGTAGAACTTATTCTTTTTGCTTACCTTCATTTCTCCATATTACTCATGTTAAATAAAGGGACACAGAATTTGTGAAGAGGACAAGAGAGTGGAAAAGGAAAGGGAGGTTTGTAAGCTAGGAGGGCCCCGAGCCTGTTAGGCAGTAGGAGAAGGCTAGAGTGGGGGCGGGGAGGAGTGTGTGTGTGTGTGTGTGTGTGTGTGTGTGTGTTTTCAAGGAAAACATTATAGGAACAATGTGTTAAAGTTCTGGGGATCCTGAAGTTGGTCATCTGAAAGAAAATCAATAAATCAACAAAGAATGGGGAATTAGGGACAAACAGCAAGGGTGAGGGAGCATGATGAGAAAGGCAAAGAAAGGAAGAAAGAAAGAAAGAAAGAAAGAAAGAAAGAAAGAAAGAAAGAAAGAAAGAAAGAAAGAAAGAAAGAAAGGAAGAAAGGGAGAAAGAAAGAAAGAAAGAAAGGGAGAAAGAAAGGAAAGAAAGACCAAGCCATGAGAAAGGAAAACAAATCAGAGTGATGAGAAAGAAAGAGTTAAGTCACAGAGGCAAGACTTTGAGGGAATAGGATATGGATTGAAGTATGTCAGAAAATATGAATAATTGACAACCTATAATAGAAACAGAGTTTTCAGGAGAAACCTTTAAGGAGAGGAACAAGTGGACTCCCAAAGACTTTGGATCTGAAAGGGGCCATAGGGATCATTTCCAAATCTCTCACTTTTCAGATAAGGAAACTAAGAACAACAGAGGCCAAGTGACTTTTCAAAAGCTTCTCTAGAACCATATCTTATCTCAAGGAATTGCTCTTTCTTCTATACTTTGGAACTAAAGAAGAAACAAGGCAAGAATGAGTGAGAAGCCAAGCATAAGTAAACATTTAAAAAATATATCTTAGTCCGCTGCATCGACCTATGAACCAGGAGGTCACAGGATAGTTCAGAGTAAGGAGAGCTGATGGCGCAAATCAAAACCAGCATCCGTAAGGAGAATGAGGAGGAGCTGAAGATTCGACCACCCGGAAATTCTAAAGAGGCTGGAATAGGATAGCAAACGAGTTAATGGAGAACGGAGTCAAGAACTGGAAGGATTGCTATGAATATTGACTTTATGGGACTTGTGGGGTTGAGGTGAATGGCACCTGGCTTAAATATGGAAATTCAAAATGTATGATAAGGGCCATTGTGGAGAATTCTGTGCTTCACTGCAACTGAGTTTTTCTATGAGAATGGATGACAATATAGTACTTACATTATTTAATAATCATATACTGTTTGATTCATTATTCTTTGTCTTAAAATGCATTGTACACTCTCTTGACCCCATGATCCACTTAATCTCATGGAATTTAATATGAGGTTCAGGAATTCACTATTCATGTTGTGGATGCTCTCTCTCTCTCTCTCTCTCTCTCTCTATTATATACAGAGAAATTTAAATATATGTATAGCTTAAATGTTTATACAAAGATAAGAGGAGGGGGGTCATTGGATTTAGAGCAAAAATTGAGGATGATGGAGGAGTGACTTTAAGGACCAAATTCTATTCTATGAGGTTTAGATCTTCTTTTGCCCTAGCTGGTTTAACAACCTCTGTTCCCATCTTTTGATCAAGAGATAAATGTTACCAGGGTATGTATGTGTTTCCAAAATATTAGGTGGAAGTCTAAAAGAAAAGAGAGGGTAAAGAGGGAGACTTGGGAGAAATAGGCCTGTTACTCAAGAACAGATACGCTTTCCATCACCTACCCGCTTCTTTACACTGTCAAGCTCAGCCATCCTTCCGCACACACCATTTCTAAGCTTTCCATCTTTATTCAATCAGCTTGAAATTCCAGTATTAACTTTGTTTTCTTGAAATGGAAAAAGGAACACTCTCTCCCCCACTGGCCAAGGTACCTAAAATATAGCCTTAGAAAATGAACTCAATACAACCACATTACCTAATTCAAAATCTTAGAAAACAAACAAGAAAGTGTCATAACTTTTATAGTACTACTAGAAGCCTGTTGCACGAAGATTTACTATGAAAGCCCTTCTAAATTTAAGATCTTTAAAAAATAAGAGCATTAAGCCCTGGCCAGTGTGGCGCAGCGTTGAAGCATGGGCCCATGCACTGAAGGGTTGAGGGTTTGATTCCAGGTCAAGGGCATGTACCTGGGTTGAGGGTTCTATCTCCTGCTCTGGTTGGGGGGCCTTGGGGAGGCACCTGATGGATGTGTCTCTCTCACATTGATGCCTCTCTCTCTCCTCCTCCTTCCTTCTCTTCCACACTCTCTAAAGATCACTGGGTGAGGATTAACATAAAAAAATAATTAAGAGCATTAAAATATATAATTTTCAAAGTAAAAAGCACATATGTATAAAATCATAGTTTTCCCCCTCCATGACCTTATATTGAAAGTCCACTTGACAAATAGACCTCATATGACACATATTTCCATTTTTAGTGGAAAAATCACTAACTTGGATTCCAGTCAGACTCTTCCACTCCCCAGTTAAATTACCATAAGAAAATGTCTTTACCTCTCCAGATCTGTTTCCCCATCTGCAATGATTAAGTTAGACCAGATGATTTTCTCACCCAGCTTTAACCTCTGTGCTTTGCACATGAGTATCTATATCAATCAACAAAATGTGTCTATTGCAACAACTTTTACATAGGGTCCTGCAATAATAAATTCATGGTAGCCAGTTTCCAAAGGCATTACTCAGGACAAAAGTCACCTAGAATCAGAGTTGAAAATCCTTGAGGAAGGAACGTACCAGAGACCAGTTTTGCGCTTGTATTGAAATATATGTTCATTTCTTCGGCTAACTATCGGATGATGCAATTGGCCTGCATTAAGGGGTAGGTAGAAAAAAAATGCACTTCTTAATATAGAATCACTCTCATGCTAATATTAGAGAGGGGACAAGAGAACTGACTCACTCTATACTCATTGAATGGAATGCCAGAGTGGGATTGACTACATTCTTTACATTGTTGTCTCTCCCTTTCTTCAGAAGACTTTAATGTAATTATAATTTAATATGCATATTGGAACTTAATTTGAATTAAATTAATAAAATATTACAATCCATCAACAACCCTCAGGCCTGCTTATGATCTTTGTGACCTCTAGAAATAAGTCCAGTCAAAAACCAAAGCAGCTTACCAGTTCATGATTCTGTATCTCCGGATGGCAGAATCCCTCAGGATTTAAACCCAAGCCCAGGCCAGAGAAATCCTTTCCTTCTCTTGGACTTTAGGACCGAGCTAGATCTTCCAATTAATTAGTCACAGTGTCAAGAAACATTTATCAGATGCACCTCATATTTCATGCACTGGCTGCATTTAGGAGGAAAGTAGCATTAAAAAAATATATATTTCTTGCCCTGACCGGTTTGGCTCAGTGGATAGAGCATCGGCCTGCAGACTCAATGGTCCCAGGTTTGATTCCAGTCAAGGGCATGTACCTTGGTTGTGGGCACATCCCCAGTAGGGGGTGTGCAGGAGGCAGCTGATCGATGTTTCTCTCTCAACGATGTTTCTATCTCTCTATCCCTCTCCCTTCCTCTCTGTAAAATAAAACCCAATAAAAAATATATAAAAAAATACATATATATATTTCTCAACATAAAAAAATCACATTCAGCCCTAACTGGTTTGGCTCAGTGGATAGAGCGTGGGCCTTCGGACTGAAAGGTCCCAGGTTCGATTCCGGTCAAGGGATCTTGGTTGTACTTTGGTTGGGGGCATAGCCCCAGTAGGAGGTGTGCAGGAGGCAACTGATCAATGTTTCTCTCCCATCGATGTTTCTAACTATCCCTCTCCCTTCCTCTCTGTAAAAAATCAATAAAATATATTTTAAAAAATCACATTCATGCTCATAAGGGAACTGAGATGCTGGGGTTATAAAGGTAAGACATAGACTCTGCCTCTCCTTGAGAAGAGGGATAATGTTGAGTATATATATATACATGTGTATATATATATATATATATATTATAATGTGAGAAAATTCCATAAAGGTATGCATAATGTTTCATGGGAAGAAGGGATACTTGACTGATTGTCCACTTGACTGAGGCAGTAAATCTCTCCCTCCCTCCCTCTCTCTCTCCCTCCTTTCCTCCCTTCCTCTATTAAACAAGTGTCCATGGTTAGTTACTATATATAAAGCACTGTACTAGATGTTATAAATGCAGAGAGAATAAAACCAGATCCTTCATGAAGAAGCGTTAATTTGATATAGAAGGTAAACAGGTAAGTAGGTAATCTTTATGGGCCACTTCTTTGTGACGGCCATCTGAGGTCTTTAATTACATTCTTTCTTACAATAATCTTGTGAGATAGACATTATTATCCTCATTTTACCAGTTAGAAAGTTGAGGTTTAGAGAGGTAATTTACTGAGGATCATGCAGCTGTGAATTCTGGAACTGAAGCTCTCATACATTTATCTTAAAACAAAGTCTGCACTCTTAAGACTCTGTGGATTCTGGGATGTGAGTTTTTGGGTTTAAATCGTCTTCACCACTTATCGACTGCTTAATTTTGGTTATTTTACTTAACTTCTCTGACAGAGGTTTCCTCATAAAAATGAGATTAATAGTATCTACTTCATAGGATTGTGATAGAGTTTTAGCACAACTCAGTTAAGGCATTTGGCCTAGTGCCTGACCAATTTTTTAAGTTCACTGGACTCTAAAATTTAGAATAGAAAACTGTAAGGAAGGCAGTGGAAGGTGGCAAGCAATAAAAAGGCAAGGAAATAAATTAGATAATTATAGAGAGTGGCAATTAAACAGGGTAATGGAAGAGAAGTGAGGCGGAAGGGTGGGGCTGGAGGGGGAGGGACTAAGAGGGAAGCCTTGATTCCATCTCCAGGTAGAAAGCTGTTCTTATGTAGATAGACTGCAATCTGTGAATGGATACTGAGTGAACTGCTCCAAAGGACAGAAAAGCAAATGCTCTTAAAAACAAGGGCTATTAGTAATGCAAATATGAAAAACTTCTAATTTAAGCAGAACAACAACAACAAAACACCCTAATCAATCTTTGAGTTAGTCAATCTGTTAATGAAGACACATTTTTATGATTTTTTTTTTAATCTTTATTGTTCAGATTACATTTGTTCCTCTTTTTTCCCCCCATAACTCCCCTCCTTCCAGCTCCCACCCCACCCTCCACCCTCACTCCCCACCCACTGAGTTCATCCATAGGTGCATGATTTTTGTCCAGTCACTTCCCGCATCTCCCACACCCCTTTTCCCCCAAGAATAGTCAGTCCATTCCCTTTCTATGTCCCTGATTCATTATAGTCACCAGTTCATTCTGTACATCAGGTTATTTATTCACTTGATTCTTAGATTCATTTGTTGATAGATGCATATTTGTTGTTCATAATTTGTATCTTTACCTTTTTCTTCTTCTTCCTCTTCTTAAAGGATACCTTTCAGCATTTCATATAATACTGGTTTGGCGGTGATGAACTCCTTTAGTTTTTCCTTATCTGTGAAGCTCTTTATCTGACCTTCAATTCTGAATGATAGCTTTGCTGGATAAAGTAATCTTGGTTGTAGGTTCTTGGTATTCAGCACTTTGAATATTTCTTGCCATTCCCTTCTGGCCTGTAAAGTTTCTGTTGAGAAATCAGCTGACAGTCGTATGGGTATTCCCTTGTAGGTAATTGAGCCTCTTTCTCTTGCTGCTTTTAAGATTTTCTCTTTGTCTTTTGCTCTTGGCATTTTAATGATGATGTGTCTTGGTGTGGTCCTCTTTGGATTCCTTTTGTTTGGGGTTCTCTGCGCTTCTTGGACCTGTAAGTCCATTTCTTTCTCCAGGTGGGGGAAGTTTTCTGCCATTATTTCTTGAAGTAGGTTTTCAATATCTTGCTGTCTCTCATCTTCTGGCACTCCAATGACTCTGATATTAGTCCGCTTAAAGCTGTCCCAGAGGCTCCTTACACTATCTTCACACTTTCGGATTCTTTTTTCATTTTGCTTTTCCAATTGGGTGTTTTTTGTCGAATCTTTGGTTTGATTCTTGTGCTCCTCTGGTCTGCTATTGGGTATAATATTCTTTATTTCAGTCCGTGTATGCTTACTTTCTAATTTCTTTATCGTAGCATCAAGGGTCTCATTAGTTTTCGTGAGGCTCTGCACAAATTTATGGCAAGCCCTCAAAATTGCGATTCTTAGCTCCATATCCTCCATTTCTGTCATGTTTTTTTGTCTCCGCATCTTTTATGCTTTCTTGGTGCACCCCCTTGTGGTCTCTGTGCGCAGTCTTGTTCTAGCCAAGCCTTAATTGTTGTAGTTAACACTAGAGGGATTTGACCACCAGGCCGACTGGCTGTGGAAATCAGCTGTGGGAAAACTTCAGTCCTCAGGGGAGGCGCTAGTCCAGCCCTTGCCTGAGGCGATCGGCAAATGGCTGTGCGCAGGGTTTGGGCGGGGCGGGCTCAACAGGGCGGGGGGAGGGAGCAGCTATGGCCGCTCTCAGTCCGTCCCCAGGGGCTCTGCCTCTCTGTCCCAGCAATCGCTGCAAACCTCGGAGGGGCCGTAGCCAGACGTCCCGCTTCTCCCGTTTGAGTCTGGGTCCCTAGAGACTCGCCCGGATCTGTAGCCCAGAGTCTGAGACTCGCTCCTGATTGAAAACGACAATCGCGCCCTCAGCCGCCAGCCCGCTTTGCGAGCGCACCCTCACCACCGCACCGCCGTACCTTTAAATTTTCCACACTGCTCCTCCGCTGAGCGTTGGAATGCTGTTGTTTTTGCTTCTAGTTGAAGAGACTCTCCTCAGCCAGCCTTCCCGTGGTTCTGGTTGATGTCCGCTCCGACTTTTAGTTGTATTTTTGAAGTGGTTGTCCACGGCGGCAGTCTCCGGTGTTTACCTATGCCGCCATCTTCGATCCCCTCCACATTTTTATGATTTTGATGACAGAAAAAACCAACAATTTTCTTTGTCTCTATTTTGTCTTATTGCAAGCTAGAACTAAGTAGGATGAGTCAAGGCCATCCTATTTTAGGGAACATTTATCCATCTATCCATTCATTCAACAAATATTTTACTGAGATCTTACTATCTTTTGCTATCTAGATTTACCAAATAAATCTTCTTTCCACCCATTTCAAATCGTGCTGTTTTTCACAACCAGTCTCTGGGCTCAGCCCCAAGCCTTGAGGGGCAATAAATGGATTCGGAGTTGCTACTCAAACACAGATCCCCATGGAAACCAAAGGACTAAGAAAACAATGAGAGGAAGAGGCAGCCACGGCCTGACCTTTCAGACTCACTCTCCAAATTCTTTTCGCTCTAGGGTATGAAGGCACGCATTTACTTGTGTAACTAGTGGAAGTAAAGAACCTGACCCCCTCCACCCCTCCAAATTTCTTAACCTCTCTTTTCTTTGATAGTAAGTGAAGAGCAGTGTGACATCTCCACCTGGTGGTTGTAATACTAAATTACCACCAAGATTAATGAGTGAGAGCCTGCAATGCAGGCTAAGTAGCTGCAGAAGGAAGAGGGTGAAAGATGTAACATTCAGGAACCACTCCTAGGAAAGTGTTTAGTTGGGATGTATTTAATACTTGTCCTTTCTCACATATATTTTTAAAGTACTTAAATATCATTTTATGTTGATGACTCAGGTTTTTTGTTTTTTTGTTTGTTTGTTTTGCATCCAATCCAAATATGGGTACATGAGGTTGTCTCATATTTCCCAACTTCATAGTAAATATTTCCTACCTGAATGTCTTGCTGTCACCACAAATTCAGCATGATTCTGGAGCTGGGTGGTGTTCTTCTCTTCCTTTCCTTTCCCTTCTAGAGGCAGCCTTTGGTAGCTTACAAAGGGAAACCAGAAGACTTATTCCACTGTCATTTTGATGTATTCCAGAGTTGAAGTGCTAACATTTTATCTCTCCCATCATGGGAACAGAAGCCAGGCTGTGGCAGGCATGGTATTGCTGCCCTTGTGTGGTAGGCAGTTAGACAGACACGAGCAGAGCAATGACGATGGGCCAGGTACAGAAGGTCACCAAGGTGGGAAGCCCCAGGTGCCTAGCAAAGGACAATTGTAGGGTGGAACCTCCTCCCCAGGGTGACCTTTCCTCCCCTAGTATATCGCTGGTCATGTTGTTTGGACTCCCTGACCTTTCCTCCCTAGAGTTAACATCTAGGCTTCAGTTGTATTTCAGTTCCAGGTCCAAAGAAGCAGCAAAACCAGACCAGTGACCCCAGGGCTGACCTCAGGACCAGCTGCACTGGGTAATGACCCCCTGCCCTGGCACTGACCAGTCAATCATTCAGTGGAGACCTAGATCCTGAAAATGTTAGGGGCAGACTTGAATATTGGGGACCAGCTACAATGATAAGAAATATTAATCATGCTCTGTTAACCATCATGGTTCTGTTCTAATTAGAGAAAGCACATTCTTTTTTTTTTTTCAAGAGAAACATCAAGAATGCTTTATTCAATGTAATGTCCATCGCTAGCTACACATTTCTCCCATCTTACAGGTAATTTGTGGATCCGTCCCAACAGAACTTTTCTTCTTTTGAGGCAAACCATTCAGAGATCCAATTTTCTACTTCTTTGTACATTTTGAAGTGCTGCTCAGAAAGTGCGTGTGCCATCGATCTGAACAAGTGGTAATCTGAAGGAGCAAGGTCTGGTGAATACGGTGGGTGGGTTAATACTTCCCAGGCAAGATCTTTTAATGTGACTTTAACTGGTTTTGAAGTGTGTGGTGGTGCGTTATCATGAAGCAAAATTACTTTGCCGTGTCTTCTGGCACATTCTGGTCATTTTATGATCAAAGCGTGGTTCAAATTGATTATTTGTTGTAGATAGCGATCAGTATTAACAGTTTCACCTAGTTTTAGAAGCTCATAATACTTATATTGAGAGAAGTCCCTGCCCCTGGTCCCTGATTGGTTCATTTATAAGCAAATGAGGACTCAAAATTCTTAGTTTGGTTCAAATAGCACCATCCTGATTGGTCATAATGTATCCACTGGTCAGTGAAGATGCAAAGAAGATAGAGCGGCACAGTGCCCATTGGATGGGGAAAGTTTCAGGCTTAAGGGTTGAAATGTGATTCCAGGACCTCTTTGTAAGGGCTGGCTCAGATGGCAGGAACACAGTGTAGGCAGGCAGGCAGTGCAGGAGGCAGGCAGTTCAACATGGCTTCTTCCTGAAGCATGATGTGCATGAGAGGCCTTGTTTAGCAATGGCTGCTAGGTTCTCTTTTCAAATTTGGGCCCGATTAACCACGAAAAGTATTTCTTAGTAGATACTTTCTTTCTCGGGGTCCACCATCTCAGTAAAAGAGCTTGTCAACTAGGCTAGAGGGTTCCTCTTAGGGAGCTGGTAGTGCAACCCTATCCTCTTCTCATAACTACATGTTCTGGCCAGGGGCCCATGATGGGTTTCTGGGGCTTGTCACAGGCAGGAGGCATAAGACAAGATCCACATTATCTTCAGAGCTGGGTGCTTTCTTCTATGATTCTTGCAAATTGCAGTTGCCTCATCTCCCCCTAATTTTGTGTACAAATAGGATGAAAAAACAACAACCAACCAACCATACTCAACATGTTGCTAATTGCTCGTTTTTAACTTTTTTTCTGAAATTCTGTTCCCCCAGCCTTTACTTATGTCTTTTGGTCTTTTCTGGATCTTTCCCAAAGTCTTTTAAAAAATATGTTTTACTTTTTAGACCAGTTTTAGATCTATAGCAACGTTGAGCATTGCAGAGATTTCCAATATAACCCTGCCTCCACTCAAAGCCTCCCCATTATCAACATTCCCACTGTGCATTTGTTATAATTGATGAATCCACATTGACACGGTACCCTCTGAACTAGTGGAGAAGGGAAACCTGAACTATAATTGACAATTACCTGGAGGCTCAGTGTGGACAAATCTGAGAGGAAAACTCCAGGAGATCTAGTCACGGGGGGCTCCCAGGATTTTGTGAGTTTTATCTCCAGGAGCTCCACCTTGGTCTGGAAAAGTGAGAAAAATCCCATCTTGCTTGCAGGAGGAGAAAAAAATGAAACCATTTTGAAATAAGCCAGAGCATTCTCTTCGTTACAAGTTTTACCTTCAGGGGAAATGATTTAATCAGAGCCTAACCTGGTGGAGTATTATCTGAATCTAACTGACCTGGGAGAAGGAAAATACTCAACTCCAGCCCCCTCTAGCCATCCCTGGTGGGGAGGAGGGACTGAGAAGCACATATAAAGTCCAGGCTGAGTAAAAGACTGAGACCTAATTATAAAACCATAGACTGCTTCCCCTCCCCCACCCTGTTACTAAAGGCGTACTTACAGTAGTTCTTTTATCAAACATATCATGCCAAATTATCAATAAAAAGGTAGAAGACATACTAAAAGGCAAAACAAAACAAAAAATGAAAAAATAAATCCCTCAAACAAAACAAAATGAAAAACACTTTGAAGAGACAAAGCAAGCATCAAAATAAGACTCAGTTATGGCAGTGAGGTTGAAATGATCAGACCAGGAATTTAAAACAGCTATGATTACCATGCTAAGAGTTCTAATGGATAAGCAGACAACATGCAAGAACAGATGGATGATTTAAGCAGAGAGAAGAACATTCTAAGAAAAAAACAAAAAGAAATGCTAGACATAAAAACACTACGATAGCCGAAACCGGTTTGTCTCAGTGGATAGAGCGTCAGCCTGTGGACTGAAAGGTCCCAGGTTCGATTCCAGTCAAGGGCATGTACCTTGGTTGTGGGCACATCCCCAGTAGGAGATGTGCAGGAGGCAGCAGATCGATGTTTCTCTCTCATCGATGTTTCTAACTCTCTATCTCTCTCCCTTCCTCTCTGTAAAAAATCAATAAAATATATTAAAAAACAAACAAACCAAAAAACCACTACGATAGAAATAAAGACTGCCTTTGATGGCCTTTAGTAGACTGGAAGCAGCTGAAGAAAGAACCTCTAAGCTTGAGGATATTGCAATAAAAACCTCAAAAACTAAAATGCAAACAAAAAAGACTGGGAAAAAAACCCAGAATAAGATATCCAAGAAATATGAAACAAGAAGTATAACATATGTTTAATAAAAAAAGAAAGAATATGATGCCTTTGATCTAAAAGAGATTAATTTCTACTATGGCCATAGTATGTATCCATATTACAAAATCATTATAAAGGGAAATTAAATGTAGTAAATCACAATGAGTTAAATGAAAATACTCTTTCTGGTGGAGAGTCCTTATGAGCTAACTGATCATAAGGAGCGTACATGAGCCCTGGCTGGTATGGATCAGTGGTTAGAGCGTTGGCCCTCCCACTGAAGGTGTGCCGATTCAATTCCCGGTCAAGGGCATTTACCTGGATTGCAGGTTTGATCCCTAGAGCACATGCAGGAGGCAACCAATCAGTGTGCCTCTCTCACATCAGTGTTTTGCTCTTCTCTGTCCTCCTTCCCTCCCGCCCTTTCACTCTCTCTAAAAATCAATGGGAAAAAAAATCATTGAATGAGGATTATTAACAACAAAATATAATAAGGAGCTTGCATAAAAGTTTGACTCTGTATTCTGAATTTATAAACAGATAAAAAATGTTCAGCCTTATAAAATTATAGGTTATAAGCACAACTCTGAAGCTGAAAATTCTAGAAACAGGGCATATTTAGTAAAATTCATCCTGGAGTAGTACAAGCCAATGAAGTTGTTGTTATTATTTTAAAAACATGTTTTTATTGCCCAGTCAGCATGGCTTTTTTGGTTGAACATTGACCTATGGACCAAGAGGTCATGGTTTGATTCTCTGTCAGAGCCCATGACTGGGTTGTGGGCTCAATTTCTAGTAGGAGGCATGCAGGAGGCAGATGATCAATGATTCTCTCCCATCATTGATGTTTCTATCTCTCTCCCTCTCCCTTTCTTTCTAGAATCAATAAACATATGTCTTAAAAAATGTTTTTATTGCCCTAGCTGGCTCAGCTCAATGGATAGAGCGTTGGCCTGCAGACTGAAAGGTCCCAGGTTTGATTCCAGTCAAGGGCACGTACCTCGGTTGTAGGTTCTCACATTGATGTTTGTCTCTCTGTCTCCCCCCCTCACTTCCAATCTCTCTAAAAAAAAAACCCAAACCAATGGAAAAATATCCTCAGGTGAGGATAACAAAAGAAACACCCCCCTCCCATTATGTTTTTATTGATTTTAGAAAGAGAGAAAGGGAAAGGGAAAGAGAGAGAAACATCAGTGTGAGAATAAAATATCAGTCAGCTGTCTCCTGCATGCCACCCACCTGGGATCAAGCCCGGAACCCGGGCATATGCCCTGACTGGGAATTGAACCGACAACCTTTTGGTGCATGGGACAATGCTTAACCAAATGAGGCACACTGGCCAGGACCAAGTCAATGAAATTATTAAAATTTGTTTGTATTTCTTCAAAACTTAAATTTTTTTTATTGACTTTAGAAGGGTAACATTGATTAGTAAAATTATAGATATTTCAAGTGTACAATACATCATCTGTATATTATCTGTATGTTCAGCATCCAAAGTCAGGTCTCCTTTCATCACCATTTATCTTCCCTTTTCCCTTGTTGGGTCCGAGCTTCTCTGCTAGGGACGGGACCTCCTTGGATGCTGGGAATTGGAAAAAGACATGAGCAGCCTCAGGTAGATGGGATATGCTTTATTGCAAACATAGCAGCCAGCCACTGGCTGTTCAGTAGCACCTTATATACTAACTCAAACAAAGAGGTTTCTTGCTGAAACCCGTTTGGCTCAGTGGATAGAGCATCGGCCTGCGGACTGAAAGGTCCCAGGTTCGATTCTGGTCAAGGCCATGTACCTGGGTTGTGGGCACATCCCCAGTAGGAGATGTGCAGGAGGCAGCTAATCGATGTTTCTCTCTCATCGATGTTTTTGACTCTCTATCTCTCTCCCTTCCTCTCTGTAAAAAATCAATAAAATATATTAAAAAAAAAAAAAGAGGCTTCTTGCTAATTAGTGACATCGGTGTTACACAGAACAGGTGGGCTATATAAGAATGCACCTGCGCAGTGGGTGTACTGAAACTGCTGAGTCATTGCCTTTGTGCATTCGTATAGCAAATTGGCCTTTAACATCTGGCATACTCTGGTCAGGGCCCCCACAACCCTCTTCTACCTTTCCCCACCCACCCCACTTTCCCTCTTGTAGTCACCACACTGTTCTCTGAGTCTATGATTTAAAAAATATATATATTTTATTGATTTTTTACAGAGAGGAAAGGAGAGGGATAGAGAGTTAGAAACATTGATGAGAGAGAAACATCGATCAGCTGCCTCCTGCACACTCCCTACTAGGGATGTGCTGGCAACCAAGGTACATGCCCTTGACCGGAATCGAACCTGGGACCCTTGAGTCCGCAGGCTGACGCTCTATCCACTGAGCCAAACCGGTTAGGGCCTGAGTCTATGATTTTGTTTTGTTTAACTCCTTCACCTTTTTCACCCAGCTCCCCAACTTTCCTCGTCTCTGACAGGTGTCAGTCTGTTTTCTGTATCTATGAGTCTGTCTCTATTTTGTTTGTATATTTTATTCATTAAATTCCACATATAAATGAAATCATATGGTATTTGTCTTCCTCTGACCAGCTTATTTCACTTAATATAATACTCTCCAGGTCCATCCATGCTGCTGTAAAAGGTAAGATTTCCTTCTTTTTTATGGCTGAGTAGTATTCCATTGTGTGAATGTACCACAGCTTTTTTATCCACTCATCCACTGATGGGCACTTGGGCTGCTTCTAAGTCTTGACTAGCCTATATAATAAAAGCCTAATATGCAAATCAACTGAATATCGGAACAACCAGTCGCTATGACATGCACTGACCACCAGGGGGCAGACGCTCAATGCAGGAGCTGCCCCCAGCCCACAGGCCCAAGGCCAGCCAAGGCGGGTGCCAGTGGGCCCCGCCCCCCCCATCACCCTGACAGTCACCCTGAGGAGGGAGGCGACTGGTGGTGGCAGCGAGGGCAGGGACTGGTGAGTGGGCGGTGCCAGGCTGGCCAAGGTGGGTGCCAGTGGGGACCCCTGATCACCCTGCTGGTTGCCCCACAGATCAGCCCTGATTGCCAGCCAGGCCTAGGGAACCCACCCATGCATGAATTTTGTGCACCGGGACTCTAGTTGTAAATAATACTGCTATGAACATAGGGGTGCATATATTCTTTCAAATTAGTGTTTCAGGTTTCTTTGGATATATTCCCAGAAATGGAATTGCTGAGTTATAAGGCAGTTCCACTTTTAATTTTCTGGGTTTGAATATGTTCTTACATTAACACAGAATATGTGCTTCTGATGTGGGTTCTCCCAAAGGATCAGTCTGGCTTCTCTGAGGGCCACAACTTCATATTGACAGACCCAAAGCAAAGGTCTCTGGCAAGTACAAATATTATTGTGACGTGATAATGAAGGTTGAGGGCTGGCTACCTAGAAGACCTGCAAGAAGAGCAAATGTGTCCCCTGAGACAGGTGGCCGGTGTTGAGTCCAACTGTGAGGTATGTGTGGAAGCCTGACTTTTACAGTTGTCAACTCATCATCTTCAAAGTCACTCAATGCAATCTCTACCCAGAGGTCTTGCCACACGCACACTGTTACTACCATGGCATTAGCTCCTGGAGGAACGTGAGGGTGGTCTGTGTGGAGAAATAGTCTCCACAATTTGCTTGGAGGAATAGTCTCCGCATCACCTCATCAAGGGTGACTGTGGTTCTGTTCCACCCCCCCTCACCCCATTCCCGCTCTGAGGTCCTGCTCTGTCCCATACAATGAAGTGCTTTATGTCTCCTACAATGAAGCCCCTAAATATGTTCTGAGTATGGTAGAGGCAGAGGGGAGATAAGCTTTCCTCAGCTCCCTTTGGGATGTTTTAGTGCTTGCCTTGTCTAATTGTCTTGTCTTGCCTGGAATAAAGATATAAATGAACAAAACAAAAATAAAAATGTTACAAGAAAATTAAGGATACTAGAAAATCTTGGTGTGGGGAGTGAGCTTCTTAAGCAAGCCAAGAGCCCAGGATCCATAAAAAAAAAAAAAGATTAGTGCACAAAAATAAATTTTTAAAAATAAAAAGACAGAATAAACACAAGTAAATGATACAGTTGGAAGAAAATATTTGTATTCATATAATCAACGGATGATTTTTTATAATATACAAAAATCTTCTATGAATTGATAGGGAAAAATCAACAACTCAATAAAAAACAGACAACTATTATAAACAGATAAATGATAGAAGAGGAATTCTGAATGATAAATAAATAAATCTAATAAAAGTTCCCAATTTCTCTGCTCTGGCCAGTGTTGCGGGCTTGATCCTTAATATGGGGCATGCAAGAAACAGCTGATCAATGATTCTCTCTTATCATTGATGTTTCTCTCTCTCTCCATCTCCCTTCCTAGCTGAAATCAATAAAAATATATTTTAAAAAAACTTGAAAAAAAAATAGGAAGCATAGGTTATTCTATGAGCTCTTGACCAATGTCAGCCTAGAGACTAAAAAGCCCATTAGATTTCTTTGTTATGCCAATTCTCTGGATGTCTAAGTGTGCCAGATTTTGCTATCTTCTGAGTGGCTTTAATCTCACTCTCTATTTTTGGAGCAGCTGAGGTTTTTTAACTGTAAGGGATGCTAGAAAGTAGTATTTTATTTTATTTTTTTTTAAAAATATATTTTGTTGATTTTTTACAGAGAGGAAAGGAGAGGGATAGAGAGTTAGAAACATCGATGAGAGAGAAACTTGGATCAGCTGCCTCCTGCACACTCCCTACTGGGGATGTGCCCGCAACCAAGGTACATGCCCTTGACCAGAATCGAACCTGGGACCCTTGAGTCCACAGGCTGACATTCTATCCACTGAGCCAAACCAGTTAGGGCTAGAAAGTAGTATTTTACCTTAAACTGTGTTTAATATTGATGTATTATATTATATGGCTACATAAAAGAGAAAAAGCAAGAAGAAGAAGCAAAACTCACTGATATCTAAACATTAGAAAAAATTGTAAATGCGAAGGTTTCCCCAGTGGGGGACAGAAACTTTCAAACCTGACTCTAAGTTCTACAGCCTCCTATCATTCTCTTCAAGGCCAGCTTCACCTCTTGGTTCCGCAGAGTGTAGATGATGGGGTTGACAAGAGGAGTGATGGCTGTGGGGAATAGGGCAGCTGCCCCATCCAGGGGGCTGTTGGCTTCAGGCCTCAGGTAGATGAAGGCACAAGGCACATAGTACACGGTTACCACAGTTACATGGGCTCCACAGGTTGAAAAGGCCCGGCGCCGCCCATCAGCCGTTCGGATTCTCAGGATGGCCTGAATGATCCGTATGTAGGAGAGGAGAATCAGGGAGAAGCAACTGGCAACCACCACCCCAATGTCCACAAGGGTCACCAGCTTGTTGACGGTTGTATCAGCACAGGCCAGCCTCAAAACTGCAGGGATGTCACAGAAGAAGTACTCTACCTGGTTAGGCCCACAGTAAGGCAGACGGAAGGTTAGGATGGCCTGGAGAGCCCCGTGGATGGATCCTGCCACCCAAGCTCCAGCCACAAGTAATGTACTCAGCTTAGCATTCATGAGCACAGGGTAGTGCAGGGGCCGGCAGATTGCCAGGTACCTGTCATAGGCCATCAGGGTGTAGAGGAAGCACTGGGTGCTGCCCAGGAAGTGATAGAAATAGAGTTGAGTGACACAGCCACCAAATGAGATGGGTGTGATGACTAAAGTGAAGTTCATCATGAAGCGAGGAACGATGATGGTGGAGATGGCCATGTCAATGACGGAAAGAACACCAAGAAAGATGTACATGGGATGGGCATGGAGTTGCACATCTACCCAAACAGTGATTAGAATAAGCAGGTTCCCCAGCTGAGTCAGGATGTAGATCAGCAAAAAGAACACAAAAAGAAACGTTCTTAGCCTGAGTGGATAGGGAATTCCTGTCAGGATGAACTCAGTCAACAATGTGCTGTTGACACTTTCCATCTTCTGGAGAATTCTTACCTACAGAATGGACAAAACAGGACTTAGCATGGGGGTAAGAGGAAAGTGAGGAGGAACCAGAGAAAGAGATTGTAAAAATTGGGACAGTGGCAGAGAAGTTTCTCTCTTATGTGGAGAGATGACACGTAGGGAAAAGTGTGTTCTGTGACAGGGGTTGGCCTGTTTTGTAAGTAAATTTATTGGAACACAGCCATGCTCATTTACATATGTATTGTCTGCAGCTGCTTTAGTGCTAGGATGGCAGAGTGGTCGTCCTGCAAACCCTAAAATATTCACTCTCTGGATGTTTATAGAAAATGTTTGCGCTTAGAAGTTTGTACCAAGAGAACTTTTGCCAAAGATTAAGGATTTACTGGAAATGACACGTGTGGGAAAGGATTCAGTAGAACCTCAGTTCTGGAACTTAATACAGTCCGGAAGGCTGTTCAAGAAGCGATTTGTTCAAAAACCGAATCATTTTTTTCCCATTAGAAATCATGTAAATTTGAATTATTCTGTTCCAGACCCACAAATGATTCCCTGTTTTAACTTTTCTGATATATAGTACATGTCTAATGTATTGTTTAATCTATAAATAAACACTTTTCCCCTTCAATTTTTCAAACCACTCCTTACTAGCCTTAAAGGAGTCACTTTCAACACTGTTCCAGGGATGTCTTTCAGCATCTTTGGTTTTTCACATATCATTTCCTCTGAAATGCTATCACAAGCTAACTGCTTTTCATTCATCCAAATTAGCAACACTTTTTCTACCTCTACAATTGCCTGTGATTTTGTGAGCACTTTCACACCCTTGGCAACATTAGCACTCTTTTTTAAAAATATATATTTTATTGATTTTTTACAGAGAGGAAGGGAGAGGGATAGAGAGTTAGAATCATCAATCAGCTGCCTCCTGCACATTCCCTACTGGGGATGTGCCCGCAACCAAGGCACATGCCCTTGACTGGAATCGAACCTGGGACCCCTGAGTCCGCAGGCTGATGCTCTATCCACTGAGCCAAACAGGTTAGGGGAACACTAGCACTCTTGACGGCCTCTTTATGTTTTAAAATCATCCTAATAATTGATTTTGCCAGCAACAAAAGCATGCTTTCCTTTGTTGCCTTAGGGATGCTGTTTGTCATGCTGAGGTATCAACATAAAGTATTGCTGGTTGGAGAACTGAATGTTGTTGTGTTTTTTTTTTCTTGATAAACAGATACTTTTCCCCTTGAATAACTTGCCAGCCGTGGGCAAACTACGGCCGCGGGCCGGATCCGGCCCGTTTGAAATGAATAAAACTAAAAAAAAAAAAGACCGTACCCTTTTATGTAATGATATTTACTTTGAATTTATATTAGTTCACACAAACACTCCATCCATGCTTTTGTTCCGGCCCTCCGGTCCAGTTTAAGAACCCATTGTGGCCCTCGAGTCAAAAAGTTTGCCCACCCTAGAACCTAATTATTTGAGATGGAAGTTCTCAGTTTGAGAACTGAGGTTTGGCTGTATCTGTTTTGTTAGAATTCTGCCCGTTCAGAAACTTCCAGAGTCCACTGCCTCATTCTTATCTCTGCCAGGATATAAGCTTATATGGAGTGGGGAATATGCAGAAAGGCAATGAAAAATTTTCTTTCCCTCTTTGTAGTAGACAGAACAGAATGGAACTTTGATTGTGTGTGACAGTGCTTGATGCTGTATAAGTCTACTCTCCACGTTCTTCATAATTAAAGGAAAATAATGGCCATGAAGCTGTAAACATATAAGTGAAGTTGTGGTTGGTGCTTGATGCTATGTATTTTGATTCCTTTGTATCTAATATTTGTGTCTTGGAACATGGTAAAGGAAGAAAGAAGAGGAGGAAGCAAAGAGGGATGGTCACAGTGAGAAGTCAGGTGCCTGCTCTGGTTGAGCAAACCAGAAAAGGTCAGATGTTAAACTCTGCAGGTTTATGGTAGAAGCTTGATTTGGTCTCCCTACAGAATCAGGCATCGGGAAATCAATTCACACTGTTCAAATACCTGAGAGAATGACTTGTAAACCAAACAACCCATTTGTTAACCTGTAGTGGGAGATCTTACTCCCATGACTGAAATGGTATGTCTACTACTCCGGGCAACCACTTATTAATATCGAGGTCCCTGGAAAACAAATTAGGAACCAGAAGTATTTTTCTGAGTTTTGAATCAGAGCAAAGGGAATTTGATGGAGCACACAATTTAGGCTTCAATAGTTTCAGTGAATTACACTTGGTAAATAACAAGTATCTTTATATTTCACTCTTTCCTTCAGATACAATATCTTTTTCTTCTGGGCAGTAGTGAGGATATATTCACAAGGTTTTACTCTAATTATTTTCTTTCTGAGTCTATATCTCTTTTAGATTGCCTTTATTATTTCCAATGGCTTTCTTCTTTTCAGCACATTTCTCAACTTTTTAGAGTTCCTAAATTATCTTTTCCTTATTTATTTTTTGTACTGTTTTCTTATTTGCTTTAGGGACACTCTCTCTGTTCTCTGAATTACTCCCTAGGAACAATGACTACTTTTGGGAAATTTCCTGTAGATGGGGAGATCCAGTCCACATGTAGTGTGCTGATTCGTGTGTGTGTGTGTGTGTGTGTGTGTGTGTGTTTTAAATACATGTAAAATATTTATTAACATGAGAATGAGAAAACTAATTAGAATATAAAGTTTCTAAGAGCATTTGAAGAATAGGGTATTTATAGACATTAAAAAAAAGACTATTGGCATAAGGTTGCTAAATTAATATAAACCTGGTTACAGTGCAATGAAACTATGGCTTTGGAGATAAATTTTCTACCAAAAAGAAATCTACAAAGTTAACGTGCTACTTCATAGAACCTGAACTTAAAATGTTTTTAAAATTATTTTTTTATATTGAGGTATAATTGATATATAACATTATATTAGTTTCACATGTACAACACAATGATTCAATGTTTGTATATGCCAATTCTCATTTTATTTAATCTATGAGAATAGTACTTCCTAATCTTGCCCTTAGATTTTAGAACCGTCTTAAAGGGAAGGATGAGGGGAAGGCATGTAGCCCTATTTGTAATACTGTCTTTATTAGGTGTGATTTTATTCCAGTTGCAATTAAAGTTTCTTCTATCTATTTCTCTAACAAGTTTCTTCCCAATTTAGTTATAAATATTAACAGGACAATTTTCTTTTACCTTCTTCCCTGTGCTGTTGCCATTATTATAGATCTCCAGGCATGAAACTTGGGTGAGCACCCCTCTTCTTACTGTGATTCATTGATATCCCAGATGTGGCTCTGAGATGCCTTAATTCCTTTCAATAATAAAATTGGAGGTAGGAAGGGAGAAAGAGAGAGAGAGAGAGAGAGAGAGAGAAAAGAACATGACACAAAGAGAAAGAAACATGGCACTGATGAAACCTCAATGAACTAGGATGGAATGAACTCACAAAATAATGATGGCATTTTACATCTGTGTAGTGATGATCCTTAGAGGACTTAAATGACAGAGGAGTCCCATAGCTATACAGTGCTAGAGTAAGCACTACCACTAGGATTTATGATTTCCAGTCTAGTATTCTTTCTACATTTTACTTAACATTCCTTCCCACAAATAAGCCCAAATCATTTAGTAAATCAGGTTATTTCAGATTGTAAATTGTTAGTTTTAAAAATTCTTTGACAACATTAATTGTTAGTGTGCTGAAGCCATAGCTTTGTTTATGATCAGAATAACGATTTTAAGAATTTGATGGTTCACTTTGTCAAAGATTCTAATTGCTGCCCTATTTCTAAACCTAGATGTAGTAGAGTTAAGTGGATGTTCTAAACTTAAACACATTTTGTTCCCATTAATCTGTGAAATAGCCCATCTCCTTTCACTGTCACACTGATACATTTTTTAAAAAAGTAGACCATTGCCTGGGGGCTTAGCAGTATTTTCATTTTACAGGAACTGTGAAGGTATTGATGCAATATATTTTTGCATTGTGATCTTATATCAAATACAAAAGGTCATCTAGTATAAGCATGTTTGAAAAAATATGGGAATCATTAGTGGATCACAAAAAGACTGTAAATCTATAATGCTGATCATTAAAAATTGTTAGTGACTGATTTGCCTAGGGCAGTGGTCGGCAAACTGCTGCTCGCGAGCTGCATGTGGCTCGCAAGCCACAGTTTGCCAACCACGGGCCTAGGGCATTAAGTACCTTTTCTAATGAGGAAAAGAGCAGGCTTGACCCTATTTCAGCTTAATTTTGGTCTCAAATTACATACCTAACTCTAGTCATCCATTTATCAAATGGTCCTGAAGAAACTTAAATTTTTTTTATGTCTTGATAATAAACTCAAAGCACTTTCTTTTAATTTGTATAAAAGCATCTTAAATATTTAGAACACACATAATCTATTGCCATTTTTTTGAATTTTACATAAGACATGAAAATAATCAAAATCTTCACAGTCCCAATAAAATAAAACTGAAAATAATCTAAAGAGAAATAATATGTAGATATATAATGAATATATACATATATACAATGAGATGAGAAAAAATTGAGTTATTAAGTTTGATAAATAAGGCTTCAAATTTCCATTAAAATATAAAACCCTTATTAGCAATGCATTTGAACTGTCTGTTTAAATAACACAGAAATCAGATTATAGTTTTACTCACATCCATTCTTCACATTTGGGCAGAGAACCTGTGTTACAGGAAGAAGGGCCTGACAAGGACCAAACGGCAAGGAGTAAAGATGGAACCACCACAGAACTCCAAGATATTCTTACCTTTTAAGGCAGTGAATGAGCCTGAAGAAAGGTGGCTTTAGAGAAAGATGTAGCCAATAAAAGGCTTGGGGAGATAATGTTATCCCCATATTATAAGGCTAAATGGTAGCTGCACAGTTAGACTTGGAGCAGGAAAGAAAATTTCTATGAGAGCAGAAAGAAACATATGGCATAATGAAACAAGAAAAGACATTGAGAGATAAAATGACTGAAAGTGAAGAAACCCTTTGCACAGTGTTTGAACCCAACATGGATCGATATCTGAAACTTACTCTGTGGTCATCTATAATTAGGAATATCTTCCTCTCTTGTCAGCACCTCTCCGCATCAGTGATCAAGTCCTGTAGATGACATTTAACTCTGGAAAATGGAATGGGACTTGGGGGAGAGAATCACCGTCATCTGGAGGTGTCAGTATCCACAGAAAATCCTTTCGCAATCTGAGAGAAGAGATACGAAGCTGTTCCTAGGATAATTTCAATGGTTTTGGGTCTCATGGGGTCAGGATAGTTACTGTGAAGAGCTCATGGCAAAAGACCCAATTGGTCCGTTCTGGCTAAAGGACCAAAAGAATGAAACTCTTTATTATTTGCCTGCTTAGTTGTAGAAGTCTTCTTCCAGTTTCCTTACAAACTGGGGAAGAGTTGGGGCTCCCTCTGAAGGTAACTGCTAAGATTGGTCTCTTTTGTGTTCTGTTACATCATTTATTTTCCCCAGAGTCAATTATAATGTGTGAGACATTTGGCTTAGGGAATATTATAATAGAACCCTTGTTTTTTTCTTATTGTTGACTCTTACAGATGTCCCGCCCTCCCCAACATTGTCCCCTTCCAACCAGCCCCCATCTCTCTTCCCTCTGGCCATCACTATACTGTTGTCTGTGTCTATGGGTTATGCATATATGTCCTTTGGCTAATCCCTTCACCTTTGTTCATTCAGCCCCCCCCCCCCCCCCCACTTCTCTTCCCTCTGACAACTGTCAGACTGTTTCATATATCCATGCCTCTGTTTCTATTTTATTCATCAAATTATTTTGTTCATTAGATTCTACATATAAGTGAGATCATATGGTATTTGTCTTTCTCTGACTGGCTTATTTCACTTAGCATAATAATCTCCAGGTCCATCCATGTTGTTGCAAAAGGTAAGATTTCCTTCTTTTTTTTTTTTTTTTTATGGCAGTCTAAGTATCCCATTGTGTAAATGTACTAGAACCCTTTTTATAAGTACCCGCGCGCTAACCGATTGCGCCACTGGAGCCCCCTAGAACCCTTTTTTAAAAAAAAGATTTTAAATTGATTTTTAGAAAGGAAGGGAGAGGGTGAGAGAGAAAGAAACATCTGCATTCCCCCCTACCTGGGATTAAACCCACAACCTAAGAATGTGCCCTGACCGGGAATTGAGCCGGCAACCTTCTGGTGCATGGGCTGATGCCCAACCAACTGAGCCATACAGGCCAGGGCTGTACCACAGCTTTTTAATCCACTCATCTGCTGATGGGCATTTGAACTGTTTCAAGATCTTGGCTGTTGTAAACAACACTGCTGTGAACAGAGGGGTGCATATTGGTGCTTTGGGATTCTTAGGATATATTCCCACAAGTGGGATTGCTAGGTCAAGTGGCAATTTAATTTCTAATTTTTTTTTTTTAGGAAACCCCATACTGTTCTCCACAGTGGCTGCACCAGTCTGCATTCCCACCAGCAGTGCACTAAGGTTCCCATTCTCCACACTCTTGCCATCACTTGTTTGTTGATTGGTTGATGGTAGGTAGCCATTCTGGCATGTGTGAGGTGATATCTCATTGTAGTTTTAATTTGCATCTCTCTGATGACTAGTGACGTTGAGCATTTTTAAAAATATATATATTTTATTGATTTTTTACAGAGAGGAAGGGAGAGGGATAGAGAGTTAGAAACATCAATGAGAGAGAAACATCGATCAGCTGTCTCCTGCACACCAAATATTTTTGGCCTTGAAGACCATATAGTCTCTGGGAACCTTCAGTCCCCAGGCTGATGGTCTACCCACTGAGCCAAACCGGTTAGGGCTGCGCATTTTTTTATATATGTATTGGCCACCTGTATGTCCTCTTTGGAGAAGAGTCTATTCAAGTCCTCTGCCAATTTTTTAATTGGGTGCTCGTCTTCCTGGTGTTGAGTTGTGTAAGTTCTATATATATTCTGGAGATTAACCTCTTGTTAGATGTATCATTAGCGAATATGTTCTCTCATTCAGTGGGTTCACTTTCATTTTGTTGATAGTTTCTTTTGCCACACAGAGCTTTTTAATTTGATGTAATCTCATTTGTTAATTTTTTTTTGTTTCCCTTGCCCTAGAAAACATATTGGAAAAAATATTGCTACGAGAGATGTCTCCTTATGAGCTTTTACATCCTGTTTTCTTTTAGGATTTTTATGGTTTTGTGACTCATATTTAAGTATTTTATCCATTTTGAGTTTATTCTGTGGATGGTGTAAGTTAGTGGTCTAGTTTCATTTTTTTTTGCATGTACCTGTCCAATTTTCTTTTATTTATTTATTTATTTATTTTATTTTATTGATTTTTTACAGAGAAGAAGGAAAAGAGAGAGTGAGAAACATGGATGAGAGAGAAACATCGATCAGCTGCCTCCTGCACACCCCCTACTGGGGATGTGCCCGCAACCAAGGTACGTGCCCTTGACCGGAATTGAACCTGGGACCCTTCAGTCCACAGGCTGACGCTCCATCCACCGAGCCAAACCTGCTAGGACCCAATTTTCTTTTAAAAAATGTTTTTATTGATCTTAGAGAGGAAGGGAGAGGAAGAAAGAGATAGAAACATCAATGATGAGAGAGAATTATTGATTGGCAGCCTCTTGCACACCCCCTACTGAGGATTGAGCCCACAACCCAGGCATGTGCCCTGATAGGGAATCAAACTGTGACCTTCTTCTTGGTTTATAGGTCAGTGCTCCACCACTGAGCCACACTGGCTAGGCTACCTGTCCAATTTTCCAACACCATTTGCTAAAGAGATGGTTTTTCTCTTGCCTGCTTTGTCAAATATTAATTGATCATATATATGTGGGTTGATTTCTGGACTCCCTGTTCTAGTCTATTGATCCATATACTTGTTCTTATGCTAGTACCAGGCTTTTTTGATTACTATGGCCTTGTAGTATAGTTTGATATCAAATATTATAATATAGTAGCACTAGAGGCCCAGTGCACGAAATTCATGCATGGGGCGGGGGTCCCCTCAGCCTGGCCTGCATCCTCTCTCAATCCAGGACGCTGCATGCACCAGGGATCATAATTTTCATACAGGTGAAAGGCATCTTGCTGTTGTATGGGCAGCTATATTTTTTTGCCCTGATTATAAAAAGTAATACATAACATGATCCTTCTGAGGCAGTAGTACCATTTTCCTCATCTTGTGGGTGGAAGAACTGAAGCAGAGAGGTTAAGTAATTGGCTTTGTCACACAGTGATAAGTGTCAGAATCAGGGCTGACCACAAAATGTACAAGCCAGAGTCCATGCATGTCATCGCTGTATCATCCTGTTTTTTCAGTGTTAGAGTAGCCTTGCCAGGTTTTAATTTTTAAATCTAAGAGATTGTTCCCAATATATAGGGTAGGGTCCCTAGGCCTGGCTGGTGATCAGGGCCATCAGTGGGGCGACTGGCGGGCAGGGCAATCAGAGGGCCCCCACTGGCACCCGCCTTGGCTGGTGGCCTGGTGCCGCTCTCTGGCTGGCCCCCTCCCGGATCGCATCCACTGCTTGCTTCCCTCTGTGGGAGGCTACCGGTGGGGTGCTTGTTGGCCAGCACCGCCCCCTAATTGCTGCTGCTGGTTGCCTCCCTCTGAGGAGGGGGGGCAGACGCTAAACGCAGAAGGCAGCTCCTGCATTGAGCATCTGCCCCCTGGTGGTCAGTGAGCATCATCGCAACTGGTTGTTCCACTGGTTGTTTGGCCCATTTGCATATTAAGGTTTTATTATATAGGATCTTTGTGATAAGACGAGACCAATATTTGTGGTTTGTTTTCTGGGAAACTCCCTTATTCATAACTTTTTAAAATTTTGTAACATCAGTTCAAACAAAGTCTGTGGGGCTTAACAGGGCTTATTGATAATTGCATGTCTGTGATTTCTTTTACCTTCCAAAAGCAAATTTGCACAAAAAGGAAGGAAAAACTGATGTGTTGTTATCAGTAAAAATATTATTTTATTGGCATATTCACATTTCATGAAACTCCTATTTCTTTGAATCACTACAATGCTAACATAGGTCTGCACAGACTAGGAGAAACAGAGTGTCAGGGTTAGGGTCAGAGGGACATGAGAAGTCATTCAATTCAACTATCATCTACAGTGTGCTCCCTGAGTAGTGAATTTTATTAGTATTTCTTAGTTCTGTTTCTTTGAGTACTTTGAGATTCATTTGACTTCTTTTCTGCTAGTCTGATCTTTGGAACTGTCTGAATCTATTCTCAAACTTTCTTCAAATGTCTAGTGATGGCCTATATGTCTTAAGAGAATACATTGAATGTGATCTGTTCTCCTGCCCCCAAACTTTTGTGATGAACTCTGTAGCTCCCAAGTCACCTTGGTGTTGAAGTATCTAGCACAGAGGTTGGCACATTTTTTCTGTAAAGTGCAGATAATAAATATTTTTGGCCTTGAAGACCATATAGTCTCTGTTGCATCTATTCATGTCTGCCATTGTACATGAAAGCAGCTATAAATAGTACACTTAAAAATGGACATGGCTGCCAGACCAACATGCTCAGTGGCTGAGCATCGACATATGCATAGGAGGTCATGGTTAGATTCCTGGTCAGGGCACATACCTGGATTGTGGGTTCAATCCCCTTTGGGGGTGTGCAGGAGGCAGCCAATTGATGATTCTTTCTCATCATTGATGTTTCTATCTCTCTCCCTGTCCCATTCTCTCTGAAATCAATAAAAATATATTTAAAAATGGACATAGCTATATTATAATAAAACTTTATTTGTAGGTAGCAAAACTTGAATTTTATATCAATTTTGTGTTTCATAAAAATTATTCTACTTTTCTTTTTTCCCAACTATTTAAAAAGTGTAAAAACCATTCTTAGCTTGCAGGGTTTACAAAAATCAGGTAGCAGGCTAAATTTGGACCGCAGGTGAATAGAGGTGATCAGGGGAAGAACAAAACTTGTTTGTGACTAATTAGTGAGAACTGGCCAAAAAGGGTGTGTGTGGGTAGATGAAGCCAGGCGAAAATGTTTGTCTTACCTTTTCACAGCCTGGCCTTTTCTTATGTTTTGCTGCTTCCACTATTCCAGAAAGCATGATTTCAGTTGGAATAGTTTTCGGAAAGGAAACTGTTAAATTTTATGGGTCCAGGTTTGTATATTACAACCAGAATACGTGTGAAGAAGTACTTTGTAAAATAGGGCTGTACAAGTACAGGTTCATGATTTCCTAAGTTGTCCACAACTTAATCTAGTTTCACGGTTTCAATTGACCATCTTCTAGATCTGTTCCACAAAAATCACTCTTTTCCACAATAGTAGTTGTGTTCATTGATTAAATTAGCAATTGTGAGTGTGAGAACAAGAAAAAACTCCTCTCTTTTTCTTTGCTGTGGCCTTCTCATTTTCAAGAACAGTTTCTGTTGGGGTTTATGAGGAGCACCTGGTAATTGAACCTCAAGATTGTTAGCCCCTCTGTTCAAACTACAAGACAGGATGAGTAACTCTCAAGGCTACATTCTTGCAAACACCTCCTCCCTGCTGGCCTAACAACTCAAGGATAATTATAGAAAGTTCCCTTCCCCTCTTTTCTTCAAACAAACCCCTTTTGAACTATTCATAACTTTTACTATAAGCATGTTTTACAGGCTTGGGTGAAGATATTGATAAAGACACCTCCCTAGGACATCTGCCCAGATTTAAAAGAGACAGATTTTCACAGACAGCCCAATCCTCCTCCCTGCCTTGTCACCTAGCAACAATAGCCATTATCCTTTAAAAGAGCAGGCCAATGTTTATTTCTTGCCCTTGTATTGATTAGCAATGTACCAGACCTTTCCCTTGGGGGAGGTGAAAAACAACAACTTTCTCTCTGCATCTATCTCTTCTTTTAGTTGTGAATTCTTTCACAGCCCTGTCACCAGCCAAAACTATAACAGTAATGATACACATACCTCTAAGAGAGTAGTTAGGTTTTATGGATTAAATGTGCATATGATCCCAAGGTCTCACAGGCTTCACAACATCTTATTTCCTCTGGCAACAATAATGAGGTCCATGAGGTTAAGTGTTATACAAAAGACATATCCATTAACTTTCATTTATTTCTAACATTATTTTAGTTGTGTCACAATTGGCAATTTGTGAGAGAGATGCATCTCCCCCTGTGTTTGCAAGCTTCTCCTCCTCCAATTGAGGTAACTACCAGGGGATTTAAAGAGCTTGTGTTTTTTTCTCTTCCTTTATTTTTTGCTTTTTATCTCTTCAGGAGACAGACATTAAGATATGAATATTAAAAAGCAACTGCAACCCTGGCTAATGTTGCTTAGTGGTTGGAGCATTGTCCTGCACATTGAAGGGTCATGGGTTCCATTCCTGGTCAAGGGCATATACCTGGGTTGCAGGCCAATCCCCAGCCCCAGTTGGGTTGTGTGCAGGAGGCAACCAATAGATGTGTCTCTCTCACATCCATGATTCTCTCTTCCCACCCTCTCCCTTCCATTTTCTCTCTCTCTCTAAAAAAAAGCAACTGCACACACAGGGAAAATGAGAAAGTGACCACGTATGCCCAAGGAAAGGTTAGAAAAGGCCTCAGAATATCTAAGTTTACATTTCAGGCTGATCCTCGGCAGAAATAGACTACATGCGCAACCACCCCTACCAATAAAAAACAAAACAGAAAAAACCCCAAAACCAATAAACCTGGCAAGCCATGGGGAAGGAGGAGAATCTGATTTCCAGAGTTACCACATTAATAGATTCAAATGTCTAGTGTTCAACAAAAACATTCATAAGACAAACAAAGAAATAGGAAAATATGGTCCATTCAAAGAAAAAAACAACCCCAACAGAAACTGTTCTTGAAAAAGACCTAATAGAAGATATAATAGACCAATATTTTAAGCAAGCGTTTCAAAGATGCCCAAAGAACTAAAGGAAGATGTGGAGAAAGTAAATAAAATTATTTGTGAACAAAATGAAAATACCAAAAAAAAAAAAAAAGATAGAAAACCTAAAAAGAAACAAAAATAATTCTGATGTTTTGAACCAGGACATGTGCCCTGACCAGGAATCAAACCCCAACCTCCTGGTTCATAGGTGTATGCTCAACCATTGAGCCACACTGGCCAGATAGGGATAGTCTTTTTGACAAATGGTGCTGGGAAAACTGGATAACCACATGTAAAGAATGAAGTTGGACCCTTACCTAACACCATATACAGTATAGTCCATCCTTATCTATTGTTTTGCTTTCTATGATTTCAGTTACCTGTGGTGGTCAATAATGGCCCCCAAATATTAAATGATAAAATTTCAGAAATAAATAATTTATGTTTTAAATTTCACACTGTTCCAAATGGCATGATGAAATCTTGTGCCATCCTGTTCCATCCTGGGCTGGACATAAATCATCCCTTTGTTCAGTGTGTCCATGCCGCATATACTATCTGCCCCTTAGTTACTTACTAACAGTCTTGGTTATCAGATTGATTATCAGAGGGAGAGAAAGACCATATTCACATAACTTTTATTACAGTATATTGTTTTAATTGTCCTATTTTATTATTAGTTGTTGTTAATCTCTTACTGTGCCTAATTTAGAAATTAAACTTTATTATATATACAAAAAACCTCAGACTATATAGGGTCAGTACTATTCATGCTTTCAAACATCCACTGAAAATCTTGGAACATATTCCCCGTGAATAAAGGGGGACTACTGTACAAAAGTTAATGCATAATGAATCAAGGACCTAAATGTAAGCCTAAAATCAATTAAACTCTTACAAGAAAACATAAGACAAAAACTTCACAAAGTTGGGTTTGGCAATGATTTATTGGCTATGACCCCAAAGGCACAGACAGCAAAAGAAAAAATAGAGAAACTGGATTTCATAAGCATTAAACAGGTTTGTGTATCAAAAGACACTATTAACAGAGTAAAAAGATAACCCAGAGAATGAAAGATAACATTTGCAAATTACATATCTGATAAGGGATTAATAAATACCCAGAACCCTTAAAACTCAATAAAAAACAAATAACCCTACTCATTAAAAAATGGGCAAAAGATTTGAATGGACATTTTAAAGAAGATATACAAATGGCCAACAAACCAAGAAAAGATTCTCAACATCACTAATCATTAGAGAAAAGCAAATGAAAACTACAACAAAATACTACTTCATACCCATTAGAATGGTTACTATATATATAACCCCCCCCCCCCCCCCCGAAAACATCAAGTGTTGGCCAGATGTGGAGAAATTAGAACTCTTGTACACAGTTAGTGGGAATGTAAAAGATACTGTTGCTGTGAAAAACAGCTTGCTAGTTCCTCAAAAAATTAAAAATAGAATTAACACATGATCCAGCAATTCTTCTTCTGGATATATACCCTAAATAACTGAAAGCAGGGTTTCAAAGAGATATTAGAATATCCATATTTATAGTAGCATTATTCATAATACCTAAAATGTAGAAGAAACCCTAGTATCCATCAATGGATGTATAGATAAAAAATGTAGTATATACATACAATGAAATATTATTTATATTTAAAGAGGAAGAAAATTCCACAATATTCTGCAGCATGAATGAACTTTGAGGTTATTTAAATAGGAATTTTTAGGGGTGAAATTGGCAGATTTAGGGAATTTTTAAAATTAAGGGGGTCTATGGAAGAAACACAGGGCTACAGAGCTACAAAGCTTACATTTCCATAAGACAAAGAAGCAGGGAACCAGCAGAAGTTACATTTCCATAAGACAAGGGAACTGGGAGTAGTCAAAGGTCTATATTTACAAAATAAAGAAGGAGGGCCTCACATGTCCCATGTGAGGTTTGACCTTTGAGCGCAGGAGTTGCTATAGTGACCAAATCACAGGGGAATAGTGGCCAATCAGAGGGGATATTGAGGCACAAAAACTGCAGCCTTTATAAACCTGGGAAAAAAAGAACTTGGGGGACTCTTTCCCCTTCCTATGTGGGAGACTGTACTTGTTCTTCAATAAATTTCCACCTTTGCTATACCATCTTCCATCCGTGGATTCATTTTTCGACTCCCACAGACAAAGAATCCAGGGAAGCCATCCTGCCCAGGGGAACACCGCGTGTTCCAGTCCAAAAATCCCATATCATCATTATGCTTAGTGAAATAAACAACCACAAAAAGGCAAATACTATATGATTCTACTTATATAAGGTACTTAAGAGTAATCAAAATCTGAGACAGAAAATACAATGGTGATTGCCAGGGGCTGGAGGAAGGGGAGAATGAGGAATATTATTTAATGAGCATAGAGTATCAGTTTTATAAGGTGAAAGGACTTATGCGGATGGATGATGGTGATGGTTGCACAACAACACGAATGTATTAAGTACCACTGAATTGTACACTTAAAAATGGTTAAGATGGCCTGGCCAGCATGGCTCAGTGGTTGAGCATTGACCTATGAACCAGGAGGTAATGGTTCAATTCCCAGTCAGGGCTGTGGGCTTGATCCCAGTATGGGGCATGCAGGAGGCAGCTGATCAATGATTCTCTCTCATTATTGATGTTTCTATCTCTCTCTCCCTCTCCCTTCCTCTCTGAAATCAGTAAAAATATATTTTAAAAATGGTTACGATGGCAATTGTTATGTGATGTGTATTTTACCACAATAAAAAAAATCTGCAAAAAAAAAAAAAAATTGGGCTCACATGAAATACACTGCTGAGTGAAAAAACTGTCAATAAATGAACACATTTACCTGGCCCTTCATTTTCTGGAAGGAGCTATTCATACTTGCTCTTAACACTGTCCTGTATTTGAGTTCTCTGTTTCCAATTTCTTTTAAATGTTTTCTTCTTCCTCCAGGTAAGACCTGGGCAGGTTACAGGGATAAGTCAAGGCTATTTACCTCATCCTGGCCTAGTTAGAAGGACATTGCATGATTGATTGATTGGCTCAATGAATGACTAGCTAGTTGGTGTCCAGATTTTTGATGTTTGGTATTATGATAATTGACCAAAAGTTTTCCTGGATGCTTTGGATAATTCAAATGTAGTTCAAAAGACTTTCCTAGTGCTGTTGTTTTTTTTTTTAATTCTCACCTAAGGATATGTGTTTTTTTAAAAAATTGATTTTAGAGCGAGAGGAAGGTGGAGTGGGAGAGAGAAAAACATGGATCAGTTGCCTCCTATACGTGCCCCAATTGGGCATTGAATTCACAACCTAGGTATGTGCCCTGACCTGGAATCAAAACCTCAACCTTTTGGTGTATTGATGACACTCCAACCAAATGAGCCACCTGGCCAGGGCTTTCCTGGTGCTATTTTAATTTTTTGAAAATTGTCGATTGAATGAAATATTAATTAGGATGTGGTGAAGCTGCTATAACAAAGTAACCCAATAACAAATCTCTGGATTAAAGAAGTTAGAGGCTTATGTTCCTCTCTCTTAACATTCTGAGGTGAGTGCTCCAGCTTGGCAGATGACCCATCTCCACTTGGTTACAGAGTACCGCTAATGGGTCTGGGTTCCTGTCATATGCCATTCCACCTCAGAGCAGGTAAAGAACACAGGAAAGTTTCTGGGCCAGATTTGAGGGCCAGGTCTGGAAGTATCACATATACATAAGCTCTCCTCATATTCATGTTGGGAGAACTTAGAAATATAAATACCCTTGCCTGCAAGAGGGACCGGGAAAAGTCCAAAGTGGGGCAGCCACATTCTAGCTACAGCTCTCTGACTAGGGAAGATGAAGAGAATGGATTTTGGTGGGCAATTAGCCATCTCTACCACAGTGCCTACTAGTAGATATTAGGGAAAAGGGGGCTACAACACAAACACTAATACAACATTCTTTCTGGTCTCCAGGGACTCTGATCTAAACTACAGTACAGGCCAGCCTATGATAAGTGCTGGTATAAAATTCAAAGGACTAGAGGAGTACAGGGAGGAAGTGATAAGTTCTGACTGGGAAAAATCAAAGAAAACTTGAAGGAATAAGAATTTTTCATGGGCCATGAAGGAAGCACAAAACATCAATTTAACAATACCAGGAGTATTTCTGATATAGGAATATCTTAAGCAAAGGCTCAGAGGCCCCAAAGTAAGAAGAACGTTTAAAGAATGGCAGGTAAATGAACGTAGCCAGTAGGGAAGAGAGATATCTTAGGAGATAAGGTGTGTTGGGATACGATTGTGGAGGACTTTGAATTCCAAGCTAAGAAGTCTGGCTTTATCTATATGCAGTGGAGAGGCAGTGAATATTCACAAAGAGGAAATGACACATCGAGTCCTATGTTTCAAAAAGGAAAATCTGGTAGCGGTATGGATGAGGATGGGGATAACAAAAGGATCACTTAGGAAGCCGGAGAGACATTCCTGAGACGGAGTGAACACAAGTTGGTGAATTATTGCATGGAGGATGGAGAAGGCTGGAAGGAAACACAGACAATCCACAGAGATTCACACCAAGTGCTTGGGAGGATAACTTTGACCTGAGCAAAGCAATCCTGAATGCCTAGCGGCTTGGGAAATTAGGAATGAAGCAAATGGATGAAGAGGGATGGGTTGGCATTATGCTGGTTTCCCCTAAATTTGCCTGAAATAACCCCCTCTCCTCCTAGATAGAGCATTTATTTCTCATATTTATTTGTGTAGAATGTGCTTTCTTCTGAGAGATGGGTTAGAAAAGTGTAAAACAATTCTGGCCAATATATCGAGGTTAAATATAGCACCAGAAGCTCTTCCTAGCAGATTTACATTCAATTAAGCTGAAACTAACATCTATTTGTTGAATGGTTGCCACATGCAGCAGTAGCTGAAAAGAGTGGTAGCAACGAAGATGGAGGTAGTTCCTGAGCCTTTGGTTACTTGTTTTCACTTGCAGCCCCTTGACCTCCTGTTATTCTCTTCAGAGCAGACTTCACTTCCTGGTTCCTCAGTGTATAGATGAGGGGGTTCAGTAATGGAGTGACAACAGTGTAAAACACAGCCACTGCCCCATCCAGGGGACCCTTGGAGCCTGGCCTGAGGTAGATAAAAATACAGGGGACATAGTAGACTGTGACCACGGTGAGATGGGAGCCACAGGTGGAGAAGGCCCGCCATCGCCCATCAGCAGTGCGTATCTTCAGGATGGCATGGACTATGTTGGCATAGGAGAGCAGAATCAGCATGAAGCAACTGGCAGCCACTACCCCAATGTCCACAAAGGTCACAAGCTCATTGACAGTTGTGTCAGCACAGGCCAGTCTCAATACTGCAGGGATGTCACAGATAAAGTAATCCACCTGGTTGGGCCCACAGTAGGGCAGGCGGAAAGTCAAGGTGGCTTGGATAGATCCATGGATGGAGCCAGCCACCCAAGCTCCAGCCACAAGGATGGTGCATAACTTACCATTCATGAGCATGGGGTAGCGCAGAGGCCGGCATATTGCCAGGTACCTGTCGTAGGCCATCAAGGTGTAGAGGAAGCACTGGGTGCTGCCCAGGAAATGAAAGAAATACAACTGAGCTACACAACCACCAAACGGTATTGCCTTGTTGGCAGGAGTAAAGTCCAATATTAGACGAGGAACAATGACTGAGGAGAGCCACATGTCCAGGAATGAGAGCACACCCAGGAGAATGTACATGGGGCGAGCGTGGAGCTTTGGGTCAGCCCACACAGTGAGCAGAATGAGCAGGTTCCCCAGCTGAGTGAGGATGTAAATGATGGAGAAGATCAGGAAGAGGAGGATCCTCAGATTTTGGGGGTGAGGTAAGCCCAGGAGAATGAAATCTGTGACCACAGTGTCCAGAGATGTGTTTTCGGTGTTTCCCATGTTCTTTCTGTATTCTGCTAAGATGAATGGTGAAGTCAGACAAGGGAAATACAACACAAGGAGGTGGTAAGAATGCTTTTTTGTCTGATGACCAGTCTAGGATGTAAACAAAGGATTTCTATATTTTAAGTAGAATGCATTTGCTACTAATCATCTAGGTTTGCTTGGCAAGACAAGTCCTCAGAGGCTGCTTACTTTCTAGCTGCCCTGAAATGCACCTTCTATGGGAAACACTACATACAAGTGTTGAAAAACAAGGCACTATCTGTAATAATAAAAGGGTAATATACTAATTAGACCAGACATCTTCCGGACGTCATTCTGGATGTCCTTCCTGACAAAGCCAGGGCTGGAGGGAAGCCAGCCTGGGTCCCGGGTGCCTGGGGGCGGCCAGAGAAGGGAAGCAGTCCGGGTCCCAGAGGAATGCTGGTGCTGGCAGCCATGAGGAAGAAGGTCTACTATTGCACGAATTTTCGTGCATTGGGCCTCTCGTTAATAATAATAGTGTTAATGCATTTGATGGGTTATGCCCAAAGGGAAATCATAGAGAAGTGCGTTCCGGTGTTACGAAGCAGTGCAGAACAATTACTCCACAATTACCATCCCTATTGTTGGTCTCTGACTTATCCTTAAAATGTCTCCTTCGATGATATACAAGAATCTTTGTGATTTAACCCTTGCATATTTCTAGTCTTTTTTCCTTTGGTTCCCTCAGAGCACCACACCCTCCTTCTTTCTGGACCTACTTTTTCTGGAGTTTCCTTATTCATCTTAACAACCTCATTCCTCAGGATTCACTTTGGCTGCCACCTGCTTTGGGAAGAGTTTTCCTTTAGAAAACAGTCTTCTGGGAGATAAGATTTATATTATAAAAGGCAATTGCAGTATAGTGTAATAAGAGCTATTTGCTTAAATGCTCATTGGTTTCTTCTACTAGGTTTCAAACTCCTTTAGAACAAAACCATAGTGTATTTTGTTCTTTTTATGTTTCTGCAGCACCTGCCTTAGTGCTTGGCAATAGTAAGTTAATAAATATTTATTAGCTGATTGATTGACTGGATTTTGCCAGTTCCCATTAATTCTGCATCCTGTTTCCCTCTGTGATCACATTTATCATATTTTATGTCACATATATTTCAGCAATTGAGTCTATTCCCAGTGTAAACAAAGTTCAAGGCATTATCCATGCTTTTCATTTGCTCTAGAATGTTACTTAAATTTATTGATTGACCAAAGTCGTTTAATAGTTTTGATGTTTTGGATTATAATAGCATTGAATAATATTGGATTTGACCTTTAGTATGCTGTTATTTTAAGATCTTATTTGCCTTCCAACAGATTAGATTCTTAAAAATGCTTTAAAGGATTAAACATCTGAGTCAAATGTTATTTGAAAACTACCTTTGATGAATAGTTTGTTCCAAAAGAAATTTTCCTATTAACAGTTTCTTTTGTACTTTTACTTGTTCCTTAAACTAAACCATCTTATAATTCTTAAGAAACAACAAAAATTAAAATATATTTAGATTAAACTTTAATTAAACAGAGGTATGAACATTGATAGATCTATCACTAAATATACCCTTTTACAAACACTAATCTCAAACATATTTAATCTTCATTATTATTTAACCTTCAAGTAAGTTGACTAAGTGTGGTCATCACTGGGAAAAGAAGGGTTAAGTACGCCATACTTGTGTTTGCTCAGTAATGCTGAATCTGATGCATCTTTCATATTTGTACTTACATTGAACTGGAAATTAAGTCTTTGCTCTTGGCTTTATTTCCTCCCTCAAATTGGGAAAAGAGAAAATAAATGTTTAAAATTCAATTCAAAGAAGAAAGTTCTCAACTCTGGAGAAAGGCCAATTTAATTAAAAATTAATATGCCTAACTTATTAACTCTGTGAATAGGGGCTCAATGAGGTAAGGAAGAAGATGGGGGAAAGACATAGACTAAATACAATTTTTGACAAAGTTACTGAAACTTTTAAAGCCTAGAAATTAAGTCTTTCCTCCTATTGTGAATTGATGGGGCTTTAGGAATGCTTCCCTTCTTGGACTCACATGGACACGGCAGCAAAACCTGGAGGAGACTGTTCTTTCTCAGGTAGAATAGCACAATGGGCGAAGAAAGTGTCTTTCAGAGCATCTCCTAGGCTTGTGATGATGCTGGATCTCTGCTTTAGAGTGGAATTAAAATCGTCCAGGGGATGGACACATTGACTATTTTAATAATCTATCAGGCCCCTTGCCTGTGGAGGCTCTTTATAGATTGCGACTTCTCTACCTAAGTGGCTTGAATTTTACATCAATTATGTTATTGGCTGTATTGTCTTTGATAGAGTCTTTTCTAAAAAAAATAAAATTGTCAAGAGGTTTATAGAAAACTATTTACCTCTTGAGAGTTCTACCCTGAAACATTTTCCCATGAGACATTCATTCCCTTGATCCTCATTATATTTTGTTTTGACAGAAAGCAGGAATCATTTCTACGTATCTAGAAAGTACACCATGAAGAACAACATGATCTTGCTTAATGACTTCCACTTTTTGTGATTTCTTTCTTTAAAATGTTGTGGGATCACATATTTACCCACATTATCTCCAGAAATACATTGAAAATGTACTTAATTTTCAATAATTGAGCTAATCTTCCCCCCCATGTTTTGATCTCTCTGAATCTATGTAATAAAAGCCTAAACGATTGTTACTGTGGAATGACTGGAACCACCGGTTGGTTGCTATGATGTGCATTGACCACCATTAGCTCAATGCAGGAACTAATAGCCCCCCACCTCCCCCCATAGTCAGTGTGCTCACAGCGGGGGAGTGCTGCTCAGACAGAAGCTGGGATCACTGCTGGTGAGCGCAGCAGTGGTGGCAGGAGCCTCTTCCACCTCCGCAGCAGTGCTAAGGAGCAGTGAGCAGGTGGGTGGTGAGGAGTGAGGGGTCCTGGACTGTGAAAGGGATCCCGGACTGCGAGAGGGTGCAGGCCGGGCTGAGGGACACCCTCCCCACCCAGTGCACAAATTTCGTGCACTGGGCCTCTAGTGTTGATATAAACAACCCTAAATTTAGGTAAGTTGAGTAAAATTTAGTCACCTCCAGTTTAGTCTTGAGGACTCCATTGTTCTCATTGCAGTAGAGACAGAGGATGGTTTCAAATAGTTGGAGTACTCCTTGGATACTTGCTCTCTTTGTTGGGGTTTGGCAGGTTTGGTAGACAACTTGGACCATACAGGGGAGAATGGTGCCATCTAAAATTATGGGGTGATTTTCTCCCCTACAAACTTATCTGGAATCAGTTGTGTGCTGGGTTTTGTTTGTACTTTCTTATAATAGCTTACTGTTCTTGGCCTCAAGTCTGAAAGTCACTGCATGCAATGGTGACTTTGCTTTGACTCCAGCTGCTGCATGTCATTTCCAATACTTTTCTGTCTTTCCTGGCAAATATACAAGCATGGGTGGGCTTGAGAAGTTCTGTTATGTTCTGAGTGTATGCCTGCTTATACCTCTAATTATAAACTTGTTTAGAATAATGTAGCAGAGGACTCTGAAAGTTAATTCTAGTATTTCTGATCCTTGGATTTCTAGAAGGATGGTTGAACTGCTCTCTTTCGTTGTTGTTAATCTTCACCAAAGGATACTTTTCCATTGATTTTTAGACTGAATACGTTCCGACTGGGGCGGGGACTGAACCTGCAATACAGGTCCATGTCCTTGAGTGGGAAACAAATCTAAGACCCTTTAGTGTGCAGGCTGACAGTCTTAACTACTGAGCAACACTGGCCAGGGCCTGCTCTCTCTCTTTCTTCTCTCTCCCCTCCTCATCCTATTATCCTGTGGTCCTAAGGATGGAAGATAGAATTTGTTTTTAGAGAAAGCTCATTATTCAAAGGAAGGACTCCTTGGTGAGTACTTTTGTTTATGCAATGGCAAGTCATGTACTTGTTCATTTATCCCTGGAGGGCTCTAAAACTTGTGAAGTAAAGGGAAATGCCTCAGCTTGCGATATTAAGATTCCATTTAATTCTGAAAAAATCTGTCCTTATTTTTTTATTCCTTGGAGGAATTAGTTTGATATTTTTTAAATTTTTTTGTGCTCCAAAGTTGGAGCAGTTTGGTGAGTGCAGCATCTGTGGACTTAAGGAGTGAAGGGAAGATTGAGGAGAACTTCTCTCCATGGAACAGAAGACTGAGGTCATGCAATGAGGTAGAGGGTGGGGGTGGGAAAGACATGGCCAATAGGGAATTCCCATGAAAGTACTGGACAATGAACATGAAGAAGAGTAAAATTTGGTATCCAGTTTAAAGATTTTCTTTTTCTGAATTGTAATTCTTGTATGCTACCCAAAAGTCTTTGATGTTAGTTAAGCATTATAGCCTATATATTCTATATGTAGAGGGAAATACAGATTTTTCCCCTTATGCGTGAATTCTGCTTTCTCTACATCTTAGTACATATACTTATTTATATATATTTTTTCCCTTTAGCTTTGGATGCTTGTGTTTTTCTAACAGTTAATTTTGGTTCATCCTTTTGGGATAAATAAAATAAGAGGGACTTAGTGGTAGGAGCTAGGAAATAAAGTTAAAGTGAATGTTTTTCATGCAAAAAAAATTTATTGAGCACCTAATATGTGCTAGGCTCTCTTTCAGTTTCTGGAGTGCATACCTGAATAAAAGATCCCTGAACTCATGCAAGTATAGGAGAAATAAACTTGACCCTCAGAACTGGACTTCATTGTCTTTAGGAGCAAGAAAACTGAGATGTATAAAAACAATGCTGATGTCATGTGCTTACTATAATTTTATAGTATATGGAAGGACACTTGACTTTGGATGGTGAATGCATAATATAATATACAGATGATGTATTTTAGAGTTATACACTTGAAACTTGTATAATTTTATTAACCAATGTCCCCCAATAAATTCAATGAAAAATTTTAAAATTTTATAATATGAATTAGTCATGAGCTGAGTAAGGGTCAGATAATTACAAGACTACAAGTCAAGTTATCCAAAGAATATTTTTTAAAAATATATTTTTATTGATTTCAGAGCAGAATGGGGAGGGAGAGAGAGATAGAAACATCAATGATGAGAGTCATTGGTCATCTGTCCCCTGCATGCCCCGCACTGGGAATTGAGCCCACAACCCTGGCATGTGTCCTGACTGGGAATTGAATCGTGACTTCCTGATTCATAGGTTGATGCTCAACAACTGAGCCACACTGGCTGGACTATCTAAAAAATCTTAATTTTCAAATTACTCAAAGATATCTGGATTCATAATGGGAGACTCCAAGATATAAAAGCAGAATGATACTGAGCATTTGAATGGAGAATTTAACACTAAAGCAAATGACTTATGTGCTATTAGTAAAAATAAAAAATAAAAAATAAAAAATAAAAATTCAAGCACCTCATCAAGATGAGTAGGGAGATAGATTCTAAAAGAGTTCCAGCAAATAGTGAATGGTAAATGGAAATAAACCATAGAATATCAACTATCTTACATTTGAAGACATGTAAGTTATTGATATTTTCTTTACTCAGCATGCTATCCTTGTATTTAATTAAATGACTATGAGGGATATTCATAAGGACTTATGTAGGTTCATTCTGATCTAGTTTTCATACCTATTTCCCCCTAAAGTTTTAAGTTTTTAAAACCACATGTTTTTCAACCACAGAGATTTTCAAGAAGGAGCAACACCTCTCTTTATATGTCTGCCAATAGAATTTCTCTCCTCTAGCTGACCTTTTCCCATTTCCACCTGGGTGTTAGAGGGTAGGAACCAAGGTATTCGGAATTACTGTGGTTCAGACTGGGGAGTCAGCTCAGTTGTCACATTCAAAGAGCAGTAGCTGTGTAAAGTCTCAGGAGTTGGAAACTTCTAAGTTCAACCCTGGCTCCACAGGTGCTCAGATAAAATCTCACAGCATAAATGAAGGTAGGCTCTCAAGATTAGGAGGAATTTTGAGTGCATCTAATTCAATGATCTACTATGTTTATGGTGAAGCTTCCTGAGCTCTGATGTTTGAACATCTCTCCACCTTGTTCCCTTGGGTATGTAGGAATGAATCCAACTTTAGTGTCCTTTGCCTTGAGACTTTTGGTGCTCCTTAGCGTGAGCAAGATAGAACATCCTTGTCCAGTTATTTTCTAGTCCTTGTGGTGTCTGTGGAGTTTCCAGAGCCATTCTGATACTCAGATGTCTGGAGCATGTTCTCACTGTGGCAGTTAAATTCTCTTTAGATCTAGTTCCTGGAAAAAATAACCGAAAGAGTGGTGGTAGAAGATACTCTCATCAACAAGAGTAACCGAAAGAGTGGTGGTAGAAGATACTCTATCTCAGGGGTAATTGTTCACTGTTACATATGTAGCTCAGGAAAACCTAGACATCTACAGGGCTGTATGTAAGTGTGTCATTACTCTGGAGGAGAGGACTTGGGAAAGTTATGTGACGCTTTTCCTCCAGGCTCTCCTAATTTCCCCCACCTTTGTCTTATCTGGGCTAGGGGTGGTAAATAGTTTGAATGTCACTAATCCCCAGATTACTCAAATTTTTTTGTGTGTGATTCCCTTACTCCCACATCTTTGTAAATAGAAACCCTCCTCAAATTATCTCGTTTTGAGTGTGCCATATATTTTCTTTTGGGAAATCAGAACCATCCATATGCTTTAAGAGTTACTTGCATGTGTACTCTGGGGCTCAGGGCATTGAAGGAAATCAGTTGAAAGAAATATAAAGGCCAAGATTGTCATTAAAAAGTTTTTTTTTAAAAGAAATTATGAAGGCATAGTTTGACACTCTTTTAAGAAAAGTCCCTAAGAAGTTAGACAATATGGATTTGGATGGGAAGTGTATTCCACATAGAGGAGAGAGCTTGGCAGGCAAGTATTGGGCATGCTCAAGGAATGGTAGTAAAGCAGTGAGGATGGGAGAGGGAAAGGAGAGTAGAGATGTCTTGGGAAACAAGGTTTGTTGGGTCCAGATATTTTTTGGACTTTAAATTCCAGATTAAGGAGACTGGCTTTATTTTACATTCATTGGAGAGTCTTACAAATTGTATGTTTCAGAAGGATAGTTTTGACTGTGGTGTGGATGAGGAGGGAAAAGGACAAAAGATTATTTAGGAATTAAGAGAGACATTCTGAAAGTAAGGAGACAGATTTTGATGTCTGAGCTCATGGGAAGAGTGAGGGACAGGAGGGAAATAGAAATGATCCAGTATTTTCAGGTTTAAGTGCTTTTAAATGTTTGTGCCATGCACAAACAAAGAAACAATTTATATAAGTCTAGGGTTTAGGGACAGAAATAATGAAAAAAGGGCTAGGCCAGACATTATGTCATTTTTTTCCTCTTTTGCATTTTCTGGCATAATATAATTCTGAAGAGGTTGACACATTCTCATTCTATTCAAGCTTTGATAAGGCATTTTCTTATACAACAAAACAGAGGTGGTAGAAGTAAAATATTCATATTTCGAAACAAATAATGTAAAACATTTTGAACCAGTTTAACGAGATGAAAAGATTATGAATCCAAAGAGTTCAGAAGTTTCTTCTAAATAGAATTAAATTGAGTTTAATTCATTAACAGTTTATTGAATGTTTGCCACATGCTCAGTAGCTCAAAAGAGTGGCCGTGACAGTGATGGAGGTGGTTCCTGAGCCTTTGGTTACTTATTTTCACTTGCAGCCCCTCGACCTCCTCCTATTCTCTTCAGAGCAGACTTCACTTCCTGGTTCCTCAGTGTATAGATGAGGGGGTTCAGTAATGGAGTGACAACAGTGTAAAACACAGCCACTGCCCCATCCAGGGGACTCTTAGATCCAGCCCGAAGGTAAATAAAAATACAGGGGACATAGTAGACTGTGACCACGGTGAGATGGGAGCCACAGGTGGAGAAGGCCCGCCGTCGCCCATCAGCAGTGCGTATCTTCAGGATGGCATGGACTATGTTGGCATAGGAGAGCAGAATCAGCATGAAGCAACTGGCAGCCACTACCCCAATGTCCACAAAGGTCACAAGCTCATTGACAGTTGTGTCAGCACAGGCCAGTCTCAATACTGCAGGGATGTCACAGATAAAGTAATCCACCTGGTTGGGCCCACAGTAGGGCAGACGGAAAGTCAAGGTGGCTTGGATAGATCCATGGATGGAGCCAGCCACCCAAGCTCCAGCCACAAGGATGGTGCATAACTTACTATTCATGAGCATGGGGTAGCGCAGAGGCCGGCATATTGCCAGGTACCTGTCGTAAGCCATCAAGGTGTAGAGGAAGCACTGGGTGCTGCCCAGGAAATGAAAGAAATACAACTGAGCTACACAACCACCAAATGGGATGGCCTTGTTGGCAGGAGTAAAGTCCAATATTAGACGAGGAACAATGACTGAGGAGAGCCACATGTCCAGGAATGAGAGCACACCCAGGAGAATGTACATGGGGCGAGCGTGGAGCTTTGGGTCAGCCCACACAGTGAGCAGAATGAGCAGGTTCCCCAGCTGAGTGAGGATGTAAATGATGAAGAAGATCAGGAAGAGGAGGATCCTCAGATTTTGGGGGTGAGGTAAGCCCAGGAGAATGAAATCTGTGACCACGGTGTCCAGAGATGTGTTTTTGGTCTTTCTCATGTTCTTTCTGTATTCTGCTAAGATGAATGGTGAAGTCAGACAAGGGAAATACAATACACAAAGGTGATAAGAATGCTTTTGTTTGATGAATATGCCTATGAGTTGTGAGAGAAATGAAATACTATTTAAAAACTTTGTTTTTTAAAGAAGAGATGGTGTTGCCCTTAGTTATTTTGGTTTACTTATTAAGAAAACCATCCAGAGGCTGTTTAGTTTCTTAGATGGATGGAAACTTATCTGTTGGGAGATACTGAGAAGCAGTATTTGGCTGATCAAGGAACAGTGTAACTTGTGACTGAGAGGGAAGAACTTAATACTCCAACCAAAAAGGGTTCAACAAAGAGGGGCTAACATTGGGGCAGAGCAGTGTGGAATGTGTATGCTACAATTACTACCTCTACTTCTCCCTCCATTTACCATCATTGCAATGCCTCCTCTTTGTGCTCAGCTAATATCCCATCTCCTCACAATGCAAAAATATTCATTATCTGGCCCTTACCACTGTATCTCATCACTTTTATTTATTTTCCATTCCCCTTACAATTCCTTGTTGTTGTTCAGATGCTTAGGACACCTAAAGGCTTTCCTAGTAGCATGCTCCCATGCACAGGCTGCCTTCTCTGTCCCTTCCCCTACATAATGCTCCCTTCATCACTTTTCCTTTAAAAGGCTTTCTTGATCCCCAGGGACCATGCTTACACTTTTCAGAGCACCCAACCCATTATATTGCTATTGCCAAATTTCTTAAGTAACATCTTAGAACATCCTTCTATCATTTTTGGTTAGAATGTCCATAATTAGGGAAAACACAAGAAGCAACCAATACATGCATAAATAAGGGGAACTACAAAATCTCTCTCTCTCTCTCTCTGTCTCTCTCTCTCTCTCTCCTTTCTCTCTCAAATCAATAAATAAAAATTAAAAAAAGAAAATTAATGGGAAGACTATTTCTTATTTCTTTAGCGAGGGTATAGAAAAGAGACAGAAAGAGTTAAGATAAGGTTAGACATAAAATACTACTAATGAGTGAAAGTAACATTTTTGTCAATACGTACATATAATATCAATGTGTTTCTACTTAGGCAAGTTATATATTCCTGAAGTGTTTTATAAAATTAATTGTATATCAAATCAGATAAAACTACCACTTGGGGGATTATTTGAAGGATTTCCATAATGCATGTTGATGTACGGTGCAAAAACTTCCCCTAATTTATTTGCTTTGCCGGTCTTATGTTTCCAGCTTGTTGTGCATACATCGGATTCCACTTCTCCCAGGTGCCCTGTTGGAAGAAAGCTCCTTTACCGTCTCAGTTCTGAGTGCCCTGACTTGGTAGGACCAGGAAACAGGTGGGTTACGGCTGGTGGGTGTGAGGCAAGGTTACCTTTCCGGGCCGACTGGGCAGAAGATGGAGGTGTTTAGGGGTTGCAGAGGAGGGCAGTCTGGTGCAGCAAGGTGAGCAGAGTGGATATCCAGAAGGTGGGTTTTTGGAGAGAACAGTCTCCTCCCCACAGTCCCTGCTGTTCCCCCTTCTCCTTCTGGTAGATTCTTGTGTCCACTATGTAAATAATTTTAGAATATCTATCCTTGGGTAGCCAAAGGATTTACAAATTTTAGACTATTTGATGTTGCTAAAACCCTGTAAAAATAGTTGGAATTTAAATATGAAGTACATAAAAACAACACGAGGTTAAAATTCAATATGAAAACTATCTGCAAATAAGGGCCTACTGACATTAGAGGATAAACCATACTTGTTTAAAAAGCAATTATCCTGGAAACTCTAGGGAAAGGCTGTGGGGACAGGGTGAAAGAGTGGTATTGAGAAGATAAGGATGGGTTTGGGAGTTGCCAAGAGCACTTTTTAGAGAACTCAATGGAGCCATGGGATCATGAGATAGGCTGCTTTCTGTGCACTCTGTCCACCCCCCCCCCCCCCCCCCCGACACTCAATTAGGCCAGTTTGGTGTGAGCATATCCAGCTATTTTAAACTTTTGATTTCTACAGTGAACTTTGGGATCTGGGCCACTAGGGAACGTTATGAGATCCCAAAGATGAGGAATGAAGACTGGTCCAGTGTGTGTTAAACATTCTAGGATCAAAGGACTTCTAGTTATCATTGGGAAAAGACCCAACCCCAATCTGTTTCTGGAAAGATTCCCTTCCTTCACATTCATTTAGTTAGAGACCCAGGTAGAGCTAGGGCAGAGTAAGGGAAATGGGTAGAGTTTTGGGTACTCTACATATATTTTATCTCTTTCCACAAGAGGATATTCTTGCCATTCTACCAAAAGCTTTAAAAAATGAGCTTGCTGAAAGAAAGGCCCTTTGTGTTCTCCTCACTGGAGACAGAAAAAGTTACCAATTTGGCCTGTGCTTACAGAATTACCAGGCTCTTCTTCACAACGTCTATGACTTTATCACTGCCCAACTTTGCCCTTTATCAGTGCACTAAAAAGAGAGAGAGAGAGAGAGAGAGAGAGAGAGAGAGAGAGAGAGAAAATGAAAATAAAATAGTGATAAGATTTTTTTTTTCAACACACACACAAAAAAATTCCCTACATTAGGAAAGAAGACACATAATTCTAGCAGTTTGATAAAGAGCCGGTGAGAAGATGGAGAAAAGGAACTGGCTAAATTTATATTTGAATAAAATAAGAGAAAAATTTAAAGTTTCAAAATTAATGGCCTCATTCTGAACGGAGCTGGTTTCAGGCTTGCTTTTCCATCCTCTTAGACTCACATGTACAGAGCTGCAAAATCGTGGAGGAGGCAGGCTGTCCTTGAGTGGATGGTCCAGCAGAGAGAGAGAGATGTCCTTCAGAGATTCAGGTTAGCCAATTGCAAAGGGCTCCTGTGACTGTTTTGGAAAGGCTTTAGAATTCTTTCAGGAGTTTACCTGAAACAAGTGTTCGGAATCTCTGAGAGCACCTGCCTTTCAGGGCTCTTCGAAGAGTGTGATTTCTATATCGCCTGAGTCATATTTTACATTTGTTTTCATCAGCTGTTGCCTCTCTTACTCCAAATAATAATTAAAAAAACATTGTCAAGAGAGTTGAAGAAAAATTCTAATCTCAGGGGAAATTCTATTCTAAAGTAGTATTTCCCTAATGAGATCTTCCCTACCCAAATCTTTATTATTTTGTCTTGAGAGAGAATAGCAACAAACATTTCTAGTAAGTCCCTGGAAAGGGGGCTGCAGGGAATAACCTTGTCAGTATACTAGTAGTTTTGGATGGCTTCCAGTTTCTTAGAGGTGATGTGAAGTCTCAATTGATCACTGTTTCCCCCCAAATATTTACCAGGGGTCCTCCATCATCCCTTCTAGTTTCTGTTCAGATGTCACCTAATTAGTGAGATCATTCTCTCTCTATTTTTAATCCTCCCACAAGGATATGTTTTTATTGATTTTTAGAAAGAAAGTAAGCGGGAAGGGGCGGGGGGGGGGGGGGGGGGGGGGGAAGAGATCAATGTGACCGAGAATCAAACCCAAATCTTCTTAGTGTATGGGATGACGCTCCAACCAACTGAGTCACCTGGCCAGGGCAGTGAGATCTCTCTTGACCTTCCTCTTTTTCTTTCCCTGTGTTATTTTTTTCAGAAGCACTTAACACCATCTGGCATATTATATTTGCTCATAAACTGGTTTATTGTTTGTCTCCCTTCACTAGAATGTAGACTTCACAAGAAGAGGTGGGTTTACTCACTATGGAATCCCCAACACTACCACATTGCCTGGAACATAGTAGGGTCTCAAAGAAACCCCACACTTTTGAATAAATGGATAAGAGAAACCACCACACATATTAAATGCTGTGACAGAAAAAAGAGCTGTGCTTTTAAATATGAACCTCCAATTTAAAGTTACCAGGTGTCAATTTGATATCAAATTGATTCTCACATTCATTGCAGGTCTAGGTAGCATATACTAGTATAGTGCAAGTAGCTTTGGGTATTCATTTGTTTCTTTTACAAAAGTTAATGTTAATTAGTGGGGAATTGGCTAGCAATGAAGAAATGAAGCCTGGAGCGTGATATAAAAGGATGTAACTGGACAAAGACTAGCTGATTTCTAAGATTCTTTTAAATTTTAAATTATTAAAGACTAGAGGCCCGGTGCACAAAATTCGTGCATGGGGCAGTATGTCCCTCAGCCCAGCCTGCACCCTCTCCAATCTGGGACCCTGTGGGGGACATCCCTCTCATAATCCAGGACTGCTGGCTCCAAACCGCTCGCTTGCCTGCCTGCCTGATTTCCCCTAACCGCTTCTGCCTGCCAGCCTGATCACTCCCTAACCACTTCCCTGCTAGCCTGATTGATGCCTAACTGCTTCCCTGCCAGCCCGATTGCCTATAACTGCCCTCCCCTGCAGGCCTGGTCGCCCCCAACTGCCCTCCCCTGCAGGCCTGGTTGCCCCCAACTGCCCTCCCCTGCAGGCCTGATAGCCCACAACTGCCCTTCCCTGCTGGCCATCTTATGGTGGCCATCTTGTGTCCACATAGGGGTGGCCAGCTTTGACCACATGAGGGCAGCCATCTTGTGTGTTGGAGTGATGGTCAATTTGCATATTACCTTTTTATTAGGTAGGATGTTTAGCACTTTGTGTGTGTATGTATGTAACATTGCAAAGCTATATCTGGTCACAAGATGGCAGTATTATCTGTGTTAAAACCAAGTTCTGTACTGTGTCTGCTATATGGAGTAAATACAGAGGAATCATGAGAGATATAAATTCCTTTAGCAAAAATACTGTATGTGAGGGGTACATACATTACCTTGGGAAAACTAAGTGTCAAAGAGATAAGTTTTTTTTGGTGAAAATTGGGAAATAGTTTGAAATCTTCCTTCCTTCCTTCCTTCCTTCCTTCCTTCCTTCCTTCCTTCCTTCCTTCCTTCCTTCTTTCCTTCCTTCCTTCCTTCCCTCCCTTCTAGTTCTCTTCTTTCTTTCTTTCCTTCCTTCCATTTCCTTTTTTTCAAATTCTCATTTTATTACATAAAAAATGACAGGTCAAATGAAACAGAGATGTAAAAGAAAAGGTTAATATTCTCACCATTTCCGTTAAATCTCAACCCTCTGAAGTGACTAACGTTAATAGTTTCCTTTCTTGTTTCACATTTCTTTCTCTATACATATGTACAGACAGAGATATTGTATTCCTTTAGATATTTAAAAAAATCTCATTGCCCTAACCGGTTTGGCTCAGTGGATAGAGCGTTGGCCTGCGGACTCAAGGGTCCCGGGTTTGATTCTGCTCAAGGGCATGTGCCTTGGTTGTGGGCACATCCCCAGTAGGGGGTGTGCAGGAGGCAGCTGATCGATGTTTCTAGCTCTCTATCCCTCTCCCTTCCTCTCTGTAAAAAATCAATAAAATATATTTTTAAAAAAATCTCATTGACTGTTGGGAGATACATTTAGATGGTAGAAAACCTCTCCCATCTCTTTGGTACTGTCACAAATATCACCACTACACCACACACACACACACACACACACACACACACACACATATGCACCCTACAAATAAAGTGTGCATAACCCCCCTCTATTAGCACCTTTTCCCACTTTCTCCTGTTTTGAGAAAGAGAAACTTGGTATAGAGAAATTGACCACTTCTGACTTTGCTTTATGTCATTTTCCCATTTCTTATCTCTGTTCTTTGCCACACAATTCTAATGTTCAATGTTCACAAAATCAGTTGGACTAAAACCTGTGGATTCATATATAGAAAATTTTCATGTGAATACACTCGTACAAGGGAACCCAGTGCAGCCTGGATGAAAGCTTAACATCATCCCTTCAAGAAAAGAGCTCCTCCCCTTGCTTTTTTTTTTCTTTCTAGGTTTTGCATCCAGATTGAACTTCTTCCCTCACCCACAGGGAGTGGGGGCGGGAGTGGACCTTCTGCTGGCTGTGGGGATGCAGTGCCTGGCTCATGGTGTCCTGCAGCAGATGTGGGAAGTTTTCCTTCTTTGTGCTTTTCTGACAATGGGAGGTAAGTCTCCAGTTAATAGGAATCGTTGCTGGGAATGTTTGAAATAACTTTCTTACAGCTAAATTCAATGATTTCAACTTCTCACACTTGTCATTAGAAGAGTCTTTCCTGATACACATTTTCCATATGTGGTGCTAATTGTCCCTGTTCTCTTCCTCGCTCTTCTCCTCCTCCTTTTACCATAGTTTGTTTCTATCTAAGGAACTTCTCTACCAATGACAGTTTTTTGTGACTACTTGGAAACGAAGCCTTTTAATAATGATGTGGCTTCCAGGAGCGCTGCCCTGGTAACGGTCATGTGTCTTCTCATAGGCACCGCGGGACAAGGCGTTCAGCAGCCCCCCGAGCTGACAGCTATGGAAGGAGCTTCTGTCCAGATCAACTGCACGTACCAGACATCTGGGTTCAATGGGCTGTTCTGGTACCAACGACATGATGGCGGAGCACCCATATTTCTCTCTTACAACGTCCTGGATGGTTTGGACAGGAGAGGTCGTTTTTCCTCATTCCTTAGTCGCTCTGATATGTACAGTTACCTCCTTCTGAGGGAGCTCCAGATGAAAGACTCTGCCTCTTACCTCTGTGCTGTGATAGACACATTGACTATGAGGCCCCTGCAGTTGCACCAAAATTCAAAAGGCACCCATGGCAGTGAGAAGTTATGTTTCCTAAGTATGTGCCTGCTGTGAGTTAAGACGAAATTTTAGAACCAGACTGCCTGGATTTGCAGCCCATTTTAAGAGTTTCCTTCCCTGCTTTGTAATTCTTTTATATTGTCTTCCTATTTTCAATTAAATTTGTTACATGTTACAGCCTACTACTATCAGCTAGATTTAAGTAGGGGTGGGGGATGTCTGGCCTGAGGGCCTTATAGGCCTGAGAAATCATTTGGTCTGGCCCTGCCAAGGCAACTTCAGGTGGGACTCAAAATTCAATAAATCTAGGTATTTATTCATAGCAACATAAATTCATATTAAGTGAATTATATTAAGGGAATGATGTTATAAATATCCAAATGGCCCTTAGCAGAAAAAAGGTACCCCACCCCTGGTAGAGAATAAGTAATTATTGCTATGGTTTTGTCCCTATACAAGACAAAGCTGATCAAGGCTTAGATGGTCAAATTGCAGGATATTTGGATATCAAAAGTGAAGGCTGCCTAAGTTAAAATAAGGTATAGTCAGTCACATGTTACATGATTTGTTTGGAATAAAAGATTAAGCAAAAATTCTCTTTGGGTGAACTTTTGAGATGAAATTTGGATGGACATAATTGTGTTGGAAAGCAATGTAACATTATGAATCAAGGTCATTAAAATGCGTATATTTCTTTTACTGGGTAATTCTATTTTTGAGCTCTCACTTAAAGAGAGGCAGTTAGAAAAGAGAGTTAGGTTTAGAGGCTTTAGACTTTGGCATGTTTATATTGCAGCATTATTCACTAGGGCGAAATATGGGCAACAATCTTAAGTAAGTTATGATCAATGGAATATTTCTTTCATTTTTATTTATTGATTTTTAGGGAGAGAGAGGAAAGGAGAGAAAGGGGGGGAGAGAGAGAGAGAGGGAGAGAGAGAGAGAGAGAGAGAGACAGAGAGAATTCTGTTCTTTGTGTTTGTAAGGCTGAGGTCCTCATTTTCTTGCTGTCTGTGGGCCAAGGGCATCTTCAGCTCTTTAAGGGCACCTGCATTTGTTCTCACATAATCCCCTGCATCTTTAACCAGCAACAGCACTTCTCATGTTTGGAATCTTTGGACTTCATCTTCTGCCTTCTTCCTCTGCCACCAGACAGAGAAAGTTCATGTACTTTTTAAGACTCATGTGCTTAAGCGAGGCCTACCTAGATATCTCCCTTTTTAAAGGTCAGCTGTGTCATGTGACACAACACAATAGAGTGATATTTCATCACATTCAAGGGTTTGGGGATTAAGGCATGGGATCTTGGGCCATTCCTTGAAATTTTACCTACTGCACGGCCAATAAAAGACATTTATAAAGACTATAAAAACTCTGAATTACCAGAAAAGGGGACAAAGTCAAAATACACATTTATTACTACAAATCATAACATCATGGTTGACTTAAAAAAACACGAGGCAGTTATAAACTTTTATTACAAATTAAAAATGAGGTTTTAAAAAATCTCAACTTGACCAGATAGGAAACAATCGAAAACCTTTAAAGGTGTCTTGAGAAACACCAGGCTTAAAGGAAACAACTCACGTTTGTCTTTACCCAAACAGATGTGGATAGTGTAACCCTCCCAAACTGACTTGATAATGCAGATAGTTTTGCTTATCTGGTCAATGGACAAAAAAGCCAAGAATTTATGGTCTTCAGCTCCAATCTTTCATTCATTTCTTAATGCTGGAATTGTATATTCATTTCTTCTTTTTGGACAACTGAACTGGATGGCGGTAAAGGCGGTAAGCTGACCTTCACTCAGGCCGGGCCCTGCTCAGCCTCAGACAAACAAATTCTTAGCTGGTGAATCAGCTGCTTTTGTCTCTTTGCCATGTTGTGTTTTAGGTTTTTCTGGGCATCTGTAGAAGTAATTGAAGTTGCGGTGATACTGATATTGAGGTGGATGCTGACCTTGGGCCTCATCTCTTTGGTTTTCCTTCTCCTCTTTTATTGCTGTCCTCTGTGCTGTCTTTGGTGAGGATTGTCCCTGAGGAATCATGTTCTATAACCCGGATACATATTCTGTCCATTGGCCTACCTTGTTCTCCTGCATTCTGGTTGTCAGCACCCTCCATCACGTCTTCCTGCACAGGGGAGCTGGGGTAATGTGGTCAGTGCTCAGAGGGTTTCCACAGGTAGTAAGGTGAGAACTGTGGTCTGAGGTAGGCTGGCACTATTGGGCCTGGCCTTCACGACCACTTTTCCATCCCTCATTTTTTTTTCCTTCTCTCACTGTTCTGGTAATTCTGGTAATTGCATGGAGGATCCCTACATGTGCGTAGCATAGTGCTCTTGCCTCTACATGGCGTGCTCCAGCTCCACCTTGAGCTGCTCCAGCCGCAGCGTGGTCTGGGTCAGGGCCTCACAAAATCTCTCATTCTCAATGTGCAGCTTTGCGTAGAGTTTCCTGAAGCTCCCTCAGGCTCTTCCAATTTTGGCTGGGGTTTGGGGTTTAGGTCCTGCTGCCTCTGGAGGGGAAGGGCTGGATTCTGGGCTGATGTCCACTGGCTTCACCTTCTCCCCTTTCACAGGCCCTCTCCTCTCATTGCCAACTCTGCAGTGCTCCCTGGAGGCCTGTGGTCCCTGTCCCTGCCCCTCAGGCACCTCTACTCTCTGGGCAGGGCCATCAGAATTCTTAACCCCAGGGACTCGGGGCTGCCAGGAAGGGTCCAGGCTCTGAGCACCCTGCTCTCGATGTGGATGGGAGAGTCTGATTAGGGGAAGGCCTGCAGGGGGAAGGGGCTGCGAGGTTGGCTGCTGGCCCCCTTATCAGGTGGTGTGCTGGCTACAGTGGGCATCATAGCGACTGGCCCAATCAGGGCCATGTTCTGCCTGCTCACCACTCCCCAGTCCCAACACGGCCTCCACTGCCCGGCTATCAGGCCTTTGGGATCACCAGCTCAGGGCGCCTGCTTTCCCACAGGCCTGAGCCCCTCATCCTTGAGCCCCTCAGGCCTGTGGGAAAGCAGGCGCTGGTGATTTCACCTGCATGCGTGTTCGCCAACCATCGACTGATGGAAAGCACTGCCCACTTGGGGCCGCTCAAACCTGGGTGGGCAGGTTGGGGGCACTGCCGCCACTGCTATTGCCACTGCAGCTGCTGCTGCTGCTGCTGCTGCTGCTGGGGCTTGAGGCACTGACTGAGGCTGCCGGGCATGCCCCCGACCTGCCCGCCCGAGTTGGCAGATCGCTGCTGCCGCCCGGCCTGTAGCACAGGGGATACCCGGGCGGGTACCTGATAGCTGCGGCCCCACCGCCAACCCCAGGACCCCGCAGGAGGCCCGGGTGAGGGCGGAGCAAGAGCCGAACACCCTGGTCCCACCTGCCAGCCCCGGGTTCCCTGCGGGAGGGCCGGATGAGGGTGGAGCGGGTGCCGAACACCGTGGTCCCACCTGCCAGCCCCAGGTCCCCACAGGAGGCCCGGATGAGGGCAGGGACCTCTGCCACCAGCCCTGGATGGAGGCGAGCTGGCGGTTGGCACTGTCAGGCCCTGCCTGCAATATGCAAATTAGCCGCCATCTTGGCTGGTGGTTAATTTGCATATCTCGCTAATTAGCCAATGGGAAGGGTAGCGGTCGTACGCTAATTACCATGTTTCTCTTTTATTAGTGTAGATATGCATAGCCCATGGACCTGGGCACTAGGGTGGTGAAGACCTGGGGGTGGGGTGTGGGTAGGGTCTGGGAGGAAATGGGTACAGGATGGGGGCACAGAAGACATCTGTAATACTATCAGCAATAAAAAATATATTACAAAACAAAATAAAACAAACAAATCACTTGCCCATTTTAAGTTAGGTTGTCTTTTTATTGTTGAGTGATAAGAGTTCTTCATATGCTCTGAATACAAGTTAGACTATATATATGTATATATATATATATATATATATATACATATTTAATATATTTTATTGATTTTTTACAGAGAGGAGGGGAGAGGGATAGAGAGTTAGAAACAACGATGAGAGAGACACATCGATCAGCTGCCTCCTGCACACCCCCCACTGGTGATGTGCCCGCAACCAAGGTACATGCCCTTGACCAGAACCGAACCTGGGACCCTTCAGTCCGCAGGCCAATGCTCTATCCACTGAGCCAAACTGGCTAGGGCTAGACTACTTATATTTAATGTAATTACTGGGGTTTGATTTAAATCCACGATTTTGCTATTTGTTTCTTATCCTCATTTTTCTATGCTCTTTTTTGAATTTGGATTGAGTTTTAAAAAATATTTTATTTTATCTCTACTGTTACTTTATTAGCTATACCACTTTGTTTTAGCTGTTTCTTTAGCACTTAAAATATATATCTTTAATGTAGTATACCATCAAATAGTATTTTATCACTGCCTATATAATATAAGAGTCTTTCAAACTACTATTCTCCTTTTCCAGCCTTTTTGTTATTACTTTCATATATTTTATTGCTGCATGTTATAAATTCCACAATGTGTTATTATTATTATTATTTTGCTTTAAGTGATCAAAATTCTTTTAATGAGATTTAAAAACTGACTGGTTAGAAATCTCTAGGTATTTTTACCTCATTACTGAAACATGTTATCTCATGCAGATATTCTGTAAAGTGTGGATTATATAGTTTTTGCTTTTAACTTTTATTCAATCAGTAGAAAAGACAAATGAGGTGTTGAGTCAGATATTTCTGGAAATTAAGTTGGTTCTAGGCTATATATTGGACATTTTTGGTGTCCATGGGTTGGTACCAATTTACTTAGTATTCATGGGTGAGGAGGTTTCACTTGTCATTGGCCTTTGAATCCCTGGTGTGTATTGCAGTGGTTAGTACAGTGGCTAAACACACTGATATGATGCTAATTGCCAAAGTTTGGAACTCTTCCATATTTGGAAGCTGCTGGTTTTATTGTCCAGGTATTAAATTGCTAAATGAATGAGATGAATTATCAGAAATTCATTGAAATGGAAAACTTTTAATAATACTCCTGAGTATTCATTGATGGCAAGTTCAGTTATAGTTATTCAGTGATCACTTCAAAATCCTACGTCAGATAGATAAAAATCCCAAAGCTTTCAAGCTTGAAATCCACCCTGTGCAGAATTTTGTGCTTTGTATTTTACAGCCTAAGCTTCTGTAACACAGGATAAGAGGAGAAATGAATCATTAGAGGTTGCACAGGAGATTATGGTAAGTGCTTGATGTTAGTGGAAAACCTATTTTCAACAAGCAAGTTAAGTCCATAAATGTTACTGGGTATACATTGAAGAATATTGCTTTGGCCTTCAAAAGAGAGCCAGACTTTAGTAGAGTTACTAGTTTTATTGAGTTGATTGGATTACACTGAGTTTTCCTATCCTCTTGCTGCCTCACCTTTATAAAGTGATAATAATTATTTTAAGTTATTTAAGGTGGATTTTGAGGGAGGGAGAGAAGAGATAATGAGATCTTCAAAGGAAGTTTATTCCTTGAGAATCTAAACTTTCCTAACCCTAAACCACATTCCTATCTTTAATACCATTGCAAAAAAGGTAGTTGTGTTAGTCAGGGTTCTCCAGAGAAACATAACCAACAGGATCTCTCTCTCTCTCTCTCTCTCTCTCTCTCTCTCTCTCATCTATCTATCTATCTATCTATCTATCTATCTATCTATCTATCTATCTACAATAATCTATCTATCATCTATCTATCATCTATCTATCTATCTATCTATCTATCTATCTATCTATCTATCATCTATTGATCAACAAATCACATTTATAGAGAAAGAGAAAGAGATTTATTTTCAGGAATTGGCTCATAAGATTGTGAGGCCTGGTTAATCTGAAGTTTGCAGGCCAGGACAGCAGGATGAAAATTCTGACAGGAGTCAGTCTTACAGTCTTGAGTCAGTAGACAGTCTGAAGGCAGAATTATTTCTTCTGGGGACCTCAGTCTTTTCTTTTAAGGCCCTCCACTGATTGTAGTAGGTCTATCCACATTATGGAGGGTAATCTGCTTTACTCTAAGTCAGTGGTTCTCAACCTTCCTAATGCCTCGACCCTTTAATACAATTCCTCATGTTGTGGTGACCGCCAACCATAAAATTATTTTCATTCCTACTTCATAACTGTAATTTTGCTACTGTTATGAATTGTAATGTAAATATCTGATATGCAGGATATATTTTCATTGTTACAAATTGAACATAATTAAAGCATAGTGATTAATCACAAAACAATATGTAATTATATATATGTGTTTTCCGATGGTCTTAGGCGACCCCTGTGAAAGGGTGGTTCGACCCCCAAAGAGGTCGCGACCCACAGGTTGAGAACCACTGCTGTAAATCTACTGATTTAAATGTTAATCACATTTGAAAAACACCTTCGTAACAGCATCTAGACTGGTATTTGGCAACACAACTGGGTGCCATGGCCTAGCCAAGTTGACAGACACAATTAACCATCACAGTAATTAAAGGGATAAAATTATTACTTACTTTCCAAATAATGAAAATCAAATCAAATGACTTGCCCAAGAAGCAGAATCTAAATTTTTAGGTATATTAGCTCACAAAATAGATCTTTATTCAATAATGTTTATTATTTCAGCAAAAGAATCAAATACTAACTTGCTCTGATTTGACACAAGTACTTAAAACCTTTATATTTTCTTTTCTCCCCAGCTTTAATGATGCGATGATTTTATATATAGAGTGACATGATTACCACAATCAAAACACTCCTATATTTTCTTGATACAAGATTTTAAGCTTAAAGTTAATATCAAATAATATCTCTTAAAGTCATTTGTTTATGAAAAACAATTACTTTTCTTCTGTAGTAAATGTTTGTTGGAACCAGTGCAAATATAATTCTATGATGCCATAGTAGTTACTCATTAAAGTGCAAATGGCAAGTAGGCTTATTTCTACCTCAGCTGGCCAGAGGAAGACAAAGGTATTGAAAAAGACAAATTCAAAATTTACAGAGAATGAAAGGTTTAAAAAAATCCAGGGACCAACATTGAAAGGATGGAACTATTTAAACAGAAACCAGTTACTAATGTCCAAATCAGAGTGTTTTTATTTGGTATTTAAAAAATATTTTTGTTTTCTCAGGTTTATTTCATAAGGAATTATAAAATAAGTGGATTAAAGAATATTATAACAATCAGCTAAATTGCCCCTGCTTAATTGGAGAGAATTGGTAAGCTTTGCTACCTCTTTACCTGCCCTGCTTATTGTGGATATGCACATATGCAGATGGTGTTGAGCAAGACCCCATTTCAATCACTTGTCTGATATGCTGCATAAGTGTGTGGTGTTTAGAAGTTTAATAGGTGGCCTTTTAACTTATGAGAATTATTTTGCCCTCTCTTCTGTCTCAGGGCTCAATGTATTTTTTCATTGTGTTGCTTTCTATGAGGGCACCTACACACACACCACAAATACACACATTCTCCAAGATTCCTCAAAATGCCTAGCATTATGACTTGCCACCTTTTAGATTTTGCCATGGCACCTGTTCTTTTTTTTTCTAGTTATCAAAAAAAATCATAGAATTGTGAAGTTTGGGGTTGGGAGGAATCAAGACCATCACTTCCCTCTGCCTCTTTGCATTTGAATCCCTAGCACAGTTTCTGGCTAGGCACTCACAATGTTTATAGAATGAATGTTAAATATGCTACAATCGTTTGAACAAAGAATGAGCCTCTTCTACAGTCTTTACTTGTTTGTCTAAGCAAGGTTGTCCTTATTGCCACTGGAGAAAGCCTGTCTTTTCTGTGCTCTGAAAGCCAGCATACAGACTAGATTTGGGCTGTTCTAAAAAAATGGAAGACCACAGCCGACTGTATGACAGCTCTGCCCCCCTGGGCTTCCCTACTCAGTGTCACTCTCTGGGCCATAACTCATCATAACTACATCCTTGGAACATACGGGGGAAGTGCTGTGGAGAGCTTTCTCTGTATGCAGAGGACACCGTTTAGTTCTTACCATAAAAAAAATTCTTACCTTTAAAACCTCAGAGCAGCTTTCTTTCTCAGAAATTTTTTCCCCTCTTGTTTTGGTTGACAATCTGGTAGATAATATCATGACATGCTATGAAGGATCAAATACATATTTTTAAAACTTTATCTTTATGGTTGAAAGTATTACAGGTGGAACAAATATTAAAAAAAGAAAAAATACAATATTCTGTGAAGGATAAAACTTAAAAATAAACTAAGCACAATGTACTAAGAGAGATATAGGAGTCAATCTAGCTCATCAGCTCTCTAGAGGCAACTGCTAAGTGGTGGGAACCTTAGGGCAGGAGAACTGGGACAGAGAATTTCAGCTCTGCATGCAAAAGCAGGCAAGCCATGAAACATCTCAGAACCTTAGCTACATGACATTTTATTAGAGAGATAAATGTCTATGAGCTTCCATTTTTAATGATAATTTTCTGAACCACTAATGAAGCCAGAGATCCTTCCCATTCCCTGGCTTTTCTCTTAGGTTTTTCAACAGGAGACCTAGACATGTGCTACATCTCATCACGAAGAAGAGCTGCATCTAGTTCCTATTTCATAGCTCAGAAAACCGAGGCTTGGGCAGGTGAAGCCGAAGGTCACAGTTACTTGAATTCATTGAACGTGCTCTTGTGAGGAGCCTCTGCCTCTCCTTTCTAGGTGAAAGTAAAACAGTTCTTGGTTCTTTGCTGCTAATGCATTGCTGACCAGCAGTGTATAGGAAAGATATTCCCCATCTTCAGAATATTGCTTTATAAGAAATACAACCATATTACAAACTTTCAGACATGGATGAGTAAAATTGTACTCATGATCCCATGAAGTCGGCATTTTACTTTCCTTTCTGTTTTTCTCCCGCTACATATGCTTTTTTCTTTCTTTTTTTAATCCTCACCCGAGGATATTTTTCCATTGATTTTAGAGAGAGGGAAAGACAGAGAGAAACATTGATGAGAGAGAAACACATCAATTGGTTGCCTCCTATACAAGCCCTGACCAGGCCCCAGGCCAGGGAGGAGCCTGCAACCGAGATATGTGCCCTTGACTGGAATCAAATCCGGGACCCTTTGGTCCACAGGCCGACACTCTGTCCACTGGGCCAAAACAGCTACATATGCTTTTTAATACTTTGTTTTTTAAATAAAGTAACCCATGCTTATTATACAAATTTAAACACTACAGAGATTAATGGAAAAATGAATAAAATCCTACTATCCCCTTCAATTCTTTACTTCACAGGTAACCAATGTTACAATAAATGTGTATTCTTTAACACCTATCTTCTATCCTCTTAGAATAAATATTACATACAAACATAAGTCATCAATATGTATATATGTTTGAATATGTATAAATATATTCAAGCATACATGTGTATATATATATGTGCTTATCTACACATAAAAATCTCTTTTCATTTTTTCCTTCGTTTGTTTGTTTCGTGTCTTTGTTTGTTCCTTCTTTCTTCTCTACCTTTCTCTCTCTCTCCCTCCCTCCCTTCCTTCCTGGTTCACAAACCATATTTATAATATGGTTTTTTCACCAAGAAGTTAATAATCTATGAAGTTAATAGTTTGCAATCTTGGCTGTTTGGAATCAACAAGGAGCTTTAAAAGTACTGGTGGGTCTGAATGAATTGTCTGAGATGAGGCCTGGGCAGCAAAATTTATACCCCCCTACCCTAGGCATTGTGAATCACTGCTTCACTATACTTAGACCCGACTCATTCTTATTAATGACTATATATTAGTAATATTGTGATTGCACTAAATTTATTTACCCATTCTTCTATTGATAAACATTCAGTTTATTTCCAGTACCTTGTTTTGCTAAAAATGTTTAAATAAACATATATCCTTAATTACTGATTTCTTTATTTCTATGAAATACAGGGTAGGGAAAAAGTAAGTTTACAGTTGTTTGAATGAAAAATAATTTAATATTGTATTGTAAATAAATAATACAATAAAAAGAATAATTATTTTATCTCAATTTTTATTCTTCATAATATTTCAATATTTTTTCATATTGATAATTCTTTATTATTACCATTCCTAATAGCTGCACACAATTCTATTTAAGTTCCACTATATTTATTCAGGCTTCAAAAACAAATGTCACTGGAATTTTGATGGGGAAAGAAAGCCCCATGACTGCTATATTAAATAATGCTGTAATTAATATTTTCTTGCATTTAATTTTTTTCATAGTTTGGATGCTTAAGAGATTCCTACAAGTGAAATAATTGAATCAAGAATATAAGTATTTTTTATGATTTGTGGTAATTATTTCTTAAACCCTGTTATAGTTTTTGGCCAGCCCATCAGTATAGGAAATTATAGGTAATATAACGTTAGTATTTATAAAATATTTTGTCCTCAGGGACAAATAATATTACAAAATTTAAAAAATTATGTTTTAGTTACTTATTAGCTCTACTGTGAAGGAAGGGTTGGATTCTTTTTCAGGTTACTTCAGTCAAATAAAAGCATTTTTGCATACCTACTGTGTGCAAGTACCCATCCTAAGGGTTACAAAGGATAAGTCATATGTGGTTATTGCTTTTAAAGAAAATGCGAACTTGCCCAGTCCTTGTGGCTCAGTGGTTGAGCATCGACCTATGATCCAGGAAGTCGAAATTCCGGGCAGGGGCATATACCCAGGGTTGTGGGCTCGTGTAGAAGGCAGCCGAACAATGACTCTCTCTCATCACTGATGTTTCCATCTTTCTCTCTCCCTTCCTTTCTGAAATCAATAAAAATATATAAAAAAAGAAAATGCGAACCTAATGGAGAGCAAAGCCAAATAGTTTCTTTTCTTTTACAGTTAAATTCCATATAAAAATATGAAAAGGAAGAGATAAGATTTGATTGTGTCAGGAAAGTTTCATGAAAGGTATTGGTCTTTGAGAGACTTGAAAGAAGAATAATTAAATAGTCAGTGATGAGGTGCAGAGAGTACATTTGATTACAGGGTGTTTTATGAGCAGAGGAAACAATAAATAGAGACAAAGATTTTGAAAGTAAGTAGGTGCAGGTAGCATGGCTGAAGTATAGTAACTTGCTTGGCTGGAGAAAAGAATGCATAGGGGGAAAGAAGGGATTCCATCGTGGGAAAATTAATGTGCAGCAGACTGTTGCAGCCCTTGAAGGTACATTTAATTTGATAGGAAGAGTGAAACAATGAATGATTTTATCTGGGAGTTGTGCTTTGAATATTAATTTGGTGATATCTGCAGATTAGACTAAACTGAAAAGAACTAGCTAACTAGTGGCTAGGGATTTTGGGCAACTTATTTATTCTTGTAAAGCTCACTTATCTCATCTGCAAGACAGGACAGGCATGCCTATGCCAGCATGTGGTTGTGGTTAAATAGAATGGTGGATGTAAAGTGTCTGGAACGGCTCCTGATACATTGTGGGTATATTGTAACAATTATTATTAAATTGGTCTTAATTATAAATGCTCTAGGAAGTAATAGGCAACTCAGATAGGAATGCAGAATCACTTGAGTTAGTTCCATTCCTGTAACAGTAAAGCTAAATTAGCTTTTATTCTACCTCCTTTCCACCCAAAGTCCCTTGGAAAACTCAGTGGATGGATGCACTAAACCAAACAAGAGTGACTGAATTTGTCTTCTTGGGACTTACTGATAACTGGGTACTGAAGGTATTATTTTTCATGGCATTCTCAGCCATATATGTGCTCACTCTTTGGGGGAACATCCTCATCATGGTCACCATAATCTTTACTGAACATCTCCATAGCCCTATGTATTTCTTCCTGAGCAACCTGTCGTTTATTGACATCTGCCACTCATCTGTCACTGTGCCCAAGATGCTGGAGGGTTTGCTTTTAAAGAGAAAGACCATTTCCTTTGACAACTGCATCGCACAGCTCTTCTTCCTCCATCTGTTTGCCTGTGCTGAGATCTTTCTGCTGACCATTATGGCCTATGATCGTTACGTAGCCATCTGCACGCCGTTACACTACACCACTGTGATGAACATGAGGGTCTGCATACAGCTTGTCATTGCTCTCTGGCTGGGGGGTACTGTTCACTCTCTGGTGCAGACCTTCTTGACCATTCGTCTGCCTTACTGTGGCCCCAACATTATTGACAGCTACTTCTGTGATGTGCCTCCTGTCATCAAGCTGGCCTGTACAGATACATATCTCACAGGAATGCTGATGGTGTCCAATAGTGGAACCATCTCCCTCGCCTGTTTCCTGGCTTTGGTCACCTCCTACACAGTCATCTTGGTTTCTCTTAGAAAACAGTCAGCTGAAGGGCGCTGGAAAGCCCTGTCTACCTGCTCAGCTCACTTCATGGTGGTTGCCCTCTTCTTTGGACCATGTATCTTCATTTATACTCGACCCAATACCAGCTTCTCCCTTGACAAGGTGGTATCTGTCTTTTACACAGTGATCACCCCTTTGCTGAATCCCCTCATTTACAGTTTGAGGAATGAGGAAGTAAAAAGTGCCATCAAGCATCTCAGACAGAGACAAGTTTTTTCCGTGAAATCGTGTACATGATGGTCTTGGGATTGCACATATAATTATGGCCAAGTCTTTAATGAGAGAGTAAAAATAAAGAAACAAAATCATTAGGTGAAGTGGCATGCAGCAGTGCAGACTTGTGCATGAAAGAGAGGGACTTGTTAACTATTACTTAAATAAAGAAGAAGATCATGGTGGAACATATAAGGAAAAAGAATGTGGAAAAGTTTAAAGAAGGTTTCTGATTTCACCAATAGAAGAACAATTTGGACACAGACTCATTTTTAGGAACAGGTTATAGTTGAGAGTGAACCTGCTTTCTTGATTTGTATTGTTCTGTGGGTTACTGACTCTGGGAAGCTATACACCACACCTGTGTTTTATACATTATTAGCGGCCTGGAGCACAAAATTCATGCAGCGGCCGGGGGGGGGGGGGGGGCGGGGGGCTGTCCCTCAGCCCAGCCTGCACCCTCTCCAATCTGGGACCCCTCAGGGGATGTTCACAGGGATTGGGCCTAAACCGGCAGTTGGACATTCCTCTCACAATCCAGGACTGCTGGCTCCCAACCGCTCGCCTACCTGCCTACCTGATTGCCCCTAATTGCTTCTACCTGCCAGTCTGATTGCCCCCTAACCACTCACCTGCCAGCCTGATCGATGCCTAACTGCTCCCCTGCTGGCCCAATCGCCCTCAACTGCCCTCCCCTGCAGGCCCGGTTGCCCCCAACTGCCCTCCCCTGCCAGCCCAATCACCTCCCAACTGCCCTCCCCTGCTGGCCTGTTTGCTCCCAACTGCTCTGCCCTGATGGCCTGATCACCCACAATTGCCCTCCCCTTCTGGCCATCTTGTGGCAGCCATCTTGTGACGACATGGGCATGACCATCTTGTGATGACATGGGGTGGCCATCTTGTGTGAGGATGCGATGGTCAATTTGCATATTACCTTTTTATTATATAGGATACTGGTTTCAATCTTGCTCTCAAATGCAGGGTGTTCCAAAAAATGTATACGCACTTTAACAGCTGATAGCTCAATTTCGAAAATGAGATTTATTTTACCAAACACTGCTTTTATAATTATTCAAAGTGTGTGTATACATTTTTTGGACACCCTATTTATTTTCAATGTGTTTAAGCCTTTACTCATTTACATTAAATTAAATTTTGCTACTTTTGAAAGTGATTCTTTACCAAAATTATGAACCTTGGTCATAGAGAACATTTTATAACTTGACTCCAAAGGCAAGGGAAATAAAGGCAAAAACAAATGAATGGGACTATATAAAACTAAAAAGTTTCTGTACAGTAAAGGAAACTGATAACAAAACAAAAAACAGCCAACTAAATGGAACATATTTGCAAACAGTAGCTCCAACAAAGGTTTAATTTTCGAAATATATAAAGAACTCATAAAACTCAACACCAAACAAACACCCCAATCAAAAAATGGGTAGAGGACCTGAAAATACACTTCTCTCAAGAAGACATAAGAACAGCCAATAGATATATGAAAAGATGTTCAACCTCACTAGCAATTAGGGAAATGCAAATCAAAGCTACAATGTGATACCACCTCACACTTGTTAGAGTGGCTATTAACAAGACAAGCAATAACAAGTGTTGGAGAGGTTGTGGAGAAAAGGGAACCCTCGTTCACTGCTGGTGGGAATGTAGACTGGTATAACCACTATGGAAAGCAGTCTGGCAATTCCTCAAAAAATTAAGAATAGATCAACCATATTACCCAGCAATCCCTCTCCTGGGCAGATACTCAAAAACATGTATTCATAAAGATACATGTACTCTATGTTCATTGCAGCATTATTCATAATGGCCAAGACATGGGAACAAACAAAATGTCCTGTAATAGAGGACTGGATACAGAAGATGTGGTACATGTACCCAATGGGATACTACTCAGCCATAAGAAAGGATGAAATACTGCCATGTGCAACAATGTGGATGGACTTTGAGAATATTATACTAAGTGAAATAAGTCAGTTAGAAAAAGCTAATCACTATGATTTCACTGATATGTGGGATATAAAACTGAAACTCAGAAACACAAACAGCAGTATGGTGGTTGCCAGAGGGAAGGGGGTCCTAATATATGGTGACAGGAGAAGATTTGATTTTGGGTGATGGGCACACAGTATAATATACAGATCTTATAACATAGAAACCCACACCTGAAACCTATATGATCACATTAACCAATGTCACTCCAATAAATTAAAAAACAACAACAACCCAGCTCTTAGGGGAAAAAAAGTGATTTTCTCATTAGTTCTAATATTCTTTGTGTTTTTATTTTGACAACATCAAGGTGGATATGTATAAAGTATGTATTTTAAAATAAACATTATCAAGGTAAAATTTAATTACATAAAAGACAACCATTTTAATTGTAAATTTTGACCAATTTTTACAAAGGCACATATACACCAATGTAACCACCTCTCTAATGAAGATATAGCATATTTCCAACATCTCCAAAAGTTTCTTCAGCCTCTTCCCAGCCAATCCCTCTATCCCCATGTAAGCATCCAAGAATCTGATTTTTATCACTATAAATTATATTTGTCTTTTCTAGAGTTTCATATAAATTACATCATACGATATGTACTCTTCTGTTCCTTTACTTTTTGCTTTGCATGTTGTTTCTGAGGTCAATTCATGTCTTTATGGTATCAGTAGTATGTTCCTTTTTATTGTTGAGTAAACATTATTCTTTTAAAATTACAGTTGATATACAATATTATATTAGCTTCAGGTGTATAGCCCTGTGATTAGACATTTATTTAACTTATGAAGTGATCACCCTGATAAATCTAGTACCCATCTGATACCGTGTATAGTTATTACAATGTTATTGACTATATTCCCTATGCTGTACTTTACATCCTCATGACTATTCTGTAACTACCGATTTATACTTCTAAATCCCTTCACCTTTTTCACCCATCCCCCAACTCCTCTTCCATCTCACAACCATGAAAATGTTCTCTGTATCTATGAATCTGTTTCTGTTACACTTGTTTATTTTGTGTTTTAGATTCCACATATAAGTTAAATCAACTGGCATTTGTCTTTCTGACTTATTTCACTTAGCATAATATCCTTGAGGTCTATCCATGTTGTTGCAGAAAGCAAGATTTCATTCTTTTTTAAATGAATCATATTCCATTGTATATATGCACCACTTCTTTATCCATTCATCTATTGATGGACACTTAGGTTGCTTCCATGTCTTGGCTATTGCAAATAATGTGGCAATAAACAAATGAATGTATATGTCTTTTCAATTTAGTGTTTTGGGTTTCTTTGGATAAATGCCCAGAAGTGTAGTTGCTGGGTCCTTCTTTGTATCTTATTATAGCCTTTGTTTTAAAGTCTATTTGTCTGGTATATGTATTATTACCCCAGCCTTTTGTTTTGTTTTGTTTCTATCTTCATGATATATTTTTTCCCATCCCTTTACTTTCAGTCTGTGTGCATCTTTTCATCTGAAGGGAGTCTTGCAGACAGCATATGTAAGAGTCTTGTTTTGTGATCCATCACTCACCATATGTGTTTTGACTGAAGCATTTAATCCTTCATTTGCGTTTAAATAAATTGTTGCTCAGCCCTAGCTGGTTTGACTCAGTGGATAGAATGTCAGCCCTCAGACTGAAGGGTCTCGGGTTCAATTCCAGTCAAGGGTACGTACCTCGGTTGCAGGCTTGATTCCCGACCCGAGTCACGGTGCGTTGGGGAGGCAACCAATGGATGTGTCTCTCTCATGTTGAAGTTTCTCCCTCTCTGCCTCTCCCCCTCACTTTCACTCTCTCTAAAAATCAATGGAAATACTCTAGTCAGTTTGGCTCAGTGGATAGAGCATCGGCCTGCAGACTGAAGGGTCCTGGGTTCAATTCCAGTCAAGGACATGTACCTAGGCTGTAGGCTTCTCCCTGGCCCAGAGCCCTGATCAGGCTTGTGCAGGAGGCAACCAATCGATCTGTTTCTTTCACATAGATATTTCTCTCTGTCTTTCCCTCTCTCTTCCACTCTCTCCGAAAATTACTAGAAAAATATCCTTGGATGAGGATAAAAAAAAAATCAATGGAAAAATATCTCTGGGTGAGGATTAACAATAACAACAAAAAAGTAATTGTTGCCTGGCTGGTGTGGCTCAGTGGTTGAGTGTCAACCCATGAACCAAGAGATCTCATTTCAATCCCATGTCAAGGCACATGCCCAGGTTGTGGGCTCAATCCTCAGTAGGGGTCATGCAAGAGGCAACCAATTGATGTTTTTCTCTCATCAATGTTTCGATATCTTTATCCCTCTCCCTTTTACTTTTCATTTCTTCCTTCGTTGATAGATATGTATTTATTGCCATTTTATTACTTATAGTAGAGGCCTGGTGCACGGATTCATGCACTGGTGGGGGGTCCCTCAGCCTGGCCTGCACCCTCTCACAATCTGGGACCCCCCAGGGGATGTTGTACTCTGTTTTGGCCTGGCCTGCAGGGATTGGGCTGAAACCAGCAGTCTGACATCTCTCGAGTGATGGACTAGTGCTCTAACTGCAGGAGCTGGGGAGTAGCCCGAGCCTGGGCTGTGTGCTGCACCACTCCTGCTCATCCTGGCCCCACTGCACCTGCTGCTGCTGCAGCATGGTAGCGCTGCCGTGGAGGCTGAAGAGGCTTGCACAGTGGCAGCTGTGTTTGCCAGCCTCGAGCCCGGCGTTTGGTGCCCGCCAGTCAGCTGAGCGGCACTCCTTCTGTGGGAGCGCACTGACCACCAGGGGGCAGCTCCTGCATTAAGTGCCTGCCTCCTGGTGGTCAGTGTGCATCATAGCAACTGGTCGACTGGTCGTTCGGGCATTTGGTCATTCGGTCACTTAGACTTCTCTCTCTCTCTCTCTATAATTTATTTATTTTTTCTTCTTATTAAAGAAGACCTTGTTGTAGGGAGCAGCTATAGGGTCAAGCCTCAGATTGACCTGTGGCAGGGCCACAAACAAATCCCAGCTTGGAGGGCAGAGGTCTCTTAGCATAATTAAGCTTAACCTTATAGCCCTCCCTAGTTCCTTCCTAGGTAGCTAATGAGCTGTAGAGGTGCAGCAAGTCCTGCCAAAACAAGGTGAAACTCACAAGAACATTGTAAACATGTTGACTACTACCCTTGTGTTGATCTGACTATAAAATAAAGCTTCGGCTTACAGGCTGGGTCTTTTTTGTGTCCTCATCCAGGCACAGGAGATCCGCAGAGCCCCAGCTGTATTCTCTTGTCTGTCTTCTTTAATACTTCACTGCCCCTCCTCAGGTCCACCCTTGGCCATGCAGGCACGGCACACCTTGTAACATTTCTTGTAATACTGGTTTGGTAGTGATGAACTCCTTTATCTTAGTCTTGTTTGGGAAGCTTTTTATCTGTTCTTTGATTAGGAATGATAGCTTTTCTGGGTAGAGGAATCTTGGTTGTAGATCCTTGCTTTTCATCACTTTGAACATTTTGTGCTAATCTTTTTTGGCCTGCAAGTTTTCCATTGAGAAATTGGCTGACAGTTTTATGGGAGTCCCTTTGTAGGTAACTAATTGAATTTCTTATGCTGCTTTTAAGATTCTTTCTTTGTTTTTAACCTCTTGCATTTTAATTCTGATGTGTCTTGGTGTGGGCCTCTTTGGGTTTATCTTATTTGGGACTCTTTGCACCTCCTGGACTTGTATGTTTGTTTCCTTTATCAGGTTAGGAAAGTTTTCCATTATTATTTTTTAAAATAGGTTTTCAATTTCTTGCTTCTCCTTCTGGCACCTCCATAATGTGAATGTTGGTATGCTTAAAGTTTTTGGGTCCTCATTTTTATTCTTCTTTTTTTTTTCTGTCTTGATTGGGTGTTTTCTGCTTCCTAATATTCCAAATCACTGATCTGATTCTCTGTTTCATCTACCCCACTCTTGATTCTCTGTAATTTAGTCTTCATTTTAGTTAGTGTATCCTTCATTTCTGACTGGTTCTTCTTTATGGCTTCCATGTTGTTTTTATGCTGTTGAAATTCTCACTAAGTTCCCGGAGTGTGCTTATAACCATTGTTTTGAACTCTGTTTGCTTGCCTCCATCTAATTTAGTTTTATTTTGGAGATTTCTTCTGTTCTCTCACTTGAGACCTGTTTCTTGGTCTAGTCATTTTGGCTGATTCCCTGTGATTGTTTCTATGTTTTGGGTAGAGCTGCTACATATCCTGAATTTGGTAGAGTGGACTTATGTAGTAGGTGTCCTGTAGGGTCCAGTGACATAGCCTCCTTGGTCACCTAAGCTGGGCACTTCAGGTGCGCACCTTGTGTGCTGTGTGCATTGTCCTGTTATAGTTGAACCTTGATTGCTGTTGGCACAACACTGGCCAATAGGCTGTGAGGACTGGCTGAGACTACAGTGGAGGAGCTGCTGTGCAGGGGACAACCCCATGGTGCAGAACTCACTTTAGTGGGGCTTTGGTGTCTGCTGAGTCTTCCCCTTGCGTGTGTTGTTCGTGGAGATGATTGTGTTATAATCCAGTGTGGTCGAAGTTGACCACTAGGTGCACTGGGTCTGTGGCCTTCCAGGAGGTACAAGGTCAGTCACTACCTATGTGATTCCTGGGACCACCTGGCATGAGCTAGAGAAACTGCTTGGGTGAGACAGCAAGTTGGGTGGGGCATGGTCTCAGGGAATCACCAGGGTGGGTTGAATAGTGTTAGCTGCATTGATGGAGACTTAGATATGGTGTCAGCCTGCTCTGTGTGTGTGTGGGGGGGGCGGGGGGGGGGAGGGGCAGGCTTAGCAAAGGAACAATGGCCTCTGCCAGCACTTCTGTCTGGGAGAAAGCTGCCTGAAGCCAGACAGTTCAGTTTGGTGCCTTTTGAGCTGTGGCCCTAGCGCTGGAGCTCAGGGCAAATGAGTCCAAGTAAGTCTGTGCTTGGACCCTATAAGAGGAATGTCTGGGACTCCAGGAGCCCTCCATCTCACTCAGCCACGGTCCCTGCTGGTTTTCACAGCCAGAAGTTATGGAGACTTCTTTTTATGGCCTTCGAAACCTGGGCTGGGATTCTTTTGTGGGGCCAGGACCTTTTGCTCCTTAGAGGGAACCTCTGCAGCTGAGATGTCCCTCTCAATTTTTAACCACCACACATGGGTGTAGGACGAGCCCAACTACATCTCCACTCCTCCTACCAGTCTCTATGTGGCTTCTTCTTTATATCCTTAGTTATAGGACTTCTGTTCAGCTAGATTTCAGGTGTTCTGTTATTGAGTTGTAATCTTGATGTGGTTATGGGAGATTCCAAGTACCACTTTTTTTGGGGGGGGGATTAATCCTCACCACAGGATATTTTTAGAGAGAGTGAAAGGGACAGGGAGAGACACACAGAGAGAAACATTGATGTGAGAGAGACACATCAATTGGTTGCCTCTCACATGCACGCTAGCCAGAGCCAGGGTTCAATCCTGCAACTGAGGTACGTGACCTTGACTGGAACCGAACCCATGACCCTTCAGTCCATGGGCTAATGCTCTAACCACTGAGTAAAACCAGCTAGGGCCCAAGTACCACTTTTACCTATAAACACGCCATCTTGACCAGAATTGGGTGGTTCCAGTTTTTGATAATTATGAAGAAAGGAACTATAAACATTTATATACAGGTTATTTTGGACACATTTTCATTTCTCTTAAGTAGATTTATTGGATCACAAGAGGAGTGTATATTTAACTTTGTAAGAAATTACAAGACTTTATCAAAGTAGTTGTATGATTTTATACTTTCATCAGAAGTATGAGTTCAACATTCAACAATTTGTATTATCAGTTTTTAATTTTAGGTGTTCTAGTGAGTGTGTGGTTTTATTCTTCATTTTCTTAATGACCAAAAATGTTGAGCATCTTTTCATTTTGCTGTTTCCAAATCTTAGCTATTGTAAATTGTGCTGCTATGAACATAGGGGTGCATATATTCTTTCTGATTGGTGTTTCTGATTTCTTGGGATATATTCTTAGAAGTGGTATTATTGGGTCAAATGGGAGTTCCATTTTTAATTTTTTGAGGAAACTCCATACTGTTTTCCACAGTAGCTGCACCAGTCTGCATTTCCTCCAGCAGTGTACGAGGGTTCCTTTTTCTCCACATCCTCACCAGCACTTGTCATTTGTTGATTTGTTGCAAAGTCTTCTTTATAAGTCACCAAAGTCATATGCAAATTCAATTTGTCTGATTTATCAGTGTTTGGGACCACTGTCATATATGCAGTCCATCATGGGCCCAAGTGTCAATATTTGGTATATGACTGTAGTCTGATAAATATGGCATGTAAATTATTCTTAGCAAGGCATTTCTTTGATTTGGAGCACAAAGAATCTTAAGGACTTAGACATTTTTGTGTGTGTTTTTTTTTTCTTTCCTCTTCTTTCTATGCATTAACTTTTTCAAGGTATTCTTTATGTCTTCATTCCTTAGTGTATACATGATGGGATTCAGCAGGGGGGTGACAGCAATGAAAAACAGACACCATCTTGTCCTCTGGAAGACTGATGGATAGATGAGAGTAGATGAAGATACGATGTCCCAGGAAGAGTGTGACTACAGTGAGGTGGGCTACACAGGTAGATAGGGTCTTCCACCAGATATGCTGTTTCAGATTCACCAGGATGATTGTGTAGGGCACCACAAGAACCACAAACAGACCACAGCATTTAGTCCACTGTTGGGGACGATGAGAAACTCCATGGTGTGGGTATCAGTGCAGACCAGTTTGATCACCTGGGGTACATCGCAGAAGAAGTTGTCAATCTCATTAGGATCACAGTAGGGCTCTGTCATGATGCCCTAAGACAGTAATTTCAATGATATAGTTTTCAGAAGGCAGAAGCTTTTCACCAAGCTACTAGACAACTGGCAATGTGGCTGAGCATTTTAAAAAATAATTATTTAGAGGAAGCTGGATAAAACCCTGGAAACCTTGAAAAATCTGGAGAGGGTGAGGGAATCTTGCTTCTTTTCCATCACTCAGTTGAGGGCTGACTTGCTCATTTTTAAGCTGGAGTTTAAGGTTGCAGCCTAATGTCATCACTGTCTTGATTAGATTATCCTTAGCTCTTTTTAAGGTCTAATTCTGTTGCATGGTCCACAAATAAAACAAAGTAATTGTTTTATTTTATTTTAAACTAGTCTAATTTTTAAATTTAAATATATTTTTATTGATTTCAGAGAGAGGAAAGGAGAGGGAGAGAGAATTATTGACCGGCTGCCTCCTGTACACCCCCTACTGGGGATTGAGCCACAACCTGGGCATGTCCGCTGACCTGGCTCATGGGTCAACGCTCAACCATTGAGCCACACTGGCTGGGCTAAATTAATCTACCTTTGACCCAAGTCTCATTATTTTTTAATAAGAAATGTGTATATTATATAGATCAAAAGATTTTAGCCCTTAAAGGAACTTGAGAGTTTCCTACTCTATTTTTTGTTTTCATCTCACAAATAGAGAAAATGAGGTTCCGTGAGGTAAAGGAACTGGCCCAAGTTCACAGAGAATTGGAATAATAGCTGAGTCTAAAGCTCAAGTCTCCTAATTCCTGATCTAGGCTATCTCCACTCTACCACCATTCTGACCTGCTTTTTGGTGATGATAGGCTTAATTTGGATTTTGTTTTCTGGAAAACGCTGTTGGAGAAGGATGAGGAAGAAAAGGAATATTTTACGTATTCTTTCAGCTTTTAATAATATCTTCTGATTTTAAGTTGTGACTGGTTCTAGGGATTATAATCTGTTCTAAGATTTCAAAAAATGGGCTTCAGAAACAATGTAAATGTACTTAGATGTATCTCTGTATTCTTCCTTCTCTTCACAGCAGTAAAATAGAGGGGATAGGCTCTGTGATACACAACCATGACCAATTTCAAAACCACAGATTCACTACATACTTAAATAGACGTTTGTGCTAGCTCTGCAGGAACTGGCTCAATTTGGAATTTTTCTCACCCACTGA